>NC_045596.1:79950354-81217139 GCF_009762305.2 Zalophus californianus | reverse complement strand
AGAGCTGGAGCCAGGGTCAAAAGGTGGCCAGAACCTGCAGAGTTGGTGGCAAGGAAACAGTCAGGACTAAGGAGATCTGTAAACCACCAAGGCCAAAGCTAAGGACACACAGCCAAGGAGATCAGGGGCTTGGTACCTAAAGGGAAAATAGCAAATAAGTAACTAAATTAAGGATAATGAGAGCCAAGTTTATCACTGTCTGAGGAGGGAGTTACAAACAGGAAAAGATGAAGGCTAGGATGAATCATGTGGTGTTGTATTGGAATTAGATACATTGATGTAAACTCAAGGTTTTGATTAATAGATAATATGGACATGTGTATATATATATATATATGAAGTTCTGACCACAAAGGGGACCGATAGGCAATGAGCACACTTAATTTTCAGATCTTGGTTTCTAAATACTATCTCCACTAAAAGGAATCAGATCTTCTTGGAGAGCTGGCTCATTCCCGGACCAGAGCAGGGAAAGTACAAGTGTCTCATTGTACCAGAACATGAGGTAGAGCACAAAAATAATGGAGACTGTAGAAGGGACACAGTAGCCAATTTGAAGCATCTCCCACTGACCAAACTGAATACAATTTGAACACCAGAATAAATAGTGATAGTATCAGATGATAGCCCACTGAAGAAAAATAGTATTCCATGAGTCCATACTGATAAAAATACATAGATAAACAAGCAAATGAGGGACAAAAGTAAGCACTTCTTTACAATAGATTGTCATCTAGGAAACTGGAAGGAAATTGAGAGCTTTTATTCTAAGATCAGGAACAAGACAAGGATGTCCATGCTCACCACTTTTATTCACCATAGTACTAGAAGTCCTAGCTGTAGCAATCAGACAAGAAAAAGACATAAAAGGCATCCAAATTTGTAAGGAAGAAGTAAAACTTTCACTATTTGCAGATGACATGATGCTATATATGGGAAACCCCAAAGACTCTACCAAAAAACTATTAGAACTGATAAATCAATTCAGTAAAATTGCAGGATACAAAATTAGTTACAGAAATCTGTTGCATTTCTGTACACAAATAACAAAGTAGCAGAAAGAGAAACTAAGAAAACAATCTCATTAACAATTGCACCAAAAAGAATAAAACACCTAGGAATAAACTTAACCAAGGAGGTTAAAGACCTATACTCTGAAAACTGTAGGACATTGGTGAAGGAAATTGAAGACAACACAAACAAATGGAAAGATACTCCATGCTCATGGATTGGAAGAATTAACATCACTAAAATGTTCATACTACCCAAAGCAATCTATAAATTCAATGCAATCCCTATCAAAATACCAGTAGCATTTTTCACAGAACTAAAACAAATAATCCTAAAATTTGTATAGAACCACAAAAGACCTTGAATAGTCAATGCAATCTTGAGAAAGAACTGGAGATGCCACAATCCCATATTTCAAGATACACTACAAAGCAATAGTAATCAAACAGGATATGGTACTGGCACAAAAACAGACATGTAGATCATTGGGAACAGGATAGAAAGTCCAGAAATAAACCCATACCATAAGTGGTTAATTAATCTATGACAAAGGAGGCAAGAATTTTACAGCAGATACAAAACAGTCTCTTCAACAAATGGTGTTGGAAAAACTGGACCACTTTCTTAAACCATACACACAAAAAGACCACAATATGAACTAAAGACCAAAATGTGAGATCTGAAACTATAAAACTAAAAGAAAACATAAGCAGCAATCTCTTGGACATCAGCCTTTGCAAAGTATTTATGGATATATATCCACATGCAGGGGAAACAAAAGGAAAAATAAACTATTGGGACTAAGCCAAAATAAAAAGCTTTTGCACACCAAAGGAAACTATCGACAAAATAGAAAGGCAACTTACTGAATGAGAGAAGATATTTGCAAGTGATACACCTGACAAGGGGTTAATACCTAAAATATATAAAGAATTTATACAACTCAACACCAAAAAAAAAAAAAATCCAATTAAAAAATATGGGCAGGCGGTGCTGGGTGGCTCAGTTGGTTGAGCAGCTGCCTTTGGCTCAGGTCATGATCTCAGGGTCCTGAGATAGAGCCCTGGATCGGGCTCCCTGCTCAGCGGGGAGCCTGATTCTCCTTCCCACTCTGCCTATTCATCCTCATGCTCTCTCTCTTTCTCTCTCGCTTTCTCTCATGTTCTCTCTCAAATAAATAAATAAATCTTTAAAAAAAAATTTTAAAAATGGGCAGAGAATCTGAATAGATGTTTTTCCAAAAAGACATACAGATGACCAACAGACATATGAAGAGAAGCTCAACATCACTAATCAGGGGAATGCAAATCAAAACAACGAGATATCACCTAAAACCTGTCAGAATGGCTAAAATGAAAAAGACAAGAAATAACAGGTTTTGGCATGGATATGGAGAAAAAGGAACTCTCATACACTGAGGGGGGGACTGCAAACCGGCACAGCCCACTGTGGAAAACTATATGGAGTTTCCTCAAAAAATTAAAAATAGAAATACCACACCCACCAGTAATTCCACTACTGGGTATTTACCCAAAGAAAACAAAAACACTAATTGGAAAAGATATATGCACCCCTATGTTTATTGCAGCATTACTTAATAATAGCCAAAATATGGAAGCAACCCAAGTGTCCATTGATACATGAATGGATAAAGAAGAGGTGGTCTATGTATATACAATGGAATTTTACTCAGCCATGAAAAAGAATGAGATCGTGCTATTTGTAACAACATAAATGAACCTGAAAAATATTATGGTAAGTGAAATAAGTCAGAGAAAGACAAATACTGTATGATCACTTATATGTGGAATCTAGAAAACAAAAAAAATGAACAAACAAAAAGCAGGAATAGAGGGAACAAACTGATGGCTGCCGGAGGGGAGATCGGCAGGGGGGTGGGCAAAATGGGTGAAGGGGAATGGGAAGTACAGGCTTCCAGTTATAGAATGAATAAGTCATGGGGATGAAAGGTACAGCATAGGGAATATAGTCAAAGGTACTAAAATAAATGAAACTAATGTATCATTGTGTGTCAACTATACTTCAAATAAAAAAAATAAAGGGGCACCTGGGTGGCTCAATTGGTTAATTGTCTGCCTTTGGCTCGGGTCATGATCCCAGGGTCAGAGTCCCACATCAGGTTCTCTGCTCAGCAGGGGAGTCTGCTTCTCCCCTTCCCTCTGCCCTTTACCCCCACTCATGCTCTCTCTCTCTTTTGCTCACTCAAATAAATAAAATCTTTTAAAAAATAAATTAGTTAAATAAAATTTAAAAAACTAGAAAAAATAAATAATGGAAAGAATGACAGAGTTAGAAAATCATTATTTGGCAATCATTATAGCAGTAATTTACCCAGGCCAGAATCATCAAAGGATGCTTAAAAAAAAAAAAAAAAAAATGGACACTTTCACTGGGTGAAAGGTTCTTAAGGAACAGGATATTTTCATAGTCTCAGTGTAACTCCCTACAAAATATTTATCATTTAACAAGGCAAAATAGGGGCGCCTGGGTGGCTCAATCAGTTGAGCTTCTGACTCTTGATTTTGGCTCAGGTCATGATCTTGGGGTCATGAGATGGAGCCCCACATTAGGCTCTGAGCTCAGCGGGGAGTCTGCTTGAGATTCCCTCTCTCCCTCTCCCTCTCCCTTTGGCTCTCCCCCCACTCATGCACATGTGCACGCGTGTGCGCTCTCTCTCTCTCAAATAAATAATCTTTAAAATAATAAAAAGGCAAAATAATAACAGTGAGAAACCTTGCAGATAACTCTCTTAACTGTGTTATCAAAGTTAAAAGCATCAGTAATGAGACAAATTGACTTTGTGCACCTTCTGCTATGAAACACTGAGAACACAATCTATTTTCTGTGATATTCTTGGCAGAAATGCATAATTGCTTCTAATCATGAGGAAACATCAGTCAAACCCAAACGGAAAACAATATACAATATAAATGATCTGTACTCTTCAAAATGTCAATATCCCAAAGACAGAAAGATTTGAGAAACTCTTCCAGACCAAAAGAAACTAAAAAGGTATGACAACTGGGTTGGATTCTGGATGAAAAGAAAAAATGGTTTTGCCATAAAGGAAATATAAAGATAGTATTGTATCCTTAAGAATTCCCTGATTTTGACAGTTATATCATGGTTACAGTATTGGTTCAGAATATATATGAGTACTCATATATATTGGATATATATATTATATTTCGAATATATAATTCATATACATACATATATATATATTCTGAGAGACAGAGAAAGTGAATGATAAGACATTTGTAGTAGAATTTTAACAAATAGGGAACCTGGGTATACCAGCATTCTTTTTACAATTCTTGTAACTTTTCTCTAAGTTTGAAATTATTTCAATATACAAGAAGGTTTTGGAAGTTCTTTGTAGATGCTCACGACTTGCAGGATCAAGTCCAAACCAGGTTCTCTGTGTGTTAAGCCCTTGCTTAACTCATTGGCCTCATTTCTCACTATTCCTCGTTCCTTGGTCTCGACCCTCCAGCAATAGCAAACGACTCATGTTTCCCTAAACACACAATGCTGTTTCATTTTCCATGTTCATATACATGCTGTTTCCTCTGCCTCAACTGCCTTTCCCTGTTTGATCTCTTGGTGAAATTACTATTCCTTCAAGATCCAGCTCAGACATTACTTCACCCATTAAACTTTGGTGACCTCAGCTCTAGCTAATCAATACCTTCTCTGTGCTACCTCTAAACCAGACACAAAGTGCTATTGTTGCAATTAACGATAATTTTAAGTAGTATTTTTGAAGACTTAATTAATGCTAAGCACAAATAGATCACAGCATCTATCTATGCTTAGCATATAATAAGTAAGTATAAATGCTAATGGGTTCACTTTTAATCTTCACAATGACCCTGTGAGGAAGGCACTAGCCCAAGATCACATAGCCAGTAGGTGGCTTAGCCTGGACTTGGGCTCCAGTCTGAAAGTCTGACTATAAATCTCTTGCTCTTAACCACTATACTTCATTGCCTGTAATTTTTCACCTCTCTCTCCTACTGTGACTTTCTTGTGACATGAAGGTTTATATCTTATTTTTCTCTCTATTCCCAATCCTTAACCCTATCACAATGCTTGACATATAATAAGTGCTCAATAAATGTTTTTCCTTAAGTTTTTGTAAACATGAATTATCTCAAATATACAGAAAAGAAAAAAGATTGTGTGTGTGTGTGTGTGTGTGTGTGTGTTTAGAGACAGAAAGAGAGAATACCTAGGTTATCATTTAGATCCTAGCAAGAAGTAAATGATACTCTCAAGCTGGATAATTTGGGAAGAGTGAAGGATTTCTTAAAGGCATTATGTACCAAGGCAAGTCAGTGTCTTGGAAAAACAACACAAATAGTGCAATAAACAAAGATAACAATGGGGCAACATTTCTATTCCTAGGCTTGAAGAAGTAAGGGGACTGGGTAAATACTAAAACTTAGAGTAAGTTGGGAGGAAGGGGCCTCTACAGGAGCTGTGAGCTTTGCCTAAGAGACCTAGCCAACCCAAAGCCACCCTAAAGTCAGGAATCTAAGACCTCATTCCCTTCCCTCCTAATCCTCTAAAAGCTAAAAAGGATAAGGAGCTCATTGATCTACAGTGGACCCTGTAAGTTAGCCTCTCAGGGCAGAGGGCTGGATTGAGAAGGGTGGAACATGGATCCACAGGGGCAAATGGAAGATAATCCAGAACAACATTGTACCTACCACCCATCTTCAGAAATGGAATATGGCCAATAGAGTTGAAGTGCTCAGTGTATCCCTCCCCTATGGCATCCCTCTCTCTTGCAGGGGAGTCATTATCCTAAAGTTGGTGTTTATTGTTCCCATGAATATCTTCAAATTTTATAGTGGCATTACACTGTTCATAGTCTTCATCTTACCTTCATTCTTCATTATGATTGTGAGATTCATCTTTGTGGACACTTACCACTGTAGGTTGTTTATATTCCCTATGATACAGTATTCGATGCTCTGAGTATACCAAAATCTATGCATTCTCCTGCTGATAGACATTTACTTTGTTTTCCACATTGTGCTCTTACAATTACAATGAGTACAGCCATAAAGGTTCTCACACTTCTCCATAACATGTCATTTTTAAAATAAGATTGAATAATGTATTTTTCTGACAACTCTTTCTTTGCTCTGTCATATCCTTATATTGGGGAAACATGTTATAAATAATCGGTTGGGAGTCAGAAAACTGAGCTCCATGTATCTAGTTTCTAACTTTGTCTTGTGCAAGGCATGGAAAATCTTTGAGCTTTGTTTCTTCATCTATAAAATATGAAAATCAAATGAGTTGGTGCCAATGAAAATACTTTGTAAGCTATAAAGCATATGAATGTAAAATATTACTGTTTATTGTCTATAACATGGCCTTTAAAAGCAGAAACCTTGTCTCTTTTGTTCGTTTGCTGTTGTGTCCAGAATGAGGGCTGATACAGAATAGGCATTGCATTAATATTAATCAGGGAAAGCTAACTACTATAACAATCCCAAAACTCGGTGGCTTAAGAAAAAAGTTTGTATCTCTCTTATGTCAGAGTCAGCCATAGATCAGCCAGAGAAGCAGGGAAAAAGACTGCCCTCTTAGTCGTCAGAGATTCCAGACTCATCTTTTATCTCCACCACTCATACATTCTTGGAATCATCACTTGAGGATAGGCTGACACATGAGGGTTCTTGTGCATGAGATTTAACAGGCCAACCCTGGGAGTGGTACGCTTCACTCTAGCCCATTCCACTGGCCAGAAGTCAGTCACTGGCCATGTCATATTCCAAGTAATCCTAGAAAATGTAGTCACTGTAGCCTTAAAATAAGAAAAAATGAGTTTGGTCAGCATCTATCCAGTCTTTGCTATGGCATTCAATAGATATTTGTAGAATAAATAGATGAATGAAATATACACATATGAATGCACCTAATATCCACTTTTTTTTAATTTTTTTTAAATACCTTAACATTGACCTTGTGTCCGCTAAAGTGACTATAGCTTTTTCACTGTGTGCTGTTAAGGTCCACTGAGAACCTAGTAGTTTCTCAACAGTCTCGTTTCCCAGAGGTGGAGATTGGGGAGATTGGTTAGCAAATGCTGCTGCTGCACCTTTATTAGACCCATTCTCTAATAACATCATGGCAGGGGCGCCTGGGTGGTTCAGCTGTTGAGTGTCTGCCTTCGACTCGGGTCATGATCCCAGGGTCCTGGGATCGAGCCCTGCATCGGGCTCCCTGCTCTGCGGGAGGCCTGCTTCTCCCTCTCCCACTCCCCCTGCTTGTGTTCCCTCTCTCGCTGTGTCTCTCTCTGTCAAATAAATAAATAAAATCTTTAAAAAAAAAATCATGGCAATGTCTGCCTTCCTTAAGAAACAGAGCCAGAAGCTCCTTCTCCTGAAATCTTGCTTCCAAAATCCCACATGGAAGGCTCGTCATTTCAATCTGCTGGCCAAGAGACTAATCCTTTTCTATTCCATTCTGAAGCAACAAGGGCTCTACTTCAGGATTAGCATCATCCCCACCTCAATCTTCCTCAGAAATGAACACCCTTAGATCAAGTGAATGCTGAAGTTTCTGAGGTCAGACTTTAAGAAAGCTGCAGCTTCAACTTTAACTCCTCTTGGAATACTCCCTGTTGGTACCTAACCACCATGCAAGAAGTCTAACTTCCTTGAGACTTCTTTGTTGGACTCACATTTTTTTCTTTCTTTTTTTTTTTTTTTCTGGATAGCCACAGAAAAATTTAGTTTCTGGGGATTAATGATATAAATGTGAAAGGTAAAACAATACAGATTCTAGATAATAACTTTAGAAAATATCTCCATGACATTGTGGAAGGCAGCAATTTCTTAAACAGGACACAAAAGCTTCATTTTTTGAAATACACCCTTTTCCCTCAGCTCTGCTTGCCATCTTTGTCTTAAATCAAGCGTCCATATGTGAGTGTATTCGTGTCTTGACACTATTAAATGATATTGGTCTATTTGGCTATCCCTTGGCTCTATACTGTACTGCCTTAATTAATATAACTTTATAATAAGTACTGATATCTGAAGGAGCAAGTCCTTCTACTTAGTTCTTTTTTTCCAGAGATTCTCAGCACTTAGCACCAGGAGGTGTGAGAAAAGTATCCATGGAAAAGTGAGGGGGAAAAACAAATGACACAAGGTGTCAGAGCTTAAACAGGTGAGGAAGGAGTCCATGCGATGGGGTGGGGGGTGGGTGGTCAGTGCAGCTCAGATTAGAGTGTCAGAACCTAAACAGGTGTGTGGAGGGAGTCCATATGAGGGGCAGCTTGATGCTAAGTATCAGAGCCTGACACTGCACGCACCCCACTCAGGCTGACACCCACACTGGACACCTTTTCTTTGGAGATTCCCTTTTCATCCTGCTTAAGCTCTGACAGTAGGTGTAAAGAAGATGTCCCCCCAGGGGAGATGGCCTGGGGTAGGATGTCAGAGCCCCAGCACAATGATGATGACATCTCTGCGATGGTCTCACCTGGGGTGTCATGACCTGAGCAGGATGAGAAGGACATGCTCACAGAGGGACAGGCTGGCAAGGGGAGTCAACCCTTGAGTATGTTGGGGAGGGTGCCTGCACAGAAGGGCAGATTAGCATGAAAAGTCAGAGCCTAATGGAGGTAAGGTGGGTGTCCCTCCAGAGGGGTGGGCCAACATGGGTAGTCACAGCCTAGCTGCCGTGAAGAGAAGATCCACAGGGAAAGGGGGCAGGTGTGGGGTGTTCCAGCCTGAGTTGGGTGAGGAAATCATACCAGCGAAGGAGAAAACTGATGTGGGGTATTGGAGCCCAGGTATGATAAGAAGAAAATGCGTTCACAGGAGGAACAGAACAACAATGGGGATTGGTTGTGTATGCTGGATCCAACAAATAAATATGTTAAGAATAATCGAAGCCAGTTCTCCCTCTGTCAGAGAAGGTAATTGCAAATATGGAAAGGTGGAACACTGAAAGAAACCTTGTGAGGGTGAATGAAATTGGAGGAATCGGTGTGAGCTATGGTTTTCAATATACAGAGATGGACATAGACACAAATATACATTTAATTGTAAGTATATGTGTGCATGTAAATAAAGACACATTCCCTAGCTCTAGCCACTGAGGGAGGCTGAGACCAGCATCATCCCAATAGCAAAGACCATACCTAGTGCCAGATCTTGGCTTCTAAGTATCAGCTAAAAGGAACCAAAATAATGATAATAAGGGTAATAGATTATAGCCCATTAAATAAAGAAATAATTACTCGTGTCATTTACTGCTATAAATGATAAATGAATAAATTGCCAGTTTGATAAAGAATAGAATCTTTATGTGATTTTATTTTATTTTATTTTTTAAACATTTATTTATTTGAGAGAGAGAGCGCACACACACACACACACACACACACACACACACACACACACACACACGATGTGGGGGAGGGGCAGAGGGAGAAGCAGACTCCTGGCCAAGCAAGGAGCCTGACGCAGGCCTCAATCCCAGGACCCTGGGACCATGACCCAAGCTGAAGGCAGACGCCTAACCAACTGAGCCACACAGTCACCCCTCTTTTTTTTTAAGATTTTATTTATTTATTCATGAGAGACAGAGAGAGAGAGAGAGAGAAGCAGAGGGAGAAGCAGGCTCCCCGCTGAGCAGGGAGCCCGATGTGGGACTCGATCCCAGGACCCTGGGATCATGACCTGAGCCGAAGGCAGATGCTTAACCATCTGAGCCACCCAGGCGCCCCCAGTCACCCCTCTTTACATGATTTTAAATATTTCCCCACAAATTCTTATTAATTATAGAGGAGGAAAAGTAACTTCAGAGTTGAAGCCCAGCAGATGCCTCCTTAATCAAGTAATCAAAGCAAACATCACCAGCAAAGGGACAAATCGAAATAGTGTTCCACCTGATAGAATGCAATGACAATGTATGTCTCTTCTAAAGATGCATAACCTGCATCTAATCATGAAGAGACATCAGACAAACTGAAATTGAGAAACATTATATGGACAACTGCCTTAATATGATCCAAAGTTAAAGTTATGAAGATAAAGGAAAGACTAAGAAACTGTTTTGGACAAAGGAAACTAAAGAGACATGACAATCAAAAACAACTCATGATTCTGAAATGGATCCTTTTGCTATAAAGGAGATTTGAACATCTGGTAAAACTTGAATGTGGTCTGCTGATCAGATGGTAGTAATGTGTCAATGGTAATTTTCTTTCGTTCTTTTTTTTAATTTTCTGATCTTCATGGTAGTGTGATTACAGAGAAGAATGTCCTCATTGTAGAGAATACACTCTCAACTATTAGGAGGTGATGGGACATCAGGTAGGCAATTTTCTCTCAAATAGTTAAAGAAACAATAATTTTTGTATTGTACTTACAAATTTTCTCTAAGATTGTTTCAAGAAAAGTAGCCTCATCCTATGCAAAGTATTTATAAAATAATATTTTATAGGGGCACCTGGGTGGCTCAGTTGGTTGAGCCTCTGACTCTTGGTTTCAGCTCAGGTCATGATCTCAGGGTCCTGGGATCAAGCCTCATGTCTGGCTCTGGACTCAGCGAGGAGTCTGCTTGTCTCCCTCTCGCCCTTCCCCTCCCCCTGCTTGTAAGCTCAATCTCTCTTGTTCTCTCTCTCTAAATCTTAAAAAAAATAATATTTTATGTATGCTAGTTAATTTTTCTAAAGCATTGTATAATAAACTCTGCCTACAACTTTTTTAAAAAAGTTGCCTGTAGGTATTGTGAAAATTGTCTGACCTACTTTGAGGTGGTACTTTGACCCTGATTCAAATGCTTTAATTTTTGCATGTACATATTTTAATTCTATTAGAAAGTGTTTTTTTACAATTAATATTAACAATGTATGTATTTGTGTATGTTTTTATGTGTATATGTGCACAGAGTAACAAAGCACAATGGGATCACAAAAATGCACATTTCAGCTATGAACCACATAAAGCATATTCTTGTGCTTATCTACAATATCCAGGTGTTTGTTAGATAATGGATATGGTAAATTGTATCTCCAATAATAATTTTTACTCTTTTAGAAATACAATAGAATTAGCCTGTTTTATTGCTACCTACCATATCCTACACACTATTCTAGAGTCTCAGGATACAACAGACAACATAGACTTTGTATTTTTGAATGTATTTTGTTCTGACAAGAATCAAATAAATAAATAACTGCTTTCACAAAAAATACACAACTGTGTGGTACTGGCTTATAGGCAGACATATAAATCAATGGAATAGAATTGAGAGTCCAGAAGTAAATCCATACATTTATTTTCCAAAAAATGGAAACCACACAAATGTCCATCAACTGATGATGTTGCTATAACCATGTAACAATATTTTTTTAAAATGTGTTATATCCATGTAACAATATTATTCAGCCATAAAAGAAATCGCAGACTAACACGTGGTACAAATGGGGAAATCTCAAAAACATTACGTTAAGTGAAAGAAACCAAACACAAAAGGCTACATATTGTATGATTCCGTTTATATGAAATGTCCAAAATAGGCAAATCCATAGAAACAGAAATTAAATTAGTGGTTTCCAGGGATGAGGGCAAAAAGAAAATGGAGAGTGACTGAGGGTTTCTTTTTGCATGACAAAAATTGGATACTGGCAATGGTTGTTCAACCTTGTAAATATACTAAAAACCACTCAACTGTATACTTGGAAAAGGTGAATTTTATGATATATGAATTATATCTCAATTTTTAAAAGTTACTAGGAAACAAAAAAGGAAAAATATGTAAAGACTGATACATGGAGCTTCTCCTGAAAAGAACTTCAAAGTTATCATTCTTTTTTTTTAAATTTTATTTATTTATTTGAGAGAGAGAGAGAGACCATGAGTGTGGTGGGAAGGGGCAGAGGGAGAGAGAGAAGCAGACTCCCCACTGAGCAGGGAGCCCAACATGGGGCTTGATCCCAGGACCCCAGGACCATGACCCAAGCTGAAGGCAGAGCCAAACTGAGTCACCCAGGTGCCCCTAAAGTTAGCTCTAATAGCTCTTGGTCTTTAGAGCTTTTGTTTAAAAGCCAGTTGTTAACCTTGTTGTTGTTGTTCCTTTGAAACTGATAGCCAGCCCCCCCAGAATACTTTAAAGATTTCTCTCTTTGCCTTTGATTTTCAGTAGTTTTTCTATGATGAGCCCAGACATGATTTTCTTTGTATTTATCCTGCTTGTAGTCTATTGCTTACTGGCTCTGTGGCTTACTGGCTCTTGGTGGATTTTGACAATTCTTAGTATCTCTCATTACACATATGTTAAAAGTAAATTCCAATTATACATATGTTCAATTTCTTTTCTGTGTCTAATGTGACTCTTAACGTTCTTTTTTACATTTTCTGCCCTTTCTCTTCTCTAAGTTCTGTCTGAATATTTCAGACAACAAGTCAGCCCTTGTGTTAAGAACCCAAAATATTATTTGGTGGTCTTTTCTCCTGATCTTAGGCTATTCAAGAAAATAATTCTCTTATCTCCTGCCAAGAGGTTGTATATATCTGACAGCCTCAACCCCCAGGAAAGAATCTGCATACTTTTCCCTCTATTCTGGTCAGCTCCTGGAGTAACTGCTTCCTGTGGTCCAGATTTCATATGTTTTTAGGCGGGGGGAGGGCAGAGGAAGAGAGAGAGAATACCAAGCAGACTCCCCACTGAGCACAGAGCCCCACACGGAGCTCAATCTCACAACCCTGAGATCATGACCTGAGCTGAAATCAAGGATCAAACGCTTAACAGACTGAGCCACCCAGAAACCCCCAGGTTTCATATTTTCATTCTCATTCTCATTTTCTTTAATCTTCTGAGTTAGAATACATAATTTTTTTTACCGCCTCTTTAATGAAGCTTTGAGTAAAAGAGAAAGTAAATATATATGGACATGGTGCCATGTTTTACAGGAAGTCACATATATAACACTGGTCATTGCTGCTCTCTCTTCCCCTCCCCACCCCACTCATGCTCACTCGCTCTCTCTCTCAAATAAATAAATAAAATCATTTTTTAAAAAATAGAATGATAACTGGCACAATAATGCCATTGAACAGCATCCTCATAAGTTTCTTATGGTAGCTTCCTTTTTTTTTTAAGGTCTTTAAATATGATTTCCCTTCTGAGAAGAAAACCCCCATCTAAAATTCAAAAATAAGAGTTTGTTCTATGCACAAAGATGTTCACAGTAGTATATTTTATGAAAGTTAAAATTTACATCAACCTAAATATCTAATGACCTAGGACTAGATAAATAATTTACAGACCCCACATTTAATAGAAAATTGTATGACTCTTTAAAATTGTTTGCAAAGATATGTGTTAACATAGATAAATGGTATTATTACTATTAACTAAAAAGAGCAGAATAAAAAAAATTGTACACAAATAGAAACTCAAAACAGAAGCATAAAAAAGCACAGAGGAAACGTACTCAAATATGGATAATACCTATCTTTGCATGGTGGAACAATGACAAATAGGTTTTTTTCTATGCATTTCTGTACTTTCCAGTATTCTTAATGAATATGTTCTTTTTTTTAGTGTCCCTGAAATTTGATTTTATTTTTTATTTATTTTTATTATTATGTTCAATTAGCCAGCATATAGTACATCATTAGTTTTTTATGTAGTGTTCAACGACTCATCAGTTACATATAACACCCAGTGCTCATCACATCAGGTGCCCTCCTTAATACCCATCACCTGGTTACCCCATCCTCCCACCCCCTCCCCTCTGAAACCCCCAGTTTGATTCCAGAGTCCAGAGTTTCTCATGGTTTGTCAATGAATATGTTCTTAAAACGAAGGGGGAAAGCTATTTTTAAAAGAATAAATATTATTTCTTTAACTTACACAATATGCTATTTATAATAAATATGATAGCCACACTATTTTTCCAAACTTTCCGATTTCTTTTTAATTAATTACAAGTTCTGAATTTCAGTCCAGTTATAAAGATGGGAATTTTTCAGGGTGCCTGGGTGGCTCAGTCATTAAGCATCTGCCTTCGGCTCAGGTCATGATCCCAGGGTTCTGGGATCAAGCCCCACATCAGGCTCCCTGCTCCACCGGAAGCCTGTTTCTTCTTCTCCCACTCCCCCCACTTGTGTTCCCTCTCTCACTGTGTCTTTCTCTGTCAAATAAATAAATAAAATCTTTTAAAAAATGTTTTAAGATGTGAATTTTTCAACCTGCATTTCTAAAAAATAGTGTCTAAGAAAGAGTACTGAACTCAAAAGCCTAGCAAACTCCTGGGATCATCTTCACTACTTTTCATGGAAAACGCATGTTTCAGGTACAAGTCAGACTCAGAATTAATTGACTCAAATTCTGTGCTACTACAACTTGAAAATGCAATGCCTCAGATAAATATCAACCAAGCACTACAAAGTTTAATTTGAAATATGTGTTCCACGTTCCAGTCTGGTTTCCTTCAATACTGTTTAACAAATTAAAATGTCAAGTGGCATCATCTGCTAACCCTTTGGGGCAGCAAGAGATAGTGAAGAGTTGCTTGAATTTATTTCTGCTGACATATTCTTCAAAGTATTATGAGACTGGTCTAAGATTGATTACCCATACAAGTTGAACTAAAAGTGATTTTTTTTTTAAAGAAGTGGATTTGGAGATGTAGTGTACAATCAGCACCATTCTCATGTTCTGTCTTGAGTGCTTGTGATAAATTTTTAAAAAGTGAAATCTTTGAGTGATTAGGAATAGACAAATATCCATAAATTGTGGAATATGTGACATATATATTAACGCCAAAGTCACATTGCAGATTCTGAACTTTATTTATTATCTGAACTGTGTAAGTAACATGTCACCTACAGGCTAGCAGGATCTAAAAGGTAGAGATTGGATTACCCATCTAAAATTTATATACAAGGAAATAATTTATGTTCATGGCAACCTTTTTAGCAAAGACGGAAGCCCAGGAAAGAAGCAAGGGGAAGTACAATTCTTTTACATCTTTCACTTTGGGTTCAAATTACCAGAATGGTTTGTCATACCTTCCAAGCAGATGACAGGAAAGACAACTACACTACACCAAACCAGGTTGGAAATGAAAGACAAGCATCTGCTTGATAAATTTTTTTAAAAAGATCTTATTTATTTATTTGACAGAGAGAGAGACACAGCGAGAGAGGGAACACAAGCAAGGCAAGTGGGAGAGGGAGAAGCACGCTTCCTGCTGAGCAGGGAGCCCGATGCAGGGCTCCATCCCAGGACCCCAGGATCATGACCTGGCCCGAAGGCAGACACTTAACGACTGAGCCACCCAGGCACCCTGTTTGTTTGATAAATTTATCAGCTTCTTCTCTGATAGCTGAGCCAAGCCTCTTCCAAGGCCCTCTACAGCTGCCCTTTGGCACTGCTTGGTGGTATACTCACGAGAAACAAGCTTACTGATTTCTACTGTTTTCTTAGGAAGCAAAATGGTCCTTCTCTATCATGCCTTCTAGTTACTCTATTTGCATAGCTTTATGTCCCTCAAAGGAACACACACCACATAGCGTATAAGTCAGGAAATTTATAGTATCCATTCATGGACCTTGATTTATGGCAGGACTCCATTTCAGCTCCATTCTGGGCATGTCCGAGAGCATTGCGAGAGGTGAGATCTACAGAAGCTAGCAGAGAAGGCTCAAAGGAGAGGTCAGACATGCTACCAAGGTCAGAATGCCTTTGTGAGAATGCCACTTCATCCACCTGTGAGTACAGCTGCTGTGTGAGAATGGCCACTGTGACAGTGTGATGGTGCTTAATCAAGTGTCTCCTGATAATTCAAAGTGTCAATGTGCAACCTGGGATTGCATAAACTATCTACTTTGCTTTAGTCCAATCTTATCAGCATCAAAATGAATAATGTAATTGAATAATGCAACAGTTTTCTTTCCTTCTCTTACAATTAAACCATATTTCTTCCCAAACACTTGGTGCATTTAAGCAGGTTTTTTTCAATAATAGTCTTTACAGGGGTACCTGTCTGTCTCAGTTGGAAGAGCATGCAACTCTTGATCTTCGGGTCATGAGTTCAAGCCCCACATTGGGTGTAGCGATTACTAAAAAAATAAACTTAAAAAAATAATAGTCTTTATAACAAGAATATTAGTAATGCATCTCTAAGGATTCCTAAGTAAGTTTATATTTTTATCATTGTTTTCTCCATGTATTCTGGTATTTTTTACAGTGATAAACAGCGTAGGATTCCAAATCCTTATGTCATGTTATCATATTTAAAACATTGGTATTATCTATAAATACTTGGTTCTATAATTTATAAAAACTGAATAGGACATAACCATAAAACTTTTTTTTAAGATTTCATCTATTTATTTGAGAGCGTGAAATCATGAGCAAGGGGAAGAGAAGAGGGAGAGAGAGAAAGAAACCGACTCCCCACTGAATACAGAGCCTGATGAGAGACTCAGTCTCACACCCTGAGACCATGACCTGAGCCAAAATCAAGAATTGGATGTTTAACCGACTGAGCCACCCAGGCGCCCCAACCATAAAACACTTTTAGAGGGCTCTTTGAAAAGTCTAATATTAGTGAAACAACTCTTCTAAGTCTTCCTTAAAATAAACAAAAATAGAGGTCCCCAACAAAACCATGTTGTGCTCCTCATAGTTTTGAATATTGAAGAAAAATATTTACCATAATCAGATCTCTATCTTCTTCTTCACTTAGGAAAAAAAATGCTTAATGAATTTGTGAGATTATTGAAAGAATTTTTCTCTTAGTGATATTCAAAGATTGAACTGCTCTCAGCAGCTTGGTGGGGATAGTCCTGACTTAATTGAAGAGTTGGATTATCTGTCTGAATTCAGAAAATAAAGGAACAACTTTTTTTTTTTAAGATTTTATTTATTTATTTGAGAGAAAGAATGAGAGAGAGAGCACATGAGAGGGGGGAGGGTCAGAGGGAGAAGCAGACTCCCTGCCGAGCAGGGACCCCGATGCAGGACTGGATCCCGGGACTCCAGGATCATGACCTGAGCCAAAGGCAGTCGCTTAACCAACTGAGCCACCCAGGCGCCCAAGGAACAACTTCTAACACACAGGGATTTCGTAGGATGCTAGAAAAGTGCTCTTGGCCATGGAATTGGTAAAATTTAAAAAAGCTTTGTGTTCACAATATTTAGAGATCGACTCACACATAAAAATCCTGCCCACCCTGTGCAAGATTATACCTGTGGTGATTTAGGAGATTTAAAGAAGCAGAATGTTAATTCTGAGGAGCAAAGGGACTTTTGGAAAGTACTAGTTTGCTAGGGCTGCCATAACAAAATATCACTCACAGAGTTTATTTTCTCACAGTTCTGAAGATTAGAAGTCCAAGATCAAGATGTTGTCAGGTTTGGTTTCTCCTGAGACCACTCTCTCCTTGGCTTGCAGATGACCACCTTCTTGTCGAGTCCTCACAGTCATCCCTTGGTCTGTGCTGTCTGTGTCCTAATCTCTTATAAGGACACCAGTCTTGTTACATTAGGGCCAATCCACAGAATCTCATTTTACCTTAATTACCTCTTTAAAGACCCTATCTCCAAGCACAGTCACATTCTGAAGTACCAGGGGGTTAGGACTTCAATATATGAGTTCTGGGGGAAACAGTTCAGCCCATAATATTGAGAAATATAATCTCAATCAGATCTATCAGAATCTAGATTCAGGAAATGCGGAAGCAGTTCACAGTATTTCCCAATGGGTGACCATGATTATGCACATGATAATTCTAGGAGGTCCAGAGAAAGATGCCCCAGCATACAACAATATTTGCATATATAGCCACACATGCAGAGGAGAAGAGTGAATTACCAGTGGAAGGTATTAATCTTTAGTAAAGATCAGTAAAGAGTTAACTTTTTCTTCCCAGAGCCTTTGTTAAAACTGTTTATTTACATCACATAACATCAATGTCTAACACATTTACGTGGTTAGAACATCTCAACCACACATTTATAGACAAATTTACAAATTTTAGTCAAGAAATTCGTGGTTACATGTTATGTGTGTCAGAATAGGCTAACTGCCATAACAATCCCCAAATCTTAGTCCATGAAAGTTTATTTCTCCCACTTGCAAAGTCTTGTAGATGTTCCTGATTGGACAGCTCTCCTAGGTAATTCTTCTCCAAGTGGTCAGAGAACCATGCACTTTCCATCTTATGGAACTACCATCTTAAATAGGTGGATTCCAAGGTTTCCATGGAAGGGGACTAGAGCATGAGGAAAGCACACCAGACACTAACCTCTCTGACATGAATGTGAAACACATCACTTATGTTCACATTGGCAAGAACCAGTCATAAGCTCTTGATTAGATTCAAAGGGACTAGAAAACAGGGGTGCCTGGCTGGTTCAGTCACTGGAGCATGAGGCTCTTAATCTCAGGGTCATGAGTTCAAGCCCCAAGTTGGGCGTGGGGCCTACTTAAAATAAATAAACAAAGTTTATTTAAAAAAAGAAGGGGGGGACCAGAAAACATAATCCTTGGCCGGGCAGCAGCTTCCCAATTACAACTCTCCACTATGAGCACAGAATTTGAGGCGTTAGTCGTCAGCTAGCCCCTCTGCTGTGTGCAGTAGCTCCAGTGTAGGCTTCTTTAAATTCAGTCAGATCAGAAATGTAGTGGGTAAAAGCCAGACTGCCTGGTTAGAATCCTAGCTCTGCTGCTTACTGGCTGTGTGACCTTGGAAATATTGCTCACCTCTCACCATATTAGCTTCCTTATCTGTCAAATGGGAATTTTATTCAGAGGTTAGAACAGACTAACTGTAAAGCACTTGGAACAACGTCCAGCCCACAGTTAGCATGCCGTTAAGTGTGAGATATTACTATTATTATTTTCAAAGAGTCTGTCCCTAAAACTCTCCTTCTTGAGGTAGGCTCAGAACGGTTCAAGAACGCATAGCGCTGGCGGCAGCAGAGATGATACAGGTGTGAGTGCTCCATTGGCCAAAGGTAGCTGTATAACTGAATGAATGGACCAGTATCCTCTTTCACGAAGGCTGAGTGTGTAACACACCGAGTAGGTCAGCAGTTTATTATGGGGGTAGAATTCAAAAAATGAAAAGAACAAAACCAAACAAACACCCAGAGAAAAGGCAATAATCAGAAGCCATGAGACAATAAAACCCAAGAGTAGTCAGAAACCAGGAATGGCAAAAGCTAAGAAAGACAATGGAGAGAATGGAATGGCAGGAATAGCAGCTACAAAGAGTAGCTGAGTCACCAGAATGGTATAGGACTGCAGTAGGGATCCATGGCGGCATGACAACACAATGGCATGAAATGCTAATATCCCAAATGACCTTCCAGATTCATTCCATTGGGGGTGGGGGGCCTGACTGCAGGACAGTTATTTGTCTGCCTTGCTTTAAAGCCCTATCACTTAAGCTTCCCTAGCATGTCATTTCAGCTTGTGATTTGAAAGAGCCCATCGTCATAGCCACTATGATTCATTTGAAACTAAGAAGTGAGCTTGGTACTTTTCTCTTTTCCGATAATGCAAGTACAGTGCCTTGTGAATCTCAGTTCACAGACACAGAGGTGCAAAAATGTTTTCTATCAAGGTACTTCCTGATGCTGAACCCCACCACCATCATTCCACCAGGGGTGTGGAAATTTGATCTTGTTCATTCTTGGAGCTGACCCCAACTTACCCAGGGTTGTTCATAGTTCTGGAATCTTCTGCAGTGCCAGGGCATCAGTCAGGTGGAAGAAAAGCCATTGGTTGTTAGTCATCTGTTCAGAGCCCAGACCATGCTCTGTCTGCATTGTCCTGTTCAGGTCCAGCAGCTCTTAGCTGTTTCTGCACCACGTTTGAAGCATGGATATTTTTACCAAGAATTCCAAGCTTGGGGTCTCATATTACCCTGAGCCATCCCTTTCTGAGGTCCATCTTGCTCCCACTCTAACAATACTGCCTGAGAGCATGATCCAGATTCCTGCATCCAAAACCCAAGTCTTCTGGCCCCCACTGAGCGTATAGAATCTTTCTGTACTAAAGTGAGGGAAGTTCTTTTACTTCAGCTTTCTTCAAGGATTTTGTCTCTACCTGCAACTTCACTCCTCTACTGAGGCTTAGCCTTTTGAAATAAGAGCCAGAAAGTTTTCCTGGCAACTTCAATATCCATCCTTCGTACACACTTCTTGGTGAAAAAAGCACAGATCTGGCCCACCTACCCAGAGAAAGGGAAAGGGAAAAATAAAAATAAAAAATATTTTTGTTCTTATTTTTTTTAATTCTTGCCTTAGAAACCTAGAAGCTTGGACTCAAGTTTTATGCTCAATACACATAACAATTATAGACCCTTGAAGTGAGGATATTTACTAATTCATTATTCTTAAATTTTGATTTTAGATTGTCATTCTCACATTATTAACTTTATGAGGTATACCATGTAAACTAGTTCACTATTCAAATCAGTATTTTTTTTTAAACTGACAAAATTCATTGCAGCAGTGTAAGAGGTAGCTAGGGTCTAGCAGTTTACAGAAATAGAGACATATTCAAGTTACCAGGACTCAAGGAGACAGAATATAGCTTGGGAACTGCAAGGTCTGTCATGATGTTCAGCAGTTCTAGTGACTCAGTAACCTTCCAGTGACTTCTGTTGTATGCTCAACCGTAACAATGACAACCATTGTGTCTGACTGTCCTGCTCCAGATGCCACCAATAAACTGACCATCTTCTTTTTCTCAAAATAGTGGCATCCGCTAATTTCAGCTTCTCCTCATTCTTGGCTTCTCCTGCTTATAGGCTTCTGCTAATTACCTTTCCTCAATCTTTGTCTTTCAGTTTTTGCCTGTGTTACCATTTGAACACCTCTCAAGGAAAGATGATACTCACCAGCCTAACTACAGTTATTCCCAACTGAGTTTCTATGAAAGATCCACTCATATGCTATTAACTGAATGGGTTATTGGCTTTCCTTGGATCAGATAACTAACTGCCTTTGTTCACTCAATTGTGGCTAAGATGACAGGGTGATTTTATACAAGAAGAGAATTCTATGTAGAAGTAAAACTCTAGAAGAGTATTACAGGCAAGGACCTCTTAGGAGGGGCTATTGGCAGACAGATATCCTAAGGCTCAGCTTGCTCAGTGTTACTATCAAAGGTAGAGTAAACAAAGGAAATATTGTGTTCAGAATATAAACATATCCTTTCCCTTTGGTGATAAAACCTCATCCTGCCCCATTCAGACATGGTTTGGTTCCATGACCTCTGTGAGGCAATGACCAGAGTCCAGATTGGTACATTTTGAAAAGTCTGGGTTATTTAGTCTTAAATAAGACTTTATACAACAAGGTAGACTATGGCTACAAAATCTGATTACGTGTTCTATTTGTCTCTAAATTATTATGACACAAGTTCCCTTCAAATATCCTCAATAGTTCTGATGATGACTTCTGACCTCTCGGGTATCTTATATATCCATTTGTCCAGCTTCCACTAGCTTGTAGATACAAAATAAGGTCATGTTAAGAGGAATAACCCAGTAGTCACTGGCTTATGTCATCACCTGCATAATGCAGGACTTCAGTCCTTTTTTGAGATCTCACTTTCTTGAGGTGTTTTAGGCATCTTCAGTGGGTGTCTCACATATGCTCACCAACACACCCTGATTCAGCAACCACCCACCAGGTACCACATTTGCTCACAGGAACCTGGAACTTTTCTGCCAGCATTGTTTCCCTAGCCGGAGCTGTGCATGGCAACTTCTACTGGGTTCTGCTGAGGTTCAGGGAGGCCTCCAGATCCCTGGATGGGCACTGCAGGTACCAAGTTCCCTGCAGACACTGCTGTGTTTGTGGGGCATCCCAGCTTCTGCGCTGCTCCAACAGACATGGCGTTTCGGCCCGCCAGTGTCTGTCCCCAGCACTACCATAACGGCACTGAAGGAATATGCTTCTTCCCTCTCAGTTCCGAGAGGGGCAATCCAAACCAATAGTGTCAGTGTTTTAGGGCCTTCAGTGAAGGGAGAGAGAGAGCCCTCTCTCTCCCTACGCCCTAGATACCCCCTTGTAAATGAGAATAAGCTCAGTAACAGCCACCAGGAGGCCCACAGAGCACCGTTCTCTTCCTAATAAGGCTCTCTGACAAATTCAAGTCCATTGGTTCTGACTTGGTCTTTCTTCAGGGTGATTTGTCCCAAGAGAAAACTTTGTCGCCAATGATTCTGGGGGAGCCCATCCTACCACTTTGCCAGACATCCCTGCTCATGCCGAAAACTTATCTTAGTTTCAAATGGGGACTCTGCTCTATACTTCAGTACTATTGGGTATATTGTTCTTTCCCAGTTCTATCTTCCAGATTAATTAGGAGATCTTCAAGTAATGTGCGCAAATACATATGCTCTCTACACCACTAAAACAGAAACGATGCATTCCTATAGATAGGGAAGTGATAACACAGTAACAGAAAATACTGTAGAGATGAGAAAAACAAAACCCACTTCATGTCAGAGCCAAATGCTCCATCTAATATATGTAATTAGTTATAGACTTGCCAGGTTTCAGCAGCTTTGCAGAAATTATTGCACAAATAATAAATCATTGCACTACAGAATCTTAGAATAATTTATTTATTTATTTATTTTTATTTTTTTAAGATTTTATTTATTTATTTGAGAGCGAGAATGAGATAGAGAGAGAGAGAGCACGAGAGGGGGGAGGGTCCAAAGGAGAAGCAGACTCCCCGCTGAGTAGGGAGCCTGATGCGGGACTTGATCCTGGGACTCCAGGATCATGACCTAAGCCGAAGGCAGTCGCTTGACCAACTGCGCCACCCAGGCGCCCCAGAATCTTAGAATAATTTAGAAAGCTGTCAGTAACTCATAGGACTGAAGAACAAATAAAGACTGAATCTATTATGATAATTCAAGGAGAGTAACTAAATTAGATTTGCTTAAAGCAACATTTTTATCCAAATTAAACAGAATTAAATAGAGAAAATAAAATGAAGCTTTCAGTTAGTTTTGTTGAGAAATGTCAAAAACATTTATTGGGGATTCAAGAACAATTTTTCGGGCGCCTGGGTGTCTCCGTCAGTTAAGCGTCCGCCTTCAGCTCAGGTCATGATCTCCTGGGATGGAGTCCTGAATCCGGCTCCCTGTTCAGCAGGGAATCTGCTTCTCCCTCTGCCCCTCCCCCCTGCTTGTGTGAGCACACACTCTCTCTCTCTCTCTCTCTCTCTCTCTCTCTCCAATAAATAAATAAAAATTTTCTAAAACCTTTTTTTTTAATTTTTAAAAAGATTTTGTCTATTTCTTTGACAGAGAGCACAAACGGGGGAGTGGCAGGCAGAGGGAGAGGGAGAAGCAGACTTCCTGTGGAGCAGGGACCCCCCCCCCCCCCCCCCCCCCCCCCCGCCATGAGGGGCTCAATCCCAGGACGCCCGGGATCATGACCTGAGCCGAAGGCAGACACTTAACCAGCTGAGCCACCCAGGCGCCGCAAACTTTAAAAAATCTTAAAAAAACAAAAGAACAATTTGTCATGAACTGGATTAAAGTTAACTGCAAGGGGCGCCTGGGTGGCTCAGTCGATTAATCAGCCGACTCTTGACTTTGGCTCAGGTCATGATCTCAGGGTTGTGAGATTGAGCCCAGAGTCAGGCTCATGCACGGGACGTGAAGCCTGCTTAAGATTCTGTCTCCCTCTGCCTCCCTCTCTCTCTCTAAAAAAATAAAATAAAAATAAAGTTAACTGCAAATCTGATTATAATAAATCACTAATGTAATTGATTAATCTGTTTTATTTCCTACTGAGTTTATATATTTCTTGGGTTTCTGTAGCACTTGCTGGTTATTTGTTTGTTTGCTTTTTAACGTTTGTACCATTCCCAGAAGAGCACTTTTTTTTCATAGTATGCATTCCAAATAGTGTGATAAATGAAGCATTGGTGTGTGTAAAAGAAGGACTATTTCCCTTCATTTTTTTGGCCTGTGGTCTCACAGCAACAAGGCAAAGTGGCTGGGAGAAGAGCCACATACTAGAGCCACACAGTGTGGGTTCACAGTTTGCTGCCGCACCTGTTATTGATGTGAGCCTGTATGATATACTTTACATCTCCATGCCTCAATTTCCTCATCTGAAAATAAGGATAATAACAGTACCTATCTCATAGGGTTGTGGGGGGGGTTTAGATGAGATTTCACATTAAAGTCCTTAGAACATTGATTGACACATGATAAAGCAGAAGTAATTTCTACTATTATTCCTTTAACTTGTGTACAAATACTCTTCATTTTAAGTAAAAAAAAAAGTTGGGACACCTGAGTGGCGCAGTCGGTTAAGCGACTGCCTTCAGCTTAGGTCATGATCTCAGGGTCCTGGAATTGAGCCCCAGCTCAGGCCCCCTGCTCAGTGGGGAGTCTGCTTCTCCTTCTGCCCCTCCCCCCCAGTTCGTGCTCTCTCTCTCTCTCTCTCTCTGTCTCCCTTGCTCGCTCTTGTTCTATCTCAAATAAATAAATAAAATCTTTTTTTAAAAAGTTAAAAATTTTGAATTACACTAATTTGTTTTACATACGCTGAAACCTAAACATTAGGACATGTTCAAGATAGAAAATGTTAACGTGTACTGAAGAGAAAAAACTATCCAGGAGATGTGACCATGAATTAGAAAATTTTGAGGCTTGAGGGAAATCCTGGTGGCAGGAGATAAGTGAGGGGCAAGGCAAGAAGCAGAGGTCAGAGATCCCAAATTACAGAGGGACTAAGGAAAACTAAGGAAAACTAAGGAAAACCAAAGCCAAATATTACCAGAAGACACACCAGAGGTCTGGTCACCATATGAATGTGGTCTTAATAAAAGATTTCAACACTATCTTTTGGGGAATTCTTATTCTATGGAACAATTTCTTCCATTTCATAGATAGTGTAAACAGAAGACTTATAATACCCACGTCACATCCCTGAGGCCCACCTCTGATCTGTTCATTGTTCACAGTTACATGTAAGAGTCAGACTGATAGAGTTGCACCTGAAGCTCTCCTTTGTGTGTGTGTTTTTCTGCTTCCCTGCGAGCAAGCACACAATTATCATCACTCCATAGAACTTCCCCACATTAATGCTGTTGTCAGTTGACATTTATCATTATACTTGCATTGCTGTGTTTCTCGTAGTAAAGTTCAGAGGACAGGAAACCTTCCTTATACCCATGTGTCATACATTTCTTGAAAAAAGAAGATAGCATTCTTTTTTGCAGCAAAAAAACACTTTATTATACCCGGGCTGTGTCATGCATTTATGCCATCTGCCTAGGCTTGTAGGTTTTGAAGTTATTCAGCTATGTTCAGAAACTTTGCTTCAGTGAATACATAGAGAAAGCCTTAACAACAATTATCTTGGTAAAGATTTCAAAAAGAATGAAAATATCCACGAGTGGCTTCAGTTGAATGCCTGTAAGATTTCGCTGTTAAGAATGACTAACTGGCTATTTGTTTCAGATAAGTAATTATTATGATAATAAAGAAGTAGATTACAATTCTAGTTTGAATCTGAAATGGCCGCTGAATTTTTATTAAACATATTTTCAGTATTTTTCTCGATGAGTTTGTGGACTTTTTCCTATAAGGGCTTAAGGTCATCAATTTTATACATAACACATACACACATATAATAGGCTTTTAACAAATGCATTATTTTGCATTGCTGGAATAAATCATACTTTGCCATGATTCATTTTAAGACATAATGGGCATATTTGTCTAATATTTTATTTGGAATTCTTTCTCTTCTTTTTTAATTTTATTAAGGTATAATCGACATATAATGTTATATTAGTTTCAAGTATACAACATAATGATTCAATAATTGTGTATATTGAAAAATGATCACCACAGTAAGTCTAGCCCACATCCATCACTGTACATAGTTAAACATTTTTTCTTGTTATGAGAACTTTAAAGATACGCTCCCTTAGCAACTTCCAAATATGCAATACAGTATTATTAACTATGGTACCCAGGTTGTACATTGCATCCCCGGACTTATTTGTTTTATAACTGAAAGTTTGTATTTTTTACCCCGTTGGCCCATTTCAATCACCTCCCACCCCCCTTTTTTCTCTATTTTTAAGTGACTGTTTCTATAGATTTAATTTTAAGTTTTGTTCTTTGTCTGGTTTTGATGTCTGAATCATGTTAGCTTCTTAAAATTAATTGAGAAGTTTCCCATCTTTTTATATTTGCTCCAAAATATTTAAATACAATGTATGGTATCTGCTTTCTGAAATCTGATATAATTTATCAATTAAACTATTTAGGCCGTTTGTTTTGGGAAGAGCTAACACTTTGACCATCTTCTCAATTTTTCGTGTTTTTACTAGTGTATTTAGCCATGACTCTTCTTGGCTGAGCCTAAGTCAGACGCTTAACTGACTGAGCCACCCAGTTACCCCCGTGACTAAATTCTTTAAAAAAATTTTTTTTGCAATAGAGTTGTATATAACATGTTCATGTAAGTTTTAAAAATCTTTTCTGAATTTTTGGTTTCATACTCTCTCTCATTCCTAACATGATAGGTTTGGTCTTTCTCTCTTTTTTGTTATAATTTAACGCATTAGGCTGAGGTTGCCTGAAATAACTCATCAACACAATAGGAATGGTCTTGTCAGTAAAGCCTCTCCACTGGCCATGATTCTCCCTCTCTTGGATAGTAACTTGGATGAGTACTGCCTAAATTTCTCTTCTCATTCAGTGCTTCCATAGTAGACCAGTCCCTCTGGCTGACACATTCACACTTTCTTTCTTTTGATATGTTAATGTTTTCTATCTTTTACAGTCCAGTCAAGCTGGTCTAGAAGCCATTCTTTTAAAGTGACTTTGCCATTGGGGCATCTGGGTGGCCCAGTCGGTTAAGCTCTGCCTTCGGCTCAGGTCATGATCCCAGAGTCCTGGGATCGAGCCCCACGTCTGGCTCCCTGCTCAGCTGGGAGCCTGCTTCTCCCTCTCCCCCTGCCTGCCATTCCCCCTGCTTGTGCTCTCTCTCTGTCAAATAAATAAATAAAATCTTAAAAAAAAGGTGACTTTACCATTATTGGTTTTTGCTTTTGACATGAAAATAACATTTATTTTCTGATTTTAAAAACAATACAAGCTGGTTATAATACACTTAAGTACTCCAGAACAGCATAAAGAATGTAAAATTGACCAGAGACCTACTAAACCCAGCTAAAACCACTGTTAACATTTTGGTAAACATCCTTCCCAATCATCCTCAATTAAAAAAAAAGTATTATATTATACATGCCTTTATATAATGTACTGTTTTAGTCAATAATATAGTATAGATATTTTTATGTCAATAACTAGAAACTTATGTTATTATTTTAACAGGTATGTATTATTACATTGCATGAATTTTCTGTCACTTATTTGTGGTTAATTTTAAGGTTAAATATCAGAGGAAAATCTTATTTCCTTATTCCTAAATTCTTGAAAGGTCTCACCCTACTGTCCCTAAAACAAATACCACTTTTAAGTTTACCATGTGCCAGCCACTCTGCTAAGACACCTCATGTGCATTAACTTATTTCATTCTTCTTATAAGGGCATCGAAGCCTGAGTAAAAACCAAAATCACAGACTGTGTTACAGGCGACAGGACACCATAGGATTCTCTCAACAGTGAGAAGGGTGGACTGGATATAGAGGTCTGAATGCAGGAAGATCAATTAGGCTGCTATTGCAATGATTTAGATAGAGAGTGATGAAGGTCCAAAGTAAGGGAATTATGGGGCACCTGGCTGGCTGAGTCGGTAGAGCATGTAACTCTTGATCATGGGGTCTTCCCATGTGGACGATAGTTTAGAAAAATAAAGTTGGATTCTTACACAACACATTCTGCTAAAAAAATATACATAATTCAAAATTTTAAACCTAAGATATAAAAATAAAAATATAAAACTACATAAAAGAGAGATTTAAAAAAAAAACCAACATACTCTTAGAAGGGCGCCTAGCTGACTCAGTCAGTGGAGCACTCAACTCTTGATCTCAGGGTCATGAGTTCAAGCCCCATGTTGGGCATAGAGCCTACTTAAAACAACAACAAGCAAACAAAACCATACTCTTAAAATAAGATAGCTATGGTGAGCACTGTGAATTGTGGAAGACTGTTGAATCACAGACCTGTACCTCTGAAACAAATAATATATTATATGTTAAAAAAAAAAAAGAAGATAGTAGGAAGGGAAAAATGAAGGGGGGGAATCGGAGGGGGAGACAAACCATGAGAGACTATGGACTCTGAGAAACAAATTGAGGTTCTAGAGGGGAGGGTGGTGGGGGGATGGGTTAGCCTGGTGATGGGTATTAAAGAAGGCACGTACTGCATGGAGCACTGGGTGTTACACACAAACAATGAATCATGGAACATTACATCAAATAAATAAATAAATAAATAGATAGATAGATAAATAAATAGATAAAATAAGATAGAGTATCCTAAGGATGAAATAAACTCGTAAGCCATAAAATATAAAACTGATAAAATGAATTACCTAAATTTTTTTTTAATACTTGAATAGGAAAACTCATCAACAGTTAAGAAAAGTGACAAACTATAAACTGGGAAAAAATATTTGCAATTCATGTCATAAAGAGAAAATTTCTAATACATAAAGGGCTCTGTAAAGTCAATAATAAAATGACCCAACAACCCAATAGAAAAATGGGCAAAGATATGAAAAGACATTTTGTAAAACTAGAAATTACACATGGTTCTTTTTTTTTAAAGATTTTATTTATTTATTTTGAGAGAGAGAATGAGAGCGAGAGAGAACGTGAGATGCGGGAGGGCCAGAGGGAAAAGCAGACTCCCCGCTGAGCAGGGAGCCTGATGTGGGACTCGATCCCGCGACTCCAGGATCATGACCTGAGCCGAAGGCAGTCACTTAACCAACTGAGCCACCCAGGCGCCCCTACACATTGTTCTTCAATATAGGAAGAAACATTCAATTTCATTAAACAAGACATACAAACAGCAACATTATGATACCATATTTCATGAAATTACTAAAGCACAAAAAGTTTGATCACTCTGTTCATGAGGGTATGAGTCAGTAGGTGCTGTCATGTGTTGCTAATGAGTATTACATATTTTCTTATCTGTCCAGGACATTTTACAGTATCTATCAGAATCACATATGCACATACATTTTTACCTAACGATTCCTCTTTTGGATTCTCTTCTATACACGCGCTCACATGTGAAATGACTTATGTATATAGAAATTTGTTGAACCATTCTTGCCTTGAAAAAATGTTTAAAAAAAAACTCAGGGCACCTGCGTGGCTCAGTCGTTAAATGTCTGCCTTTGGCTCAGGTCATGGTCCCAGGGTCCTGGGATCGAGCCCCGCATCGGGCTCCCTGCTCTGCAGGAGGCCTGCTTCTCTCTCTCCCACTCCCCCTGCTTGTGTTTCCTCTTTCACTGTGTCTCTCTCTGCCAAATAAATAAATAAAATCTTAAAACACACACACACACTCACACACACACACATAAGAGCCTCCAGGATACTGGTTAAATAAATCATTGTTCATCTATAAAATGGAATCATTTACAGTCAATGAAAAGAAGGAAGTATTTCTCTATATACTTATATGGAAGCATCACATACCAAATATTATGTGAAAATATTATATATATATATATAAAAATGTGTGTACACACTCAAAAATATACACACATCCAAACGGGAGTACACCATATATACTGCTGTTTATCATATATATGTATATGCACCAAATGAGTAAATTAGTGTATATATAGTCAAAAATAAGCGGTATTCCAGAAATAAGACAGTATATAGGAACGTGCAAGGAAATCATCAGCTCAGTACTTAAGGATGCCCATTTCTTGCATTTCTCTACATTTCTCTATTTCTCCCTCCATATTGGCTTCATCCTAGGGCTTGTTCTATAATTTAAGTACTTACATGCAGACAACTTCTGGCAAGAACGTCTCTTTTCAGGTTCACTTTCCTACGAATGAGGAAGTCTTCCTAGAAGCCCTCTAGTGGACAATTCCTTAATAACACATTGGCCAGGTTGGGGATCTCAACTCCGTCCCAAATCTACCACAGGAAAAAGTAAGAGAATCACCATAAATAGCTTAGAGCAGTTCTCAACCTAAAGTGATTTTGCCTTCCAGGGGGCATTTGGCAATATCTGGAGGCTTTTTGGTCACAACTTCAGGAAAGGGTGCTACTGGCATCTGATGAGTAGAAACCAAGAATACTGCTAAACATCCTGCAATACACCGAACGGCCCCCACAACCAAGATTTATCTGACCCCAAATGTCAATAGTATGGGGAGTTACTGACTTAGGCTAATCATCTGGGGAGAGACCACTGCTGGGGAGTTATCTACCAAGACAACTACAATAACCTTGACTTGCAGAAGGTTAAATTTCTGAAGTACATCCTTTCAAGTCTGTCTCCCCTTTTAATTTCCTCCCCTGGGTCCTGTGCCTCCACTTGTGGCTAGAGTAAGAAGATGTCTGAGAGGGACCCCAGTAGGACCGCAGGGTTAGAGTGGGAGAGGAGTAGGTCATCAGAAAAAGAGAATCACTGTTACCAGAGGAAGGAGAAGCTGAGATATGGATTTAAAGATGTCCACTACACTAAGGTAAGTGAGAATGAAGAGATGAGGGGATATTTGGGAATGTTAAATGAATTGTTTATTCCTGATGATTTTCTAGATGTGGAAGATGAGAGAAAGAGTCACTGGAGGGCTGATGACAAGATTTAAAGAAAAAAGAGTGGCTAGAAGGTGATTTTTATCATTAACCGGGACAAAGAATTCAGGAAAAGAAACATGTTTGGTTAGGTAGAAGAGAGAGCCACTTATTTTCATTAGCATTCATCTGGAAGCAATTTTTAGGATTAATTTCATAGGGCTACCTTTAAGTTTTATATCCTATTTAATAACAACAAGTGTCACCAACTTCGTTAGTCTAGAATAGGAAGATATTCCTGGCTCACAGGTCAGCTACCATATTTGTGTTCCAAGGCTCTGAATATGCAGACGGAACAGCCCAAATTATCTTTCTCAACTTTCCTTTTAAATATGACAGGGAGACTACCACCAACTCCCTCTCCCTTGTTAAAGCACAGTTGTTCAGGCAGAATATATTGCAACCACTTCATTTCAGTTTCTTGGTTAAAATCACAACCCAATTGTGCTTCTCTAAATTTATACCTAGAACATCTTTCTTGAATTTGTTATTTTCTACTCATTATTGGAGGAGTGTGCTCTGTTTTGGCATTACCCCCTGAATTATTAAAAAAGTCTGGAAACTTACTGAGTCCAAGAAGGCCTGTTCTAATCCTAAACTGCTTAGCTACAGAAAAGAGAATTGAAGAAGCATACCAGTTCACCAACAGCTCTAGTTTGGTGTTATGATTCTGTCTACTAATACAATAATACCCTGCTGGTCAAAATGGGGCACCAGTCATTGTAGGTTTGAGCCCCCAAAGCTATAGCATTTTAACATATTTAAGAACACACTCTCCAAGACAAGTTGTGAAGTAGAAAGGAGAAAAGTGGGGCACGTGGGTGGCTCAGTCGGTTAAGCGTCTGCCTTCGGCTCGGGTCATAATCCTGGGGTCCTGGGATCCCGTAGGGCTCCCTGCTCAGTCTGCTTTTCCCTCTCCTTCTGCCTGCCACTCCCCCTGCTTGTGTGCATGCGCTCTCTCTGTGTGTCAAATAAATAAATAAATAAAATTAAAAGAAAAAAGGAGAAAAGCTTACTTGTGAGCCATATGCTATGCAACATAGGATTTGTCCCTGTCTCCAGATGCCCTCTTTCTTCATGGCTAATTCCTGGTACCTTTGGTGTCTTTTACTGCCAGAGGGCACCATCTCAATCCATTAAATAGATTGTAATTCCTGGAATATCAGAAGAGAAGAAGTCAAGGTCTTGGTTCCTTTCCACCCAGGAGGCTCCTTGTTTTCTTTGAAAATTTGCATATCAAGAAGCATGTGGAAGGGCAGCCTTTGTCAAGACAAAATAAAGGGTATGGGATTCCTGTGTTCTTACATTTATATAACCAAAAGCAGCCCCTTGGGTGATTCTATTCCCCCCCCCCCCGGCCCGCCCCGCACCAAAAATAATCTGCTCTAAACTGAAATTCTGTCTCTGCTTAGAGTAGCGCCTGGCAATTTTTAAATTTGTTAAAACAAATGTCAAGTTCTACCTAAACGGACCATGCATTACACTTCTGAGTTCCATTCTCACTGGGGAAGCATACTCATCACTTTGTGTCATACTGTGCTTTTAGCTTCTTGAACCAACTAAATTTATTCTCTACCTCATTTGGGGGGTATTGGTTATGGGTGTATCTCCACAACCTAGGCCTTAGAAATCTTTGAACTATCCCTAACTAACTTTCTCTTGCCTCAGATTCCTCTAATTACTTATTTTTCTTTTTTATCTATCTAGACTTCAACGTACTTTGTGACCTCATGTAAGTATCATACCCATTTCATCAGCTTGGATGTTATTTCTTTTGCAGATATTCTTCTCCCAGAGCTTAGAGGAACTGTTCTCTCTCTTCATTTCAAATCCACAGAATTGATGACTCTTACATTTTATAGGTTCTGGTGTGTTTTTCATCACACATGACACCTCTCTTAGTTTCCCAGTATATAATATTCCTCTATTACCGTGGTTTAACAGACTTTTAAGGAATCTTGGATCTTCTGTCTTTGTTTGCTATTTCTTCACAAGCTTTGGTACACTACAAAAGTACATATAATCACAAAAATTTCAAACACTATAGGCATGTAAAACATGGAAGTATCTGCACACATCTGCACACATCTTCCCCCCACACATTCCCCAGAAATAATCATTGCTAATACATGATATGTATTCCTCTGGATGTTTTCATATGATTGTTCTTTCAAAATATGCTCATTTTTATTCTATTAGAGCTTATTTATCTTATAATATCTAGGTTGGTTGATCTAGTTAATTATCCATCCATTTTTTTTTTAAGATTTTTATTTATTTGAGAGCAAGAGAGCCTGGGATCATGACCTGAGCCAAAGGCAGACGCTTAATCGACTGAGCCACCCAGGCGCCCCTGTGTCTGATTTTAACGAAGGCTTTGTCTTTTGTTTTGTTTTTTTTTCTATGCTAAATTGACACTCCTTTCTTGAGATCACATCACTCCTTTCAATTTTCTATAACTACTCTTCTTTCTCCTTCAACTCTCTGACTACATTATTACAAATGCTACCCATTTCCCGGGCAGAGCTGACTGGTCCAAGAGGAGAAAAAACCTAAGTCAGGCCAATCATAACAACGCACCGTTGCTGGACTTCATTGGTTGTGGTCTAGATGTGGGCCCATGACTTAGAACACTTCCTTCCCTGCGATTAGTTTAGCATAGGATCACGGGAGTCAATACCATTATGGCGGCAAGACCTATAGTATGACAGTGAAGTTTAGAGTTTTTGGCAGCCATGTTTTCCTACAATTTGGAGACAGTTTGCAGTGAGAGAGAATGAAGCAGACATGAAGAGCGCAAATTACAGACAGAGGAGGTTTTGAGGTCATTCAAATTCCCTGTTCCTGAGACTTGGTTTCATTCTTTTCTAACTTCTTCCATTTAAAAGGATTCTCAAGTAATTTCCCTCTTTTTGCTTATGCTAGGTCCCCAAATAACCTATTCTCTTTAGTTTAAGGACACTCCCATTTTGTTCTTACCATCTCTGAAGCATCACTTTGTTTCAACAGAACAAAACATTTCGAGATACGTCATTAAAGGTTACACAGGATGTTCTGAACTTTATTTTCACTAATAGGATCCTCAAAAGTTGTAAATATAGATGCTATTTCTTCAAGGAGCACTCACGTAGAATCAACTGGATCAGACTATTGGTACTTTTTCCTTGTTACCAGTGCATGGATGAAAACATGTAGTGAGGGGTGCCTGGGTGGCTCAGTCAGTTAAGTGTCTGCCTTCGGTCCTGGGACTGAGCCCTGTATCAGGCTTCCTGCTCAGTGGGGAGCCTGCTTCTCCCTTTCCTCCCAGGCTTATGCTCCCTGTCACTATCTCTGTCTCTCTCTCAAATAAATAAATAAAATCTTAAAAAGAAAAGAAAAGAAAACAACAGTGAGCAAACACACAATCAGGATCATATCATGCTCTTTGAGTTAGAAGTCACTAAGACTGGGGTACCTGGCTGCCTCGGTCGGTGGAATGTGTGTGCCACTCTTGATCTTGGGGTTGTGAGTTCAAGCCCCATGTTGGGTGTAGAGATTGTTTAAAAATAAAATCTTAAAAACAAAAGAAATCACCAAGACTGATGTAAGAGTCACACAAACATACTCCCTCATCTTATACAACCATCATTTTCATAGTTTAAAGCACATTTTTCATCAATTCTATTCACAATCTCTTGATGAATTAAATGCCATATTAATTACTAGCATTCAAACTAGGAATTCCATTTGACAGATTCTGACAAAGTACCTTAATATTAATTTCTTGAAAATTTTCTTGAGGCTGACAAACAGTAAGCATTTTAAATCAGGAAAGATTACTAACCCTTGTAAGTTACATATGACCAACAATATATAAAAGGATTTTTAGAGGTTCAATCTTAAGGAAGGATGCCCTAGGACTAATGGGGAGGGTTGAAGGAAGTGTGATATAGGAGGAATACAAAAGGGGTTGTTGCAACAGTATCTGCAACAGTCTAATTTTTTTTTTTTTATTAAGTAATCTCTATGCCCAACATGGGGCTCAAACCCAAGATCAAGAGTCACACTCTCTACTGAATGAGCCAGCCAGGTGCCCCTGCAACACTTCATTTATTTTTATTTATTTATTTAAAAAATATTTTCTGAGAGAGAAAGTGCAGGGGCCTGCCTGCAAACAGGGTGGGGTTGGGGGGTAGGGGAGGGGCAGAGGGAATCTTAGGCAGTCTCCATGCTCAGCGCCAAGCCTGATCTCACGATCCTGAAATCATGATCTGAGCCAAAACCAAGAGTCAGCTGCTTAACCAACTGAGCCACCCAGGCGCCCCTGCAACATTTTATTTAAAAAAAATAAAACATCTGGTCAACATTGGAGGAGGCTGGTTATTAAGAGTCCAATTCTACTTTAAGCTTGGTGAGTCCCAGATAGTATTTTTAGCTATTCCAGGGTCACTGTGCTTGTTAATTTTTTGAGTCAACTTGACTGGAATAAGAGATGTCCAGATAGCTGGCAAATCATTTTTTTCAGAGGGTATCTGTGAGGGTGTTTCTGGAAGACATTAGCATTTGAATAGGAGACTGAATTCGACTGCCTGCACCAATGTGGGTGGGCATCATCCAATCCAGAATAAAAAGGTGGGGGAAGGGTGAATTTTTTCTCTACCTGAGCTGGGACGTCTATCTTCTCCTGTCCTTGGACATCAGTGTTCCTGGTTCTCCAGCCTTTGCACTTGCACTAGGGCTTACACAATTGGCTCTCCTGGTTCTTGGGCCTTCAGACTCAGACTGAATCATACCACTGGCTTTCCTGGTTCTCCAGCCTGCAGGCAACAGATTGTGAGTCTTCTTAGCCTCCATAACTACATAAGCCAATTCCTGTAAGTCATGTATATAGGAGATATATAAATGTCCTATAGAAGGATATTGTTCTGTTTTGTTATGTTTCTCTGGAAAACCTAATATAGTCACATAAGGTCACTTAGTGGGAAGGTCTTGTCCTAGCAGCCTGAGCTAGAATTTAATTGTGGGGATTGGAGACTATGGGGTCAGTGTGTCTAAATGCTGAATTTTTACCTGTTCTCAATCCAAAATAAATAAATAAATAAATAAGCAGGAACATTATAAATAACATAAAGCATAGTTTCAGGATTTTAGCATTTCCAAATAAAATACAGAAGTGAGTAAGCCACCGATCTAAGTACAATAATATTCAGCCACATTCTCCAACTGTATTACCCTAAAAAGCAATAATAATCCTGTGGGTCAAGACATATGAATTCTTTATATAACAGTTTAGAAAAAAATCTGGAAATCACAGCTTAAGTTGCCAGATGTGTCACATGACAATTTAATATTTTTCACTCTGACTTACATATTCAGCTTAATAGATGTACTCAGGGTTTTATGACAAATTATGCCATTATATATTTTCCAATTTATTCATAAATTATGATTCAATCATGAATTTTTCTAGGCCTATTCAATTATTGGTACATATTTTTTTGAATATTTCATTTAAAAAGTACTAAACATAAGTGTTCTTCTACACCTAGATATCAAATTTCACCTGCTCAGAATTTTATAGTATTATGTCTATTGGTTGTTGCTTGTTCTGCATTCTGGGCAGTACACTCTGACACAGAGTTTAGGCCAACCAGTCACTCATTAAAGGCAAGTTTTGGTGGGTCACCATTGCGTTAACAGTAGTTTATCCCCTGTGCTGCTCACATCCACTCCTGTTTTTTTAAGTAACTTTTTTTTAATTGAAGTACAGTTGACACATGATGTTACATTAATTTCGGGTGTCCAGATCCACTTCTTCACATATATTCTGGAACACCTCCTCCCAGATCTCAGTGGACCTGTTTTCCAAGGGAAATTTGGAAGTGGAAGATGAGCAGATACCACCACAGCAGCTGATGTCAGGGCTGGGGCTAAGCCTCATTATCTCCCTCCTCCATGATCCACTCACGTTTCTCCTCAGCCTCAGAGAGCATCCATGCTGGTCTTAGTCATTTGCCCTGTGGTTTGGCCCAGGTGCTTACCCTAGGAGTCAGATTCCCAGGGTGCCATGCCTTTCTGTGTCCATTTGCCTTTAAAATTAGGCAAGGAAGTACCAGGAGGCCCCCAGGTGGATCTCCTGGGCACCAAGTCTATCCTCCCTGCCCCCACTGCTTAATAGCAGTTCTACCTCATCCTGATCAGCAGGGTCAGTGACTTCTGATGGAAGGATGGGTCCTCCTTTTGTCTGCCAAGTTGGAGCTTGCCAGTGGCCGTAGCTACATCAGCCTTGGTGAGTGAGTTCGTCTTTTGGGGGCCTTGTGCAGCCTCCATTCACCGTCCCCGTGGGTATTCTGTCCATGCACCCATTTGAGGCGGCTGATGACAGAGGCTGGCTAATGTAGAGTGGCCAAGTCATTTTGTTTTCTTGGTTGTTTAGAGTCTTTTCCATGATAGATGCTCTTTGGTGGACATGAACTTGTGACCCACGGATCCTCATACTTGTATTCACATATGTTTATCCACATGTTCTACCCCAGATCTACTTGGCTCTAATCTTCTAATAGTTCTTATTTCAGGCCCCTATTTGGCTGGCTGAGCCATTCACCACTGACATGAGTTTTTATACATTCTAACCCTAGGCCACTCATCTTTCTATACAAAGTGAGGACTCAGTGCACAGTGTAGTCATTTGGAGGAATTTCACTAACCAGTGATTTTTTTTTTTTAAGTTTTATTTTAATCACCTTGTGCTCATCATGTCAAGTACACTCCTTAATCCCCTTCAGGTATTTCGCCCATCCCCCCACCCCCTCCCCCTCTGGTCACCATCAGTTTGTTCTCTATAGTTAAGAGTCTATTTCTTGGTTTGTTTCACTCTTTTTTTTCCCCCTTTACCTGTTTGTTTTGTTCCTTAAGTTCCACATATGAGTGAAATCAAATGGTACTTGTCTTTGACTGATTTATTTCACTCAGCATTATATGCTCTAGCTCCATCCATGTCATTACAAATGACAAGATTTCATTCTTTCTTATGGCTGAATAATATTCCATATATATAAAATATATATATATAAATGTATGTATGTGTGTGTGTGTGTGTGTATATATATATATATATATATATATATGCCACATCTTCTTTATCCATTCCTCTATTGATGAACAGTTGGGCTGCTTCCATATCTTAGCTATTGTAAATAATGCTGCTATAAACATAGGGGTGCATGTATCCCTTTGAATTAATATTTTTGTATTCTTTTTTCCCTTTTTTTCTTAAGTAGGCTCCACATGCAACATGGGACTTGAACTCAAGACCCTGAGATCAAAACTCATATGCTGTATCAACTGAGCCAACTAGGCACCCCAGTGTTTTTATATTCTTTAGGTAAATAACCCCAGTAGTGTGATTGCTGGATCATAAGATAGTTCTACTTTTAACTTTTTGAGGAACACCCATACTATCTTCCACAGTTGCTGCACCAGTTTGCATTCCCACCAACAGTGCAAGAGTTTCCTTTTTCTCCACATCCTCACCAACACCTGTTGTTTCCTGTGTTTTTGATTTTAGCCATTCTGACAGCTGTGAAGTGATATCTCACTGTAGTTTTAATATGCATTTACCTGATGATAAGTGATGATGAGCATCTTTTCATGTGTCTGTTGGCCGTCTGTATGTCTTCTCTGAAGAAATGTCTGTTCATGTCTTCTGAATTAATTGAATTATTTGCTTTTTGGGTGTTGAACTGCATCAGTTCTTTATATATTTTAGATACTAATCCTTTATCAGATTTGTCATTTGCAAATATCTTCTCCCATTCCATAGGTTGCCTTTTAGTTTTGTTGGTTGTTTCCTTTGCTGTACAGAAGATTTTATTTTGATGAAGTCCCAATAGTTTATCTTTGCTTTTGTTTCCCTTGCTTCAGGAGACATATCTAGAAAAAAGTTGCTACAGCTAATGACAGAGAAATTACTGTCTGTGCTCTCTTCTAGGATTTTTATAATTTCAGGTCTCACATTTAGATCTTTAATCCATTTTGAATTTATTTTGTGTTTGGTACACTTTCATTCTTTTGCATTTTGCTGTCCAGTTGGGAAAACCCAACACCATTGTTGAAGAGACTGTCTTTTTCCCAATGGACATTTTTTCCTGCTTTGTTGAAGATTAATTGACCATATAATTGTGGGTTTGTTTCTGGATTTTCTATTCTGTTCTATCAATCTATATGTCTTTTTTTGGGGGGGGTGCCAATAACATACTGTTTTGATTACTACAGTTTTGTAATATAACTTGAAGTCCAGAATTATGATGCCTCCAGCTTTGCTTCCTTTTTTCAAGATTGCTTTGGCTATTCGGGGTCTTTGTAGTTCCATATAGATTTTAGGATTTTTGTTCTAATTCTGTGAAAAATGCTTTGGTATTTTTATAAAGTTTTTTATTTATTTAAGGAATCTCTACACCCAACATGGGGCTCGAACTCATGACCCGAGATCAAGAGTCACACACTCTTCCAACTGAACCAACTGGGTACTCCTGATGTTGGTATTTTGATAGGAATTGCATTAAATGTATAAAATGCTTTGGATAGGATAGACATTGTTCTTCCAATCCACAAGCATGAAATGTCTTTCCATTTCTTTGTGTCATCTTCTGGTTGCTCTCATCAGCATTTTGTATTTTTCAGAGTACAGGTCTTTCACCTCTTTGGTTAGGTTTATTCCTAGGTATCTCATTGTCTTTGGCACCAGTTTATTCCTAGGTATCTCAGTGTCTTTGGCACCATTGTCTTTGGCACCTTTTAAGGTCACACCTATGTGGAGCTGCAGTGAACCTCTATTTTCAGCTTGCACCCACTTATTGAGTGGACCCAGCCACGATTCAAACTTGACCTTTCCTCTTCCACCAGGTGATCTTGAGTAATTCTCCATATGGCCACAGTGTAAGGTGAAGGAGATGTGCTGCTACAACCAGCTTATGCTCTCTGGTCCTGCTTATGCCAGATTCCAGGTGTACAACTTTCATCTCGTAATGAATCATTGCCAGGCTGCCTAGCCTTGTGACTTAGTGGAATAGGTCTGACAGAACCCAGCTCATCATGGGTAGTTGCAACCATATGGTCACTTGATGTCTCATGGGCAAGTACTTCCCTTCTATCAGGGTCTAACAGCATGCCAGAAAATTGTTTTTCAAAAGGAGTAAAATTCTCTGCTGCAGATGCCATGGCCTTGCCCTGGAATCCCAGAGGCTTACATTGTGATTATCCATCTGTGGCTTGCCAGAAATTCCACATGGCATCTTTCACCACCATTGACACCTCTAACATCATAGGTCTTCTGGTTCATATGGTTCAAAGGGCAGAGCTATTTGCGCCTTAATCTGGTCCTACTCTAGAGCCCTTCTTCCTCTGGGCCCCATTCAAAGCTAGCAGCCTTTATGACTTTATTTATCCTGGAAGGAGAATATGCTGCCTCCAGAACCTGAAGAAGCATATATCCTGATGTTATGCTTCCTTTTTCATGCAATTAGTCCTTTAGTTTGGATGGGATATCCTGGCATGCCCCTGACCATTGGATCTCTAAAAATTATATTGACATGTCAGGTTCCTGAATCTTAGTAGCGTTTATCTTCTAACTTCTGATGCATATCTGTCCTAGCAAAGTCTCCAATGTGATAGCCTTATGCTCATCCAGTTTGATTAGAATGATGTCACTGATACAGCAGGTAAATGTGATGTTCTGCAGGATGTCCAGACATTCAGAACCTCATGGAACTATATTATAACAGAAGCTTATCGTATACCATATTATAACACAGCCTGAGGGCAAAATTATAAATGTATATGTCCTGTCTATGTAAATGCAGTCTTTTCAATCCACATTTTGGATAAGGATGGAAAAAAAAATTTCACCAAACTAATGGACATATATGATGTATTGAGGCCATGTTAATCTGCTATAGCAAAGATACTATGTCTGGTACAGTAGCCCCAATTTGAGCTTCCGCTTATTTGAGTTTCAAAGATCTAATGTCATATTTTGGGATCCATCTAGTTTTTAAATGGGTAAGACTTGTGGATTAAATCAAGATATAATGGGGACTACCATCCCTGCATCTTTTTGAGTTTTAGGAGTGGTACTACCATTGTTCCCAGAAATATACTGCTTCTGGCTTATTATCTTAACTGGAGTCAGTGGGCGAGGAGGAGCAGTTTCAGAGGTTTTCAGTTGGCCTTTACCAGTATGAAACCTTTTCTCCCAAGGGCCAAGGTTCCAACTACGAAGTATGACTATTCCAACTACACATTCGGGGAATGGTAAAATAACTACCCAGTGGGTTTCTTGATACAGTGGATTTACTGTGTACTAGGCACTAATGGGGATTCCATTTATTACTTGAATTCCATATGCCCTCATTCTAAGAGGGGGAGCCAGGATGATTTTTCAGGGCTCTGGGTATCAATATAAAATTAGACCTGAGTCCAATGATATTAGAAATATTTAGGTATTCCCCTCTCCAAGGGGCGCAATTACCCAAATAAATGGCCTTAGATCCATTTGAGAGAGTACTGGGAAAATCATTTCCCTATTACTGGCCATGATTCCTTTCTTTGGGGCACCCAGCTCCTTCAGTCAGTGGAATATGGGTCCGAAAACTGGCTCAGGTCCAGGAATTGGGCAAACGATTGTGATGAGTACATTTATCTTGATGAGCACAGAGAAATGTATAGAATTATTGAATCATTATATTGTATACCTGAAACTAATACAATACTGTATGTTAATCATAACTGAATTTTAAAAATTGTGATGTTTTATTGATATGAGTGCCTTTGGCCTTCTTACCATCCATCATAATTTTTTTGATAGTACAAATCAAATAGCTTTCTTGTTGGCTGCCCATCTATTTTGCACCTAGAGACTTCATGTCCTATTAACTATTTCCAAAATTCTGAGGATCCCATTGGCTTTTATACACTTTCTTATTAAGTTTTTTTTTTTTTTTTGACAGAGAGAGACACAGCGAGAGAGGGAACACAAACAGGGGGAGTGGGAGAGGGAGAACCAGGCTTCCCGCTGAGCAGGGAGCCCGATGTGGGGCTCGATCCCAGGACCCTGGGATCATGACCTGAGCCAAAGGCAGATGCTTAATGACTGAGCCACCCAGGCAGCCCGGCTTCTATACACTTTTTAATTGTCACAAGTACTCCTACCAGTCCTTATTGATTCAAAGATGAATGACCAGAGAATCTAGATGTAGAGTTTACAGGTCTTTATTATACTGTTTCAACATTTTGTAGATTTAAAAATTTCCAAAATAAAAATTTTGGAACAAAGGTAAAGCCTATGAGTAAGTAAATATAGAAACTGGTGATAAAAATTATTAATATATTCTCTTTTTTTTAAGATTTTATTTATTTCTTTATTTGAGAGATGGAGAATGAGAGAGAGAGAGAGAAAGCACATGAGAGGGGGAAGGGTCAGAGGGAGAAGCAGACTCCCCACTGAACAGGGACCCCGATGCAGGGCTCGATCCCAGGACCCTGGAATCATGACCTGAGCTGAAGGCAGATGATTAATGACTGAGCCACCCAGGTGCCCCAATATATTCTCTTAATTCCTTTTTAACACCCAGTGCTGATGAGTTTGTGTGACCTGTTATGTCAATATAACACTTTTAGAGAGCCGTGTGAATTCCAATATATACAAAGAGTGAACATTTTGTTTATACCTTATAAATTGTTTAGTTCCATTGCTGAAAATTCATCCTGAAGGAATCATCTAAAATACGAAAAAAATTTTTTTCATGAATGTATGTATTGGAGACTTATTCATAATAGGAGAAAGTGGAAATAACCTGAATATATAACTGGGGAATTGGGTAAGAGAATTGTAATATACCTACTCAGTGGAATATTCTGAAGCCACTAATGTTACCAATGTTGTGATGCACTAGGGGGGACACGATATTACTTACGTAGCATTTCTGCCAAAGAAGCACAGTCCAAAAATGTTGTATCAACATAATAAGGGTGCCTGGGTGGCTCAGTTGGTTAAGCAACTGCCTTCGGCTCAGGTCATGATCCTGGAGTGCCAGGATCGAGTCCCACATCGGGCTCCCTGCTCAGCAGGGAGCCTGCTTCTCCCTCTGACCCTCTTCCCTCTCGTGCTCTCTATCTCTCATTCTCTCTCAAATAAATAAATAAAATCTTTAAAAAAAACATGATAAGATCACAGTAAGTGTATCAACACTGAGTGTCAAACCGTGGTAAGGAAACAATCAGATAAATCAAAGTAAGAGATATTCTTCAAAACAACTGTCCTTTATTCCTCAGAGTGTCAATATCTCAAAAGACAAAGAAAAACTGAGAAATTTTTCCAAATTAAAGAAAACTAAAGGGACATGAGAACTAATGCAATGCATGATCCTGGACTGGGAAAAAAAAAATAATTCTATGAAAGTAATTATTGGAACAATTGGCAAAATTCAAATATTGATTATATATTTTAGATAAAAGTATTGACTTAATATTACATTTCCTTATAGCTCTCTAAGAAAACGTCTTTATACTTAGGAATCTCCTGAACTATTATGTCTGTAACTTGCTCTTGAATGACTTAGAAATAATGAGAGAAAGATTGAGAAACAAGACAACATTTTAATGATTAGTGAATTTAGAAACGTTTGTGGGAGTTTACTGTTAAAACGATTCCGTAAGTTTGATATTTCAAAATAAAATGTTTAAAAATGTTATCCAGTCTGTAACCAACGTTCAATATGCAATATTTTCAATAAAATATCATGTGAAAAAATGCCAAGTTTAAAATTGCATGTGCCCTACAATTGTAAAAGTATAAAATGTGGGCATGTTGGATATACTGGAGTAGAAGAGATTTTCTGTAAAATTTTTTTTTTCTTGGAGCGCATGGGTGACTCAGTCGGTTGAGTCACCGTCCAACTCTTGGTTTTGACTCAGGTTGTTATCTCAGGGTCGTGGGATCCATCAAGTCCTTTGTTGAGCCCTGCCTTGGGCTCCATGCTCAGCAGGGAGTCTGCTTGAGATTCTCCTTCTCCCTCTGACCCTCCCCCTGCTCGTTCTCTCTCTCTCTCAAAAAATGAAAACATCTTAAAAAAATTTTTTTCTGGGCGCCTGGGTGGCTCAGTCTGTTAAGTGTCTGCCTTTAGCTCAGGTTGTGATCCCAGGGTCCTGGAATCGTCTCCCGCATCGGGCTCCCTGCTCTGAGGGGAGCCTGCTTCTCCTTCTGCCTCTGCCTCTCCCAGTCTCTCATGAATAAATAAAATCTTAAAAAAATAATTTAAAAATTTTCTTTAATATTGCTTGTTATATTGTGTTTAAAATGAAACCACTACATAAGATTGAATGCATTTAAAAAATCACTAAGAGGAAGAACAATACAAAATAACATGAATAGGGCGCCTGGGTGGCTCAGTTGGTTGAGCGACTGCCTTCGGCTCAGGTCATGATCCTGGAGTCCTGGGATCGAGTCCCGCATCGGGCTCCCTGCTCGGCAGGGAGTCTGCTTCTCCCTCTGACCCTCTTCCCTCTCGTGCTATCTCTCATTCTCTCTCTCTCAAATAAATAAATAAAATCTTTAAAAAAAAATAAAGTTCCAATTCTGCTCCAAGTTTCCTTAATCATTTTGAAAAGCAAAAGTTTGTAGATTCAAACTGATTTAAGCTGCTGTTCCAACCCCAAAATGAAATCTACTAAAGTCCAGTTCTAAGTTAAAAAGCAAACAAATTCACCTTTGGGTGTGGGTGTGATTTTTTTTTCATAGGCTAAGCACAAGACTTTTAAGTAATGTTATCTTCTATTATATATCTGACTTAATTTCCCACACTAGCAACATAATTCCAAGTTTCTTTATTAGTACTTTTTTTTTTAAGATTTTATTTATGTGCTTATTTGAGAGAGTTTGAGAGAGTGGGGGAGGAGCAGAGGGAGAGGAACAAGCAGACTCCCTGCTGAGCACACAGCCTATGGGGCTGGATCTCTTGACCCTGAGATCATGACCTGAGCCGAAACCAAGAATCAGATGCTTAACCAACTGAGCCACCCAGACACCCTTCTTTGTCAGTACTTTAAATACCTTTACCCTCTAGGCATGAATTTCCTATATTAAACATTCTCTTTTCAGCTTAAAAAACAAACAGTTTTATTGTGGTATAGTTGACATACAATGTAACATTGCTTTTCAGAACAAAAATTAACAAAAGTAATAAGCTAAAATATTTAATTAAAGCTTTCACTCAAATATTTTCAGTCAAGTACTGTTGATTGCTCTACCTTTCAAATATTACATTTAGCCAATTTTTTGTAATTAACAAAACACAAATATTTTCCCCTTGGCTTTTCAATTTTAACAAAGGCTGCTGCTATTTTCCTATATATTTCCAAAAATCCCTTTCAGAATGTAAAAATTTAGCTCTAATAAAATAAGATTGTGTTTACTCACCTTGCCATCTTACTTTATTGTAATATGAAATAGTTACCACATTTAATTTTCATCTGAATAAATTCTCTCGACTTAGCAGGGTTGGGTGGGAGGGTGCATATAGGGTTATAAGGAAGAACTTTTAAACAAGGTGGGATTATTTTTTTAAGGTGCCAGTTCCATAAATTGCCTGGCAATTAAACTAACAGCTTCAGAGGTCGCCTGAAAATGTTTTTTTGTCATTTCCCAGAAGTCAGTTTTTACAAGCTAAATATATCCAGTCTGCTAATACCCATATCTGGATCAAACCTTTTCCCTATTCTTAAAACCTGATAACCTCAGGTACTGACATGATAAAGCACAGACCCTTGTTTATTGACTTTCTTTTTCAGAGCTCTGATCCTGTTGGTGAATTTGTACTAAATGCATCTGTAGAGCTGGCAAAAGATCTCCCCAGATAGCATGACTTTAATAGCAATTTCTCATTTTTCTCACGATGCAAATGACTCTCTGAGTATTATTAACATTATTTTATAATTTATATTAATAAAACAATAATCATGGTTTTCCACTAGCTACTTGAAAAACATAGGGTCATATCAGAATTTTTAGTACATCTCTTTTTAAGCAACTTCCTGAATGAGGACTGGTATCTCTCAAACTCTGAAATTAAGGAGTTTAGAGGCAGGCAAGTCAAAAGTTCCTAATTCACAGGTCTCTAAAGATGCAGTTGGAATAGAAAGGCACATGGCAAGGGGCGCCTGGGTGGCTCAGATGGTTAAGCGTCTGTCTTTGGCTCAGGTCATGATCCCAGGATCCTGGGATCGAGCCCCACATCTGGCTCCTGATTTGGCTGGGAGCCTGCTTCTCCCTCTCCCTCTGCCTCTCCCCTGCTCATGCTCTCTCTCTCTCTCTCTCTCTCTGTATCTCTCTGTCTCAAATGAATAAATAAAATCTTAAAAAAAAAAAAAAGGCGCGTGGCAAGTCCTAAAGAAGGCTGATTAGCCATCCAGACAATTCCTACAGATTGACATTTCTTCACAGAATCATTACAATCTGAGGACACAGAAAATCCAGTCTGCAGGGGTAGGTGTTTTCCAAGCTCAGAGACCGTAATTATAAAACTTAGTACTGTTTAAAAAAAGGGGGGGGGGACTCTGGGGTGCCTGCCTGGCTCAGTTGGTAGAGTATGTGATTCTTGATCTTGAGGTCATGAGTTCAAGCCCCATATTGGATACAGAGCTTACTTAAAAAAAATGGACTCTGAGCAATATAACTATTATGGACCTGGATATTAATGTTTCCATATCAGCTCGACACTTGCACAAATCAACATGGGAAGATATGTTTACCATGATTGTGAACCTGGAATCAAAGCAAGGTGAATCAGTTGTATGGTTGGTGTCCTCAAGAAACCATCTCCAATGAGGAACAATGGACCTAAGATTCATATTTCTGCACCAGAGCACCTTGTTGGCAAAGCAATGCTAAAGACAGATCATCAAATACTGTCATTCTAGATTTCTCCTTTATAGATAGCAAGCAGGCCATCTGCCACCCTTTAATACATTTCTGTCTTTAGACAAATTCAATGTACACATTTATTCACATATGTGGCAATGAAAATTCAGTCATGCCTCCCCGGGAGTTCCACTTAAATCTCTGAATTTTGGGTGTTTACAATCTTGCAGGTTATTTCTAAATACTATTGATCTCATCTCATATGTTTACATTTTTCTTAATTTCAGTTTTAAAAGGTAAATTAAGGTAAATCATTTTGGGAGCTGCCCAGCATAGTACTTATATGACTTTTTCATGTATTCTTTGCAGATTATCTCTTTCTCATTATTTCAGACAATGATCTCACTTACTAGGCAGTCCAATCACAATCCAGTCAATATTATATAGTGTTAAGAACCCTAAAAACCAAACTGTGTTTTTGGGAAAGTTATTTAACCTCAGTTTCCTTATCTATCTCAGAATGTTGTTTTGAAAATAAAATGAGGTTATTACCATTGCAAGTAAACTGCATAACATGGTGCCTGGCGTATAATAATTTTTCTATTACATTATTAGTTTTCAGGCTGGAAATTTTATGTAGTTTCTAAAATTATATTTGAATTTTCCCAAATATTTGTTAGCAATCTACCTACAAATCACCAAGAAGCTAATATTTTAATAGTGGAGACAACCTATAATTAATTAAACAATGTTTAATATACTCTTGGGTGTAGAGCTAGGGTAATGAAGTGGTCTGAAGAAAAATAAAGCAAAATAAGGCGATAAAGAGTAACAAGCATGCTAACTTAGGTAGGGTGGTCAAGGAAGTCTTCCCTCAGGGATGTCGTTAGAACAGAGACCTGAGTGAAATGAAGGAAGGAACTATGTGACTGTCTCATTCATTAGATGAATGAGTGCTTGTTATGGTGTTTGTTAGCTGCATCCTTTTGGTTCTTAGTCACACTTCTTTATATGGGTACTGAACTATTTATATTTCTATGACTTAGGATGCCAAGCAGATTTTACAGTCCAGGAAGGAAGTGCCTGGGCTTTCCATGTGCTTTAAATATCTGCCAGTGATTACACATTTCCCATTACTGACTTAGTACTTCTTGACTGGTTTGTCAGTCTGTAAATGAACTTAGTATTAGAAGTCCTTTCAAAAAGAACAGGCGTTTGGAAGAACCTATCAGAGGAAAGTTGCTATGGTATGGAGGAAAGAATCTTGAGTCAAGAGAATTGGGTTTGAATTCCAGCTCACCATTGGCTGTGTGGATTTGCATATGTCCCCTAACTTTAATGCATTTGTTCTTTATCTATAAAATGGGGATTATAATGCTTAGTTCACATAATTGTTGTAAAGGTCAAACAAAGTAATCGATATGAAAAATACTTGGGTAAGTTATAGGAAATCAATAAATGTTACTTGACTTTGAAAGCTTAGAGTATCCTTAAAGATAATGGGCTGGGGTTGGTTCTCTGCATAAAAGAATTCTTTTTTTTTTTTTTAAGATTTTATTTATTTGACAGAGAGAGACACAGCAAGAGAGGAACACAAGCAGGGGGAGTGGGAGAGGGAGAACCAGGCTTCCGGAGGAGCAGGGAGCCCAATGCGGGGCTCAATCCCAGGACCCTGGGATCATGACCTGAGCCAAAGGCAGACGCTCAACAACTGAGCCACCCAGGTGCCCCTGCATACAAGAATTCTTAAGCATATTAGACTAAACTAAAAAGTAGAAATAAGAAACTTATGTTACTACAATATCACATCATGATAATTATGATTAAATAATTAGGTTGGGTGTGGAGCCTACTTAAAAAAAATTTAAAAATGAGGGACAAAGAGATTAAATAGTCTGCATACGGTCATATAGTAAGTGGTAGGACTGGGATTACAAATTAGATAATTCGACATCACAGCTTGTTCTGAAATATTATACTAAGCAATTATAATTTAAAAGATTACTTATCCTGTCTGAAGCCATCACCTTAGGTCTTTAAGGAACATCACTGTAGAAAGTGACAGTAACAAAAAAATAGAGCTTAAGGTATGACCAAGTTTAGAGAGAGTGAATAAAATTAAAAAAAAAACAAAAACCAAACCTCAGTGTTAATGTTAATTAGAGGTTGCTTTAGATTATATCTGAAGTTAATAGCCAACACTGTAATATTAAGGACCATTTACTTTACTATGTAATTTCATATCTTCTGTCTGAAGATCTATTCATTTTAAGAAAAATGGTTGCTTAATGCTGATCAGAGATTAAGAAAGACTAAGAAAGGCATCTAATAAGAACAGATTGTCTAAAATTCCAAGGCCTTAAAAAAAAAAATCCCAGAGTGTCCAGCAATAATATTTTTGAGGGATTGATTGTAACAGATGTGATCAGTTTGAACCATAGTTGAACAATGCCCAGCAAAACAATGACTCTGGTTATCTAGAAAACCTAAATAAAGTTCCAATGACAAAGAGGCAAATAAATGATAAAAACTGATATATTCTATCAAATTATTTAAAATCTTTTACCATGAGTTAAATCTATAAAGGCTGGTAATATAGCAGCTTGAGGAATATATTACATAGGGAAAAGATCATGACTATTTATATGTGCTAAATGGTAACCAATCATCCCAGGTTTGTAAGTAACAGTTACCATGATAGGATGCTGGGCCATTAGTTATATATTAACTAACATGATGAAGTAGAATAGTATTTCATTACCATATCCCATTTCATATATCTTTTTATTGCCCTTTCTTTTCCTTAAGTATAAGCATGAATATGGTAGTAATATAACAAATGTAATTTTTTTGTATATTAGTAGAAAAATAAAGTATAACATTTCTACTCTGCATGATTCAGACTGACAAAAACAATACAACCACATAAACACACAGATAAGAATCTAATCACCAAATCTATGACATGGTAGAATCTTATGGTGATATTAGGCAAAGACACATGAATGTGCCATAAACATATCCAACAAAGTATACACAAAATGGAGATAAATTAAGCTACAAAGAATAGGAGCATATACAAGTCTTATAGAAGTTCTGGGATGACTGACAAAAGTGGGGAGCTTTTTAATCGAGAAAAGTTAACAAAATGGAAGCTATAATTAAAAAAGTTTTAAGAATATCACTGGCTTTCAGTCTCATATGCGGACTGAAATTTCCTTAATTCTTTGCTACTATCTAGCAGCACTATGAAAATACATCTACGCTATCTCCTCAAAGAAGATAACCAGATACTACAGAAGATATCACTGAGATCAACTGTAATTACTTTGGATAGTTTAAGTAACAGTAGTTTCTGTAAGTAGAAATTCATTTATATATTTATTCAGAATTCCATCTACTTTAAGCCTACTAGAGCTAAGCTGACTGGAAAAAAGTTTTCATTAATCACCTTTGACATCCAGGGAAACCAAAACATATGAAAAGGCAATGGTTTTGTATATACAGCCTCAATTATGTGTTAGTCAACTCAAGCAACCATTATGTACTCAATAATAGGTATGACACAGCTCTGGACATCAGCAACACTAAAGGAGGCAGGCACAGGCAGCCTGCTTATACTGATGTTTCTAGTGTTAATATTCTTAAGGAGTATGGAAAATTGTAATGATATGTCTTCCTCATTAGAACTTTATAGTAGTGGTCTGTTAGGTTTATCTCCATTTGTTTTATTAACAACCAAACTCTGCAGAGTAACACTGTCTTAAGAAAGAACATCAGAGTATCTCAGAGGAAAAGGAAATGTAAGATGCTAGTGTGGGGATAAATTTCTAACTGCCAGTGATTGTTGTGAATATAACAATATATTCCTGACATAAAGCCTCTGTTGAAGGTAGCTACAGTAGTAAAGAAAAAAGTCATCTTAAAACTTTAAAATTTAAATTCCTTGGTGTACATGATAATGTAGCAAAAGTAAACAGAAAAAAAATTAAAACATTGTTTAAAAAAACATCAGGGGAAGCAGCTTATCCTTAGGGAGGCAAAAGCTTGCCTTATTATTAAGCACTTATAGAGTCCGATGCATTTTCAAAGCTGGTTACAATCATTACCACAGCACACCCTTGTGAGGTAAGTGTATTATCATCTGTGGTTCATAAATGAAAAAGCTGAGGCACTGAATGATTAAGTCACTCGCCTAAGGAGAATGAGTCAACGTCAAGAGTCATAGTTGACCGACCTAACTTCTGACGATCAGTCCAGGGCTTAGTCAGCGGGGCCCGGAGTGGCTTCCCTGGCTGGCACCTGGACTTAGGCTATTTCTGTTCTCGTTAGGCTGAGTAGGGGAACCGAGAGGGCAGAACTTTCAAATAATTTTTACTTCTACTCAAGATTTAGCCCTGAGGTCTTAATCTCAGGATTTGGGACAGGAAAAGCTGTCGGGTGCATTCCCCCTCCCCCAACCTATGGCAAGTGGGTACTGCGGGCGGTTCCGCCACCCCTTTCGCAGTGATGGCTATGAGTGACCACCAGCGTTAGCAGAGCCGGGAGACTGGGGAGGGTTGATTGCTTTAAACAAGGACTCTCCATCGCCGCCTCTTTCTGAAAGCAAGAGAAAATGGTGGGAAGTCAAACAAAATTTAAATAAACAACTTGTCCTAGGACCTCAACTAAGCAAATGAAGCCTCATTGTGCGTGCTGAGCCTGCAGTTCCCAACTTTCCGGGGAAGATGGGAGGACAGGGCAACAAAGGGCGCAGCAGGCATGCCTGGCGGTAAACGCGACAGCAGCTAACCAGGCGGAAGAGCACGGAACTGAAAACCACCGTCCGGCACGCTAGGGTCCGCCGCCGAGAACTGCGCACCTTACCCACCAACCACGCGACCAGTCCTTTTTTTTTTTTTTAACTTCTTTGCCCTTAAAAAAAGAGAGAGGGAGAGAGACAGTGAGCGAGAGAGACTCCACTTCCCAGAAGCCTCTTGTTACCCACGCAGCCGCAGTCTTGCGCAGGCGCCGCCGGGGCCAAACGGACACGTCCGTCACGTGGACAGTAGCCGGCCAATCCGGTTTGAATCTCTTTTTTTTCCTCTCACCCCCCCTTCAGGAGCGGTTGTGCGATCAGATCGATCTAAGATGGCGACTGTGGAACCGGTGAGTATTGCCTTTGGCCCCCACCCCCACCGGTCCCCGCGCTCCGTCTCCCTTCGGACTGGGGGACTCCGCGGGACGGCGTTCCCGGCGCGCACGCTACCCCTTGCTGCCCCCTCCCCCTTTTCTTGGGCCTGACCTCTCCACGGGCAACTGGGGGCGCCCCGGAGGCTGGCCGCGGCGGCGTGTAGCGCACACGTTCTGGTGGGGGCCCGAGAGCTGGGGGAAGGGGGTGGGGGAGGGGCGGCACGGCGCCTCCTGCAGATCCGCGAGGTGGTCTGCTAGGGTGGAGGGTGATCGGGGCCCTGGGCTTGGTGTGTGGGGTTTGTGTCTTCGGGATAGAAGGGCGCAGGACTGGCTCCGAGCCGGCGCCGGGATCCGCAGGGAGGGTGGGCGGCGAGCCGGCCTGGAATGAGTTGGAGGAGGGAGCCCCGGGGTAGCTTTTCCGTCCCTACTTCCCTCCCGAGCTCCAGCCTGGGGGTTCGTGTGCGAGGCGCGCGCGGGTCTTCTTTAGACCGGTGGGCCAGGGAGCCGGTGGGCGCGCGTTGCCGGAGGGTGGGTTGGGCGAGAGTGGTGCCGCGGCACGCGAGGAGAAGCTTCGACCTCGCCGAGGGGAGCCGAGAGGGGCAAGCGCATGTTACTCCAGCGCGCCCGAGAGTTGCTGGGGTTGGCGGCAGGGGAGCGAGAAAGGTTTGGGGTGGGGAGGAGAACCTCGTGTTGCGCGGTGGAGCTCTCAGAGTAGGATGAAGGGTGGTGGTGGTGAGAAAGGGGGATCACATTGTCCTCTCCCCTCCATGCTTGATATTGGGCTGTCATGGAGGAGGGAAGGGGGAGGAGCAAGGCCTACCGATCGCTGCTGCTGGTCTGGTTGCCGGCCGGACCTGCTGCATTTCACACGCGCCTGTCTTCCATTCATTCATCCTTTTCCGCGCAGTGCGCACGTCTCAAGAGAATGCGGATGGGTCTTGATCCATCTGTTCTTCGGCGCGTTTATCGTCTGAAAGATTTCTAAGACACAGTTTACTGGAAATAGGAACTTAACTTTTTAAAATTAGTTTTCTGTTTATTTTTCCTTTACCTGTTTTGCCTCTTTCCTTTCAGTTTAGGCACCATGTTAAACTTAGTGGAAGCAAGCCGATCCCAGAACAGTAATTTGGTAGTTACCGCCCAAAGGAGAGGAGATCTTTGTCATAGTTTGGTTTTGCCGGCACTGGCTCACTGAAACTTACAGGCCTGTGTTGCTGTTTTAGGAATGTCACATCTAAGTGAAATTGTTCTAGAGGCATAATGGAGTATTTTAACAACTGAAGACCTTGGAACCAATTCTAGACCTTGGTTGCCAGATATTTTTGTGTATCTTTAATGATAGTTTGTGATTTTGATAATGTGTTAACCAATTTGTTTTAACTTTTTAGAAACTTTTATAGCTAGCTCAAAAATTAGTCATGGACGGTTTGTAGACTACAAAAAGACTTATTTTTCATTACATTGGTGTGAACTATCCTTATCTTGTTGCCGGAATTTAAGGCAGCTCTTCACTTTGGTTACTTGTTTTTTATTGGTACCAGTTTTCATTTATGTTCTGCAAAACTGTCTCTTAATTTGCTGATACAGTTAACTGACTTTAGAACATTAATGTTACATAAGTAAAAAGGTAAAGGATGAATATGAAAATACTCCCTTTTAACAAGTTCCCATGTCAACTTTTTACTGGATCTGCTCTCCTCCCTACTGTGCCAGTATCATTAAAAAGCATTACAGCGGGTCATAGGGGTAAGGCTAAAACCTCTAAGCTGCGAAATAATGATGTATTCTGTGAAGTTTCAATAACATTTAGGTCCTTTGGATTTTGTAAAGCTATGCAGTTTTCTTTCAACCGCACAGAACAGAACTACAAAGTGTTGAAGGACTATTTTGAGTCAGTAAATATTTATAGCCTCTGTTATGTTTAGGAGGTTAAATCAAATGTTCTTTAGGTTACAAAGTTATACAAAATGTGATTCTGTACCTTGTTCAATGTAAACTCTTAAGGAGCTTAATTCCCAGTGATGTGGTGGGTGATACAGTATAGTATTCATTCTAGTGCTGACCCAGGGAAACTTGGGATACTGCATTTAAATTTGGGTAGTAGGGAACCTAAAAACCTAGAGTGTGTGAAAGTGGAAGGCCAGTAGTAGTTTGAGGATGTATGTAAAATACATTGACGTGTTCATTTTTAGCGAGAATGGCAAATTTTTTGTACTTTTAATGCACCCTTTTCACAGGTTAGTCTTTTAGAATTCTTTGACGATTTAAACAGCAGCTGATTAGTATTGATTGTAGTTGAGGTATTCCTGCTGAAGCCTACAGAAGCCTTATTTATATTTGTTCATTGCTATTTCAGCTAGCTTGTGAGTTTCCTTATTGCTTTTCTGTAGGGTATAATCATAAGCACTTACAGAATCATGGCTTTTCCTGCTTGTCCCACCTTTCATAGGTATTTGGGGAATTTTTATCTATGGAAATTACATAAAATATCAGTCATTTTCAGTTCGATATTTGATTTTTTCAAGTGTGTGTAAGAGATCAGTTACTTTAAGATGTGGCTTACAAATACCAAATTTGTTGAGAAGCTTGATAGGGCAAATTAAAGGAAGCATTTTACCTCTTTATAGGTAATATGGCAAATTTTGAACATTGGGATAAACAATGCTTTTCTGTTATTCTCTTGGCATTTGAGCTGTGGCTAGGTCAAAATTAGACTTTGTGGCTAGATTAAAATTAGACTTAATATTAGTAGTGAAGATGGCAAGGCAGTTTCCCCAGGCCATCTTGCTTCCAGTGGCAAAACGTTTCTTTGTAACTTTATCTTCATTCTGCGTTCTTCATTATTGGGCTGTTTTTTGACTTGTAGTTCTTTTTAAGGTAAGGGTTTTTTTTTGTTTTTTTTGTTGTTGTTTAAACTGAAGGTATACAGTTTTATTTGTTTTTACATTGTATTTCTTGGATTTTTAAAGCTACATTAATTGCTAACTGGAATCAACTTGGACAGTCTGCTGATCAAATGTTTCCATTTTTACCCTTTAGAAACATGTTTTGTACTGCAAAGAGCTTATTAAAAGTGAATAAGGCTTATATATTGACAGATATGTTGTATATAATTTAAAGGCTGTTTTTGGTTAATCAAAGACTGTTGATTGACAAGCAGACCTTGCAAATTAATATGTTTTTGCCTTAATGAAAGAACCCAGTACATGTATCAAAGTTCATTCATAAACCAAATAAATTTGGTTCTGGTGTTTATATTTTCAAGTTTCATTTCATTTTATACTTTGAATTAATACTATGCATCATCATTTGACTCAAATCCAATTTAGAAAGCAGTCCTAGTTTATACACTGAAGTTGCAGAGAATATAGTATTAAATGAATTAGGTAAGCTTAATTCAGTTTGGACAGCAAATTCTAGGCAATATTTAAAATATGTTGTTCAATTTATATAAGGTTAAAAATGTAGTGGAGTACCTGGATGTAACAAGGAACTTGTGAGATGGTTATTTTAGCAATGGTAATTACTTTTCCTTCTCTGCTACTACTGGAAATATTCTTGCTCTTCTGGTACCTATGAGTTTTTCCATCTATGTTATAGAGACTTCTTAGAGAAGTGGAAAAGAGCATGGGGTATAGTCTAATTTTAATATCTGTGTCACCCTGACTGAAATTTCTAAGTCTAGCTGAGAAAATGGGAATAAGATATCTTACAATGATTTTGATTTTCAAATTCAGTATTCAGAGATGACAGTTTGTCCATTATGAAAAACTAGGTATACCAAGTTAATAGTCCATGAGTGTGTTGCATGCAGGTGTATTCATGCATACTCATGTATACTCATCTTTTCCTCTCTTTGATAAGAAATTCACATAGCTGCTTTTTGATTATCAATCCTTAGTCATTGGCAAGAAATGCAAAGCTTATGCTCTGCAATCCTCTGATACTCTTCCCACTCCTATCCCTATCATAAAAATCACTAGTGTTCCTTCAGAAGTTCCTGTTTGTGTCTGGAGAAAAAAGAAAGGATCACTTTTGACTTTCAGGTTCGTGGTCAGAAAATAAGTTTTTTTCCCCCTCCAGTTGGAACTTTTGATACATTATTCCATAGAAACAATGGGAAGCTGTAGTATTGTCACATTGTTCAGTAAGTTCTGTGGCATTAGGACAAATCTAACCAGCATTGACTTTTCAGGGATAATGGATTTAGAGTTCTAAGCAATTGCCCTAAAAATGACCTTTAAGAGGCGCCTGGGTGGCTCAGGTGGTTAAGCATCTGCCTTCGGCTCAGGTCATGGTCCCAGGGTCCTGGGATTGAGCCCTGCCCAGGGGGCCCCCTGCCCACTCCTCCCTCTCCCATCCCTCCCCTCCCTCCCCCGCCATGCTCTCTGGCTCTATTTCTCTGCCAAATAAATAAATTAAATCTAAAACAAGTGACCTTTAATCACAGCCTATTTGTAACAGTGATTTTTAATGTAGGCAGATCTTTATTTCTTACTAATTAACATATAGCACTTACGTATGTCAGGCACCACATTAAGTACTTTACATATATTAATTCATTTAATCCTACAGCAGCCCTATGAGGTAGGTATTATTATCTTTCAGATGAGGAAACCGAGGCACAAAGAGATTAAGTAACCGTGTGACTAACTTGCTCAAGGTCACACAGCTAGTAAATGGTGGGGTGGAGTTCAAACTAAAGCAGCCAAATTCCAGAGGATGTGTTCTTAACCATGACGCTGTCTTTCCAATAGCCATGTAATGTGTTTTCCTTATGGGATTTGGGGAGATTAATTTGATAAACTTACTAGGTATTTTACTGCAGCTCTAAAAGAAAATGTGTGGACATTTTAGGCTCTTTTCTACTACAGTGATAAAGCCAAAGTACGGTAAGAAAATAGCACTGTGGTGTCTAAATTCAAGAACTAAACACGTTGTTACATATAAGGTTATATTTTAGAAACTGGTCCAGAACATTTTGGATAGATTTCTGAAGAAAGCAAATGGTCACTTCCCTTCTCCCCCTTCTCATTTGATTTTTGGACCTTGTCAAATCAAATGATTTGCCAATTAAAATATTTTCCTAGTAAAAACAGTGCAGTAAGTTTTTAAAAATTTGTGATTATGGAATTTATTCATAACTACCTTTGTACTGTTAGTAATTTTGGTGAAAGGTCTAAGAGTTAAGCAGTTGTTTTGAAAAAGTTTCAGTATAATATTGGTAGTCTTTTCTTTTTTTTCCGGGTGCATTGAGTGCATGTGGGGGATGGGTGGGGGGAGAGGGAGAGAGAATCTCAAGCAGACTCCTCACTGAGCGCGGAGCCAGACCTGGCTTGATCTCATGAGATCATGACCTCAGCCTAAATCAGGAGTCAGTCGCTTAACCAGCTGAGGCACCCAAGTGCCCCTAATGTTGCTAGTCTTAAAAGCTCAGTTGTTTGAGGAAGATAGTAGTAAGGCCATTTCTCTGAAACTCAAGGCTTTGCAGTAATTGTTAGAGCTAAAACGTATATTTGCATGTTTTTAGATAAATGTTTTAAACTTGTTACTATAAAATGCTGTACAGAAATTATAATCTTTCTGTGCTCTGCTTATTATAGTGACACTTAATAAGATTTTTATATTTATGTGAACTAATGTCTGTGGATTTTTTTTTTAAGATTTTATTTATTTAGAGGGAGATAGCGCAAGTGGGGCCAGGGGCAGAGGGCGAGGGAGAGAATCTCAAGCAGACTCTGTGCTAAGCATGGGGCCTGATGTAGGGTTGATCCCAGGACCCTGAGATCTTGACCTGAGCTGCAATCAAGAGTCGGACACGTAACTGACTGAGCCACCCAGGCGTCCCATATTAGTGTTCTTATGAAGAATTTTTACGGGGTTTTACATAGTCCTCTTAGGGCAACGGCTTATGCAGTTACAAAGTCTGATAACTTCCAAGTATTAACTAAGGAAAGAAAATGTAATATTTTAATGGAAAGATGAAACATTTTTCTTGTAGTTTTTCCCCCTAATTCTCTTAATATTTTGAGATAAATAATAGACGGGAAATTCATATTTCAAGTAATTTTTTTTCCTGCCAAGCTTAGAACTCAAACCCAGGCCCTGGCCCCAAGCTGTGTCACTATTCTGTTCAAAAAAAGAAACAAATTCAAGACTAAAAAGTCTTAACTCCTTATCTTCAGTAAAACTCCTCCCTTAAGCATAAAATTGCTGGATAGATCATCATTATGCACAAATAAATATAAAGCCCTATCTTTGAAGGGGCACCTGGGTGGCTCAGTTGGTTAAGGGGCAGACTCTTGATTTAGGCTCAGGTCGTGATCTCAGGGCCCTGGGCTTGAGCCCAGGGTCAGGCTCCATGCTCAGTAGGCGGTCTGCTTCTCTCGCTCCCTCTGCCCCTTCCCCCAAGCATGCACACGCCGTCTCTCTCCCTCTCTCCTCTCTCTCAAATAAACATTTAAAAAAAATTCCTATCTTTGAAAAGATGTACCAAATGACTTATGGGCTGTGGCATGGAGCAATACAGGTTTTTCTCTTTTTTTTTCTTATTCATTCATTTGAACTTGTACATTGTTTTTTTAATAACGTTCAGGATTGTAAAATCTCTTGGATTTTGGTTTATAGATAATTACCATTTAGCTTTTATTTTTTTTTCTCAGTAACTTTTTTCTTGAATTAGTAATACATGCTCATGGTCCAAAATTCAGATAGATCCCTTTAGCGGTGAAGTCTGTGGCCCCATTGTCAGAATAATGTTTTTAAATGCATTAAGTAAAATACTTAGGATTACAAAAGAAACTAATTATATTGAAGTACAGTAAGGATTAACTGAGTTAACATGCAGCATTAAGGATGCTACCCTTAAGGATGCTGCCTGGCACAGGCTCAGTCTTGTCTTTTTTTTTTTTTTTAAGATTTATCTATTTATTTTGTGGGGAGAGAGAGTGCACGCTAGCAAGCCCATGAGCAAGAGGGGCAGAGGGAGAGGGAGAGAGAATCTCAAGCAGACTACCTGCTGAGTGCCATGACCATGAGATCACAACCTGAGCTGAAACCAAGAAACCAAGAGTTGGATGCTCAACTGACTTAAGTCACATAGGCGCCCCAGTCCTGTCTTTTTATTGTGAAAAACCTATTTCCTGTCTATCTTTTCCAGCCATCTAGTTCCCTTTTCCAATGCATCCATACTGTTAACCAGTTTGAGGATTCTTTTAGCTAAGGGCTGTACAAGAGAACTTTCTGTGATGGTGGAAATGTTCTATATTTGTGCGGTTCAGTACAGTAGCCACTAGCCCCACATGGCTTTTGAGCACTTGAATTGTGACTGATTGAACCAAGGAAGTGAATTTTAAACTTCATTTAACTTTAATTTAAATGTCATTTTAATTAACTGAAATTTAATTTCATATGTTGCTAGTGGCTACCAAATTGGACAGTGTAGCTGTCTAGACCTATCTGGTGTAAGCATATGCATTTCAGAGGCAATTATTTGCTCTTGTATGGATAATCAGAATTGTCCTATAGCCTTTTTTGTGCTGTTTAAAAAAAATTTGTGAGTAGGCAGTACTTTATGTTGTTTGAAAATCAGATTTTGTGCGAAAGACTGTATAGTGAAGTCTGTATCTCAAGCTGATCCCATTCAGGTAGATCACTTCTAGAGACAACTAGCATTGTCACTTCAGTCTTTTCATAGAGATTTATGTATATATAGGCAACAAGGATGTATATTCTTTTTTTAAAAAATGTTAGTCAACTGTATACATTAATCTGGCACGTTATGTTTTTCACTCAGTAATAGGTGTTTTAGAGCATTGCATATTAGCACATAAACCTTTCCCTTTTTTTTCCTGATGGTATGTATTGCATGGTTTGGTCTTAAACATAGTTATTTCTATGTTGTATTTCTATACATATGGGTAATTTCCAACCATTTGCTAATTCAGTTTATGGTGAATAGCCTTCTAATACTCCATACATGAGGTAGTATAGCTGAAAGGTAAATGTTTTGCCAGTAAATTGAAAATTTAGAAACTACTGATTAGGTAAAACACTTCGGGACTATAGTTGGCTATCAGGCTATAATTTTTTTTAGAACTACACCTCTTTTTCTAATTGTGAAAAATTTATATAAAAAACATAAAAGATACACATGTGCATAAGTTTTAGAGTAATAAATTGATGACCTTTGTACTCATCACTTTAAGACATCATCGTGTCTTTATGATGGCTTCACCTTCCTCGAATCTCTACTAAAGCCCCACTTGGGGAAACCACTGGGCAAGATCTTGAACATGTTCTGGGAAACAGGACTCCACAGTTGTTATCTGGCAGGTTATGGTGTGGGCCAGGCAAAGAACTTTCAGTTAGGAGAGTGGTTTGTGGTAGTAAGATGCTTTGTGTCTTTGTGTGTTGTTTTAAGTGTAGGTTAAAGCTGAACTCAGTTGGTGTGGAATTTGTAGTTGTTTCAGGGGGAAGGGCACAAAGGAGAGAAAAGGAGCTTTGTTAACACAGGGTTAAGCTGAGTTAAGTAAAGATAAAAGTCTGGGCCAGACAAACCATGGCAATCAGTGTTTTGTTTTTTTTTTGTTTTGTTTTGTTTTAAGGGTAGAATAATAGGCATCTTGATCATTATAGCCATCAGATGAAGAATGTAGCCTGAATCACATTGGTCCAATCTGGATGTTGCTCTCTATATCTGGTGCACACCTGTCTTTGACTATGCTCTTGATTCCCTCTCATTTGACTTCCTTGGTATCCCTTGTTGTCTTACTTGGTTTCTTGTTTCATTTCAGTAGATCACATCTCCAGTAATATTTTGAGAAAAGATATATGAGAGTTAAAGATTTTTGAGACCTTGCCTATTAAACAATGTCATATCTGTAGTTTGGCTGGGTGTAGAATTCTTTTCTTCAGAATTTTAAAAGTCATTATTTCAGGTCATCTTCTGTTGTGGCTGTTCAGTCAGATATTCTAATGGCTACTTTTCTTTTTTCTCTTCTTTGTGTGACCAGTTCTACTTCAACGGAGAAATTTTTTTTGTCCCCATTTCACAATGACATGCTCCACTGGGCTAGGTACTCATTGCATTTTTTTAACGGGGCAACTCCTATTCATCACTTTAGATTTATTTGTGATTTTCCCCTCTTTGAAACAGTTATTCAGATACTGGATCTCCTAGCATGGTTCTCTGATTTTTTTTTTTTTTTTTTAAGTTTAAATCTTGCTTTCATTTTCTGGGAAATTTTATTTTCAGGGCTTTCTGTCATAATTTTAATTTCCAGATCTCTTCTCTTCTCTATGTTCACTTTATAATTTCCTATAATTGTGATGCAACATTTTAACTTTTTTAAGATTTTATTTATTTATTTAACAGAGACAGACATAGCAAGAGAGGGAACACAAGCAGGGGGAGTGGGAGAGGGAGAAGCAGGCCTCCCGCAGAGCAGGGAGCCCGATGCGGCGCTTGGCTCGATCCCAAGACCCTGGGATCATGACCTGAGCCAAAGCCGGATGCTTAACGACTGAGCCACCCAGGCGCCCCACATTTTAACCTTTTGAGGATATATATATATATATCTCTACATATTTTTGAAGGCATTTTCTTTTCCCTGCCTCTTCCCTCCAAGTTGCTTATTTTCTTTTTTATTTTTGAACTCATGGCAGCAATCCTGTGAAGGTAGAGGGAGGAAATTGAGGGATCTAGTTATTTTTCAATAGCTGTCGCCATATTCTCTTTAATTTACCTCCTCCTTTCACTCTCAGTTCTAAAGGTGCTGCCAGCTTTTGAGACTTTCAGGATCTAGCTGTGTATATTGATTAGTGACCACTTGTCCGTCTATGTTCCAGCTCTTTTCTTTTTTTCCTTGCTCTTCCCATAGTTGTGGACCTAGAAAAAAATCTCTATTATCGTTTTAGTGGGATTTTGAGAAGGAACAAAATGAAAATCATTCATTTATTCAAACATTTGAGTACTGTACTATCATGTGCTGGACACTTCTGAGTGCTTAACCCAGCTCTCCTTTGAGCTTAAAGTTACTGAATTACTGAATAGCAAAAAAAGTAAAGAAGTAACACTTAGCATGATACTTAAAAAGTAACTTATTGTTGCATTCTGATCATAAAACACAGTATTACAGTTTTTCTGTAACTAGGTAAAAAGTGCCAGGAATAATAAACCTAGCAAGTAACTTGCTGCTTTCCTGTACCCAGGTACCAGTGCCTTCAAGTGCCCAGAAATTATAAACCTAGTAAGTAATTTGCAGGATTTATAAATGAAAGCTATACAATTCTACTGAGGAATACAATGAAGGGCTTTAGTAAACAAAGTCATAATTTGCTTTTGGGAAATACTTGATATTGGGAAGATGTTAATTTTTCCTGAATTAATTCAGTATGTACTGAATCAAAATGCCAAAATCTTTGTAGTGGGCTGAGGTCCACAAACTGGCCTTAGGGCTGTTCTTGTGTGGCCTGCTAGCTAAGAATGTGTTTTGTATTTCAAAGGGTTGTAAAATAAAGCAGATTATAAGTGACAGAAAGATCACCAGCCTAAAATATTTACTCTCTGACCCCTTATAGAAAAAGTTTGCAAGCCCCTGCTTTATAAAATGATTGTAAAGTTTATTTGAAAGAATAGATAAATGAGAATTGGCAGTAAATTTTTGAAGAAGAAAAGGGGAATGGAGAATTTGCCCTACAATAAGAAAAAAAAATATTGAACAGTTAATTTTTTAAAACGTGGTATTGGTGTAAACGGGACTGACAGATCACTGAAACAGACTGCTCAGTCCAGTAGACTCAAGTATATATTCGGTTTCAGTATAATTTTGTTGTAATAAATTTGGAACATTTAGATCTGTGTGAAGAAAGTAAAAGTCATCTATAATTCCAACAACTAGGTTTTCCTTGGTAATATTTTGGTTTACTTGTTTGTGGATTCTTTTCTTACCTCATCTCTTCTTTGTACCTCTTTTCTTTTCCATTTATTTATTTATTTATACATACATACATACATACATACATACATACATACATACCTCTTTTCCATTTATTTATGAGGGCGGGAGGGAGAGAGAGAGAGAGCGGGCATATGAACGGGAAGGGCAGAGGGAGAGAGAATCTCAAGCAGACTCCACACTGAGCCCAGAGCCCAATGTGGGGCTCCATCTCAGGACCCTGAGGTCCTGACCTGAGCTGAAACCAAGAGTTGGAGGCTTAAGCGACTGCGCCACCTAGACGTCTCTTTTGCTTTTATTATTATTTTTTTTTTTTAGAGATTTTAGTTATTTATTTGACAGAGACACAGCGAGAGAGGGAACACAAGCAAGGGGAGTGAGAGAGGGAGAAGCAGGCCTCCCGCGGAGCAGGGAGCCCGATGCGGGGCTCGATCCCAGGACCCTGGAACCATGACCCGAGCCAAAGGCAGATGCCCAACGACTGAGCCACCCAGGCACCCCCTCTTTTGCTTTATAAGAGTATTTTTTAGCGCAGTTTTAGGTTCACTACAAAATTGAGAGAAAGGTAGAGAGGGTTCTGGTATACTTCCTGTTCTGGATGCACAGGTGCACCCCCCCCCCCCCCCCCCGCTACCCCACTGTCAACATCCCATACCAGAGTGGAACATTTGTTATTTGTTACACCAAATGAACCTACACTGAAACATCATCATCTCAAGTCTCTAGTTTACATTAGGGTTCACTCTTGGTGTAGTACAGTCTTTGGGTTTGGACAAATAAATAATGACACGTATTTACCACATTGTAGTATCATACAGAAGTTTTACTGCCTAAGATCCTCTGTTTTCTGCTTCTTTATCCCTCCTTTCTAACCCCAGCAACCACTAATCTTTTTAATACTTTCATGTTTACTGCCTTTTCCAGAATGTCATGTAGTTGGAATTGTACAGCGTGTGGTTTTTTCAGATTGACTTCTTTCACTTGGTGATATACGTTTGTCATTCCTCCATGTGTTTTCACGGTTTGATAGCTCATTTCTTTTTGTGCAGAACAGTATTGCATTGTGTGGATGTACCATAGTTTATTTAGGACTTCTTAAAAAGTGCCTCCCCTCCACCAGAAAAGTAAAGTGCTCCTTGTTTGTACAGTTCTGTAATCTGCCTTTTCCCACATTTACATTAGCATTTTAAAATAATTTTCTAAGCATCACATTTAGTGCCTATATTGTGAACACCATAATACATCTCTTATTTTTTGGTTGTATTTTTTGATATATGTTGACTGTACTTTTTATTTACTAACATAAAATACACAAAACTGTTAGTGTCCTGGTACTTTTTTTTGAAGAAATCTCTTAGAAGTATAATTACTGAGTTAAAGAACATAGCTCTTTTTATATTTGGAAGCTTGTATTTCATTAACTTAAGCTCAGTTAGTGGAGGGATATAATCTATAAACCTGGGGACATTTGAAACTGTCCCTAGTTTTATAATTTTTTAAAGAAATATAGGTTGATTTCTTTCAGAAGATAATTTAAATGTTTGAAATATGAAAGGACAACTCTAATTTTCTTATTAAAATTATTGTTTTGGGGTGCCTGGCTGGCTCAGTTTGGTAGAACATACGACTCTTGATCTCAGAGTCATGAGTTTGAGCCCCACATTGGGTGTAGAGATTACTTTTAAAGAAACTATAGTTAAGATCATAATTTTAATCTTTAACTTTTAACATTATAGAACTTTGAAAAAACATGTAGAATTTAGAAAATTCAGCTGTAAAAAAAAAGCTGCTTACTTGTTTAACTGGGACTAAAGATTTCAGTGTCATTAAATTTTAGTTATAATTTTAAAAGGAATAAACTTAAAAAGAATCAGTAGGCAAAATATTTGCCTTTCAAATTCTAATTATGAAGCTTTAAAGAATAACTGAAATGCTTTGTTACTGAAACCAGTGTAATTTTATGCAGTGAAAATGCTTGTCCTAACATCACCTTAATGTTATTTGGAGCACTTTTTAATTTTGTATATGATGTTTAACTTCTATAAATTTCCTTAGTTGTTATAAAATGAGTATTTTGGTAATCTTTGATTTAAGTAGCATTGATATTTAAATTTTTAAAAAATGTTTTATTTATTTATTCATGAGAGTCAGGGGGGGGGGGACAGAGGCAGAGGGAGAAGCAGGCTCCCCACCTAGCAGGGAGCCCGATGCAGGACTCGATCCCAGGACCCTGGGATCATGACCTGAGCTGAAGGCAGACGCTTAACCATCTGAGCCACCCAGGCGCCCGATATTTAAATTTTATCATTAGCCTTGTTACCATTCTAGATCACACATGTTTATTTCTTATGTCTACCATCACATTTTCCTTTCTGAATTTGGGATCTTCTAAGCTACATAAGATGTGGAGAGTAATTTGGTTGGCAGATTTCAAATGAAACAAGATGCCTACAGATCTTTCTAGTAAAGAGTTAAAGATACACGCACCCAAGTTTTAAAAATTGTATTCCATAAGGTCAAAAATTCAAGTGTGGCCTGTAGGGATTTTTTTTTTTTTAATATTAGTAAAATGTGGTTAAGTATATCTTGTTGTCTATCCAGAAATAACCATTTTTAGCTATAGAGCTGCAAACTTAATCAGCTCTGTTCACTGAAAAGTGTAGTGCTTGCTAGTCATCAGTTTTAGTCAGGTAACTAGGTTATTTTTCCTTAAATAGATTGAACAGCTATTAAATTTTGTAGTACTTAAGATACGACACAATTTGTACAAATCACAGCTCTTCCTTTCTGTACCTCAGCTTCCAGTATTTTTTTGTTGTATAGATGCCATTTTACATCATTTGAAAAGAATATTAAAAAGTACTGTCTTTTGAATCAGAATTAATGTATACTGTATATTGATTAGTGACCACTGATCAATGGTCACTAATGTAAAGGAATGAAAAACATGAAAAAAATTTCTCCATTTTAGCAGTGCTTTAAGAAAAGGTTTGTATTTTGCTAAATCTGCATATGTTATTTTTCTACTTCAGTGTTTTAGTTTAGAGCATGAAGGTCACTATTTTGATTATTACAAGGAAGAAGACCTGCAAAATCCACAGCCTCCACTTTTGTGATGAGTGATGCGGGATTAGCTGATACTACTTTTAACAACCAAGACAACTGATTTAATTATTTGTGGTAATTTTCAGTGTTTACACCAATTTTTTTATTCCTTACAAGGCAAGCGGTAAAACTACTTGTTCTTATGTACTAGTTAATTAATTACACTAATTTACATATGGAGGGTGCTGGGGAAATGCATTGTTTGCTAAAAAGAGACCTGGAAACTGAATGTTTGGAGACCAAAGGGAAGAGTAATATATCTTGAGGTCTGTTTACATATCTTGTATGAAATGATAGAATTCTCTTTCCAGTTATTTGTATCCATAAAGAGAGGATTTTATTTATACTTACCTGTATTTTTGAGGTGTTTGGCCATACAGGCATTTAGTATGCTGTCTTACATAATAATAAAAACTCACTATAATTGATCACTGGCATTTACTTGCTTTTTTTCATAGTGGGAGTTTGTGTGTGTGTTGGGAGTGAGGTGTACCATTCATGGCCTTTTTTTCTAGTTTATTGGCAGTGGCATACATTTGCAAGATAGTGAAGGTATTGAGGCTGAGGCTCTGGCACAAGGCATAGTACATACTGTAGGGTTATGTGGCCTGGAAAGTACCTCGATAACCTTATATACTCTGGGCACTTTTGGGAGTGAACGAAGATTCTGTTGATACCCTGAAACAATAAACAGGTAAAACCAGGACATATGGTATCCCTAGCTGTGAATCCTGATAGTGATAGTTCTGGATTCAGATGTAGAATACAGCTAGGCCACGTTAACTTCCAGCCCTTAAATTTAAAGACCAGAGAGTTTCACAGTACTATGAAGATTGAATATATTGAGATTATATAAATATTGAAATAATGTATATAAAAATATGTAGCACATTATTTGATAGTAACTGCTTGGTAAATGTTACCTATCAAGTAAAAACTTAAAGTTTGGATGAAGTGTGAGGGTGGGTGTTACCACTTTAAAAGTCATAAAGCACCATTCTTTTCTGTTCTTATTTGCTTACTCTTTTCATTATTTCATATTTGTATTTAATGTATGTAGTGCCTTCAGTTTACTGAAATGTTGGGAGGTGAGTAACTTGTAGAGATAATTGCAACTATCTTTGCCATGATAGCATTTACATTTCTCTTTAGGCCACAAATGGTCTTTTCTAACTCAACTGAAAAAACAGTGAAGCAAGGAAGGGGGTAGATACAAGGAAGTGCTACTGAAAATTGGACATTATTATCCATTATTCGGTGCTCTGTTGTACTTGCCTGAAATCATACAACTGTGAATGGCAGAGCTGGGATTCTAACCTGGATAGTCTGGCTCCAGAGTATGTGATCTAAACCAGTGTCTCCCATACTCTGGTGGAAAGTGGGTTATTTATTTATTTATTTACTTGTTTTTAAAGACTTTATTTTTTTTTATTTTTTTATTATGTTAATCACCATACATTACATCATTAGTTTTTGATGTAGTGTTCCATGATTCATTGTTTGTGCATAACACCCAGTGTTCTACGCAGAATGTGCCCTCTTTAATACACATCACCAGGCTAACCCATCCCCCCACCCCCCCAAAGACTTTATTTTTTTTTAAGTAATCTCTACATCCAATGTGGGACTCGAACTTACAGCCCCAAGATCAAGAATCACATGCTCTACCGACTGAACCAGCCAGGCACCCCTTTTATTTTGTTTTAAAACAATTTCTCATGTAATGCTTTTGTAAGTCATAAAAAGTATAAAGAAAAATGAAAAAAAAAAAGCACAAAAGTGTAAGCCTGCATTTGCTATTACTAGTTTCGACAGGTGCAAAAATACTGTCAGATTGTTGTAAAGTTTCCTAAGTACTTACTTTCCATTTCTATACCTACCGTGGTTGTAGGCTATAACCAGCAGAAATCTGTGGACTGCATTTTGAGTTACTGCTTTAACCCGTATTAGTGCCAGGGGAACTACTGCTTTTTGTTCCAAATTAAGGTTTAGGTGATGTCCTAAAGTTACGTGTGTGTGTTGGGGGGGACCCTGGAAGTTCTTAGTAGTAATATTTGTTCAGTGAAGTAATGGAGGACACTAACTGAGTGTCCTGAGGGGAAGGGTTACTGTTATTTCTAGAAGAGATAGTTTGTAAGTGTGTTTGAGTTGAGAGTTAATGAAAAATCTTGGGTGTTCACAACCATGGAAAAGCATACCATGGTTTTGGAATTTAAGCACTGTAGATTTGAACATGGCTAGAAGGAAGAATCTAAACTTTAGTCAGATTAGAGAAATGATACTATATCTGGGAAGTATTTAGCTTTATAATACTAGGATTGTCCAACAAAGTTAATATTGTGTTTGATACATGCTCTGGTTTTTGCAGAATGTTACTGCATTCTGAGATGTAGCAATGTTCAAAAGCTGCCTGGGATTCTTTGCCCCTGATTGTTAAACTTGCCCCACTGTTGCTCTACTTTTTTTTTTTCAACTTTCTTCTCTTGTTATGACGGTTACTGAGCTCCGGGACCACTAAATTATAAGACTACATTTTTATTTTAATCTCAAACTCAGAAAATCCAAAACTATGTTCAATATTTTGCACTTAAAATGGTGGTCTTTTCTATTCCCTTACTCGTCATCAGTATTTAATCAATTTGATCTGTCAATGAATGGCTTCCATTGCTCACAAGATGAAAGGTATACTTTTAGCTTGACCTTTGAGCCCTTTCAGTCTCCCTTCAGCCCACCGTTCTAGTCTGTCTTTGGTTTCATGAGCCCTCTCTTTCAGTCTCATTGATTCCTTACCATCTTCTAGTTGAACCCGGTACCATCTCATTGCTTTGTACTCTCCATTCTACACACCTGAAATAGGTTATACAAGAGTTTTTCAAGTGTAGTTTGTTTTTTAGGTTAAAAATGTATTTGATAACTTAGACCAAAATTAACACAGGAAACAACAGGTGTTGGTGAGGATGCGGAGAAAGGGGAACCCTCTTGTACTGTTGGTGGGAATGCAAGCTGGTGCAGCCACTCTGAAGAACAGTATGGAGGTTCCTCATAAAGTTAAAAATAGAACTGCCCTATGATCGAGCAATTGCACTGCTAGGTATTTACCCAAAGGATACAAAAATACTAATTCAAAGGGATACATGTACCCTGATGTTTATAGCAGCATTATCAGTAATAGCCAGATTATGGAAAGAGCCCAAGTGTCTATCGACTGATAAATGGGTAAAGAAGATGTGGTATAGGGGTGCCTGGGTGGCTCAGTTGGTTGAGCGACTGCCTTCAGCTCAGGTCATGATCCTGGAATCCCTGGATCAAGTCCCGCGTCGGGCTCCCTGCTCAGTGGGGAGTCTGCTTCTCCCTCTGACCCTCCCCCCTCTCCTGTGCTCTCTCTCTCACTCTCTCTCTCAAATAAATAAAATCTTTAAAAAAAAAAATGTGGTATACACACACACATACACACAGAAGTATTACTCAGCCACAAAAAGAATGAAGTCTTGCCATTTGCAACAACATGGCTGGAGTTAAAGAGTATTACGCTAAGCTAAATAAGTCAGAGAAGGACAAATACTATATGATTTCACTCATATGTGGAACAAAATAAGCTAAGTCAGAGAAAGACAAATGCCATATGATTTCACTCATGTGGGGAATTTAAGAAACAAAATGGGCGCCTGGGTGGCTCAGTTGTTAACCATCTGCCTTCGGCTCAGGTCATGATCCCAGGGTCCTGGGATCTAGCCCCACATCGGGCTCCTTGCTCAGAGGGAAGCCTGCTTCTCCCTCCCCCACTCTCCCTGCTTGTGTTCCCTCTCTCACTGTCTCTCTGTCAAAAAATAAATAAAATCTTAAAAAAAAAAAGAAACAACAAATGAACACAGGAGTTAAATAAAAGGAAACCAAGAAACAAACTGTTAACTATAGACAACAAACTGAGGGTTACTGGAGGGGAGGTGGGTGGGAGGATGGGTTAAACAGGTGATAGGAATTAAGGAGTGCACTTGTGATGAGCACCGGGTGTTGTGAGTGTTAAATCACTAAATTCTACACCTGAAACTAATACTCCACTGTATGTTAACTAACTGGAATTTAAATAAAAACTTGGAAAGAAAAAAGTGTATTTGATTACTTTGAGAGTATAATAATCTGTTAAATTAGCCTTTTGTGTTTTACTTGTGTAATTTTTAAATTTAGAAACACTGGTAAATATGACACTGGTAAATATGGATATTTAAGATGTAATTCTCAATGAAATTTGCTTACAGAGGAGCTTAGAGGGTAGGTAGAGGGATGTTGTGGAACTTTGCAGTAAAGAATTTTGTTTTTAAGTTGAATGTAAATTTAAAACTTCTATTGTCTGCTCTCTATATAAAGCAACCATAAAAATGACACAAATTATAAAATACATTTTTTAGTTCTTATACAGATCATACAATAATCTTGTTTGCTTTACTTGCTACTTTGATGATCTTACATATTTAAAAATAAATAAATAAAAAATAAATAACTGAATACCATGAAAACACTTGCTGTGGAGTTTTCAGGGAGAATTTTGTGAAGTTGGTGTTAACAAGTAACACATAGCCTTCCTATACCTATTTCATGGTAATCTTAAGTCTCAGATAGCTTTCCAAATAATTTTAAGAGGAGATAAAATTCCAAGATAATTTTATTTTCAAATTCAGTTTGTTAGAAGTACTTAGTAAATTAGAACAAAAAATGGGTAATTTGGAGATTTGTTATAGTTATATGAGGCTTATGCTTAACTGATGAGTGAACTGAAATCAGTTTTGTTCCAGTTCTTTAAAAAATAAATTATATTTCTTCTGATTTGGCATATGCTCATTATAAATCATTTTTTAAATAATTTTTTGATCAAAGAATTTAATATAGTATGGCCACCATTCTGGACATCGTTTCTCATTGTGTATGTTGCTATAGATTCAAACGTTTGTGTAGGAATTGGACTTTCCCCGTAGAGGACTACCCTCACAGAATTAGCCTGGAAGTCTTAAATAACCTCCTACATTGATAATATTTTTTCTTCTGTTTTATCTAAGTTTTTTAAAAACATCTGATTATTTGAATCAAAGTTGAGAGGTTTTATAACTAAATAATAAGTTGAAAGAAATTAACAGGCATGTTTCAGCAGTCTCAAGTTTTTTTATTTCTTTGCAATAGTTTATAATATAGTTGCAAGCAACTTAAAAGGTGAATGATTAATAAATTTTTGGTTTAGATTTTGGTTTAAATTTCTGCTAATTAAGAATGAATTGGTGAGACAAGTAGATGATCATAACAAAATATGGCCTAAATAAGAAAATATGACTTTTCCTTTTTTAATGTGCCCTTTTATATGTGGTTTTTAATATTAATGTTTTCATAAGTAAATTCCATCATGAAGTGATTTCTAACTTTTATTAGATTTGGTTTGTGCTGTGTTCATGAGTATTTTCATAGAGTATTTGAGTATTTTATATTCTGTCTTAGAAATGGTTATTAAAACCATTGTTTATTAAAAGAGTGCGAGAAATTCTTAAGGTAAAAATTTGAACGTGAGGGGCACCTGGGTGGCACAGTTGGTTGATCGTCTGACTCTTGGTTTTGGCTCAGGTCGTGATCTTAGGATCATGAGAGTGAACCCTGTTTAAGGCTCTCTGTCCCTCTGCCCCTCCCCTCCACGCAGGCATGTGTGCTCCCTCTCTCAATAAATAAAATCTTTAAAAAAAATTTGAACATGAGACTATTAAAACTGCAGATGGTAACTTAAAAGGCTAAATAAATGTCAGTCTACTGCTTATATTTAAAAAAAAAAGTTTTGTATAATCTTAAAAAAAAAGGGGAGAGGGTGCCTGGGTGGCTCAGTTGGTTAAGCATCTGCCTTTGGTTTAGGTCATGATCCCAGGGTCGTGGGATTGAGATCCCAGTCAGCATGCTTCTCCCTCTCCCTCTGCTGCCTTCCCTGCTTGTGTTCTTTTGCTCTGTCTCTGTCAAATAAATTAAATCTTTAAAAAAAAGCTTTAAATACTGAAAGATAATTGTTTAATATTTTTTTCAGAGTGTTTTAGAGTATTTGTCTTAACATCTAGCATATTTGTATAATGTTAAAAGTGAAGACTGAAAGGTTTTTCACTTTTATACATCCACACACATTTATTTAAAGTTGTAGTTATTTTAATTTTAGTTATAAGAAAAATTCAAAATTATAAATTCTTAATGTAAAGACTAAAACATAAGGTAGGACTTTTAAAGCAAAAGAAACTTAAATTCTAGGAACTTAATATACTTTTTCCTGAGTTATTACCTGCTTTTAGTTCCTATGTGTCCAGAGATTTTTGATATCATCTAAGTCATCATTCTCCTAATTGTGAAAAGAGTCGAGTAATCAAAAAGAAAGTAAAATACTGAGTGAGTTAGCAGGTGATATTTTGGATCTCATGAAACATATAATTATTCATACTATAATTAACTCATTGTTTTTATGTGCTGCTGACATAAACTGTTTAAATAAATGTGAAAGTATGGTTTGTATTGAGGATTTGGAACTTAATGAGTAAATTTCACTTGTCTTTTAATTTAGATAAATAAGAATTTATAGTACTTCTGGAGGAAGAATGTACTATACACCTAGCCTTACAAATTTATATATACCTAATCCTTTGCTAGAACCATCATTATTATTTTAAACTCCATAAGGCGTCATTATTATTGTTCTTTTAAACTGTTCATAGTCTGACAAATTGATCCACCTATTTACATTTTCCAGTGTTTTTCATTCTTTTTTGCATTTTCATGTTCTTACTTGGGCTCTTTTTTTCCCCTCTAGCCTGAAGACTTTTCCTTTGGTGTTTGTTCCTCTTTATTTTGGACCTGTGTGTATGTGTTGGGGGAGAAGGGGTTGTGTCTGTCTGTGTGCATCTGTGTATTTATCCAGTTCTGAAGGATATTTTTCCTAGGCACTGAATTCTAGGTTGACCATTTTTCTTTAAGTGTGGAGATGTCAATTCTGTTGTCTTAATGGCTTCCAGAGTTTCTGTTGGGAAGTTAGCTGTTAATTTTATTCTTGTGAATGGTGTGTGTGTGTGTGTGTCCCCTTTCCTAACTGCTTTTAATGTGACTCCTTTAAAAGGTTTTCAGTAGTTCGAAGCTGATATGCCCAGGTATAGTTTTGTTTGTGTTTTACTGCTTGGAGTTCCTTGAGCTTTTTGAATCTGTGACTTGAGTTTCTGATGAGATTTGGTAAATTTTGGTCATTGTTTGTGTATGCCTCTGTTCCGTTCTCTCATCTTGTCCTTGAACTTTTTAACTGTCTTCCATAATGTTTCTTACCATCTATTTTTCTCTCTGTATTTGTTTGAATATCTTCTGTTGACCTATGTTTGAGTTCACAAATCTCACACTCTGCAGAGTTGAATTTGTTGTTAATCATTCAGTGAACTCTTTAAGCTTTATTTGAGAGCTAGAGAGAACGAGCAGGGGGAGGGGCAGAGGGAGAGAGAATCTCAGGCATACTCCACACTGAGTGTGGAGCTCCATGTGGGGCTTGATTTCATGACCATGAGATCATGACCTGAGCTGAATCAAAGAGTTGGACACTTAACCGACTGTGGCCATCCTGGTGCCCCCATTCAGTGAACTCTTAATTTCAGACATTGTACTTGGCAGTTCCATAATTATGTCTATTTAGTTCTTTTTAAAAATAGATTTGTTTTCTTTTCAAATACTCCCCATTTTTTTTCATCCTTTCCCCTATCTTCTCTATTTTACTATAGTAATCTTGGTTATTATGTCTTTGCTGTTTTACCGTAGTAATCATAGTTATTAACTCCCATTACCTGGGTCATGTCTGGATGTCTTTCTGTGGACAGGTGAATCTCTTGATCATTAGTGATTTAAAAAAGATTCTTTGTAGGGGCGCCTGGGTGGCTTAGTTGGTTAAGCATCTGCCTTCAGCTCGGATCATGATCTCAGGGTCCTGGAATTGAGCCTAGCTCCTTGCTTAGAGAGGAGCCTGCTTCTCCCTTTCCCTCCGCTTCCCCCCCACCCCCGCTTGTAGTCTCTCATTCTTGCTCTCTCTGAATAAATAAATAAAATCTTAAGATTTTTTATTTATTTGACAGAGTGAAAGAGAGAGAGAGCACAAGCAAGGGGAGTGGCAAGCAGAGGGAGAGGGAAAAGCCGGCTCCCTGCTGAGCAAGACTGAGTCTGGACCCAGTCTTCCTAATGGTATACAGCCTCTGAAGTCTTGGCTCAGCTGTTCTCTGCTAGACTACCCAGAGCTGTACTCTGAACATCACAGCTTAGCAACTAGCCAAGGACCTCTGAGGGACTTTTACATAGATTTTTGAGGCTTACTCCTCTGTAGCCCACTTTTCTCTAGTACCCTGTCTCCCTAGGCCCACTTAGTCCCGAACATTGAGACTGCCTCTGTCTGAAAACTATCACTAATTTTAATCTAGTGGGGTAAGGAATGGCATTTTGTAATTATATGATGACGTAAATTGATCGAAAAATGCTAGTAAAAAATGGTGATTTTTAGGGCATTGACTACTCTAAGTTTTAGTCTTGATTGCTTTGTAAACATTTACATTTATTACTTAAGAAATCAAGACAATAAGTTCCTATTGAGTATAGCACTTTGCTCATTGCCATTACAGTTGTGAGCAAAATCAAGGCATAGCCTCTGTTATGAGTGACTTCATAGGCTAGTAGAAATTAGCTCCTAGACATGTCATGTTATTAGGAAAAATGTATTTTGTAAAATGAATACTACCTATCCACTGGGATACCTTTAGATCCCACATCTCTGATTTGCATAATCCTGTTAATGTGAGCATACATCTCTGTTGACTTGCTGGTTCACTTTATCTCCAGACTTGTTGTGGTGCCCTTTTTGAAAAAAAATCAGCTTTTGTTTTAGCTTCTGGTGCCTTTCCTTAGCATTCAGTTTTGTTGAAATAGTTTATAATTGGGTGAAAAGCTACATGGAGCAATGTGGAGAACACAGATAATCCCCAAGCTCCTTTTTTTCCTGACATTTTTAAAGGATTTTTTTTTTTAAAGATTTTATTTATTCATTTGACAGAGAAAGAGAGCGCAAGCAGGGGTACTGGCAGGCAGAGGGAGAAGCAGGCTCTCTGCTGAGCAGGGAGCCTGATGTAGGGCTCCATCCCAGTACCCTGGGATCATGACCTGAGCCAAAGGCAGACGCTTAACTGACTGAGCCACCCAGGTGCCCCTTTTCCTGACGTTTTTAGATGATAATATTAATTATGTCTAACCTAGAAGAAGATTTAGGTTCAAGCCAACATTGAGCTTTTTTGCCTGGGGCCATTTGAAAATGACAGAAGTTGCTGAACTTCTAAGTTACCATATTATAGTGTGACAAAAGGGAAGGACCTGTGTAGTACTGGCTTGATCAGTTTATAAAGCTCTCTTTTGTCATTGTAATATAGTTGTTATTCTCCAAACTTTAGTCATACTTCCCCCACCCTCCAAACCATACATAGTACTTTAATGGTATGTTAGGAAAGACAGCTGATTTTCTTAGCTTTGTTGCATGGTGTCTAACAATCTTTCTGATAACAAAATGTGTCACAGATAACTGTATATGGACTGTATTTTTATTGAGAAGCCTTTTGCTCTTAGTGAAAAGATGCTAGAATGGAGAATCTGGTGCTTTTATTAGTGCTTGGTCTGTGGTCTGTTTTATGAAATGCTTTTATAATCTTCTTAAAAAAAGAATATTGGCAGTATTTGATCTAGAGTATTGCTATCATAGTTATGTTAAGAAATTTAAAATAATGTTTTATTATTTTCCATTAGGAAACCACCCCTACTCCTAATCCCCCGCCCACAGAAGAAGAGAAAACAGAGTCTCATCAGGAGGTTGCTAACCCAGAACACTATATTAAACACCCTTTACAGAACAGGTAAGCCTCTGACATGTAGGTTCTTCTGACTCCCGCGTTGCGGTAAACGGTAGAGTAGGACAGGTTTGGGGGCACAGTTAGGCGAGACTAGTTTTTGTTATATTTGGTTGAAGATTCCATTTTCCCTTGGATAACCTGTTTCTAGCAAGCAGTTTTATGGGTAAGTCTTGAGCTCAGAAAAGAGAACCGGTTGAGACATTGGGTTTGAAATTCATGAGTAATTGGCGGAAGTGAAGCTATAATAGTAAATGAATTCTCTTTAAAGTGAACTTGACTCAAGACAGAGAGGCTTGGGATACCAGCTTATAAGGGATTTTTTTGGAGGGATAATGCCTATGAAGGGTTTAGATATAAACTGTATAAACTACAATAGAGTGGTGGTCAGGGAAACAAAGGAAATGGTTTAAGGCCAGGTGGTCAATAGCATATGTTCCACAAAAAGATCAAATATCCATTGGATTAAACAATTGAAAAAGGCTCAAAATGGCCATTGGATTGAATGATAAACTTCTTGCTAAGGTAGGAGAAAGTTTAGTAGAATGTAGATGATGGAAAAAGATTGGAGTAGTTTGTATAGTGAATATAAACGTATTATAGAGCAAGAACAAGCAAATTGAAGTTGGGCTGTGAAGGAGAAAAGGCTGGGGGATATAGAGTCTGGAGGTTGGTTGGTTTCTTTTTAAGACAAGTTACGAGAGGAAAGAGGAGAGTTTTAAGATGAATTAAATTGCAAGGCACCTAGCTGGCTCAATTGGTAGAGCATGCAACTCTTGATCTCGGGGGTCGTGAGTTCAAGCTCCATGTTGGGGTGGAGCCTACTTAAAAAAAAAAAAAAAAGATGAGTTAAGTTTCATAGTTAAGTGTAGTAGTTGAGTAGTAGCTCATTATTTAGTTTTCCCAATTCCACCCCACCCCTTCCCAGTATATTTGTGTTATTATGGTTTATATGATGAAAATTAACATTAACGCTCTGAGAGCTGATAGAAGAAAAAGGCAATGCAGAAATATTTTAAGAATCTAGAAGAAAGCAAATTAGAATTAATTTGAGGATATTTAAGTATTTCAATTCCTTTCATTCCCCTACCCCAAGACTTTTTTACCCTATCTACTTTAAAAATCCCATAAGCCTGTGTATGTTTCATAGGCATTCCTTGTTTCATTGCATTTTGCAGATACTTCATTTTTTACAAATTGAATGTTTGTGGTGACCCTGCTTTGAGCAAGTCTTTTGGTGCCATTTTTCCAACAGCATTTGCTAATTTTGTGTCTCTTTGTCACATTTTGGCAATTCTTGCAATATCTCAAACTTTTTCATTATGTTTGTTATGATGATCTGAAATCAGTGATCTTTGATGTAACTATTATAATTATTTTGGGGCACCATGAACTGTGCCCGTATAAGATGACATACTTAATAAATACTGTGTTTTGTTCTAATTGCTTTATTCACTGGTTGTTCCCCATCTCTCTCCCTCTCCCCTGAGACACAACAATATTGATATTAGGCCAATTAATAACCCTATAGTGGCCTGTAAGTATTCAAGTGAAAGGAAGAGTCATACACATCTCACTTTAAATCAAAAGCTAGAAACTAGATTAAGCTTAGTGAGGAAGGCATGTTGAAAGCCGAGATGGGCCAAAAACTAAGCCTCTTGCACTAAATAGCCAACTTGTGAAGGCAAAGGAAAAGTTCTTGAAGGAAATTAAAAGTGCTACTCCAGTGAGCACATGAATAATGAGAAAGTGAAACAGCCTTATTGCTGATAGGGAGAAAGTTTTAAGTGGTCTGGATAGAAGATCAAACCAACCACAGTATTCTCTTAAGCCAAAACCTAATCCAGAGCAAGGACCTAATTCTTTTCAATTCTTTGAAGGCTGAGAGAGGTGAGGAAGCTGCAGAAGAAAAGTTTAAAGCTAACACAGGTTTGGTTCATGAGGTTTGAGGAAAGAAACTGTCTCTGTAACATCAAAGTGCAAGGTGAAGCAGCAAGTGCTGATGTAGAAGCTGCTGCAAGTTATCCAGAAGATTTAGCTAAGAGCATTATGAAGCTACACTAAACAGTAGGTTTTCAGTGTAAATGAAACAGCCTTCTAGTGGAAGAAGATGCCATCTGGATGGACTTTCATAGCTAGAGAGGAGAAGTCAGTGCCTAGCTTCCAAGGACAGGCTGACTTCTGTTAGGGTCTAATATAGCCGGTGACTTTAGGTTGAAGCCAATGCTTATTTACTGTCCTGAAAATCCTAGGGTCCTAAAGAATTATGCTAAATCTACTCTCCTATGCTTTATAAATGGAAGAGTAAAGTCTGAATGACAGCACTTGTGTTTACAAAATGGTTTACTGAATATTTTAAGCCCACTGTTCAAACCTGCTCAGAACTAAAAAATTCCTTTTAAAATACTACTGCTCATTGAACAATGTACTTGGTCACCCAAGAGTTCTGATGTACAAGGTACATGTTTTCATGCCTGCTAATACATCTATTTTGCAGTTTATACAACATCTGAATAAAGGAGTAATTTTGACTTTGAAGTCTGACTATTTAAGAAATACATTTTGTAAGACTGTAGCTGCCATAGGTAGGGATTCCTCTGATTGATCTGGACAAAGTACACTGAAAACCTTCTGGAAAGGATTCACCATTCTAAGATGCCAGTAAGAACATTTGTGATTCCATGGGTAGAGGTCAAAATATTAACATGAATAGGTGTTTGGAAGAAGTTGATTCCAGCCCTCCTGGATGGTTTTGAGGGCTTCAGAAAGACTTTGGTGGAGGAAGCAACTGCAGATGTGGTAAAAATAGCAAAGAACTAGAATGAGAAGTGGAGCCTGAACATATGACTGAATTGCTGCAACTCATCATAAAAGTTGATTGGATAAGGAGTTGCTTGTTGTGGAGGAGCAAAGAAAATGGTTTCTTGAAATGGTGAAGATTGTTGAAATAACAACAAAGGATTTAGAATATTACATAAACTTAGTTGATAAAGCAGCAGCAGAGTTTGAGAGGATTGACTCCAATTTTGAAAGAAGTTCTGCAGATAAAATATCCAAACAGCATTGCGTGCTGCAGATAAGTCGTTTGTGAAAGGAAGAGTCAATTAATGTGGCAAACTTCACTGCTGTCTGTCTTACCATAGCTACCCCATCCTTCAGTAACCACCCCCTGATCAGTCAGCAGCCAGCATCATCAAAACAGGACCTTCCACCAGCAAAAGGATTATGACTCACTAAAAGCTTAAATGATGGTTTTTAGCAATAAAGTATTTTTAAATTAAGGTACATACATTAGTTTTTTAGACAACGATGTTGCACCCTTACTAAAGTACAGTATAGGGGCGCCTGGATGGCTCAGTTGTTAAGTGTCTGCCTTCAGCTCGGGTCATGATCCCAGGGTCCTGGGATCAAGCCCTGCATCTCCCTCTCCCACTCCCTCTGCTTGTGTTCCCTCTCTCACTGTGTCTCTCTCTGTCAAATAAATAAAATTAAAAAAAAAAATAAAGCACAGTATAGTATAAACATAACTTTTATGTGCATTGGGAAACCAAAAACTTCAATAGTCTGACTTACTTTATTGTAAACTTGCTTTTAGTATGGTGGTTTAGAACTGCATCTGCAGTATATCTGAGGTATACCTATAGTTTCACTTACCCAAAATTTACATTTTCCCTTTATGGCTTGAATATTTTTTATAATTTCTTCATTATCATGGTAGACTTACTGAAATAAATGTCCAAACATGTTTTATGAGTTTTTTCATAAGAGACCTGTGGTGCAGCATATCCTGTAGTGAGGAAGAAATTAATTCTCTACACAGTGGGGATTGTCAGCTAATGAGTGAGCCATCAAAGGTCAAATAGTACATAAAGGGTAAAATCCTTCCTCAGGAAAGCATTGTACCAAAGTTGAATGATTGATTAGTAGCAATTTCATATAATTCAACATAAGAGTAGCACCAAAACCCTTAAGGTATTTTTTAATCTTTTTTTTTTTTTTTTAAGATTTATTGATTTTAGAGAGAGAGACAGTGCATGCATGCACAGCAGGGGAAGGGGCAGAGGGAGAGAATCTCAAGCATACTCCCCACTAAAAGTTGGAAGCTCAACCGACTGGAAGCTCAACCGACTGAGCCACCCAGGCACCCCTATTTTTTTTTTCTTCATGTTCTTAGTGTTTATCTTATAAAAAGCTAACTGTGTGCCTTTTGTCTGTGAACCAGTTTTTGGTATTGTTGTTATTGATTGTTGGGAGAAGTAATCAAGGCATATATCCCTCACAGCTTGAATAAAATTTGAGAAGAGCCTGAAAAATGTCATTAGTAGATAAACTGAAATGAAGTCTCTGAGGATTTCAATTTCTCTTTGAATTCTACTTCGATAATAATATCATTTAGAAAAATATTCTAAGATGTTTTATGTTCAGATCTTTGTAGTTTCCTCATTATTTACTTTTTGTAAATATTGTATAATTATGCATTGTTAAAAAATGTATAAAAAAGAATAAATCATCAGGGTACAAGTATATAAAGTAAAAGTTCTTTTTTCCTCACATACTCTCTTCTCCATTTTACTTTTCCTCACTCCCTGGAGTAGTCAGTGTTAAATTTGGTTTGTAGTATTCCGTAGCTTTTCAATGTGCATATCTATCTTTTTTTTTTATACAGGTGACAATACTGTTGACATTTTTGTTTGTTCAGATTTGCCTCGTTGTTTTAAACTGGTGCTTTGTATTAAAATGAATAGTCATGTATTTTGTCAGGCTTGTATTAATGGGTATATAGACTTTTTTGTTTCCTATTTACAGTGTTGTATAGTATGCATTCCTGTATGTTTTTTGTGCACTTGTGTGAATATATTTATAAGATAAAATTTCAAATTTTTTAAAAAGATTTTATTTATTTGAGAGAGAGAGAGAGAGTGGTGGGGAGGAGCAGAAGGAGAGGGGGAGAAGCAGGTTGCCCCGCGAGCACGGAGCCTGATGTAGGGCTTGATCCCAGGACCCTGAGATCATGACCCAAGCCAAAGGCAGACACTTAACTAACTGAGCCACCCAGGAGGCCCAAAATTTCAGATTTCTTAGGTGAAAGACTATGCTTTAACAACCTTAATTGACAAATTATCCTCCTTTATCAGCTTAGGCTCTTAGCAGTTTGAGAGCTCCTGGTTTCTACATTTTTGCCAATTGGTTGGTCCTAGTCTGATTTATTTAAAAAAAAAAAAGTCTTCTCATTTTAAATTTGCCTTTTTTTTTTTAAAGATTTTATTTATTTATTTGTCCGAGAGAGATAGAGAGCGAGTACACAAGCAGGGGAAGGGAGAAGCAGGCTACCCGCTGAGCAGGGAACCTGATGTGGGCCTAGATTCCAGGACCCTGGGATCATGACCTGAGCCGAAGGCAGATGCTTAACTGAGCCACCCAGGCGTCCCTAAATTTGCATTTCTTTTATTGATGTTGCAAAGCTGTTTTATATATATTGAACATTTATGTTTTTATCTGTGGACAGTCTGCTCAGTTCTTTTGTCTAGGGGTGGGGGGTAGGTATTCTTTAAAGTTTATTTCCAGGGTGCCTGGGTGGCTCATTTGGTTAAGTGTCCCTCTTCTGATTTTGACTCAGGTCATGATCTCAGGGTTGTGAGATTAAGCCCTGCATTGCACTCTGTGCTCAGCGGGGAGTCTGCTTGAGATCTTCGCCCCCATCTTTCTAAAATAAATAAATCTTTAAAAAAAAAAAAGTTTATTTCCAAGCATTGTAATTAAGGATGCTAACTTATCCACGTAGGACATTAGGTTGAAAGTGAATTAGCCAAATCATTTGTCTTTTAACATTGTCTGTGGAATTACATGTTTTTTTTTTCTATAGGATTTTGATTTTTTTTTTCAGGTTTTTGATTTTTATGTAGTCCAATACCACCTTTTCTCCATGGCTTCTGGTTTCATGTCCATCTTTAGGAATAACTTTATCCACGTAATTATTCTATTTAGTAGCTGCATAGTGGTCTATTTTATTGGTGTATATTTTATTTAAGTTAGCAGTTCTCAAATTTTTGGTCTCATGACCTTTTTATTGAGGACCCCACAGAGCTTTGGTTATGTAGATTTTTATCTATTTCCATTTGTATATAAATCTGAGAAAATGTAAAATTATATTCATTTAGAAAATCCATTGCATGTTAACATAAATATTTTTTATGAAAAAATATTCAAAAATATAGTGGGAAGAATAGCATTTTTGCATTTTTATAAATCTCTTTAAGTGCCTGACTTAACAGAAATTAGTGGTATGTATTTCATAGCTGCTTCTGCATTCAGTCTATGAAGGAGATAAGTTGTTTCATAGGAAGTATAAGAATATATGACCTCATAGAAGTACATGGTTGGAAAAGGAGAATTTTTTAATAGCCTTGTAAGTTAATTATAGATACTCTCCTTTGATAATAGGTTTTTTATAGGTCAGCTGCAATGTAGAATCTGCAACCATATCCAAGAACCTTTCCCTCTCTGTTACATTAATATCTATTGGCCTATCTTGCATTTGGCATGGATCTTTTACCCATGCATGATTTTGCAACACCAGTGGTCATTTGGAAAACATTGGTTCAGTGAGTTATGCAGATCTTCTGGATATTGATACTTCTCATTAATGATACAGTATGAAAACCGTAACATTCATTAATATCACTACTAAACTCATCAGAAATGTCTGTAAGTTTGTCTCAGTGGCACATGCAGGCTTTCCAAAATTATGATTTTCTCCTGAAAGCTCACATGATAAGCATCAGGCTTATTCTCCTCATTTTCAAGAAATAACCTGGTTTATCTATCAGTCATGGTTAAAATGGAGTTCTGTGAAAAAAGTGGCTAGTTCACGTCACAGTTCAGTTCGTTAAGCATTGATTGTACTTTGGTATGCAGAAATGTTTTTTTGTTGTTTTTGATTTTTTGCAGAATATGAAAAAGATGTACATAGATTGAAATTTAATGAAACCAATAATTATTGCTTCATCAGTGGCATTCTTAACTGCAACTGACGTTGTTACTATGAGAGGTGGTGAAGGTAAAGGGTACAATGACTGCTAGCACAATTTGGTCCCATTGTATGGAACTTGCTAAGACACCAGGAGATTTATCCCACCATTGCTTTTGCACCATTAGTACAAATGTCAACACAGTGAAAAATAAAATAATGTCTTAGGATTATTATGAAAATAGTTCTTATCAGAGCTCCTGAAAGGGTCCTGGAGTCCCCTAAGCATTGCAGACCACATTTTGATAACTGGATTTAAATGATCCCTTGTTGAAAGCACATGAGATGTTTCCAGATTTTCCAACATTAACATTCTTGTACAAATTTTTGCCTAATCATCTGATTATTTTCTTAGGATAGATTTTTATATGTTCAATGGCTGGATGCAGTAAAAAAAAAAAGAAAAAATTTTATTACCATTTTTAATTGAGGTATAATTGACATATAACATTAGTTTCAGGTATAAAACATGACTCAGTATTTGTGTATATTGTGAAATGATCACTGTAGTAAGTGTACTTAATATCTGTCACCATATATAGTTATAAAGTTTTTTTTCCTTGTAATGAGAACTTTTAAGATTTACTCTCTTAGCAACTTTCATACACATAATACATTGTCATTAACAGTAGTCACCATGTTGTATATAGTTAATGACTTATTTATTTTATAACTGGGAGTTTGTACCTTTTGACCTTTTGACCCTCTTCACCCCTTTTCACCCAGCCCTTACCTCTGGCAACCACCACTCTGTTTTCTGTGTTTATGACCTTGGTTTTTTAGTTTGCTTTTGTTTTAAGATTCCCCATTTAAATGAGAACATACGGTATTTGTGTGTCTTTGTCAGTTAGCATATGCCCTCAAGGTCCATCCAATGTCTCAAGTGACAGATTTCTTCCTCTTTTTTTGTGGGTGAATAATATTCCATTGTGTACATACATTTTCTTTATCCATTCATTCATTGATGGGCACTGAGGTTGTTTCCACATCTTGGCTATTGTAAATAATGCTGCATGAACATGAGGGTGGTGCATATATCTTTTTGAGTTAGTGTTTTCGTTTTCTTCAGATAAATACCCAGAAGTGGAATTGCTGGATGATATGGTAGTTCTATTTTTAATTTTTTGAGGAAAGGTTTCATTAATTTTGGAAGACCAGAGTGTAGTACTTGACCTTATTAAATGTGTGTTTGATAATTTCTGTGCCTTTGCTTTTTTCTTTTTTGTCCCTGATAGCGGCTTGGCAAATTCACATTATCAAGTGGATGTTGAAATGCATCTTATTTTTATGTCAGATTATCTAAGCATTAATCATGGAGTTATGAAATGTGTATATGTTTTTGGAAACCTGTCTTCAGACAATATTATTCTAAATGAGAAAATGAAATTTCCCTTTTGAGTTACCTTTGGTATCGTAATTTAGATAATAGAATTGTACTAAAGATGTTATCTTGGGATATTTAAGTGTAACTTTGATGTGACCTGAGTTTATCTTCCAGGTATTAGAATAAAACTCTTTTTAACAGTTATATATAGATGTATAGAAACTAGTATACATTATTTCTTTTTTTTTTTTTCAGAACATATCTGTGATAGCATTACTCAGTGAATCCCTTTATTTTGTTATTTTCCCATTTGTGTGCTTGAGTAAACAGAATTGCATTTCATAGTTGCCCCCCCCTTTTTAGGAGTCTCTTATTTTCCATTCTTGGCTAATACCTTTTCATTTCTCTGAATATTCAGCTTTCTTGCTCCCTGCTTTCTTTTCTGGTTAAGTGCCTCTGCTGTTTTTCTTAAGTAACTGCTTGATTATGTCTGTCATAGCACTTACCACCCTGTAATTGTCTATTACATTTCTGTGAATTACTCTGGGGGATGAGCCTCAATGGGTCTCTAAAGTATAGCAGAGAATCTGTTAGGAAATAGGTACAAAATACATACTTTCTAAATGAAAGAGCAAAAACTACTCATTATTTTCCACTGTAATAGTACCTACCATTTAAAATTATTTTTAAAATAAAATAAATTTTTAATTGTGGTAAAATACACCATAACATAAAATTCACCATCTTAGCCATTTTTTAAGTACGGTTCAGTAGTGTTAAGTACATCCATACTGTTGTGCAACCAGTCTCCAGAACTCTTTTCATCTTGCAAAACTGAAACTCTGTACCCATTAAACAGTTGTCCATTCCCTTTCCTTCTAGTCCCTGCCATGTTACTTTCTGTCTTTATGAATTTGATTACTTTAGATACCTCATACAAGTAGATTCATACTGTTTGTCTTTTTTGATTGGCTTATTTCACTTAATGTCCTTAAGGTTCAATCTCAGACTTTCTTTTTTAAGTCTGACACATATTCCACTGTATGTTTAAACCACATTTTGTTTATCTATTCATCTGTCAGTGATGAGATGGGCTGCTTCCTCCCTTTGGCTATTGTGAAGAATGCTGCTAGGAATGTAAATTAAAAACTACCACGTTTGACACTGACTTTTTACTTTTAGATGGGCACTCTGGTTTTTTAAAAATGATAAAAGCAAAACTTGGCAAGCAAACCTTCGGCTGATCTCTAAGTTTGATACTGTTGAAGACTTTTGGGCGTAAGTAACCATTTTAGGATGTTTTATTAATTGTGTAATTTTTCATTTTGAGTCACAATCACAAAATGAAGGATAAGGTAAACAACTAATAAATGTGCATCTGTAGACCTACCTTTTTGTTTGTCCGTCTCCTCATAATTGTTTGAATTGATTATATCTCATCATTTAGAAAGCTTCAGTCTTGTCATCTTTAGCCCTGTGTATATTCTATATTCCTTGTCCTAAGAGATCCTTCCCTTGAGAGTCCTTTCTTGCTTCTAGAACTTTTGACAATTTGTTGGAACCCATCCCTTTTCTTTGTTGCCTAGATACATTTGCCTAATACTCCGGAGCTTTGTTAGGTTCCCATTTGTGCAAATTCTTTTTGGTATAACACCTGGGGTTTCCTGTGATAGGGATTCTGAGATTTTTCAAAGGCTGAAAGGTTTGGCCAAGTATCTGTGATGGTAGTTGATCAACTTAAAGATATTCTTTGAGATTTTGTTTCAGATTTAGCAAAAAGTTAAAAGATTTGGGGGTCAAAACTTTTTTCAAGATGTTTTGTAATATTGATTCTCAAAAAACAAAGTTAATTTAATATGTAATTTATTTGAAAAATAATTTTCATTTCAAAGATAAAACTTGTTAAAACATTTTTAAGAGGTGTAAATAGCAGTTACCTAAAAATTCTAATTTGTACATCTAGTATATTTCTGTATCCTATATATGTTGAATCAGTGATGCAACTCTTATGTATTAACATAACCCCTGAGTTTATTTTGCCCACACAAAAGAATAGATTGTCAGAAGATTCATATATGTATACTTCTTTAAGGGCAGAAACAGTATTCTTCTGTATCTTTGCAGTGCTTTGCCCATAATAGGCATTTAGTATGCATTTGAATCATGGAAAACAAAAAAGCATAGAATAATTAGAGAAAACTCTTAAATTTTAAGCTATGCACTTTAAGAGTGGCCCCTTTATATTGAAATCATTATCTTTTTTTTAATGGAACTCTATTTAAATCCCCAGTAATTCATAGGCTTATTTGTCTAGTTAAACTAGTGTTGCTGTGTTTTGCCCTTCATCAAAACATCAAGTGATTTTCTTCTTTGATTGTATTTGAGTCCGACTCTAAACCAAAAAGTCTCCAGTCTCCCATGGAGGAGGAAGAGCAAGAGTCTTGAACCATTTCCCCCACTGAACCAGATCTGCATTTATGTTTGGCTTTTCACCAGTTTACATAATTGGGTTTCTAAGTGGGCCTCTAATTAGAACATGGCCCCAATACTTTAGTTATGTGTAAGCAATGTCGTTGCACAGTGGACTTTTACACTTAGACATAATGCAGGAATTCTTTAGCTTTCTGTAAATACCTAAGCACTTCTTAATTTCTTTTTTCCTGGCAGATTTAGTGGTAAACAGCTGTTGAGCCCTTTGGGATTTATCCAGTCTTCTCTGTAGTGCTCTGATTCTGTTTAAATGTGTCATTACAAATTCTCATTACTATAAACTTAATAGACCTTAGAGCATCATGAAGGAGAAAGGAGACAGCATAAAGAAGCATTGGTTATTTCTACCTTGAATGCCATTGAAGAAAGCATTTCTACCCTGTCAATTAATTTCATAAAGTGGTAGTGTTAATTCTATAGTTACTGTTACTACCCAGGCCTCTTTTGTTGCCTAATGGAAGCTGCCAGTGATAATGTAGTTTGTAAAGAGTGACCATTGAGTAGTAACTCTACAGATCTTATTCAGCCTTAGGCTACCTTCCCCTAAATTGGATTGGTATGTCATCCTATGGAATGTGATCCAAAGGATTCCAGAATCTTTCTTAAAACTCGAAATATTTCTAGACTGGGTTAAAATAGCATCAAGAGAATCTGACTAAGGATAGTAGCATTGGCCATGGTTTACAGATGTAGTAAAGATCATGTTTCTGCAACTAATATTGGAGACAAGCAAAGCATTCTTATTCTGTTGCCAATTTTATAATTTTGCAAGAAAAAACTTCAGGAGATCAAATGATTTAGCCTTCTACCTTCAGGCTGGTGAGTATCTAAGTCATCCCAAGTGTTATTCTGTTAATTTGGGGAAAGTTTAGAAATACAGATTCCAGGGTTCCACACTATCTATAAAGGGATTAAAATCACAAGGAGTAGGGCCTGGGGTGTTTTTTGTTTGCTTGCTCACTTGTTTTTTCCAAAGCTTTCCAAATGATTGCTATGCTGACTGATATTAATGACTGCAGTATTTGAGACCCATTGGTCTGTTCTAGGATGCCTTCAAGGATATTAGTGTTGTCTTTTAGTCATGCAGTCCTGACTTTCCCTTGATTTGTTTTTTTGTGTGTTTAAAACTGCTCATTAGCCTCATGAATTCTTTCATGCACTTAAAGCTGCCTCATACCTCCTATTATGAGTTTCTTATATATATATATATGTATATATATATGTATGCACTGAGTTAACTAATATATCAAAATATACTTTTGTCAGAATAAAATCATTAAAAATACTTTCTTGAAAATCATCAAATGCTGATTCTTGAACTGACCATTATTAAGATAACTGTTTGGTCCATTACAGAAATTGACTCAGTAGACAAACAAGTAAACATGAACTTTTATCTTTTTATTTTCATCATGTTCTTTAAATATATATGTTAAGTACCTAAACTCTGCATTACATATTCTATGTTTATAATTGTCCTTTTCTTTTACCTAGTCTGTACAACCACATCCAGTTGTCTAGTAATTTAATGCCAGGCTGTGACTACTCACTTTTTAAGGTATGCTTAACTGGTGATTTCATGTATTTATTATAAGACTGGACCGTTGAGTTACTTATTAAGAAATCTTGTCAGAAACTTAGGAATAGTTAATGCTCTGAGGTTTGGAGAATAATTAAATTAGTTTTACTGGGCTTTAGCATAAACAAATTTTACCCTATTGCTATAAATAATTGAGAATGAGAGTCTCTTACTCTATGGGCACACACTGTGATTGATTTTTGAAGAGAGCTTTGATCATCCAGTCCAGTCTCTCTCATACATTTGAGTAGACTGAAGTCTAGAGTTTGTCAGGAATTCTTAACTTGGGATGCATTGGTCTTTGGGATATTTATGTTTATAAATGGGTTTGTCAAGTGGTAGGGGGTGGGGCATTCATTAACTCTGAAATTGCATAATTTTTGCATATATTTTCTAGATATCAAAATGTATGTAGCTTCTCAAGGGTATCCGTTTCTCAGTGTTTAAGAACCTCAAATTGAAACCCAAGGGTTTGATAGCTAATAAATATCTGTCAGGACTCTAATTCTGCAGTCCCATGCCTCTGGCTTTAAGTCCTGCCTGCTTTTTTCCCCACTACATCAATAACAGCTTTATGGAGAATAAAATAAGAAGTTGATAGAGTTGTTGCTTCCTCTTTCTAGTGATCTCCTCAATTAAAGTAACAATTTTGTCTAATATTATTACCTACTAACCTTGTAGGATGGTATTGAGCCTATGTGGGAAGATGAGAAAAACAAACGAGGAGGACGATGGCTAATTACATTGAACAAGCAGCAGAGACGAAGTGACCTGGACCGCTTTTGGCTAGAGACAGTAAGGTTTTAAAATTACAAAGCAGTTTTGGAATACTAAAACTTAATTTGGATTACATTTTACATCAGTTACTTAATTCAAGAGATAAGGATGCCCACCTTACAAAATCTAAGCCAGCAATTTTGTTCTGTCATGTGAATACCCCATATTTTAGATACTGGTACAGTGAAACCCCATACCATAGTACAAATCAGATAAAAGTGATTGGTAGTTGACTCTCATCTTCCATGAGAGAGCTCATCCTGGTCATTTCATTAACTTCAAAATTACAGAACCTCGCGTTTTGTATGATGTAAGTTTTTACAGCCCTCTTAGAGTATTACTTTGTATACTAAATTTTTTAGATCAGTGAAGCAAACAATGAAATTGTAGCTTGATATTATTAACCTTATATATTGTGATATATATTGTGATATAACCTGGAACTTTTGGAACTTTTGGCTTTATAAAACATATATTAAATATGAGGTAACTGTCATTTTCTCTAGGGAGAAGTTCTAAACCCCAAGCTATCAGAAGTAGGGATAATAGTCTTTTTTGGATTCTTAGCACTTGTCACAGTGTCTCATTTATAGTTAGCACTTACTAAGTTAAACAGTTAGTATTTGAATGAATGTTGTTTGGGTTTTTTTTTCTTTTTTAAATGAAGGGACTTAATTTTGCTTTGGGGGAGATTATCAGTAAATACATTTTAGAATTCCACTTTAAAAAGTCATTTCAGTTTTGTAAGATGACAAAAGTTCTGGAGATGGATGGTTGTGATAGTTATACAATGTTGTCAATATACTTAATGCCACTGAACCATACCCTTAATAATGGTTAAAGTGATTTAATGGCATGTGTTGTCTATACTCAAAATTTTTTTAATGGTCAAAATGGGTAAAATTTATGTATATTTGCCACAATAAAAAAAATTTGTGTTCATGAAAAACAGCAAGAACAAGAGGCAGCATGAGCAACTATTCAGTTATTCCATTAAATTTGTCTGCTGGCAAGTAGAAGCAGCAGCAGAACAGATGAATATTAAGATGATTTGCCTTTTATGTTTGCCCTGACATCAATTCTCCATTTGCTAAAAAAGCTAGAACAACTGTTAATGTTCTTGATATTAAACAAAGAAACAAATGAATTTTTAAAAAGTCAGGACAAAGAACTCTATACATAAATATAAATTAGACATTCAGAAAGTCAACTTTTGATTTAAAAGCTGTTTCAGTTTTGTATATATACAAATATAAGAGACATTTGTAGTTCAATAAGCAGTGTATAATTTATTTCATGTAATTTGGGATTGAATTTTTTTTTAAAGCTGCTGTGCCTTATTGGAGAATCTTTTGATGACTACAGTGATGATGTATGTGGAGCTGTTGTTAATGTTAGAACTAAAGGTGATAAGATAGCAATATGGACTACTGAATGTGAAAACAGAGAGGCTGTTACACATATAGGGTAAGTTTTGCTGTTCGTATACTTCCTTTAAAATATTAAGATAAGAAAATAAAATATTAAGATAACTAAAAGCAGAAGTACTGTTATTTATAGCTTTAAAAACACTTAGATTTGTAGATTATTATTCTCCTTGTAATGTTTTCATGAAAACTTATAATCCTTAACTGTTCTGTTCGTTTTTATTTTCTTGTTCTTTTTTTTTTTTTTAATTTCTGTAAAATTTCTTTTCCCTCACAATGGAGTATATAATCAATCACCAGAGCACTCTATTTTGGCATGTAACATTTTATTCATTTATCATATGACAATATTGTCTTTTTTCTACTTTAAAATCATAACATTAATATTATAATACTCTTAGTAATTCAGTGAGTGTTGGCAAATAGTATATATGTATTCTGTGCACATGTGGGTACACTGTACATAAAATTTTCAGTGACATGTCTTAGTTCTGTCCATATTTTTAAAACCCACATGTGTATGTTTTTAAATTTTTATGTGTGTGAATATTATTCCTTGCAAAAATTGCCTATCATTCCCACCCCCCTCCCCACCCCATACATTGGTCATTGTTACCTGGGATCTTCTTTTTATTACATTTAAATTAGTAAAATTTGACTTTAAATTTTGTGTTAAAATTAAGTATTGCTCATCGGTCACAAAATGTTTGGTTTGCCCTTTGTGATTTTTTTTCAAACATTATGAATTCTCCTTTAGTCCTTTTTGGACCAAAAGGTATGGAAATTCTCCAGGTTTCATGCTACAGAGGTTTTCTCTAAAAGAGAAGTTGACTGTTGATTTGTGGTCGTATTCTAATCTTTCTGTCAGCATCAAAACTTATTAGTTGTGGGGATTTCATATTTGAAAACAGTTTAAAAATAAGTGTGAATTTCTTTCCTCTGAAAATCTTGTATTTGTGTCAGTATTAAAAATTATTGAAATCTTTGTGAAATATTTGACTTCAGTTTTTCAAGGGAGGGTTTCTTTAAACCCTTCCAAGTTACATGGCTCAGTGCTCTGGCTTTCTGGCATTTTTAATGGTTAAGTATAATGGAAGGGAATACATGGTATCATAATATAAATCTGATAATAGTTATTTTAGTTATAAAATTATTTTTAGAAACTATTTGAAGGAAGGTAGTAGAATCTTCTGGAAGGTGGACTGTGGATAAAACTGTCCTGGTATCATATTGAAGAATTTAGCTACAATATGTATAAATGTATATCTCTTTATTTTGGTGTTTATTTTTGAAGTGTTGCTATTTTTTCTTGAGAATAAATGTCTGGATTCCTACTTTACCTGTGATGCTATGATCTGTCCCCAATTTTACTTTGTCATCCTTTTTGCTCATACTCCTTTTTCCTTATGAGCTGTAGCCACACAGCCTTATATTGTTCCCCAGCTTTCAGATGTGCTTCTTTCTCTCAGCATCTTACTTTTAACCTCATGACTTTTAAAGGGGAGATTTCTCTGATTTCACAGACAAGATTAGATCATCCCTGTTACACAACATCACAGCCCCTATACTTACCCACTTGGGCACTCATCATAGTTTGTTCTTAAAATAGAGGCAAATGTTATTTGAAAATTAGGTTGCAGAGTTAGTATATAAAGCAGAAATCATGTATGTTCTAAATTACTCTGAAAATATCATAAAGTAATAATTACAGTAAATGTAATGCAGTGATAATATTTATTATGGTTTATATGTAAAATATAATTTAGCATTTTATATCAGAAAATTAAAGTAGACATGTAGACAATTTATTTTGTATAAATGAGTTATACATGTGATACAGCTCCAGTATATGTATTTGTGATTGTTTATAAATAATCAAATACTGTAAACACCCAGGGACCGTCCATGCTTTGCTTATTATTGATTTATTAGTAATTACTCAGTACCTGATAACATAGTAGAGTCTAAATATTGGTTTAGTGATTAACTGAGATTGTTGTGAAAAATGAAGAGTAAATTTTGCTAAAAGGAAAAGGATGTACAATTTCCTATTTCACTCTCTGGACTTTTTAATGTAAAGAACAGTAATATCAAATTTGGTGTGTGTGAATAAAAATTAATGGCTACTGTTTTTCTTTTTCTTCTTCTAGGAGGGTATACAAGGAAAGGTTAGGACTTCCTCCAAAGATAGTGATTGGTTATCAGTCCCATGCAGACACAGCTACTAAGAGCGGCTCCACCACTAAAAATAGGTTTGTTGTTTAAGAAGACACCTTCTGAGTATTCTCATAGGAGACTGCGTCAAGCAATCGAGATTTGGGAGCTGAACCAAAGCCTCTTCAAAAGCAGAGTGGACTGCATTTAAATTTGATTTCCATCTAAATGTTGCTAAGATATAAGAGAAGTCTCATTCGCCTTTGTCTTGTACTTCTGTGTTCATGTTTTTTTTTTTTTTTTTTTTTAATTTTGGCTAGAGTGTCCACTATCCCAATCAGAGAATTACAGTACACATCATCCCCAGAATCCATAAATGTGTTCCTGGCCCACTCTGTAATAGCTTAGTAGAATTACCATTACAAACACATCTTACCCATCCACAATATTCAAAAAAGAACTTGCATTTCTATACCTTACAGGAAAAAAATTCTGTTTATGTTCCATTGTATGCAGGAGCATATTTTGCTGGTTTGAAAGAGTATGAAGCATACAGTTTTCTAGCAATTTTCTTTGTTTCCTTTTACAGCATTGTCTTTGCTGTACTCTTGCTGATGGCTGCTAGATTTTAATTTATTTGTTTCCCTACTTGATAACATTAGTGATTCTGATTTCAGTTTTTATTTGTTTTGCTTTTGTTTTTTTCCTCATGTAACATTGGTGAAGGATCCAGGAATATGACACAAAGGTGGAATAAACATTAATTTTGTGCATTCTTTGGTAATATTTTTGGTTTTTTGTAACTACAAAGCTTTGCTACAAATTTATGCATTTCATTCAAATCAGTGATCTATGTTTGTGTGATTTCCTAAACATAATTGTGGATTATAAAAAATGTAACATCATAATTACATTCCTAATTAGAATTAGTATGTCTGTTTTTGTATCTTTATGCTGTATTTTAACACTTTGTATTACTTAGGTTATTTTGCTTTGGTTAAAAAATGGCTCAAGTAGAAAAGCGGTCCCATTCATATTAAGACAGTGTACAAAACTGTAAATAAAATGTGTACAGTGAATTGTCTTTTAGACAACTAGATTTGTCCTTTTATTTCTCCATCTCTATAGAAGGAATTTGTACCTCTTATTGCCAGGCAGTCTCTATTGTGTCTTCTTGTAGTGTCTTCCACGTGAACAGCATAAGTTTGGAGCACTAGTTTGATTATTATGTTTATTACAAATTTTAATAAATTGAATAGGTAGCACCATATATATGGAATTAAATTGATGTGGCTATCTTTGTTTTTTATACAGGAAGGCACAGTCCTTCGGTCTTAGGTAAATAATGTACTCTTAATGTGGTAGAACTCCAGAGAGTTGTTATCTTGGTGCGTTACCATTTGATTGGTAGGAATGGTAGTTGTAAAACTTCGTTGCTGAATTGAGATGTTCTTTTCTAAGTGTCAACATGATAGCATAGGGAAAGAGTTCAGGTGGTGGGGGCATATTCATTAGGAATTTTGTTAGTGTTACTGTCTAAATAGAATGGAATAAATAGGTATGAAGACATATTTATATTGGTAAATTGGTATAGTATGGTTTTATGTAAATTAGAAAACTTGATCTACTCTTTGTAGGCATTTGAAAGCACATGTGAAAAACTTTGTATATAATAATTGTGTGTTTCAGATGAGAGAAAATGAAATTGGTTATTATAGACAAAAGGGTAAGCTGGACTTACAGATAGAATGAAAATCATTAGATAAGAGGAAAATTTGTCTTTAAATGGTGATTATGAATTAATTTAAAAACTGATAAGTTTAACAAAAATCCTATATAAAGTAAACATGAAATTAATAGTATTGATTTCATTGAAGAATTTTAAAACCATTTAAAGGGTGCCACAGGCTACCATCTGAGTACTCTCAATACCACAAACACCTCTTGTTCAGTATTCTAGAAATACTGAATCTTTTGTGTTTATAATCTCAATAGACTGTATCTGATACCTGCTTTTTAAGCTTGGGTGATTGGATAAGGTGATTTATTGTCTGTTGATATGTGTAGTTGTGAGCACTACAAGAGCTGCTTCTAAGTGATGGTGGTGATGGTGGTGTGTTGGCAATGGGTGGGATTGGAGTAGTATATCTATTAGAACTCAGTGCTCTATTTCCTTAATTCTGAGATGTAGTCCATTTTAAGAAGCATCGGCTTTCAGGAGTGGAGGGAGGAATAATTAAGTGTACAATTTCTAAATTTTTTAAAAAACCTGATTTATAATATGCATTTGATTATCCTTATTATTACTATTTTAGAATCATAGTCAGTTTTATTTTAAGTCTTTTCCCAGTGGGTGGGGAGAATGATAAATTACTGAGTCACTTTTGGCAGATGCTACATAAGTATTAGAATGACTTGCAACTTTTCATAACTTCATTAGCATCTTTTCTAAATATAAGATTAGACTGTACATGATTTTCTATCTTACTTTTTTCTCCCTGTCCAATAGGAGATGATAAATAAATATATTTTCATAATAGAGAAATGAAATCTTTTAATAGAAGAATTGTAATTAATTGTAGGGATGTGACATATTTAACCAATTTAATTGTTAATCCAGTTCTAGAGAAGGATTTGAGACATACTGTGTAAGAAATAATTACAATACTTATATAGTACTTACTATGTGGCAGGCAGTGTTCCAAGCACTTTACATGCACTTTAACTTGCACAATTATCCTTTGATGTAGGTGCTGTTATTCCCATTTTATAGATGAAACAGAAGCAGTGAGGATGTAAGTTACTTTACAGCTTGTAAGTTGCAAAATTCATTTGGTTCCAGAGACCCTATACTTACATTATACTCTCTCAGTAGTGTAGAGCCTATTTTACAGGCTATAGTAAATCACATCAGATTGTAGTCATTGTATAGGCCAGGCATTTTACTTTCATTTTACTTCCTTTGGTAATGGAACTTAAAATAGGCCCCCGAGGCTCACCCTCTTAGCAATCAACTAAATTAATCATTTGGGGGAGTTTTGAGAACATGGAAACAAAGATAACAGGAGTTTATAGATACATGAGTTACATAGTTAATATAAGTTAAGCAGATATTTTCATATATAACTTTAAGTGTCTATATCCTGTTATCTTCTAAAATAAATGGTAAAGCAAAATTTTCAAGTTGATAGGAGTCAACATTCTTAAATGCTGTAGCTTGCATTTAAAAGGATAATTTTAATTTTCTAAGGTAGTATGATGCAGTGTTTTACATTTTAAAATTAAAACGTTAATGACAAGTCTCTATGCTACTTTTTATCTCTTAATTGTTAGGGGTTGTCTTCATTATTTAGTGGAGGTGGGGGGGAACAACTAAATTTTCTCACTCAGAGTTAGACTCTAGATGAATGCAAGATTTTAGGTCAGATTGACATTAGAAAACAAAATGCTAGGTCATTGTTCTCTCTGGACCAGTTTAGAAATTGAGAATGTCTACATTCTATAGCAGTTTGATATTACTGTCACATTAAAATATATGATCAGTAATTTTTCTAGTAATTTTTGAAAATATATTTTACAAAAGTATGTTTTTGACAGTGCAATTTAAGGGTTAAAACTGGTCCTTCACATATAATTTGAGAAACACTACTCTTAGGTAGTTTTCCTCAGGAGCCAAGACCAGCTCATTTGCCTGCTCTTCGCTGAAACAACTAGGTTTGTTATTTCTCTGTGCCTCATCTCCTCACAACTACTGGACTTGGTGTCAAAATTTCAGTCCTGAACTGTAACATCTTTAATACTGTGTGGTATCCTGCTTACTATGAATTCCAAAGTAGACATGAGGCAGCCTTCCTAGTACTTTGAGTAGTTTAGATTTTAATGTTGCTGTTTCTATTCCATTGCTAGAAGCCAGAAATGAAATTGCAGTCATGCGGTCACATGTGGTACTATGGTTTTTTTTTTAATTCAGAGGAACAAATTTTCACTTTATTTTTTAAATCTTATTTATTTATTTGACAGGGTGAGAGAGAGAGAACACAAGCAGGGGGAGTGGGAAAGGGAGAGGGAGAAACAGGCTTCCCGCTGAGCAGGGAGCCCAATGTGGGGCTCGATCCCAGGACCCCGGGATCATGACCTGAGCCAGAGGCAGATGCTTAATGACTGAGCCACCCAGGTGCCCCCAATTTTCACATTTTAATCTTGTCCCGTTTTCTTTTAATTCAGAACTTGTAATGCCTCATAGTTTTTCACAGAGGTTCTGTTCCTACCTTTCATACCCCCCCAAAAATATGTATTGAATACTTATATTTATTATGTTCTTGGTAATGGGCATACAGGAGAAAATAGAATGAATAGAATAAAAAGCCCCTGCTGTAAACTTTTAAAAGCAGACATGTCTTAAAAATAAATCTATAAAGTTCTGCAGTTTCTGTTATTGAAATAGAATTCCTTGCATCTCTATTACTAGGAATTAATCTGAAGGTACATATAAAATAAGGCTGTTTAACATTGAATGAACAGATCACATTATATAGGAAGACTGGACTAAACCCTCACATGCGAATTACAGCTTTTGCAAGATGTAATTTTTACTTTATATTACTGAAGTCTGTAAGATTGTCCAAGAGAAATTTGGTAGTTCTTTTCTGGTTATGTTGATTGTACTTTTTAAAAATTACAACTTTCATTTAACATACTGAGTATGGTGAAGCATTTTAAATGTCTACATTGGTGTGGTTTTATAGAGAGCAGTCCTATAGCTACCCTCCCAAAATACTGATAATGTTTTTTCCTTTAATGTTTGACCAAACATAATGCATGCTTATTTTATTTTCACTACAGAAAGGTAGAAGGTAAAAATTTCCTCTCTCATTCAGTCCCACTCTTCTTTTTCAAGGTACCACTCACATCTATTGTAAATGTCTGGATTTTCTGTGCACACACCAGATACATGTGTGGGCATGTGTGTGTAACTTTGGACACAAATCATTTTGCTGGCGTTTTCTCATTTAGTAATTTTGGACATTTTTACCTGTCATTGCGCACATAGAACATTATTTTTGTTCATGGTCTAGTGATCCATTGTATGAATGTGTGCTCTGTTGGAGGACTGCCTGCCTGCTTTCCTGGTCATTTTTGCCTTTATATAAGTCCCCTGTGTAAATTGTAGTCTTACCTTTGTATACTGGAGTTTTTTGGGTTTGGGTAAAGGAAATAGTTTTCTGTTCTTTAGCAGTGACACTTACTCTCTACCCCTTCCCCATCCAGACTGTTCTAATCCACATACATGAATCATCATCAGTTCTATAACTGTTCTATAGTGCTCCTTTGCAAGTTTTGCAGTTTGGGGCCTTGTGATATTTTTTTAATTGGTTTTTAATTGCTTTACTTCTCATGAGCCAACATTGTTATAAATACAAGTCATAAATAGTTTCTTTGCTAGATTGTATGTTTTCCCAAAGACAAGCAATAAGACCTATTATATTTTAGGCCTGTAACATTGAAAAAGCTTGAATCAAATACATTGATATTGGACCCTGTTTTATTTTTAAGCAGTGTAATGAACTTAACTTCATAATTTTTAAAATGAGAGCATTTCCCAAACACATCTATATATTGTCAAAACCATTTCCCTTGGCATTTGGTTTTGTTTTTAAGGGTATTAATTTTTTGCTTTATTTTTGTTTTCAACCTTTGACTCAATTTTGTGTAAATAGTTTCTGTGAAATGTCTGTGGAGTTTGTTTTTATATAGGATACTCTATAAAATAATGTGAGGTGCAAGATTTTGCTCCAACTTGACCCTGCTTTGTGTTGTCTCATGTCATGGCCTTAAGTGTATTACATACACATTTGGGGCCTTTTCTGTGTTCTGGCTCTGCCTTCCAGATAATGACCATGGTTAAATAATTGCAGTGTCCTGCACTTCCTCAAGCATAAGGGATTTGTTAATTGAGCCAGAATGACATTTAAGGGAATCATGAGTTTTCATTTCACATGCTTTTTCTACTTTCAGGAAACCACTAATTATTTACCTCCTCCTCATGCTTTTCAGAAAGTGTTGTTCTTCATAAAGTTTCTGTCTTTAAATATTCATATTTTCCATTTCTGCTCTTCTTAGGTTATCCATTCTGTCATTTTATTTGTGACAGTGACTTCCAAATATTTGTCCTTATCCATGACCTTCCTCTTGTGCTTCAGATTTGTTTCTCCCTGGCTATTGGATCTCTTATGTCAGGGGTTAGCAAACTACCAACTCATAGGCTACGTTTGGTCTGCATTCCATTTTGTAAATAAAGTTCTATTGAAACAGCCACATCCATTTGTTTATATATGTCTGTGGCTGTTTGTGCTACAGTGGCAGAGTTGGCTGGTTGTGATAGAGACTGTGGCCTACAAAGACTAAGATACTATCTGACCCTTAGTGGAGAAAGGGCTAATTCTTTTTTCTTTTCTTTTTTTAAGTCTGATCCTTAGTCTAAATGTTTTGTAGCCATGGTGTTACTGGCAAAAGCCAAATATCTTCTCTTCTCATTTCCTTTTCACTTCTAGCAAACTCCTAACCCCGTCCCCACTTGATGGCTTTATTACCAATACAGTCAATTAAGTATGATGTGCATTGTTATTTATTTCCTTTCACCTTCCACTTAACACAGTGTCTCTCAGTCCACCACAGTTTCTCCTAATTGTCCCTTTTAGTGTCTGGGTTTTTATGTTAAAAGACATCTCCAGTTGAACTCCTTCCTTTTTGCCCATGTCCTCAAATGCTTATTGTTTTATCTGCATGTTAAGACTTCTTTTACTGCTCTTTTGAAAGCAAAGTAACCAGTGTTTTCGCAAACTGGAAAATACTGGAGCTTATGTACTTGTTATCAAAGTGATAGTTGGTGTTTTTAATTATAAAAATGATTGCAAGGTGGTTTTTGAATTATCCAAGAAAGCTTGTACTCACTCTGTAGGACTCTTACAAAAATATATTTACTGTATTATCTAAAGCAGCATGTAGTATGCATTTATTTGTTCCTTGTTTTATTACAGGGAGTAGAAGAATGAAGAAAGGGGGGAAATGTGAGAAAAGATTAAGCCAGAAGTAAGGTTAGCATGAAAAATGCATTCATTCCATGAAGTCAGTCTAGCAACCAAATAAAAGGGAAAAGCAAGTAATTCAGAGATGCTAATACTATGCTTGGGCAACTGCATTTGTGGCCACAATTTTTGCTGTAAGTCATCTAACAGGCTATGCCAAAGGACAGGATCCAGTCAATATTCCATAGAAAGATCAAAGGAAAAAATAGCTACCTGATCCAGAAAAGCACATACACACATGCTTTGGAGTCTGACAGCCTGAGTTCAGATTCTAGTTCTGCCATCTATTAGATATATAAACTTAGTCAAATTCATTGAGCCTCTCTAAGTCAATTTTGTCATCTGTGAAGCAAGTGATACATCAGAGGGCAGTTGTGAGACTTAATTGAGGTTGTGTGTACAGAGTATAGTGCAGTGCTTGATGTGTTGTGAATGTGTAATGACTATTAGTCATCTTCCGTGGGTCTTCATAAAAAACGAATGTGCTAGAACACCTGTAGTGTACATGATGCAGTGACTGACATTCTATAGTAATTCTTTTATGGGGTTTTTAAAAATGTTTGTCAATGTAAGCTAATGAGGTGATGCAAACTCTAGTTCCATAAGTGTCAGTGGGTAGGGGGCTCAACTACTTTTTGAGATCCAAGTTTATAATCCAGTCCAGTACATAGAATCTCAGGGTATAATGTAATGGTTCTTAATCTAACAGTTTTTGATGGGACAAAGTTATGTGTTACCCCTCCAGGGTGGCTGTGCATATATATCAAATTGTATATAGTATTTGGGAATTCTGTTGACCTCCTGAAGCCACTCCATGGATTAATTAGCCTGAATGTCCTTGTATCACCAAATGAAGGGCTCCTGCTCTAGGGGGATGGTAATGTGCATAAATCTTTAAATCAGTAGTTCTTAAATCTGTCAGACATAGCACCCCATATGTAAAAGGAAATGTATCATTGCACATTCTTATCCTGAAGTGTGAAATTCATGGGTGATATAACTTGCTTATCCACATTTTAAAGAAAAATTAACAAATACCCTAACTAGAGAATAATAGAATAACAAGAGAAGAAAAATTAGAGGGAAGTAGTTTTTAGTAAAATTATTTTAGCTCAAGTATAACTACATAATGATGTCTGATAATTGAACTTCTACCTAGTATCAGTAGGAAGGTGATAGTCTTAAATGTAAGCTATTACGTTACTCTAAAATGGTGAATAATACTTAGTAAAGTTCTGGACTAAAACTATCTTTTCAATTTACATATGGTATTTCTAGAAAATTCAGTATGTTAAGATTGTGCAAAAATTGGTTAAATGACATTATGTAATATAGTTAAATTCAAAATTTCAATTCAAAATCTATTACAAATAGATTTTTTAAAAGGTTATGTGAATGTCTGGCAGGATGTTTGAATGTTGTTTAAGATACTAGTCCTTAGGTGTGTAGATCTCTTTTGTGTACTCCACCTGTAATTGCTACAAGCAAAGTATCCCATAAATTTCCACTGATGGTAGTGGTCAATGGTACTGTGCCCATTGACAACCAGTCCTTTAGATTGTTTTCATTCTGCACGTGAATCAGCTGGCCATTCTGTTCATTATACTTGGAATCAAACCTATAATTCTGCATTTCTAATAAGTTCCAAGTGATTCAGGTGATTATTGTGATCCATGGACCATACTTTAAGGCATAATGCTCTGTATCTGCACTGTCCAAAATGGTACATTTTTCTTTAATTGCAAAAAGTTCTGTTAAGGAGCTGTGGCAAATACCTTTCTCAAGTGATCTTTTAATAGGTTTCAAATACCAGTGAGTTTTACTTCTTGACATTTGTCTGAAGAACTAGTTACGTTTGTGATCATATGCTTTAGGAGCAGTGTTTGGAATAAGATTGCCATTCTTTTTGTGAAAGTTGAACTTGATAAAGACATGTACCTGAATGGAATGTCACCAAATCTGCAGAGATGGATCTAGATTTGTACTGAAGGAGTTCTGAAGCATAAAACAACCTACAATAAGGAATACATTTTATATTGTGGCTCAATTTATATGTATATGTATATGTATATCCCAAAACAAAAGTTTCACTAAGCTGTACTCAACTTTACCATAAGGGACGCATTCTGAGATTTTTCTGTGCTGATCTGTTTTTGTTTTGTTTTTTGTTTTTTTTAATGCTGGTCTTGATCTTCATCTAGTTAGTCACATCTGCAGTTTGAAAAAATACCATAGGAAATATCCCTGGTAATGTGAACCTATTAAATTTATAAAGCAGGTTTGTTTTGTTTTGTTTTAAGATTTATTTATCTGAGAGAGGGAGAGTCCCAAGTAGACTCCGTGCTGAGCACAGAGTCCTACCCAGGGCTCAATCTCAAGACCCTGAGATCATAATCTGAGCTGAAATCAAGAGTCCAATGCTTAACTGACTGCACCACCCTAAAAATATAAAACAGTTTATACCATTTGGCCACATCGGCAATGGAAAAGTATTTATAAAGCCTTTGTTACTTGTTTATACTTGGTTTAACTTTTTTTTTTTAAGTTTTATTTATTTAATCTCTACACCCAATGTGGGGCTGGAACTTAAAACCCTGAGATCAAGAGTTGCATGCTCTTCTGACTGAGCCAGCCAGGTGCCCCTAGTTTAACTTTTTAAAAACTGAAGTAAGATTAGTATATAATACTAGCTTGAAGTGTATGACATAATTCAGTATTTGTATACAGTACAAGGTGATCACCACCATAAGTCTAGTTACCACCCATCACCATACAATTGACTTCACTCGTTTCGCTCACCCCCCCAATCCTCATCCCCTCTGATAGCGATTAGTCTGTTCTCTATATGAATTTGGTTTGCAAGTTTGTTTTTTAGATTCCACATATAAGTGAAATCATGTTATTTGTCTTTCTCTGGCTTCTTAGCATAATATGTTTAAGGTCCATCCATGTCTCAAATAGATTTTTTTTTTTTAATGGCCCCAGTAGTATTCCATTATGTGTGTATACCACATTTTGATTCATTCATCCATTGATGGACTCTTAGGTTGTTTTCGTGTCTTGGCTATTGTAAATAATGCTGCAATGAACATAATGGGGTGCATACATCTTTTTGAAATAGTGTTTTTGTTTGGATAAGTACCCAGAAGTGGAATAGGTGGATCATGTGGTAGTTATATTTTTAATTTATTGAGGAACCTCCATACTGTTTTCCATAGTGGCTCACCAATTTATATTCCCACAAAGGACCGCTTTTCTCTACATCCTCGCCAACACTTGTTATTTCTTGTCTTTTTGATTCTAGCCATTCTGACTGATGGGAGGTGATATCTCATTGTGATTTTGTTTTGCATTTCCCTGATAATTAATGATGTTGAACATCTTTGATGTGTCTATTGGCCATCTGTATGTTTTCTTTGGAAAAATACGTATTTAGACTGCCCATTTTTTAAATAGGATTGTTTGGGGTTTTTTGCTATTAAGTTGTTTGAGTTCTTTTAACTTTTAATTAGACTCTAACATATAAACAAAATATATTCCTAGGTAAATGAATGGGTATTGTTAAGTCTTAATCAGTTAAAATAGTCACAACATTGTAAGAACTGATAATGCTGGTTTTATTTTTTTATTTTATTTTACTTTATTTAATTGATAGAGCGAGAGAGGTAACACAAGCAGGGGGAGTGGGAGAGGGAGAAGCAGGCTTCCCGCCAAGCAGGGAGCCTGATGTGGGGCTCCATCCCAGGACCCTGGAACCGTGACCCGAGCCGAAGGCAGTTGCTTAACCAACTGAGCCACCCAGGCGCCTGTTATTTTATTTTATTTTTTTTTTTTGAGAGAGAGTGTAAGTGGGTTGGAGTGAGGGGCAAGGGCAGAGGGAGAGAGAATCCCAAGCAGCCTCTACCCCCAGCAAGGAGCCTGAATTAGGGCTTGATCTCACAACCCTGAGATCATGACTGAGCTGAAATCAAGAGTCAGATGCTTAACCAGCGGAGCCGTTCAGGTGCCCCAATAATGCTGGTTTTAGATAGGTACTCTGTGGAATGTTTTTTGGGGGGGAACAATAATTATATTGCACACTACTTGCCTATTTAAGGTCACAGTTCATGGTAGTAAACCTGGATCATCTGCAATAACCTGAATACTTAACTTTGTATAATAAAAGAGCCTATATTCATCATCCAAGTGTGGTATCAACTTACTAAGTTAAAAATTGAAAAGAAGGTGCAGGGAATATGCACTTTAACTTTATCCCACTGGAATTCTGATCTATTAAAGATGTTTCTTAGTATTCAGTCTCCCACAAATATTAATAAATAGGCTCAGTATTTAGCCATTCAATAAATATTGAGGACCTATTATATGTTAGGCATTGCTAAGTCTTGAATAGACAATGATGAACAAAAGAGGACATGGTTCCTACCCCACCCCCACACCATGATGATTATAATCTGTAAATTTGTATAATGTAAATGAAAATATGTTTATTAAATGGTTATTACATGCCACGGTAGTTTATACTAACAACAAAGCAGAACAAAAATCTCTCACCTAATAAATCTTGTTCTAATAGATTTGTAGATGTGTTCATTTTCCCTTTGTATTTGTGAAAGTTTTTGCCTCATCAATTCAATGCAAAGTTCTTTGATGCTAACAGATAACATTTCACTGTTAATTGTATGCTTTATCATACAGAAAAATGGCTAATGTTTCTCCATTGCAGTAGATAATCATTGATGTTACTTACCCTGAACACCCCTCCTCTACTCCCTACTTCCGGAAGTCCCTGCGGCTTTAGTGTAGGTTAGGATCTTGAATAGGTAGTTTATTCCAGAACAATAATTAGTTATCTATGTGTGAACTCCAGAAAATATTTTTTAACTTTTAATTTTGACAATTTCAAAGTCATAGAAAAATTGTAATAATACAAAGAATTTCTGTATACCTTCACCCAGATTCATCAATGTTAGCATTTTACCACATTTACTTTATTCTAAATTTTTTTTCTGAACCTCTTGAGAATAGCTGATACCCTCCTTTGCCCTAAATACTTGTGTGTTTCTTAAAACATTTACTTCATATTTCCTAAAAGCCAGAATGTTTTCTTACCTACGCATAATACAATGATCAAAATCAGGAAATTAGCACTGATACAATGGTATAATCCATAGATCTTACTCAGATATTATCATCTGTCCCAATAATTTCCTTGATAGCAATTGAAAACCAGTTTATATGTTGCATTCAGGTATCCTATCCCCTTAGCATCCTTTAATCTGGAATCGGTCCTCAGCCCTCCTTTTGGCTTAATGACAATAACATCTTTGAAGAGAACCGGCCAGCTATTTTGTAGTCTATTTCTGTTTGGGTTTGAATAATGGTTCCTCATGATTAGAATGAGGTTATGAACTTTCAGCAAGTATACAACAGAAGTTAACGTGTTTTTCTCAGGGCATCCTACCAGGAACACATGATGCCAATTTGTTCCATTACTGGTGATGTTAATTTTGATCACTTGAATAAGGTAATTTCTGTGGGTTTCTCCATTTTACAGTGGAGGATTTTACTAATTTTCCCTTTGTAGTTAATAAGTATCTTGTGGAACTTCTGTTTCTTCACAAATTTTGCCCACAAAGTTTTAGTACCTAGTGATGGTGATATCTTCAGTTATGATTGACAAATGGTGATTTTTCTGTTTCATAATCCTTCTGTATTTATTAGTTGGTTTCCTATTGTTAGAGCTTTCTCTTATTTAGTGCAGACTCATGCTTTCCATTAATTGATAATAATCCTTTATCATCATTATTTTGATGTTCATATTTGATGTTCACATTGAAGTGGGAGCTCCTTCAACCTGATTCTTTGTCCTTTTGACATGTTCATATCATTCTTTGAGTGGAATTTACTTTCGGGTACAAAAGAGTGTTCCAGACTTTTCTTGACTCGTGTACTTCTCTACTTCAGTAGCTCTGAAATTGGTGATTTCTCTCTGGATCCCTGATTCCTTTAGTGGAGACTGGAATTTATAACCGAGATCTGGACAGTTAGTATCCTCATTGCTACCAAGGTGTCATTGCTTAAAAGTTCTCACAGTAGACAGAGCTAGGAAATAGGAGTATGTATGTATTTACATACATGTCTTTCTATAATCCTTTATATCCTGAAATCCATGAGTTTACACTGATATCTCTAATTCCAACTCAGCATCACACAGGGGTCTTTGCATTTTCTCTTTTCATGTGTAATTCTTTGTGCAGTGAGAAAACAAGACATCATCCCCAATGTATTATACCTACTTGTTCAATCCTGGAGTAGAAAATAGTTTCATAGTTGCTAGCCTTTGTCTTTACAAAAAAAATCTAAAAATTCAAGATATGTTCAGAGTTCATTTGATCTTTTGATGTAGGGCATTTAGTTCACATACTGTGTTCACAGCTTCAGTTCTCCCTCCTACCCGTCCCTTCAGTGTGGCTGTGTTATCATTGGAAGTGCCATTTTGTTCATTGGTTTCTGTTTGTATTCCATTTTAGGTTCCATTGCCCCATCACTTCTTGTTTCTCTCTTGTCCCTTCTCTTTTCCTTTCCCTCCTTTTTTTCTTCCTCCCCTCGCCCCTTTCCCTTGGTTCCTTTCATCTTCCTTGAATGTGTAAAACATTAACATGATTCCAAAAGACAGAATGGTTTAGGAAGCTATACTCGGAAAAACAACACCCTCTTCTCCCCCTCATTTCTTGTGTCCTTTCTACCCCATTTCAACCCACCTCCTTCGGGTAACTAAATTCATGAGTCTCAGCGTTATCTTTCCTTTATTTATTTTTGCACAAAGGAGTAGATACATACATATTTAACTTCCTTTTATTCCTTACACAAAGGGTGATATACTACAAATACTTTTGTACTTTGCTTATTTCACCTGACAGTGTATCTTGGAAATTGTTTCACATCAATTCACAGAGATCTTATTTATAGCTACAGAGTACTCCATTGTCTGTCCCATAGTTTATTCAACCACTCCTATGTATGACTGTATGTGTTTCAATATATGCAATTACAAACAATGCTGCAGTGAATATTCTTTTGCAGTTAAATTTTCACATATCTTCAGGTTAAACTCCTAGAAACAGGATTGTTTGATTAAAAGATAAGTGATGTAGTTTTTGTTGGTCCCTTCCTTAAAGTTTGCTTCAGTGTACGTTGCCACCTGCAGTATATGAACGTGCCTGTTTGCCCATGACTTCACCAACTGAGCACGTTGCTAATATTTGAATATTTGCCAGTGGAAAATGGAGACATGGTATTTTGGTATAGTTTTAATGTTCTCTTACTTTGAGTGATTTTGAATATGTTTTAAGGGCTGAGGTTGTGTGTTTTCAAAAATTGTTCTTGTCTTTTATTTACAATTTTTCTGGTATTTTTAACAGCCCCTCAGGTAGTCACCGGGTAATCAACTGTGCAGCCAGGACTGAAAATTCCTGCTCTGTTCTTATAAAACTTCTCCACTTTGGCCACATTTATACTCCTTTCCCAAAATGTGTGTGTGTGTATGTGTGTGTGTTTGTGCACATGCATGCATGCCCTAGAATCAATAAGGATAGTGTTGGGGGGCACCTGGGTGGCTCAGTTGGTTAAGCGACCGCCTTCGGCTCAGGTCATGATCCCGGAAACCCAGGATCAAGTCCCGCATCGGGCTCCCTGCTCAGTGAGGAATCTGCTTCTCCCTCTGACCCTACCCTCTCTTGTGCTCTCTCTCTCAAATAAATAAAATAAAATCCTAAAAAAAAAATAAGGATAGTGTGGGACCTGGTGGTTTGCATTCCTGGTTCCAGTTGTTCCTGAACCCATATATTTCCCTGCTCTTTCTATTTTTTGTTCAATAATTTCTGCATCAGTGTGCAAATAAATCCCCTTACCTTTTACTTAATTAAGTTCATTGGATTTCAGTTGCTATCAGAATAGTCTAGAAAACCATTTTGTTCTTTTTTTACAATAATTTTTCATATTCTCTGGAGGAGTATTCATCTGTTGGTCAGTTTTGTTGTTTTTTTTTTTAAGATATTTATTTGAGAGAGAGAGAGAGCATTGGGGTGGGGCAGAGGGAGAGGGAGAAGCAGTTCCCCACTGAGTGGGGAGCCTGATGCGGAGCTTGGCAGCTCTCAATTCCAGGACCCTGGGATCATGACCTGAACTAAAGGCAGACACTTAACCGACTGAGCCACCCAGACACTGCTATTTTACTTCTGATAGTATCTTTATGCCCATTTAAAAAAGTTATTTAGTGAATTGCAAAATTTAACTGTACTTTACTGGTATTTCTCACATTTTCTGTTGCTGGGCCTTTTTGATACTCTCTAAGCTTTCCACTCCCCTTTGTCTGCGATAGCCCTCACTTTAGTTCTTGTGCTTGTTGTTGTAAAGAAGGCCATGCATTTTAGCGTGCAAGTGTATTTTTTCTGGTGCTCTCAGATCTGCCACCCCTGGGCTGTCTGTGTTCACTTCTGTGCAGTCTCAAGCGCTTTTGGCGGTACTTACCTATGTTTAGGTGTCTGCGGATTATCCTTTTCCTATGTTTCATTGGGAGAGGCCACAAGGTTTCCTTCCTCCCTATATTCTTGTTTTTGTACAATTTCCAAGAAGAGAAAGGGAAAGATGCTGGTTTCTAGCTATTTTGCGTAAGAAGTCCTTATTCTTCTTCATTGTTATTGCATTATGATTATGGGAAGGAAGGGAGGTAAATTTATCCTCAGTCTATTATTTTCAATTGGAAACCAGAATTTGGTCATTTTTAACCCTTTCTGATATCATCTTTTTCCATTTTTGTTTTTTTTTAAATCTCTATACACAACGTGGGGCTCGAACTTACAACCCCAAGATAAAAAGTTGCATGCTCTACTGATGGAGCCAGCCAGGCGCCCCCATCTGTCTTTAATACAGAAGATTAATTTATTCTTATAATTAATGTGTTTGATGATAATCATCTTTTTAGTTTTTCTTAAATGCTTGATTGCTTTTTTCAGTGTCTTGGTTTAAACTATTTTCTTTGCTTTTGTCTTCCTAAAATGTGTATTTTATTTTTGATTCTTGTAGTGGATACTTTAAGTTTTCAAAGCATTCTTTAACTTGTGTTCTTTGTTAGAATTAACCATTCCGTGATGTAATATTTTTAGCCCCTTTTTAAGAAAGTACTTCAATTCTTACAATTCTCAGTATGAACATATTTACAGCATTAAAAGTTATCTCTTTTTTATTTACTACCTGACCCTGAAGTCATCATTTTTTAAAATAATGAAATCAGCTTTATTATTTTGGTCTGACTATATAAATGATATTTGCTCATTAAAAATTCAAATTTATAAAAGTATGAGGACTACCGTTAATATTTTGGTGGTCAAATTTTCATGCATTCATAATATCCAGATAAACCTAGAGCTAGTTTAGATGTTGAGCTATAATTGACCCAAATACTTGACAAAAAGCAGTATCAACAACAGAGGTTTATTAATTAAATAGCTACCATATAATAAGGCTACCAGTTGACAGTTACAGCGTTTACAGCAGCTTAGCAAAGTTGGGGCTTTGGATTGGCTTCTCTTGATTTTCTTGGCTTTCCTTTTCTAGTCACAAGATGGCTCTCACAGTTCCAGCCATAACTTACTCAGATAACTATGTTCAAAATCAGGAAGCAAGGAAATAAGCTACTTTTCCTGGTGTCTCTCTTCTTAAGGAAAAAGATCTTTCCTAGAGACCCTAGCAAGTGTTTACTTTCCATTGGTCAGGTTACACGGTTATCCCTCAGCTGCAAGTGAGGCTGGGAAAGAGTGCTTCTGGCATGTTCTGCTTCTGTATTGACAGGTAGACTTTGATAGCAAGAAAGAATGGTAGGGGGCGCCTGGGTGGCTCAGTTGTTAAACGTCTGCCTTTGGCTCAGGTCATGATCCCAGGGTGCTGGGATCGAGCCCCGCATTAGCGGGAAACCTGCTTCTCCCTCTCCCCCCGCTTGTGTTCTCTCTCTCGCTGTGTCTCTCTCTGTCAAATAAATAACTTAAAAAAAAAAAAAAAAAGAATGGTAGGGAATGACTGTTAGCCTATAGTTGTCTGTGCAATAGTACACAATGGTGCACATATTGTGTTTATTTTGGTGTAGACATTTTTTGAAAGTGAATTCTTTTTTTTTCTTACCATACCCAAACCCCATATACCCATTATTACAAATCTATTAGCTCACATTTCACTGTGCTTATAAATGCACCCAGGTATAGAGTGGAGGTTTATGTACATTTATCTGAATCTTCCTTTTCTTGCTTACTATATAGTACAAATACTCCTAAGTTGATAGGCGTGGGTCTAATTTCAGTTAATTTTTTTTTTTTTTTGAGAGAGAGACTTTGTGTGGTGCTGTGGGGGGAGGGCAGCGGGGAGAGAGAGAGAGAGAATCCTGAACAAGGCTCCACACCCAGTATGGAGCCCCATGTGCGGGTCCATGTGGGGCTTGATCTCACGACCCTGAGATCATGATCAAGAGTTGGATGCTTAAACGACTGAGCCACCCAGGTGCCCCTAACTTCAGTTATTTTAAAGCCTGGATAATCTGTGCTGTATACGTACCACATTTTATTCAACTATATCCTTATTGGTGAACATTCATTCATGTTGCTAGCTTTTTCTTCTACAAGTATTGCTATTAGAGACATCTTTCCTATGGGTGTGTCCTTATATTTTGGAGCTGTATTTAGATTATGAGGATGGTGATCCATTGCTGTGTTAAAGGAATGTTGTCATATACAAATTCAAAAATTCTGTTATAAATTCACATATCCTCTACAAGTGTAGAAGAGTGTCATTAGTACTTTTACTAGTGGTAGGTGTTTGCTCATTGTATGTTTGTTCATTCAGTCAACAAATACTTATTATTTCACCCATGTGTCTGGCACTATTCCAGGCACTAGAGTGAAAATGTTCTGCCATCATGGAGTTTACAGTCTATTGAGGAAGACAGGCAATAAACAATGAATGCAATCTAATAAAATAAATATTGTACACATACAATAAAACGATCATTACACTAGATAACTGCTAAGTGCCATAAAGGGAAATAAGGTAGGATAAGCAGGCGGAGCATTATGGGAAGGGGATTTTCTCTTAGGGAGATGAGGACAAATTTCTGAGCAGGTGGTTTTTGGGCAAAGACATGATTTAAGTGAAGGAGCAAACCATGATAATATCTAAGGAGGGAGTATTTCAGGCAGACAGGACAGTGTTTTTTATTTGAAGATTACTAGCTGGACAATGTAGCTGGGGTGGAGTGATAGGGGAAGAAAAGAAAAAAATTACTTCAGAAGGGGTGGTCTAGGGCTAGATTACAAAAGGCCTTGTCAGCCATAGTAAGAAATTTGGTAAGGTGCTGAGGCTCTTAATTCTTGATAATCTGATGAATGTAAAGTGGTAATGTCATTGGTACTTCATTTTTCTCTGTATGGTAATGTTTTGAAAATATTTTCATATGTGTATTTGCCTCTTTTTACTCTTCTGCATATTTATATCCTTAGTCCATGTTTCTGTCAAGTTGCTCTTTACTATTGTTTTCTAAGAGTTGCTTCACATTATACATGTACCAGTATATCATTTAATGACCTGAGTTATATGTTCTCATCCACAAATTAAATTTTTTTGAAGTCAAACCTATCTATGCTGTTAGTGCTTATAGGTTTATGACCATTGTATTCAGCATGAATTGCTACTTTCTATATAATGCCTCTTTATTCTGCTGTGGCTTTTAATATTATATTGAGCACTGGCTGATATTAGCAGAAAGAAAGGGTTTTGCCACTTATCAGCTTGTGGCTTTGGGCAAATTTTTCAACCTCTCTGTACTTCTATTCCTCATCTGTAAACTAGGGATCATAACAGCATCTAACTCATGGGGTTATGAGGATTAAAGGAGTTAATACTTCTAAAGTGCTTAGAATAGTGCCTGGCACACTACATATTATATAAGTCTCTGTTACCTAGCCACGATATCCTTCACTTGCTGAGTGAAGACAGTATTCCCAGATAGGGAAATATTCAGAAACTATACCAGCCACCTACACCGTCTTAGCAAAATACTCAAGAAAGAACTCAAACTTGATTTAGAAAGAAGCTAAACTGATTTTACCTTGAACTGCTACAGATAAAAAGACAAAATCCAGTACTGATCTTTTTTGGGAAGAGTGAGCATGGAGAAGAGAAATGATTCTTTTTCTCTTTTTTTCGTTCAGTCTAGAAGGCTGTATGATTTTATCTTTGAGATAGAGAGTTATATAAAACTAATCAGGTATGTCTATTTTCTCAAACAATCCCAACTGGGCTCCTGACTTCTCCAATCAGCAGACTTATGTTTTCTTTTATTAATTTGTTTTATTATTACCTTTTCTCCATCTATATTTTGTTAACTTTTCCTGGTGCCCCCACGATTTTTTATGAGAGATGCCTTTGGATCTGTCCAGGTCAGTTGTCATCTTTTCTCTCAAGTCACATTCTTTTGCAAGCCTGCTGACTGTTTTGAGATAGGACTCTTGACCTTTAATTAATTGAAGGTCTAAATAGTACACTCCCTGTTTTGATTTATCTCCTGAATTTAAAACTTTTTAATCCGTGGTTTGTGATTTGTAATCAGATTTCCTTAAACACATTGATTTTGTACATTTAAGGTGACTTTGCCCTTCAGGAGGTAATCTCAGTTCTGGGTGTTTTGTGTGCTCTTTCTCACTCTGGCTGCTAGGTTAGGGGCTGTGCTGTTTGTCTTTGGCTCCACAGAGCTCCACCCTTGCTCGGGGCTCAAGTCCTGCTGCTGGTGTACCTCCAGTGTAACTCCTCTAGTTCTGAGAGGCACTGGCATTTTCTGTCTCTCAACCTGCTCGTACTCCAGCAGGTACTCTAGCTGGGACTCCCACCAGAAGGTTGTTTATCCCCTCCTGAGAGTGGTCTGCTCCCTTGACTCCTCAGATTTGGAGGCAGGAAGGATTCAGTCAGTTTATCAGTTCCCCACACTTATCCTCCAGGGCCAGAGATGTGAAAAGGAGTAAGTCATGAGATCTAGTATGATCACATATCAGTGACTTTTAACCTTCATCCCAGGATTCCTGCTCTTTCTACAGGATCCCATTGTTTCATCTGCCCTGGAAGGGAAGGTCCTGAGTTCACTGTGTTGGAAGAGATCTGGGCACACTTGAAGTTTAGCTTATACATGTTGTCGGCATACTCAGGGGAAGTAGTTCGTATTTGGGCTGGAGTTGAGAAAGCTAAGCGGTAGGAGTGCATTCACACTGCCGTTGTCCCAGAAATCTTCCAGTGTTGAGCTTTTAATTTTGGGTCATTTGGTAGACATCTTTACATAACTTGTGCAAGAAGGATTTGTGGATGGTGTATTTTCTCAGACTTTGTCTATCTGAAATGATCTTTTTATTTCTTTTTACATTTAAAGGAAGCTTGAAAGGGGTATAAATGGTTTAACATTTTAGGGTTGCAGGGTTTTCTTTTTGAAAACTTTATAGATATTGCTTAATTAGTCTTGGCATTTAAAATTGCAGTCAGGTCAACCCCTAATGTTCATTGGGCCTAAGGCCAAAGTTCAAATGGAGGTCCGCATACAATGTATCTAAATATTTAAAATGTTTGAATCAAGCTAACAAACTTAATATATTCTGGTCTCTCACCTTGGCAAATTTTCATTACAATAAAATTGAAAAAGGTGTGTAACACTATGGTTTTTATATGATGAAAAACAAAATGTCAAAGATGACTGAATTTAATTATTGCACGTGTCTGGGTTTTCAATAGCAATGTTTGCGTGAGTGATAAAGACCTATGTCTTTGATTAATGCTTCTGTTTCCTTTGTTCAGTCTCCTTCAGAAACACTGTTTATTTTGAATCTATTCTCTATATATTTGGCTATTCTTCTGTTGTTTTTCTCCTTTCTTGTCTTTTTCAGATCTTTATTCCGAAGAGCTTTCTCATTTGTCTTGCCTTTGTTCTAGCAAAATCATTAATTACATTCTTATAATAAGAATTCTCTTATAGTTTCTGTTGGCAGTAATAAAAGTATAAAAAATGTATTCCAAGTATATAGTATTTAAATATATTTCATCAAAAATGAAAATTAAATACTAAAAAATATTTTTGTTTTCAAAAAGTTGTCTTAAAATATCCAGAATTATTTATAAAAACTAAAAGGCAAAATACAAATATAACTAATGTCTCAATTTTAAATAAAAATTAAAAACTTAATTTTTTGGAAATTTAATGAAATGTCATTAAATGGTTTATATAAATAAAACTCTTTGCAATTCTAATGCTTAATGTCCATCTTGTTGCCAATATAAAGAAAACCAGTAACACATTTCACACATGTTGCCTCTACAACTATACACAAACATAAGAGTAATAATGAACTGCTTACTATCATGAAGTGTTGTACTTTGTGCACCTGATGTGAATACTTGGCTATTTGTGTCATTCTGTCTTTTTAAAATCTAGTTTCATTTAGTCTCTTTTAACCTAACCAAGTCTCTGCCACTTTTCCCCCTTGACATTTGTTGCCTATTAGAAGAAATCAGATCTTGTAGGATGGCCCATAGACTGGATTTGTCTGATTGTTTAACTTGTTCTTTTATCTTTGATATTCCCATTAACTGGAAGGTAGCCTAGAGGTTTGGCTAGAATAATGTTAAACGTTTTGGCAAGAGTGCTTCCTGGTAATGCTGTGTATTTCGTATTGCATCCTATCAGTGAGCACATAATGTCAAGTTTGATCACTTGGCTAAGATGATAACACTAGAGCTCTCAGTTACAAGATGTGTTTCTCCTTTGCAGTAAGCAAGTTATCTGTGAGGTGATACTTTAGTCCTGTGCCAATATCGTCATCTTCAACAACCTTTTACCCAATGGTTTTAACATCCTTGTCAGAATTAATTATTTCATAAAGATTTGCAGAAAGGCTTTCTAATTAAATAATTCCTTCTATGTTTATCAGCTGACATTTTTCTATAAAGAAGAAATTTCCCTCATCAACGGGAGATAAATTCTAGTTCTTCCCCAAAGGCAGGACAAAAGTTTAATTCTTTCCTTTAGAGAGTAAAAAATGATTACCTATAAGGGATGAAGAGGGCATGGGGAGTGAAGGATGGAAGCATGACTTTTATATGACTTTGATACTCTTTTACCAATGTGTTTTATAAACTTGAAAAAATATTAGATGGAGTGTAAAATGTAAACATCCAAATTTAACGCCAACAAGGGGCACCTGGGTGGCCCAGTCAGTTGAGCATCCGACTCTTGATTTCGGCTCAGGTCCTGATCTCAGGGTTGTGGGATCGAGCCCCTAGTTGGGCTCTGCACTCAGCAGGGAGTCTGCTTGAGATTCTCTCCTCTTTCTCCCCCTCTGCCCCTTCCTACGCTCACACTTGTGTGCACTCTCTCTCTCAAATAAGTAAATCTTCATATTTAACTCCAGCAATTAAAAAGCCTATTTTTATTTTTTTCATTTTTTTATTATGTTATGTTAATCACCATACATTACATCATTAGTTTTTGCTGTAGTGTTCCATGATTCATTGTATATTTTTATTTTTATATTGGTAGGATCCATACAGAGAAAATAATTATTCCAAGTGAACGTTGAATATAATACTCCCTCTGTACATCCTGAATGGGATGTATTCTAAGAACAAAAAGAACTGCAAGAAGTCTTTTTTTGGAGGGGGGAGGGGCAGAAGGAGAGGGAGAGAGAGAATCTTAAGCAGGCTTCACACCCAGCATGGAGCCAAACACAGGGCTTGATCTCAGAACCCTGAGATCACGACATGAGCCAAAATCGAGAGTTGGAGGCTTAACTGACTGAGCCACCCAGATGCCCCAAGAACTGCAAAGAAATCTTAAAACTAGATAGTTTTATTGCTGATAGTAATATTGTTGTTCGAATTATCAGGCCCCAAGATTTTCACTCCAGAGAAAAAGAGATACAAATGTAAAACCTGAAGTTCAGAAATACCTTTATAATAGTAAATATGGATTATAAATATTAATATTAAGTCACATAGAAATATTTAAGTATTTCCTAGTTTTGCCCATGGAAAAAGCCTAGAGCTAATGATGCCCCAACTGGTAAAAATAAGATGCTCAGGTATATATGATCTCTCTCACAAAATCTGCACTAACACTCTAAAACTGCAAAGCTGGCTAAATAAAACCCTCCACCTCTCAGGTAACAGGAGAAAAACCCAACCAGACTAACTTAACTCATCACCCTAACCTTAAGTGGATCTCAATGCTACCTCATTTGTGGTAATGGCAACCTGGTCCATTCACTGTGCTACTTTCTTGATTATTTCACACTTCCCTTTTCTCACACTTCCAAGTCACTTTCTCTGTCCTGCGATGGTTTTGCTTCCTAATTCCCTGAGAAAATGGAAACAATCAGAAAAGAACTTTTTAGGCTCCTACCACTGTATCTACCCACCTATACGATTACAGGTATTTTAGCTCATCTGCTACTATAGAACCTCCCTCTCTTCCACATAGGCAGAACGTTTCATGCCCTCCCATCCTGCTCAGGGACGTTGCTCCATCATTCTCTCTCTCTGTCATCATCAGTTGTCTTACTACTTAATTATTCCTATCAGTATATAAATATATTGTCTATTCTCTAAGAAACTTACACTTTCTCTGCCAGCTACTGGCCTAATTCTCTGCTTTGCAGCCAAACTCAAAAGAGTTACTTATCCTCTCTATTGGGTCCATGAACCCACCATCCATATAAATTTGTAGAACATTCTACCACTACAGAAGTTTTCCTCATGCCCCTTCCTAGTAATACCACCCAGCACCCCTCTGCCCATTTTTTTAATCAGATTTTTTTTTTTGGTGTTGAGTTGTATAAATTCTTTATATATTTTAGGTATTAACCCCTTATCAGGCATATCACTTGCAAATATATTCTCTCATTCAGTAAGTTGCCTTTATATTTTGTTGATAGTTTCCTTTGGTGTGCAAAAGCTTTTTATTTTGGCTTAGTCCCAATAGTTTATTTTTGCTTTTGTTTCCCCTGCCTGAGATATATCCATAAATACTTTGCGAAGGCTGATGTCCAAGAGATTGCTGCCTATGTTTTCTTTTAGTTTTATAGTTTCAGGTCTCACGTTTTGGTCTTCAGCTTTCAAAGGATGTTTATTTTTGTGTATGGTGTAGTAAGACCAATTTTAGGCTATCAGCAATCAGTTGATAGAAAAAATATATGATGCTTATGGTAAATATTTTGAAAAGTTTCAGGTGGCAAATCTCACCAACAGTATTTTAAATTTCCATAGTCTATCTATTATTCCTTCATTCTCTCCAGTCCAATCACGTACAGAAAGGTACCAGTTTTTACAATGAGGGTGAAGTTATTGCATTATACTAGATCCAAAATGTTCATAATGATATCTATTTAAAAAGTACAGGATAAAGATATATAGGTAATAAGTCCTCAGCTTTATCCTATGTTTTATCACTGACACTACCAGGATCTATTAGTAATATATTGAGGAATTTTACATTTTCACCAGTGGTTCACAACTGGGGGCAACTTTTATACAATGTCTGGAGAATTTTTGGGGGGGTGGTCACAACTGGGGCGGGAGGTGGTAGGAAGAGGAAGGTCCTCCTGACTTCTAGTGAGTAAAGGCCAAGAATGTTGCTCAACACCCTACAATGCACCAGACAACATTCAACCAAATCAAAGAATTATCCAGCCTCAAACGTCATACTGCAGAGGTTAAGAAACCCTGATCTAGATGATTACATTTTTCTCTCACTGAAAGATCAGATCATCAGATCACCATTTAATTCTGCTGTGGTACTTACAAAATAAAGAGAGCAACCAGCATGTGCCCTGTTGAGTGAATGTGGTGGGGGGGGGAGGGGCGGGTTGCGGAGAGGTAGGATTTAAATGTTAGATAAATCACATCCAGTTTATCAGAGAATAAAACCAAGAACTGAAGGAGGAAACGGTGGTAATGTGAGCTAGGGGGTCAACAGCGCCTCCCCCATGGAGATGAGAAAAAAGGCTGACAGATTCTCTCTCTCTTCTGTGGGAAACCATTCTCTTCTGGCACATAATTGTAGCATTTACCATGTGGAAAAGGATGGAGATAGGCCTCCCTACTCTCAGTTTTCCCAGCACATTTGTTGAAGAGACTGTCTTTTACGGGTGGATATTCTTGCCTCCTTTGTTGTAGACCAATTAACCATGTAAGCATGGGTTTATTTATGGCTCTCTATTCTCTTCCATTAATCTATGTGTCTATTTTTGTGCCAGTACCATACTGTTTTGATTACTACAGCTTTGTGGTATATCTTGAAATCCAAAATTATGATACCTCCAACTGTGTTCTTCTTTTTCAAGATTGCTTTGGTTATTTGAGATCTTTTGTGTTCCATATAAATCCATAGGATTATTTGTTCTAGTTCTGTGAAAAATGTTGGTATTTTGACAGGGATTGCATTAAACCTGTAGACTGTTATGGGTAATAAGGACATTTTAACAATATTGGTTCTTCTAATCCATGAACATGGAATGTCTTTCCATTTCTTTGTGTCACCTTTGATTTCTTTTATCGATGTTTTATAGTTTTCAGAGTATAGGTCTTTCATCTCCTTGGTTAAATTTATTCCTAGGTATTCTTTTTGGTACAATTCTTAATGAGATTGTTTTCTTAATTTCTTTTTCTGCTACTTTGTTATTAGTGTATAGAAATGCAACAGATTTCTGTAAATAATTTTGTATCCTGCAATTTTACTGAATTAATTTAACAGTTCTAATAGTTTTTTTTTTTTTTGGTAGAGTCTTTGGGGTTTCCTGTATATAGCATCGTGTCATCTGCAAATAGTGAGAGTTTTACTTCTTCCTTACCAATTTGGATGCCTTTTATGTCTTTTTCTTGTCTGATTGCTACAGCTAGGCCTTCTAGTACTATGTTAAATAAAAGTGGTAAGCATGGACATGCTTGTCTTGTTCCTGATCTTAGAATACAAACTCTCAGTTTTCTTCCAGTTTCTTAGTTGACAGTATTTGTTTTAAAGTGTATTTTTGTCTGCTATAGGTATTGCTACCCCAGCTTTCTTTTCACTCCATTTGCATGATAAATGTTTTTCCATACCTTCACTTTCAATCTGCACATCTCTTTAGGTTTGAAGTCTCTTATAGGCAGCCTATAAATGAGTCTTGCTTTGTTATCCATTCAGTCACCCTATGTCTTTTGGTTTGAGCATTTAGTCCATTTATATTCAAAGTAATTATTGATAGGTATGTACTTATTACCAGTTTATAACTTGTTTTATGGTTGTTTTTGTAATTCTGTTTCTTTCTTCTTCTGTTCTCTTTCTTTGTGGTTTCATGGCTTTCTTTAGTGATATGCTTGGATTCCTTTCTTTTTATTTTTTGCATATGTATTGTAGGTTTTTGATTTGTGATTACCATTAGGTTCACATATAACATCTTATGCACATAGCAGTCTATATTAAGTTGATGGTTTTCAAGTTTGAACCCATTCTAAAAGCACTAAATCTTTACCCCTCTGTGTTTTATGTATATGATGTCATACTTTACATCCTTTTGTTTTTGAATCCCTTGTCTGATTTTTTAAAAGATTTATTTATTTATTTGAGATAGAGGGAGGGGAAGGGCAGAGAGAGAGAGAGAGAGAATCTCAAGCAGACTCCCCCCTGAACGTGGAGCCTGACGTGGGGCTTGATCTCACAACCCTGAGATCACAACCTGAGCCAAAATCAAGAATCCGTCACTTAACCAACTAAGCCACCCAGGCAACCCCCCCGCCCCCGACTGATTTTTATAAATATAATTGATTTTACTGCTTTTGTTTTTTAACCTCCATGCTGGTTTTATAAGTGATTAATTTACTGCTTTTATTATGTTTACATTTACCTGTGACATTTTTTTTCTTTCATAGTTTTCTTACTCCTAATTATGGCCTTTTCTTTCCACTCAAAGAATTCCATTTAACATTTCTGGTAAGGCTGGTTTACTGGTGATGAACTCCTTTACCCTTTGTTTGTCTGGGAAACTCTTTATCTCTCCTTCTATTTGGAATCATAACCTTGCCCACTAGAGTATTCTTGTTTGCAGCTTTTCTCCTTTTAGCACTTTGAATATATCATGCCAATCCCTTCTGGCCTTCTGTGGAAAAATCAGCAAATACTCTTATGGGATTTCCCTTGTATGTAACTTATCTTTTATCTAGCTGCATTTATCATTACATCTTGTCATTTTAGTTATTATTTGTCTTGGCGTGGACCTCCTTGGGTTGATTTTGTTGGGGGCTTTCTGTGCCTCTTGGATTTGGATGTCTATTTTTCTCCCCAGATTTGGGAACTTTTCAGCTACTATTTCTTCAAATAAATTTTCTACCCTCTTTTTTCTCTCTTCTTCTTTTGGGATCCCTACAATGTGAATGTTCTTACACTTGATGATGTTGCTGAGTTTCCTTCACCTATTCTCATTTTTTATCTTTTTTTTTTTTTTTTTGCGGTTCAACTTGGTTGCTTTTCATTTCTGTCTCCCAGGTGACCAATCTGTTCTTCTCTCTCCTCTGTTATTGATTCCCTTTAGTATAGTTTTAATTTTAGTTATTGGGTTCTTCTTCTCTGATTGGTTCTTTTTTTATATTTTCTATCTCTTTGTTAAAGGTCCTATTGAGATCCTCCACTCTTTTCTCCATTCCAGTAAGTATCCTTATGACCATTACTCTGATTTCTCCATCAGGCATTCTGCTTATCTCCATTTCATTGAGCTCTTTTGCTGTGATTTTTTCCTGTTCTTTCATTTTAGACATTCCTCTGTCTCCTCATTTTGTGTAACTCCCTGTGTTTCTATGTATTAGGAAAATCAGTTACGTCTCCTGATCTTGAAAGTAGTGGCCTTATGAAGAAGAGGTCCTGTGTTGGTCCCTGTTCACCAGAACCAGGCACTTCAGGGGTGTCTTCCATGGGGGTTGCATGTGCCCTACTGTTGTGGCTGAGCAGCATTGCTTTCAGTCCAGTTGGCTGCAATGGCCCACTTTGCATGTGGTGGGCATACTGGACAGAGTTTTTTCTCTGAGCTGGTAAGGGGCTAGTTTGGGGCCACCATGGGCTTATAGTTGGATGGGGCCCAGAGTCATACCAGATACCTGCCCCCAGTCCATCTGTTGGACCTGCAGCGTTCTCTCCTTGCTTTGTCCCCTGAGAGACTTTTGTTGGTGGGCAGGCAGGCAGTCAGACCAGATGTCTGCCCCCTGTTCACTACTAAGGCTGCAGTCAAACAAGTGTGTGTGTTATCTTCCTTTCCCCTTGGGGCCTGCATCACTTTGAAGGGACTCCTGCTGATGGGGTGGGTTGGATGGGGTGGATCTGCAGGAGAACATAGGGGTAGGGTGTGTAGTGTTATCCAGATAAGCAGAGGGTATTTATGCAGGTTCCTGCAATTGTCTGGCTGTCTAGTTTGGGCAGGGGGAGAGAAGTGTCACCTGCCAGCTCTTTTGTTCTTGGGTCTCCTAAAGATCCCTGCCCCTCCAGTGCATGGTCTGAGATTAACAAATAAATCTTCATGTTTACCCTAGGTGCCTTTCAAGGTGCTGCTTCTGTGCTGTCTCTCAGTGGGGTTATTTGTTATGTTGGCTCTTTAAGGGCTGGGACTCAGTTTCCTATCACCCTCCAGCTCTCTTAGAGCTAAGCCCACTGATTTTTAAAGTACCTGGAGTTAAGCCTTCCTGACTGTAAATACAAAGTTAAGTCCCAGTGGTTTTCAAAGCCAAATGTTATGGGGATTCATCTTCCCATGCAGGTCTTCCATGCCTGGTATTCCTGGTGTGGGGTCGGCTCCTTTCTTCCATGCTTGTAGTGTCTTTCCTGTTTGTGGTTAATCCAGTTCTTGACTGCATCTCCATCCCTCTACCCTTTCAACGTAGCTTCCTCTCTACTATTGACTGTGGAAAGTCTGTCCTGCCATTCTTTGGGTTGTTTTCTAGGTTGGCTGCACTGATGCAGCTGTTGTCTAGGTGTGTCCGTGGGATGAGGAAGTTTAGGATCCTCTTGCTCCTCTATCCTCCCAGCTTTGGTCCAAGATACATATTTTTAAACAACTCATGGGCTGACGAAGAAATCATAATGCAAGTTAGAAAGTTCTTAAAATTGATTGTGGAAATACTGTATTTTTAAACTTAAGGGATGTAGCTAAAACACTACTGAGAGGGAACTCTATATTAGAAAAGAAAAAGGCTGAAAATTAATAAGCTAAGTATCCATCTTAAGAAGTTAGAAAAGAAGTAAAAAGAAGTGCTATATATAAGAGCAGAAGTTAATGGAACAAAAAACAAACATACACAAGATTGACAAAGCTAAAATTGGTTCTTTATAAATATTAGTAAAATTGATTAATTTGCTCAGTCTGATTGAAAAAGAAAGCACAGATAATCCATATTGGAAATGTGAAAGAGGATGTCATTTTAGATCTTACAGACACTGAAAAAGGTAAGAGGATATTTTTGACACCTTTATACCAGTAAAATTGAAAATTTGATTGACATAGACAAATTCCAATAAAAATGCAACTTCATAAACTTATGGAAGAAAAAGGAAACCTGAAGAGTCATATTGCTGTTAGAGGACTGAATTCATCATTAAAAACCTACCACAGGGGCACCTGGGTGGCTCAGTTGGTTAAGCATCTGCCTTCAGCTCAGGTCATGATTCTAGGGTCCTGGGATCAAGCCCCGTATCAGGCTCCCTGCTCAGCAGTGAGTCTGCTTCTCCCTCTCTCTCTTTCCTTCCCCCCACCACTCGTGCTCTCTCTATTGCTCTCTTTCTCTCTCAAATTAATAAATAAAATCTAAAAAAAAAAACCTATTACACAAAAATATCCAGGCCCAGATGTTATAAAATATATATTTTGCTAAACATTTAGGTAGAAACAACCCAAATCTTGTAAACTCTTCCAGAAAATAGAAAATGAGGAAAAACTTTCCAACTTATTTTATAAGTCTAGCAAAATCTTGAAAAAATTCAAAATTTGGGACACCGGGGTGGCTCAGTCTTTAAGCATCTGCATCTGGCTCAGCTCATGGTCCCAGGGTCCTGGGATCAAGCCCCACATCAGATTCCCTGCTCAGCGGAAACCCTGCTTCTCCCTCGCCCACTCCCCCTGCTTGTGTTCCCTCTCTTGCTATGTCTTTATCTGTCAAATAAATAAATAAATAAATAATAAATAAATAAATAAAATCTTTAAAAAAATTCAAAATTTAGAAAAATCCAACAAGGACAAGATGAGAAAAGAAAATTAAAGTCAGTTTCAATTATGAACATGGATGCAAATATCCTTTTTTCCCTCCTTCTTTTTTAAGTTTTTATTTAAATTCCAGTTAGTTAACATATAGTGTAAGGGGGCACCTGGGTGGCTCAGTCGGTTAAGTGTCTGACTCTTTTTTTTTTTTAAAGGTTTTATTTATTTATTTGGCAGAGAGATACAGAGAGAGAACAAATAGGCAGAGAGGCAGGCAGAGGGAGAGGGAGAAGCGGGCTCCCTGCTGAGCAGGGAGCCCGATGCGGGGCTCGATCCCAGGACCCCGGGATTATGACCTGAGCCGAAGGCAGCCGCTTAACCGACTGAGCCACCCAGGGGCCCCAAGTGTCTGACTCTTGATTTCAGTTCAGGGTCATGATCTCAGCATTGTGAGATTGAGCCCCGAGTTGGGCTTTGTGCTGGGTGTGGAGCCTGCTTGAGATTCTCTCTCTCTCCCTCTCCCTTTACCCCTCCCCACCCCCCTCTAAACAACAACAAACAACAACAACAAAAACAACATATAATGTAAGGTTACAAATATGTTAAACAAAATAATTTCAAAATAAATTCAGCAAAATGTAAAAAAGATAATGTATCTTCATCAAATTGGATTTATGTGAAGATTTCAAGGTTGGTTTAACATCAGAAAATTTATCAACATAACTCACCATTTAGTAGTTTGAAGGAGAAAAATCGTAAGATTGTCACAAAAGATGCGGAAAAAGAATTTGATTAAATTCAACATCCATGATTTAAAAAATATTGCTAGTAAATTAGGAATAGCAGGGAGATGCCTTTTTAAGCAGTCAAAATCTATCAAATTTACAACAGGTTTTATGTTTAACTAGAAGAAGTGAAAAGATTTTCCTTTGCAAATGGGAGCAAGAAAAAGGTGTCCATTTCTATTCAACAGAGGGCCTAGAAAGAGCAGTAAGTGTGGAAATAGAAATGCATAGGAGTAGAAAAAAAATGTCATTATTCACAGATATTAATATTATGAACTTAGAGTTTGGCAAAGTTCCTGGGTTCATAAGCAGTTTATAAAGGTCATACTATATTTTCATATATCATTAAGCAGTTAGAAAATGAAATTTAAAATATTAGCCATAGCATTGAAAATATCTAATAAAACAGATCTTATGAAAAAAAAATGTGGAAGATCTTTATGCAGAAACCTAAAAACACTCCTGAGAGAAATTTTAACAAACCTGAATAAGTGAAGAGATATATTACATTCATTAAATGGAAGATACAATACTGTAATGCTGTTAATTTACTCGAATTGGCTTATGGATCTATAAATTCAGTGAAATATTAGCCAAAATGATAAAAGAAATTGTGTGTGTAAGTTGACAAAGTGATTTAAATTGATATGAAAATAAAAGGCTAAGAATAGATGAGACACTTGGAAAGAAGAATTTGTTGAGAGAACTTGTTCTACCAAGTATCAAGACATTTTTAAGTATTAGGGATTTAAAAATATGGTATTTTGGCACAAGGAGCAGAAAATAAACCAGTGGAATAGAATAGAAAACCCAGAATAGACTCATGCATATATGAACACTTTATTCATGACAAAGGTGATACTGCAGGGAAAAGATAGTCTTTCAAATGTGCAGGGAAAAACTGGATATTTCTGTAGAAGAGAAATTTAGGCCATTACTAAAATGTACACACAAAAATAACTCCAGATGGGATAAAGACCTAAATGAAAGGCCAAACAATGAAGCTTTTAGAAGACGGTATCTTCATGGCCTCTGACAATAAGGAAGGATTTCTTTTTTCTTCTTCTTTTTTAAAAAAGATTTTATTTATTTATTTGTTTGAGCAAGGAGCCTGATGCGGGACTTGACCCCAGGACCGCAAGATCATGACCTGAGCCAAAGTCAGACGCTTAAACGATTGAGCCACCCAGGCATCCCAAGAGATTAACTTTAAATATAAAGACACAGAGGGAGGGGCTGGCCAGCACGGGGGTCTGCTCACAAGGGAGCCCCTTGGACCCGTAAGTGCAGGACAATGTGCGGGGGACACTTAAGACTGGGGGGCCGCTGTCCCACTTTCTGGGGCCCCAGCATTAGAGGCAGACAAAAAAAACCAAACAAAACTTTGGTCCAAAATCTGCAGGACAGCGGAAACCCTGAAAGTTTTAAAAGCGCTTGTCCCCCCAGAGAGAGGACAGGTTAGGTGTGAGTAAGGCATCTGGAGGTGTTCCTGGGAAGGACCAGACTCCTCTGCGCCGGCCCCCAGCCGGCCTGCCCTGGAACCTAGATCCTGCCCTGTGACTTCATTACAAGGAATAAAATAGAAAAGCACAGTATGCAAGGTCATACCACAAGGAGGAAATGGAGATTACACTCATACCATTTTTATCATAAAAAGTTACTTAAAACTATGTCTTTTGCATATAAATGAAAAAAGATTAGAATATTTGGTCAACTGGAAATATTGCTAGGCACAGGTGTCTGCAACTGCATCAAAGCATAATACAGAGGTTACGGTGGACACAGAGCTCGGAGCTGAAGGAGGACAGGGATGGTGCCCTCAGGGTCTTGCCCCGGGTCGGGGGTCCCTGGGGCTGGGGCTGGGGCAAATCACACACTTGATTAAACGTATTGGGGGTGCCAGCTGAAACCTGCAGCTCACAGCCTCCCGCTGCAGCAGACCCCGTGCTGGCCAGCCTCTCCCTCGGCCCTGGACCCTCGAGTTTCCGTGTTGGGGTGGAACAAGGGTGTAAATATTTATAATTTTTTTATACCTGTTGTAAAACAAGGGACAGCAAACATGGTTTTTTATAAAGGTGACACAGATGTATATTTTGGTAACCTGCAGTTACAGGCTCAGTATTGTGACGGGGACGTGGCACATTCCACTGCCCACCCTATGGCTTGTAATGCAGAGAGAACCGAATTAAAGTGATTTTACAACTCCTAAAATATATATATATGTATATATATATAGAGAGAGAGAGAGAAAGAGAGAGAGAGAGAGAGAGAGAGACAGATTGAAAACAAATGGCTAGAAGGAGATATACCATACAAACAATAAGCATAAGCAGGTTGGAATGGGTATATTAATATCAGTTAATATACCTGACAAAACTAGCATCACAAAAGAAGGCTACAGGATAATTCCATACCTCAGTGCATAGACCTTAAAGAGAATATTGACAGTTAGAATCCAGTAGCACATTAATGCAGTAATAATTTATACCCTCATCGTTTATACCCTCATTGAATTCATACCAGGAATACAAGTACAGATTAATAGATAAAGGGGAAGAAATAATAAGAGTATTTCTAGATGCATACAGGCATTTTACAAATTTTAACATATATTCTTGACTTAAAGAAAAAAAATACCTTGTCTGGGGGAAGAACCTATTTCCAAGCTCCTTCAGGTTGTTGTCAGCATTCAGTTCCTTGTGGTTGTAGGACGGTGGTTCCCACTTCCTTGCTGGCTGTCAGTTGGGAGTAGCTCTCAGCTCCCAGAGGCTGTTCATATTCCTCACCATATGGCCCACTCCATCTTCAAAGGCAAAAATGGCATGTCAAATCTCCCTCATACTTGGAATTGCTCTGACTTGCTCTTCTACTACCAGCAAGAGAAAACTCTATGCTTTTCATAGGTTAGGTCCAACTATAGTCTCTCTTAAGGTCACTGATTGTATCTAAAAAATCCTTTTGCCATGTAACCAGTATAATCATGGGAGAAACATTATGGGACAGAGATCTTAGAGGCCATTAGGATTCTGCCTGCAACTGAATTTCAGTGGATCGAGGACAGGATTGTGAAGGCGGCATATGTACAAGTCAGCAGAGAGGTACTTTGAAGCTGTGAAGAAATATTAACAACACATGATTCTTTCTCTGTAATCCAAAAATAGTCTGAGTGGGGAAAAATTGTTCTCACAAAGAAAAAGAGTTAAAGAATGGAAAAAGAGGGGAGGACTGTAAGTTACAAATACTAAATTGCACATTTTTTTGAACAAAGTGTCACTAACCACCTCTATCAATAATAATATGAATTATATGAAGACTATTCTGAAATTCTATTCTCTTGCCATCACAAGATTTTTTGTGGGATAATTTGAGATGTATATCTTAAAAACTTTTATAAAGCTTTCTTTTTTTTTAAACTTGTTTTTAAAAGATTTTATTTATTTATTTGTCAGAGAGAGAGAGAAAGCACAAGCAGGGGGAGTGGCAGGCAGAGGGAGAAGCAGGCTCCCTGCTGAGCAGGGAGCCCAATGTGGAGCTTGATCCCAGGACCTCGGGATCAAGATCTGAGCCGAAGGCAGAAGCTTAATGACTGAGCCACCCAGTCGTCCCATAAACTTTTATAAAGCTTTCTTAAGTATCTCTCAAAAGTGGTTTCTACACAATAAAAAGAACCATCAAATTGGAAGTATGTTTTTCTTTTTCTTAACCCATTGGTACAAAATGGGTCACTAAAGCCTTTTTCAAGGGACCAATGGAAGTCATTTGGCTATTCTATTATTAACCATTTCACAATATTCCAAACTGATAGGAGGTGTGTGTGTCTAATTCTATCCTGATATGGGACACTAATGCTACATGACAATTATTTTTAAAACATTTTAAAGAGTATTTTTTTAATTAAAGTTTAATAAATTAAGGTTTAGAAGTTTCTAAATGTTAAAATTCCATTTCATGGTATTAGGGTTTACTAAGTAAGCATGAACATGTTTTGTGAGAGCTTACATCGTTTAGTGTTTATTTTGCATTTTAAGGATCAGTTGTCAGACACATGCCCAAAATAATCTCTGACACACAGTATCCAGTTCACTGCAGTCCAACCCATTCTAATTTGATCCTTAAATACAGAGGGTGTAAGTTTGTTACTTAAAAGCTAACATCTTTTTTTTCAACTTTTCATACCTATAAACATAATCTGAATAAACAGTAGCCTGAGGAAAAGGCAACTTCCCCACACCGTCAATAAATTACAAGCCTCCCTTCTTCCTTATTTATATACTTCCAAGCTTTTAAAAAAATATTCTGATAACATCAATTGGAAAGGCATGGAAATTAATAAGAACATACTTTGTATCGACTTGGGTTTTCTTGGTTTCATTTTCATAACAGACTTTCCATAACAATTTCCAAAGTTTTTATGAGGTAGAAGAAAGGCAGCATGTCATCATAGAAAGTGCCCTGTATTGGATGCAGGAGGTCTGAGTTCTGGGAGTGACTGCTACTACCTACTTGGGTAATCTTGAACAAGTCTCTTAACCTTTTTCAGGGCCTAGTTTTTCAACCAATAAAATAGGTTGTATTAGATCACTGTTTCCCAAAGTGTGTTTCATTCATGAACGCTAAGTGCTAAAGAAAGTTTGGGAAAATTGGATTAAGCCAAGTTAAGGAGGTTTCTTTAGTGCAGGACTTCACAGAACCTTCAATGTGCTGATGTATATTGTAAATTTCCAAGGGGAAAATACATTATTTAGGATCTTGAAACTTGCCTGACTATACAACTCTTATATAGAAAAGCATGTAATAGAAACACCATTGAGAAATGGTGAACCAAGAAATTTCTGAATTACTGTCCAAGACCCTGGTTCTATAATGATATCCAGACCATTGTTCTAGCCCTTTAGGGACTACACGCAGATCTTGGTCTTAGACTTTAGGTCTGTTCTCTTAGAAATTTGTCCAGGGAGCAAGAGATGCAGGTAATTGGGTTTACAGTTAGTACTGAAGACTTGAATCCTAAAATACATTAGAAGGAAAATATGAAGATGTATGCCATTACTGACATTATTAACACTTGTGGGTAAAATAGGTTTTTTTTTTTTTTTTAACTGTAGGAAAGAAAAGTTTTAAACTGTATTAATATTTTGCTTACTTTTTACTGAAATTGTTGAAATAAAAGAAAATTGCTATTTTGGCTTTTTAATAGGTGATTATTACAAGTATTAAAGCAAGAAAAAGATTTATGAAGCCAGCAGTCTTTAATAACAAATAGACTTTTCTCAGCCATAAAAAAGAATGAAATTTTGCCATTTGCAATGATGCAGATGGAGCTAGAATGTATTATGCAAAGCGAAATATGTCAGTCAGAGAAAGACAAATACCATATGATTTCACTCATGTGTGGAATTTAAAGAACAGAACAGATGAACATAGGGGGAAAAAAAGAGGCAACCAAAAAACAGACTCTTAAGAATAGAGAACAAACTGAGTGTTACTGGAGGGGAAGTGGGCAGGAGGGGATGGGTTAAATGGTTGATGGGTATTAAGGAGGGCACTTGTGATGAGCATTGGGTTTGTATGTAAGTGAGGAATCACTAAATTCTACACCTGAAACTAATATTATATTGTATGTTAACTAACTGGAATTTATTTATTTTTTGGAGAGAGTGAGCAGGAGTGGGGAGGGGAAGAGCAGAAGAAGAGAGAGAGAGAGGATCTTAAGCAGACTCCACACACATCATGGAGCCTGAGGTGGGGCTCCATTTCATGACCCTGAGAAGATGACCTGAGCTGAAATCAAGAGTTGGACACCCAACCGACAGGAGCCACCCAGGTGTCCCCAACTAACTGGAATTTAAATAAAAACTTGAAAAAATAAAAAAAAATAATTTTCAGCATAAAAAAATAGCAAATAGACTTCTAAATAACAAATAGACTTTTCTTTTCTTTCTTTCTTTTTTTTTTTTTTTGAAAGAAAGAGAGAGAGAATCTTAAGCAGGCTCCATGCCCAGCATGGAACCCCATGCGGGGCTGGATCTCACGACCTTGAGGTCATGACCTGAGCCAAAATCAAGAGTTGGATGCTTAACCGACTGAGCTACTCCAGTGCCCCTCAAATAGACTTTTCCATTAACTATTCCTGTCTAATTTTTTGAGGAGTGACATGTTTGCATATTATTTGCAGTTTAAAAGGATTATTTTTAAACCTGCTAAGCTGCTCCACTGTTATTTTTGAGATATCTGACTCCAGCAAGAGACTTTTTACTCTACAACTCCATCTTGGAAAATGCACAGGGATGGCTCCCACATGGGGAGGCTTGTAAGGGGCCAGTTCAGGTGGGCAAAACTGCTTTCTTCTGGATTCGGTATTGGAAAGCCCACTGTTGACACATTCCTAAGTTGTGTTCTCGATATGAGCTTTATCAATAATAATTAGTATTTTGAATTCCAGTTGCCATTCTTTGTTTCCCATCAGCTGCAACATATTCTTCCAGAGATATAGACACATGTAAATTCTCCCCTCCTGTTCTTTAAAAAAAACTAGTGGTAATATGCTAAATAGACAACAAATGCTAGAAAAGCATTTGTTATAGTACATAGAGAAGATCCTCATTTTTCCTTATAGATGTATAGGATCCCCTTGTGTTCTCTCTCTCCCTCTCTGTTTCAAATAAATAAGTAAAATCTCCAAAAAAAAAAAAAAAAAGGAAAAGAAATGCTCCAGTCCAGTTCTTCTTCTAAAGATTTTATTTATGTATTTGTCAGGGAGAAGAAGAGAGGGAGAGAGAGAGCACAAGCAGGGGTAGCAGCAGGCAGAGGGAGAAGCAGGCTTCCTGCTGAGCAGGGACCCCAATGAGGGACTCAATCCCAGGACCCTGGGATCATGACCTGAGCCAAAGGCAGACGTTTAACCAACTGAGCCACCCAGGTGTCCCTCCAGTCCAGTTCTTCTAAATCATAGTTGGGAGGGGCTCCTGGGTGGCCCAATCAGTTGAACATCCAACTCTTGGTTTCAGCTCAGGTCATGATCTCAGGGTCATGAGATTGAGTCTCGAATTGGGCTCCATGCTCAGCACGGATTCCGCTTGGCTTTCTCTCTCCCTTTCTTTCTACCCCTACCCCTCCCTTAAAATAAATAAATAAGTCTTTTATTTATTTATTTAGATTTTATTTATTTATTTGACAGAGAGAGACACAGCGAGAGAGGGAACACAAGCAGGGGGGAGTGGGAGAGGGGGAAGCAGGCTTCCTGCAGAGCAGGGAGCCCAATGCGGGGCTCGATCCCAGACCCTGGGATCATGACCTGAGCCGAAGGCAGACGCTTAACGACTGAGCCACCCAGGTGCCCCAATAAATAAATCTTTTAAAATAAATAATCATAGTTGGAGAAACAGGCTCAGAGCTACTGGGATTTGCTATGAGCATCTGCCCCTGGGGGTGGGTTCTATAGTTCCCCACTCATCTTTATTTTTAAAATTGTGACAGTGTGGTATTATAAAGGCATTTGTGATGAGTGCTTCCAGATTTTCTACCAGAAGTAGCTTAGGTGAGGAAACTGGATAGACATGGGGATTGAAGTTTAGTTTTTGTTGTTGTTGTTCACCTTACAAGATACACGAATATGTTGGAGATACAGGGCGTTTTAAATTTCTGTGGCATTTTAAAGCTGAACAGTTACACAGTTTTAGAAGCTGAGGCCTTCCCTCCCAGAGAGCTCACGAAGAACTACTGGTCCATGTTTCTGCTGAGCTCAAAGACACTCCTGTCTTGCTTTTGCAGCTTTGGTCATTTCTAATCTTCCCTCTGAATCTAGTCTCTTTTTTCGCAACAGTACACCTTTGAGTGAAGAAAACACTCACAAGAACTTAGCTTGTGATGCTGACCACATTTGAAGGGGCAGGCGTGTTGCGGTGTCCTCAGCAGCCCGGGGCACTCGTACCTTTGAGGGCCTGGCTCATTGGCGGCACGGAGAGGACACGGAGCAGGAGAGGCTCACAGTCACGCGCAATGTTCTGTGCCCAAGTTCATGTTGTCACCTTTTGAAAAGCATAGATGACTTTTCTTTTTGAAAGTGAGCATATATAGTACATTCATTTGTTGGTTTTTCTTTATGTCTTTTTAATGTTTTATCAGAGATTATGTTTTAATCAGAGATTCAATCTATGAATCTTTTTAAAAAATCATCCCCCCTGCTTAAAAATCAGCTTAGTTATGGGAAATATAGAATAACTAATCTCCGGTCACAGGGAATAACTCTGCCTTGAACCATAAAAGAGACAAAGGAGATTTTCCTTTTCTGATCCTGAATAGTTCAGTAACTCCTTACCTGAATTTCCTCATTCACCCGAAGCACCTCCGCTTTATTTTTTTTTTTAAGATTTATTTATTTATTTGAGAAAGCAAGAATGAGAGAGAGTACATGAGGGGGGGAGGGTCAGAGGGAGAAGCAGGCTCCTCGCCGAGCAGGGACCCCAATGCGGGACTCGATCCCGGGACTCCGGGATCATGACCCAAGCTGAAGGCAGTCGCTCAACCAACCGAGTCACCCAGGCGCCCGCACCTCCGCTTTATTTTAAGGAGAGGAGAGGACCAATATTTAAGGGACATTTGTAGCTTCTGTTGTTTTGGGCCAACCATGGAGTCATGTAGACTAACACTTACTTCTGCCTTTCTTTTTACACTCACACACAAACATAAAACATCAACATTTTGAGAGATGAGCAGAGGAAGAAGAGCCTAGAGAAGGGGATGGAAATGGGGAGAGGAGGCAGTGAGGTCTCAGTATTTCTGAGCATGAAAAAGAGAGGAAAAGAGAGAGTATGGTGGGAGAGATGGTCATGGCAAAGGAGGAGAAATTGCAGAGATTGGAAGAGAGCAGGAGAGAAGAAAAAAGAAATACAGGGAAAGCAAATTAGACAAGCACTTGATTTGAGTTTGAGTCATTGATACAACTTACACGTAGCTGTTCCCTCAGGAGGGGCTCAGGTGGCGCTCTCTCCCCTCCAGCACCTGTGAATGCAGGTCAGACATATTACAGTCTCTCACTGTGCTGCGAGGGAATCTTCATGCTGACACCATGTGCATTTCTTCAGTGCTTTAATGACTGTTAGGGGGTATAGGGCTTCTTTTGTGGGCAATGAAAATTTTCTGGAATTAGGGGCACAACTTTGTGAATACATAACATCTATTGAGTTGTACACTTGAAAATCAATAAAATAAGAAAAATAAGATTCAAGCCATACTTTTGCTCTTCTTTTCTAACATTGTTTTCCTCAGGAATGGGAAATGAGGTAGCCTCTCTTCTCTTCCCAGTTTAAAAAAAAAACTCACGCTGAAGCATTGGTTCTTTGACCTGGACAAACAAACAAAAAAGCATCACTTGTGGTAGGTGTTTGTTGCTCAAGTTTGACTTCTGGAATTTTATTCCATTTGCCCATGGAAATGGGGGCTACTCTGTGTAGTTATACAAATGGTGAGCACAGAGTGGATCTAATGTTTTCAGCTGCATTAAGAGCCAATTCTGATACAAGAAATCACAATAAGCCTGCAGTTTTCTAAATAAGTGATCAAAGTCAACTGAGCTTCTGTTAGTAGTTTATTTTAATAGAAATGACCTCTATGTTAATCCTGGAACCCCCATGTGATGAAGAGAGAGAAAGTTCTTTCCTGCATTACCTTCTGTAAGGACATGGTTCATACATGTCCTACCTAAAGCTGGTGCCCAGTAATTTCTGATCAAGATGATGGCAGCTTGGCTGTCCACTTGGTGCCTTAGTTTCTCTATAAAGAGCATACATATCCTGTGTCTTCCTCCTTTCTTTGGATGAAAATGGTGAGGACGGTTCATAGTACAGCTTAAATCTTATCTTTCTTAGTTTATTGATTTTTAAATGTATAACTCTTTAGATTTTAGTATATTTTAGTATATTCACCTAATTTTGCCACTGTTGAATTCCAGAACATGTTCATCACCCCCCCAAAAAAGCTCTGTATCTACTAGTTGTCATTCCCCAGTTCCCATTCCCCCAGCCTCTGGAAACCACTAATCTGCTTTCTCTCTCTATGGATTTGTCTATTCTGGACATTTCATAGAAATAGAATCATATGGTAGATAGCCTTTTGTGTCTGGCTTCTTTCACTCAGCAGAGTGTTTTCAAGATTCATTCATGTATTAGCATATATTAATATTTCATTCCTTTTAAATGCAAATCAAAACCACAATGAGATTTCCCCTCACACCTATTAGAATGGCTAAAATCAAAACCCCAAGAAACAACAAGTGTTGGCAAGGATGTGGGGGAAAAAAGGAACCCTCCTGCTCTGTTGGTGGGAATGCAAACTGGTGCAGCCACTGTGGAAAACAGTATGGAGATTCCTCAAAAAATTAAAATAGAATTACCATATAGTCCAGTAATTCCACTACTGGTGGACACAAAATGCTGATTCTAAATGATGTATGTACTCCTATGTTTATTGCAGCATTATTTACAATAGCCAAATTATGGAAGCAGCCCAAATGTCCATCCATAGATCGATGAAGAAAATGGTATATGTATACAATTGAATATTATTCAGCATACAAAAGAATGAAATTTTGTCATTTGCAACAACATGGATGGACCTAGATGGTATAATGCTAAGTGAAATAAGTCAGATAAAGACAAATACCACATGATTTCATGCATATGTAGAATTTAAGAAAAAAAAGAAAGAAAGAAAAAAAGAGGCGAGCCAAAGTATAGACTCAAACCTATAGAGAACAAACTGATGGTTTCCAGAGGGGATGTGGGGGGGGATGGCTGAAATAGGTGATGGGGATTAAGAGTACACTTATCATGATAAGCACTAGTAATATATGGAACTGTTGAATCACTGTATTGTACACCTGAAACTAATATAACACACTATGTTGACCATACTGGAATTTACAAAAAATACTTCCTTTCTTTTTATAGCTGACTAATATTCCACTATACTGATATACAATATTTTGTTTACCCATTCATCAATTGATGGATATTTGGGTTTTTCCACTTTTAAGCTACTATGACTAATACTGCTATGAACATTCACATACTAGTTTTTATATGAACATACGGTTTAAATTCTCTTGGTTATATAACTAAGAGTAGAATTGCTGGGTCATATGGTTGCTCTATGTTTAACTTTTTGAGGAGCTGCCAAACTGTTTTACAAAGATGCTGTAGGATTTTAATTTCTACCAGCAATGTATGAGGGTTCCATTTCCTTTGCATCCTTTTCAACACTAGTTATTGTCTATCTTTTTGATAGTTATCCTAGTGGGTGTGATGTAGTATCTCACTGTGGTTTTAATTTGCATTTCCCTATAGACAAATGGTATTGAATATCTTTTCATGTGCTTGTTGGTCATTTGGAGATCTCTTTTGGCTAAATGTCTTTTTCAGATCTTCGCCCATTTTTAAATTGTGTTTTTCTTAAAGTTTGTATATTGTGTCTTTTTTTTAAAGATTTTATTTATTTGAGAGGGAGAGAGAGAGAGAGCGCACAAGCAGGGGGAGGGGCAGAGGCAGAGGGAGAACAGGCTCCTTACTGAGCAGGGAGTCCAACACTGAGATCTTGACCTGAGCCGAAGTCAGACACTTAACCGACTGAGCCACCCAGGTGCCCAAAGATTTAAATGGTAATTTTGAATGAATTTCCAGAGCCTGAGTTGTGGACTAATATGAGTGGGAAAATCCTGGGACCACAGTCTGGGGGGAGTCCCCACATTTTGGTGGTCTTTATCTCCAGGAATCCTACTGGGTTTTTACTTTGAAAGTCTGAATGTGAATGGTCTAAATGCACCAATTAAAGGCAGAGATGGTCAGTGTGGATTAAAAAAATAAGACCTAACTGTAAGAAATCTATTTTACATGTAAACACTCAGATAGATTACAAGTAAAGGATGGAGAAAGACACACCATGCTAACATTAATCAAAGAAAGCTGGAGTATATCTACATTCATTTCAGGCAAAACCAATTTATGAGCAAGGAAGGTTATCGGGAATAAAATGGGGCATTATATATATGATAAAGGATTTAATTCTCCAAGAGGACATAACAACTCTAAACATATATGCCCCTAACAATGAGCATTAAAACACAGGAGTCAAAACTGATAGAAGTGAGGGATGCCTGGGTGACTCAGTGGGTTAAGCATCTGCCCTCAGCTCAGGTCATGATCCCTGGGATCGAGTCCCCCAGGCTCCTTGCTCGGTAGGGAGCCTGCTTTGCCCTCTGCCTACCTCTCTCTTTCTCTCTCTCTCTAACAAATAAATAAAACTTTAACAGAAAAAAAAACTGATAGACTAAAAAGAGCAATAGACAAATCCACTATTACAGTTGGAGAGGCCATTGCCCCTCAGTTAGTAACTGATATATCAAGTAAGCAGTAAATCAGTAAGGATACAGATAACCTAAGCAGAGCTATCAGTCAGCTGGATCTAACTGACATGTATAGAATACTTCATCCAACATCAGCAGAATGCACATTCTTCTCAAACTTAAATGGATTATTCACCAAGATAGACCACGTTTGTGGTCAAAAAACACACCTAAATAAATTTAGAAGTACAGAAATCATACAAATAATATTCCCAGATAATAATGAAATTAAACTAGAAATAAATAACATAAAGGTAGCTGGATAGTCCCCCAAATATCTGGATTTTAAACAATACACTTCTAAATAATCCATGAGTCAAAGAAAAAGTCTCAAAGAAATCTAAAAAATATTTTGAATTCTACTTGAAAGAAACCACAAAGGAAAAGATTGAAAAAGTTGACCACACAAACAATAGAAACAATAAAAGCTTTGATTGTCAAAAAACCTTACAGAGAAAATGGGAAAAAAACAGCAAGCTGAGAAAAATATCTACAGCAAATATAAATAGAACATTCAAACTTTTCAAAATCACTCAGACCTCAATAAATAAATAGCATGAACCACCAGTTCACAAAAGAGCAAATTCAAGAGTCTAATAAGCATAATAAAACATTCAATTTTACTAGAAATAAAAGAAATATAATTTTTCCTATTAAATTATCAAAAATTTAAAAATTATATGCTATTCCATTGAGCTACATATTTGAGATTAGTACACTTTACTGAATCTATTGAAATTCATTTAAAAAAATTCTATGCAGTGTTGAGAGGACTTTGGCAATAAAGGCATTTTATACTTTGCTAGTGATAATTTAAATTATTGTAAACTTTCTAGAAAACAATATGGCTAGTTATCAAGAGCATTAATAATGTTCATATACTTTAATGCAGGATTTCTACTTCTAAAATATGACAAAATTTACACACAAAGACATCCTTTATATGAGTGAAAATTGGGAGCACAAAAATCCACAATAGATTAATGCTTTATATTATGATAAATCTAGTAAGATTTTAAGAAGCTATCAAATATTGGTTTAACAAGTTTTTAGTGATAGAATATGTTTTGGGAATGAGCAATATACAAAGTTATAAATATAGTATAAGCACAATTTTATATTCAAATAAAAAGAGAAAAGAAGGCATTATGGCAAAGTAAGTATTGCTACAGTATTGCCTCTAGCTATCAGAGTTATGGGTCATGTTTTGGAGTCATTTTTTTTTTTACTTCTTTATAATTTTTTGGCACATTGCATATTTTCTAAGCGAATATTCAGTCCTTCAATAATCAATACTAAAAAGAGTAAACAAAAAATAAACTGCAAGTTTCTGGAATCCTTTGATTCTTGTTACTCCTCCTGCTGAGCTCTAAAGCATCTTCCAAGGTGAAGGTCAAAAGTCACCTCTTCTGTGAAACCTTCTTGACCCTCACAGATATTCATGCATGCCTTTGTGTTAGTCAACTCTTTCCAGGTAGCTCTCTCACCCATTGCTCCCACTAGACCGAGGAGAAGGAGTCATGTTTTGTCATCCTGTCTCCCTGGTAACCCAGAACAGCACCTGGTACAAAATAGATATTTAATTAATCATGATTATGATTATTGGCTGGCTCAGTTCCAGCCTTGATCTTCTTGCTGGAGATTCATATCCTTGCCCAGCTGATATTCCTGAGAAACCAGGAAGCTATGAGGGCAAAGACATTCCTCAGCCCCATTAAGGACTGACTTTAATTTTCCTGCTAATGGCCACATGATTAGAAGCTGGGTCCAAGATATGATTATTATTTCTGTCTCTGGCAGGAGAAACAGCATCATGTTCTGAAACAGAATGAGTAGCTTGTGGTTATGTCTGCCACAGCTGAACTCTGATCTTTCTTTTCTATAGTAAATGGATTAGACTGTCCTAAGTAAAAGCAGCCAAAAACTTTTAGGTAAAAACATCTTCACATCTTAGGTCTCTTCTCTAACTCCCTTAAGATCTGGTCCTGAGAGTAGCCTTTCTTGAATCTTGATTCTAGATTCCTGATTCAGGTCTGTACAAGCAGATGAGCATAAATTTTCTTCCTCCATGAATGTGTAGGAAGAAACTTTCCCACATACCTTTATACTAATGAGGTAGTTATAAAATACATTAGTCACTATGGCAAAAAGAGCCCAAATTTTGATGACGTTCAAAACTGTTTTTCCTCCTACAAATGAAAACCAGGTTAAGAAAAAGTATATGCATCATTGACTTTTTGTGCCTAGCGCAGCCATGGCTCGTGGTCCCAAGAAGCATCTGAAGCATGTAGCAGCTCCAAAGCATTGGACGCTGGATAAACTCACTGGTGTGTTTGTCCCTCATCCACCCACTGGTCCCCATAAGCAGAGAGAATGTCTCCTTCTCAAAATTTTCCTAAGGAACAGACTTAAGTATGCCCCAACAGGAGATGAAGTAAAGAAGATCTGTATACAGCGTTCTATTAAGATTGATGGCACGGTCTGAACTGATGTAACCTACCCTGCTTGTCTGATAGATGTCATCAGCATTGACAAGACTGGGAAGAATTTCCATCTGTTCTATGACACCAAGGGTTGCTTTGCTGTTCCTCGGATTACACCTGAGGAAGCCAAGTATAAATTGTGCAAACTGAGAAAGATCTTTGTGGGGACAAAAGAAACCCCTCATCTGGCGACCCATGATGTTCACACCGTCCGCTGTCCTGATCCTCTCATCAAGGTGAGTGACACCATGCGGATTGATTTGGAGACTGGAAAGATTGTTGATTTCATCAAGTTTGATACTGGTAATCTGTGTATGGTAACTGGAGGTACTAACTTGGGAAGAATTGGTGTGATCACCAACAGAGACATCCTGGTTCTTTGGATGTAGTTCACGTGAAAGACGCCAATGCTTTGCCACCCGACTCTCCAACATTTTTGTTATTGGCAAAGGCAACAGACCATGGATTTCTCTTCCCTGTAGAAAGGGTATCTGCCTCATCACTGCTGAAGAGAGAGACAAGAGACTGGCGGCCAAACAGAGCAGTTGGGTAAAATGGTCTCTAGGTGACATGATTGGAGGTCTTTATACTTAATTAAAGATAATACAGCATGAATAAAAAAGTATACGCATCACTGAATGACATGAGACCCAAGTGAATGACCTCAAATCCAAAGAGATGAGCTCTTATTCTACACATAGATCCAGAACAATGACAGTGGTTCTTTTTTCCCTGTGTGATAGTTAATGTGTCAACTCGGTTAAACCACAGGACTCAGATATTTGGTCAAACATTCTAGATGTTTCTGTGAAGGTATCTTTTAGTGAGATTAATATTTAAATCAGTAGAGTTTAGGTCTTAATAGAAAAAGACTCACACTTCCCCAAGCAAGAAAGAATTCTGCCAGTGACTGCCATTGGATTCAAATTGCAATTCCTTCCAGAGTCTCCAGACTGCTGGCTTACCCTGCAGGTTTTGGACTTGCCAAGCCTCCAAATCATGTGAGTCAATTCCTTAAAATAAATCTCAATCTCTCCCTCACCTTTTCCCTCTCCCTCTCAATCTCAATCTTTACATCCTGTTGCTTTTGTTTCTCTGGAGAACCTATTACCTCCTGCTATAGCTGAATTGTTAGATCAAGCGATGCCCCTGTGGCATGTCACCATTGGAAAATAAACCTAATAAAGCTGTATAAAACCATTTAGAGCTATAGGTGAAAAGAGAGCATAATCCTTAATTATTAACAAGGACATCTACCTCTTCAGGATTATGAAGTATATTATTGTTAACCTTCTTTATGAAGATGAAGCCATTAATAGTGGTCAGAGCTGTTGTTTTGCTTGGATCTTCAAGCATGATGGTATGGGCAATGCTGAATATCCCTAGTCTTTCTTCAACTCATTGGTAATGAAGAGTAGGCAGATAAAGCACCATCTATTTCCTGGGAAGCCACTAAGTACTAGGGATTGATTCCATATTAGTTTCCAGTGGTTGTTTTAACAGATTACCGTGAGCTGTTTATTTAATTTTATTTATTTTTTAAAAGATTTATTTACTTATTTGAGAGAGAGGGAGGGGCCGAAGGAGAGGGAGAGAAAGGCTTAAGCAGACTCCGTGCTGAGTGCTGAGCCCACCACGGGGCTTGATCTCATGACCCTGTGATCATGACCTGAGCCAAATCCAAGAGTCAGATGCTTAACAGACTGCACCACCTAGGTGCCCCCCGCCCCCCATGAACTGTTCAAAACAACAGAAATCTTTTCTCTTACTGTTCTTGAGGCCAACAGGCCAAAACCAGTTTTACTAAGGTTAAATGAAGGTGTCAGTAGGCCATGCTCCCTCTGGAGGCGAGAGGAGACAATCCATTCCTTGCTTCTGGTGGCTGCCTGCCTTCCTAGACTGGTGGCTGCGTTCCTCCACCTCCGGGGCCTTCCTGGCCACATTAGTTTTCATTTCTCTTTAGCTGCCTCTAACCTGGAACAGTTTTTAAATCTTCCCTTGACTATCATAACCTTGAGAATTTTGTAGATCATAGGATAGTCATTTTATAGGCTGTCCTTCAATTTGGGTCTGTCTGATGTGTCCCCATAAGTAGGTTTTGATTATGTATCTTTGGCAGAGCTGTCGTGAAAGGGGTACCATGGCTCCTGGCAGTCTGTCAGTGCATACGGTTTATTCTGCTTCATTACTCATCATGTTAACGTGGATCACTTGATTACAAAGGAGTTTGCTAGCCTTCTCCAGTGTAAATTTACTGTGTTTTCCTTAGTGATTAGCGAATATTTTGAGGGGTGGTACTTAGAGATTATGTAAATATTCTGTTCCTCATCAAACCTTCAATTTCTCCATTTATCTATCTAAACATTTATGTATTTATATAGTGGATTCCTCTGTTATTTCATGTGTTCTAATTCATTACTCTCATTATTTATTTCGATGCTCTGACTCAGAGTTAGCCAGTGGGAGCTTCTTCAAACAGGCTTCTTCTTCCTTTGTTGTTGTTGTTGTTGTTTTTAAGATTTTATTTATTTATTTATTTGACAGAGAGAGAGAGAGAGAGAGAGAGAGCACAAGTAGGTCGAGCAGCAGGCAAAGGGAGAAGCAGGCTCCCCACTGGGCAGGGAGCCCAAAGCAGGACTCAATCTCAGGACCCTGGGATCAAGACCTGAGCTGAAGGCAGACACCCAACTGACTGAGCCACCCAGGCACCCCTTCTGTTTCCTTTTGACATGGGCCTGTCATTTTTTTTTTTTTTTTTGAGCACTTCCTTAGTTATGGCTGAACAAGATGTTCCAGGCTCATTGTTTACTTTTTCTGTCTGAGTGTGGAATCAGCTATTTTCCCAAGGTCCCTGAATCCTTTAGTGGAGAATGATATTTATTTGTTTATTTATAAATATTTTATTTATTTATTAAATATTTTATTTATTTGACAGAGAGAGACACAGCGAGAGAGGGAACACAAGCAGGGGGAGTGGGAGAGGGAGAAGCAGGCTTCCCTCGGAGCAGGGAGCCCGACCGAAGGCAGACGCTTAACGACTGAGCCACCCAGGCGCCCTTTATTTATTTATTTAGAGAGAGAGCACACATCTGTGAACGCAAGTAGAGGGAGGGGCAGAGGGAGAGAGAGAATCTCAAGCAGACTCTGCTGAGCATGGAGCCCGATGCAGGGCTTGATCTCATGACCTGAGATCAGGACCTGAGTTGGGCATTTAACCGACTGAGCCACCCAGATGCTCCTAGTAGAGAATGATATTTAGAATGAAGACCTGGGTGTTAGGTGTGGTCATTTCCACTGGGGAGTTGCTACTCCTACACCCTTTCAGGGAACAGTTAGGAAATTTATATATACACACACATTTACAATTATATTTGTTTATCTACATATATTGAAAACTATGTGTTCACGTTAATATCTTCAATTCTAATCCAACAACATAAGGTTCATTATAATTTTCTCCCTTCCCATATTTGTAACTTCCTTCTCTGATAAAGAGAAACCTGGCTCCCATCATGCATAATATATCTACTTATTTGGTCTTCTCACCTGCTCATTCTCTGACACCCTGCTGTGGGCCACCACGTCTCTTCATGCCTTCACCAAACCCCTACCTTCCATGGCCCCTCATAATGGCTTTTGGACTAAATTGTTCAGAAAGGAAAGGGAAGGGAAAGAGAACAATTCTGTTCAGCCTATTTTTATTGAATGTGTAGTGCAGGCAAAAGATTATGCTGGGTGCTGTTTGGGATGTAGAAAAAAACAAGATGCTTTGGAGTTTATAGACTTAGCTGACCCCTGGGCTAGGTTATATGGCAATAACAAATGACTCCCAAACCTCAGGGGCTTAAGACCACAATAGCTTATTTCTCACTCATGTTTTATGTCCTTTGTGTCTCTGTTCTGTGTTATCTTTGTTTCAGGACCCAGGCTGAAGGAATGAGCCATTTTAAGGATGTGCTGATCTGGGGATGATCTTGCAGTAGGGAAAGGTTGAGAGGAAAGAATAAGATGGTGGTATGTGAGCCACATAAAAATGAATAGATGTCCTGTCCCATCTTGGGCATGCTGGGTCTTAAAGCTTCTGAGGGGAAGTAGCCTATATCACTTGTGCTCATATTTCACTGGCCAATGCATGAATGGAGTGAAGAGGCACAATCCTTCTAAGAAAGAGAAAGTGAATATTTGGGGAAAATAATGCATTAAACCACTTAGAGCTGTGAGAAAACAGACAGTACACACCTAGCAGGCACGGTGTGAGAGAGGAAGATGCTAGTCCATTTAATCCTGCTTTGCAGTGAGGCAGGTAGGAAAAATATGACAAACTGAAGGGTCTGGTCCATTTTGTGGTCTTAAAGAGAGAAAGATTTCAGGTGAAAGTGAGAAATAGATAAAAGTGACAATAAGGATTCTTGCCTGGATAGGACAAACAGAAGAAGTAAGGAAAACAGCTCATTCTTTAAGACCTGGAGAAGGAACATAATATAACATGTAACATTTCTGAGGAGGCAGATGTTTGGGTTAATAATTAAGATTTGCACTCTCCTTTCACCCACAGCCATACAGGGTTTTGTAGAGCTTTATCAGATTCATTTCCCAACAGCGGAATTCCATGGGGCTGTCTCTTGGACTAACAATTCATTTGTAACAAGGGAAGAAGAACCCACTATCACTGGACTGGATATATGGACAGAACGAAGATTATATATTGAATTTTCCCCAGTCTAATGGTTGAAAATAGTATCTCCTTGTAGTTTCAGATTTCACTTATTATGAGTGAGGATGAGCATCTCAAGTTCTGTGTCCCTATTTTCATCTTATTGGGCTGTTTTTACTAATACTCTACGCCAATTTTTCTATTGGGTTGTTGGTCTTTTTCTAATGATTTTTAGGAAAGGTTGAGAAGGATTTTGTTGGTCAGGGTTGAGATGAGGAATTCTGCCAGAACTGTGCCAGGTGCAAGGGATGGATGGGATGCAGTCCTTGCACTGAGTATCTCCTTCTAGGTTACCACAAGTGAAAAGACTCACCTGTTTCAAGTATTTAGAAAATAGCCACAAGTTCAAGTGGTGGGGCTTAAGGTTCATGGTGTGCTTTGGCAGCAGCGCAGTCCCGTTCTGGGCAAAGAGAATTTCTTAGTGTCTTATGTTGGGCTCCCTAAAGGCAGACTCTGAGGTGGGAGTCCAAGTGATTTTTTTCTCTCAGGAGAAGACGAGTGAGAGAGCCAGGACAGGTTGAAGGAGGAAAACTAAGCAAGAATGTGGTCTCCTTGGGAGATGACCTTCAGCCTGGCCCCATGAGGAAGCTCCAGGGCATGGACTGCGTCACAGAGATGATGAGCCCTTCCTAGAGAGAAGCAACGTGCCATTTACCCTCTGTGCCAGTAAGTGATCGGTGGGCGCCGGGTCAGGGGATGGGGGAGAGCATAGCTTCCAGGTCAAGATGGCTTCAGTTTGGTGGAGGTTGGTTCTCTCAAGAAGGGAGCCGCTGTGAGTTGTTCGCAGCTACCTCTCACTGCAGCTGAGGGACAGGTGCACCTGTCTCTAAAAGGAATCTGGGCGGGGCACCAACAGCTTCCATTGCATTTAGTAGGAGTCGGAGTTTCCCCCAGAATCCTGCAGTATGTGCCAATGTACAGTTCCAACTGTGTACTTGAATGTCCCCTGAAAATGTCCCCAAATAGCAAGTGAAAAAGCTTTCAACAAAAGCTAATGGATATAGCCCAGAAACATAATTATGAGACTCATGAATCAGTTTGACTTGTAGTTGCATTGCCTAGGATAATCATTTGTTATCTTGAGCAAGACACTCTGCTGGGACTCAAGTGTTAGTTTATGAACACTTTGATTATTCTGGAGTCCCAGCTGTAAAATGCCAGAAGCTTGACTCTTCAAATATATCACTTAGTTACAGGTGGTAATGCCTCCACTGATTGTGGCAGAGGTTAGCCCAAGCAAATATTTATAATTGACAATGAATGTGTGAGCAGGATGCTAATGAATGGATGTGCTGATTACTTTCCCCTGCCACAAACGTTGGCTCATGTTTGGTTTAACTGTCAAACTGACACTGTAGATTAGAAATGACAGAATGCTGGCAAAGATCCACAGTGGGGAAGAATATTAAGAAAATTAGCAAACTGTAAATTTTGATACTTCTATTTCCAAATATAAATTGTTTGTGGGTGTTAGCCGGAGGTTATGGCTTAATTATAGGCCTAAAAGAAAAGCAATTAGATTTACAAGTAGGTTTAGATTTTTGAAGTCTTTCATTTTAGCACAGGAAGCCAAGCTGATGACATCTTGTTGGATTCAGGTGGATATATTTGAATTTAGATATATAGATAAAACAAACATTTTGCTCTTTCCAGTCCTTTCCTATTATAAATGTTAGCGTTGAGTTTTTTATTATAGCATGTAATGTGTTTATATACTTGCATATATTGGTTTGGCTTGTCAATAACATCATTCTATGTATTCGTGGTGGTCTTGGCTGATGGTATTATCATTCATGAAGGTGACCAGCCTTTTCAGCAGAGTTATGTTGGTGGCTTTACGTGTTGATATTTCTTGTGGCTGAACCTATCAGCTGCGGAGTATGCCTTTCAATGTCATTCGTTAGCTCTTGCTGACAGGGCCCCGAACGCTGAGGTGTGGGGGTGCGCCTTCCAGACAGGAGTGTTTCTCGTAGTTATGGCAGACAGACAGACCATGAGCTTGTGGGTGCCTTGGTGGGCACTTTGTTCTCCAGTGACCCACAAACATCTTGACCTGCTTATTCTGTGGGCTGTCTCGTTGTGTAACCACTGATGGGGTTAAGTGCGCTTTGGTCACAGCTTTTCCTAGAATAGCTGTACAGGGATGCGTGTACCTTGCTGTTTTTTCTTTTTCTTTCTTTCTTTCTTTCCTTCCTTTCCTTTCCTTCTTTTCTTTCTTTCTTTTCTTTCTTTTTTTCTTTCTTTTTTTCTTTCTTTCTTTCCTTCCTTCCTTTCCTTCCTTTTCTTTCTTTCTTTCTTTCTTTCTAGATTTTGTTTACTTATTTGACAGAGAGACACAGCGAGAGAGGGAACACAAGCAGGGGGAGTGGGAGGGAGAAGCAGACTCCCCGCGGAGCAGGGAGCCTGATGCGGGGCTCGATCCCAGGACCCTGGGATCATGACCTGAGCCGAAGGCAGACGCTTAACAACTGAACCCTCCAGGCGCCCCACCTCGCTGTTTTCAATCTCTGACACAGCAGTGCAGCTTTGCTTTGAGATAAAGGGCACTGCCTCCTCCTTCCATTGTGGTGTGACTTTCTCCAGGGTGTCAGAATAGCAGAGGCAGGTGACAGCTCCCACTGTGACAGCTCAAGGCTCATTTACTGAGAACTTGCTGTATCCCAGGCACTGTGCTAAGGAACACGCGTAAGCTATCTTACCAAGTCCTTCTACAGGCCGGTGTGGTACTGAAGGTCCTAAGAGTGAGTACCTTTATTATCCTTATTTTGCGGTCAAGAAAACTGAAGCGTGAGGAATTTAAATAGGTTTGTTGAGGTCACGCAATTAGCAACAGAGGAGCTAGACTTCCTACCCCAACTTTCCTGACATCAAAACCCATGGTCTTAAGCACTCGGTTATATTGTGTCCAGGGCTAGTGTTTGCAGGTCCAGCAACAGTTTGACTCCGTGTGCTGGGTGTACACTACACAGGTCATTTCCTGGGTTTACAGTTACCTAGACACCTGTCCTGGATAGGGAAGCACTTAAAACTATGGCTTTGTAATAATTTTTAATCTTGGGGTGCCTGGGTGCCTCAGTCAGTTAAGCGTCTGCCTTCAGCTCAGGTCATGATCCCAGGGTCCTGGGATTGAGCCCCGCATCGGGCTCCCTGCTCAGTGGGGAGTCTGCTTCTCCCTCCGACCCTCCCCTGTCTTGTGGTCTCTTTCTCTCTCTCTTACTCTTTCTCAAATAAATGAATAAAATCTTTAAAAAAATAATAATTTTTAATCCTCTAACCACTTGGATGGATATATTGATTCAGGTGAGTGTCTCTGATCGCTTTAACCAAAGGAAGGTGTTCTTGACTTGTCACCATTGTCGTTTGCTCTGAGAATTCAGGCTGATGCCGAATCCCATTGCCTTCTTTCCCTGCTCCTTGAATCGGCTCGTAAGCCTTGCCATGAAGTCCTAGACAAGGCTCAGGTCAGGCCATTTCCTTAGACTTCTTGTCCCCACACCTTTCTGTAGGAGCCAGTGTCAAAATCCTTCAAGAACTGTTCTTTCCATCTGTCACTGCATACATGGTCTTCCACTGAGAGACTTGATCGTTATTCCGCACTGCGTGCAGGTCAAGGGCCATGGCTTTTGCTTTTCTTCTTCTGGTCACCAAAGAGCGTGTTCCTTTCCTTATGTCCATCGTCTGTCCTGCCCAGGTGCACTGCTCACCATTTCACCATTACTACCCTCTTCTGTCCATGGTTGTTGACTACCTCAGTGACCTTTAGCTGGTCTTTCAGCTTCTACTCTGATTCCCCTGTCTTAGTATCTATTGCTCTACTAACAAATGATCCCAAAACATAATGACTGAAAAACAACAAGCATGTATTATTACCATTTCTGTGGCTCAGGAAACCAAGAGCAGCTTCTCTGGGTGCCCCTGGCTCAAAGATTCTTGTGAAGTTGCTGTCCACTTGTCATCTCAAGATCTGACTGGGACAGAATGACCTACTTCCAAGATCACTCATGTGGCTGTCATAGGCTTCAGCTCCTCTGGACTGCAGGCCCTAGTTCCTTGTCACATCCCGTGGACCTCTCCATAAGGTGGCTCACAATATGGCAGCTGGCTTCCCCCAGAGTAAGTGACCTGAGAAAGAGAGAAGGGAGAGAGGAAATGTAAGAGAGAATATTCAAGATTGAAGCCATGGCCTTGTTGTAGCCTAATCTCAAAAGTGACACACACATATTCTATTCATTATAAGTGAGTCAGTAAGTGCAGCCTTTACTCAAGCGGAATATGGAGGGGCAGGAACTCCAGAAGGTGGGAATCAGTGGGGGCCATCTTGGAGTTGGCCTACCAGATCCCCTATCATCTACCCTCCATCCAGCAGCCAGAGATATAATTTTTTTAAGGATTTATTTATTTATGTTAGAGGGAGAAAGAGTACATGTGGGGAGGGGGAGAGAGTCTCAAGCAGACTCCATGCTCAGTGTGGAGCCAGACACTGGGCCTTTTCTCATGACCCTGAAATCACTACCTGAGCCAAAACCAAGAGTCACATGCTTAACTGACTGTGCCACCCAGGTACCCCCTAGGCATATAATTTTAAAAAAACTTTTTTTGGGAAATAATTAAAGATCCCAAAGGTGTGATTTTAAAATATAAATCAGGGGCTCCTGGGTGGTGCTTTCGGTTGAAACCTTTGAATAACTTCCCAGTGTCCAAAGCCCTTATCATGACCTACAGATTCCTTTGGGAATCTCAGCTATTTTTCTGACCCCTTTTCTTTCCTTCCACTCTCTTTTTGCCTTCTTCAGCCTTCCTATGTAGATCTCCACTATTTCTGCCAAACCCACTCCTGTCTTGGGACCTTGAACTTGCTGTTCCCTCCGCATTGGACTCTCTTCCCTCGATAACTACAGCCTATATTCAGATCTCTTTGGAGGTGGCCCCTCCTCTGAGACACCTCCCCTGGACGCTCTAACTAGAATGTACCCCGGGTTGGTTCCTACTCCTTTATTTGGTTTAATATTTCTCTGTGTCACGTATCACTTACCTGACAAACTATTTTGTAATTCCTTGTATATTTCTGTATCATCTGGTAGAATATTAACCTCCTTGGAGGTAGGGACTTGGTTTTGTATTTGCCCGCATCCTCAGTGCCTAAGACAATGCCTTGCTGTAAATAAGTGACTTATAATATGTCCCCCTGGATTAAATCATGTGGAAGTAATAAACAAGATCCATATCCACCAAAACCCAAAGGAAAAATAAAACAGTTTTTATGATGTCCTTATTCTGTGCTCCACACACCATGTTCTGCCCTCAGAGTAGCAGTTATAGTCCTTCCAGTTCACCAACAGCAACTAGGAATTTTTATCATCACGACGTTAGGATTCGAACACAATCCTCAGAACACACTGAAAACCCACCAAGAGCCCCAAAGCGACTGTATGGGAAAATCTGTTTTCAGTCTCCTTTGCCTTTGAACGTGAACACAGCAGTCCTTCTCTTGGGAGCGTGTGGTGAGGTGTGATGCAATTCATGGCTAAGAGTGCGCAGGTTGGAGAGCGTGGGGTGATTAAGGTGTCAGCTGGGGCAACAGGGAATTGAACGGTTTTGTAAGCATTTCTTGCAAGCGCTGTGACTTCTGTCCAAGCCTCCTAGGCAGTGACAGGGGAAAAGCCCAAGGCTGAATGATTGATTCTGTTGTCCTTACTTCAATAATAAAAATATCAAGGACATTTTAGTGGAAAGTTTCTGAGGCACCTTTTAGTATGTCAGGCTTTTATCCTGAACTCCGTAACTTGTGAGAAGATGCTCGAGGCTAGTGAGGATGGTGGGATGGTGAAGGGCATGTGCGAGGTGATTTTTATCACAGTGTGGTGAGAAAAGAATTTCATTCTTTTTGTGTTAAAAGAGGAGCACTTGCTTTGTGCACATGGCAGCTGAGAACCTGACGGGACCATGAGAGGAGTCTCTGGCTGCTGGAGTTTTATGGGATTTTTCCTGCTTTAAAACATTAGAATCTCTTATATAATCCACAGACTATTTTTACTGAGTAGCACTTGAATGTGAGAAGACTCCTCTAGAATAATTTCTGTGCAACAAATTTGGTGGCAGCATCTTTATTTTCTGCGAGGCTTTTTTTTTTTTTATAAAGGATTTACTTCTTTTTTTTTAAAGATTTTATTTATTTATTTGAGAGAGAGAATGAGAGATAGAGAGCACGAGAGGGAAGAGGGTCAGAGGGAGAAGCAGACTCCCTGCCGAGCAGGGAGCCTGATGTGGGACTCGATCCCGGGACTCCAGGATCATGACCTGAGCCGAAGGCAGTCGCTTAACCAACTGAGCCGCCCAGGCGCCCCGGCTTTTTTTTTTTTTTTAAATAAAACTTTTTCCTCTCAAAGCCATGCACATTGGAAAACAGTTGCTTAATACTATCTGGAAATCAACTAAAATAGATAAGACTCATTTGTCCTAATCTGGATTTTCTCACCTTTAACATGGGGCTGATATGCCCGCTGTCTAGGGTTATCGAACCTTAAATGAGATGAAATAACCATAGCTCTCAGCTCACAGTTTTATGAAGAGCAGCCCTTCCATAAATTGTTCTCATCCTTGTTATGATATTATTAGTTTAAGGAGAAGAAAGAAAAGGAAAGCATTCAACTCAGAGCCTTAACAGCAGTTCAAGGAAGTAGCTCCAAAAGACAACACTAGCCAGAGAGCAAGCTGCTGCTGGTGATTTTGTATCAATTTGCACAACTTTCAGGTTTAAGCTGGTTAAGTACCAGTGCCTTCCTTCTATTCTGAGTTAAATAGGATGTTCTTAACAACAATTAATTTGTATCCATTTTAATTTTTACTTTAAAAAAATAGGTTATGGGACGCCTGGGTGGCTCAGTAGGTTAAGCATCTGCCTTCGCTCAGGACATGATCCCAGGGTCCTGGGATCGAGCCCCGCATCGGGCTCCCTGCTCTGCGGGGAGCCTGCTTCTCCCTCTCCCTCTGCCTGCAGCTCCCCCTGCTTGTGTGTTCTCTCCCCTCTCTCTCAAATAAATAAATAAAAATCTTAAAAATGAGATTAAAAAATAGGTTATGCATTGACTTATTTCAAAATTCAAATGGCACAAAGGATGTACAGTGATAAATCTGCCATTCTTCCTGCCACCAGCTCCCTCTTGGAGGCAACCAAGGTTAATAATTTGTTTTTTGTTTTAAGAGAGGGTGTGGGGTGGGCAGAGGGAGAGGGAGAGAGAGAGAACCTTAAGCAGGCTCCAGGCCCAGTGTGGAGCTCAATGCGGGGCTTGATCTCATGACCCTGAGATCATGACCTGAGCCGAGTTCAAGAGACGCTTAATGGACCGAGCCACCCAGATGCCCCAAGGTTAATAATTTCTTAATAGTCTAGTTAAATACAAAGACTTGTATATATTTTCTCCTTCACACAAATTGAAGCACATAGTACTTGCTGTTCTGCATCTTCCTTTTTTCACTTAGCAAATTATGTCAACAATAATCCTCATTTTTTAATGGTTGTATGGAATTCTTTGTATGAAGGACCATAATTTATAAGTCTCCTATTAATGAACATCAGGTTGTTTCAGTCCTTCGCTACCACAGTGGCAGTGAATAATCTTGTGCCTGTTATTTTTCACAAATGCAAGTATAACTGAAGGGTAAAATCGAGCAATTGCCAAGGGGCCCCCAGAGCAGTGGCGTCCATCCCCATTGTCACCTGCAGTGCACAGGCGAGCCTGTGTCCCCCAGTCACCACCACAGGGTGACACCAAATGTTCTTCCGCTCTGATACGTTAAGTGAAGTTTTAATTTGCGTTTCTCTCTCTCTCTCTCTTTTTTAAAGATTTTATTTATTTATTTGACAGAGATAGAGGGAGAGAGCAGAAGTAGGCAGAGAGGCAGGCAGAGGGAGAGGGAGAAGCAGGCTCTCCGCAGAGCAGGGAGCCCGATGCAGGACTCAATCCCAGGACCCTGGGATCATGACCTGAACCTAAGGCAGCCGCCCAACCAACTGAGCCACCTAAGCGCCCTTAATTTGCATTTCTCTTATTGGTGTGGGAAACAAAGGCAGAAGAGAAATTATTACATTTCCTTACTACCTAAGCCCACTGACAAGTCCCTGAAACAGGCAGAGTGACATTCCTCTAGGGACTCAACTGCCTTGATGTTAATACTTGGTTAAGGGCAAATGGCAACCTTAGCCCAACCCCCAGGATCCTGTAAGTCTACTTGAACATATAAAAATTCCTTTGGAAGCGTCCTTTATCTCTAACCTCCCCCCACCAAGATACGTGTTGGCAATCACGCCCCAAGCATATGGCCCACAGATATACATCTGAAGGGTCTCATGGCTCAGGTTTTATGAGACGGTAATACATGACCCTTTCCCAAAAATAGCTTGCCCCTTCGAGGTCCTGGAAACCTTGCTTCCAAAATGCCTTAGAGACTGACACTATCCCTAACCCCCTCCCAACTTCAAAGTGTATAATGGGCCACTCCCATGACCCCAGTGCAGCCCTTCCTGCCCACAGGTCCTGTCCCCCCATGCTTTCATAAAGCCACATTTTTGCACCAAAGACGTCTCAAGAATTCTTTCTTGGCTGTCGGCTGTGAAACTTAACGTCTTTCCTACATCATCATGAGTATAAATGAACACCTAAAAGAATATGCTTAAGAGCCTTTTCTGCAAATGGTTGGTTCCTCTCCTTTGCACATTTCTCTCTTGGGCTGTTGGTAAATCAGAGTATCAAAGATTGGAGTGTATTGGATAGTGGAAAGAAATAGGTCTTCAAGTTGGTGGATCAATACTCAAATTCTGGTTCAATCTTTCACTGCTTATGCAAATGCTTTTGTGCTTCGGTTTCTTCATCTCTAAACTGGTAATAACAGTGTCTCCTTCACCTTACGCTCCGAGCCCCTGCCTCCCGGGGTCCCAAACAGACCAGGTTTGGCTACTAGCTGCTGACGAAATCCAAAGGCAGAGAGAGCAGTGGTGGTAAAACAAGAAAGGAATGTAGTTCGGTGAGGCCAACACCGGGAAGACAGCGGACTAGAGTTTCAAAGGCTGTCTCCAAAAAATACTTACAAGTTTATATAAAGAAAATGTGGGACAAAGGTTGCTGGGTACATATAGGTGGGCAGTGAAGGTCAAGTCAATCACTGTCTTGGAGTCAATGAGGGGGCAATGGGCGGGATTGGGGGTAGGTGGGGAGCTTGCTGGCTCAGGGTAGTCCTTATTGCTTGAGGGGGTAGTTTCCTTCCCGTCACAGGTTGCTTCGCCTGCAGGGTCTTTTGCCCAAGAAGCGGGAAAGAAGATCTTAATCAATTAGAAAGTTTGAAGTCAAATGGTGGTAGCTGGAGTCCTCTTTCCAGACAATTAAGAGATAATTTACATAACAATACAATATTTAGCCCCTTTGTAGGGGGCTCAATAAGTTAAAAAATGTTTTTTTCCCTCCTCCCATGATTTTATAAAGATTGCAACAAACATTTTTCCATGTTCCTAAGGAGCCACATATAATTTCTAAGAAAAAGGAAAAAGGAAAGAATGAAAGAAAAAAGGGCCTGGAGAGGAAGGAATAGAGGGTGGGACGGGGAAGCCATGTTTTCTTGGCTCAGGTATTTTGAATCCATTTTTATCTTGCTGCCCAGCATGCTTCTAAAGCCACTTCTTCCTCTTCGTCCTTCCCCTTCCTCAGGGAATACAGGCTAATTTTAATATTCGCATAAGCAAAACATAATTAGGGAAATAAATCTGCTGTGTCTGGGATGCACATTATGAATGACAAAGCAATAGGTAATAATGGCTTTAAAAAGCCCTTTGCTGATCAGCATTATTTGGGGGGTTAGTGGGGCTTTGCCCAAGACCTTAAAATGAGCTCTCCAGAGTGTTTGCTGAACTAACGTGGTGCACTGTTTCTTTTTTGCTAGCAAAACACCAATGTCCTCTTCTAGTCCCTTCTCTGGGCAGACGTGTGTTATTACTCTCTGGACCACCAGTGCCTAGCTCAGTGCCAAGCACATAGAAGAGGCTGAATCTGACTGAATCATGGTCTGAGATGTGTGCTTTTGAAATTCAACATGAATCACAGTTAAAACCCTAAAGAATTACAACATCTCTGACTTTCAAAAAGGACATTGAGGCATTTTTCTGCTCTATATCCATTTAATATGCCAGAGTTATCTACAGAACCGTGCTTTTCAACTTTTTTTTTTCAGTTCACAAGATCCTATTTTTATTTCAAATTTCCTTTCTCTGACTCACCAAATGTGATATGCCATATATTCATATAAAATAAAAATAATTGTAAATCTGTTTTGTGAATTACTTAATATTTCATGGGAGAGATGGAAAGATGGTAAGGTGTTGTAAAGCCATGATGGAAAATTCATGCTCTGGGGATTTCAGGATGTGATCTTTTAATAGCCTCATAGAAAGCTGAATGCTGAGGATGACTTTCTCATATTTCTTTGCTTTCTAACCACTTAAAACTCAGTGACTCTGCTCTCTATAGGCCTAGGGTGCAGTTTATTAAGGAGTAAACACGGCTGGTGCTCAAGGTGGATTTCTCCAAGCTAAGAATGAGACATTCTCACAAGCCCCACGTTCGCTTGCTGGAAGTCGGAGGGTCTGATCTCTAGTTGACGGCAGAGAAAGCACAAAGATTACCGCCAGTCTGCGTTTTCGCCTCTGGCAACGTGTGGCCTTTACCTACAGAGAACCACCTCCTCTGTGTGTGTGCTGGAAAAGCCATTTAAAGACACCTCCTCCTTCGCCCAGTGTCTCCACCCACACCCTGGGGGGCATCTGGAGGCTCTTTTCGTGGCCAGCGCACTCGCTCTCTGATGTCTGACTAGACTGCAGGGAGGAACACCCCAACACCTTCCTCTGTTTTAACACACAGCAGCCTCAGGAATATTTGTCAGACATGCCAGGAAGGTCAAGTGTTTCTCCAACATTTCTGCAAGGGCTCTGGCCGGGAGGGGGACCCCGAAGTGCCAGATGAGATTACAGTCGGTGCACGCTGCTCCAGGGGTTGGTAGTTCACTCTTTCCGCCCTTTCGCTCTCCTTAGTCCCTTCCCTATTTTGATCCCTTTTCCTTATCGCTGATATCTTCTTCAGGGAATGCACACAGAAGGAGCAAAGGCACAACATCCTGGTTACATCGATGGCTTGCTAGTTGATTTGGTAAAGGAGGGTCAATTCCATAGGCAGATGCTCGTTTGTGGTTCAGCATCTAGATCCCCCTGCTCCTGACACCTGAAACCATGGGTCGTTGAAAGTCACCAACATGCAATCTTGGGAATTTAGGCCTCACGAAGAAACCTAGTCAGGCTTCTAGCCTTGAACATAGCCTTCGGGATAGGAACCCGGTAACTTAGCAGCAACTGTTGCAAGGAAAAGCTTGCCGAGAGTGGCATAGTGACTGAGCAGGGGCTCAGGAGGCCAGATACTAACAGTGCAGACCTGGCTGGTTCGGCTCCGAGAACATTATCTGAAGGGTGCGAGAAGCTACGGGGACTGGGGTAAGGAATGAGGTAGTTCAGGCTGACAAACTGCTTCAGTCCCCACGGGCCCCTTTATTTCCCTCCTGCTAATTGTAGTTTGCACATCAGCAACAACAGCCCCTCGCAATCACTGGGGATCATAAGTGCGTGTGCACACATGAGACATGTACTCGGGCCCTCCACAGCTAAAATTATTGCCTGTGTGTGTGTAACTTGTTTGTTGAATGAGATGAATTCAGTAGGATATAATATAGAAACAGCTCTCTTTTTCTCCTGCCACTGCCTATAAAGACCCTTGGTCAGACCTCTATTTGAAGCTTCTGGAATGCATCGAGGCCAGAGTTCTTTGGACTCTTGTCACCTTATTGAATTCTCTTATCATTCATAATAGTCATTTAATAGTTTCTCTCGTGCTTTCCAAATATTCCTTATATCAAATGAAAATAGTGGAGATTGAAATTTTTCCTTTCTAACTTTTACACTTTTTAAAGAAAGATTTTATGTATTTATTTGAGAGAGAGAGCACAAGTGGCATGAGGGGCAGAGGGAGAAGCAGGCTCCCCGCTGAGCAGGAAGCCCCACGCAGGACTCGATCCCAGGACCCTGGGTCATGACCTGAGCCGAAGGCAGACGCTTAACTGACTGGGCCACCCAGGCGTCCCTAACTTTTACACTTTTAATTTCATTTTCTTTTCTAAGTCTGTTTTACTCCAGTAAATAAGAATAGTGAGAGTGGGTATTCTTGTCTTGTGATTTTTATACACAACAAAGCACCCTAAAACTTAGTGGCTTCAAACAACAGACATTTATTACCTCACACAATTTCTGTGGTCCAGGAACCCAGGAGAAGCTTCTAGTTCTGCCTTAGGATATATCATGAGGTTTTGGTCAGGAGGTTAGCCAGGGGGCGCCTGGGCGCACAGTCAGTTAAGTGGCTGCCTTCAGCTCAGGTCATGATCAAGGCATCCCAGGATCCAGTCCCCAATCGGGCTCCCTACTCAGCGGGGAGTCCGCTTCTCCCTCTCCCTCTGCTCCTCCCCCCTCTGGTGCTCTCTCTCTCTCTCTCTCAAATAAATCAAATCTAAAAAAAAAAAGGAGATTGGCCAGGGCTGGGGTGGTCTGCAGTTTGCCTGGGGCTCCCGCACCGTCCCGGGAAGATAGAGCCGGTTGCTGGCAAGGGGTGTGTCAAGTCCTCACTACATGGACCTCCCCATAGGACTGGGGTGTCCTTTCAAGGCCTGGTAGCTGGTTTCTCCCACAGTGAGTGATCCAAGAGAAAGCCAAGTGGAAACAGCACTGTCTTTTATGAAGTCACACTCTTTATTTTCACAGGCTCCTGGGTTCTACAGATCAGTTCTGTTCATTGTCATAGGGGGCTAAGCAGGGACATGAAGACAGGAGGCAAGAACTATTGGGGGTTATCAGGGAGGCAGGTTAGAATCTGTGGGTGGCCCCCGATGATTCATGTCCCCCACACATGCAAAATACTCTCACCCTTTCACAAGGTCCCCAGAGTTTTAGCCTCTTACATCATCTGTTCCGAGGCCAGAATCTCACCACCTAAACCATGTCCAGGGGACAGATGAAGTTCTTCGGGCACAGTTCCTGCTGTATATCTTTCCAAATACAGTTCAAGTGTAGCTCCCCTCAAACTGAGGGGCTATGAATTAGAGAGAAAATGTTCCTGCCCCCTCCCGCTCCTGACATACACCGGTGTGACTGGCACAGGATAATATAGTCGATAGTCCTGTTCAAAATGGGGAGAACAGGGGCCATTGCTTCCCAGCAATTCTGAAATCCCATCAGGCAAGTGTTGGAAGTTCCTCAGTTAGGAGTCAGGCCTGCTTTCTCCTGGGAGTGATTCTCCATGGTTCTTGGCTCTACCCTCTGATTTGTTCTTCCTCTTCCATTAACGGTAACCTATTTTTGGCAGCTGAGAGAGAGTCTCAGCCTGCTTTCTGCCTATCAAAGCTTGGGAGTCTAAAGTCCTCTTTTCATTTTGGATGGTTTTCATCTACTCGGTCCAACCTGTAGTATTTCTATTGATAGTAATTAAAAAAAAAGATTTTGTAGGTCACTTGCCAAAGAGTTATATGTGGGGTTCATTTCATTAGACAGAAGCATTGCATCTCTTCAAGATAAGCCAATTTCTACCTCAGGTTTTTGTTGAAATTGCTGAAGGACAATACCCTTAAGTCTCTTAGAAGTCCTGGAGTTCTCTGAAGTGCTCCCTTAGATATTTCTTAATCATTAAAATAGGATGTTACAAGTTACAGCCTCAGCTTCATCTGTAGACCATGTTTTCTTGGAAGAGCCCTGGATTTGGTCTTTGCCTGGAAGCATTTTACAATGTTAGTATTTTCTGTCATCCAGAAAATTTTAGAAGCAGAATGTCTTAATTCCTCTTGGTTTCATAGTTCTTCCTTTGGCTTATTTCTTCTCTCACATATTGCTACAAGCAGCAAGAAGAAATCAAGTGCACTTTCAACACTCTGCCTGGAAATCTCCCTAGCTAGATTACTTAGTTCATTAGATGTATTTTCTTTTTTTTAATATTTTTTGCATGTGACAGTGTTGCTAAATTTTCTGTCATATCGAACAAGAATCTCTTATCTACTAGTTTCCGGTCATATTTTCCAGATTTTCCTCCAAGCTGTTACCAGCATCATCCTTGAAGGGCACCAGGCTTCTGCTAACAATCTCTTCAGTGCGTTTTACGCTTTCACTTCTCAAAGTCTTTCCTTCTTGCTGTTGTGAATTTGCTCCCATGTTTTAGGTTTTTTGATATGGTAGTGCCCCACTTCTGGCACCAAAATCATTATCATTATGAATCCATGTGCAACAAGTTACTCCAAAATTGAAATGTTTCAAACAGTAAATAGTTACTAACTTGTGCAATTTCTGTGGGTCAGGAAACCAGGAGCAGATTAGTTTGGTGGTTCCATTTCAAAGTCTCTCATGAGGTTACACTCAAGATGTCAGCCAGGGTTGCAGTCATCTGAGAACTTGACTGAGTGGGAGGATCTACTTCTGTGGTGACAAACTTAAATACCTGGCAAATTAGTGCTGGTTTTTGGTAGCGGGCCTCAATTCCTCATGACATGTCGGTTGGCTTTTCCTGTAGTGAATAATCCAAAAAAGAGCAAGGTGGAAGTTATAATGTCTTTTATCACATTTCTTTGGAAGTCACACTCTATTTCTGGAGAATCTTATTAGTTACTAAGATCAGCTCTATTCATTGTGAGAGGGTACTGTGCAGGGTCATAAATACCAGGAGGGAATAAACGTTGGGGGCCATCTTGGAGGCTGGCTACCATAATGACAGATAAATATTTATGGCAGATACCTACAATAATGTGTTTGAAAGGTCTTTAATAATAGATGAAAGAAAAGACTCAAAACTTTTACTTAATTCAGTATTATCCAAAAGTTAAAAATAACTTTTTACGCTTTTATCTTGGTGTGTGTATTCATGTGGAAAGATAGACCAGACGGAAAACAAAAATGTTAGCATTATTTATTTCTAGGTGAGAAGATTATGGATTTTAAAGTTTTCTTAAATTCTTTTCATTTCCAAAATACAACAGTACAGTATAGGTGAATAATTTTACAATTAACAAACTTATTAATTTTGAGGGTCCAATTAAAAAATTAATTTAAATTTGTTTATTTTCTTTAAGATGCAAACAATATTTCCCTTTTGTTTAAAAATTAAAAATTTTGGGGCACCTGTGTGGCTCAGATGGTTAAGTGTCTGCCTTCGGCTCTGGTCATGATCCCAGGGTGCTGGGATCGAGCCCCACGTCGAGCCCCGAATCAGGCTTCCTGTTCGGCGGGAAGCCTGCTTCTCCCTCTCCCACTCCCCCTGCTTGTGTTCCCTCTCTTGCTGTCTGTCAAATAAATTAAAAATCTTTAAAAATAAATAAATAAATAAATAAATATTAAAAATTTTATGCCCTTCAAAAAAACCTAATTAACTCCTAATTTGGCAATTGATGACTTATCTCATTAGAGGTAATCATGCTGCCAAATTTTCAATTAATATTTGTACTAGCACAGATGGAATATGTGTGCATGCATACATGAGTGTGTTCAATGGGAAAAGGGGGAAAGACTCGTTTAAAGATCATTCCTTTGAGTTATTGCTTAGAAAAATATTCTTTGGGCTATTTAATATTGGATTCTAATTAACAAGTACAAACTTTTATATTTTCTCTCTTATTTGAACACCTGCCTCCACAATTTCTCCTAAAAGGGTGAAATTTAAAGATGAAATATAAAACATTCCCATAAGATTGTTTGAAATAGAAAGGCAAAGCAAAGTTTAATCAAGCTGGATGTGAAACTTCCAAAAAAATACCAGGCTTGAGATCCTTTGAAGCTCTTTCTGAAAATTAAGGCAAGTATTATTTTCTTCCCTTTGGTTGTGAGGACGTCCATGTTCATAAACTCCTTGTTTAATACATAGCTCAGGATCCTAGAAGTCCTTCCTAACTACCTCTCCATCTACTCAGATCAGAGCCACTGTGGATGTTCAATTATGCAGTTCCATGGCACAAAGTTGCCCACGGAGGGCTGGTGGGCTGAAATTCCAGCTCACACATAGATGTGCAGGCATTAGCCATGAGGGGAACCCTGGTTTTCCCCCCTTCCTATTTCACAAAATGTCTACAGATGAGCTAGAGTGAGTTCTACCACTCCTTTGTGTTATGAACCCTAGGAAAACAGGCATTTTGTCCATCCTTGTGATTTTCCACTTGTTACTTTGTAATTATTGCTAAGGAGTATCACTATTGTGCATTTTGCTTTCTCATATCCTTGTAAGTTGAGGTCAAGGACCATATCCTCTATTTCTTTTATTCATGTTTGGCTACTAACATAACAAATGGCAAACTTTAAGCATGGTAAATAGGCATTTAATTAAACCAAATGTTAGACATCAGAAATTAAGACCTCTAAGATGTTTAATACCCTTGTACTTTGTGTTGTTGTTGTTATATATTTTTTATATGCACAGATAAACCTCAAATAAATTTTATTTTATTTATTTATTTTTAAAAGATTTTATTTATTTATTTGACAGACAGAGAGAGACACAGCAAGAGGGGGAACTCAAGCAGGGGGAGTGGGAGAGGGAGAAATAGGCTTCCCGCCGAGCGGGGAGCCCAATGCGGGGCTTGATCCCAGGACCCTGGGATCATGACCTGAGCTGAAGATAGACGCTTAACAACTGAGCCACCCAGGCGCCCCCCCCTTTTTTTTAATTTTAAAGAGTCATTGGGCACCTGGGTGGCTCAGTTGGTTAAGCAACTGCCTTCGGCTCAGGTCATGATCCTGGAGTCCCAGGATCGAGTCCCACATCAGGCTCCCTGCTGAGCAGGGAGTCAGCTTCTCCCTCTGACCCTCCTCCCTCTCATGCTCTCTGTCTCTCATTCTCTCTCTCGCAAATAAATGAAATCTTAAAAAAATTTTTTTTAAAGAGTCATTTATCTTTCAACCTAATTAATAAAATGGAAAAATGATAGCCTTTTATATATAACAACCTATTTACATTTCTGGTGCTCTTCATTACTTCCTATAGATTGGAGTTTCTATCTGATACCATTTCTATTTAGCCTAAAAAATTCCCCCTAACATATCACGTAGTGATTTTCTTGGTAACTTAATTCACTTTTCATATACCTGACAATATCTATTTCACCTTTTATATTTTCTCTCTTATTTGAACACCTGCCTCCACAATTTCTCCTAAAAGGGTGAAATTTAAAGATGAAATATAAAACATTCCCATAAGATTGTTTGAAATAGAAAGGCAAAACAAAGTTTAATCAAGCTGGATGTGAAACTTCCAAAAAAATACCAGGCTTGAGATCCTTTGAAGCTCTTTCTGAAAATTAAGGCAAGTATTATTTTCTCCCCTTTGGATGTGTATTTGCTAACTCTTCTCTTTATTATAGGTCATATTTTCTTTCTTTTTCTCTATGTCTAAAATTTTTATATTGTATGCTAAACATTTTGGTTGTTGCTTTGTAGGACATTTAAATTATTTCTTTTTGAAAAGATTTGAGTTTTGTTGTGGTAGGTAGATGAATTCCTGGAAGATCCTTTAAATCCTTTCAAGCTTGATTTTAGACTTTGTTAAGGTATGTCTACTTTGATATTTCCTAATTTCTAAGGTGTAGCCCTTTCTTTAGCACACAGTAATTATTCCTAAAATGTGGCCTTTCTGGGGGTCTCACTGAAATTTCCAAGGTGCTAGTATGTTTCCCTCCTCTCAGGCTAGACCAGGACTCCAATGTCTTCCAGGGATTTATGCCCATGGTAACCCTGTTCAGCTTAATCCCAGGTAGCCACTCGCTGCTAGGCTTCAAGAAGTCTCGTGCTGCTCATGTACAATTAAGAACATAAGGCAAATGCCCATTTAGACTTTCATACTCCCCGCCCCCATTCTGAGCAGCTCCCTCCTCTCTGGTACCTAGCCTGATGAATTACAGCCACATTGGCAGCTCTGCACTCTTAACCTCTGCCTCCTCAGCTCAGCAAGCCCATTTCTCTTCTCTTGGTCTCCGTCATCTTGCACTTTGGTTTGAAAGTACCCCTAGGCAAAAACAGGGGTGAAAATAATGCTAACTTTTAATGTGTTCCCTTACCTCATGGATCTCAGTTCTTTGCTGCTTCTTCCCCCTGCCTGTAAAGAGTTGCCTCATATATTTTGTCCAGTTTTATGGTTATTTACAGTGGGAAGAGAAGTTTAATATCCCTTATTCCCTTGTGGCTAAAAACAGAAGGCATCCAACTCTAGAATAAAAATGGTATAAATGCTATTGTATTATTTATTGAATGACTAGATTATGTAAGACTGAAGTTTATTATTAAAATCAATATATAGGGGCGCCTGGCTGGCTCAGTCAGAAGAGTGTGTGACTCCTGATATTCAGGTCATGAGTTTGAGACCCATGTTGGGTGTAGAAATTACTTAAATAAATAAAACTTTAAAAACCCAGTATACATAGTTTTCTGAAAGGAACAAGAAATTATGTGACAGGAATAAGTGATTCCTTCAGGTGTATCAAGCCTCTTTCCTGCCATATTTTGAACAAAATGGGGAAGAAGGCAGCAGGAATTTCCCAGTCACCTCTGTCAAAGGTGAGCTATAAAGTAAAAAAACCCCTTTGTGAAGAAAAAAAATCATGCATCCTGTGATTCTTATATTTCTTCTGTCGTAAATAACCTCCTACAAACTCATTCTACTCTGAAAAGTAGAATGTGTAGGGTAGAAGAACTAAACTTTTTATGATCAGATCCTGGTTCAAGTCACTGTTTTGCCACTTACTGTTGCTGTGACCTTCAGCTATTCTCTGAGTCGTAGTTTCCATTTGTAAGATGGAGAAAATAATATCTTCCCCATCGATGACACAGGGTATTTGTGATGCTTAAAGGTAGTGAAAGATCATTTTGAAGATTTATATTTCAGACTGTATGTGCTAAATTTAAAAATCGAGTTTGTAGGGGCACCTGTGTGGCTCAGTTGGTTAAGCATCTGCCTTCAGCTCAGGTCATGAACCCAGGGTCCTGGGATGGAGCCCCAAGTCAGGCTCTCTGCTCAGCAGGGAACTTGCTTCTCCCTCAGCCCCTCCCCCTGCTCCTGCTCTCTCTCCTACTCTCTCTCTGTCAAGTAAATAACATCTTTAAAAAAATTGAGTTTGTAATAATACTTATCAAATTTGCTACAAGGATCAAATGACTAAATAAAAGTGTGCCTAACATTGTGAATACTGAATAAATTATTATTTGTATCAGGTTAGCTATTGCTTTGTAACAAATCACCCCACATACTAATTGTGGCTTAAAACAGTTGTTTCTCACAAACTGCATGCTGTCTGGTGGTTCTTCTGATCAGAGCTGGCTCATCTGGACTCTCTCACATATGTGAGGATCACCTGGCTGTCATTTAATTTATGATGGCCTCAGCTATCATAGTAGACTGTGGATGGGTCTACTAAATGAGTTTTACCTACCAGCAGACTAGTTTTGATGATGATGATAGAGCGAGAGATGAGGTGGAAACATGTGAGGATTTTCTGAAGCCCCTGCTGGCATCCATGTTGCTACAACCCTATTGACCAAAGTGAGTCACATAATGAACAGAAAATCAGTGTGGAAGGTACTACCAAAGGAGCATGGATATAGGAAGGCATGAGATTGGTCCATTAGCGCAATCAATACACAACATTACCCTTGATTATCACTATTATTTTCATTTAATTCTGCAAATAACTTACCAGTAAGTTACAGTAATAACCTTCTTCCACATGCACTTACTTTTAGGGCATGTCAGTCATATTAGAGCAAAACAATCTAGGAATGGCAGAGAACAGACTGTTCACTCTATTTTTTTTTTTTTTGGTCTTTCTTTTAAAAAGATTTTATTTCTTGAGAGGGAGAGAGAATGAAAGAGTGAGAGAGAGAGAGCACGAGCAGGGGGAGAGGGAGAAGCAGACTCCCCGCTGACCAGGGAGCCCAACGCAGGGCTCGATCCCAGGACTCTGAGATCCATGACCTGAGCTGAAGGCAGATGCTTACCCAACTGAGCCACCCAGGTGCCCCCACTCTATTTTTTTTTAATTGGGTCTCATAATAAGGGATACACATAGTAGCTTAGTGAAGGGCAAAGCAAGGAAGTTTTGCTGTCTCTCCATCACCTCCCTTCTCTGTCTCTCATTAGCAAGAGTCCACTGCAGATAACAATTTAGTATTACTGGGATATTTTGGAGGATGTTTTCCTTCATTGTGTATCTATAACATTCCCATAACCACCATGCTACATAGTTTGTTTTGCAGGTGGTAGGGGATTGAGAGAATTTCAAGAATGAGAGCATGATAGGGGAATTATAAGAAATGCATATTGAAATATAGGGAGTAAGTAGAAATTAGAGAGAGAGCAAAATGTTAAGGATTTGGTAGCCAGTTATAACAGCGTTGTGAACTCATATGGAGTATGAAGCAAAATGGGGTTCAAATTTTTCAGTGTCCTTTTATTTTGTTTTCTTCTTCCCCATTGTTCACCTTTTGAATAAATTGTACTGGCAGAATCGGAAGGGACATTTCTTCTTCTTTCAGCTGCTACTTGCCTTTCCATCTTATGTTCCTAAAGTGGAGTTCAGCACTATAGAAACAGATGGAAGGAAAGTTTCGGAAGAGATGAGATTTAAAAACCACAAACCTGTTAGGAAGCAGCCTTGTTTCCTCATTCCCATGGAAACAAAAATTTGTTGGGAAATGCAGACATGACAGAAATCCATGACTTTTCTGTTTCTGCTGCCCTCTGTCTGTATCCAAGGAAATGGATTTCAAGTCCTGCTTCCATTTGATGAAGGGGAAACACCACCACTTCTTTTCAATGCCTTTCTCTGCCGCCCCCCCCAATTCATTTACCCATCTTGATCTTATCCCACACCACGTTCATTTCCTTTTTGGTCACCTTAGCATCTTTGATTCTCCTTAGTATCAGAGAATGTTATAACTGGAAAGTCTACAGAAATCATCTAGCCCAAACCAATTACATTAACGCATGGGAAAGCAGAAGCCTTGGAGAAGGGATGTCGAGGTAAAGATAGGCTAGAGCTCAGACTTGCAGCTCCCAGGCCACGATGTTTCGTACCAACTTTGCTTTTTCCTTGTAGGATGTCCATTTCACTAAATAACAGGTGTCTCACCAGCTGTTCAGGGCGCTGACATCATGCCGGCGCTCCATTCCTGGTCCACACTCCCAGGCTCATGTGCCCCAACCCTTGTTTACTCCTTCAGCCACGATCAGCCCTTCTTGTGTCAACTCCAAGACCTGCCTACCATCCCACAGTGAAATTCAGATGTGTTTGAATCCTGTTTGGGCCAGAAGTCAGACATGAGTTGCAGTACTCTGCAATATAGTACATCATATTTTACCTGTTCGAAAATCTCATTACAAGAGTATCAGGCCTTCCTCTCAACAACCTTTTCTCTCATTTTAACTAAGTGCTAGTGTCTTCCTATTTATGTGAACATCTCCCCAGTTGCATTCAGCAAAGACATTTTCTCCTCCAGTTAAAAGTGTGACATAAGTTGTTATAATTTAATTGAAACCTTTGGAATATTCAAAGGTTGTGATTAGTTTTTCAGTTTTTTGTGATCAGTTTTTAAGGTGGCCTTAAATTTTTAACCTTATTTTTTAGGATGCTTCCTGTTATTCTCAGGGGAAAAAAAAACACTAAATATCTGATTTGATAATGAGACTGTGCCAAGTAGCTTGGAATTTCTCTACCTTAGGGGTTTAGAAGCTTGGCGGGGTTTTAACCCTATTTTGTTTAGGAAGAAATGATTTTCATTATAGAATTAACTCAGGAAACTTAGGGGATAGAGTAAAAGTGAATTTTTCACTTAAACTCTTTGTTTATATGAATATAAGCCCATATTCCAATGTTTGAGAAGTATAAGACTCTTAACATTATGGGATCTAGGATGATTTGGGGTCTTACAGAGCCTGAGAGTTCTGGAACCAGTGATCTTTCTAGAATCTTTTGGATATTAATATAGACAGGGCTGAATGTTTATTGACCTCAGGATGTAGCTAGTGGGTTATTTTGTCTTTACATATAAATCCTTGATATCGGGTGATTTTTCTTACTTACCTTGTTCTCCTAAACATTCAGGCCCAAGCAAGCTCATTTTGGGTGAAGCTAGCCTGTGATGGCTCTCAGGGCTCCAACCACATGCAGGAGCCCTGCGTGGGATCCAAAGTGATAAGAGCCTGTGTCACCTCTCCACTTTAAATAGAGACCACATTGAAAAGGTTGGGGGAGAGCCAGAGCAGGGTTATCCTGTATGCTAGAAAAAGCAGATTCTTTCATACACACAGCCCAGCAGGATTTATTCCTTTTAACGTCCAAGATTTCTAGAAGCATAAAACTCTGTACTACCCTTTCATCAAGATTAGATTCTATGTAATATGACAATCTGCTCTGATCAATGGCGAACTTGTGAGGAGACATAACCTACAGATGCCATTTGGTGACTAAGGCAACTGAAAGAAGCAGGTTCTTTGTAATCAGCTTTTGGATCAAATATTGACCAACTTTATTCTTTCATTTACTTATTTGCTCATTTGTTCAACGAATGAATCATTCATTCAATAAACACTCAGTGAGTGCCTACTTTAGTGATCCTTAGTCAAAGGACCTCACCTCTCTGCATCACAACCTCTTTATAAATGAGCTGCCAGATTTTGGCCAGTGCATTCATTTTATTCTGATACAGATGAGAATGTCTTATGATTACGGTGATGTCTGGTCCCTTAAGTTGAGCAGGGCCCATAGGACTGTGTAGAGCGAGACACAACTTGCGGCAAGGGCCAACAATTAACAATAGTAAAGTCAGTGCCTGAGAAAGACTGTTTCCTGTTCAGAGAAGATCTTTGACTTCAGGAGTGTATAAAAGAGTGTGATCGGGGCTATAAACAATTTGTCTCCAACAGCAGTACTGTTCTGAAGGGTGATCAAATGAAGACTGCAATAACTGGAAGGTTTGTGGGTTTTTTTTTTTTTAAGATTTTATTTATTTATTTTGAGAGAGAGAGAGAGCGTGAGTGAAAGGGAAGGTCAGAGGCAGAGGGAGAAGCAGACTCCCCACCAAGCAGGGAGCCCGATTCGGGGCTCGATCCCAGGACCCCGGGATCATGACCTGAGCTGAAGGCAGACGCTTAACCGACTGAGCCACCCAGGCGCCCCTAACTGGAAGGTTTTATACATGCTATAAAAACCGTTATCTTTCAGGAGTGATTCTGCTGGCTTCTTCAGCTCATAGTTTAAGTCATATACAGATAATTATAACTGAGCAGTTGGCAAAATGCTGGGGGTGGGGAAACAGAAAAAGTTTGTTTGTGACTGAGTCACAAAAGGGCAGGAAGGGAAGTGATCAAGGTAAACAAAGGCTGGTCCCGGGGGAGAAAGTAGCAGAGGGGTGGCAGACAGGTCCTGTAAACAAGACCCCCCTTTTCCCCTATCTACTTATGTATTCTTGAAAATCATGACTATGGATTGATATTTTATTTTATTTTTTAATTTTTTTTTTAAGTGAGAGAGAGAGCATGATCAGGGTGAGGGGCAGAGGGAGAGGGAGAGAGAGAGTCTTAAGCAGACTCCACACCCAGCACAGAGCTCACGACCCTGAGATCATGATCTGAGCCTAAACCAAGAGTCAGACACTTAACCGATTGAGCCACCCAAGTGCCCCAATATATTAATTTTTTTTAAAGATTTGATTTATTTATTTGACAGAGAGACAGTGAGAGAGGGAACACAAGCAGGGGGAGTGGGAGAGGGAGAAGCAGGCTTCCCGCCAAGGAGGGAGCCCGATGTGGGGCTCAATCCCAGGACCCTGAGATCATGACCTGAGCCGAAGGCAGTCGCTTAACCAACTGAGCCACCCAGGCACCCCAATATATTATTTTTTAATAGTTTATTATTATACTTAATATTTTAGTGCTCTAATTAAACCTGATTTGGCCAGTGGGACTCTTTTGAGCTGTCTCCCAAATTCTTGTAACATGCTCCCTTTAGGCCCCCCTTTCGTGAAAGAATACCATATATTTGGGTAGAGCACAGGGCCACCAGGTAGAGACTGCGCTCTCCAGCTCTGTTGCAGCTAGGCATGGCCATGTGACTAGGTCCCGGCCAACATGAGGGGAGCCAAAGTTATGTGTGCACCCACTGCGCCATCTCCTTCGGGACAAAGCCGCTACCCTGGGCTCTCTTTTTGTCAGACACGAGGGTAAGCTCACTTCAGCCCTGTGGATGGCTGCAATACCCCAGGAGATGGTGAAGTAACAAGGTGTGGGGAATGTGGGTCCTTGAATGACAGTGTGAAACTGTGCTGTCCTGCCAGCTCTGTGCCATTCACCTTCGGACTGCTTCAGGAGAAAAACTAATTTAAGGCTTTCTATTTTATTCTCTCTTTGTTACATCAACCTCACCCAAAGTCTTATACAGTGCTCAAAGATACAGCCATAAGAAGTAGCAGGATGTGTTCAGTGAAATCTTGTGACTGGAACACCAAGAAGTGAGTTGGGGAGTGGTGGGAGGTGGGGCTGGAAAGGTTGGAAAGGCAAGAATCAATGCAGTTTTGTGTTCTGGGAAATTGTGGCCCACTGTGGTTTCTCACAACAGAGGAACGATGGGTTGTGTACAGTCAAACTTGGTCTTTTTTTTTTTTTCACTGTTTTTTTTTTAATTCTTTATTTAAATTCAATTTAGATAATATGTAGTGTATTACTAGTTTCAGGGGTAGAGGTCAGTGATTCATCAGTTGCATAGAACACCCAGTGCTCATTACATCAAATGCCCTCCTTTCTTTTTTATTATTATTATGTTATGTTAATCACCATACATTACATCATTAGTTTTTGAGGTAGTGTTCCATGATTCATTGTTTGCGTATAACACCCAGTGCTCCACGCAGTATGTGCCCTCCTTAATACCCATCACTAGGCTAACCCGTCCCCCCACCCCCTCCCCTCTAGAACCCTCAGTTTGTTTCTCAGAGTCCATAGTCTCTCATGGTTCATCTCCCCCTCCGATTTCCCCCCCTTCATTTTTCCCTTCCTACTATCTTCTTCTTTTTTTCTTTTTTAACATGTAATGTATTATTTGCTTCAGAGGTACAGGTCTGTGATTCATCAGTCTTACACAATTCACAGCGCTCACGGTAGCACACACCCTCCCCAATGTCCATCACCCAACCACCCCATCCCTCCCACCCCCAACCACTCCAGTAACCCTCAATTTGTTTCCTGAGATTAAGAATTCCTCATATCAGTGAGGTCATATGATACATGTCTTTCTCTGATTGACTTATTTTGCTCAGCATAACACCCTCCAGTTCCATCCACATCGCTGCAAATGGCAAGATTTCATTCCTTTTGATGGCTGCATAATATTCCATTGTATATAAATACTACATCTTCTTTATCCATTCCTCTGTCGATGGACATCTAGGCTCTTTCCACAGTTTGGCTATTTTGGACGTTGCTGCTATAAACATTGGGGTGCACATACCCCTTTGGATCCCTACATTTGTATCTTTGGGGTAAATACCCAGTAGTGCAATTAGTCAGCCTTGGTCTTAACAGGTCTGCAGTGAGGTCTCTCCCCTCCCCTCCCCTCCCTTCCCCTCCCCTTCCCCATAGTGAGTCCTGCCTCCAAAACAGCCACCTCCACTTCAGTGCCGGCCTTGGTCCTGAATCACTGGCCATGCACTACCGTGTGCCTCCGCTCTTCCTCCAAACCTCCCATCTTCTCATTTTGTCCTTCATCTTCTTCCAGTTGCTAGCTTCACCTTGTACCTTGAACTTCCTTTGTGAACCAGTTGTCCTGTCAAAGTCCTGCCTTGTGTCTCCCCCCCCACGCCCCCGACCAACACACACACACAGAATTTCACTGAATACAGCACAGATCCTGGATCACAGTTTGGTGGAGCTCTCCAGAAATTTACCACCTTTTTGTCAAATTTGGCAGGTATTCTACTTCTAGGAAAGATTAATGGGAGAATTTCTCAGTCCATGTTGAATTTTACCACTGTGTTGTTAACAAACTCTCCTATACTTACTTCCTACTGGCTGTGGTTGACAATTTGGAAAATAACTGATGTAGAGGAAATAAAGACTTTCAGAAATCCCATTTCCAATAATCAAGAAAGCAGCACTTTTTTCCCCTAATTTTCTTATCAAACACTTTAACCATGCCAGTTCCAAGAATTGTCTACGTACCAATCAGAACTCTTTTGCTTGATGATGTTGAATGTCGGCTCTCTGTGCTTCCATAAAACTAAACATTCACTGCAGCCCCATATCACTGGTGGTTAAATCCATCTTCCCTTCCAGATTCACTTTCTACTCTTCACTTCCCTGCTCTGTGCCCTGGGAGCCTGACCTGTGTAGACTGCCTCTCCGGGTCCCTTTGCCTTCTGCCTGCCAGGCGGATTTGGCCACTGGGAGATAGTGGCGGGACAGCAGAGAGTGCACGGAAAGTGTGGTCAGGGTGTTTGTTCTGCATGGCTCCCACCCTGCTGGGTGGCTGCAGCTTGGCTGCAGAGTTGGGTGCAGCCCTTTACCAAAGACAACAGAGCCTATCACATGTCCATACCAGGTATCCATATAGCTCTTCCCTCGGCTTCGGGTTCTAGTAACTGCCCCCTCCCTTCATTTTTTTCTGACAGTCCTGGCTTCCCACTGTTACTTTCCATGGGGAGCAGTACCTTCCCTTGCTGGTTTCTCTAACTCTGTCCCCCACCTTTGTAGATAGTCCCTTTATCACACTGTCCTCAGTATCTAGTTTGGGTGTGCCATCTGTTTCCTACTGGAAAACTGTGCAGTGATTCAGCAGGAATTGTACAAAATGCATCACAGCACACAGACACTGAAAGGGGGCACTAGGTGTATTCACTTGGTCTAAATGACCTGATTCATTTGGTCTAAACGACCTCATTCTTTACCTCATATATTTTTTGTCATTTCTTCAGGTCAGAGAACTGGTTTGTCCAGCTTGACGTGGGCACAGCCCTAGAATGAATGCTTCTACAAGCAGAGGGAAAAAATGTTCCGCACAGAGGGCTTATTTTTCCCCCAAGGAACTTTGTCAGCCCTCCACCCCCCACCCGCCTTTCCCTCTCTATCTCCATCTTTGTCTCTATCTATCGATCATCTATCATCTGTGTGTGTATAGACACATACATGTGTGTGTGTGAATACAGAATTCTTTTTTCTGAACCAATCCAAGGTAAATTACATTATGGCACTTTACCTTTAAATACGTCAGTGTGTATTTCCCAAGAATAGAATATACTCTTACATAACCACAGTACAGTCATCAGCTTCATAACTTTACATTGATATAAAATTTTTATCTCTTCTGGCATCCATTTTCCAATTTTGTCAGTTGATCCAATAATGTTCTCCTTGGTGCCTCATTCACATGGGATTCTATCTGGGGTCGGGTATTGCATTTAGGGGCATGCTCTTTTAATTTCCTTTAATCTGAAACCCTTCCACAGCCTTTTGTATGACACTGACATTTTGAAAAATAGAGTCCCACCCTCCCGCACGTGCACCTTTCTTTTTAAAAATAGAACAGTCCTCATTTTGTGTTTGTCTGATGTCTCTTCATGATGAGATTGGAGTTATGCTTTTCCAGCCATAATGCCAAACAGGTAAAGTTGTGTCCTTGGCAGGGCACCATGTCGGGGGGCACACGATGTTCTAGCGAAAGCGATTCTGATCTCTGCTGAATAATTGTTAGGTTTCTATTTTCTCCCCTGAGCTAATCGGCAGTCTGTGGGGAGATACTTTAAGACATGTGAGTGTCCTGTTCCTCTTCAAAATCTCCCCCTGGATTCAGCATCCGTTGGTGTTTCTTGTTGACCTAATTTTTACTCTGTGGCGCAAAATGAGGATTTTCCTCCCCAGCACTCCCTGAGCATCAGTCCTCTGGTCCTTAGTTTTCTACTGTAAGCAGAATAACCTTCTCCTCTATTTCCTCCACTTATAGATCTTTAAAAATCATTGATACGGACTGATGTATTCCCATTTTTCAATAGTTTACTCTCGTATTTATTATCGAGTGCTCTGGCTGTAGGCAGTTGGGCCAGTGGGATACCTTTGAGTGGTCTCCCCAGTCCTTGTTGCTCACTCCATTGTGTTTCACGTGCACTTCTTTACTTTCTGGCTTACTACCGTGTTCCAGGCTCATCTTACACCTACCTTGCCCTAGACTTGGAACCAGCCCCCCCCATTTTTCTGAGTGGTCCTGGTCCCTCTTTGTGGGGAATATGAGAAAGCACTCTCTGGGCACTGACTGTACCCGTGGCTGCTTCTGGGGTGTCTTTGCTTCATGGTGCTTTTAGCAGGCAGAATGAAGAAATATAAGCATTTACGTATTTACATGCACTTATTCATACACATATACACATAAAATACACACATGGCATATAAACATGCATATATGTACACGCCTCACATTTTAGAAATCCTGAGTTTGCACAGTACCTCCAGGTTCCATCCATTCTCTCAGAGTTCTTTCTTGCCTTGCCATTCTATTTTTGTACAACTCTTCTTTGCATAGTGAGAACCCAACAAAATCAGCACATTTATTCTTTTGCTCAATCCTATGTTACATCTGAAATATTTTCCAAATTAGTTCACCCATACCACTCAATTTAATGAACCTACTGTATTAGTCAGGGTTCTTCAGAGAAACAGAACAAATAGGATGTGGGAGGTGGGGGTGGGAGAGGGAGAGGGAAGGAGGGAAGGACTTATTTAAAGTAGTTGGCACACAGGATTGTGGAAAGTGGCACATTCACAATATGCAGGGCAAGCGAACAGGCCAGAGACTCAGAGAAGTGCTGATGTTGCAACTTGAATCAGAATTCCTTCCTCTTGGGCGCCTGGGTGGCTCAGTTGGTCGGGCGACTGCCTTCGGCTCAGGTCATGATCCTGGAGTCCCGGGATCGAGTCCCACATCGGGCTCCCTGCTCGGCGGGGAGTCTGCTTCTCCCTCTGACCCTCCCCCCTCTCATGTGCTCTCTCTATCTCATTCTATCTCTCAAATAAACAAAATCTTTAAAAAAAAAAAAAAAAAAAAGAATTCCTTCCTCTTTGGAGGACTTTAGTCTTTTTCTCTTAAAGCCTTCATCTGATTGGGTGAGGCCCACCCACAGTAGAGAATTTCATTTGTTGTACTAAAGTCTACTGATTTTAAATGTTAATCACATAAGGGATGCCTGGGTGGCTCAGTTGGTTAAGCGGCTGCCTTCGGCTCAGGTCATGATCCCAGGGTCCTGGGATCCCGCACTGGGCTCCTTGCTCAGTGGGGAGCCTGTGTCCCCCTCTCCTGGGGCCCCTTCCCTCTGCTTGTGCTTCCTTTCCCTCTCACTCTCTCTCTTTCAAATAAATAAAGTCTAAAAAATAATAATAATAAATGTAAATCACATGTAAAAAACACCTTCACAGTGACATCTAGACAATGTTGACCACATCTCTGGGTACTGTGGCCTAGCCAAGTTGACACATAAAATTAACCATCATACTTAGTATAAGAAAAGGAAAACTGGGGCACCTGGGTGGCTCAGTCGGTTAAGTGGCTGTCTTCGGCTCAGGTCATGATCCTGGGGTCCTGGGATCGAGCCCCACATCGGGCTCCCTGCTCCGCGGGAAGCCTGCTTCTCCCTCTCCCACTCTCCCTGCTTGTGTTCCTGCTCTTGCTGTGTCTATCACATAAATAAATAAAATCTTAAAAAAAAAAAAGAAAAGGAAATTTTTTTTCAAAAAAATATCTCAAAGGGAAGCTTGATATATAGCAGAGGGATTGGGGGGTGGTGTCGGGGTGGCTCAGTTGGTTAAGCCTCTGCCTTCGGCTCGGGTCATCTCGGGGTCAGGGATCGAGCCCCGCATCGGGCTCCCTGCTCAGCGGGAAGCCGGCTTCTCCCTCTCCCACTCCTCCTGCTTGTGCTCTTTCTCTCTCTCTCCCTCTCTCTCACTCTCTGTCAAATAAATAAATAAAATCTTAAAAAAAAAATAACAGGAATTGGGAGCACCCCTATTTAAAGGGTGAGGGCAGAGTAGAACACCCCCCTCTGCTGGTCTTGCTTGCCCTGAGTCCCCGAGAGCTCTGTGCAGCCCAGATTGAAAACTACTGCATTAGCCCAAAGGAGTCCAGGATGTGGGAACTGAAGGCAGTATCACTGGGGAAGGGATCCCTTTGGGGAGCAGGGAAGTGGTCTGGTGAGGTCCTCAACTCATACCTCGTCTTTGCCTCCCCACTGTGAGACAGTTCTCCTCCACAGCTCTTTTTGCTTCTTCTCCCTCGCCGGACACACACCAAACAAGCTCTCTTCAAATCCTCCTCTCCCCTGACACTTAAACACTTCCACTTAGCCATATAAGGCAAAGAAATACTATTGAAATTTTTTTTCTCCTTAAGTCCAGGGGATGGAGAGTCGCTGCTGATATGAGGGATTCCCTAGGAAATTTTGTTATCTGAAAGTACATGGTTACAGTACTCCTCAGATAAATGCTTCTCTTGGGTGAGGCAGAGTATTCCAGATAACCATGCCTCCCACAGCCCAGATCTCAGGCTTATCTGTTTTGTGTGACTGTGTTAGTTTTGTTTCAGAAACATTTTATTCTGCTGAGACAGTGGGGAGCAGCTGTTTGATCCTTGGCCAAAGATAACCCTGGAGAGGTTCTATCTTACATGCTGGGAATTCTGAGTGAAAGGGCCATTCACAGAATCCTTGAGCGAGGAAGGTCTCGGTTTCCACCTAAAGGACATCATTGGGTTCGACGTACACACACGCGCGTGCACTGGACAAGAGTCTTAAGTGCACAGTGTGTGAGGGCAGTTGTCGGACTGCACAGGGGAACGTGCTCTGCTCCACATAGCCCCACGGTGACCGTCTGGCGCTTGCAGGCATAATCCAGGTTGTAGCTGTTCCGTGTCTTCGAGGCCTGAGAGTGACCTGTGGTGGGCAGCCTGTGCCAGGGCATTCCTCGGGGTCCTGGAACACTGCACGCATGTCTGCCTTTGTCACAGGCAGTGATCTGCTTGGAGAAAAAGAGCTGCAGAAATGGGGAGAGCAGAGAGCTAAGGAAAGTTCCTCCAGCTGAGAAGATGAGCAGAAGGCTGACACCAAAACGCATTTCCCCACTGCTGGTGTGTTCTTCTCAGGTGTGGGCCCCTCTTTTCTCTGCCCTGAGTAGCACCAGGTAGATCGATGTGTGCAACCCAGATTCAGCATATCTCTTCCCTGATCAAAATTCTTCAGGGTAAGGCCCAAACTTGCTTCTAATCCATGCTGTCCAGCCTGATCTCTGGGAACCTTTCCAGACCCTTCTATACCCATAAACAGTACGTGTCTGTTTGTTCCCCAAACATACCCAATTCCCTCACAGTATCATGACTTTGCATTATGCTTCCATTCCCTATCACATCCTTCTGCTCTGTCTTCTGGCAAATACCTCTTCTTCAAGGCCCTGTTCAGACCTCTCCTCTTCTGCTACACCTTCCCTGACTTCCTTTCCCTAATTCCTTCTCTGTCTTCCATGGCACCTTGGGCATGATTCTCCCACAGCTATGATTATTCATTACTGCGTCCGCCTGGTTCCCCACGTACATGTGTATTTGTCACGTGATGCCCTGAGACTTGAAGCCTGTTGGCTTACCTGGGGCCACTTGGCCAAGCCCTGTGCCCTGCTGTGTTAAATAGCCTAGGCCCTACAGAATCGTCTCTCCTGCAGTTTGTGCTGACTCAGTGTCCTGCTGGGGACCTCCATGGCTCCTGACTCCCCACCTTGGCCTCCTTCCGTGGCCTGGTACTTTCATCTTAATCTGTGGCTGGGCATCTTTCCTCCAGGGCTAAGCACACATTTGAGTTCCTAATGGCACTTGCCCTTTAGTTGTGATTGCTTTTGGTTCCCAGGTAACAACTGTGTTCATTCCAATCTGGCCATAGCATCGGCTTCCTCTTCTGTTGTGGGTAGGGGCTGACCAGAAGCCAGGGACTACCACACTGTCAGCCCTGAGGTATAGGAGAGCACCATAACTTTCTTTGTACGTGGATCTCAGCACAATGTCTACCACATAGGAGGGAGTCACTGCCCACTGAATAGTGAATAAGTAAACCCTGATACTCTCACATGGTATCATTTAGCACAAAACTCTGTTAACAGTACTTACCTTAGGGGAATGATTATAGAGGGTTCAGGGGAGAAGAGAGAAATTCTACAGAATGAAAAATTTTCTACTATTAGGATGATTTTTGAAATTTATTTTTGCGACAGAGAGAGAGAGAGAGAGAGAGAATGAATGGGGGAGGGGCAAAGGGAGATGCAGACTCCCCACTGAGCAGGGAGCCTGATGTGGGACTCGATCCCAGGACCCTGGGATCACAACCCAAGCCAAAGGCAGATGCTTAACCGACTGAGCCACCCAGGTGCCCTCGGATGATTTTTTTTTTTTTACCATAAATATGTTATAATGAATAATAACAGTAAGAATAAGACATTCGGACAACCGTGTCACCAACACGGTGCCTATACTTCCTATATTAGTTGGCTAGGGCCGCCCTAACAAATACTGGGTGGCTTCAACAACAGAATGTATTTCCCACAGTTCTGGCAGCCGGAAGTCTGAGATGGGAGTCAGCAGGGTTGGTTTCCTGAGGCCCCTCTCCTTGGCTTGCGATGGCTGTCTCCTCCCTGTGTCTTCACATGCCCTTCCCTCTCTACGCGGTTGTGCTCTAATCTTTTCTTATAAGCACAGCAATCATATTGGATAAGGGCTTACCCTTATCACCTCTTTAAAGACCCTTATTAACCAAACACGGTCACCTTCTGAGGAGCTGGGGATTAGGATGTCAACCTATGAATTTTGGGAGCCCAGTAGGTATTAATCCCCACTAGTGTGCAGCAGGTGTGAGAGTTACCATAAAACCTTCCTCCTGCCTCTAGCCTGCCCTGTCTCGCCATCAAGAGCAATAGGACTCGCTACCTCCCTGCTCCCTGGAAGATCTTCCCATAGCTCTCCCACGTTCTGATACAATGGAGCCAGGCTGATGTTCATGCAGACACGCACACAGTTCTCCATTCTGGCTGTGTCCAGAATCACCTAGGATGACTTGCAAATTCTGATACTAGGCTCCCACCCTCAGAGATTGTGATGTGATGGATCTGGGAAACAGCTGGGACATTAGTGTTTTTAGAGCTCCCCAGGAGATTCTGGTGTGTAGCCAAGGTTGAACATCATGGATATAGACCCTCTTGGGTATTTGGAAGTGGGTGGAAATTCAAGACAAAGAGAGGTGCTGCTATGCTCTCTCTGTTGCAGCTGATGATTGGAGGCAAGTGGAAGCCAAGATGGCACAGGATTTTGAGGCGGGACTTTATGATCATTTCTGGAGTCGGTCAAAGCTGGTTGTATAGAGTAAAGAGCAGAAATCCAGAAATTCACTTTATATTGCTAACACTTAGTAATAAAAGTGTTGATACAAATTTTTGAATAAGTAAACAAGGAGCTGAGTGAACACAGGAATGAATGGTCACTGCCCAACCATGACATACTCTTTGCTAATTCCTTTATAATAGTGTCTTCTGGGTGTGAAGTCCTTGGGTAATCCTGGAGAAACAATTTTTCTTTCCATCTCCCCTTTTCTATATACCTAAAGACCACTGTTATAACGTCATGAGACAGGTTCCAAGGCCATCAGTTATGTAACAGCTCTCCTTAATTTAAAAAATTCACAGGCATAGCCCTGGATGTTGGGCAGCTTCCCAAGGTCAAGACGCACGGTCTCTGCAGTTTCTGCACCTTCTACTTGCGGTTTCTTGAGCCTAAACTTTCCTTTGATTTCTTTCTAGTCTTGGATGCTTTTCAGATGTTTTAAATTGTGTTTTCAATTTTGACCAGTTTTTATATGGATTTGCATGACAGCTTTACTCCTCCTCAACAAGTGAAGCAACTGATACCCAAACTTTCTGAGAAATCACAGCAACGAATCTTTTAATGAGCATATGTTCCAAGCCAAACACTGGACTGAACTCTTTCTATGGATTATCTAATTCCATTCTGTGGATCCTACTACTATTTTCATTTTACAAATGCAAAGACCAAGTTTCAGGTTTACCCAAAGTCACACACAATAGTTGTTAGAGCCAGTATTCAAACCCAGGCTGTGGCTTGAGCTCTCGGCCACCATAGCATACCCTTTATAAAGTAAAAAGAAAGAAACCACATAAAGTTATTTTATTAATTTAGTTTACAAACAACAGAGTCACAAGTTATTACTGATAGAGTTTCCAGACAATGGATTCACGAAGCCTTGGGAGCGGCCATTCACAGTAGTTTTGGAATCTCCATTAGGATGCTGACCTGGGACTGAGCTATTGTGATGCAAGTTGATTTATCTACCACTGTACAAACACATTGGTGTGGCTCACCCTACACTGGATTTTTGTTAGCTTTACTCCCCGCAGGAACTACAGAGCTTGTAATTTTATAAATGATGAGATACCACTTCACCCCCAATAGAATGGCTAAAATGAAATATACTGATAATAATACCAAGTGTGGATGAGGATGTGGAGTGACTGGAACTCTCATGCATTGCTGGTGGGCATATAAAGGGCCTGTCAGAGAGGTGTTTGATTCTTGAAACCATGTTCATGTATAATTTTGATAAGTACCTATTGCTTTAATCCTCCATGTGAACATTCTATAAAAGAAAAACCAAATGATCATTTCAATATCTAATCTAAAAGGCATTAGATAAAACTGGACAAAAATCATTAAGAAAACTAATAGAAGAAAGAAGAAACTTGCTTAACCTGATACAGAGCTTCTACCAAAACTCACCAATAACATCATGTGTCATGAAAAATGAAAAGCATTTCATTACAAATCAGGAACAAAATAAAATACACACTATCATTATATCTATTTTATAATACAGTTTTATATTCATTTATATATAATTTATATATAATAAATAAATATTATCTATTATTTACATGTAATATTAACTTATAATAAATTAGAGATCCTATGAGTACAGTAAGTTTAAAAAAAAGTGAAAAATATATAGGTTGTCAAGGAGGAAGCAAAACTGCCACTCTTCACAAATTATATGATAGTCTACATAGAAAGTCCAGGGGGACCTACAGTCTAATTATTAGAACTGACCAATGAGTTTGGCAAGGTTACTGGATATGAGTGCTTACAAAATCAATTGTGTTTCTACACACTAGCAACAAACATAAAAGATGTAATTAAGAAAGATACTGTTTTAAAGATTTTATTTATTTGAGAGAGAAAGAGCATGCGTGTGCAAGCAGGGGGAGGGGTAGAAGGAGAGGGAGAGAATCTCAAGCAGACTCCACACTATGAGTGCAGAGCCCAATGTGGGGCTTGATCTCATGACCCTGAGATCATGACCTAAGCCCAAACCAGGAGTCGGGTGCTTAACTGAATGAGTGACCAGGCATCCCAAGAAAGATACTATTTTAATTTAATGTAATTTTATTTTATTTTATTATTTTTTTAGAGATTTTATTTATTTGAGAGAGAGAGCATGAGCGGGAAGGAGAGGGAGAAGTAGGTCCCCCGCTGAGGAAGGAACCTGATGCAGGACTCAGTCCCAGGACCCTGGGATCATGACCTGAGCCCAAGGTAGACACTTAACCGACTGAGCTACCCAGGCGCTCTGAAAGATACTATTTTAAAATGAAAACAAAAATACTGCAGTACTTAAAAATCAGTCTTTCAAAAGATATGCAAGAGGACTTTTAGAGATAATTATAAAATGTTGTAAAAATTAAAGCCAATGTAAGTAGAAACATATATCATGTTTTTGAAAGGGAATAGTGAATATCTTAAAGCTATCAAACATCCCCAAACTAGCAGAATAAATCTATGTGACCCCAATAAAAAGTGAATATATTTCCACCTCTCCCCTTTTACTGAAAGGTTAATTGTAAAATGTAAAAGGAAGCATAAAAGACCAAGAAGAGCTAAGAAAATTTTGGCAAAATAAAAGTTCAGGGGCTCACTTTACTACATACTTTATTAAAAATCTATAGTAATACAGATGGGTGGTATTGATGACTATGTAAATAGATGAGTGGAACAGAATAGGGAGTCAAGGAACAGATTTATTAATATGTGAAAATTAGATATATGACAGAGGTGATTGTAAACCATGTTTTCTGAGGGCTCTCATGTTTAGCTTTTTTCTGTCTATAACTTTAAGTGCAGTTTGAATGCAATAAGCCATGAGCCTCAAAGACACTGCATAAAGGAAAAACTCTTCTTTAATCTTCTACTCACATAGTCAGTTTTTCTGGCCACCAAAAATGTGTGTGTGTGGGAGGGGAGATATCCCCACACCAAGCAATTGGGTGTTCTACAAGTTTAACTCAATTCTGACACTACCTTGAGAGCAGCAGATCCCACAGTTTAAGGGCTCAGCCCCACAAGACTGCACCCCCAACTTCAGACACCAATCCCAAGTGCAAGTGGTCACCTGGGCTATAAATCATCAGTAGAACAACAGTTCACGGAACTCTGGAAAGGTTTACTTACTAGATTACTGGTTTATTACAAAGGATATAACTCAGGAACGACCAGATAGAAGAGACGCATAGGGCAAGCTATAGGGGAAGGGGCAAGGAGCTTCCATACCCTCTCCAGACACATTCCCAGCACCTCCTCAAGTTCACCAACCTGACCCTCTGAGTACTTTAGAGATTTTTATGGAGGTTTCATTACATAGGTATGATTGATGAACTCATTGGACATCGGTGACTGAACTCAATCTCCAGCTCTTCTCCCCTCCCTGGAGGTGGGGAGGTGGGACTGAAAGTTCTAACCCTCTAATCACAGGGATGGTTCCCCTGACAACCAGCCCCATCTTTAGGGGCTTTGCGAAAGTCACTTCATTAACATAAACTCCGGTGTGGTTGGAAGGGGCTTATTAGGAAAAACACCTTTATTGTTCTTTTTTTTTTTATAACAATTTTCTTTTTTTTTTAAGATTTTATTTATTTATTCATGAGAGACAGAGAGAGAGAGAGTGAGAGAGAGGCAGAGGGAGAAGTAGGCTCCCAAGGAGCAGGGAGCCTGATGCGGGACTCGATCCCAGGACCCTGGGACCGTGACCTGAGCTGAAGGCAGACGCTCAACCATCTGAGCCACCCAGGCGCCCAACACCTTTATTGTTCTTACCACTTGGGAAATTCCAAGGTTTTAGGAGCTCTGTGCCAGGAATGCAAGGAAGATCAATATATATTTCTTATCATACATCACAATATTACAGGCTGCTTGCTTGAAAGTCAATCATCTGACTTTCTAGCACCTTCCAAAGACCCCCTCCCCCATCACCCACTATCAAGTCTTCTCTCGCCATTACATTTCACAGACAAGCTCAACTGACTTCATTTCAAAATGTTGCTTATTATTATTTATAAACTTGTTTTCATTGTCTAGTTGAAATATTTTTCTCTCAAACTTACTTAGGTAACCTCAGTTACTTATGTATTATACCTCTTCACATTAGAAGTAGTAAAAATATTTTTATTCATTTAATAGATTTTTCCCTAACAGACAGCTTTCAGGAACAACCTTGCCCATGTGGTGCAAGGCAGAGAAGTATATGGCAGTCTTGGTCTTTTTCTCTAGATGGCAAGGAAGTCCTGTCACATTTGGAAGGCAGGAAACAAGGTAAACAGAGGAGAGGAGAAAAACAAAAAGAATGGAAGAATCTGGGACAACAATAATAGAAGACTGATACCTTAAAATGATGACGAGAAAGCATGTTTTCATTATAGTTCTATTATCTGAAGGGCCGCTGTGCTGACCAAGTCCTTGCCTTTGTGTGTATTTATGGAAGAGAGTTGGTATTTTAGCATCACAGTGTCTAAGAATTGGGCTGACTCTGTCAGCAGGGATTAGAGCAAAACATCTATAAGGAATGATCTTAGCTAAATCTTCCTTAGTTTAAGACAAGTGGTTTGCAGTAGAGTCCAACCTGATTACTCCCTACTCTCCAACCTAATGTGGAAGATGCAGTCTTTAAAAAAATGTCTCTGGTTATTAAGAGGCATATGGTTAAGGTTGTTAAGAGACCCGCAAAGCAACTACTCAACAGGTCAAAGTAGTTAGTGACTAGTATTATAATAAGAGGTACTTGTACGACTGAGTTCTTACTACACACTAAGTACTCCACCTGTGTGGAATCCTCACCCCAGTGCTGTGAGCCCGATCCTGGTATTATCCCATTTTATGACGAAGGCCACTGGTGCCCCATTAAGTAATGGGCTCCCCTCACAGACTTAGAAAGTGGCATGGATTCCACACAGGCTTTCAGATTCCTAAGACCTGGGAGCTGATTCTTGGGAAGAAAGAATGGATGATCCCATGAACCCACCAGGTGTTTCTGGGGAGACATTCCCAGGGCTTGTATGAGAGAAAAGCAGGACAACATCCTGCCTTTTCTAGAATGTGGCCATCCAGCCTTGCTTCATGGGAGACTGCTCGTTCTATTTAGACGAAGTTGTCTGCTTCTGTACGCGATGGCCATGCTCCTGATAAGAGCAGCTGGTGCAGGGGGAGACGGGAGGCGGGAGAATGGGGGTATGGCCGGAGAAGCTCCAGCGCTGCGACCGAAGGGCAGGCGCTTCCTCCGAGGGCACAGAGCCAATACCCTGTCACATCATGGTGACTAAGGATGTGCACCTCTGACCGCCTCTCTCCTACAAACGGCCCCCTACTGTCCTATCAGAAGTGTAGGCTGTGTGATGACTTTATAATGCAGGAATTTCAGGTTGAACAGGATGCAGGGGAGGTCCCCTCCCACAGAAGGGACCTCACAGTGCATCATTGGGGGCACTTCTCCTGCCCATCCAGACGTCAGACTGATGTGACAAACAAAGGCAGAAGGAAATGTAGATAAAATTAAATGTCCTTATAACCTGCAGCCCATTGACAAATACTTGAGGCAGGCAGAATATCATGTTCCTCCAGGAAGCGCCTAACTATTTTAATGTTAATGCCTTGCTAGAGGGAAAAAACAACCTGGGTTTGACAATAGCCGGGCCTCTGGTATCCTGTGTCTTCTTTAGCATATAAAAATCCTTTTGGACCGTCCTCTATCTTTACTCCGCCCAACACCATAGTATATAATCAGTGGCTCCTCACAATCCTGGGGCAGCAGCCCTTTCTGCCCCTGGTCCTGTACCCGTGCTTTCATAAAACCACCATTTTGCACCCAAGATGCCTCAAGAACTTGGCTGTTGGCTCCGGACTCCACCAAACCTTATCAAAACATTCAAAAAACTGCATCAAGACCTCCAGGGCCACCCAGCTCAGCAGCACCATTCGCTAAGGAGACGCATTCCGTAAGTGCTTGTGATGTGACAAGCCTCTTGTTACAGAGGTCCCTGGCTGACCGGCATGTTTGTCCGCCCCGAGGACAATGGATCTGCCCAAGCCTTCCCTAGCACATCAGGTGACACACATCTATTTAAGAACATCTTACGAGAAAAGAAATAATACCACATTAAGTGTTAGATTGCAGTTGTGAGATGCATCCCAATTTCAGAAAATTAAAATGTGAGAAAAGATGATTCACAGAAATCAAAAGTTGACAAATATTTTTCTTTGCTGGAGTCCCTGCTGTGCTGTAAGAGAGACAGGGGACTATTTTCTGTGGCATCTTTTCTCTCTGTTCCCAATCATAAATCAGCCTGTGTCAGAATCTCATAGCCACTCCTATCTTATGTTTGTGTGGGAGTGGAGTTTGCTTGCCGGTAGGATGCTGGAAATTAGCGATGTCACCCAGTTAAGGGTAACTGCTCCCAGGGGCCCTTTGTGTAATTTTTGTCCCACTCCTGCTGAAGAAATTGCAATTTCCCTGCAATAAGATGACGACTCTTTTCCACATCTCATACAAAGAACAGGCATTCACGGGGCTCCTCTGAAAAGCCAGGGGTATTTCCACCGCGGGAATCAGTCAATCAAGTGCTCCAGGGTGGGAAGCATAGTCACTAAATGTTCCTTAGGTCTCCCTATCACTCTGTGTAACTCCATAGAGCAGCCTCCCGAACAGGGGATTGATTCCTATCAGTCAGTCAGGAGAAGGGGAAGAGAAAGGAGGGAGAACTTGAGGAGATGGAGTCAATGTTGAAGTACATTCCCCTCCCTACTCCTAAACTTCCCATTTTATTTTTTCTGCTTCCGAAGGAGTTCTGAATGGTTAGGGGACATTATTTGGTACAAGTAATAGACGGTACAATTCAAAATAGCCAAGATAAAGGAGAAACTCAACATAACAAGGATTTCCAAAGTAGGGTGGTTCTGGGCTTGGTTAATTCAGAGGCCCAGTGATGACACCAAGCATGTGGACTGCTTCCATCTTTCTCCTCAGCCATCTTCAGCATTTCAATTCTCTCCTCTTTCCCAAGAAAGCTGCAGGATCAGCAGGCATCACATCATGATGGAAGCAGAAAAGGGAACCATCTTTTCCTGTGTCCCTTTCAAAGAGCTGAGAAATGTGGCCTAGAATCCCTCCCTTCTAGAAGATCCTCTCTCATCTCATTTGCCAGAAGTGGATCACATGAATTATCAGTGAAACAGTCACTCTGGGAGGAATGGAGACGACTGTGCTGGGCTTAGATCTGTCAGGATTTATGAGATCTCTTGAGGAGAGGGGGAGACCTGAACAACATGGAGGCACAGGAAGGGGGACTACTGGTTACCAACCTGGCCTGTCTGCTTCAAAGATCTACAGCCAATGTGGCCCCCTGAAACTTAGGAAACTGGTCTGGTTCCTGAAAGGATCTGTTGAAAGTACTTCGTTATGGAAATTTTGGCCTGCCCTTCTTCTGGTCAAATCTCCTGGTAAAGCTGGAGAAGTGAAGTTCTTGTCTCACGGAGTTGAAGAATGAATCACAGACAAAGGAGAGTGAGTAAAGCGACAGAGTTTTATTAAGTGAGGCTACAGAAGAAGCTCTCAGGAGTGAGAGGGGTCCTGACAGGGTGGCCACTGAGGGTGGTTAGGGTTGGTCTTTTATAGAAAGCTAACCAGGGGACTTAAATCCTTTTAACATCTCTATTGATAGCACCATTGAGTAAGGACTAGTGATAACACCTTCAATGGCTTACTGCCTTTTTAGGGTCTGGTAATTCTTTGTTGGTCACAAGTAGCTGTTATAACAAGACCCCGCCTCTGACACCTAGGACATCAAGGTCTGGTTTGTTCCCTTACCTCTGGTTTCCTTTTGTCTCCCGCATTTTTGAATTTTGTGAGCCTGACCCCATGGCTCCCTATCTGTCTCTCCTTACCTAGGCCAGCCTGTCCCTTGCACACTGGGATTAAAGGAATTCCTATGGAGACCCAGAGGTGCCGTGGGATGACCAGACGTGCTATATCCTACAGGGGCTGGTAGGGTGTCATCTCTAATTCTTCACTCTATTTTCATTTTTCTAAAACAGACCTAAGCATGTCAAAGCTCGAACAACCCAGTGGCATTCCAACCTGTTTCCAAGCCGTCTTTCTCCTCAGATCTCATTTCTTTTATGTACGAGTACTCAAGAACATCTTTTTCTTTTTAGTTCCTTTGTCTTTGCTGTGTCTTGAACACCCTTCTCTACTTGCCTGACTGGTAAACTCCTACACATCCTTCAAGACCCAAATCAAATGTCAAAACTCACTTCCTTGCTTTAATTTCTCCTTCATTTGCATTTCCATAGTTATTGCTGTCACTGCTCTAAAATCATCCCATTGCTGTTACAGCCTCCTGACAAGTTTCCCTGCCTCTTCTTGCTCCCTCTGCTTTATTTTCCACACTACAGAATATTTCTAAGGCACTAATCTATTCATCTCCCTCTTTTGCTAATATTCTTCATTAACTACCCACAGTGGCCAGGATGAAGCTCTGTAACACAGCTCATAAAAACCATGTTGATTGGGGTGTCTACCTCTTCCCTTCACATTAGGTGCTCTGCCACACTGAGTGATCTGTAGTTTATGAGTGTGGTATGCTCTTTTTCACCTCCCAGATTTGTGCAAATCCTGTTGCCTATGCCAGGAAGTCTCTCCTTCACCACGCCTTCAGGTTTCTGGTCCCAGCTGCTGGATTTGATGCCCCCAAGTGTTAACAGGTGCTCTCTCATACATCTTTAAAGCCTCTTAAGTTTTCCCTACTGTGGCACTTAAACCTCCGAGGTTTCACAGATTCTCTGAAGTTCCTTGAGGACAAGGGGGCTGCTTTTGTATATGGTTGTAACTCTGGCCAATCAAAAGGATTCAGGTGTTTGTAAAGGATGATGCCTGAGTTGATTCTTGCAGGTAAGTTGGAGCAATGTAGGCCTTCAAGATATCCATTTTCTCAACCCTTTGCAGTCTTGGTTCAGTCTTAGGCACAGTGATTAAAGCTGCAAGCCTTCATTTTGGCATGAAACCATTATTTTATTTTATTTTATTATTTTTTAATAATTTTTTTATTGGTATGTTAATCACCATACATTACATCATTAGTTTTTGATGTGTTCCATGATTCATTGTTTGTGCATAACACCCAGTGCTCCACGCAGAATGTGCCCTCTTTAATGCCCATCACCAGGCTAACCCATCCCCCCACCCCCTTCCCTCTAGAACCCTCAGTTTGTTTTTCAGAGTCCATTGTCTCTCATGGTTCGTCTCCCCCTCTGACTTACTCCACTTCATTTTTCCACTCCTGCTATCTTCTTCTTTTTTTTTTTCTTAACATATATTGCATTATTTGTTTCAGAGGTACAGATCTGTGATTCATCAGTCTTGTACAATTCACAGTGCTCACCATAGCACATACCCTCCCCAATGCCTATCACCCAGCCACCCAATCCCTCCCACCCCCCACCACTCCAGCAACCCTCAGTTTGTTTCCTGAGATTAAGAATTCCTCATATCAGTGAGGTCATATGATACATGTCTTTCTCTGATTGACTTATTTCGCTCAGCATAACACCCTCCAGTTCCATCCACGTCGTTGCAAATATGAAACCATTATTTTAGAAAGTCTCTAAAACTTTCAGCATTTGTGGACCATTGACTTTGTCGACAAATCACGCAAATGTAAATATTTTCAAAAGATGCATCATAACCAGAGAAATGAAACTAAAGCCTAATGTTAACTTACTATTGTTATTACTAATAATAGTTTCATATCAGTAAGAAGGGTTATACATGTTTACTGTCTTTCACTAAGAGATCTGCAGATACTTTGAGCCATTGACCAGATTTTACATCTAGTTTATATTTCTCTTTGTTCTGTTGAATTGCAACATTCTAACTCTAGGACGAAAGCTTTGGGAGATAGTCAGCAAGTGTTTGGGATATCTTTCAAGTGCTTGTGGGAGAATTATGGTGAGACTTCTTACTAAGTGCTTTCTCCACTCCATCGGTGATCAACTAGAAATCTAAGGTTGGATGTTTCACCTTGGGAGATAGTGATGGATAGATTATTAAATCCAATCTGAGTAAGTTCAGCTTCAGAAAGTATTTCTTTTTCTTCTTTTTTTTTAGCACGTTCTTAAAATTTAAAAATATGTTCATTATGCAGGATCAGTTTATTTCTCCAGTGAGTGAAGAAAATCACCTAGGATTGGAAAATATTAAAACACTCAGCAATCAAATCATTTATATCATAATTCAGTCTTTTAAAGAAATATTGATAGGTTAGCGTAACATTAAAAATCATTCTATTTCTGCTCTGAGGTGATAGTTTTATGCTAGCTATTCAATATGTCAATAATATTATATATATAATATTGGAAGAAATCACTTGAAATGATAGAAATAGTCTTCATGAGGGTAACCATACAGGGCTGGGACAGTCCCAGTTTATGTCTATTCTATCCCAATAGAATCATCAAAGGTGTCTCCTTTTACTCTCAAAAGTGTCCTTTTCTTTAAAATCAGTTTTATTTATTTGACAGAGAGAGAAAGAGAGAGCATGCACAAGCAGGGGGAGTGGCAGGCAGAGGCAGAGGGAGAAGCAGGCTTGCCACCAAGTGGGGAACCCAAGGCAGGGCTCAATCCCAGGACCCTGAGAGCATGACCTGAGCTGAAGGCAGATGCTTAACTGCTGAGCCAGCCAGGCGCCCCTCAAAAGTGTCCTTGATCAGACAATAAATCACACAAGCTCAGTAGTCCTTCATGGCATTAACGGTGTTAAGTAATATAGAAATATTTCTATGTAGGGGCGCCTGGGTGGCTCAGTCGTTAAGCGTCTGCCTTCGGCTCAGGTCATGATCCCAGGTTCCTGGGATCGAGTCCCGCATCGGGCTCCCTGCTCCGCGGGAAGCCTGCTTCTCCCTCTCCCACTCCCCCTGCTTGTGTTCCCTCTCTCGCTGTGTCTCTCTCTGTCAAATAAATAAATAAAATCTTTAAAAATATATATATATATTTCTATGTATGGTCTCATGTGAGCACTTTTGAATAAAATTAAGTCTCTACATATGGTCTCACATGAGGATTTTTCCCTATGGCAGTGTAGAAAAGGGAGAATTTTTAGTCAGTGCCCACTTTTTTTTTCTCCCACACAGCATGCCAAACAGTTTTATTGCTAGTGGATGTAATGTGGTCATATTTATACTTCCATTATTTCCTTCAACCCCAAATCAAGATCAGGAGTCACAGCACTGAAAGCCAGTGAAGAATGTAGTAATGTGAGGGGTGCCTGGGTGGCTCAGTCAGTTAAGCATCTGCCTTTGGCTTGGGTCATGATCCCAGGGTCCTGCGGGGGAAACCCCTCATGGAGCCCAGGTCGAGCCCCCTGTTGAGGCCCGCTCAGCAGGGAGTTTGCTTCGCCCTCTGCCCTTCCCCCCTGCTCATGCTTTCTCTCTCTCTCTCTCAAATAAATAAATAAATAAAAATCTTAAAAAAAAGAAGTTCAAGAAAAGACTGTAGTAATATGAAAACAGGTATTCAAGAGCAAATTCCTTCACTCACATGAGAACACCCTTCCTGGTTCGTCCCCAGCTGTCAGCATGGACCCAGTGCACTTTTCCCAATCCATATCACTTTTCATAAGGGAGTTTTCAATGAATGAGAATCTCTTCTTTATAAGAACACGCGATTTCAGTAATAAGTGCAACAAACACATCAAATACTTCTTCACAGATGGACAGCACATACGCCCAGTGTGGATTCATGCTCAGTGTATCAGTAGCTGCATCCACCTGAAAAGCGCACACACACATAGCATGAATGTGTGATAGCACTTCTACATCATATGTCATTGTCATTAGATGGCATCCAGTGGTTCCATTTGTTAAAGGAAATAGGTCTAATAGCTCATTCTGTTTTCTCTCAAGCACTGGATTTTTGTATCTACAGAAGCTTTATAAACCTCTTAGCAAAAGTATGGCCTGGCTCTAATTTTGCAATGAGGAGTAAAATGATCAATAATGTCTTAGTAATATTGGTCTCTGCTTTTAGTGACACAATAGGTTAGCTCCCCCCTGAGATGCATTGTTTAGGGCGTGTGTTGGAAAAACTTCATTAGTCTACTATAGAGATCACTCTTCTTTATTTGAAAATTATGGGAAAGTTCTCTTGGCTTCATATCATTGTTTGATAAAATTTCAAAACAGTGTGGCAAGGAATAGGGATAAATAAATGAATTATTAGTCAAATAAAATTCAATTTAATTTTTTCATCACTGTATACTTCCTTTTTGCATTTTCTTCTTAGGCTACATGTAGGAAATTATCTCATTTGCAGATCCCCTTGAACCAGAGTATATAAATTCACTTTCCATATTTTGCACTGCGTTTCTGATCACCACTCTTATGTTATAGAAATTATATATGCAAAATATACAATTTATATATTATATAAATAACACTATACCATTTTTATGATTTCTTATATTTATGGTACATTTTTATCATTATTTTTCACTTCAGAAAGCCACTTTGAACCTCTGTTCCATTTCTATCAGTTAAATAATAAAATGAATAGTAATGTTAGATATGAACTCATTCTTCTGATAAAGCATAGTTGAAGTTTTAAGAATGAATTGGTTATCAAAGCCTTACAAGGTGCTTGTCAGAATTTTCAGTGTGTAAGCTAAAAACAACTATAATCCTAAATTAAAAGAATTCTCAGATAACATTTAAAAGACTTTTTGAATACAGGGAATAAGCAAATCGTGAAAAATAAGATGAGGTTCTATAAAATGATTTGATAGCTTATCTCTTTGTTAGGAAGGGGGATGGTCTTTCTGATTTAGAATGAATACAAAGAGATTTTTAAGTCTTCTGAATTTAGACTGGTATTGATCTAGGAGCCTAGGAAATTTTGGTGTATGATTGATATTGTATTAAATTTGAAGTGATTATCATCACCTTAATTGGATAAAAAAGTACTTTAAGAAATCATTTTACCATATCTACTTCTTTAAGTTATTCCAAGAGGCTAAATTTTTGTAAAAAAATAAACAGAATTTTTTGGATGGTAAATATATTTTTATTTTGGGATTTAGTCATTGGAATTTTATATGTTATAGCCAATAAATTATTAGAAAAAAAGCTTCTATTTATAATCATGGTAAAGAATGTGAAGGCTTTAGGCTTAATCCATGGTGGGTGAGGTATAACAGTTTCCACTCTGATAGAAGATAGGACATTCACAGACCTATAAGGTCCAAATACATAAGTAAATACCTAATAGCATTTTATTTTTGTTTACTGATTATAAATGATTGGTATTGATTTTCATAGCTATTGTTCATTCTAATATTTCTGAAACTTTAATGGCTACTTAATTTATTAGACTATTTGAAACTGTCTTAAAAATACCCTTTATGAATAAACTATTTCTGAATTTAAAAAAAAAAGAATGAATTGGTTATTAGGACTATAGCAGCATTTCTGTGAAAAATCACAATCTTTTATTTCAAATTTGTGAAATGTACATTGAACCCAAGTCTCTTTGCTTTTCCCTCTGAACCAGCCAGGGATTAGCAGTGTTCTGAGACCACATTTTTACAACAGTGCCTCCTCAAAGGGCAGGCCCACTACTGGCCTATATATTGACCTCTGTTGGCCAGAAAGGCATAAAAATTACAGGACTGAAAAGTTGTTCTCCTGAGTGTCATGCTAAAACATCACTTTAGCACAGAGAAAACCATGTTCTCAAGTGTGGAGACTGGATAAGTCAAGAAGGGAGGTTGTCTGAGTTTCCTTGGTTACAACGGTGGTGTTCCACAGACCTTGTAGACTAGAAGCTCTCTCTCTGCATTGCAGGAATGGAGAAAGCTCTGCCCAGCAATGATACTAGCCACCAGTAGCAACCAAGGAACAGATGAAGTACAGAACTGTGAGACTGGATTACAAAATAGTGAAGCTGGTTTTGCAAAGCTATACATGAACACCAATCTTGTTAAATTAATCTATCCATTTCTTCATTCATGTGTCGAAATTTCAATGTATATTATTGAAAGACCATTTCTCTTGATTCAAACTTACTACAGTCTCTGCCTTTACCTTCCCCACCCCACCCTATTTACTCCCTTAAGTTTTTGCACCAGATTTTGAGTCTCAGTTTTTAATTTTTTTTCCAAATTGAGGTACAACTTACATATGGTGTACATATAGATTTTAAATGTAGGTTTGAATTGTCTTGAGAAATTGATATCAAAGAAGCAGAACGTTTCTATAATTTAAGTTTTGAATTACAGTTATTATAATTTTAGTATGAAGAAGTGTTTTTTGAATTAACATCTACCTGACCATATTTTTAGGTCTCTTAAATAGTGTATTAGATGTGGGTGAAGAGAGAATTACTGAACTAGAAGATAGATTACCTAGAGTGTAGCATATATGCACAAAAATGGATAAGATAAAAGAGAGATTATGAGATATTGAGGCTGTGTATGATACAGAGATACAGAATACACAAAGAATTCTTTTTTTTTTTAAGACCGTATTTATTTATTTGAGAGAGAGAGAGAGAGCACAAGCAGGGAGAAAGGCGGAAGGAGAGGGAGAGGCAGGCTCCCTGCTGAGCTGGGAGCCCGATTGTGGGGCTGGATCCCAGGATCCTGGGATCATGACCTGAGCTGAAGGCAGATGCTTACCTGACTGAGCCACCCAGGCGCCCCTGGAATATACAAAGAACTCTTAAAAGTCAATAACAAGAAGACAAATAACTCAATATAAAAATGGGCAAAGGATTTATTTTTGTTTTAAGATTTTATTTATTTATTTGAGAAAGTGCAAGACAGAGAGAGAGAGAGAGCCTGAGCGGGGTGAGGGGCAGAGGGAGAAGCAGACTCCCCACTGAGCAGGGAGAATGGGCAAAAGGATTTAAATAGACATTCCTCAAAGAAAATATAAAAGTGTCTCATAAGTCACATGAAAAATGCTCAACCTAGTTGGCAGTAGGGAAGTGCAAATGAAAATCACACTAGGATATAACTTCCCACACACTAGCCCAGCTATAAGAAGATGGAAAGAGCAAGTATCAGGAAGGATGCTGAGACCCTGGAATACTCAGGCCAAAGTGGTGTAGCCACTGTGAAAAAAGTTGGGCAGTTTTTCAAAAAGTTAAACATAGAGTTACCATATGACCCACCATATATAATCCTAGGTAAATATCCAAGAATAATGAAAATATATAAGTCCTCACAAATCTTGTACATGAATGTTTATAGCAGCATAACTGATGATAGGCCACAAATGGAAACAACCCAAATGTCCATCCCTGATGAATGGGTAAATAAAATATAGTATATCCATACAATAGAATGTTATTCAGTCATAAAAAGGCCTGAAGTACTCATACCTGCTACAACATGGATAAACCTCAAGAACAGTCTGCTAAATGAAAGAAGCCAGTCACAAAAGACCACATATTATATAATTTTATTTATATGAAACATCCAGAAGAGCAAAGCTATTTAAAAAGTAGATTAATGTTGCTTAGGGCTGTGCTGGAAGTGGGGAGTAAGGAGGAATGGGCAGTGACTGTGAAGGAGTATAAGAATTCTTTTTGGGATGAGACATATGGCCTAAAATTAGATTCTGGTGACTGTTGTACAACTCTGGGAATATACTAAAAATCACTGAATTGTAAATTTTAAATGGGTGACTCTTACATATCTCAATAAAGGTGTTAAAAATGTGATAGGCAAGGGGCACCTGGGTGGCCCGGGTCATGCTCCCAGGGTCCTGGGATTGAAGCCCCATGTCAGGCTCCCTGATCAGCAGGGAGCTTACTTCTCCCTCTCCCTCTGACCCTCCGTAGTTCTCTCTCTCTCACTCTGCTGTCTCTCTTTCTCAAATAAATAAATTCTTTTTAAAAATGTGATAGAGGGTGCCTGGGTGGCTCAGTTGGTTGAGCGACTGCCTTCGGCTCAGGTCATGATCCTGGAGTCCCGGGATCGAGTCCCACATCGGGCTCCCTGCTCGGCGGGGAGTCTGCTTCTCCCTCTGACCTTCCTCCCTCTCATGATCTCTCTCTACCATTCTCTCTCTCTCTCTCTCAATAAGTGAATAAAAATCTTTAAAAAAAATAAAAATAAAAAAATAAAAAATAAAAATGTGATAGACAAAACATTAGAAGAAATCTAGGAAAGCTTTTGGGGTTTTTTTTGCCTCAGAGTAAGAAAGGATATCTTAAACAAGATCCCCAAAGTACAAATCATAGAGGAAATGATTGAGAAAATATTAACTACCTTGATAAATCTAATTGCCTTTAATTGAAAACTTGTGTTTATCAAAAGATACCATAAAGAAAGTAAGGAGACAAGCTACAGTCTCAGGGAAGGTATTTGCAACACATGTTCTGTATACTAAGTCTATGGCATGATTAAAACGTGTAACCACTTTTGAAAGGAATTTGGTATTTACAGAAAATCTGATGGTGTGTTTTGCACCATTCTTCCTAGGCCTGGAATTGATTTTGTGTGTCCACATCTGGTCCCTGCCACTGAGTCACACCTGTGGTATGTGGCAGGATGGTGCTGGGGGTGTAGTAACCCACATGTTCCATCCAGGGGACGAAACTTGTGAAAGAAGCTTTTCCCCACCACGAAGTTTTCATGACAAGCTGAAGGCCATTGCCTGCAGCCTGAGCATGCCTCTTGGAAGGTTGTTGGAGGACTCTAACAGGATGCTCACTGACAAGCCCCAGCTTGGTGTGCTCTGGAATTTCTTATTAACAGTGTATCCTTGGGGTGCCTGGGTGGCTCAGTTGGTTAAGTGTCTGACTCTTGATCTCAGCTCAGGTCTTGATCTCAGGGTCGAGAGTTCAAGTCCTGAATTGGACTCCAGGCTGGGTGTGAAGCCTACTTAAAAAAAACCAAAAACAATGTATCCTTTCAGCTTGTGGAAGCAAAATGATATTTGCATAAGATTTATGTATTGGAGTGCTTATTTTCACTGAGCCTCTGCCATTTTTGCTAGCTATACCATCTCATATTCCCCCTAGTACTATAAAACTCTTCCAATTGCTTCACATCCTTGCCAAGACTTGGCATTGTCCAAGCTTGACATTTGTGCCAATCTGTGAGAGTACTTAAACATATAATGTGCTGACTTTGGTATATCTCCTTGATATATATCCACATACCTTGGTATGTGTCCAAGAAACTTTGGACATGTGTACCAGGAGACCAGAATATTCACAGCAGCACTGTTTGTAAAAGATGGCAAACCATCAAAATGTCCAGTGAATGGAGAAAAGAAAAATGCTTTTTCTATATCTATTCACACAACGGAATACAATATAGTAGTGAAGACAGTTGAATGATCGCTACAAAAATCAACGTGGATTTATTTTATGTACATCATGTTGATGAAAAAAGCCCATCACAGAAAAAATAACCCTAGCACAATTACCTGTGTATAAAGGTCAAAAACTTGCAAACAGACTATTGATTTCTAGACATATATGTGATAAAACTAAAGCATGGGAACATGCAATGCCAGTTTCAGGACAGCAGGATAATAATTACCTTTTGGTGGAGGGAAGGCAGTTTGATCATGAAGAGGCACACCGGGAGCATCAAAAGCATTGGTTTTGTTTTATTTCTTAAGTTGGGTGTCATGGCTATTCATTTCTGTATGCTATTTATATATATATTAAACACATATGCTTCCTTATAAAAATTTTAAATAATTTGGGTTAAAAATATATGACATGTTTATATAAAATGTAAAATATCCATAGACTGTATATTTCTATATGCGTATGTAAATGTACTTAAAAATATTAACTATTCAATAGCTTTAAGGATTATTAATGTGCAAAACAGGCAACCTGGTTAAAACTTAGAGGTGGGTGACAATACGCTCTGGGCACATGTTCTGTGTAACCTCCTGAGCTCTGCCCAATACAGTCCAGCACTCAAATGTCTTCATGTTAGATCAGTTAGCATCTTGGCCTTTTCTCTCTCCTTTGTCAAAGCCTTCCAGAATTGCACCTCTTAGCCCAACTTACAGACTTTGTTCTGTTTTTTTCAAGAGTCTGTTACACTTACCAATACCCCGAACCCTGTCTTACTAGTTTAGCTTGGTGTGGTCCACAGAGAACAGGAGGGTGAATGGGAGAGAAACCCGCCATGCTTGATTGTAGTAAGCATGTTGTTACATACTGACATTTAAACAGTCACATCAAAATATTCTGCTTCAGTGGTATTTCAGGTAATCAATACAAAAATGTATGTTCATTTTTTTAAAAGATTTTATTTATTTGACGGGGGGGAGGGGCAGAGGCAGAAGCAGGCTTCCTACTGAGCAGGGAGCCCGACGGGGCTCCATCCCAGGACCCCGGGATCATGACCTGAGCCGAAGGCAGACGCTTAACTGACTGAGCCACTCAGGCGTCCCATGTAAGTTCATTTTTACCACCTAGATCTGAGCATTACTGTCAGTCTGATTAAAGCCAGAAAGACATTCTGAAAGATCATCAATTCTATTCTTAAGTGGTTTCTCACTTGTTTGTATATTATTATTATTACCCTATTAGGACAAAGAGCCCATATGTGCCCCAGGAGAAGAGCAGAGGGGACTTTGTAAAAGAAACAAAACCTCCCAAACATACACGTTCACATGGCTTTATCAAAATGTATATATTAGTGTGTGTGTATGTGTGTGTGTGTGTGTATGTGTATACATATATATATATACATAAAATAACTTCTTTATTTATAATTTAATGATAGGAGATTAGTCTGGGTTGAAGTTTTAGAATTATACTTGGGAATAGCGAGCCTGGAACGACAACCACTTAGAAGATGATCCTATGCACATATGATGACATATATACTCTATATGTTTTATATTTAAGTTATATTTAAATGTGTCTATTGAAAATTCAAGTTACTTGATGATAATAAGGTCTAGCATTTATTGAGCAACTATTTATAGGAACTGCTTTTAGTGCTTACATATACTAACTAATTTTATCCTCACAGTAATCATGAGACAGGTTTTATTATCATCCCCAACATCACTCACCTGAAATTTAACATGTTCAAAACGGATCTCCTGCCTACCCCTACCACATGCCTTCCTCATAGAATTACCCCTCTTAGTTCATGGAAATTTCATCCTTTCTCTTCACACTGAAAACCTGGAAGAAGTCATCCTTAATTTCTCTCTGTCTCTTTCTTTCTTGACAAACACATATGGTTGTGCAGGTTGTGCACTGCACAAGGTAAGGAGTTGCTGTTTATACTGTAGGCATCATAGATTGTGTACTAAGTACAGTAATTTTCCAGCATCTGCCAATTCTAATAGAATAAGTACATTATAACAATTTTCTGAGAGATTGAAGGAAAATGTCATGATTATGGGCCACCAGTGCTCTTGTCACCATCTACACTAAATTATTGCTGTGGCCTTCCTGCTTCCACCCTTGTCCTCATTCAGCCATTGTCAGCACACTGGTCTGTGTGACCCTGGAAGTCAGGTCAAATCACGCACCTGCCTCCAGTGAGCTTTCTCCCAGAGAAACGGCAGAGTCCTTACTACAACAGCTTCATGAGCTTTGTCCCTGATACTGTTTTGTCTGTCCTTCTACTCTCTCCCCCACCCCCCAGCCCCTTGATTCTTTCACGCTGGCCTCCTTACTGCGCTGACGCACTCCCAGCTTCGCCACATCACTCTCCATTTGCTACTGTGCACGCCCTTTCCTCTTTCAGGTCTTCATTCAACTGTCCTCGGTGTGGCCTTCCCTGGCCGCCCTATTTAGAATTGTGGTCCTGTCCCACCCTAGCCAGTCTTGGCTTCACCCACAGTCACAGCGCTTGTCACCGTCAGGTTTTGATACATTCAATTTATTCTGATACATTTTATTTTTATTTTTTTAAAGATTTTATTTATTTATTCATGAGAGACAGAGAGAGGGAGAGAAAGACCCTGCATGGGCAGGGATCTTTGTTTTGTTCATTGTGGATCCCAGGCAACAGTTCTTGGCCCAGAGAAAGCAATGAATTAATCAATACTTTGAATAAATACATCTTCATTTTACAGATTAGGAAATTGAGACTCCGGAATCGTCAAGTTACTTTTTCAAGGCCAACAACCAGGAAGTGGTGAAAGCAGGGTGCAAAGTCAGGGACTTGAACTTCACACCCCTCTGTGATCTCTAACCTCTGTGCACTATGCTATATATCCAACAACATGATTCTTTAAAACTGATGATGATGATGATGATGATGACAATAGCTAATACTTTTAGCACCACGCTCTAACCAACTGAGCTAACCGGCCGGCTACAATAGCTAATATTTTTAATGCTTACTTGTGTTGTGCACTGTGCTTTACATGTGTTATCTAATTTGATATCCAGGAAACATCTCATCCGAGTCAGATTGGAGTCCTTAATGTTTTGGCAAATTAACTGCTGTGCCATTCAGGTATAACTAAAGATGAACAGAACCTTATGCCCACACCCGGAAGAGCAGCATAAACTTCCCTTCTCCCTGTGGGGAAGGCAGGAAACTAGCAACTTCAAATTTCACATGAACAAATTGGAAATTGTGTAGCTATGAGAGAGACCCCAGCGTAATCATCCTATTATGGTTGGCTTCTTTCACACAATTTATTATTCATTTATTCCCTCATACATTCATTCACATTCAATTATAATTCACTCATTCAACAAACATTCACTGAATGATTGCCCTGTGATGTACTGTGCCAAGTTCAAAGGCTACAAAGATAAAGATAACACATTCTCCAAGCTTGAGGGACTCGCATTCTCGCAAGAGAGACGAATGCAAGCACAAAGAATGCCCCTGAAGCGTAAGCGCCATACCAGAGGATCGGTAGGGAGTGGAGTGCTGAGGAAGCCCAGAGCAGGGAAGGCCTGACTAGCCCTGTCTGGGGTGTACTTCTCAGAGGAGGTGGCCCAGGATGAGGAGTTCACCGGGCAGGATTGGTGGGGGAGGGCCTCCAGGCAGAGGAGGGGATTTGCAAAAGCACAAAGGCATGACTCGCGTGGGGGTGTCCTGCATAGAGCTCGGTATAACAGGAGCTGGGAAGGCATGTGGGGAAGAGGTGGGAGAAAGGAAAACAGGAGCCAGAGGGATTTTAAATAAGGTCATGATTAGATCAGATTTTCATCTTATGGAAAATGCCTCAAGAGCCTGGATGGAAACCCAATTAGAGGGGCAAAGCCAGACAGAAAGAGGCAGCAGATACCTGGCACTTTGAAGCTGCTACTTTGATGCAGGTGTTTTGGCTGGGGGATATTTTGGGGTGGCCTAAAAATAATTACATTTTCAGCTCTTAAAAATTACCAAGTGATGTGCAAAACAGCCGTCTCACCTCATTGCAGAACCTCGCCCCATGCCAACTCCTGAATCTGTGGAGGCTGGGAATGGGGTCAAAAGCAGGCCAGAATTAGACAACATCTGGCAGGGGGGCCACACGTCGCCAGCAATCATGCGCATCCTGCAGGCTCCTAGCTCAGGGAGAGCCATTAATATGCAAGAAGCACACTGCTCCTTCTCTGAGAGTTCCCTTGTATTTTGCAAGAGCTGGTTACTCCCCAGCAGTTATGAGTGTAACAGTGATTTACTTTTAGTTAATAAGCATTATTGAGTGCTTTAACCAATATGTATTCTATTTTCCATTAGAGAAATCTTAAGAATAGAAACCTCTGCTTTTATTGGCTGCCATATAATGTTCAGTTTCTTTGGGGGTTTCATCTTATATGCTGGAAGGAGCTGCAGAGAGGATATATTATGAGCACTATTTTAATTGTAATGAAAAATAAAGCCATTGTCTTAATTGAACTGGAGAGTCTGGAATATAGCTGACATCAGGCATAGCTGGATCTAGGGGCTCAGTGATATCACTCTGGCTCTCTTGTTTTGAGACAGGCTTTTTCCACATCTCAGGCTACATAGTCAACTGACACCCCAACACTCATATCTGACCAATGGAGCAAACCCAGATAAAAGAGAATTTTTTCAAGATAGCTTTTGGGAAAAACTGTTCCAGGAGAAATTTTGATTGGCTCCTAAACTATGATCCAAGATATGAGGTATTCTTTTTTTTTTAAGATTTTGTTTGTTTGTTTGTTTGTTTATTTATTTATTTATTTATTTATAGAACATGAGTGGTTAGGGGCAGAAGGAGAGGGAGAGAATCTTAAGTAGACTCCGTGCTGAGCACAGAGCCCAAAGTGGGGTTTGATCTTACAACCCTGAGGTCATGACCTGAGTGGAAACCAAGGGGTGGACACTGACTGAGCCACCCAGGTGCCCCAATAAGCGGTATTCTAACTGACCAAGCTGGAGGCATGTGTCATGCCTATCTATAGAAAGTGAGAGTTGGGGAGCAGCAGTGTGGGGGTTCAACCCTACTGGAATCCCATAGGGTGGATATTTCCCAAGTAGATGTGTTCTTTTTACCATAGGGAAGAGGGAAATTATATGAGATATCCATTCTAGGTATAGCGACCATATAATTAATTGCCCAAGCTGGATAAATAATGATTATTCCAGGACAACAGGCATAAATCATAACTCTCCTAGGCCATTGAGGAAACATGGTCACCCTACCTATGTGGGAGAGGCTATTTCGGCACAACATGATCCTTTACCTTTGTACTCCAAATTGCACAGAAAATCCTTAATTACATTTCTAAGAGTTCTTTAGTGCTCTTATAAAATATGCACATTATGTTTAATAACCTCAAACTCACGGTTTGAGGGCTTTGGTATCTTTTTATAGCCTAACCCTGGTTTATAAGAATTTTTTAAAAATTTATTTACTCATTTGAGAGAGAGAGAGAGAGAAAAAGAGAGAGAGTGTGTGAGAGCACAAGCAGGGGGGAGGCACGCAGAGGGAGAAGCAGGCTCCCTTCTGAGCAGGGAGCCAGATGCAGGGCTGGATCCCAGGACCCCAGGATCATGACCTGAGCTGAAGGCAAACTCTCAACCAACTGAGCCACCCAGGTGCCCCTATCAAAATTTAAAACACCTTTTCTGGGCACTTGGGTGGCTCAGTCGCTAAGCGTCTGCCTTCGGCTCAGGTCATGATCCCGGGGTCCTGGGATCGAGCCCTGCATCGGGCTCCCTCCTCCGCGGGGAGCCTGCTTCTCCCTCTCCCACTCCCGCTGCGTTCCCTCTCTCACTGTGTCTCTCTCTGTCAAATAAATAAATAAAATCTTCTAAAAAATAAAATAAAAAAAAATAAAACACCTTTTCCCCCTGATTATAATAGTCATCTTAAAAAAAAACATTAAAAAATAATATTAAATAATATAGATGTGACTAAAATATAAAGTAAAAGTCAGTGTAATTGGGCAGTCAGGGAGTACATAAGTGTCAGTATCTCTTAGTAATACAAAAACAGTAAGTTTTGACCAAGTTTTGACCCAGACACTTAGAGACAAATAGGAAGTTATCTGGGGAATCCACAGGTGAAACAACAGAGGTAGTGGTTGAGACACTGGAAAGAAGGGGACTGTGTTGAGAAATGTATTTAAGAGCTGGCACCCAGGACTTGGTGACTGGACCAAAAGTGCAAGGGAGAGATTGACGTCCACATTTCTGTGGATCAGGCAACTGCCTCGAAAGGGTGCTCATCAGAGAAGCAAGAACTATTAGAAGAAAAGGAGGACTAGAAGATGTAAACAAAAAATGGTTCCAAACCTCCTCTGGGTCTGATTTAATTTACAACCTCATTCTGGGAAGAAATGAATGCATTCCCTGACAAAATGCAAAAGCAATTTTCTGATAAACTTTAATGGAATTAACACTTAATCTGGGAACCAGTCATCATCCTCCACCTAGCTCACCATCAGTCAAGAGTCTTATGACCAACAATCAAACTTTCTTTTCTTCCTCCTCCCTTTTTAACAATGTCGATTTAACATTTTCTTTACCTACAAAATGCCCCATCAAGACAGTCTTTGAAATGACCACAACAGACCTTTTCTTTTGTAGCAAGATTATGATGAAGTTTCAGCATGCGCTTGTAACTGGGGTTTGCAGGGGAGGGTAGTGTCTGCTTCATTTATAGATATTTTAAGTCCTAGTTCTATTGAGGCTTTTGTAAGATTAAAACAACAATTTAAAAATATTTATTAGAGTAATACACGTTCACAGAGAATTTGAAAAATCCATAAAAGTAGAAAGAACAGGAATCTTATTTTTACATCGTCTTTATGCATTTATTTCCCCCCCATTATTTGTAGTTCTGTCTATGAATTTTCTTTGTTTTTATGTATTTATTTATTTTTAAAAATTTTATTTTATTTCTTTTAAAGATTTTATTTATTTGAGAGAGACAGAGACAGAGATCCAGCGAGTGAGCAGGAGCAGGAGCAGGGGCGGGGGGGGGGGGGGGGGGATGGGGCAGAGAGAGAAGCAGGCTCCCTGCTGAGCAGGGAGACTGACATGGGGCTTAATCCCAGGACCCTGAGATCGTGACCTGAGCTGATGGCAGACGCTTAACAGACTGAGCCACCCAGGCACCCCAAGATTTTATTTTTAAGGAATCTCTACACCCAACATGGGGCTCGAACTTACAACCCTGAGACCAAGACATGCATGCTCCACTTACTGAGCCAGCCAAGCTCCCCTCTTTCTGTGGATTTTCTTTCTAAAGCCTTTGTCCCTTTTTCTATTGGTTTGTGGCCTTTTTAAAATTAATGTGGTAACTTTTTTTTTTTTTTTAAAGATTTTATTTATTTGACAGAGACAGCGAGAGAGGGAACACAAGCAGGGGTGGGAGAGGGAGAAGCAGGCTTCCTACGGAGCAGGGAGCCCAATGCGGGGCTCGATCCCAGGATCCCGGGATCATGACCTGAGCCGAAGGCAGACGCTTAACGTCCGAGCCACCCCGAGAGTGGTAACTTTTTATACAGGAAGTATATTGCCCCAAATCAATTGATCTTTCCAGGTGGGAGCTTGTTTTTTGCCTAGGACTTCTGCTTCCGGGTGGGTTCCCTAGGAGTGCCTCCCACTGACTTATTTTAAGACTGTCAAATGCTAACTTCTCTTGAGGAGTTACTATGCATCAGGCCCTTGTTAACTTGGCCTCCTGAGAAGGACCGCTGCCTTTGGCTGCAGTCCCCAGGGGTGAGCACAGTGTCTGGCACGTGGCGGGAAATAGATACTTTATGAATCATGATAGCGGTAAGATTCTTTTTTTTTTTAAGATTTTATTTATTTATTTATTTGAGAGAGAGAGAATGAGAGATAGAGAGCACGAGAGGGAAGAGGGTCAGAGGGAGAAGCAGACTCCCTGCTGAGCAGGGAGCCCGATGTGGGACTCGATCCCGGGACTCCAGGATCATGACCTGAGCCGAAGCAGTCGCTTAACCAACTGAGCCACCCAGGTGCCCAACAGCGGTAAGATTCTTAAAGGATGACTATTTGCCAGGAGTTACTAAGCATGCTGCATACATTGTTTCATTAAAATCCTCAAATTCTATGAAGTAAGTGCAATTATTGCCACTATTTTACAGGTGAGGGAACTGAGCATAAAGCAAAATAATTCATCTGAGATCCCACAGTTAGAGCGGAGATTAAAACCCAGTTCTGTGTTATGGTGGAGTTTAAGATAATTATGATGCTATCAACAGAATTATATCGAGAAGGGGAATTTTAGACTGAGGCATGGACATTTGACCCTGTGAATAATTCAATATTTATGTGGTCTAACATCACAAAATTTGTGCCCTAAAGTTATTTTGAATCAGTTTTTTTAATGAAATTGAGAGCATTGCATTATATAACTAGAAAAATCCCACATCATAAATTTCATGTTTCTCAAAGCTCCCAAATTATAACCAGGCAGAGTTTGGCAGGGAAAGGACCCAGTGGAGAGCAAAAAGACCCCACAGGTAATAAAATGAGCTAATGATCCAGACTTGCATTGTGAAACTACCCAGGAGTGCAAAAGGCAAAGTGAGCTTCATAGAATTATCTCTTACTTTGTCAAAGTTTCATTGTAGCTCAGACTGAAACCCTAGTCTCATGTTACGTCCAGTCTTTGTAACACAAGTTAATTGAGACCATTTTCTCCTCATACAATTTTATGAGTGCTGATGTGTAAAATCCTCTTCCTATATGTAGAGTCACACTCCGAATTGATTTGGCCAATTGAGCTTGAGTTCATGTCTGTACATAGAGGGCTGGCTACCTTCACGGTCACAAGAAGACAGCCTCCTCCACAGCCCGCCTGCCACTTTCTCGGCTCACGCCGGGCCTGACTTGCTGGGCTTGAGCAGTTCGAGGCCTTATGCAGAGCCAGCTAACTACTCCGTTTCCCTGGGATACGAGGTTGCCTCCATTTGCAGGGCATTGCAGCTGGGGCAGGGAGACAAGGGATGGCCATGGGCCATGGGCCATGCGGACTGGACCTACAAACTTTAGTCAACAGAGGGAGCACGGTTTGGTGCTGGTACTGACCAGCAGCTGCATTTTGCCCATCTTCCTTTGAACCCACTTTCTGTATCGCCAGTCGGTTAGAATATATTCTGTGTGTTTTTATGGAAAGAACACAGGACTATGAAGCAGAAAACACGTGTCCTTATTCTATGTGATTCAGGACAAGGCATTTCAATTTCTGAACCTCAGTTTCAATTGTAAATGAGGGATAATAATATCTTTCTTATGGAATAATCGCAAATATCAAATGAGATAATGTGTTTGAAGACGCATCGCAAAACTCCATGTACCTTATGAATATTTTGTTATACATAATTTTATGCCAATTTTATAACCGAGGAGGCTGAAATTCATTGGGATTAAGGCCACACCTCTACTAAGAAGCAAAGCAAGGGTTTGAACCAAGTCTAATTCCAGAAACTCGTCTTTTTTTTACATGCTGCCTCCTTAAACAAATTCAAGTTGTTACTGTGACTATAATTTTTTTTTTCAGTGTATGCTGGAAAATGTTAGCCCTAATCTCAAGAGTCCCACACAACACTCCTCAGGACTCTGCCCCAGCTATCCCTGGTACCTAGCAAAGAGGAGAGTACCCAGGTCTTCGATTGCACAAAGATTTCCCATAACCAGAAAAAGGGGCACAACATGAATGTGTATCCCAGTGGCACCAGCTGCTGTTACTCAGTGTGCTATTCTAACACTAAACGATTCAGAGTGAAGAAAACATCCTGTGTTTATTCTTTGTTCATTGTTCTCTGGTGCCCTACAAATCAAGGTCATATAACGATGTATCATTGCAAGTGGCTTTAGGTAATTCTTTTTACCAAGATGATATAATAGAAAACTGCAACCTCCTGACTGTAACAAACAAGCAAGAAAATGGGTGTTATCTCTCAGATGAAGTTACTAATTAAAAATAATATCTGCTGGGGGGGGCGGGTGTGGCGCCTGGGTGGCTCAGTGGGTTAAGGGTCTGCCTTCGGCTCAGGTCATGATCCCGGGGTCCTGGGATCGAGTCCCCTGTCATGGTCCCCACTTAGCAGGGAGCCTGCTTCTCCCTCTCCCTCTGCTCCCCCCCCCTGCTCATGTTCTCTCTCTCTCTCTCTCAAATAAATGAATAAAATTAAATAAGTAAAAATAAAAATTATAGGGCACCTGGGTGGCTCAGTCGCCCAGGGTCCTGGGATCGAGCCCCGCTTTGGGCTCCCTGCTCTGCAGGAAGCCTGCTTCTCCCTCTCCCACTCCCCCTGCTTGTGTTCCCTCTGTCACTGTGTCTCTGTCAAATAAATAAATACAATCTTTAAAAAATACTCTCTTCTTCGATCTCCTGTTGAGTTCGTAGGTGTTCAGAATGGTTTGATCCCCATTCAGCTGAATTCCTGAGGCCAGACAAAATCCAGGTCTCCTACTCCTCTGCCATCTTGCTCCGCCTCTCCACAATCTTTAAAAAATAAATAAATAAATAAATAAATAAAAATTATATCTGCTAGGAAAACCTAACCAAAACAAAGCAAAACACTTCAAAAGGGGAGGAAAAGAATGGAATCTTTTCCTGGTTTCTTGCCTGAGGAATCTCCTCTTAAAAGTTGATGTATATCTTGAGTTTGGGTAATTACAGTTTCTTTACAAGTAATAAACATTTCTTTGTTGATTTACAGTTTCTCATTCGGTATTTTTCTTGCGACTGGCTGTACAAATTCTATTAATTAACTGACTCCGCCATAATTCTTTGGTTGCCACAGTATGGAAGGTTCTGTAGGCAGGCGTACATTTTACACACGCAGCTTCTAAAATGTAAAAGCCTAAGGTAGTGCAATCATTCATTGCTGTGCAGATGTCTTCACGAACCTCCTTTCTCTGACTGGTGAAGGCCTCAGCTCTCCTTCTGGCCCAGCACTTGGCACATGGAACATACGATAATCATCCACACCTCCTGGAAAAGGGGGCCAGAGATAACAGAGCTTAGAGCAAAGAGTAGGGCACTACGGTCACCTCAAGGATTTACCTTTGATTGCAAAGCTGTTTGAAATTTAGAGTCCCAAATACTTAATGGGGTCACTAGTATACTTGTGGTCAATAGAGTAGGGTTACTTTGCCTCTAATTACTGCTATTTGAAATGATCTTTCTGGGACTCCTTCGTAGCTAAGTTGGTTAAGCATCTGCCTTTGGCTAGGGTCATGGTCCCAGGGTCCTGGGATCGAGTCGAGAATCGGGCTCCTTGCTCAGTGGGGAGCCTGCTTCTCCCTCTCCCTGCTGCTCCCCCTGCTTGTGCTCTCTCTCTCTGACAGATAAATAAATAAAAGCTTTAAAAAACAAAAACAAAACGATCTTTCTCGTATAATATGCTCAGTACAGACAGAATTTCAGAGAACAACAGTAAAAAAGAATCAAAAGAAACAGAAAACCATAGTTTCACTCAGAGAAAACCTTTTGTTGTGCATGTTTCATTACACACACAAGAATGTATTGAGGGCTGTCATACCTCATACCTAATACTCAGCCTAAGCAATGGTTTGAAAATTTATTCATGCCAACAAGTATTCTTCTGCAGAATGATTTTTTTTACAACTAGTGTCATAACGTAATTTTTAACAACTAGTGTTTTAGTCTGTAGAAATCTAAAAATTGATATAACTAATTCCCTCTTCTTAGGCATTTAGATTATTTCCAATTTCTCACTATTTTTAACATGATGTGATAATGATCTTTTGTTTATTTCCTTACCATTAAACCAAAGAAGTGAAATTTCTGGGTCAAATTAGTATATCTTAAGGCTGTTGGTACATATTATCTAATTGTCATCCAGAAAGGGTCCCATTTCCCTCCTACCTGTTGGATAAATGAGTGCCAACCTTGCCCTACTCTTGCTACTGTCATAATCTTTCTTTTTTACTCCTTTTTAATATGAGTCAATGTGTTGGGTTTAAAAATGGTAGCTCACTGAGTTATTTATAAAATTTTCTTATTTTTAAATGAATAGTGAGGCTGGACAGTTTTTTTTTTCATATTTTCTTAAATCCTTGGCCTTTTTCCCCCTAATTGTTCTTTTATGTCCTTTGTCTATTTTCCTATTGGTGAATTCTTCCTTTTATTAATTTGAAAGACCAGTTATATTTTAACAATAACAACCATTGTTCTAGATATGTAACAGAGATATTCCTAGCACATCATTTATCTTTTATTTTGTGTGTGCATGTTTAATCAGCATTTTTAACATTCACATTGTGAATTTGTATTAATTTTTTCTTTTTTCAAAAAGATTTTATTTATTTATTTATTTGAGACAGAGAGAGAAGCACAAGCAGGGGGAGGGGCAGAGGGAGAAGCAGGCTCCCCGCTGAGCAGGGAGCCCGACGCGGGACTCGATCCCGGGACCCCGGGATCATGACCTGAGCCCAAGGCAGACGCCTAACCGACTGAGCCACCCAGGCGCCCCGGTATTAATCTTTTCTATAATATTTCTCCATCTTTGGTGTTTGGTCTACAATACCTTTCCCTATTCAAAGACTGACTAGCCAGATCTGTTATGTTCTTATCTTTGGACATTTCATGCATTTGGAAGTTATTTTGGTTTATACTTGAAGTACGGGTCTAACGTCCATTTTTTTTTTCCAACAGCCAAACCGTTTTCCCAAGATCATTATTGAACAATCTACTTTTATTGTGTACTAAATACTTATGATTCTCAGGTCTGCTTCTGATGGGCCTTTGTTTTTAATGCAGAGGCGAAGTAGAGACGATAAGCTCTCTAGGATACAGCAAGGGTTGGAGTCACTGCCAAGTCTGTTTCTACAGAGCAAGGCCACAGACTAAAAATGAAGGGATGAGAGAGAGAGGACTTAAAAATGTAGCTTAATTATTTTCAAGTGTCTAAAAGATGCTAAGATGGAGTTTTCTCCCAATTTTTCTTTGATGTGATTGGTTTTTAAAATGTGATCCCAGTTTAATGATGACACATAAATGACACATATATTTTAAAATTCTTTTTCTGTACTGGTCCACACTAGCTTTCCTCATAAATAATATATTATCTTCTAGTAGAATCAGCTTGCACTTGGTTACAAATGCATTGCAGATAGCTAGATTAAAGCTGGCAAAACCAGTATTGAGATTTTTTCTTTAGCTGAAAATAGGGGGACGATATCCCTTCTTCCTTCCATTAGGACCAGTGCTAAACTATCTTGTAACAGATAAGCTTTGCTTTAGTGACCCTTAGAGAACGTTCCATATCCTCTCTTGATATAACATATTCTAATATTTAATGATTTTCATTAATATAAAAATCTCTCATGCAGCACTTTAAGCCCACCCTCCCTCCCTCCCTTCCTCCCTCCCTCCCTCCTTCCCTCCCTTCCTTCCTTCCTTCCTCCCTCCCTCCCTCCTTCCCTCCCTTCCTTCCTTCCTTCCTCCCTCCCTCCCTCCTTCCCTCCCTTCCTTCCTTCCTTCCTTCCTCCCTCCTTCCCTCCCTTCCTTCCTTCCCTCCCTCCCTCCCTCCCTCCCTCCCTTCCTTCCTTCCTTCCTTCCTTCCTCCTTCCGTCCCTCTCTTCCTTCCTTCCCTCCCTCCCTCCCTCCCTTCCTTCCTTCCTTCCTTCCTTCCTTCCTCCTTCCCTCCCTCCCTTCCTTCCTTCCTTCCTCCCTTCCTTCCTTCCTTCCTACCTTCCTTCCTTCCTTCCTTCCTCCTTCCCTCCCTCCCTCCCTCCCTTCCTTCCTTCCTTCCTCCCTCCCTCCTTCCTTCCTTCCTTCCTTCCTTCTTCCCTCCTTCCCTCCCTCCCTCCCTTCCTTCCTTCCTCCCTCCCTCCCTTCCTTCCTTCCTTCCTTCCTTCCTTCCTTCCTTCCTTCCTTCCTTCCTTCCTTCCTTCCTCCTTCCCTCCCTTCCTACCTTCCTTCCTTCCTTCTTTCTAAGTTATTACTTAATGGTGACTTTCTTTGGGCCGATGTCCCTTACACTTCTCCAGATTGAATAATTCCAACCCCACATGCAAATCAAATCAAGATAATTTCTCTTATATTTATTTGGTGTTCAAGAACATCTGAGCAATTAGTGCCACTAATTGAGGACCAACCAAACACACACACACAAGCATCGGCATATGTACACCCCCCATTTAAAAAATATTTAAGATTGACTCCAAAGCTTCCATTTTAATTTTGGCAAAATACCTTTCCTTTTGTCTAAATAAAGACCAACTGTATTATGCTGAATTCGCTTTTCATTTCAGTGAGGAATTTGAGCAAAGCCCAAGAGAATCCCTTCATTGCGGAGGGGCCCGGAGTTGGCTGCAGGGAGACAGAGGCTCACAAGAGCAGGTTTGGGCAAACAAGTGGAACATCCATGTTAATAGATAAAATAGATGCATAAATAATGAATTACAGCTGTAGAGCTAGGTGCCTGGGCAGTAGGCATGGCAAATGACATGGGGCAGAAGACATGACTTGAATGTGTTGTAAAGACACAGATTCAGTAGGGTTTCTGGGCTATTCTCTAGGTTGAAGGACCTCAACCAAAGAACTGGGCACAGAGGAGGTCAGTCACATTTAAGCTCTCTGCAGAGCACCTTACCTCTGGCCCAGCTGCCATGAGAAACGATTTCATTCCCTAGGCCCTTTCTCCCCCACCCTGTCCCTTTGCGCATAGCTATCTGCCTTCCTAATTCCTACTGATGGGAGCTTCAGGTACGGGGCCCAGAGACTCTGTGGAACCACCTGTATCCACGTGGGTCTTGGCCAGAATCAGATGATGCCTGGGGTCACAGAACTAGGGAGTTTAATGACTTTGGACTCGTTACTTAGTAAAAATTGTCTGAATGACAGCACAGATGTCCTGCTTCTTCTTTTATCCCTAAAGCACAGAATTGCTTTGAGATCCACCTACCTACCACCCATTCCCTAAGGGGTGGGTCCGGAACCACAACACCCTCCAATCACCTAGAATAATACTATCTGCACACTATGAACCAGTCAAATCTTCAAGACGGCAAACTCCTGAGGTCCAGGGGCTTGGCCAGATGTATTGGCTGCCTGGCAAGTTAACATGTTGGCACTCTTTCAAGCTAATATTTAAAGAAATACTCTAGACTTTTCCATTCAGTGTTTGAGATAGATGCCAAGTGCTCTGGCAGGTGGGGAGAGTAGGAAGACACGGGTGGCAGGACTCAGCACCCCCTCTATTGACCCAGCAATTCTGCTCTGGCCATACCTCACAAAGGAAAACAAAAGCTTAGTAATTAACTGCACTTATCTTTCTTAGAATGTAGTTAGTTGGCCAACTACTTTTATTCAAAGATGCTTCTCAGAGGTTCTAAATCGCAGCCCAAGTGGCTATACAAGATCTTTATGCCTTTGAACCACATACAGCTCTTTCCCTAAGAGGAGTTTAGTGAGTACAATTTTCACCCTCTCATTACATTTCTAGTGTTTTTGTTTTGAACACACACATACACGCACACACCCTCAACAGACTGGGACTCTTGGAAATTTTCCTAGCAGCCCATGTCCCGATCTCATCCTGCATGGCTAGTACTTCACATGGCTCATTTATTGCCCTATTACTTTCTGAGTTGGTTCAGTGCGAACAAAACACAAGACTAGAGCACCTTACTTCCTCCCCAATCCAGAGCAATCTACAGAAAACTGTATTCCCAAGTTTTGTTCTCAAATTATATCAGATGGGCGGGAAGCATTTTTAGCAGGTGGCTTAGGCTCTGCGGGATTGTTTCTTGTTAAGGAAATAATGTCTCGTCATCAGCAAGTTGGGGGCCTGAGAAAAAGCCTTTGTTACTTTAACTGCTAAAAGTTACAAGCACTTGGTGTTTGTCCAGCTGCTCTGGCCTCTCCTGGTGTGAGTGAGTCGGTAGGGAAAGGGAAAAGCAGTAGCCCTTGAAGGCAAGCCTAGGGATCCTTCTGGAAGGGACAAGCAGCCTCTGGACAGAAACAGAACAGTGGGTATCCCATGCACGGTCTTCAGGGAAACAAGAAGCTTTGGGGTCCCATCTTATCAAGAGAAGAACTCAATATTTAACTTAGCCAGATCTCCAAGTTTACTCGAAGGACAGATACCCCTATGGACATCTAGGCAGACACTTATTCTGGAGGCTACTGTGTAGATTGTTTTTTGGGCTTTCTGGTTTAGGCCTTTTCAAAAGCACTTAAAATAAACCAACATTGCAAGAAAAGGTCAGAATTATTTCAATAAGGTCAAGAATTCCTAGTTCAGGCAAGTTAGTTAGGGATCCTAAGCTGGTGACCAGCGGGGTGAATGGAGTCAGTGATCCGTTTAGTTGGCAGGGTGATTTCATTTTTTGAAAAAATTTGTAACCCCTGCACAAAGCAGTAATCATACTCCCGCTAACATTTAGGATCTGGGTTGAGGCTCACAAGTGTTTCCTGAGCACATGATGGGGCAGGCTTTCTGATAGATTTTTCATTCAGCCACTCACTCCTGCAAAGCCCAGTGGCCTCAAAATAAATCGCGGAACTAAACAGCAAAGGGCCCTACCTTCTGAGTGTTTGAGCCTCTCCTCTCCCAAGTGTGGCTCAAAGAGCAAGATTAGGAGAATCTTGTGTTGGCAACAGATAAAGGGACCCAGGGAGGCAGGAGTGGGCCAAGGCCTTGTGGAAATTTACCTAAGCCTGCTAGAAGTAGGGGCTCAGAGGCCCAGAAGGGGCAGGACGAAACCAGACCAAAAGAAAACATCTGTAATGGGCTGTGAGGGCAAGTGGGCTGCAGAGGTTGGAGCAGGCACCTCCCACCTACAGAACAATCCAGCAGCTGCCAAAGCAAACCTTTTTCCAGTTGGGATTTCTTGTACTGTCCTTCTTCCCTTCCCAGGGCTGTGGAGACTTTGAAGTAATCCTCAGTGTGAAAGCTAGGGGGGTGCCCACATTAAGAGGCCCTTTGAAGAAACCTGACAGAACGGAGCTAAGCCCGGCTTGGGAGCAATTGCAAGGTGACTAGGATGAGGAAGCCAGGAAGGATTGTGGGGAGACCGGATGGAAGAGAGACGGGTGGCTTAAAATCTTAGCCATGGCAGGCCTTCTTAAAGCTACAAGCCCTACAGCCCAGCAGGTGGCTGCATCCAGCCCTGTGCGCAGGAGCCCTAACTCAGTGTGGTCCTTGCTCCTCATGGGCCTGCCGGAGAGGCCAGAATAGTTACAGGGACCCCAATGACTGTGTCCCACACCGCAAGGATCCTCTGGGAAAGGATCCTTTGTTGATCTACCTTCATGAATAAGCAATACTGAGTTGAATGTTTAACAAATTACCCACATATTAAAAAAAAAAAAAAAAGGAAAGGAAAAAGCACAAAACCTAGTGAATAAGGAATAGGAATGTTACTTCCCTGGACCACTCTCCTGTCAGACTCAGACGTGGGGCTTGTATTTGCTCCACTGGGGACTTGTGAGAAACAGAATGGAGAGGTAAAGAGAAAAGCAACCTTAGCTTTTTTTTTTTTTTTAATTTATTTATTTCACAGAGGGAGGGAGAGCAGAGGCAGGGCGAGCAGCAGGCAGAGGGAGAGGGAGAAGCAGGCTCGCTGCTGAGCAGGGAGCCTGATGCGGGACTCGATCCCAGGAGCCTGGGATCATGACCTGAGCTGAAGGCAGACGCTTAAGCGACTGAGCCACCCAGGCGCCCCGCAACCTTAGCTTTTGGGGGGCAAATGCTGAGGGCTCTGGTATGCAAATAGGGTGTGAATAGACAGAGCGGGTACCTTATCAGACCTGCCACTGACCCCGATACAGAACTCTGAGGCCCAGTGGTCTGAAATGAACCGTGGACAGAGGTTTGAGGGCTGTATAGGGGAAGGCCAACAGGACAGTGGCATGGAAGATGTAAGCAGGAGAAGGCCAGGGACTCCCCCCCGCCCCCCCGCCAAGTTTCTGATGACATCCAAGTAGCCTGGAAAGGGATCCAGAAGATTTTGCAGGGAAGAAGTTAACTGAGGGGTGGGGGGAGGCGGGAGCAAGTTGGCTCCAGGATTGCTCCGGTGCAATAGGAAGACCAAGCAGCAGCAGGTGTGGGGTAGGAGGCCCACGCCAGTGATGGGAGAAGGCTACTGCTGCCGTCTTGGAGGCATCATCAACTCCAAGGGGCTGAGGGGGGCAGCATGGGCCCCCACGTGGAGATGGGCTCTCACTGTTTCCAGGAGCAAGGTGCGCGGGTTGTGTGCGTCAAGAACAAGGCTGGCCCAGGGTTAGCTAGGGTGGGGGCTGGGGAAGCTGCTCTAGCGGGAGTCCAGAGCAGCCCACTTTCCTCTGCTAATGACCCCACTCAGTATTCCGTATTAGCCCCCAGGACTTTAGGAAAGGCATCAGAAAGGAGGGGAGGTAGAAAAAGCGCCGGGAAGGGGAACTCCTGAATAGAACTGAATTTCAAGTTAAAAGATACTGACAAGTCACTGGCCAGGGCTGAAAAGACCCTGGAAAGTAGCGCTCAGAATGTGGCAGTGAGGGCTGGCTCCACTTCTAGGACCAACACCATCAGGCCCCCAGGGCAAGTGGACGAAGTACTTAAGTAAGAGAAAAGACAAATGAACTTGTCTAAGCCTTCCTGTTTAGATAGCTCCAGTGCAATAGATCCTTGCATTAGGAAGTATCATTTAGCAGTAATGGTTAATTGCCCCTTTTCTGGCTTCTCTTCAGATTCCAATTCGTTGATGCAAAGGAGTTCTCAGACCAACAGCGGGAATGAGGACCAAGGCTCATGCTGCAACGTTAGACATTTTACTCTTCGATTTGTAGTATGTTGTATGTGGTTCTGGGGACCCCTGAAGTCCCACAGACTCTTTCCAGATCTGTGGGGTCCAACTATTTTTTTCCTAAAACTACTAAGATGTTATTTACCTTTTTCATTCTCATGCTTTCTCAAGGGTACAGCAGAGTTTTCTGGAGTTTGCAAGAGGTAATGCTCTGAGAGCTGATGGAATCTGCAATTACATATTCTTGTGTGTGTGTGTGTGTGTGTGTGTGTGTGTGTGTGTGTGTGTGTGTGTGTGTTTAAAATATCCTATTTATTTATTTGCCAGAGAGAGAGAGAGAGAGCGTGCACAGGCAGGGGGAGCAACAGGCTCCCCGCTCAGCAGGGACCCGATGTGGGGCTCAATCCCAGGACCCCAGAACCATGGCCCCAGCCGAAGGCAGACGCTCAACCTACTGAGCCACCCAGGCATCCCTATTTTCTTGTGTTTGAAAAAACTTCCCAGTATTAACTTAGGTTCCGGGGCTGCCCCCGAGCACCTGTCGGTGGGTTCCCGAGTCCCCGCCATTCCTCCGCCAGCATGCCCATGTTCCTGGTGAACATCAAGGCCCTCGCGCCTCTCTGCAGCACTGGCTCCTTTCTGAGCTCACTGAGCAGATGGCGCAGGTCACCAGCAAGCCGACCCAGCGCATCGTGGTGCACGTGGTCGTGGACCAGCTCGTAGCCTCGGGGTGCTCGAGGGAGCCGCGAGCACTCTGCAGTCCGCGCGGCACCTGCACGATTGGCAGAGCGCACAGCGGCTCCTGCAGCTCTCTGCTGTGTGGTAGCACTGCCGCAGTGAGGACACCATTGTGGCCTGGAACAGCTCCACCCTCGCCTGAGGGCGGGCTGTCCCCAGCACCCGCCTGAGCCCTGCCCGCCGCAGTTCAGTACCGCCCGCACTGCCCCCAGTGATCCCCACCTCCCGGTCGGGAGAAAGGAATGGTTTGGTGTCTCAAAATAAAATAAAATAAAATAAAATAAAATAAAATAAAATAAAATAAAATAAAATACTTCCGAGTGTTAATTCTAACCTGTAAATATTGATAGATGTAACCCAAATAAACGCAGTCTTTTGGGAGTCCTCAATAATTTTGAGTAGCTTAAAGGAGTCTTGAGACCAAAAAGTTGAAGAACCTGTGGTCCAGGTGTTGCAGGAATTCTCTGCCTTTGTTGCCCGCGGTTCTTGGTCTCTGGGCTTGGAAGAATGAAGAGGTAGACCACAGAAGAGTGGTGGGCAGCAACGCAAAGTTTATTCACCAATAGTATAAAGCTCCTGGAGAGGGAGGGGCTGAGAGGGTTACCCCTGGAGTTTCTAAGTTTAGGGGGCTTTATGAGCTCTTTTTTGGAACTATCTTAAGCAATCAGGGTGTGCTGGGTCTGCCAGTCAGGGCTTTGGTCTCGTATCTGTCTACCTATTGGTTAATGTCTATAGGCTGATGGTCTTTTTTTACTGATATCTGGGGGCTTATGTCTTAACTGCCCCTTGCCGGTGATAGTGACAGATGCTTTATGGCTAATTATCTTATTTTAGGACATTTTGCAGAAGTCATTTGTGTCAAGGCTGCGAAACAGAATGCTTAGTACAGTCCTGTCTAAGCTGCAAAACAGGATGTCACTGCTGTTTTATTTTAGCTGTCCTGACTCCATATTTTCTTGTTGGGGACCCTGGCCCTGACTACCTAACTGTCCAACTAACTCCGAACATAGGTACAGCAAGAATGAAAGCAATGATGCAGGCAGGCTAGGTCAGAGGACCCAGACAGTTCCCGCAGGAACAGCCAAGAGGGTCCTTGCCTATACACAGGATAGAAATCAAACTGGAGCTAGCGGGAGGTGAGAGCAGGGTTTATTGAAGATACAGAGAGACTGCAAGTACAGATAGAGTGTCTGGGAGACTAGGGAAAGAAAAGGAGAAAGTGTGGGATTTTTATTGAGGATTGTGGTTTGGTGTACATGTCCTCTCAGGCATCCAGGAACCAATTAGAACAAGGACAAAGGTTTGGGTGTCCTTCATAAGTCACTTATTCTTTGGAGTCAGAGGATCTAGGCATTGAGATGTCTAGAGCTCGTGGTCTAGAATAGGCACATGATGGCTTCCCAGGTCATTCTCACCCACTCCTTCCTTAGATGTTATCTGTTATGCTAGAAGACTCTGAAGAAATCATGTGCCTTACAAAGAGGACATACATTATTTGTTCAATGAGGCATATGTAACCTGGGGGTATAGATCCTAGCAGGAAAAGGAGCAGAAAGCAGATTTTTTTTTGAAGATTCTATTTATTTATTTGACAGAGAGAGACACAGTGAGAGAGAGAGGGAACACAAGCAGGGGGAGTGGGAGAGGGAGAAGCAGGCTTCCCACGGAGCAGGGAGCTCGATGCGGGGCTCAATCCCAGGACCCTGGCATCATGACCTGAGCCGAATGCAGACGTTTAACAACTGAGCCACCCAAGCACCCCAAGAAAGCAGATTTTTATGGAGTCCTTCAGTTTCCCTATCTCAGGAAGATACCAATTCTTACATTGGCAACTTGATGGACATTTAGTGCTAGAATTTACAAAAAAATTTTTATATAAAAGTCTTTAATATGATTGGATTAAATCTACAAAAAATTACAAAATTCAGCTACATTTACATACATTTTTAAGATTGTAAGTCATTTGTTATAATTTGTATTTGCCTTTTAATTTAATATCTACTTTAAAATATCTTAGATGAAAAATAACTTTTTTAAAGTATAAATAAAAGTAATTTAAATTTTAAAAATTTCTATTAATCACTTCAAAACCAAAAATGTATGCAGACTGTGCACACTCTGAATAAAATTACACTTTAATTCTATTACCCATCAATAGCACGTGCATTAGGTAAAAATCTTCTTTATAACAACAGATGAGGTGGTCACTGTTGTAGAAATAAGTATGAAATAAAGGCAAGAAAAATACATTTTATGGAATAAGTATGTAATGATTCATCAATTACAATTGTATTTTTATTCTGTTACTCATATAAGCATAGCCCACTCATCATCAGAACACCTATCTATACACAATAATAATTAAATTCAATAGTTTACAATTTGTCAACTTTCAGATACATAAAAACCATAACTTTATACCAAAATTTCAATTTTGTCCTTATGAGGGCATCCTTGCTATATGAGGGTATACCTATGAAGAGTAATAGTATGTTCTATTTCACATATGACGTGAGGACTTCCGTTTTAATACTCTTCCCTGGACTTCACAGAAGTTAGGGTAGCCCATGTGTTTTCAGCACCTCATTTGCATCACTAATAACCCTCAGACAGTTTTCCTATCTCTAAACTACAGAGAAGTCAATTGAACATTAGATTAAGACTTAACCAAAGGTGTTGAGCTCATCAGTGTGGGGCTTGCATTCTATCACAGGTCTGTCTGAATCAGAATGAGAGACATATGTATGGCAAACAAGAGTAGAATCTGGGACACCCCAGAGGATAAGATGTGTATCACAGATGGTGGGGGATTTTTTTGTTTTATTTTGTTTAAGTATTACTTTTTTTCTGAGTATAAACTAATGTATGCATGCCGAAAAAGTTAGAAATCAAATAAAGGAAATTGCAGAAAGAAAAAAACCTACAATATCACCTACAATCCCACCCTGACAGAGATACCTTAAAAATTGCAGAGAGGTGGGCATTTCTTTCCAGAGTTTTTTCTCTGCTTTTGTACACACACACACACACACACACACACACGTTTTTAAAAAATGTGATTGTGTTATAATTCTGTTTATAACCTGCCTTCTCCACTATTTTGTGGACATGTCTCCATTTGAAGAAATGTAGACTTACATAACTATTTAAGGATTGCATAGTATTCCATTTTTGTAGACTTGTCATCATTTACTTAACCTCTCCTGTGGGATGGACGTTTGAACAGTTTCCAGTTTTCACTATGGCAAACAATGTTTTAATAGTCTTTTTGCACTTGTTTGATTATTTCTTCAGAAAAATTGCTGAAGACAAAGCTTGGGGATCAAAGGTAGCACCTTTTCAGTCTTTTGATCTATTCAAAAAATTATATTTTGGAACCGTTGTACAAATTTGTATTCCTACCAGCACTGCCTGAGTGCATGTTTCCTCAAACCCTTACGAGCTCTGAATATTATCTTTCTCTTTAATCTTTGCCAATTTCACAGACCACTGTGATATCTCAGGATTGTTTTAATTTGTATTTCTTTGATTACTAGTGAAATTAAATATATTTTATTATGCCTTTTGGCCATTTTTAGTTCTTATATGAGCTGCTTTATTATACTCATGTCCTTTGCGTATTTTTCAGTTGGGATGACTTGCTTTTTAAAATTGACTTCTTAAGGGTATTTCTTTCTTAGAGTTACTTTAGCCTTTAGGCCACTTTAAAGCTTTAGAGTTACTTTAAAAAGATGGGTTTCCCCCGATAACCAAAGTAGCAGTGTGTGCTTATTATAGAAAAATTAAAACTTAGAAAATACAGAGAAAGAAAAGTAAAAATGGTCCATAAACCCACCATATTTTCTTCTTTTTTAAAATGTACAAGGTAAAAAGTGAATGTTTTTCCCTTCCTCTCTTCCTACATTACAACTCTGTCAACCTTCAGTAGGCATCATTTTATTTTATTTATTTTATTTTATTTTGAGAGAGAGAGAGAAAGAATGCACATGTGGGGGGAGGGGCAGAGGGAGAGGGAGAGAGAGAATCTCAAGCAGGCTCCCACAGCCCTGAGATGGTGACCCAAGCCAAAATCTAGAGTTGGACACTCAATGGACTGAGCTACCCAGGTGCCCCAGTAGGCACCCTTTTAGACAGAAGACTTATTTGCATATTAAAGATAAAGATAAGATGGCAATTTTCCCTTCAACTCTATCATCATCATCAGCATCATCATTATGACCAGGAAGAAACTTTGTAATCATTTCTGTTGACTTTTTTCCTATTATGTTCTCTGCTTTTCTTAGGCCATCTGCGCTCCCAAGGATAGATAAATAAACATCTCTATGTTCTTTTGATAATTTTATGACATCATTTTTTTTTTTTACAATTAACCCTTTAATTCATCTGGAATATATTCCAGCATATGATGTGAAGTAGTGATCTTACATTCATTAATTAATTAATGTTGGCCGATGCCCAATGTGGGGCTTCAACTCACAACCCTGGGATCAAGAGTCTCATGCTCTACCAACTGAGCCAGCCAGGCACCTCTGTAGTGATCTGACTTTATATTGGGTGAATGGTTATTCACATCATACACTGAATTGCCTATCCCTTTCAAACTGATTTAAAAAGTCCATGCATCATTTAATAATTTCTTTTACATGTTTTTGGACTTTGCATTTTGGCACCAGTTTTGCACATTTAAAGATCTGGCAAGGCAATTATAATTTATTATTCTTGTTTTTAGAGTTTTTTGGGCTATTCTTACCAGTTCATTTTATTGGTAATTATGTTAAGCATATTGATAAATTTGGGGATGCTTGACATCTTTTCAGTAACTGTCCTCGTGTAGGACCACAGCATTTCTCTCCAGTAATTAAAATCTTTTATGTTCTATAAAAGTGTTCTATGTTCTATGTTCTATAAGAGTGCATCTGGACATTTCTTGCTAAATTTTTTTCTGGGGGTGTGTAATTTTTATTATTTAGGTTTTTTTTTTCGATCAAGATGTCTAACTGATTATTGTTGAAAAGTATCTTAGAGGAGTGAATTCAGGGACACTAGTCAAAGGAAGTTTAACAGAGCCAGGGTACTGTCACAAGGGGACATAAACACACCTTGTCTACGACGCATCCTGTTATTAAGGAAAGGTAAATGCAAACTCACAGGAAAAATGAAATTTATATCCTTCTAACTTGGTTTATAAGCTTTCAAAGGAACAGTTTTTTTCTGTGTTCTCTAGAGCGTAATATAATTTGAAAAAAGTGTCAAGTCTTTTTCAGTGTCTGAGGATATATTTTTCAGCAATTCCTTTTCATGATGATAAGGAAGGACTTTACATCCCCGTATACTTTAGCCTGGCAGACCCCTCCCCCAGGCTGTTGTGTGCACAATATTCCTGAAGGCAGGGTTATTTCTTTTGTCTCACCTATCCTACAGGTCATTCCAAACTTGAGTTATTCTTCAGAGACTAATGAAATTAGCAAAAGTAGGATTGTATTTATCTAACAAAAAGTGGAAAATACACATCATTTTGGTGAGTTTTCTCTTCTATTTGATTTCAGGGTGGTATCATTTAAAATTTCCGTGGACCAAAGTTAACCACCAGTATTTCTGAAAACAAGTCACAGGCAGGAGAATGTATTTAAAGTTTATGTAACCGGGCACCTGGGTGGCTCAGTTGGTTAAGCGACTGCCTTCAGCTCAGGTCATGATCCTGGAGTCCCGGGATCGAGTCCCGCATCCGGCTCCCTGCTCAGCAGGGAGTCTGCTTCTCCCTCTGACCCCCTTCCCTCTCGTGCTCTCTATCTCTCATTCTCTCTCAAATAAATAAATAAAATCTTTAAAAAAAAAAGTTTATGTAACTAAATACAAATTATAAAAAGACCGCTATATGTAAGAAGGCACTCATACAAAACAGTAGGAAAAGAAATGAGCAGGTTACAAAAATGGCTAGAAAATTTGTTAAGGCAATTCACAAAAGAGCATACCTGAATGGGCAATAAACATCTGAAGAGATAAGATTATTTACCAATAATCCTGTAAAATCAAAACAATGAGCTACCATTTCACACATCTTGTTTATGAAAAAAAAAGTATGCTAATACCATGTGTTAGGATAAAATAGGAGTTCTGATGGTTGAGTGGTGGTGGTATAAATCATTTCAGCAAGTTCAGAGAACAATTTGACCCTATCTAATAAAGTTTTAAGATAGTTATACCTCATGATCTGGCAATTCCATTTCAAAGAATATTCCCAAGAGAAACTTGCATGGGTGCTCAAGGAGACATATATAAGGATGTTCAGTGCAGCATTATTTATAACACTGAAAAATTGGGAACAACTTGTATGTATATTAATTGGGCATACATCGCATATAAGGTTTTTTTTTTGTTTCCAGAACAGAATACTGAATGGACTACATCTATGTTTAGATATTGATGACTAAATCTCAAACACACAATAATGGATAATAATGTTGCAGAATAATTCCTACAGTTTGATTCCAATCAATATCATGTATTGTTTAGGAATACATATCTCTGTAGTAAAACTAGAAAGACACAGATGGAAATGATACACACCAACTCATGATGTTGGTTGACTCCAGTGAAATAGAGAGCCAACTGGAATCGAGTGAAAAAGAGACTTCAACTCTCTCTAAAGCTTTGTTTCTTAAAAAAAAAAAAAAATGGATTCAAGCATGAAAATATAGAAACACTTGCTGAATATTAGTAGTGGAAATAAGGATATTCATTATTATTTTCTGCACTTTTCTATATGTTAAAATAGCTCGTATTTAAAAAATAGGTGGAAATAACCTACTTTTGTAATAGAAAGCTAGCCAGTCCATTTCCATGGTGATGACACCTCCCTGACTTCATCCTCTGTGACAGACAAAACATAGCCTTCCCGTTGCTACTCTACCCCGGGCATCTATGTGTATGACAAGTTTATGACATACTTCTTTTCAAGTCCGTGATTTTGTAAGTTCGGAAAATCCTCTCTACCAATTCAGGGGAATTGCAAGGCTCTGAGGAACCACTCATGCCAATGCATCACAAGAAATGACTGTGAAGTTTGATTTTTCATTGTCTAAAAACTGGACTTCATTAGAAACCATATGCTAATTTTCTGTTAGACTCCAGGAAGAAAAGGCTAGTCTTACCTTAAAAAACTAATAAATGTCCTTTTATTAGGCATTAAGAACTACACAGTTCTCTTTCTAGACTCCCTTTATGCCTGGGCTTTTAGCAGGCTAGAGCTAATGTAATGATCAGTTAAATTTACCATCTTATTCTAGATCCTTATTCTAGATAATTACCTTTCCATTTCCCCTATATAGTTTTTGATTTTTATTTCTGATTTATTTAACTGCTGTATTTGCATGTGTTCATAAGTTTCTTACAGCCATCTAAAAGGAAATGCATTTTAAAGTAATAAACAAGTCAATTGATGGATAGATGGACGGACTGATTTACGAACCATAGATTATATTAATTTACCCCGAGAAGCATGACTGCCAAATAGACCAGCATATTTTGTCAGCTGCTCAATATATTTGCTTGCCAGGATGAAAGTCTACTTAAAAAAAATTTCCAGCAAGATTTCTCGGTGAGGGCAAAGTCAGTCTTTCCCACGAAAATTCACGCTTTTGTGGCTGCCAGATTACTTTTCCCAAAATACAGCCCTGGTCTTATTATGTACCTGTTCGAAAACCTTCAGAAGTTCCTGAGGGTCCTTGGAATTAAATAGATGTTCCTCAGGTGCGCGTCTTATACAATGCCCACCAAAAAATCTTATTCTCTGTCTTCTGTTCCTTACATGTACCCTCGGTCTCAGCCAAACTGGAAAACCAGTAGTTTTCTGAGCACCCTCCGCCTACCCAGGTTCATCCTTTTTGAATACTGCTTCCTCCACCTATATATCTCCCCCACCGTAGAATCTTGCCTATACTGAAGCTCCTGGGTGGCTCAGTTGGTTGAACATCTGGTTCTTGATCTCAGTTCGGGTCTTGATCTCACAGTTGTGAGTTTGAGCCCCACATGGGGCCCCGCACTGGGCGTGGAGACTACTTAAAAAAAAAAAAAAGTAAGGGAAAAGAAAAAAAAGAATCTGACTTAAAATTAGATGTCCGTCTCTGAACTCATCTGGTGATAATAACAGCAGATATTCATATGTTAACTTATTTGATCCTCATACAACCCTATATATGTATTATTAGATATTATTAGCTTATTTTCTAGATCAGAAAAACTGAGGCAACAAAGAAGTAAGTCACTTTCCCAAAGGCACATAACTCATGAGAGATGGAGCTGGGATTCAGCCATGATCCCACTGATGAAATTCAGGACACAATACCCCCAAATATGGCACCTTGGCACATTGAGTTTCAAGCTGAGGAAATTTGAGAAATGGCAGGTGTAGGAAGGACTTTTCTTACCTTCTCCCAAAGCAGGTCCTAAGACTGTCATGTGAGAGGTACCTTCACTACACCTGGAGGAAAGGAATATCCTTATCTCCGAAGACAGATTCATGACAGAAGAATCTGAAAGAACATCCCAAACCTGGCCCACTTTCAGTGCTCTCTGCCTCAGGGAGTGTTACCATGATCTACCTCTCTGCCTGCCTCACCAGATCTACCTTCGCCTCACTCTCAGTGCTCCAGCTCCATATCTTCTTTCGGTTCCTCAAAGTCCTTCTCCACCCTTGCCTCAGTGCCTTTGCACACACTCTTCCCCCTGCCTGGAGTTCACCCAGGTAATCATTACTCAGCCGCCTCATCAGGCTCAAACTTGACTTCCTCAGGAGAGCTTCTCTGACCCCGTAGGCCAGATCATGGGCCTCTGCCTTTTCTCTTAGAGCTCTCTGTGTCTTTCCTTCAAAGCACAGCACAGTTTGCAGTCCTGGGCTCTATGTCCCACATTACAGCTGGCCCACATGGCCCAGTCCCAGCACAGGGTCACTCTCAGAGACATGAACTCAAGGTGAGTAATTAAAAACAATTCAGTGTGTTACTAAAATCAGCCAGAGACTATCAAGGGGATCCAGTTAATGATCCACACTCCACTTTAGAACATCCATCTTGCCCTTCCTCTGCCTCTCAATCACACTTTGTATTACAGTTCCGAGAACCTTCTCTCCCACTGCTGCCAGCGTGCACTCTGGGGTCACACCACTGATTTTGAACTCTGGCTGCACCACTTATGAAGTCTGTAACCTCCTGCAGATTACTTAACTTCTTTATGCCTCAGGTTTCATATTTGTAAAGTAGGGATACAGTCAGTACTTCTTCCAGTGTTTGGGGAAGAACTATAAGCAATTATGTTAGCAACGTGCATTGAACTGCTCCTGAAATATAATAAGGTCGTCGATAAAAGTTATAAGCAATAGTTTAAACATTTTAATTTTATTTTTTAATGAATTATTTCTATCTTCTCTTTCTTTCTTTCTTTCTGCACAAATTGCTTGTCCTTAATTCTAAAGTCTAGTTGCTCTTTCCCCATTAATTAGATTTGGCATCACGACAGCTCAGGAACTCAGCTGACAAAGAAAGAATTCTTGTTGGCATGGAGCAGAAGAGGCAGTGAGATGGGAGAAGCTTGGAAGACAAAAGCAGAATTCTCTTTGATGGTTGAAAGAGTGAAGGAAATTACAAATATTGTAATTAACAACTTTCCCTTTATTTTCCATCCATCACACTTCTATGATTGTTTGATTGTTATATAGCATCCCGCATTGGGCTAGGCTCTAGGAGAGCAGAATCTGTTTCTTCCACTCACCGTTGTATGCACAGTTCCCGGAACACAGCAGGTGCTCAGATGTCTGCAAATGAATACACGAGGGAGGTCATGATGATTAAGTAGAATCATGCTGATCAAGCACTTGATACAGTGCCTGGCACATAGTCGTTCTGGGTATTCTTCCTCTATTATTATTCTTCCTTTAACATCCATTTTCTTCTCTATAAGAAATTCCTCCTGTACCAGTTTTATACCTAATCTATTTCCAAAGCTCATCGTCAGGGCCCCTTCTCAGGATGCCTTCCCAGAACACCCCTTGTGGAGGAGGGGTGTCCCTCAGGTGCTCCCACAGCATGCTGTGCTGCTCCCTAATAGAGGATTAGCCAGTAACATATGTCTCTCTTCACCGGATTATAAACTCCCAGGGGGCAGTGACCACGTCGTCTTTGACTTGCAATCTCCAGTGCCTGGCACACGGCTGGAAACATAGCAGGTGTTCAATAGACGTGAAATGAATATTATTAAATCACAGTTTCTCTTAGAGCTGATTGAACACGATTTCCATGAATCCTTTATGAAACTTGGGAAACGCTAGTTTCATTAGTAATATTCGCACATCATCTCTTGGAGTTGCATCACTTCAGCATATGGCTAATATCATTCATTCGATGATAGTTTCAGAAAGAAAGACAATATATTCTGGTGATCCTGTTCTCAGGTGTGGGAAATCTGGTCTCCCCTCTGCTCTGACTAACCCTTTAACCTGGCTTTTGAGAGTTCAGATACATGGAAACACAGAGTTGAAAGGCTTTCCCTTCTCCAGTCAGTGGCCTAAACTACCCACAGCTAATGGTTGTTGAGCATATTTTTCAAAGCACTCTAGTGATGGTAATGACAGAGCCTAATCACCTTTGCAGCTGAGTTCTGCCTTAGGTCAAAGAAACTCTTGCTGCATTCTAATCCAATTTTGTCTGGTTTTCATCTCTGTAGAGATGGAGAAAAGCCAGCTAGCATCTTCCTCCAAATAAACCGTCCTGTTCTCAAAGAAAGTTATTAAATCATTCCTTGCCTGCAATTTTCAAGGCGAAGCCAGTTCAATGTTTTTCATTTCTTTCTCGCAGGTCTTTTTTTCCGTCATTTTAATGGTTTCTGTTGCTTCTCTTTGGACCTTTGCCAGCTCCTCTACAGCTCTCCAGAAATTTAGAAACCAAGACTTGATTCGACACTAATAAGGATCTGACCACTGTTAAATATAGGACAAAATTGTAGGTTCTCAGCTTTTGTATGTCATACTCTGTCATACATGTCAGGGCAGGAGAATGCCATTAATCCAGACACCACTAAAGCATCATTTGTGATATTCTAAAAGAAGGTTGAGCAAGGATTTACCACTTAAAAAATATCTTTTGCTTTACAAATAATGTAAAGGGAAGTACAGGAAGATATTTAAAATGCTCACAACAATGTATTATGTCAAGCATTCATTAACTGAAAAATAATCAACATCACACATTATGTTTTTAACTCTTTACCAGGCCAACTTACCTAAGGAACTTTTTAAGGCATCGGTTTGGTAAAGCAGATTATATTTCTGTGAGTATTTGCAAATGATGCTGCGTTTTGACACTCAAATATATTTTTGTGCCTTAGAGGTGTATTAATTCAATTGCCTTCCAAATTTCTTATAATTTGTGAAGATTTCTCTAAAGTGAAACAATGTTATGTTTATAAAATCTTAAAATCACTTATTTTTCTGATTTTCACCCTCTTTTTTTCTTTTGGATCTTTATTTGTGAAAGATTGTTCCCCAGAATAGACTTTCACACTCTCAGTTCCCCTGTTTTACCTGGAGTTATGAATCTAGTGTAAAAGGGTAGCCAGCATGTGCTGGGATCTCTCCGAAGAGAAAGTTGGGTGTGAGGGTATCCTCGGTATACATTTTCACTGTTTTCAACTGCTGCCCATCCCCTTGTGGACTTTTTCAGCTCCCAGGTGGATAAGAAATGGGTTCAGAGACAACCAGCCTCTGTAAGATTGCTAAATCTTGCCACCGATTTCTGAGTTTCTGACTCAATTTCTTTTGTTCTTCCAAGGACAACTCCCAAGGACTACTCCCTATTACTTAATCCCCTCCTATTCTCTTCAAAACATTTCTAAATATCATATTGTGAAGGCTTTGTTTGGGTTCATGAAATAATTTCTTTAGCTGTGTTTTTCCTTAAGTCACTTAGATTCTGTTTCATTTAGATTCTCTTTTAGTTCCCCTAAAAGCAGAGTCCCGCCCAAGGATTTGGGTGCGGTGTCCTTTTGGGGAGCTTATCCCAAAGAGCAGGAGGGAGGGAAAAAGGAGGGTGGGACAGGGAAGGAGGAAAAGTCAACAGGAGTGTGTGTTATCAAGAGTGGGTTCGGTTTCTGAGATTTAAGGACCTCTGAGGAGCATACAGAATTCCTCCTGAGATTGTCTCCTGAAGGACAGGAGGCCAGCGCATTGGTCCATCAGCACAGGGCACAGACCCCTTATCTTATCAAACCTTCCATATCATGAACTGGTACGATTTATAAGAGCCCTTGGAATAAGTGGGCCACTTGACAGGAACACATGCTCCATGACGGGTCTCTTCATGAACCTCTAAGTGCACTGGAAATTGAAATTTGGGGAGCAACTTTTAATCTCTTTGGAATGAAAAAAAAAAACTGAGCTTTGATACGAATCTACACCAATTTGAGGGTACTTTCACCAACAATGTTATGGAAATAAATCTCTTTTGCCTCCTCTCTCAGTGTTGGCATAAGAAGCAAGAATCAGACCGAAACCAAAGATGATATTCAGAGAAACTCTGGGGAGAGAACACAAGAGCAAGCTCCACACAGCAGGTCAGTCTGAGACCCAGGGAACTCACAGGGGTTCCGCCGGGTGACCTGGATGTGCTCCGGCCTCCATGCAACTGGGGCACTGTATGTATTTGAGAAGAAACATTTTATTACAGCCACATGATGAGAATATTTTTCATTAGAAAAGGTGTTAGGTGTATTTGTATAATTAGAGCAAATTGACCAGTGAGGACTAGTGGTTTAGGGTGTTGTGTGTAAAGAGGGCTGGTCAATACTGTCCATTTATTCTTAGACAGTATTTCTCAAATCTTCTTGGCCATGACCCCAAGTAAGGCAAACATTTTACGTGATGACTCAGTAGACACATATATAAACATATAACTGAAACAAAATTCCCACAAGATAATAATTCTTAGTGTGTACTCTGATATTTTCTCTTCTGTTCTTTTCTATTCTACTCTTCTATCTGATTCTACTTGTTCTGTTCCATTTTTTTAAATGCTACTCTAGACTCATTACAATGTTTATGTGACCTACCAGCAGATCACAAGCTGCAGTTGGAAAAACTGCTCTAGGGCACCACAGCTTTGGGCTCACAATTCCTCAACTGATTTGTTTCCTTTCATGTCATAAATCAATGTGCATATAATTTGGTTCCGACTATAACTGTGGGATGGTTTCCTATCCAGCCCTTTTCCTCCCACCATATCTTTTTCCACTAGCCAAGAGTGTTACAATGTAGGATATATTGTTTTGGACACATTGGAACTAGTTCTAAATTCTTTGGTACTTCATTCTAAAAAGGATAAGCTGTAAAACCTACAAAAGAGCGTCTTGGCTCAGGATGCTTTAGGTTGTACGCAGCAGAAATTCTGCCTCAAGCTGTCTTCAATAATCCAGCAATTGTAATATCTCCTTGTGAGGAAGTTCAGAGCGAGGCTTGGTTGACTCAGTGACTCACTGGTGTCACTGAGGATGCTGGTTTTTCCATCTCTCAGCTCTGCCCATCTCCAGGCTTCATCTGTAGGCTGGTATCAAGATGGTGTAGCTGTTTCAGGAGCAACTACATCCAGAGCAAAGAGAGGGTGACTCTCTTCCTGTTGTTCTTTTATGGAGAAGCTCCCAGGAGCTGTCTCGTCATTTCCCATTGGCTATAATGTGGATATTGCCTATCCCGAAACCAATGACTGGCAAGGAAGATGCAATTACCCTTAAATCAATTTATAGAGCAGACAGAGAGGTCTGCACAATGAAGTGAAATCCCTCAAGTTATCTTTGAATCTTCCCTTTGTCCCGTCTCCATATCTAATTTCTCACCAAATCTTGATGATTCTACTTCTAAATATATCCAGAATCAGACCACTTTCCCCCATCACCGTTGCTACTACCCTGGTCCAAGCTACCATCTTTCCTGCCTGGATATTGCATAGTCTCCAAATTGCTTTCCCTTCTCCCTCTCTTCACGCTCCTTTTCGTTCACTTCTCAACACAGGGTAACCTTGTCAAAACAGCAGGTCCTGTCAGGTCACTCCTCTGCCCGGAACTCCTCAGCAATCTAAGAATGCCTGTGAGGCTTTGTACGCAGAGCCAGACGTGGAGGAATGGATGAGACAGACATTCAGAAGGGGCTTACCTTCTATGGGGGGTCGTGATACACACGAGCCGGTGAAATCACAAAATATGTAGTGTGGTGGATGGTGGCAAGTGCTGAAGATAAAGAATGAAGTAGGTCCCTGGCATCTATGAGGTTTGTGTTTTAATATACTCTAATATACTGGTATAGAATAGGCCCTGATATGTGATAGCTACGTTAGTTACTGTTTCATCTGAAACTGGCAGAAACCTAGTTCATAGCAAATTAAGCAAATGATGACAAATGCAAAAGCAGGCCTAGCTTCAGGCACAGCTACATTCAGAGACTCAAACAACATTCCCAGGGGCCAGTCCCTCCCGACTTTTCCACCAAGCTTTTCACCATATTGGCTTCATTCTCTGGCACATTGTCACCAAATGAGAGCAATGATGGGCACCATGGCTCCAACTAACATCCTACTATTGTAGCAACCTGGTGGGAAGAGTCTATCACAAAAGTGCTAGCCACATTTCAAACCACATTTTGAAAAACATGGCAACGTGGCCCTCAATAAATTATTAATCTGAATGTCAGTTTCCTTTTCTGTAAATTGGGGGTATTGATAATAATCCCTATTTCACAGATAACTGTAAGATAAGTTTGCTTGATGTATCTAAAGGCAACTTGCCTGGTATTTGGCTGAAAGTACACACTTAACTACATACTCATCATTAATTTGTTTTCAGATGTGGGTGAGTTAATCATAGTCACTGCCTAGGGAGCTATCAGAAATCAACAACTTTTATCAATGTTTAAAATTAGCACTTTGTCATATATTATCCTGACTTGTGACTGTTTCTTGAGAAGAGTTTCTTTAGTTATATTGCAAAGTCTTCCGTGAAGTAAGGTAGATGAGTTTGGAGTCTGAAGTCTGAAAAGCCTGGGTTCAAATGCTGCTCTGCCACTTAACCATGTGGGATTTTGTGGAAGTGAGTTACCTTCTATGACACCCAACTGAGTGATCTGTAAAATATAGATAGTGATGCCTATCTCATTGGGGTTGCAGGAGGGATGAAATGGGGTGGTACTATTTCCCTAGCACCATGATGGGTTCAATACATAGTAGCTAGGAGCCTAGGATGGTGTCCCCCATCACAGCAACTATTCAGTAAATGCACACTTGGGATTAGACGCATGTTCTAGACACGCAGGCTTGGTGGCCTGTGCCTGAAGTCTTGGGGCATCCTGCTTCCACAGGTGTTCCTGCAAAGTCATTCTTAAGAATTTCCTTGGAGGGGCGCCTGGGTGGCTCAGTCATTAAGTGTCTGCCTTCAGCTCAGGTCGTGATCCCGGGGTCCTGGGATGGAGCCCCACATCGGGCTCCCTGCTCTGCGGGAAGCCTGCTTCTCCCTCTCCCACTCCCCCTGCTTGTGTTCCTTCTCTCGCTGTGTCTCTCTCTGTCAAATAAATAAAATAATAATAATAATAAAAAGAATTTCCTTGGACACCCCGTTCTGAATAGTCAGGATTTCAAGATACTTCTTTGGTTTAATAACTATCCAAGAGGATGTAATTTTACCCTAGTTTTTCTTAAGCTAAATTCTATCCCGCATTAATAATTACCCTTCTCTGTCATTCCCCTCACATACTGCACATAATTATCTTTTTTCTCAAGTAAGCCTACTTCAGAAGGGGGTCTGGGGTCGAGAGGCATAGGGGACTGGTGTACTTGTGTCCTGACTTCTCCTCAGCTTTTGGTTTAGGAGAAAGCATGAAAGGGTAGCTCTGAAAAGGGGAAGAAAGTGACAAGGCGACATTTAAGACAACACGTAACGTGTGTGTGGAAGGCGCCGGCGTCACCAGGTAGACAAGAAGCACATTTGGGCACCAACAGGTGATATTGGCATCTTCTCCATTTGCTAGGTTTCCCCTTTTGTTAATTTTGTTTTACTCAAAAAATAGTTGCCAAGGGGAGCCTGGGTGGCTCAGCTGATTGAGCATCTGCCTTGGGCTCAGGTCATGATCTCAGGATCCTGGGATCGAGCCCCGCATCGGGCTCCGTGCTCAGTGGGGAGCCTGCTTCTCCCTTTCCTTCTTCCCCTCCCACCTCGCCCCCCACTCATGCTCTCTTTCTCTCTCAAACAAATTTTTTAAAAATCTTAAAAAAATATTTGTCAAGCTCAGATTATACACCAGGCTGTGTGCTCGATGTGGGGCAAGGTACAGCCTCTGCCCCAGTGGAAAAAATAGTGTTCTTAGAGAGCTGACAAGCAGCTGTGGAAAGAACATTCTAGTGGGAGAGGCCTGGAGTAGAAATGCTGGGCATGGTTGGGGGTCAGCGAACACAGCTGTGGTCTGGCTGGAGCCCACAGACTGTAGAAAAGGGGTATATGAGAGAACAGTTGGAGAGTAGGATGGGACCATATCATGCGTCCAGGAGGTGGGAGTTCCATAGCATAGATCCTACCAGAGGGGTATCAAAAACCAACTATTACCCCACTGTGCCATCCTGGCCATTGCCAGGGTGAAGTTGAGCTAGAAAGCCGAGCAGTTCTTCAAGGGCATCTTCAAGGGCAGCCAGTTTACCATCTGCTGGGCTTCCTTCCTCTTGTGATTTACTTGGAGTTTAAGAGGAATACACACCCTGAAATGCCTGAACCCAATGTTTTGAGCTTACTTTGGAGATAAATGACTGTCTGATCATCTGAATTTGGAAGCGATCAATGGTTCAGAGATGTTAATTGACTTTTCCAAGGTCAAACAGCTTCCATGGGTATGAAGCAGCTCCCAAAGCCACATCTCTAATATGGCTCTGTTCTAAAAGGAAGCGTGAATGAGTTACAATGAGATTTTCAAAACCTAGTTGACCAATAGACTTCATAAATAATGACAACTATAAATATTTTAGTATTTCTTTTAATATATTTGCACTCAGCTCAGGGAATAATAATCTAAACAGAGACATTGTTTAGATTTCATTCATTCATAACCACACATTACATAGGGACCACAGGGCTAGAATTCTTCGGTGAAGAATAAACAGTAGATGCTTTCTCTTCTACTTGTATGCACACTAATAATATAATCTTACAATGAGTTCTGTGGTTCATCAAGGTAATAAAACCTATCCATTTTGACATTGAACTGTCCATTATCCAATACAGAGCAATTTTCTTATTAAGACAATTTTTAAAGCAGTTTTAGCCTCATAGCAGAATTAAGGGGAAGGTACAGAAATTTCCCATATACTCTCCTGCCCCTACACATGCCTAACTTCTGTTATAAATATCCCCCACCAGAGGGGTACATTTGTTACAGCTGATGAACCTGCATTGACACATATCACCCAAGGTCCATGGTTTGCATTAGGGTTCACTCTCGGTGTGGTCCATTCTATGGGTTTGGACAAATGTACAATGACATGTACCCAGCATTGTGGAATCACCCAGAGTAATTTCACTGCCCTAAAAATCCTCTATGCCCCACCTACTCATCCCTCTCCACTCCCAACTCCTGGGAACCAAAGATCTTTTTACTGTTTCCATAAGTTTGCCTTTTCCAGAATGTCATAGAGTGGGAATGATAGAGTATGTAGCTGTGATGCTGTGATTTATAATAAGAAATGTATATTTGGTATTCCTCCAGCTTCTGGCACAGAGATCTCAAAACCCTTGGAATTTCCTAAGTGATGGCAGCTACAAAGGTGCCTTTTGTTATGTTAATGAGGTGACTTTCGGCCATCACCTAAGGATGGGGGCTGGTTGCCAGGAGAACCAACTCTGTGGTTAGAGAGTTGGAACTTTCAGTCCCACTCCCCATGGGAGGGGAGATCGAGTTCAATCCCCAATGACCAATGATTTAATCAATTATGCCTAAAGAAGGCAACTTCCATAAAAACCCAGAAGGATGGGGTTTGGAGAGCTTCCAGGTTGATGAATGTGTGAAGGTGCTGGAAGAGTGGCAAATTCTGAGGGCGTGAAAACCTTGAGCCCCCTTTACCCACACCTTGCCCGATGCATCTTTTCTGTCTAGATGTCCCCAAATTATTTATTACAATAAACCAGTGATCTAGGGAGGAAAATGTTTCTCTGAGTTCTGTGAGCTGCTCTTGCCAATGAACAGATCCCAGGAAGGGAGTGTTGGAAGCTCTCATCCAGCCGGTTGGCCAAAAGCATAGGGGACAAGTTAGACTTGCAGGTGGCATCGGAAGTGTGTGTGTGGCGGGGAGAGCAGTCTTGTAGGACTGAGCCCTTAACCTGTGGGATCGGATGCCATCTTTAGATAGATAGTGTCAGAACTGAGTTGAATGGTAAGACATCCAGCTGGTATTGGGGAATCACTTGTTGGTGTGGAGAACACCCCCTCACCCCAACATTGGAATTGGTACCAGAACCTGGAGTAGCCTTTTCAGATTGGCTTCTTTCGCTTAGTAGCATGCACTTAAGTTTCCTTCCTGTCTTTTCATGGCTTGATAGTTTTCTTTCTTATTAGCACTGAATAATATTCCATTGTCTGGATGTACCACAGTATATTTATCCATTTGCCTACTAAAGGACATCTTGGTTGCTTCCAAGTTTGGACAATTATGAAGAAATGTGCAGGTTTTTGTGTGGACAGTTTTCAGTTCCTTTGAGTGAATACCAAGGAGCGTGGTTACTGGATTACGTGGTAAGAGCATGTTTGGTTGTGTAAGAAATTGCCAAACTCTTTCCCAAAGTGACATTGCTATTTTGCATCCCTACCGGCAATGAATTAGAGTTCTTGCTGGTCCACATCCTTGCCTATATTTGGTGTTGTCAGTGTTCCAGATTTTGACCATTCTAACAGGTATGCAAAGCAAGTTTTAATGTAAGGGAAACCAAATTACTTGATATATCTATATCCCTGATGGATTCGTGGCAAAAAGATATACTTAGGAATCTGAGTGGTAAGGATCCCAGCTTCAACACTTTCCAGCCATGTAGCTATGGGCAAATTATTGAACCTCTCCATTTCTTCTTATATAAACAGGTTATGGTAATGGAAGTCTTACAGCAGTTTGAAAATATCACAAAACAACACATGTAAAGCACTCATCAGTGTGTGGTCACATAGCAAGCACTTAATGAGTACATGGTTTCTCCTCCCCCTGTAAAACATGAGGTTCAGGTCACCTCTCTCTATGATGATAGCACGTCTCTATTATCTCCCCACTGTTGTCAATTACTAATATGACTAGACTTGACCGTCTGATTTTTCAGGATATAGTTTTAACTTATTTTATAGAATAATGGTGAACTTTATCTAAACCCCTTGCCTTTTATTTTACTAGTAGCTACACAGCACATAAGCTATAACTTAAAGCAACATAGAACCTAATATTAGACACTCATTGTATGTACTATTCTTTTAAGATAATGATCAAATCCTCCAATTTGAAGAAATTTCTAGATTATCAGAAAAATCTCTCAAGTAAACACGCACTGTCCTGACAGTTTATAGATACCCGCTTAGATCACCTATCCCAGAACATGCCAGAACTCAGATTTTTAGGTTTCTGTTTCTGAATATGATGTTCTTCAAAGGGAGGTTATGAAATTATGTCACAAAAGGAACATACTACATACACAAGTTAATCTCACATGCAGAATGCTTTCCGTATAAGAACCACCAGAAATCTACGAGAAAAGATGACAAAACCTTCATAATTATAACAAACCGTTGGAACCAGCAACGTTGGGGGCACAGAAAGGGGAGGCAAAGAAGGAAACAGAACTTAGAGAACTGGTTCAAACCTCAGCCAAAGGAATTAGGAAACTGGACACTTGATGGTATGAGCAAGATTTGCCTTTGTTTATTTCTCAAATAAAGTAAAGGAAACCATGAACAGTGAGAAAATTCCTTCTACCTCCCCAAAGGGAAGCAGAAGGGGCTTACGAAGGCTGTCACCAGCTTTACAAATAAGAAACTGAAACACTTACAGCCGATTTTACTGCCAACAAAATGCAGGCTCTTTCTAAATGTAGCTAATGATGGGCACATCAAACTAGGACAACTTCATTTTAATTCTGGGACACACACATCAAAGGCTTGGTTTTCCTCATCCTGCTTTTCTGTTACTTCTATAATTGATGTAAATAGTACATTCTCTTCTTTGGGAAGAATAACGGGAGTGGTTTGTTTTTTAATCTTCTGTTTGTGTTGATAAACTTGACCAGGGAGAAACCTGCCAAATGTATAATAACATGTAAACAATTCCACAGGCACCTCGAGGCTGCAAACTCCTTGAGAATCAGGGCCGTTCTTGTGCTATTTTCATATCCTTCCGTCTCTGGCCTGTGCATATGGGCGAGGTATCTGTGGAAGTTGGCGTTCAAAGGAGAATTAGGTAGGGGTTTCCTGGAAGCCTAGGGCAGTCCTGGTCCTGATGGTCACAGATAGCTGTGTCCACCCGGTGAAGCAGCCAAATTAAGAAGTGGAGTCAGAGGAAGACCCCACCGCCCCCATACATGTGCCCCACCTGCAAATTTCAGACAGAAGGTGGTAACAGATCCCTCAAGGAAATCCGTTCCTGAATGTGGGCACCCTTGGTATGATAATAGCCTATATGTATTAAGTATTTAAACTGGTTTCTGTTGAGTTTTTTGCCTTGGTCCAATATGTGGTTAGCTATGGATCCTGGGATCATCATGGTGGCAAAGGGACACGTCCTGTCTCCCTCACCCCTCAAAACATCCACCGTTGGGCTCTTTCCTCTCCTTCCACCCCCTCCTCTTCTTTTGCTTTCTCCTTTCCCTCCTCCTGCTCCTTTATCAAACTTAGCATTACCATTCACTGTTTCTCACCTAAGACGCGACTTCATAATTGTACATTGTCATAATATTCGGACTTCAAGGTGGTTTCGACAGATCAATACATCAATGTCAGTCAGAACAACTGGGAGAAATTAGTCATTAAATATGGCTTTATAACCACCCCTGGTGGCAAAAAGAATAAATTATGCCATAATACCACTAGCTAGCATTTTTTTGAGCACCCAGTATGTGCCAGAGAGACAATGTGGTAAGTATTCCGTATATATTATTTTATACAGTTTCTCGCAACAACCTGATGAAGTAGGTAGAGTTATTCCCATGTCACAAATGGGAAATCTATAACTTAGCAAGACAGCTGAGGTCAACTGCCCAGTGTTGCACAGCTAATAGGTGATGAAGCCAGGTTTAAATCCAAGAATTTTGATTCTTGAACTTAGACTCTTCATTACTATTGCTATTCTGCATTGGATCCTTGGTGTGTGTCGGGGGGTACCATTCTTGTTTTATTCCCCCGAAGTGTCAATATTTTGTGTTTAATTTTTCAGAGTACCATCTTGTGAACTTCTAGGAGTCTACAAAGTTGTCTCAAAGTCTCTAAATTATAAAAAATGTTTGTTTGAGGATGCAATTTTAAGGATCTTTTTAACAATTTTCTTTGATTTAACTATCTTATTTAACTAAATCTTTATACTTTAATACTCTGCTTCAGCTTCTAAATGTCCCATAAACTGTGATGATCGTTAGGACAAAAGCAGGAAGAAAACTCATGATCTTAAAATTGTTTTCTTTGTAACATGTGATGAATCAGACTTGCAAAGTTCGTAGCACAAAAGCTCTTGATGAATGTTAATTCTGTGGAAGCTGGCCATACCACCCTCTTTAAAACAAAATTTTCTTTAGATGTTCTGTTTGTGGCAGATTTTTCCGGATTTAGACTAATTTTCTCCTTCCCTACTGGTGCGTGGGTAGGAGCTTTATTGAGTCATAAATTCCATGACAGTTCCATATCTATCACTGGGAGACCTTAAGCAAGTCATTTAATACTTTGAGCCTGAGTGCTCTCACTTTTAGAATGAGGTGTGGTATAATGAAGATTCTAGTGACTACTCCCTCCCCTGACCCTCAGTAATGGTGGCCTGCCTCAGTTAACCCTATCTTCACCCTGACTGATAAAGAAGATCTGGATTTTAGTAAACTCTAAAGTTTCTTCTAATTCTAAAGTAAGGGTTATCATTTTATGATACGTCTTAGAAATATTTTCTCATCTGGGAAAAGAGATTTTTCTCTTTTGAAATGCTTAGTTAATAGAATGTACTCTGACAAGAGCCAGCATATGTCAATAAGAAGATACTGGACCATGAGCCAGGAAATCAGGAGTACTACTAAACAGCTGTACAACTTTCTCTCTCTCTTTCTTTCTAATTATGGTAATACACATAACATAAAGTGTACCATCGTAACTATGTTGAAGTGTACTGCTCAGTGGCATTAAATACTTTCACACTGTTGTGCAGCCATCACCACCATCCATCCACAGAACTCTTTTCATCTTGCAAAACTGAAATCCTGTGGCCATTAAACAATAACTCCTTATTATTGCCCACAAGTCCAGCTCCTGGGAACAACTGTCCAACTATTCTAGGTACCTCATATAGGTGGAACCACACAGTATTTGTCTTTTTCTGATGGTCTTATTTCATGTGGCATAATTTCCTCAAGATCCATCTATGTTGTAGCATGTTTCAGAATTTCCTTCTTTTTAAGTCTGAATAATATTCCATTTTATGTATATACCACATTTTGTTTATCCATTCATCTGTCTGCGGACACTTAGGTTTCTTCCCCTTTTTGGCTATTCCAAATAATGATGCTAGAAATACGGATGGATGTCCAAATATCTCTTTAAGTCTCTGCTTTCAACTCTTTTGGATATATACCCAGAGTGGAATTGTTGGATTATATGGTAATTCTATTTATAATACTTAGACAAACTGTTGTATTGTTTGCCAGAGCAGCTGTACCATTTTATTTCCCACCACCCAGCAGGGCACAAGGGTCCCAATTTCTCCACATCCTCACAAACACTTGTTGTATTCTCTGTGTTGTTGTTGTTTTTTTTAATAATAACTATTCTATAGGCATGCAATTGTGAACAAATATTTATTTAACCATTCACCGTTTTAGGTGCTGGGATTACCACAAACAGACCCTACTCTAATGGAGCTTCTAATTTTAGGGGAAAGAGCAGACAGAAATAAACAAATGCAATAAAATATTTGCAAATCATGATAAATGCTATGAAGGAAACAAGGAGACGAGGCAGATAATAATGGGACCTACTTCAAAAACCTTTTATGAAGAAGGAACATTTGAATGAGGTATATAGGTGGTAGCTTAGTGGAAGGGAAGAATACAGAAAAGAGCAAACAGACAGGGGCAAAGGATGTGTGAAGAACTTGAGTCTAGGAAGACCTTGGGGTGTTCAAGTTGAGGAGGGCACGACAGTGTGACTAGAAGAGTACAGCAGGAGGACACGACTATGGTGAAAGGCAGGGGCTGTGTTGTTCAGGTCCTTAGGAGCCATCTTTCAGATCTGGGATTTTGTTCAATGTTCAGTAGGAGACCATTGAAGTTTGATGCGGGAGAATTGCTTTCTCTGAACTTTGGACTAAACACTGACTTCTAAGCCTCTGGGTCCTAGGTGTCTTCCCAAGAGCCTTTGCAGCCTCAGGGCTGTGAAGAAGATGTTCTTGGGATCCTGGAAACCATATGCATGGTGGTTAAGAACTCATGTTCTGGGGCCGGGCATACTAGGATTCAAATCCCAGCTCTACCACCTACTAACAGTGTGACTTTGAGCAGGTTGCTTAAGCCCTCAGAGTCTGTTTCTTCATCAGGAAAATGGGAATAATTGTACTTTTCTCATAAAATTGTTTAAGGATAAAATGAAAAAATGTTTATGGATCCCTTACCACAGTGACTACTACACATGAAACGCTAATAAACATTAGCTATTATAATTATTATAATCTTATATTCATTCATTCAACAAGCTTTATTTATTTATTATTATTAGTTTTTAAATAGCTAGACCTCTGAAGGTCCTGGAAACCTTGCTTCCGAATTCCTTAGAGACTAAGCGTATCTCGCTTTTTTAAAAATGTTATTTATTTATTTGAGAGAGTGAGTGCATGAGCAGGGGAGAGAGGTAGAGGGAGAGGGAGAAGCAGCAGGCTTTCCATTGAGCAGAGAGCCTGATGCGGGACTCCATCCCAGGACCCTGGAATCATGACCCGAGCCGAAGGCAGATGCTTAACTGACTGAGCCACCCAGGCGCCCTCATTCAACAAGCTTTAATGAGAGCCTATTATGTCCCTGGTTCTATGCCAGGTAGAGAGGGGTGAAAAGATGAGACCACTGTCCTGGTTTTCAGAAAGCAGCAGCAGCTCAAATTTTAATGGTGCTAGGTGTAGTAGAGGATGTATTATAAATGCACAAAGAAGGTGCACCCAACCAGGACTGGGGATGGGGAGTTAGAGAAGGTACCCAAAGCAAATAATAACTGAGTCAAGTATTAAAGGATGAGCCAGGCTGGGGGGCGGGGGGGGGATGTTATGCATCTAGACAGAGAGGACAACATGAGCAAAAGCATGGAGATAAGAAGCAACAGAGAGGCAAGAGGAGAACAAGTTGCAGCTCAGGGGATACTGCATAACAAGTGTTGGGATAGGGGCTGAGGAAAGCTAGACAGGGACTGGATCACAGAGGTGAAGGAACTTGGGGTATATCCTGTAGGCAATGGTGAGCCAATGGAAGATTTCTAGAGTGGAATGCCCTGTCCAGATTTGAGTTTTGGATAGTTCATTCTGTTGCATATATAGAAGATGGATGTAATTGGGAAAAGAAAGAAGAAAGGAGAACAGGTAGGAGGCAATTGCAATAAACCAGGCAAGAAAGAGATGGTGTGAGTCTGAATTAGGACATTGAACATCAAGTGGAGAAGATGAGGCAGATTTTAAAAATATGTTAAGAAGCTAAATTGGCATAACATGATAAGTTATTGGATGTGGAAGTGGTAAGGGATGGAGATGAGTCCAGGATGACTAGAAGCTATTAACTTGGGTGCCTAAGTGGATGGCAGACGTGGAAACTGGAAGAGAGCTTCCCGTGGATACCATGACACATAGCTTTCAAGACAGAAGCCATCATCCCCTCAGCCTCCAGAAGTAATGGCAGCTGAGGGCTCACAGCCAAGTCCTCTCTGGCCCGAGGGAGCTACTTTGCTTAAGGTTATGGCCCCTTGCCAGGGGCAGCCCATGTCTAATCACTGGTTAACTTAAAGACACAAAAGCTAAGCTCCCTTTTCTCAATTCAGGAAAACTCTGAAGGGCCATTCCAGCCCCAGAGCTCTCTGAAGATCAGCTGAGGCCTCTGTTGTGTCCATGTCACATTTGAACTTCCCTCTGTGTCTAATCCTATTGCCCCACTGGCTTCCAGGTGCTGTTCCCTAGAGCACTCCCCAGGAAATTTCTGGCACACAAGACAGCTGTTTCAGTGACTGTTTCTCAAGGGACCAGACCTTTGACAGAAGGAAGATACTCCGTTTCAGATGAGTTGAGCTTGGTATGTCTGTAAGACCTCCAGGTAGAGATATCTAGCAGGCCTTTGGTCAGCTAAGCCTAAAGCTCCAGACAGAACCATGGAGTAGAGTTATGGCAGCACATAGATGGCACAACCCCTTAGGTGCAATTTCCAAACTAAAGAAAAAAAAAATCCAAAAACCAAAAGTCTTTCAAAAATTCATTTAGTGGCAAAATCTGACCTGATCTGTGCTCTTCTGACACCAAAAGCTGACCTGAACATACATGAGAACTATTTATAACCACTTTAAAAAAAGTCCTACTTCGTGTGAATATTTCTGTGTTTTGCTACAGAGATATTCACGTATTTGACTACAAGGTGCTGTCCCAGACTCGGCTGGGACCAGTGTATAATTTTCAGTACATGCTCCTTATTACCTTACCCAATTCTGAAAAATTCTGGATTCTGAAGCTGTTTGGTCTTAAGGGTTTCAGATAGGGGACTGCTGACTTCTAAGTAGAAGCATGAAAGAGGATAAGATCTCCTAGGAAAAAAAGTATACACCAAAAGCAAGCAACAGATGGGCAATGGTAGTATTTCAGTCTAGACAAGGGAAGGTGAGCAACAACAAAAAAAAGAGAGAAGAAATGTTCCTAAGGTGTGGTTAATTAGGAGAGGGCAGAGTCCTGGAACGAGGAGGACAGAGAGTTTTGAGAGAGAGAAGAGCTATCAGTGGACTCAAGTGCAGCAGGGGTCTAAGGGCCAGGAACTAAGACTCATCCCCCACAATTGGCAATTGGTGGTTGACCGTGGCAAGCAGTTTCAAGAGAGTGGCAGGGGCTCAAATGCGTGGATTGTGGAATGAATGAATGGGAACTGAGGAGAGAAATTACACAGCTGCCAGAGGGGCAAGGGCGTGTTAGTTTAGCCAGAAGAAAGCACTGGGTGTGTTTGTAGGAAGGCAGGGTGGAACAGAGAGTGAGGGAGAGGTTGAGAGACAGTCAGGTAAGATGGAGGAGGAGACAGGAGGACCTCAGGTGGGGCTGAGGCCCGGTGGGGAAGGGGAGGATGAGGGTTGGTCTAGAACTCAAGGAGGGACTCCTTACCTTATAGGTTGGAAGAAAGGAATGAGAAAGGGATTCAATGTAGACAAATGGGTGGGTAGGAAGCCCGGAGTTGAGGCTGGTCATCTCTGATGACTTCCATTTGTTATTGAAATAGACTAGATCATCTGCTGGAAGTAAAGGGATGCAAATTGGAAGGGATCTTGAAGAGAAAGGTGAAAGTTTGGTGTAGGGAGGGTATCAACCAACAAGATCAGAAGGATGAGGAATTGGTGGTCTAAAGTTAGAGGACACATACTGGCATTCATTGACACAGTGGTGTGATTTTTTCCCCCCAGCCTTCAGCTCTAGGCTGAAGATGATGTTAATTAAACAACAAACTATCTCTAAAACCATTAGAGGTTGTCAAAGAATATTTAATAACAAGGATAAATGTGTAAGCTATGCTGTAGGAGATACGGTTGATATCTTCCTCAGAACCCTGCGGCATTCATCTCTGTACAAATCTCTGTTCCTGAAAGGCTGCTTCCTGTGGTCACATGAATCTCTCTGCCAGAGGCTTTCCTCTGACCGAGGAACATGCTAGAAGTTAGGGCTAGGGGAATGCCTGTCGATTCCTAGGAAAATTCTTACTCACTCCCCAAATTCCCAGCCCAACAAATTACTGACAGGAAGTGGATGGTTAAATACTTCAGCTTCCTCAGCTTTCCTTAGGGACAATTTTGAGATGTTTTCTACACTGTTTCCAAGAGTTCCCCAGCAAAACTCAGCTCCCTTGCTACACAATGCCAGTTGGATTAATTATATGTAATCTTTTGACTTTCTTCCTGTGATGATTTTTAAAAGGCCCTGAATTCTTTGGCATTCCTCCCATTAAGTGGTAAGGTCTATATCCCCTTCCCTTGAGGGCTTGTGACAGCCTTGACTAAAAGAATATGGCAGAATCAACACCATGATTTCCAAGGCTAGACCACAAAAAGCCCTCAGCTTCTGTCTGGTTCTCTTGGACTCTCACTACTGGGGAACCCATACACCAGGTAAGAAGTCTGACTACTCTGAGGCAGCTGTGCTGGAGAGTCCACATGCAGATGCTCTGGTCAACATCCCTGACTAAGCTCCTAGCAGACCCTCACAATCAACTGCCAGCTGTGGGAATGGGCCACCTAGAACATCCAGATCAGCAGGGCCTTCAGATGCCTGCAGGCTCAGAGCTGAGCCCCCCCGAATTCCTGATGCACAAAATCGTATGCAAAATAAAGTGGTTGTTGTTTTATACCATTCAGGAGTAACTTATTACACAGTAACTGGAACATTTCCCTTCCCTGTATCTCTTCCTCACATCCTTACTGGTATTTCCTGGGGTCACTTTGAAAATGAAGTATGTGCTCTTAACTCTGTATTTCAGAATGTGTTCCTGGAGAACTCAAACCAAGAAAAATCATGTTACAAAAATAAATAATTATGACATAAACACAACCATGAAAAGAGCACTGGAGAGAAAAGGAAGAAATATATAAAAACTTAATCAGGTTAATTTCTAAGTAGGAAGATTGAGGTTGATTTTTATTTTTTTATTTTTTTTTAAAGATTTCATTTATTTATTCATGAGAGACAGAGAGAGAGAGAGAGAGAGAGAGGCAGAGGGAGAAGCAGGCTCCCAAGGAGCAGGGAGCCTGATGCGGGACTCAATCCCAGGACCCTGGGATCATGACCTGAGCCGAAGGCAGACTCTTAACCATCTGAGCCACCTAGGCACCCTGATTTTTATTTTTAATATTCTTTTGGTGTAGTCTGTAAAAGTTATAAAATATGTATGTCTTTCTTTTATTAGAAAAAAACTTACAGAAAACATGGGAAAATGAGTAATGTATTATTAAATTTTTTTTCTATGAAAATGAAAATGTAACAGTTTTTACAGTTGAAGTAAAATTGTATTCTGAAGTGTTTATGGCATAACTCGTCCTTAGGTTAATGAGCCTACACACATGCCTTAGACACAGTGATTCTAGAATCATGTGACCCACACTCACCAGGGGCACCCTCTCTGACCACCCCAAACAAATCCTTAATCCAATCAAAATTCAGCCATCTCCTCTCTAGAATTTGACTAGGAAGTGCAGTGCCCATGGCGGCATGGGCAGAGGTCCAGGAGTGTCAGGAGCAGAGTCGGCCTGTCTCGGGCTAAGGCCACATTCAAGTTGAAGTTTTATGGGAGAGCAGAAGCCATGGGAAGGAGAGGGTGCTGATGTGCTGTGTAGAACGGGTCAGAGGCAAGAAAGAAAACCTCTCTGTGTCTTTCTGTGTGTGTGTGTGCATGCGTGCGTGCATGCGTGCACACACATGCGTTAGGGACAGAGACAGAAAGGCGACTTTCCAGTTCCCATGAGGTTTGGCAATATTTCCCATACTACATTTCCCTGGGATTCTCTCCTATCGCTTCAAAATCCTCTTGTACTTGACCTTGTTTGAGTAGTTTCTGTTCTCTGTAACCAGTAGAATCTGATCTGAGCAAGTTCATTTCCCAAGACCAAAAAGCTAAAATAATATGAATGCTGACATTAACATTGTCTAGTTTGGGTTGCTTTAACACAAATACTACCGACAGGGTGGTTTCAACAACAAGCATATGTTTCTCATAATTCTAGAGGCTGGGAAGTCCAAGCTCAGGGTGCTAGCGAAGTTAGTGCCTGGTGAAGGCCTTTTTCCTGGTTCATAGCTATCTTCTCACGATGTCTTCATATGGTGGAAGGGGCCTGTCTTCATATGGTGAAAGGAGCCAAAGAGCTCTCTGGGGTCTTTTTATAAGCTCACTAATCCACCTTCATGACCCAATCATCCCCCAAAGACCCCACCTCCTAATACATCAACATATGATTTTGGGGAGGGGACAAAAACATCTAGTCTGTAACAAATATTAACACTAATTACCTAATCGGAAAGTATTATTCAGGTGGCGCCTGCGTGGCTCAGTCGTTAAGTGTCTGCCTTCCGCTCAGGTCATGATCCTGGGGTCCTGGGATCAACCCCGCATCAGGCTCCCTGCTCGGCTGGAAGCCTGCTTCTCCCTCTCCCACTTCCTCTGCTTGGGTTCCCTCTCTCTCTGGGTGTCTCTGTCAAATAAATAAACAAAATCTTAAAAAAAAGAAAAGAAAGAGAGAAAGAGTTATTCATATTCCCACTACATATTTGAGGTGGCTGAGACATAGGCGAAGTCCACAGTCCCATGGTGGACAAATACAGGGCAGGATTCCTGAGTGGGCAGACCAGAGCCCAAGCCCTTCACTTCTGTGCCATTCCATCCCGCATCCCTGCAATTCTGTGTTGGGGCCCTGAGGCTGTGGCTCTTTGTTAATGACTCATCTTATGCTGAAGAGGTCAAATGTCAAGGTTGCCCAAGCTGTTCGGTGGGTTGGAGGCTGCCTTAGGATGGACAGTAACGTGCATAGTGCACCGTGTGTGGTAATGGGCCCATCGTGCTCCCTCCCCACACCTACACTCCTCAGCAGCACGTATTCATTTCCTACCCATTTTCTACCCATGATTTGACTGGCAAACACAAGATTGCTCAAGAATATTGAGAAGAGGGAACTACACCTACACCTATTTTACCTTTGGTAAAATACCAAAGGATGAGAGAAAGGCAAGGAGGGCCAAGGGGGGGACACTATGGCGGCATCACCAGAGGAAGCCTCAGGCGGGCTCAGGTGAGTCTTTAGCCCCAGTATAAGAGGGGTAGGAAGGAGGAACCAGTGCTTTCACTAATATTCTCTCATTTCACCCTTGCCACAACCTGTGAAGTGAATACCCTTAAACTTATTTTAGAGATGGGGAAAATGAGGCTCAGAGAGGGTGAGCGATTTGGCGAAGGACACACAGTGAGTAATGGCAGAGCTAAGATTCTAAATTCTGTGCAGTTTCCATCTCAGGATACGGTCTCTTCTGTCTGGTCTACTCTCAATTTGATTTGACTTTACTTCTTAACTCTCAGATTAACAGCATATGAGCTAAGGTAGCAAATCTGACCCTAACAGTAGTTTGTTAGGTTCAAATTGTGCCTTAAAGTGACCAGCTGTCTCACTCACTAACATAAAAGTCTCACACGATCAGCTTCTTACACAGGCATGTGTGTTTTGAACTGAGCTGCTACAAATTTTTCAGTTTGTAAACTGAGAGCCAAGGTTAACTGAATCAGATGTTAGCCGGTTTCCATACCCATTACTAGCCTCACAGACACCCCAAAGAAGAAAGGACATAATAGGCAAGGAGGTCGATCAACTCATATCTGATAATAACAATTCCATAACTCGCCGGAATAGTTCATCTTTTTTCAGGGTATCCATAATGCTTTCCCTGGTTGCTAATTTCTTTTTTTTTTTTTTTACAAGTAACAGAAATAGAATCTCAAAAATATGTAACATGAAAGGGTGAGGGTGGAAATTTCTCTCCAAGATTTATAATGAGGAGACAGGTACTCCACATAAATAATGAGTCCAGAGTTTTTAGAGTGAAATGAGGTCAGTCATTTGTAAAAGATATGTCATTTCATACTTCAGCAGCTCTCTGGGCCTTTAAAAATGCAGTGCACAGCCACAAGTTAACGCTTTGCAGGACCGTATATCTTTTAATCCAGCCTGAAAGTCAGCCCTGAAAGCAGTGCATTTAACACGGGACATCAGTGGCTCACGAACGTTCAGGAAAAGAAGAGAACCTGCTGACATGAATGTTCAGGAAAAAAAGAGAATGCAAAAAGAGCCTTTCTGACTTTTTTATTTTTTTGCACACAGTGACAATGAAGGGGAAAGACAGGCCTGAGGAACAATAGGGGAGGGGAGTCACCAGCTCCTCAGAATAGGGTTTCTCCACTTCTATGACCCTGATCTGCTTTCACACGGAAGAACTTCTGAGATTCTCCAGTGTCCACAGTGGGCCCAAGCCACTTAAGTATGACTTCTAAGAGTCATGTTTTGGACCCTGTCCGTCATGGTCCTCACCCCTGAATCCTCAAGACCTTAATGCTACTGAGCAGTTTCTTAGGAATGGGAATTACACGGAGTAAATGTGGAATGTGAGAAAGCATGACTTAGCCCCAGAGGGCCTTACACTAAAATCCCTACCATACCACTGACCAGCTGTGTGGTGACGGGTATGTCACCTGAACTTGCTGACCCTCAGCATCCTCATCCACAAAGTTCATTAGAGAATGCTGCCCTAATGAAGGGTTCCCTCCTCATCTTGAATCTTGACAGAAAAGTTTCCTTGAAGAATTGTGAGGACTTGAACTCATGGCAGGGAGTTTCTGGAAGACCATAAGAGGGCTTGAGACATCAACTCTCTTATTGTGAGAAGTTGATATGTTCTTGAGGGTCATTCCTGGTTGCCACTCAGTGGCCAGGGTCAGAGCCAACACCAGAGCATTTGTAGCAGATCTGGAGCTTGGATGTCTTCTGCTTCCCAAAGAGGTTGCAACCTGCTCTGAAACCTTTGCGCCATTGAGCTTTAGAATTTGGCCTTGCATGAAATGTGGCAAGCTCTGTCTGGCTGCACATGGTGAGCTACTCAAGAGTTGCATCCCTTGGCCCAGGGGATCAGGTACAAAGTCCAGCCAGTCCAGGGGCCCAGGTATAAATTATTGGTTCCAAAATTTCCTTTGTCCATCTGTTCTCAGGAACTCAGTCCATCCATCAATATAGCTAATCTGAGCCAGGTGCTGGGCATGGGGTTGGGGAACAGCAAGGGCAAGGTAGAGTGACCCTGTCCCCTTAGGGCCCATTATCTGGGCCCTATAATGGTTTGTGTGGCGGGGGGGTACAAGGTGGGGGCTTGGGGGTTACTGATAATAGGCTTTAAAGAGGCTGTTTAGGCACATGGACCTTGAGTCAACCTGCTTGGGTTCAAATGCTTCCACTTTCTCATCTGTAAACTGGAATAACCTGATTGAATTGTGGGAAGATTAAATGAGCTGATATATATACAACTCACTTAGAATAGTGCCTGGTATGTGGTAAATGCTATGTAGATGATTACAACAGTGTTGAGTCTTACCAAAGGGGATGTCGGTGTAGTCTAAGGATCAGGGAGTGGTCCAGGGGTGTGTCGTTTGAGCTGTGACCTGAAGGATGAGTAGAAGAGGGAGAACTGAATGGTCTCTGTCCAGGTAGCAGGACAGCCAAGTGGTGGCACTAAGGGGCAATAATGGAATCCGTTTGGTTGGTGTCATTTGATAGAAACCGTGTTGTGAATTGAGTGCTTTCTCTGTGCAGACACCATGCTGGACATTGCACCTTCAGAGATGGCTATGTCTTTGTACCTCCCTGGAGCTCAACGCCCAGTAAGAGAAGAATGGCCAGTAAGAAAGCAAGTGCAGTTGAGTAATTGAAGCACTCTCACTACTTGAGAGTAGCATGAATTGCAGGCTGTAGGGGCACCAAGAAAGGAGCAATGACTTGGGATGCGATTTAATAATGGTTTCACAGACGAGGTGATAGTGACGGAGGAGGTGGCTGTCACCAAACAGGGAAGGCAGAGAAGGGCATTCATGCAGGCCAAGGCAAAGGCACAGAGATAGGACATACAGACACCTCTGAGGATTAGTGAGGAGCTGGGGGTGACTGGCGCATGTGGTTCCAGGCAGTTGTGGGGGGCGGTGTGTGTGGGAGAGATGGGGCTGGAGTGCAAGGCTGGCTTGGTCATGGAGGGCTGTGGAAGCCAAGCCAAAAGGTTTGGATTTTATCCTGGAGAGAGTTTAGAAAGAGCACTCTCTCTACAATGTGGAGGGATGAATTGGAGGCTAGTGAGACAGGAAGCAAAGAGAGGAATCAGAAGACTGTTGCCAAAGCTCAAGTAAGACAATGGAAGGTACTGATCCATGATAAGGGAGTGCAGAGTGGAGAAGGGAATGAAAGTCAGAGGTATATCCTACAGGACTTTGTAACTGGGTGGATTAAGGGATGACACTAGATCCTGATGGGGTGACTGAGTGAATGGTGGATTACTCCACAGTGTAGAGCCAGTTCTCAGTGACCAGGGGTGGGCTGGACGGGCACAGACCAGAGAGAAAGTATACCTTCCAAAGGGCACAACTATGCTGAGCTCTGGCAGATTGCTGATAGTTACCATATTGGTTATCTGTTGCTATGTAACACATTACCCTAAAACTTGCTGTCTTAAAACAACAAATATATACTTTCTCTCTCTCTCTCTCTCTCTCTCTCTCTCTCTCTCTCTCTCTCTCTATATATATATATATATATATATATATATATATATATATATTTTGTAGGCCAGGAATCCAGGTATGGCTTAGCTGGGTCCTCTGGCTCAGGGTTCCTCACAAAGGAAGAGGCTGTGTAGGCACACGGACCTTGAGTCTACCTGCTTGGGTTCAAATGCTTCCATTTTCTCATCTGTAAACTGGAATAATCTGATTGAATAATCTGATTGAATTCCCCCATGGGGAAGATGTCTGCTGCATCTGTGATCTCATCTTAAGGCTCAACTGGGGGAAGATCCTGATATGGCTGTTGGAAGCCCTCAGGTCCTTCTTGGCTCTTGGCTGGAGGCATCAATTCCTTGCCACAAGGGTCTCTCCTTAGGGCAGCTCTCAACATGGCAGTCAGCTTCCTTCCACAGCAAACGAAAAAGAAAGAGAACAAGATGGAAGTCAGTCTTTTTGTACCCTAATCTCAGAAGTGACATCCTATCATTGTTGCTATACTCACTCATTACAAGTGAGCCACCAGGTTGAGCCCGCACACAAGGGGAAGAGATTTCACAAGGGTTTGCATCCAGTGGGTGAAGGAGCATTGGGTATCATGTTAGAGGCTGCACTATTATATTTGCCTTGTGGGAATACCACCCAGTATTGCTGGTGACTGATTTATCAAGAAAAGTTGGAAAGTCAAACCTTTATGTGAAATCTCCCAATTTTTAAATACTGGCCATTAATTTTTAAAAAATTTTAATGCTATCAGTCAAGTAAAACATTATCTCTCAAGGGTGACCCATAGGACGCCATTATGAAGCCTCCTTTATAGGAACCACAACAGAAGGAGCAGGATTGGAAGGGAAGGGAGCATTTAGGATGTTTTCCATGTCCTTTTATTTGGAAAACCAACTCATTGATAAAATGGTGGGAGCTCAAAAAAATAAAAAAAATTTTAAAAAATAAAGTGAAATGGTGGGAGTTCGAGAAGTACAAATGTCAATCATTTGACCCAGATAACTGTATTCGTATAAATTCTACAGTCATATTGATAAAAATGACTTGTTTTCACTAAAGGCAAGCCTTTGATCTCTGATCTGACAGCTGCATGTCTATATAAAATGAGACACTTTGACATCCACAGCTCTGATCTCAATCGGACAGGTTTCCCGCACACTAATGGAACAGAAAGACAATTGAGCATTATTAGATAGGAGAGAATGTCCTCACACACAGGAAAACAGCTTTTTCCTTTGAAAAAAACATGATAAAGAACAGAAAATGACTGACAGAATCAGAGCTTCCCAAATGTCAGAAGAGCTGTTTCAGCTGCACTCTGGCCTCTGTTGGGGAAGATTAGGGTAGTTTTTAGACAAATATTGAACATACCTTAGATGTTAGCTGATTCAGGGAGGAATTTGCTGGCAAAAGAAGGCTGCTCTTGGAGGCTGGCAAAAAGCTAAGATGCAGCGGAGACGTTTTGTATTCAAACAAAGCAAATTCCATGGTTAAACCTCATTTATACACACTCATGGAAAAGTGAGTAAGCAGGGAAAAGTTAGTAAGTAAGTTAGTAAGCAGGAAAATGTTAGTGTAGAACTTTCCTTGCTCCTTCTTTTGGCAAATATTTAGGGAGTACACACATAAGCTAGATGCTGGGGGTACTGTGGGGAAGGTAGCCAAGGTCACTTTGCCCCAGTGCTTTATAGACTAGAGGACAAGACAGATATTTATCTAATAACGAGAATAAACTCTGATGCATGTTGTGTCAGAGGAAGTTCAAGTGCTATGGGAGTCTCACCCCAAGGTGACCTAACTCAAGCCAGTGACATGGGGAAGATACCCAGTGATCCAAAAGATGAGTAAGAGTTTGCCAGTTGGTGGGGGTGGGGGGCGGTGTGAGACATACTTTGGGCAGTTTATTATTTAAGTTGTAATGTAAGAACTATTTTTCACATATTTCCTATGCAGCATTCGATTTTCCCTTCACCATCCAAATTATTATAGTACATGTGAAAAAAGTCAGCTCCCATTTGTAGTAGAAGCATGAAGTAGAAAAGAAGCATTTCTTAGAATACAAATAATAGTGGGCTCTTGTGCCCCAAATGCAAATCTGATGTTTTCATTGCATTTCTTTTGTCACAGAGAAGAAACTATCTAAAACCAAATGATGACAGTAGCCGGCTGGCGAGGCTGTGGAGAGACCTCATACAATTGCTGCTAGGGGGATGCAAAATGGCAGTTCTGTGAAAAGGGACAGTCACCCTCTGATCCAGCAATTCCACCCTTAGGTATGTACACAAGACAAATGAAAACGTAAGTCCACACAAGAAACTTACACGTGAATGTTTACTCGTAATACTCATAATGACCAAAAGCTAGAAAGAACCCCAATGTCCCTCACTGGACGAATGGATCAGCACATGTGGTCTATCTGTGCAATGGAATATTATTTGGCCATGAAAAGGAACGACACACTGACACAGGCTACAGCGTGCGTGAACCTGGAAAACACTACGCCAAGTGAAGTAAGCCAGACACAAAACACCACAGTATATGATTTCATTTATATGGAAGGTCTAGAAGAGAAGAGTCTGCAGGGACTGAAAGTAGGTAAGTGGTTGCTGAGGGCTGGAGGAAGAATAGGAAGACAGGGGGCAGGGGTCATAGCTCCTGGGGGGCAAAGCTTCCTTCTGATGCAATGAAAATGTTCTAAAATCGACTGCGCAGATGGGTGCACATACCTGTGAATACACTAAAAACCACAGAATTGTATTCTTTAGATGGGTGACTTTTATAGTGTGTGAATTTTATCTCAATAAAGTCGTTACAGAATAAAAGAAAAGCGAAAAGAGCACAAGCCGGGCACCTTCCCCTCTGGGTGTGGGAGCCGGCCAACACGGGCCACGTGGGGTTCAGCTCACGGAGCTGACGCCCAGGCCTGCTCTTGCCCGGTGAGGGTTCTTTGGCCCCTGCTTCTTTTCCTTCTATTCATTTTTTTCTTCTTCCTCAATAAACACCGGGAAGACTTAAGTGTCATTTTTTCCCCTTCTTTTCAAATCTTCCTCCACTAGCCTCTGGTACGTATTGGAAGGGCAGTAACTTTAATTTGGTTTGGAATTGTGATGTCTTACTCTTCTGTACTATAACCCAATAACCTCATTTTCAAATTTTTACCACTGTTATTCACCATCCCCACGTATTTACATTTCAGCCTTTTCCCCATGGCTTTAACCTTGCTAGCTCTCCATTATTAATCTACAGGATTCAGCTCCATGGAATGGCTGATAACTCATCAGCAAGCCATGATTACATTAGCTCTCCTCTCCAGAGCTCCAGAGAAGGGATTGAGGTCAGACATGACTGATCTGATGATCCCAACTGAGCCAGTGACAGCAAACATTTTAGATGTCAGAAAAGCTACTTGGTGAAAATTAATACTGGTGTTCATATATAGACCTGATCTAAGGGTGTTAAGTAAAAAAAAAAAAAATTAATATACAAAACCATACAATTATTTAGCCGGCTATCCTGTCCCCCTATTTAACACAATAGAATTAAAATTTTTACATCTGGCTTGTTCAACAATCTTGGCAAGTAACTGCAAGTTAGAGAATCCAAATGTCATAAATGTTTGGTTTTTTAATGTATCCCATTTGTGGCCGCCGATTTACCTTTCTACTAATGTAATACGTTGCTTAATATTAAATTGTTTGCATTCTATAAACACACACGAGATTGGTGGTGGGAAGTCAGCCAAGAGTAAATGAGGAGTTCGTGGGAAAATCTACTTACTTTCAAAATTGTGCTGGAGCTAATTTGCAAAGAGAATAACCCACATGTGGATTATTGAGGGTTAGCTGTGTAATCCCCAAAGAGCAAAACACTGGGTAATGATTCCTATTGAAAGAGATTTACTGCCAGTTTCTGGGTTTCGGGGATCTTACATACGTTATCGCAAATTCCTACAATAAATTTACAGGGTAGATATTATATCCACGTTTTCTAGATGAGGAAACTGAGGCCAACGGAGCCAAGACTCCACAGGCCTGGGCTCACCAGCCACACAGCGCTGTCTCATTTGTTCATGCATTCATTTACCCAGCCATCATTGTAGTGTACAAAGAGCAGCCTTGGTTGTGGCATCCTACCGGCGGGAAACAATTCGCCAAACAACTCAAAGGAAGAACAAGCGAGAGCTTCCGTGTCTTGACTGTAAATAGTCTTAATGGCAAAGCTTAAAAAGGAAGGATTACATAGCAGAGGCCAACATTTATATAAAAAAACAACCATTTTCCCCAATCAAAGATTTCTAGTCAACAGGGCGACAGCCTGGCCAGATGCTCTCGGTCCGACCTCTAACTTGCAGCTGTGACGGACATCTCTCTCTCCACGCTCACGGTGCTGCCTTAGATATTCGTCTAAAAAGAGTCCGTTTCCTTTGATTTGTAAAGTTCAAAGGAACCCTGTGAGACGGGAGTTCACTTACTTGCAAGTTGAATAATGGCACATAGGTAAAAGAATTTGGGGTTGACTGGTAAGCTGTGGTCCCCACCCAAAAGGCAAATATTTGGGCCAAATCAGGAAAGCACAAAATGACAAAGTAGCAATGAAGGGAAATGGACTGCGCAGGAATCTGGAAATGGACTTTGATGCCCTTTGGCTTTATTGTATAATCAGCAGTTTAAATCAAGCCAAGACAAATAGTAGCCAAAGTAGTAATATTTTATCTTTTGGTCTCATGTGCAGGCTAGATAGCCACTCAACTCCTACAAAATACAACCCTCAAAGTTCTTTTTATTTCTTAAAAATTTTTTATTTGAGTAGAGTTGACACATGATGTTACATTGGTTTCGGGTGTACAACACAGCGATTCAGCTTCTCTGTGCTTTATGCTCTGCTCACCGCAAGTGTAGCTATACCATCTGTCACCATACAACGCTATTACAGTATCACTGAGTATATTTCCTGTGAGGCACCTTTTATTCTGGTGACGTATTCATTCCATGAGTGGAAGCCTGTATCTCCCGCTCCCCTTCACCCATTTTTCCCATCCCCTTACCCCTCTCCCCTCTGGCACCTATCCATTTGTTCTCTGTATTTATGGATCAGATTGTGCTTTTTCTTGGTTGACTTGTACTGTTTTTTAGATCCTATGTATGAATGAAATCATTTGTCTTTCTCAGTCTGACCTACTTCACTTAGCGTGATACTCTCTAGCTCCATCCATGTGATCACAAATGGTTATCCAGGTGGGCGCAATCTAATCACGTGAGCCCTGAAAAGTAAAGAATCTTTGCTAGTTCTGGATGGAAAGCAAGGTGCCCATGGAAGAACTGTGGCAATGCTGACATAAAAGATGGGGGAACATGGCCATGAGCCAGGGAATGTGGGCAGCCCCTACAATCTGGAAAAGGCAAGGAAATGAATTCTTCCCTAGAAGCTCCAGAAAGGGAAACAACTCTGCTGACACCGTAATTTTAGCCCAGTGGGGCCCCTATGGGACTTCTGACCTACAGAACTGTGGAGATAACACATCCGTGCTGTTGAAAGCCACAAGGTAGTGCTCGTTTGTTCCAACAGCGGGAGAAAATGAATACGGAAGAGAACAAATCAAGGCAGTCAGAAAACCTGACTCCTTTGTTAGCACATCCTTCCACCCCGTAGCTCCATGGTTAAACCTGGAGCAGGGTATTTCTTGGTTAGGAAGAACATCTAAGTAATCTCTAGCTTCTTAGACCAAAGTCAAAACCTGTTAAAGTCCTTGTTACCTCTATTGATTTATTAGATTGTTTCTCTGTTTTTATACTCACTGAAAAAATAGATTGCATGTTAATGTCTTTGAAATTTATTTCCTTGTGCCTTTCCTTTATCTGAAGATCTATAGTGCAATTTAATTATTAATCAAAAGAGCACTCCTTTTATTATAAAGAAACCTACCGACTAGCGAAGAGCTATTCTTACCTCAACACTGATGCAGTTGGGACCAAAGAACACAAACCAAACAGAATTCAGTGGGCCCACAAACTAATATTATCATTATCATTATTATGACAAATACAGACTTAGCCATTTTCCAATTTATTACCGCTATTGCTAAAAAACAAACCTTGTGTACTTTCCATTATAAACATGTTAAAATAAGGTGGTCTGAGGCCCACATGAAAATAAGATACAAAGTAATAGCTCAAATTAACTTTCAGTAGATAGATAGGACCTTATAGCACAGACCTTTCTGGATTGAACAAAATCAAGGTCTCTGACTCCCTCAGTTAAATAAATCAGGTTTATCTTGTCTTTGAAGAGCATCACCTATCCTTTATAGTAGATATAAAAGAGAAAAGGCTTATATTTTGCTTTCATAGCTTATTATTTCCGTGCATACTACCACTTGCAACTCTTGTAACGATTCTTCTCTCATTTGCCCACTCTCTCTCCATTTTATCACAGTCCGCCATTGCCCCAGAAAGAGAGTCTAAACTTTATTCCTTGCTGCCAAAGTACAAATGATCAAAAATTAAATATCTAAAAACATACCTGTGATGAAGCTTAGATCATTCATTTTGCACTGTGAAAGGCAGGTTTACCATGAAGCAAGCGAAACTTAAGCTTCAAGGCCTCTCTCATGGAGGGGTCTCCTCCTGGATGGGCATCTTCTAGGGCTCAGGGAAGGATCTGAACACATTCACACAGTTCTATATTTTTGTGAACTTGGCAAAAGCAAAATACTTTCCTTGTAATTGGTTAAGCCACTCTCTTTCCACTTTGACTTCCCATCTATTACCCCACTGTCAATGGTGTTACTGTGGACACCACTATTTCGGGGATCTGGTTAAGGGAGGTTGAGTTGGGGGCACATTAAGTTTTGATTGAGTGGGATATATTTGTCAGGGCCACAGTCACCTCCTTATACAGTTAAGCTATTACTGACCCATCTAGTACAGAAATGACTCCTGGGTGTTCTTCCTGCTCTTGAGCCAATTTATCAGCCATTATGATTTCAAATACCAGGGTCACAGGTCATATCAGGATAAGACTGCCCTGCAACACCTAGCACTGGAAGTATGTGGGACGTAGAGAGAAACAAGGTTTGCAGTGATTAGAGCCAGAAGAAAATCTGTGGAAAATTCCTCAAAGCATTAGATGTATAAAATCATAAGCAGAGGATTCAGTTATCTTCAATGCCTCATCAAGGCAGAAATTCTTTCCTGTCAGGGATATACTTGATGATACATCATATACAATTATAAACTCCAAATACGTTTTTATGGAAATCATCTAAAATAGATTTTAGTAGAATTCCCATGTCTCTGGCTCACAGTCCTGTGGCAGCGAGTACATCTGTGTGTGAAGTTACATATTTTATGCATCCCATCTATCAATAATGAAACATAAATTTTGACCAACCATGCTAGAGGAAGACAACTAATTTTCTTTTCTCTCTGTAGAAAGCCATGTTACAAAACTGATGTGGTGTGAAGAGGTGATCAAGGAATATGCAGCCAAAATATGTAAGAAAAAAAAGCATCGTAAAGTGATGTGACATAATTAAAAAAAAAAGAATGTTAAATACTTCTGTATTTAGGGGCATTTGTAGTACATCATCTCTCTAATATTTATCATTTGTTTTAATTTCTTTTTAAAATACTAACTTTTATTCCTAATTTTGTATTTATAATTTTACTCTTAGAGAATATTAAATAAACTTCAAGCCCCACGAAACCTAGATCCACTCCTGCATCCAGTTCTCATTGTTGATGACCCAAATCTGGCAATCTGTGGAGACCTTTCTTGTTCACTGAAGGCCTTTGGTTTGTTTGACTATATTTTATATCTAAACCCATTGGGAAAATAAGAGAAAACAAACTAACAAAGCACTGTGATACTTCTGAGAGTGAGGTTTGCATCCTGAGCACAAATGTCAAACATGAATGACCACCCAGGTCCCTTTCTCGATCTCTGCTTTCAGGGGAACCCAAAGTAAGAAACATGCCTGTGTTCGTTTGCTCGGGCTGTTTGCTCCGGCTGTCATAACAAAGTACACAGGGTAGGTGATTTAAACAAGAGAAATACATTGTTGCACAGTTCTTGAGGCTAGACGTCTGACATCAATGTGTTGGCAGGATAGCTCCCCCTGAGGGCTGTGAGGGGCAATCTGTTCCTTACCTCCCTCCTAGCTCCTGGGGGTTTGCTGCATAACCCCAATCTCTACCTCATGTTCACATGGTGTTCTTCCTGTGTGTGTCTTTGTATCCGAATTTTCCCTTTTTATAAGGACACCAGTTATGCTGGATTAGGGTCCTCCTAATGACTTCATCTTTACCAATTAAATCTGCAAAACACGCTCCTTCCAAATAAGATCACATTTTGAGGTAGTGGGGGTAAGGACTTTAACATGTTATTTTAGGGGGACACAATTCAATCCATGCCTTAATTTTTTTTTTTGTACTTTTCTTCATTATACAAACAAGCAACAATAATGCCCACCGCTGATGAGAATATAGTAAAGCGGTCATTCCTATATATTACCAATGGGAATGTTAATTAGAACATTAGAAACATAAATCTAAGCTAATACGAGAATGTAAACTGTATAAGGTCAGGACCTTATCTGTCTTCCTCTCCACAGCAACTTCAGGTACAAAAATAGAGCTTAGCACATAATGAACATTCAACACAGGTCTCCTTGTTTTAAATGAATGCACGATCTTGAAATGCCTACCGTAAAAGGCTATAGTTTGGTGATGTTAGAATACCCAGACAGAAGTGTTGCTAAATACCAGAATCTTGACTAAATAGATGGAGAGGGCCTGCCCAGCCTGAAAATCTATCCAAAAGAACAATTTAGATCTTTATAAAAATACTAAAATTTGTTGAATACGATAGAATTCAAACAATTGAACAGAAACTATAATGATACTTAACTGTATAGAAAGCATGTGTGTATTATATAGTCAGTAAACTCCAAACAAGGTTTCCAATTCCTTTTCCACCAGGGAATTGGTAAAAACCCTTACCCTAGCTAAATCTTCTTCACCTTTCAAATTTCACTTATAATTTCAAGTCTCATAGAAACCAAAGCAGGATTCTCCGATGCTCCGAGTTAGGTTAGGTCCTCCTGTCATTTATGCACAGATTTCAAAACTTTTTTGTTTGGTTAGTGCTTATCACATTTGAACTTAAATAACAATTTTTGTTATTATTGTTTCAGTCCTAGCTTTGCTACTAGTTTATTTTCTGTGAAAGCAGAGCTTTGTCTTTTTCACTAAGGTAATCTTCAATACTTGCTCAGGGCCTGGCCTGTATTTGCTGCCCCATAAATATATAGCGAATCAACTAATAAATTAGTGAATGAGTGAATAAATGATATGCATGAAATGTCACTAAGTGAGCAGTCTCTAGTCTGGTCTAGATTCCTCTCCTTTAGGTGTCACCTGAATTCTGTTGATGGTCGTCAGCTGCCTTTTTTTTTTTTTTAAGATTTTTTTTTATTTGACAAAGAGAGAGAAGCAGGCTCCCCGCAGAATAGGGAGCCCAATGCAGGACTTGATCCCAGGACCGCGGGATCATGGCCTGAGCCGAAGGCAGACGCTTAACCAACTGAGCCACCCAGGCTTCGGCTTCTTTTCCTATACCAGTATTTGCAGGAACGTCATTTTCTTTTTCTTTTTTTAATTTGTTTAAAGGAATGTCATTTTCTTTTATTGTGACCCTCATTTCTCAGCGGAAGCCTATTTTTGCTTTGAGTTTGCCCAAGATAATAGTCTTTATCAATTTCATCACAAAGGAGACTTTGTTTTCCTTCCCTAAGCTCTGCAAAGATGCCTACTGCTGCTTATTTCTTATCAGAGGGGCCTCCCTTTTATTTGCCCGACCTTGGAGCTTTCTGGTCCTTTACTCTGGGTTCCCTGGGCTCCCGGGTCAGCAGACTCTCTGTTCTGCCCATATTGTAGAGATGGCAACTAAATTCTTCTCCTTTTGGTGGACAGAGTAACTTACTGGTTGGGGTCAGAGCTACAAAGAGATCCCCACTGGACAGAAATATGCACACGGTGAAGCTTCTTTTGTAACATTAAGAAATGATTTCTGGCTGTCACAGGGAAGGCTGGTTTCTAATTTAACTATTTCAAGTCCACTCTCTCTGCAAAGCATTTATATTATTTTTATTTAAAGACCATTATAAATAATCATATTATTTATTTATTTAAATAACAATTTTTCTCCAGATAAGGATTATTTCTTTAAGATAGTCTGTAAATAGAGATGTTGGGTCACCCATTGAGTATGAACCTTTTTTTTTTTTAAGGATCTTGATACAAATTCAAATAAATGTATAGCGTCAGGATAAACAAAGACCCTCTTTACTGAACTCTACCTGACTGTATATTATGATTTTTATTTTTAATTTTTTTAAAAAATTGTATTTATTTATTTGAGTGAAAGAGAGCACAAGCTGGGGGAGCTGTAGAGGGAGAGGGAGAAGCGAGCTCGTGGCTCAGCGGGGCTCCATCCCAGGACCCTGGGATCATGACCTGAGCTGAAGGCAGACGCTGAACCAACTGAGCCACGCAGGCGTCCCTATTATGATTTTTAAAGACAAATCTTTAGTAATAGTATTGCTGAAAAATTATAACGATTTGTTGTGTTATTTCTTTGATTATTATCAAGAACCAACATGCTTGCCTATGAGCTGGCCAGCTGGGTTTTCTCTTTCAGGTAATGATCTATTTTATGAGTATTCTATTGACCAGTTATCACTGGGACCCTATAGCTTTTCTTTCTTTTTTTCTTTCTTTCTTTCTTTCTTTCTTTCTTTCTTTCTTTCTTTCTTGCTTTCTTGCTTTCTTGCTTTCTTGCTTTCTTTCTTTCTTTCCTTCTTTCTTTCTTTCTTTCTTTCTTTCTTTGACAGAGAGAGACAGCGAGAGAGGGAACACAAGCAGGGGGAGTGGGAGAGGGAGAAGCAGGCTTCCCGCGGAGCAGAGAGCCCGATGTGGGGCTCAATCCCAGGACCCTGGGATCATGATCTGAGCTGAAGGCAGACACTTAACGACTGAGCCACCTGGGCGCCCCAACCCTACAGCTTTTTCATATCAGTTTGCATGAGCTCTTTTGCAGAAAATATATTAACTTTCATATTTTATTGAAAACATTTTTCCATTTTAATATTTACCTCATGGCTTTTTATGCATAGAATTTTCATTTTTGTAGATTCAAATCTGTTAATCTTTTGCTTTATAATTTCTTCTGTTATTTCTAAGCTTAGGAAATCTTCCCTCTTATAGAGGTTTTATAAATAGATGTCTGTATTTTCTTTAAATGTTCCTATTATTGGAATTTTAAATATTTAATTTTTTAATCAGCCTAGAATTTATTTTGGTGTGTGGAATGAAGTAAGAAATCAATTTAGTTTTCATTTTTCTAGACACTTGTCCCAGTATCATTTATTAAATAATTCATCACTGCCCAATGGTTTAATATGCTTTCTTATGGCATAATGGATACTTAAATAAAATAGGATCAATCTGTGAGTATCAAAAGCAAAATTTCAGGGATGCCTTGGTGGCTCAGTTGGTTAAGTGTCCTACTCTTGATCTCAGCTTTGGTCTTGATCTCAGGGTCGTGAGTTCAAGCCTGTGTTGGGCTCCACAGAACCTACTTAAAAAAATTTTTTTTTGCAATATTTCCTAGGCAAAATTTTCTCAAGCATGGGCTACATTTTGTTACCTTGCTACAAGGGCACCAGCAAGGTGGCTGAAACAAGTATGCCAGTATAAAGATGGAGGGGTTATACAGATTATATATAGGGGTTCATTTTCATTGACAAGGTCATAAAATATCATGTCTATATCAGTTATTATAAAAGAAGTATGTGGTAGGATGGCCCAATATCCTAGGTGTGCATTACAATTCCTGGTATATTTTAAATGATTTTATTAGTTAATAAAAACAAATCACTGATATTTTGATGAGAGTTATATTAAACTACTTATTTGGCTTCTGAAACTCTAAACTCTGCAAGTTTCTCCCCTATTTTACTAGCTGCCTCCTTTCAGTTTCCTCCGCTGGATTTTCTTCCTTGTCCCAAACTCTAAATGTTGGCAACCCCAGATGTCTCTCTGTGTACATTGTCTCCACAGATGACTTCATCCAACCTGCTGGCTTTATAGTCCACCTACCTGCTGATGGTCCAAGAAGTATGCCTGAGTCTCAGATTCATAACAACTGCCTGTTCACCATCTCCAGATGGAGTCTGGTAGACATTTCAAACTTAATATATTCAAAACACAGCTCTTGATTTCAGTCCCCAACTCCTGCTTCTGCCCCCATCTCTGCCATCTCAGTAATTAATACTATGATCCAACTTGTTGCTTCAAAACAAAAACCTAGGGGCCAAACTTGAACCCTCTCTTTCTCTCACCCTCTTACTTAACCCATCAGCAAACCTTTTGTCTATCTCCAAATAGATCTGGAATCTACTTCTGATTCCCCTGCCCCTACTGACCCCAGCACAAGTCCATTTTTTCCAGCCTGAATTCAATAGCCATCTAACTGCTCTTACTATTTCCCCCTCATTTCTACCCTATGTATTCTCAGCACTGAGACCAGACAAAAGTTTTTAAAAATATAATTAAATCACATCCTCATCTAATAAAAATTTTCCAGTGGCTACCATCAGACTTCGGACAAAATCCAGAGCTTATATGGCCCACAAGGCCCTAGATGATCTGTCTCATATTACCTCTGTAATCCCCTACCAGTCTTCACTTCACTTGCTCTGTTTCAACAACATTGGGTTACTTATTGTTCCTGGTAGACATCCAGCATGGTTTCGTGTCTGGTTGCTATTCCCTCTGCAAGAAACACTATTCCTTCAGACAGCCGAATGGCTCTCTACTACCCTTTATTCAACTCTCTGTTCACGTGTTACTTCCTCAAAGGTCTTTCCTGACCACTCTCTTCTAAACAACATTCTCCTCCTTTCATTCTTTATTAGCCCTGTTTTATTTTTATTCAATGCACATATTATTATCTGACATTATGTCATAGTAAGGCTTTATTTGATGTGTCAGCTCCATAAAAATCTAAACACATGTGGGCAGAGTCTTTGTGTTATTTACTCCCTGTATGGTTATCCCCAGGACCTAAAATTTTGCTAGGCATATAGTAAATGCTTGATAAATACTTGTTGAGTGTTTTGATTAAACCCATATCATTTTAATCAAAAACTAATGATGTAATTTATGGTGATTAACATAACAATAAAAATTAAAAAAAACCTATATTATTTTGAAAACATTTAGATATTTAGAACAATGTCTTTTGTGCTCAGGAATACAATATATTTTTCCATTTTTTTCAAGCTCTAATAAATATATCGCAATAAAAATTTGCTCTTTTCTTTGAAGAGATGAAAGATGTTATGTGTTAAGGCTATTTTTTAAGCATTTTATATTTTTTGTTGTTACTGTGTATGGGCTCTCTGTACTACTTTTTTCTCACAAACATCTCAAATCTTTTTTAGAACTACATATAAGTAGAGGCTCCTGGGTGGCTCAGTGGGTTAAGTGGCTGCCTTCAGCTCAGGTCATGATCACGGGGTCCTCGAATCCGGATCTGAGCCCTGAGTCAGGCTACCTGCTCAGCAGGGAGTCTGCTTCTCCCTCTCCCTCTGCCCCTCCCCCTTTTGTGCTCTCCTCTTGTGCTCCCCCCACCCCATCCCACTTGGGCTCTCCCTGCTTACACTCTTGCTCTCTCTCAAATAAATAAAATCTTTAAAAAAAAAGAACTACATGTAATTATGAATTTTACAAGTTTCTGACTGATTATTTCAATTATATTGGGGTGCTTTTAATTCCTGATTGTTTATCTTACATTCTCTGTGTTTAATCAATTTTTAAATTATGTCTTTGGACTTAGAGTTGTATAATGACTTCATTGCAAAATAAACATCATTCTATGTCTTCATTATTAATAATATACTTCTAATTTTGTATCATGTCTTATTGCATTGGTTATAACTTTCAGAAAAATATTAAATATTCCTTCTTTTGTACATATTTTTAATGGGGATATCACTAATGTTTTACTATTAAATATAATGCTGGGGGCACCTGGGTGGCTCAGCTGCTAGGCGTCTGCCTTCAACCCGGGTCATGGTCCCAGGGTCCTGGGATTGAGCCCTGCCTCGGGCTCCCTGCTCAGCAGGAAGCCTGCTTCTCCCTCTCCCACTCCCCCTGCTTGTGTTCCCTCTCTCGCTGTCTCTCTCTCTGTCAAATTAAAAACAAAAACAAAAACAAAAACAAAATATATCTATATATAATGCTGGCTATTGATTTTAATCTTATACTTGTTCTTATATTAAGAATATTTTTTCTATCACTACTCTTAAAATAACGCTATTAGGGATTGGTGTTGAATCTTATCAAATGCATTGTACATAGAAGGATTATATTTTTGTGTATTTGACATAATGATTTGATGTATTATATTAATAGCTCTCCTATTATATAATGATCTCTACCCTCCTGACTATGGCTTTTTCCGTTATTGCATAATGTAACTAGATATTTGTTTCGCAAAGTTGTAGGCATTTTATATCTCTCACTATGTATTGCTGGATATTTTCATTCACGGTTTTCTTGCTGTCCTTTCTCTCCCTTTCCTGTCTACCTGCCATTTCACTATTACTGCCAACCTTTATTATTATTGACCAACAGATAATAGGGAAAAGGCCATTACTTCTCTGCTTCAGAGTCTTGTCTCAAAAATATCTTGCCATCTTCTTAATGAGTAAAAAGGACTGGGTGGCAAATATCCAGAGGAAGGTTCCCATCAAGCTGGGTTAGCAAGACGTCACCTTCCATTATAGATGAAAGCTCAGGGAGCTTCCATTCAACATTTATTAATGGGAACCACCATTTGTTGAGAGCCTTTTTTTGTGTGTCGGACACCTTAGATGCATTATCTCATTCACATGTCACACTAATCCTAGGAACTTGATATTAATATTCCCATTTTACAGACTGGGAAACTAAAGCAGAGAAGGGTCAAATAATTTGAACCATCTCAAACAGCTGTTGGGGGCCAAGCTGGAATTTAAATACAGGGCTTTCTGGTTTCAAAGTCCACTCTCAACACAGCTCCAAGGCCCACAGGGCAGGGCTCGGAAGAGGCCACAGCTTCGTACAGGGGATGAGATATAGCCATAGATAACCTCACCACAAGATAGGAGATAATGATTACTATGAAAGAGCGTCCGGCACAGAGTTTTCATCATGCTTCAGATTCATCTGGAGAACTCCGGAGAGCCTTTAGGAAGGAGGTGGCATAGAATGGGGAGGAGGGTCTTGTAGAATGTGAGAGCCCTCAGGGCATATAATTAGGAAAGCCTAGGACATGTTTACAAAAGAAAGAACAGTGTTCTTTGGTTGGTGGATTGTGTTCCTGCCGCTGTGTGATCCAAGATCAGGCTGGAAACTTAGATTGGATTTCTAATGTCGAACTTAAAAGATAGATGAAGGGGTTTTTTGTTTTTGTTTTTGTTTTTGTTTTTGGAAGTGTGGGGTTAGTTATTTGTAGTTATTTAAACAAGGGGTTAGCGAAGGCAGATTAGCATAGGTCAAAGACAGTAAAGATGGGAGAATGAGACCCCTGTCAGTGGCTATAAACAACATGGACAGGAAATAAAGGGATCCTGATTTGCAGCGTGGCAGTAGGAATGGAAAGCTGGGACGTGCTTTAAAATCAGATACAGGAGTAGGTTTGTTAAGTTTGTGCAGATAGTCTGCTGGCTGCACAGGGAGTGGCAGACTCTTAGATGCCTTTGGGTTCCTGAGAGCCTGAGACACGGGACGGACTTTGCCCCTCACAGATGGAGTGATACTGGAGGCAAAGCTGGCTGGTGGACAAAAAGCTGTGGAGAAACCCAGATGGAAGGCAGTTGTTTCTAGAGAGTTTGATTTCGAGTCATCTGCCTAAAATAATAACTGACTTTGGGGAGGTCATTCATGTCTTTCATGAGAACAGTCTTAGGAAAGGTAGGAGAACTGAAGCGAAGCAGAGATTCTCAATCCTAGTTACACAACAAAGTCACCTGTGGATCCTTACACACACACACACACACACACACACACACACGTACGGAAAACAAAACTGGAATAGCTGAAAAAGCTCCATCCTCACATCTGTTGACTCAGAATCCTCAGACGTGAAGCCCAGTGGTTACACAAGGCGATTCTGTCGGGCAGCCAGAGCTGAGAACCACCAGAGCAGGGCTAGAAGTTTGCCATGAGAAGGGAGGAAGAAAGAATGAGGTAGCTCTCTTTCCTAATCTAGAGGAGAGACGTATCCTCGGGATTTCCCTTTAAATCTCCTCTTTCATATCCCTCAAGTGTCTCTTCATTCTGCAGATTCTATCAATAGCTAGGTAATACTTTGAGACCTTCTAGTCACTTTAGCAGGTATTTATCCCTCCTATTGAACGTTAAAGAATCAAAGGGTGTGAGAGCTGAAAGGAAACCATTGTTTTTGGTCAAGGGGTTGCAAACTTTCTTTAGTAGGGGGATACGCTGCAGAAAATGAAATCCTGTATGAAACCCCAACATGTAAACCGATGAAAGTAATAGCTTTTGTAGACTGCCACAGCCTGGAACCCACTTAATCTGCCACTTGCCCCCAGCAGGGACTTCGGAGAGTTCTTCCACATCAAGATGTCTGTCCCACACGTTCAGTGTCACCTCTGCCCTTCCCAGTAAGGCAGCTAAGGTTTTCCGGTAGCCAAGTAATTGAGGAAACGTGGTAGATGAGTTAGGGTAGATCTCCTCTGTCCTTATACAGTTTTCCTTCCTTTTCAGGGTGTTGCCTCCCTGGCTAACATCTCCCTAAAGCCCATTCCAACAGAGAAAAGCATGCAGGGAGTCAAATTACCCCAAGCAGCTTTGGTACAAGGTTAAGTGAGGGAAGACGCTGCACCTCCCAACTGCCCTGAATTATGTGGTTTGTCTACGGGGATCTCATTCATCCGCGCTGCTCCAGTTTCAGCTCTCTGGTGATTCCGAGTGGCCTGTGCAATCGTTATCTGGCTAACTCAGGGAGATAAAAAGCCTTGTTACTTTTAAAGGGAAAGTTTCAGTGATTGAAATTTTATCAGCAGGATGAGCATGGACAAATGTTTTTTCTTATACATATCTGAGGAAAAAAGAATGAGACCTGAGGAATTATAATTGAAAATGAGAATTGTTAAGTGTCTTTCCCATATTTTATGTGACTGTCAAAAGAGGCTGCTTTGGGGGCATATTTGGCATCTAATATACTTCCTAATTATCCCAAAGCCATCTCCTGGCTGCCACCCAGCTCCTGGGGAAATGTTTGTCTCCATGCAGGTAGTTACAACTTCTAAAGGGCTAAGATACATTTCTGACTTAAGGAGAATTAACTTTGAATTCTTGTATCTTTTTCTTTTTAAGATTTTTATTTATTTGACAGAGAGAGAGTGAGCACAAGTAAGGGGAGCATCAGACAGAGGGAGAGGGAGAAGCAGACTCCCCGCCGAGCGGGGAGTCAGATGCGGGGCTCGATCCCAGGACCCCGGGATCATGACCTGAGCCGAATGCAGACACTTAACTGACTGAGCCACCCAGGTGCCCTGAATTCCTGTATCTTTTAAAATGTATTCAGAAACTTGAAGGATTCTTCCCAAACAATTGCCATCTAGGAGATTTAACTGCTCTACTCATTCAGGCTATTTATTTGTACAATGTGTCTTTGCTGAGTTGAGTTGCTAATATTTGGTTGTATATTCTTGCCTTTAGATGGGATCAGGAAAAGACAGTCCATTTCTCCATTAGTGTGCAGGAACATATTCAATCACAGAAGATCGAATTCGTCTTTTAAAGGAGACCTGGAGCACGATTTTCTTTTTCTTAATGCCATGTGATTCTGCAGGCTACAATGTAACTCCCAACTTCTTTCCTTCAAGTCTCAGAAAGAGAGTGCTTGTTGTCTCTAAATTATCTCCCAGCTCCCTGCAAGAATATGCGTATCTTTCATTTCTGGCATCATTGCAAATTTTCTTTATCAATATTGGAAGGAAGGGCCTGGGCTTTGTGTCCATGGGAAAGATTGTGCTCAAACTACATCCATCTTTAATTTATGGTTAAGTCAGCAGCAAAACTGCCAGGATGGAATCTTGTCCCCAGCTGTGGGAACCTCATGTAGATAACTACAATTCACAGGCACCCTACTTCGTATGGTCACCCATCATAGGTGCTTATCTTAGTACCTAGCTGTATCTCAGAGCCCACCTCACATGTATTCACATAGTAGGCGTGAAAAATAAATCGGAAGTTCAATAAATGAATAATTCAGCTAACACAGTTTTTTTTTTTTTTAAAGATTTTATTTATTCATTTGAGATACAGAGAGAGAGCACACGTAGTAGAAGAGGCAGGGGGAGAGGGAGAGGGAGAGGGAGAAGCAGGCTTCCTACAGAGCAGGGAGCCTGACGTGGGGCTCGATCCCAGGACCCTGGGATCATGACCTGAGCCGAAGGCAGATGCCCAACGACTGAGCCACCCAGGCGCCCCACAGTCAGTTTTTAATATCTGAAAAATTCATGCTGTTTACATTTTCTCCCTCGGTCTCCCTCCTTCTTCCTTTGATTTCTATCAGCAGCCAAAGCAGCTGTGGTTTGAAATACATATGGAGTAATTTCTGGGTCCCAGGGATCCGGACCTCTTTGCTCCTCCTCCTCCTTCTGGCCTCTTCCTTTGGCCACGCCTCATGCTCTCCAACTTCCGGGGCCTCAGGGACTATGGCTGGTCATTTATCCCCACTGTGTGGAGAAGACGCTCACCCCAGCTTTGTGTATTGTCCTGGAGGCTGTGGCTAAAGGTATATAGTCATGATAATGACAGCATGCCTTGGATTTACAAAGACTTCTCAATGTACAAAGGACACCCACCTTCATTATCCCTGAGGATGATGAGGCTTAAACCCATACAGGGCAACACAAGCCCTGCACCAACTCCCCAGCCCCAACTAGGAGACTCAAGAAGAATGTACTGAACTCAGTATTTTCCAAAATTCCCCGATGGAGAGCAACACCTGGGCCCTTGTTAAAAATTCAGATTCCTGGACCCCAACTAGATCTCCTAAATATGACTGTCTTATGGAAATGGCCTGGACATCTGTGTCTAGATCAACAGCCCTAGAAGATTCTTATCACCAGGCAGAGCTAGAGAATACTGCTGTAGAAAGACTTCTATTGTTCTCAATGGCTCCACACCAGTAGTCCTGGGAGGAGCCAGTGACCAAGGTGCTGGGCATTTATATGGTGGCGGGTTTATAGTGCCAGAGGTATATCAATAGCAAGGTGCTGGAGATGCCACTGGGGCTACATTCTTGGTCCTGGAATGCTGATCCGATGGTGGTGAATCCTGGGGGACTGATGAGTTTAAGAGAAAGGGACAGGTGTCTCTTAGCAACAGCGACTGACCCTGTCTTAACTGTATTGGCCCAGACCTGGTGTTCGGTCTGACCTAGGTTTGCAGTTTGGCTGTGTTTTCTCTCCCAGGGGGTCGCCTGGTCCATTAGTGTAACGGCAAACAGGGTTGTCCCTCTACTTCCCAGAACATCTTCCCTGTTCCAGACAGGGTCTTGGAGAGAAGAAAGTAGTGATGGGCCAGTGGGAGCAGGTAGAAACTGAAGTTTGCAAGTTGTCTCTGGGGTAATAAAGGCAGCAAGGTGCTGGAATCCAACATACAGTACTCTGGTTAATCCTAATTCATCATACCAAGGGATCATAGTTCCTGTTCTGTACCTCAAATTTTAGTTTTCCATGGCGATATTAGGTATTTGTAGAGCAAATTCGAACATAAAATTTTAGATTTTCAAGAAACTTATGACTTTTTAAAAATTTTTAGAGGATAAACAATCATTGACTTGAAATAAAACAAAAGTTAGCATTCAGTTATATATCATTGCTGTGTATTTGCTGCCTAATAACTTAATTATATCACTCTGAAATTGATGAATTTGAAGAAACACAGAAAATTACATTGGCTATGGCTGTGAATCCAGTGATGTGAAGAGGCTGGATTTATGTATGTTAATTTGATTCATATGCAAGTCAAAACACGCATATTTTTAATCAGCAGATGGTTTAATATGCTTTCCACACTTGGAAAAAATGAAAAGTACTGCAAGCTATTTTTTGCCTTGTCATTCATTCTGTCAACAGTATTTATTGTGAACCTAGTGAATGTGGTGCATTTGGGTACACGGCAGAGTTACAAACAGAGTGGAAAATATGCCTCTTTTGTCGGAGAAGAGGGGATAAACTTGAACACAGATTTTTCTCATTTTATGCTTTGAGGAGTATCTCTAAGATTGTATGTGTCATTTGAACTTTATGGCTCAAGTTAGATCTCCTACATATTAGAATTTCGGAGCTGCTTTATAGCTATTTTTGTTTGACCTTCCATAGCCATTTTTACTACATTTATTAGTCATTCATTTACTTATTCAGGAAATAGTATTATGCAGCAACATACTGCAAAGGAATCTGATCCTGCCTCCAATAAGTCTATAGTCTAATAGGAAAGGTAGCTGCTGGGGCGCCTGGTTGGCTCAGTCGGTTAAGCTTCTGACTCTAGATTTTGGCTCAGGTCATGATCTCAGGGTCAGGAGATGGAGCCCCGAGTGGGGCTCTATGCTCAGTGGGGAGTCTACTTGAGATTCTCTCTCTCTCCCTCTCCCTCTGCCTCTCCTTCCCACCCCATTCATGCCCACTCTTTCTCTCCCTTAAAAAAAAAAAAAAGAAGAAGAAGAAAGGAAAAGGAAAAAGAAAAGATAGCTAAACTACTGAAATGAAAACTCAGGTTGTCAGCTTAGAAGGTAGCTGTGTTCTCAACCACACATCCCCAACTCACCTCACATGTGTTGGATTCTCACGGGAGGCTTGAGAGGGTCCAGAGTTCCCCTGGAAGGAAAAAATACAGGTGGCTGGGATTGTGCACTAGAGAGGGACCCCAGTTTCTGATACTTCTTTCCGGAGAGTGTTTCTGCTCTCAAGTTTACTTGCGAAGCTCCTTGTTTAAAGGAATGCTTGGATAAATCCCTCTATAAAATAGATACTTTTACATGCAATTGTCTTTTAATTTATTTTTACACTTCTATTAGATTTCCTAAAGTGAGGACACACACAACTCATAGCCTTAGAATGCATATATTGGACAATTAATTTTGATCATATTTAGACTTCTGAGAGCAACTTATCCTTTCGATATTTTGAACTATTCCTCAGTTTATTTAAGAGTAGACTTTTTTGTTGTGGTAAAATATACATAACATAGAGTTTACCACTCTAACCATTTTTAAGTGTACAGTTCGATGGCATTAAGTTTTCATAAGTCTGTGCAAACATCACCACTTTCCATTTCCAGAATTTTTCATCATCCCAAACAGAAACTCTACCAATTAAACAATAACTCCCCACTCCCCTGTCCTTCAGTTCTGGTAACCTCTACTCTACTTCCTGTCTCCGTGAGTTTGCCCATTCTAGGTACTTGATATAAGTGGAATAATGAAATATATGCCCTTTTGTGTCTGGCTTATTTCACTTAGCATAGTATTTTCAAGGTTCATCCATGTTGTAGCATGTATCAGAATGTTATTCCTTTTTAAGGCTGAATAACATTCCAATGAATGTATATACCACATTTATTGATCCACTTATTTGTTGATGGACACTTGGTTTATTTTTACCTTTTGGCTATTGGGTTGCTATGAGCATTGTTATACATGTATCTGTTTGGGTCCCTGCTTTCAATTCTTTTGGATACACACACACACACACACACACACACACATACACGTAGGAGTAGAATTGCTGAATGAGATATGGTAATTCTGTTTTGAGGAATTGGCAAACTGTTTTCCACAGCAGCTGTACTGTGTGGTTAGTATGACTTTAAAAACTTACTCTTTCAGGGGAGCCTGGGTGGCTCAGTTGGTAAAGCAGCTGCCTTCGGCTCGGGTCATGATCCCAGGGTCCTGGGATCAAGCCCTGCATCAGGCTCCCTGCTCAGCAGTCTCTCTGATGACTCTTTCTCAAATAAATAAATAAAATCTTTAAAAAAAAAACAACAAACTTATTCTTTCAGAATCTTGACCTCGTTCAAATAAATTATTCAGATATAGGACATTCAGTCTTAATTAACATAACTAGTTTTTACTTCTAGGAATTTTATCTTAGTGCTACTACTAAGTGCTACTACAAATAGTACTACTACTACAGGAAAGAAAGAAAAAGAAAAGAAAAAAATAGATCTGGAAAAGGCTTGTATTCATGGTCTGCATGCATATTGAGCTTTGTTGGAATTATGGCACTTAATCCACTCTGACCTGAGTTGTTTTTTTTTTTTTAAAGATTTTATTTATTTAATTGACACACACACACACAGAGAAAGAGGGAGAACCAGGCTCCCCATTGAGCAGGGAGCCTGACATGGGACTCGATCCCAGGACCCTGGGATCATGACCTGAGCCGAAGGCGGACCCTTAACCGACTAAGCCATCCAGGTGCCCTTGACCTGAGTTCTTACCTCTGTCTATTTCTTCCAGGTGTACTTGTAGGGCAGGCTCCATGAACACAGGTGCTTTAGCAGGAGATGTGCTCAATAAATATTTGTGGTTGAATCAATTGATTCTGCATAATAAAACCTAGATAGATATCTGATGAATCTGCTAGTATCTATTCCCTGTTTCTGAACATTAAGTTCAATGTTCCACCCATCATAAATTCACTGGAAAGGAGTGTCTCACAGAAGCAAAGGTTTTAGAAGTGAAAAAAACCTGCATGGCAAAAGAGGCAATTACTGGATATGCATGCCTAGCATTAAATGGGGGCAGATTTCATAAGGAGTTGAATTATGCTTAACTGCAAAGTAATTTGATCTGGTGATGGATGGAAGGGTGGGGTTGGCTGATGTGATGGAAATGGCCTTTTTTTTATAAAATTCATAATTTATTTTATTTTTATTTATTTTATCATGTTCAATTAGCCAGCATATAGTACATCATTAGTTTTTTAATTTAATTTTATTATATTATGTTAATCACCACACATTACATCATTAGTTTTTGATGTAGTGTTCCATGATTCATTGCTTGCGTATAACATCCAGTGCTCCATTCAATATGTGACCTCTTTAATACCCATCACCAGGCTAACCCATCCCCCCACCACCCTCCCCTCTAGAACCCTCAGTTTGTTTCTCAGAGTCCATAGTCTCTCATGGTTCATCTCCCCCTCCCATTGTGAAGATGTCAATGCTACCTAGAACAATGTACACATTTAATGCAATCCCTATCAAAATATCAACTTTTTTCAAAGAAATGGAACAAATAATCCTAAAATTTGTATGGAAAAGGCTTTTTGAGATCCTTTGGAGTTGGGAGTGACTTAGGAATGTAAGGGAACATGCAGGCATGTTTGCCTTGTAAGAATGGAAACACAGACAGATATGTGGTAGAAAAGGAAAACACTCAAGAGCTAGAGATAAGGGGCGATGAGGTTAGAATCTTGACTGATAACCACAGCCTGGAAATTGAGATGGCCTTGCCTCTGTTCTGAGAGAGGATTTCTTGGCACTACTTTTGGGCACTGGAAATGGAAGATATAATAGGTTTGCATTTTTTTTTCTCTGCAGAATGAGATCAATCACATAAAAATATTTGTTAATGAAGAAAATATATCAAAATATTGACAATCGTTTTCCTTGGAAATGCTGTCATGGGTGATTCTTTAAAAATGTTTTCTAAATATTGTGTAATGAGAATATGCTATTTTTGAAATCAGAAGTTGACGTTTTTCTCTGAAAAGTTGTTTTTAAGAGTTCACATAGCATTCTTAAGACTTTTTTGGTCTAAGCCATAGAAATAAGCATTGACGAATTTAATCAGAAAGAAAATTTACTGGAAAGAAATAAACTAGGTATGGGAGCAGAGGGAGGGTGGAAGAACCAGGAGGATCCCGAAGGTCTGAAGGGCTACCTGGGTTCATGTCATTGAACTCCAGGTGGTTCAGCTTTACAGAGAGTAGCTTCCTCATATTTGCTCCCGCCTGAGGTGAAGGAAGGGCCTGGCACCTTGATTCACAGGCTTAGCAAAAGCAGGAGGAAATCGAGGTAGTATTTGCAAAAGGAAGCAGAATCAAATCCGTGCCTGTTCTGTCCTATTTTGTAAAAGATAGAATCTTACTGTATGAGCAGTTATTAACTGATTTTAAAAAGTGAAACAATTGTGTTCTACATATACTTGTTTGATCATATTTTGATACAAAAATACTTTCTTTTTCCATCTTCCTGGGGCTCTGAAAGCTAATCTTTAATGGTATGTGTGGGTATAGGGCTAGAGGGGTGTGGGGCTGGTCCTGGTCCCAGGGGGTGCAGTTTTTCACAGAAAAATATAACATTTTAATTTAATGTAACATTTTCAACTAAAAACAGCAGGTGCAATAGTTAATCCATTAAATGAGAATACGTTTTAATTTTATATTATGGCTCATTAAAAAAATATTTTAAGTTGACCTCATTTCCCAGTGGATTTGAGGTGGGATGGCCCATTATCTAATCAAGGTTCTTTGGTTTGCAAATGTAAGGAGCCCATTTCAAAGAAGCTAAAGCCAAAATGGGATGAGATGGAAGGATTCTGTCTAAAAAATCTCATAAACCTCAAGGACAAGGTCCACTTGAAGAACTCCGGAAGCAGAAAAGCCTTTAGCAAGGCTGGAAGCCTTTCAGAGGACAAAATGCACCACCAATCCTGTGGCCCAGGCTGTCAGAGACTGCCGCTCTTTCAGCGTTTATGCTTCCTTCCTCTTTCTGCAGACAGATGAGAGAGAGAGAGAGAGAGAGAGAGAGAGAGAGTTTGGCTTCCTCCCTCCAACTCTCCTAAAAACCTCACCGCCATTTCAGCCCCATGAAGGGATCCTGTTGTTACTGAATCCCCTCGAAAGAGACAGACTCTCAGGCCGGCCAGGCTGGGTCTACACAGTTCTGTCCACTGTGAAGTACAAACGTGGCGGGTGGTGGGGAAGTGCTTTGTGGTTGAGAAAGGCTGAGAGAGAGGAGTGGGTGTAAGCTGGGCAGACAGTGCACTAAAGGTGTGCCCTGTATTATTTAAGAGAGACAGGAACAGTTGGGGAAGAGAGGAGAGGGGAGGGGAAAATAGAAAATGAATGTTACTGAGGGAAACATGGAAAGGCTGGAGAGGATTCAAGAAGAGAGAATCAAAGGGTGGGAGAGAAGCTCAGAGGAGAGTACTTTCAGCTGCCTGAAACTGAAAACCCTCTCAGAGTGCCACAACCAAGCAAGTCTCTTCTATGACAGGAAGTCCTGAGCTAGGCTTAAATCAGCCATGCAACAATGTCATCAAGGCCTAGGTTCTCTTTGGTTTTTCTCGCTCTGCCATCCTTGTGTGGTTTTTACTGTCAGGCTATATGTGATCCAGGTGTCATATCCAAACGCAATTAAATTCAAGGCCAAAAAGACCCTGTCTCTTAGATGTGAGGAACCCCTCAGCAGATTCTCCTCCTGTCTTCTTGGCCGAAATTGTGTCACAGCCCATTTCTGAACAAAACCCTAGCAAGAGCCAAGTTTGGCTTAGAAGGTCAAGACATCCCCTGGAGCCCGGTGGGGGCCTGGTCTCCCTAGAGTGTATGGATGTTAAAAGAGGGGGGACACTGGAACACTGCTCAGGTTCTGAGAGGAAGGAGGCAATGGGGGAGGGGAGGCAACCAGCAGTGCCGGCGGCTGCATAGAAGGAAAAGAAAGAACTAGAGTAGCAGAGAGACAGAGAGGATGAGAGAGAGAGAGAGGAGGGAGGCAGAAAGGTGGGCAGGAAGAGTAAAACAGACAAGCTCATTAAATCTGGTGTCTTAAATCTGGTAAAATGCTGTTGTCACATCTTGCTGTTCAGCTAGGCAACTGTTAGAAGAACACGCTTTACCTGTTCTCACTGCCATTTGAAAGGCTGGCTAACTTTTCAGTAAACTTATTAACCATTTTTCAACTTCAGAATTGTAGAGGAGATAGCCATAGCAGTCTCTGGGGAGAAAATTATTGTCCTTCTTAAGATAGATCAAAATTTATTGAGACATGAGGAAGTTGTGATGAAATAAATACAGTGATTACCTAGTTGAGTCTTTATTTATAATTTTATCTTTGTAATTGTAAAGGCAATATAACCACAGTAAAAAAGTATGGAAACCAGAAACATGAAAACAAAATCTCACAACCACACAACACACCACAATCCCACAACCACAACTGTTATTTGGGAGAATTAACTCCTAACTTATCTCATCTAATTACATAAAATTTCATAAAGTGATTTATTTTTCGAAACAGTTATATCATGTACATTGAACACATTTAAAAAACAAACGAAAGGGTATATTAAAAATAGAAAGCAAGTCTCTTTCCCATTACATCTTTTGGTTTTCCAGTCTGCTCCCCAATCCCATTCCTAACCTCTATTAGCAGTTTCTTTTATTTTCTTCCGTAGATAACCTACCCATTAACAAGGGAATATATGTATATACAAATCTTCCAGTCTCCTTTGCCAACATGCTTTTTCTTTTTCTTTCTTTTTTTTACAAAATGGTAACCTACTGCACATGCTGTTCTGCATCTTTCTTTTTTCATGTGACATTACTTTGAGATAATTCCATATACAGTGCCCTTGAAATTTAACTTTATAATGTATTCACATTGCCACATACTTTTTATGATCATCACCCTTAATCGTTGTAAAAGGTTTGAGTAAATGATTCATCCATTTGTTTAAAAAATATTTATCAAGCACCTGCCACATTAGCAAGGCGCTAGTGATTCTAAGATTAAAAGGAGATGGGCCACGCCCTTGAAGGAGTCACAGCACAGTGGAGGAGACAGGCAGGGAAACAAGTAATCACAGGTAGTTTCCCAGTGCAAAATTCAAGAATGTAGGTAGGAGGTGTTGAGGGAACAAAAGAAGGAACCTAGAAAATGCTGGAGGGGCAAAACAGGTGACGGGGATTAAGAGCACACTTATCGGGATGAGCACTGAGTCCTGTATAGAACTGTTGAATCACTATCTTGTGCACCTGAAACTAATATAACACTGTGTTAACTATAGTGGAGTTAAAAAAAAAAGTGTCAAGGACAAGTAAGAGGAGTTAGCTCCAGACAAAGGGCAGTTGACAGCAAGGACATGTTGCACAGGCAGAGAAACATGCGGCGAAGCTGTGGTCCGGGCCCTGGGGAATACAAGAACACGGGTATGTATAGTCCCTACTCCAGGATCTTTAAGCTGTGGCCAAATCTTCAATAAAAATAATGGTCTGATGTACAAATTGCAGTATGTAACTTTTTCCGCGTTCTGGTGTATTTCTTTGGCTAGATTCCTGGAAGTGGGACTGCTGAGTCAAAATGTATGTGCATCCTGACATGGGACACAGAGGCAAAATGCTTTCCGAATGGATGGTATCCCTTCATAGCGACACCTGCAATGAACGAGGAAGCCAGTGCTCCTTATCTTTATACGTTTATCGTTAATTTGTTTTAATATCTATTTCTTTGGTTACTGGTCAGGTCAGTCATACCCATATCACTTCCTTCCTATTGCTTCTACATTGAGAAATACTTCTAGCTAGAGGTTTAACAAATACTGTTTTCTTCTGTCACTGTGTGTATTCATAAATCCTCCTAGAACTTAGTTTTTTAAAGGCTTTATTTATTTGAGAGAGAGAATGAGATAGAGAGAGAGCATGAGAGGGCGGAGGGTCAGAGGGAGAAGCAGACTCCCCACTGAGCAGGGAGCCCGATGCGGGACTCGATCCCGGGACTCCAGGATCATGAATCGAGCCGAAGGCAGTCGCCCAACCAACTGAGCCACCCAGGTGCCCTAGAACTTACTTTTGACATATGAAATGAGAATTCAACTAGTCCCTCCCCACCTCCCCCATTACTGATGAGTTATCTGAGCTTTCCTTTCTCTGTTGATTTTTATTTCAAAGATAAATCCTGCTTTGGGATCCACTCAGTCATCCATTGGATCTAATTTCCAGTCCTTTTTTGAATTGTGTCACCTCTGCTTAAGACATACCTTTCCTCTGACATATCCAAGAATCTGCAGGCACTGTTCTATTTATAATATAGGAAGAGTTACAATATCACAGGAATAGGCTTAGGTAAAGCTTGTCAGGGCTTTCCTGTTAGTAGGTTATCTGCTGTGCAAGGCAGACCTTACATTTGAAGCCTACTAACCACCAGTGGTTAGTGTGCTGTGTGCTTTGGGCGGGTGGAGGGCACTTTTGAGGGAGGGAGGGTTCTATCAACCAAAGGGCCAAAGTCTTTGTTAGCCAGCATCACAGTCCTGTGGTATTGAATGGAGAGGATCTCCTGACTCTCGCACCTCTGTGGGTCCCCTGTGACCTCAATATAGCCTCCATCCCTCTCAAGGCCAGGCCTATCTTAATGGGTGGTGGTTTATTGAGAGAAAAAGTAACCTCTCGCCCCTCCAAAGCTGGATTATAGGTTGTCAACTAGCTAAACTATTTTTGAGAAAAGTGAGAGGTGGGTAACCAGAGAAACCCTATGCAAAAGGTTCTCAAACCTAAGGGTACTAAGTATCATCTGGGAACCTTAGGAAACATGCAGATTTCTGTGTCTAGTACCAGGTTACAGGGGTGGTGCTGGAAAATTTTCCTGATCTCAACTCTATCTAGCTTTCTGAAGCCTGGGAAAAAAACCCCAAGACCTCCCAATAGACATTTACACAGAGTTCTGGGCTGTTCATTCTTCTTCCACGAACTACTGGTACCTGCTCGCCAGCACCTATGAAAGTGCTCCAGGAGGAGCTCGGATAGGCGACCAATGGGCGCACCTTCTCAGGGAGCGCTCTAAAACCGTTTCCAGCCACTCGTTCCATCCTCCTCCGGGGTCAAAGCTTAATGGTTTATGATCTATAGTACTAATTCCGATTTCCCAAAAGGCTTCCTAGAACTTCTGAATTGCTCCTTAGAGTTAGGAACCAGTCAAGGTCTTCGGTGCTATTCCGTCTTGCGGGGATGGGGGGGCATTCGCTGTCCGAGTTTGTTATTGCAGCAGACCCTGGGGCGAGGATCGTAGCCGGGTCGGGACGCCTTTGAGCCATCTCTCCTTCCTTGTCCGCACTTCTGGGATGAAGCTCATTTTCCCGGCAGGTGGGGAGGTGGGGTTGCAGCCACACTTGGATTCCGGAGACGTTACTTTGCAACCCTCCCAATCGGCTCCCCCCATTTCCCGTCTCCTGTTTCTCCCCCTTCCTCAACACCCTACCTTCCCCCTTTGCTCCCAGCAAAGTCTACGACCCCTTTCCGCGCCCGCTCAGCGGCCCCGCGTCTTCTCTTGCAACACTATCCGGTGGTGGTGGAGGGGGCGTGAGCGCGGTTGCCCCCCCGGAAGGGGGCTCGTCCGGGGTCAGGGGGCTCGCGGGATCCGCACTCACCCAGCCCTCTCTCCCCGGAACGACCCTTTCCCCCGCGTCCCTCCAGAAGCTGTCTGCCACAGCGGGTGGTGGAGAGGGACCCGCTGCTCATCAATCCCGGTCACTCCGGCCGGCTGCTCCCAATCCGCGTGCTCCCCGGGCGCTCTTCCTCTTCCTTTCCGCCTGTCATCCTCCTCACCTACCCTGCTGCAGCGCTCGGGGGTCGGCGGCGCTCCGGGCTGGTCGGAGAAGGGGCGGGAAGAAACGGAGCGGGAGGAGCGGAGAGCGGTGGCAGGAGGAGGCGGTGCAGCTACGTGGTACCGCGGCCGCCCGGGAGCGCCCGAGCCCGTGCGCGCGCGCGCCTCGCCGGGGCTCCGGCGGCGGGCGGCAGGCGGCGGGCGGAGCTGCGGGCGGAGGAGCCTCGCGCCGAGCGGGCGGAGCGAGCGGCGGGCGGAGCGAGGGGTGGGAGGGCGCGCGCGAGCCGGCGGGCGGGCGAGCGAGTAGCGTCTCCACCAGCGTCTGCCGCGGCCGTGTTTGCCCGAAGCTCAGAGACCGACGGACGGACAGATCGCCTGGCGGACAGACGAGGGCTCTCGCCTTGGGCTCGGGGCCAGCTTCGGCGAGGCTCGGGGCTTGCAGCGCGCGGCTTCTGCGCCCGCTCACAGCCACCCCGGCTCCGGCGGCCTCGACGCGCCAGGGGGCTGGAGGTGCGGGAGCCGTTCTCCACCGGTCGGTGCCCGCGCGGCTCAGCCCCGGCCGCCGCGCCGCGGCCCGGAGCTGCTTCCCCGATCCCCTGTTCCCCTCCGGGCTGCTCTGAGCAACGGTGCTCCAAACTCGGGCTGCCGAGGCAAGTGTCTTCATGAACCCAGAGGATGTCCGGGAAGCACTACAAGGGTCCTGAAGTCAGTTGTTGCATCAAATATTTCATATTTGGCTTCAATGTCATATTTTGGGTAAGTTGGAGCGCTTCTGGGATTTCAACTATTGTGGCCAATCGATCCGCGACGATTTCCCCCCACGTTGCTTGCTGCTTTTACTTTTCTCAGCCCCTCGGGCGCTTGCCGGAGCTTGGAGAGGCATTTGCCTTCCGCCTTTCCAGCTTGCGCCTTGGAGAGATAAACATTTAATCCTTTCTAGGAGTGGGAAGAGGTAAAAGAAAAACCGAGCCGGAAAGGGGGCACCCAGGCCTTGGGGTGGCTTTTTAAGGGACGAATAGCAGGGATGCAGATGAAAGAAAGGGCTCGGCAGTTTGAGAAATGAGCAACCACACGAATTAGATTTGCTCCCGGTGGGATATGGATGTTGGGCAGAGCGTGGTGTCATAATAGGGAAGGCTAATCGGGCAGAGCCGACCCTGAGGTCCACCTTCTAACAAGGATCTGATTGGACGAGGGCTTGGCTCCGTGTTGCCGCGGCTGGTCTGTGCCATGCTCAGCGTGTATCTTCTTGCACCATCTCGGGCTTTGTGTAGGATGCAGATGCGGTGGTATATGGTTCTGTAATGTACACGTAAATAACGCTTCCTGCGAGCTCTTCCCCTTCAGCTGGAAGGCGCTCCTTTTGCATAATGGACTGGCCAGTGGGCATGTGGGGTGAAGGGTTTTATTTTCATGTATATATTATTGTCAGGATAATAACAAGTCCCCATCAACATGTTTCAATGTGTTCGTGTCTCACATCCTCCTTTTCTAAGGAGTGACACAGAGTGGGCCGTTTTGGGGAAACCTTGGAGCAATGCAAAGAGAATGTGTGAGACATGTTTTATTAGGGGTACGGAGAGAGCAAATGCTTCAACGCAAGATGCAAACCGCGCTCTGGCTTTGCTGGCCCCACAATGTGCTGGGCACCTATTGTAATTAGGCTGGGATGCCTACTCTTTTGTTTTGTTTGGATTCTTTTCCTTGATCTCACAAACGTGTTCAGCAACCAGACAAAGAGTTCACTAGGGCAAGAGGAAAACATTGGTTCAAAGACTGTGTTATTCCCACTCCCCATCCCATCCCATCTCCTTTCTTAATGGGCATCCTCCCCCCCCCACCCCGTGGAAAGTAAAGATGGTGGCTGTCTGGGGGTGTTCACCAAGTTGCTATTCAGTGTAGGTTCATATATGAGATACACAATCATCCAACTTGGTGGGATCAGTAATAATCCACAGCAGCAGGAACACAGGGTGTGTTTATTATGATTCTCCTTTAATTTTAGCCATTTCCTGCAAACCTATACATCTATGAGAATAGTTATCAACATAGCTTTTCATTTGTTTTTTCCTATACGCATTTTATCAAGCTATTTTAAATTTTTTTCCTATTTTCTGTTCAAGTATCTTGCGTTGGTTTGCATGTTTTGTAAAGGGAAATGGAAAGGTTTGGAGACCACTTTCTGTCTCAGCATGTCATCTGTCCTCAAAACTCATAAAGAGAATGGGGGGGGAGCAGAGAACATGAATCAATACTGTATCTGGTCATTCACAGGCAGGGTTCTTTTTTTTTTTTTTTTTTTTTGGTTTTTTTTTTGCCAGAGACTGTACCTGATTCCTGTGAGTGGTCACTCCCTTCCTGCAATCAAACATTGCTACAATTATAGGAAGAAGAAATTATTTTCTTTCTTTGCTTCTCTTCTTTCACCTTTGCTGGAAATGTTGAAAAGTGATGGGTAGTCACATTTCTGAGTGAGGTGTTTTGATTTTATTGGAACTTGAAACTTTGTGACTTTGAGAGTCAGGGACTACTGCTACTGAACTGGGACTGGACCTTGTCGAGGTGGTGAGTCCAGGCCTCTTGATTCTACTTGAACACTTGCAAAAGTTGCACATTTCAGCTACCAGGCAACAAAAAGCACCCAGGGGCTTTCTGTGCAGCTTCATAGCAGGAGGTGGAAAAGAAATAAAGGGATTTGGGTCTATTTCCCTGACAGTTTGGTGTAATTTTGTACAGTGTACAGAGGAAAATTTAGCATATTCTGTGGATTAGGTTGTGGCAAAACCATTAGAATTGTGGAGAGCGTTAAAGAATTGTGGAATGCTTGCAGAGAGAGTTCTGGAATAGAGCTCCATCTTGTCTGATTTTGAAGGTCTTCATCTCTTGGGGGAAGTTTTATGGGAAGCCTGAAAGGAGACCTAGGCTGTGGAACTAAACAAGCTGCCCTAGGCAGAATTGTTAAGTAGAAGCCTTCGTTCCAAGGCCCTTCTCTTACTCTGCTTTCTACACGCCTTCTCCCTCTTTTCTATGCCTAATGCTTTCCACCCTGATGCCCCCCATACCTTTCCTGTCCTGCTGTATGCTTCAAAATTACCCCATATTTAAATCTCCCAGTTTATCAGTACCATGGTTTTTAGTCATGATCAGCAGGAAGGTAACCATAACATTCTACTAAAGTAATTCAGACTAAGGTGTTAGTGACTGAAGAGCTGGGGTCAGTAACTTGGCAGCCTGCTTCTATAAAGTTGCACGTCTCTGCCCAGTACAGAGTCACCATCCTGCAAGTTCTTGCCAGAAACATCAGACTCAATGCTGCTCTTACACAGGTATGAAGAAGAGATTGATAACAGAGAGTGTGGTTTCCTAATCTTTCATTGTCACACTGTGAGATGCTAGAAGAAATTTGAAATACACTGAGGACACTTGGAGGTACAGTTCTAGCAAAATAAAATTGGACATATGGTAGCACCAGCACTGCGAGTTTGGTTCTCTAGCTAATGAGTAGTTTGACTCGTTGTAGTCAGTTAACTGCCTTGGGCCTCAGTTTCTCAGCTTTTAAAATGAAGGAGTTGGGTGAGTTGTAAGGTTCTTTCTAGTTCTGACAGAGGAAATGTCTGTTGAGTTCCAATAGGCTAGGGAAGAAAAATACAAGTGATAGGCACTATGTATAATGAAAATAGCATATATTGGGACACTTGTTAAATTACAGACTTTCTTTACTGAGACTTGTCTGAAGATCAGTTTTCTTCATTTTTTTCCCTCAAAGATCCTTTCATAAAACACACACACACCTTTCCCTAATTTCTTCTTGACTTGTTCACTTATTGGTATAGTATGCATTCTTCCCTGTCCCCACTGTGAATCTCAAATGTGGTCCTGTGAGTCATTAAATATAGTTTTATTATTAGAGTTACTCTTTCGTCTGTAAAATATGAATCCTTTTATATAACACTTGTAATGATATTCTGAGTAACAAAGTCAACATCTTGTACAGATTCCTTTCTCATTAGTTATCACAGGGTGGTGGTGGGGAAAATCTCATTTTCCCTATTTAATATTGGAAGAACTCAAGCCAGAAGGGAATTGATTTTATTGAGGCTGTCACCATATTGGGACATTTCTTGGAAAACCCTTAGGCTGCTTTGAGATGGGTGAGGGAGGAGAAAGGGAGTTTTGTTTTAAAGTCGCTTCTTTTGGGTCCTGAACCCCCACATCTTATCACCCACCATTAATAGATGTTTTGCTCTGGACTCTTTTGGACTTTGGTTCTAATTCTTAACTGTTTGTAGGCCAGTAAAGTAATCTGATTCTGGTGTTGATCTGTTACTATATAACAATCAACCCTAACACTTAGTGGTTTAAAACAAAACTTTCTTATTATATCTCACAGTTGTGAGATTTGACCAGGCTTATCTGGGCAATTGCACTTGGGGTCTCTTGGACAGTTGCAGTGAGATGTGGCTGGAGCTGGAGTTGTCTGGGGTAGGATGCCCAAGATGGCGTACTCACATGACTGGCAGTTGATGCTTGCTTAAGAGCTCAGCCAGGGTTGTTGGTTGGAGCCACCTACATGTGGCTTCTTCCTGTCTCTGAGACTGGTAGAAGGTAACAACCAGTTAAGGCTATACCGAGAACTGGCCCAGTGTCACTTCCATGTGTTTTACTTATTAAAGCACACATCGAGCCTACTCAGTTTTGAGGGGGGTGAAAAAAGAAATTCCACCTTTTTTTTTCCCTTTTTTCCTTTTTTAATTGTTATGTTAATCACCATATATTACATCATTAGTTTTTGATGTAGTGTTCCATGATTCATTGTTTGTGCATAACACCCAGTGCTCCAGGCAGAACGTGCCCCCTAGGAAATTCCACCTTTTGATGGACAAATGTCAAGGTCATATGGGTTGTGGCCATCTTTGAAATATACATTCTGCTGCACTGAGCCGTAATTTCTTGTTTATAAGGAAGGATAACATTATCTAATGGAATTGTAGTTTCAGTGGTTCAGTGAGATAACATATTACTCAGTACAGTGTCTCAATAATTAACAAATGGTGAGTATTGTTATTGCCTCTAGACTACTCCCATCCTGTATTATAGAACTTCTAGAATACTTTAGCCGGGTAATGATAATACCCTTAAGATCTGCCAAGGAGATGAGGCAAGTGGATGCAGTAAATTTAATTGTCCCTTATTAGAAAAAAAGCCCCATGGATCATAGGAAACCTTGAATGACTTGGGAAAACCAAGAATGATTTGGGTAAACCCAACTTGTTTTTCTCTTCTCCTCCTAGTACAACGATTAGAACAGCCTTGGATACTTGAGGCCAAATTTCTCTTTGATGTGCTTTCAAATATTACATTGTGTCTTTAAGGGGAGGTTTATCTTGCAGAATGGCAGAATGTTGTATCTAATTTGTTTCCACAGGGCTCAAATTCAGAGAGGAGAGAGATTTAAGGAAACTTGGGGGGGGGGGGACGACATCAAGTAGGAAGCCTTATCTTATGATTCACTATAAATTGTAAGATGAGTTCTGGAATGACGATACATCAGCAGTTTATAAGTCATAATTTTTGTTTTAATTTGCTAGACATCTGTTAGCTTCGATGGCAACCATATGGGAGTCTAAATTGCCTTTTGAATTACAGGGAGATGGTAGGAAGAAAGCTAAATATGGTTATGAAAGTGTCATATGGGAAAAGTGTAAGAAGGGTGTAGAGACCTCAGTGGGGAAAATAATTGAATACTGAACTTGCTTGGTCTGGCTGCTCACGCTTGGGTCAGTGAGAAGACACTGAAGTATTCACATTTGATGATATGCCAGAAGACTGAAATGAAGCCAAGGGGGAAAGTTGGAAAACCAAATGATGTTCCACCCACCATCAAATTGCCAAGGTGAGCTCATGTAGATGGATCACTCTGTCTTAATATGTCCACAATAATAGTTAGTCCCTGGCAAAAGGTGAAAGCAACCTGTATTTTAACAAAGCTTTATAATTACGATCTTCTTTCTTCTAAGCATCTCAGAGCGTCTTACAAGCATATTATGACATCTTCGTGACAGATGAAAAAATTGGAGCACAGAGATGTGGGGTTACTTTTGAGCTGTTGAAGAACATGTCAGGGTTCACTTTTGGAATATTAAGTCTCCTCTAGTAAGGATGGCCCTAGCTTCTCCTTTGAAACTTATTTTGGAAGATGCTTTTAATTTTAAAGTAAAACATCAAGTAAGTCACTTACATCTGTTCATAATTGAAAAGTGATAAAGTTTTTGCATATGCCTCAATTAACACCACCCACTAGCACAAAGAGTTAGGATGAAAATGTTAAAGAATATGATCATATAATAAACTTTGTGTGGTCTATTGAAAAATTATAAATGAAAATTGGATTATTAAAGACAATTAAAGACAATGGAGTATTGAAGACACACACTTCTTTCCATATGTAACACTGATGACTGTCTTACATTTCTAATTTCTGAATCATTATACTTCACTCGATTATAAGAGCCTCAACTGTAGGGACTCTCTCTCCAACATTTTCATAAGCCCAGGGTCTAGCACACTGTCTGAAACATAGTAGGTGTTTAATAGATATTTGTTGAATGAATGAATTACGAAATCATTGGAAAGTACCTAGGCATCATCTCCTCTGACTTCCTATTCAGTGAAACATTTTCTCTGTGACATCCTGCCAACCCATTTAAGCATGGCTCTGTTTTTGGACCACGTTTCATTTGTCCTCCCAGTAGATGTAATCTGTTTCCCAGTAACTTCCATCCTCCTAATTCACTGTTGTTGATTTTTAATTTTTATTTTGAAACAATCTCAAATACAGAAAAATTGCATGTGGTATAATTTGTTTTTATCCTGAATCACTTGAGAAAAAGTTGCCAGGATGATGGCTATCACGCTAACACCTCAGTGTATATTTTCTGGAAACTAGGATATTCTCCTAGATAGCTACCGTACAGCCATCAAAGCCAGGAAATTACCACAGATACGTTACCATTGTCTAATCCTTAGACCTATTTCAAGTTTCCCAGTTGTTCCAATCATGTCTTATAAAGCAAAGAATCCAGTAGAGAACACACATTATATTTAGTTATCTCTTTCAGTCTTTCTCTGCCAGGATCCTGATACATTTGAAGATTATAAACCAATCATTTTGTATAATGTTCCTCAATTTGGGTTTATCTTTCATTTTCTCATTCATAGATTCAGGCTGTGCATCTTTGGGAGGCAAATCATAAAAATGGTGCTATGTTTGTCTCATTGCATCCCATCAGATGGCACTGATTTCTGTTTGTCCCATTATTAATGATGGTCACTTGTTTAAAGTGTTGTTTGCCAAGCTGCTCCGCCGTAAAGTTACTCTTTATCCTTTTGCAATTTATACATATTGTGTGACAGCTTACTTTGAAACAATGTAAATAGCCGTCTTCATCAAATTTTCAATCTAATTATCAGTAAGAACTTACTGTTTCCTTTTTTTTTTTTCTTTTCCTCTCAGTGTGTTTTAGTTAAACTGTTGCTCTTCTTACTTGGATGTTGTAGTTGGTCCCAGGTCTGGCAGTCAGTGATGGTCTTTTCATGCTGCCTCCTGTGCCCATTAACTCCCACCATTCTTTGAGTACTTCTTTGCTTTCTGGTGGAACAAGATGTTCCAGTTCATCTTGTAATTTACTGGTGTGATATATTTTATCAGCCAATTCTCCAAGGAGCCCTGGTTCCTTTGAGTGGCAAATGGTATTTAGAAGCCAAGATCTGATTGCTAAGTGTGCCCATGGCTATCAGGGTATCACAACCCCTGGGAACTCTCAGTGGACAGAAATATGGAATATGTGTCTGTGTGTATATATATATGTGCATATACATACATTACATATGCATTTCTATATTTATTTATATTTTGAGACCATGAGTTCAGTGATGCCTCAAATCCATCTTTGATACCACAGGGTTTATTCTAGGTTTTTTTCTTTTCTATATTTATAAATACCTTCTTTGACAGTGAGATTCCTGGCTCCCATTATTCATAACAATTTACTTATTTGATAAGTTCTCCGCATATGTAGCCAGTCTTCCACAGCTAGCTGCTCCTGTCCTTCACATAGGTTGCTCTCCTTACCTGCTGATGTTGCAAAAGGAATGCCATAACCCCGCACCCTAATACAAACACCCTTCTCACTCTGATCAGGCTCTGATACCCTGCTCTGGGCTTCCACATCCCCTCCCATACCTGTCCTTGCACAAAGGCCTACCTTGCTTGGTCCCTACTAATGGCTTTAGGATAGAATTTTTCAGGAAGGAGAAGGAGAAGGCCCTAGGTAACAAAACAAGACTTATCTCCTTTCTCTGTAGCCCTTCATTATTTAAAAGAGGGTATTATGTCATTCCTAAATCTTCTGTTTTTCATCTTTAAAAGCTCTTAGTTCCTTCATGTATTCTTCATGTATGATTTCCAGGTTGTTCTTTGCCCTGGTTGTGGTACTCTGCCTGTGGTCCCATTTGGACACACTTCCATTAATGTAGCAACCAGAATGGAACACATTCTTCACACACCCTTCCACCCATCCAGAGAGCAGTGGGCTGTTGCCCTGGAACTCCCTCTTAAGTCTCTAGACTATGCTGAACCTAGAGGTAGAAGACTCTGCTACCGCCTGGATTTGTCTTTGAGTAGGTTACTCTCACAGATTATTTCTTCAGTGGCTTATCTAAAGTATGGGGAAATAATTCCAACATCTCACAGAGTTGTTATCCAGTATTAAATGAGAGCATGCATGTGCTTCGTAAAAGGTAAATCTCTCAATACAAATAGGAGTTATTAACCTAAGCTAAACTGCACAGGCTTCTCCAGGTAGCCAGAGAACGTTGCTGGCTCAAAGTGAATTTCTAGTGAAATGAAACCTTCACTTCTTTTTAGGTGAACTTCTGTTAAACCCATCTCCCTAGGCTAAGTGCAAATCAGAAGCCCTAACCCTCCAGTTAATTATTTGAATTTTGATTTAGTACTATTTATTTATCCCATGTACATGTCTTATTCTCGCCCAGTGGTTTTTAAACTGGGCTACCAGTAGCCCCAGGCTTCCTTGAGGTTGCCTGGGGCCTGACTGGGAGGATCTGTGACCTCTCATCCCTCCTGAGGACTCAGCCATTAGGTTTAGTATTTTGGGATATCATGAAGGATTTGGCTTGAAAAAAGGGGTCCGCTGCTCAAACAGACTATTGAAAACCACTGTTCTAGCCTTCAGGTGTTTTTGAATCTTGATGGTCAAGGCATATTTTAACAAAATTATTCCTGTTATGAGTCCTTCTCCTATGCATGAATCTCTTCATGCCCAGGAAGTCCCTCTCACTAACTAGAGTGACTTCTGTAAGATTCATTGATATTTCACCCCTTTATAGATGTAACAGCATAATTCGTAAGTTGCTAGGAAATTTTAGTCTTCCCACCAGGGTATCTGAATCAGGAGGTCCTGGATGGGGCCCAGGTATAGTGTGTGTGTGTGTGTGTGTGTTTTGTTGTTGTTTTGTTTTTTGCTTTTGTTTTTGTTTTGTGTTTTTAAATCCCTGCAGGTGATTCTGATGCTCAGCTGACTTTGAGAAGCTCTGGTTTGTTGTTCTTGGCAAGATGTGGCATCTCTACCCATTGTTGTCTGGAGGGGACACTTGGGGGAGCTAGGAGTGGGTAATGTAGAGCTATGACCAAAGAGTGACTGATTTCACCAGTACATGAAGCTAGTGTTTGTTGCTGATGGGAAAAATATAACATGGCCTATTTTATCCTTCATGGAATTTTTTATTAATCCAAAAATGCCAGTTTATTTTTAAATCTGAAAGTCCTAAAAGCAAAATGAGAAAATCTCTGCCTAACAGAACCTCTTGTGCTACAATTAGTATGCTAAAAATCGGCATTGTATAGGGAGAGAAGCTAGTTATTTACTTGACAGGAGCAATGAAGGAATAGACATTCTGTTCTTTTGCCCTTGCTGTCCTGCCCACTTCAGGGCAGGGGATTGGGTCTAACCACAGATGCCAGATAGTGACCTGTCCTCCCCTTCAGAAATCAGCCTCCCTGGCCAGCCTCCCTTTCCTGGGGCTCTTCCTTCCAGCCTCCCTTTCCTGGAGCTCTTCCTTCCAGCCTCCCTTTCCTGGGGCTTTCTCCTGTGTCCCCAGCCCTGAGTGCCCTCATTAGGGGGTAGGGGAAAGGGGAGTTGCTTTCTGTATCTCTGTGGCAGGTGCGTTGACTTGAGTGCTGTCACACTGCGGCGGGGAGATTTCTTCTCCCATACCCAAATGTGCAGCACTATCCCAAAAAGCTGACAGTACAGCAACACAGGATACCCAAACCTGGTATTTGTCAGTTTACTCTAGAAAGAAAAGGTTGAATGTAGAATATGCAAAGTGTGCATAATGAATTGTCCATTATTTTCTTGACTTCTTCTTCCCTACCCTCTTTAAAAAATTACGTATTTGATTATGACTGGGCTCCTAAAGTGGAAGGCTTTTGAAAGAACTAAAGTTTGGAAATAAATTCTAAATTATTTCTCTGAAATGTTTTACTGGGGCATAGTTTATCACACCACTCCTAAAAAGTAAAATAAAATAAAATAAATAAAGGACCCAGATTCGCATGCAAACTCGGATTAACAAGGTATAATTTTTTTTAAGTCTCATGCTTTTTTTTTTAAAGATTTTATTTATTTATTTGACAGAGATAGAGAGAGAGCACAAGTAGGCAGAGTGGCAGGCAGAGGGAGAGGGAGAAGCAGGCTCTCCGCCGAGCAGGGAGCCGGACGTGGGGCTCGATCCCAGGACCTCAGGACCACGACCCGAGCCGAAGGCAGCCACCCAACCGACTGAGCCACCCAGGCGCCCCGGTATAATTTTTTTTTTAAGATTTATTTATTTTAGAGAGAGAGACAGCACAAGTAGGAGGGGCAAAGGGAGATAGGGAGAGAGAGAGAGAATCTCAAGCAGACTCCGTGCTTAGCGTGGAGCCCACTGTGGGGCTCCATCCCAGGACCCTGAGATCACGACCTGAGCCAAAACCAAGAATCGGACACATAACCAACTGTACCACCCATGTGCCCTGCAAGGTATAATTTTTAAGTAATGTATTCAGCAACCTCAATAACAAAGTAGTATTTGGAAGTGGATGGCAAAACACTTTGGCTCCCCTCACTGAAAAGGCAAAGTGATGTTCTATACCTTTTCCAGCTACTATTTACTATTTAGATAACTATTATAAGAGATAGGGCTCTTTTTCCCTGTTGAAAATATTTTTTTCCTTGTTGAAAATATTTTTCTAAGTTATACTTGGCACTAAGTGTTGAATTTCTAAAAATCTGGAGGGAACAGCTGGTGCTCTAATAAATATTCAGGCCAGCTATTTTAATGCTTTGTACTTCATTAAGTAGTCCTAATAAAAGGGGAATACTTGACTTAAGCATTTCTCAAAGTATAATGTTTTGCTTCCAACAAAAATTTCCCCCAGCTGTTAATATTTCCCCCCAAGCAGCCTTAAAACGTAATTCTGCCAAGTAAGTAGTTCTAATCACTGTTGAAGCATTTAATGCCACAAGTTTTGTTCTCTTGTTTTGAGGTATAGTCAGTCCTGTGAAAATGGCCCAGCCCTCTGATGAAGACTCCATCAGTTAATTTAGAAATTTAGAATTTAGAAAAAGTCTTTACATGTGTCCGTATTAGAAAGTGAGGATGAAGGTGCATCCTGACGTAGGCATTGTAGTGCTCTGGTGTGAAGTGGCAGAAGAGTCTGGTGTTAAGGAGCTTGGACTTCCAAGTGTGTCTGATTTTTATCCAACTCTCTTCCCAGGCTTGTGACCTTAGGTTATTTTAGTGACCTTGCAGTTCAGTGTCATCCTCATCTGCAAAATGGCATTCTTAGTTGTAGTATTAATTAATGCTATTAATAGTAGTATAACATCTCTCTTGGAGTCATTAGGATTAGAGGAGTTAAGATGTATGAACTGCTTGGAATACTCCATAGGTATTAGCAATTATTCCTCTATTTTCCTCAACACCCATCATTTTTTTTTTTTTTTTCTTAACTTCTTTCAGAACCAAGTAATCTTACACGGTAATATATATTTTTTGTTCTCTGTGATGTTCTGCCTACATAAATGCATTCTCAAAATAACTAAAGGAAGAAAGATCTAACAATATTCACAGTGTTCTTTTCATTGTAATGAATGGCATGTAATTCTTATCATGGATACCAGACCATGAATTTGCATCTATTGTTTGTTGTTAATTTTCTCCTTTTTTTTTTTTTTAACCCATTTAGATTCCCTTTTCATTTTCTTGGCAAAACCGTACGGTCTCATCTTAGTGTTTTGTGCTGGGAAGTTGAGTTTCTGATGTTGAGCTCTGGTGTTGGGCCTAACACCTGGCAGAAATCAAAACATTTTATTAACATCTGTTGAATCTGGATATTGTGGAAATGTCTAGATGGCTGTAACTATATATTTTTTGCATTTATGGTATCAGAAGTCTGGCATATTTTGGTCATTGTTTTACTCTGTATCTCAGACAAATTCTGTAGATTGTGGAGGTGTCCTTAGAATTGATGCAGAAGTGGAATTTTGGCCTGAACTATCTGGTCATTGATTAACTAAGTAGGCCACCCATCCTGGTGAACGGGTGACCCTGTCGCTTCTTCTCTGGGGCAGTAGTGATGGGAGGCACCGGGAGCTGTGTTCTTTGCCTCCAGTGGTGTCGCTGGACACAGAAGACCCAGGCTGTCCTAATTTCTAAGCATAATCTTCTCTCTAATTGGGCTCAACTCTGGGAGAAAAGGCCAGGGCATGCTAATTTAGTAGGTGCAAGGAGCCTTGTCACTCATTCTTATGCAGAAGGTGTGCAGAAATCCCCCAGCCCTTGAGGGGGGGAAGAGGATTGAAAGGGATGAAAGGGAGGGTGAGTAGAATTTTTACTGTAGTTTTCACTGGTAGAAAAGAATGATCTGTTCAGCATGACAGGATGTCATAGGAGCACATTTAAGGTAATTTTAGTCTACCTACAGCACGCTCAACACTATTGATTTGGATTCTCTCATTGACCTCACAATCTATGGATGATTTGTGACTTCCCATTGGCAATCACTGAAGTTACCCTTTGTCCTTCTGACCTGGGCTAGCCAGTTTCTGTGAGGCCTGGAGGATGGCCACCTGGTAATCTAAACAGCGAACCCCAAAGTTCAGTCATTTGCAAGCTGCCTGCGTGGTTTTGGACAAACTCTTGTGTCACCTTAGAGTTTCTCAAATTTTAATGTGCGTACAAGTCACATGGGGAATCTTGTTTAAAATGCAGATACTGGGGGGCGCCTGGGTGGCTCAGTTGGTTAAGCGACTGCCTTTGGCTCAGGTCATGATCCTGGAGTCCTGGGATCGAGTCCCGCATTGGGCTCCCTGCTCAGCGGGGAGTCTGCTTCTCCCTCTGACCCTCTTCCCTCTTGTGCTCTCTCTCTCTCTCATTCTCTCTCTCTCAAATAAAATAAAAATAAACAAAATCTTTAAAAAAAATGCAGATACTGGGGGCATCTGGGTGGCTCGGTCGGTTAAGCCTCTGACTCTTGGTGTGGCTCCGGTCATGATCTCAGGGTCCTGAGATGGAGCCCCTGCATCCTGCATCTGGCTCGGGGCTCAGCCCTGAGTATGCTTGTCCCTCTCCCTCCACCTCTGCCTCTCCCCGTGCTCGCTGGCACAGGCTGGCACAGGCGTGCTTTCTCTCTCTCTCATGAGTGAATTAATGAATGAACGAATGCATGCAGATTCTGATTCAGGAGGCGTGAGAGAGGCCAAAATATGGTACTTGAACAAGCTCACAGGTGAGGCCGCTGTGGCTGGTCCACTGATCTCATTTTGAGCTGCAAGGATCTAGACCATTGTAAACCGATTCTTTTATCTTAAATTGATTCCATTTTTAAACCTTAAATACATTTATTAAAAAAATACTTGAAAAATATCACTATTCAAATACATACAATGACAATAATATGGCTTATTAACTTCTGGGTAGCGATTGGTGCCTGCTGGCAGGCCTGAGTCAGAAGCTTAGGTTTCCTTTGTTACTGGGGAGGTTAACAAGTGTGCAAAGTGCTCGACATCCTGGCATCAAATGGAGACTTTGTCCTTGACTAGACCAGAGGATTAAAAGAGAGTTGAAAAGGAAATGACTTTCGGATTCAAATGATTTAATGAGGTATTCTAAAATTGTCTCCTCTGGCACCCCAGGTCAACAGGGAATCTCACTTTGGGGAGCACTGCTTTTAAGTAATTTGAAGGAAGGCATGCATTTATAAGCTAAAACCTATTAGTGAGATGGATGAATCTCTAGAGGTAGAACAGTTGGGGAGATGTGTGGAAAGTTTTGCTTACTCCAGGTTCTGTTTCCTGTCAGGGAAAAAAGAGAGCTTACCTCTCCCCCCCCCAACCCAATTTCTGGAAAATTGCTAACTCTGGGCCCAGTGAGTAGTTACATCTTAGGTAGGAAAAGGCAAATGCGTTGGGAAATTGGATCTCAGGCTAATAGGAAGTTACGTTAAAAACTGAGGAAATCTGTCTCGGTGGGTACCTTTGGCAGACTTCCTTCAAGTTACTATTGATTATGTTCAATTTGGAATGAGTCCATTTTTAAAAAAAGGGCACTTTCTGTATGCTTTTCTACAGTAAAAACAATACAGTGACATTAATATACATTTTTTGAAGGAAAAGAAATTCACCACGATCCCAGTAATGCTTTCTTTTGGTTCCATTATATTAAAAATGGAGACTCTTAGTCAAATACTCTGAGAGCAGTGAACAAACACCCCAAAACAAACAAAAAACATTTCAGAGGTTCAGCTGTACTCACTTACAAGGATTTGAATTTAGCAAACCTTAGTTACTTTGTAAAGGAAAAAAAATGTGCTTTTCCATCAATAGTTTTTAAGCATTTCTTCTGACTTTACCTGCATTTCCCCCCTCAGGATGACATTTAGAATAAGTGTTTCAACATACAGTACAAATATCTTGTGAATAAACATCAATTCCACAGAACCAAAAAAAAAATTAATAGATCTGCTTTAGGCATTAGAAAAACCCTGTACTTTTAAACGAAAGTTACAGTGTTAAGTAACCGAGGAAACAAAAACGCCCCAAACCACGCTCTTAGCTTTAAATGTTTTTCAACATGACCTTTATGTAGACAGAAAAATATAGCTGAAAACTTTCTGGGCAGCAGTTTTATTGTTGGTGCCCTGCTTATCCGAAGATGTGCAGCAACTGCCCACATGAGTCATGTGAGAAACACTACCTAGTATTTTTTTTTTTTTGATCTCATAACTGATATTCTAGGGAAAATAGTGTTTATTTGGTGCCAGTTCTTTTAGCTTTGTCTATTGGTTTGGTAAAGAATAAATTGAATGAAGAGATGGCTAGATGATATAATTATATGTGGCATTTTCATTTTTTTCTTGAGTCTGCAAGATTTAGCAATCCCTAATGTTCTTATTGTATGCTTTGAGAGTTTTAAAGTTGCTCTCCGGTGAGGATTTGAAACAACTGCATAAAAGTTTGAAAATCGTGTTTTACTCTTTTTTTAAGACACAGATCAATATTTCAAAAATGAAAGGATGGGTGTCACTGAAAAGAGCATAGAAATATTTTATATTTTGTGAAATACATGTATTCCATTTAAATATTGATATATTTGGATTTTTAAAATATCAGTATATAGTAATATACGTCAATATACATCATTCATGAATATGAATATTACCAATATATATCCTTCATGAATAATAAATATTGATCTATATCCTTGGATTTTCTTTTTGTAAGTAGGTATATGCTTTTTTTGGAAAAGAAAAGCTACTTACATGACCAAATGACTTCCAATTTTATTTACGATAAAAGACTAAAGTTTCTTTTATGATGGAATAGCATAAATATGCAAACTAATACCAGAGATCAGTTTTAAGTCTCTATGACATAAACAGAAAAGGTTGTGATTATATTTTTGGTTCTTAGATGAAGACTAGAAAATGAACTCTGAACTATGAAATTACTACATCTTCATTGGAGCACCAGCAGATCATGAATTATTGCAAAGAATCTTTCAAAATGCAGTTTTTTAATTGTGAGCTTTCGATTGAATATCCCCTGCCTCGCCCCCCTTCTCTCTGTGAATTTCAGAATTGAGAAGATAGGGCTTTTTGCTTTCAATGAAGTTGAATGAATCTCTTTCTCACTCCTTAAAAAGGTTAACCTGCTGATGACAAAACAGAAAGTTGGAGTTATTTTCAGCAGGAACGGCTGTGTAAATATTAATTCAGTGTCCTTTGGTGGGTCTTTTAGCACCCAGATACTGGAAGTATCCCTTCATTGGTCTTTTGTAGTCCTAATTATATCATCTTAGCACATCTATGTTGTGGGGACCTTAAAAATCATTTAGGTCTCTAGTTTTTACCTCCTTTCCCCACCTTTTCCCCCCTCCTAATAGTAGAATCCTTTTTTTTTTCCCTTCCCCAGCCAAGATTTTCAGCAGAGCCCCTAGGTTATAAAACAGGCAACAGCTGTGGTCCCCGGAGCCTAGCGTCTCAGTGGGCTCGGTCAGCCTCTGCCGAGTTGCCCGGAGAGAGTGTGCAGAGGGGACAAGGAGAGTCCTTGAGGATTTTGCGTCTTGCTGAGGATGGTAGGGAGGGCATCTGTTTTGAATTTAGGAATTCACCTAGGACGAAGTCCACGTTGGCTTGTGCTATCTGTAGGCTGTGTGCATGCAGAGTCGCCCTTTTCCAAGTGCTAGTGCTTTGACTCCGTTTGGTTCTTCTAAACCGTTTTGGTGCATTCTGATTAATATCAACCTTGTTTATGTTAAGTAAGTATTCAGGTTATTTATTATGTATTACTCTTATGCTTTGGAATGAGCAGGCTCAAAAAGTTGGCTTCATATGGATTCCATATGTGGCTTTTAAGTTAGCAGAAACACAAAGCCTTTCAATTAATTTGCACATAAAGTTGCATATTGAATAGATTAAGCTTGATGGTATAGGTATTATTTGAAATTCTTTGTCATCTCTAATATTGTTCATTTTTCATTTAAATAAGCTCTTAGGTGTTCGAAGGTTCTGTGGTGAGTACCTTAATCTATGAATTCGTATAGGTCCTATTTGGTTTTTTTGTCATACTGAATGCAGATACCCATGGAATTTATTTTGTTTTTCATGATTAGCTCCAGATAGTCCCACATGATCCAAAAACTGGTTAATTCTTTATTTCTGTAATTTAACTTTTTTCTCCCCCACCCCCATGCTAGGCAGAGAATACTGCCTTGTCTTAGGTGGTGGTGAAGAGACTAAGTAGGTTCAAATACTGGCCTTGACACTTATGAGCCGGGTGACTGTGAATGTTGACTCCATCACTCTGAACTGTTCCTTTTGGACAAAAAAAAAAAAAAATTGAATTGTAAAGGTTCACTGAGATGATGCAGGCACCCCTGAGAGGGGCGAGCACTCAGTGAACGCTGGCTTTGTCATCAAGTGGGGAATAGAGGACAACTCAGGACAGGTGCAGGCTTTTGGTTCATTATCCCCTGGGAAAGGTGTTGGTGGTGTCCAGGAGCCTCAACTGTTTCTGTTAGGGAAATGCACTCCGTGCAATAGAACTTCTCACTCATGGCAAGGTTTTCTTTGTTCACTTTTGTCCTTCACCCACTGGGGGAGATTCTACCTCTGTGCTTTCCTTTGGCAACTGGATCTCTCTGAGGGTTTCTAGCAAGGACAGCTGCTCCATTCCCATCTCTCCTGGACCCTAATTTCCTTTCCTGTTTAGCTGCAGCTGTCCAGCATGCCTACTCCTGGCATGACCTGATCAGCCCTCTGTTTCTATATCACAAAAGCCAGCATAGCATTTGTCATGTCCTGCCTAGAGGGTCATTTTGAGGCCACAGACCTACCTGGGGTTTTTTTTTTTTTTTTTTTGGTAGTATGTGTAGAACATTACAGTTCCAATAAAAGAACATGTATAGATGTTATAGGCATATTAAAGGCATAACATTTTTTATGCCTAGAAAAATACCTAATGTAGCTATCCAATAATTATTAATTGAAAAAATCTAAAGTAATTTTCATTAGGAACAAGGTAAGCCTCTATCTGGGCCCTCTGCAAAGATTTGTTATGTACAAGTGATATGTTTATGAACCTGTTTATTAATATATAACTTATTCTGATGGCAATTATAAATTTTTAATTGAATTTATGTTGATGTACTTACAAATTTTTGTTACAAATGGTGTTTATGGGTGGTTGGACCTTAAGGAATTTGGTTTTTTAAACTGTGTTTTTCACTGTATGGGATGTAAAAAGTCTAATGTGGCAAGAAGAAAGTTGCCTTCCTTCCCAAAGTTAGTGCCTTTCAGAGGGTGAACATTTGCCAAGTGGAATTTCGTCTCGCTGTTTTTCATTTTCTAAACTATCATAAGGGATTTTTCTTCAACTGTAGGGATGAAGATTTCTAGAATTAAAGTTTTGCCCGGATTGAGACCAGCTTCTATTCTGTCCATTATGTATTTCTTGTGCATTTTTAAACATAGATAAGTTTCCAAAGGTGGAAGAGGTGAAAGAAAGCAGGAAGAGAGGCAAAGGTGGTGTTGGGCCACTGTCTATGTGCTTGGGGGGGCTTCCCAGACTGTGCTATTGGACTAAGCCATTAAATTGGGCGGGGCGGTGTTCAAAGTTCCTTTCCAGTGAGGGCCCTCTGCTGCTGCTTTTGTAATCCATGCCATGAGTGTAGCGAGGGTTCCTGTGGAGACTCTGGGATCATGAGCCCCATAGACACCGTCATCTACAGTTAGGGACATACACAGGTGGTTGGGAGACACTTTTCCACACGTTTCTCATACTTCTACATGTCTTGCTGGGTGGGTGTGCCAAGAATGCTCTTTATCTGGGCCATTTCTTCGAGTGGTGTTTGCAGCGAGCAGTCTTGAAGGATGAGGTAACGTCTCTCCCTGGAACAAAGAGCAGTCTCACTTACTGCTTGTTATAAAGCAGCAGGTTCCCTAAAGCACAGGTTCCTCAGCTGTGACGCAGACTGACGGCAGCACGTGCAGCTTCCATCTGGGCCCCTCAGCGCCCCCCACCTTGGACTTGGGGGTGAGGAGAACGGACACAAACATGATGCTCATGCTCTCTGCTGCGCTGTAACAGTCCTTTGTCTCTGACCCAGGCGTCTTGTGTGTTCTGCCAGCTTTCAAGACACAGTAGCTGGTTAATTTATTTCCTTCTGAGTAGGGTAAAAGCAAATAAGGCCAGACCCAGGTGTATTGTGTAGTAGTTGAATACTTATCCAGTGAAATATATTCAGCTGTGTCCCATTTAGAACCTAATCACCTGGGCCTCACCTACAAATAGTGTGGTTAGGAAGGTGGTGGTGCGTGGCTCCTCAGAGCTTCTCCTGAGACCTGGCGAGGGCTTCTTGCGTACTTCATATCCGTGCCACTGGCCTGTGTGTCTCCAGGGAACCAAGGGAGACTGAGGCATCTTTGCCAAGAATTGTATGCTGAGTCAGGTAAGATGTAAAACTGACATAGGCAAGGAGTTGATCTTGAGAGTACAAAACAGCATAACCCAGGAGTATTGGGGTGGGGGGAGGAGAGCACACAACCTCGGGAGCCTAGGACATCTGGTCCTGAAAGAAGAGAGAGATACATGGGGAAGTCCAGGTCAAGGCCGTGGGCCAGAGCGAAGAAGGTGCAGGCAGAGCTCATCTCAGAAACATCCTGGCTCTGCTGAATTGGACTGGGGAAGAAAATTTCTGTCTGTGATATTTGCTGAATGAATTGTTTTTTGAGCAGTTAACCAACCTATTGGAAAGTAACCCCGAGATCACCTCTTTGCTGGTTTAGACAATTTATAGAGTGTTTATAATTAGCAGTCATGCAGCTGATGAAAGGCAAGTAATGAATATTTGTTTAGAACAATGTTTTTTTTCTTCGTAAAATATCTGTAAAAGTATATTTACTTGTTATCTGCAATATATATTTGCTCTTTCCCCCATGGAAAGAATAATATGTCCATTTGGTAATTAGGCCTGATACTAAGATGATTCTACATGGGGAAAGGACTCTCAGGGCTCAAAGAGGAGATAAGATATTGAAACCCCTCTCCTGTTGTTTCCAGTGTGAATCTTTTTTTTCCTTTTTTCTTTTAAGATTTTATTTGGCAGAGAGACACAGTGAGAGAGGGAACACAAGCAGCGGGAGTGGGAGAGGGAAAAGCCATCTTCCCGCTGAGCAGGGAGCCCGATGCGGGGCTCGATCCCAGGACCCCGGGATCATGACCTGAGCCGAAGGCAGACGCTTAACAACTGAGCCATCCAGGCGCCCCTCCAGTGTGAATCTTACTGGCATTTAATCAACCAAATCCTAAGTATTTTCATTCGTTTAATGATATGTGAAAATTATTAACTGCAGCCATCAAAGTGAGATCCACGATGACTGCCGAAATGTAAGGATTCATGGATTAAGTAAAAAGTGCATGGATCAGGAAGTGGATTTTAATGGGGAAATATCTGTGGGAATGACCCTTCCCCCTTCCCCGAGGACTGCCATATATAGCTACACAGGCTGTGCACTCCACAGCTCCCTGGGATGTGCATGGTGTTCCCCAGAGTTGTGCAATGTAGAGTTTTTGTGTGCATTGGGCAGTCATCTAAAGGTTTAACTGAGTGGCATAAAGTGGGTGATCCTTTTAAGTTAAATGGGTTCAGACATTTCTGCTTAGTGTGATAAGTACCACCTGTGCCTTTCAGTCCTTGAAGAATCTGGTTGGTGATGATGATGGTAGTGCGGGGCATGGGGGCTTCTCCTGGGGAGTTGGGAGCTCCCTGCCAAGGAGAGGGTTCCTCAGTCTGACGGGGTGCCTTGGGATCTTGTGGACTGAGCTAAAATACCTCAGACCAGGGTCCACCCTCCAACTGGTCCTCATTGGGCCCAGGGAGACCAAAAGAGCTGCAGTTGCTGAACCTCCGTAACTGGACTTTTGAAACCAAGTAAACCATTTGTTTGCTTATGTTAATGTGTGAGTAAACTTGATCACTCATGTTCAAAATAATTAGCCTCATTCGTGAAGTGATAGTCTGTACTTACACTGGATTCAAAATGAAGAGGCTGCCAACCAACTTTTTCTGTTTCTTAATATAGTTACTTTACTTTCTTTAAATTACGTGTGTGTGTACAAACACACAGTGTTTGCTAGTTTAAATGCACAGATTAATAAAGATCCTTTTTTTTGTGTGGAAGATTATTACTCTGCAAGTAATTTTAGGAAATAACCAAGTATTAACACAAACTTTTTTTCACTGTTCTGGATGCAATTTCATAAAGACTTGGGAGTGGAACTCCCCCACTGCTGTTGAGACACTGCTGTTGCCTTCTGCGACAGCCTGGTTCTGTTCTGCCACTCGAGCTTGGGGACCCTATCACACAAGGAGAACGTCTAGTACCCTTATAGCTAGGTGGAGGCACCAGCCCCAAATGTGTTTCTTATTCCCTACCCAGGTGAGCTGACAACCTCCAGGAAAGACTAGAGCACTTATCTGTCCCTCCCTCAAGCCTTTCCCCTAGCAGAAGTCATTATTTTCTATGAAGGGGTTTTAAATCGTGGAAGGCCGTGGGACTTGGCATCATCAGGCAAGGATTTGAATCCCCCTTCTATTATTCTCTAGCTTTGTTGCCCTGACTCATTTTAAGCTGCTTGAAGCTTTGTTTCCTCCTCAGTAAAGTGAGTACGTTGAGAAACGGCTCTCCATAGAGGTCCCACGTTTCTTGTGCACATCTCGTGAGCTGAGGCACTAACTGCCTTTGTTCTGGGCTATCTTTTTAAGGATGTTTGTATAGTGAAAAGCCTTGGAAATTAAGTGCCCATGGGGGGGAAATACCTGGGTTCCCTAAGTTCAGGGGCCGTCTCTTGTCCCGTTCACCGGGGGAGCCCTGTCTGCACTGTCCTGTGGGAAGTGGTGCTCAAGTGCAGATACTGTGGCCGCTGCCCTGCTGTGAGTCATAAACCATCCTTTGTCTCTGACCCAGGAGTTCTAGGTCTCCTGCCAGCACCCAGGAAACTGTGGTAGGCTCGCTTCTTAGCTTCTAGGGAGGTGAAAATTGTGGACCCTGCACGCTCCTGCAAGTCTTAACTGATGTATGCTTGTATGCTCTGCTGCTTCCCCGACAGCTGTCCCTGCCTTGGTTCAGGTCGTTACTGTTTCCTGTATGCAATATCGTAGTCCTGCAAGTTTTAACTGATGTATGCTTGTATGCTCTGCTGCTTCCCCGACAGCTGTCCCTGCCTTGGTTCAGGTCGTTACTGTTTCCTGTATGCAATATCGTAGTCCCCCTTTCCTCCCCCAACACTGCATTCCCCCCATTCTGCTGCAGGGAGATTTCTCGAGTGGCAAATCTGATTGTGTCACACTGCCCTGCTTTAAATACTTAATTGGCTCTTAATTAGGCTAGGATTAAAGCCAAGCTCCATCATAGGGACCTTGCCTAGGTCTCCCTTCCCACATTCATATTCTGTTCTCCAGCCATACCTGTATGGAGCAGAGGGGTCGATCTACTTGATGATCATTATGAATTATTAAGGTTCCCGAAGTTCAGCTCACCCTGTGCTGTGACGCAGTATGCTGTGTATGCCGGTGTCTCCTGGTCTGCTTCCCATCCCGCTGTGGGAATTGGGGCCTGGGGACAAGTGAATCGTAAACTCGAGTTTCCTGACTGTAACTTTGCACTTACCTCTGCTTTAAATGACCTTTTTACCATTTCTGTCCACTTTCCAAGGTGTAGCATCTAGCCCAGAAAGCTGTAAAGAATAAAGAGGTCATGAGTGCAAAGCACTTATCTCAGGGCCTGATTAGCTGCTTCTGGTGCTGCTCTAATTGTTCTTTTTTTTTTTTTTAAAGATTTTTATTTATTTGAGAGAGAGAGAAAGTGAGAGAGAGCATGAGAGGGGAGAGGGTCTGAGGGAGAAGCAGCCTCCCCACTGAGCAGGAAGCCCGATGCGGGACCCGATCCCGGGACTCCAGGATCATGACCTGAGCCGAAGGCAGTCGCTTAACCAACTGAGCCACCCAGGCGCCCCTGCTCTAATTGTTCTTATAAGAGTTGGTGCCACGGGCGCCTGGGTGGCTCAGTTGGTTAAGCATCCCACTCTTGATTTTTGACTCAGGTCATGATCTCGTGGTTGTGGGATTGAGCCCCGAGTAGGGATCTGTGCTTAGCAGGGAGTCCGCTTGAGATTCTCTCTCCCTCTCCCTTTGTCCCTCCCCCACCAGCACTCTCGTCTAAGTTCAAGTAATCTTAAAAAAAAAAAAAAAGTGCCAGAAGTATAGTATTTGGGAATTCTGCTAAACTGCCTCTACCCCCACCCCATCATCTAGGTGCACCCCATTTAGCTGTTTAATCCTTTAGCATATATTCTGTATAGATCTAAGGAAATATTTAAAAAATCATCAGAAATATGCCAAAATCTATTACAATACTGAAAAGAAGGCGTTTATATCTTCTGGCCAGTTGGATGGCGTTTATAGAGGGGTCTATAGAGTGCACTTAGCTAAAGAGTACCAGCCTGACACTCAGCCTTTTTCAGTTTAAGTGGCTCTGGGCAATCTGTTTTGTTTTGTAGTCTCTTTTCCTCTTTTAACACCCTATTTTCCACCTGATGGTCTTTGATTCACAGCAAATTGTTTTCTAAAGGATAAATCAAAGGTGGGTTTAAATGGTTAAAATACAAGCTGGCTATTGTGAGTTTTACCAGCTGTCAGATCCTGTTCACTGTACTCTGTCTAGCTAGGTCTACCATTTGAGCCATTTTAAGCAACAGTGAGAAGATGGGCAGTAATCACTAACCCTCCCTCATGCAGGGATTATGGTGTTGGCATTGCACCTCCATCGGCTGCTTGCCCCAGTGGGCTTTTCTGGTGCTGATTCGGTTGGAGGGCCATTTCCCGCTGGTTTGTGAGGGCCTTGTGAGACAGGACCTGAATAATGAGGTTTCACCCCAGGTCTTGACAGGGCCTGGCTCCCAGAAGGCATTCCATAAATTGTTTTGAATGCATGAATGACTAAATAAGAAAATGTGAGTGTGCTTGGTTAACTGTCAACCACTAGCCAAATGTGAACGAATCCTCCCCACCCCGCCCCTTCTCTGATGTGGAAAGATGTGCTAGTGTGGGAGTGGGGGGTTGGCAGTGGCAGTTTGGGGTGATGGAAAATGCTTATTACTATACTTGGCTTTCTCTCTGCTTAGGCGCTTCGTTCTCTTGCACCTCTCTCTCTCAAGGGTTAGCAAGCTAGGTTGGGGAGGAAGTCCTAAGCAGCTTGTTGTCCTGACTTCTGGGCTCTGTTTCAGTTCAGACCTAGAGGGTTTTCCAAAGAATGGGCATCTTTTGTCTCTTCTCTCACCTTGTCCAGCTAGGGTTTATAATCCCTTTTATCCTTTAATTCTCTCCACTTCTATTTGGGTGTTCATCTGAAGAGCCTTATCTCTAACACCATTTTGCTTATCTAAGATCCTCTTTCTTCCCAGAGCCACAGATTCCTCCTTTGTGTTTCCTGGATATTTTCTGGGACCACTTTTTGAGTGAGTTGGGGTATGTCCAGTAAAGTTAAGGGGGTGGTAACTATATATCTTTGAAAATTGGGACAAGCATCCAATAATGGATTTTTTCCCCCCATTTGTGGACTTATTTATATCAAACACTTTTAGCATACACTTTAAACCACATTTAATGAATTGGTTTTATTTCAAATAATAAAATTATTCAAAGGAAAAAGTACATCTATATGCATGTCAGTTGACAGTATTTGAATATTTGAAATGGAAATTTCTAGAAAATTTGAGGACATGGCATTCTTAGGTAGCAAAACTTGGTAATACTATAATCCAGACTTTGGCCCCAGTTTTCCTTTTTGGCTTATGTAGGACAAAGCAAAAGGTCCTTTGTACCTATCTCTTTCTTTATATTTGTTTATTTAAAGATTTTATTTGAGAACGAGTGAGTGGCAGAGGGAGAGGGAGAAGCAGGCTGTCTGCCGAGCAGGGAGCCCAATGCGGGGCTTGATCCCAGGGCCCCGAGATCTTGACCTGAGCCAAAGGCAGATGCTTAACCCGCTGAGCCACCCAGGGGTCCCTGTACCTGTCTCTTTAGAGATAGCACTATGGAGGGGCTTTGTCACTCCTACCACTTGAGCTTTTGTGACAAATCTTGATACTTGAGTAGTATTTGCCTGCATGTGGATCAGGGTCACTGAAAAAAGTAAATATCCTGTAAACTGGAAGGTATGATACAAATATAAGTTGTTAGTAATTTTTACTGTGATTGAGCATTTTTACTTAAGTGCGCAAGAATTCTTGGCTTGACATGGAAGAGGCTGGGCCCTGTTCTGTTTCTTATGTGGGATATATTTCATGAAAATCCAGTCTTTAGGGTTGGTGGTATGGGGTGGCATAGCCATTGTAATCCAAATGATGCCTTTAATTTATTGATCAGATTATCTCAAAGGGTGACTACTACTAATTTTTTTTTTTAAGAGAGAGAAAGTGCATATGAGGAGGTGGGAAGGGGCAGAGGGTAGGGGAGGGGGGGAATCTCCAGCAGACTCCACGCTCAGCATGGAGCCTGAGGCAGGGCTCCATCTCTGACCCTGAGATCATGACCTGAGCCGAAATCGAGAGTCTGACGCCCAACTGAGCTGCCCAGGCGCCTCTACCAATAATCATTTTAAATTCTGTTCATCAAAGTGAAGAAATGGGATCAGATGTGAGTTTTACAGATTTTTAATCCTAGAAAGGATTTGAGATTTGAATACCATCTCTATGGGTGAAAGGCAAACTTGTTTTATCACTCAGAACTCTAATTTCATCTTCAGCCACATTATTGGGTGATAGAACTGAAGGTCATGGCAAACACAGAGAATATTGAGTTGTTTAGGTGAATTTGCCTTGTTTAGGGTGTTGAAGGATTCATTGATTTGTGGATGGGGGGAAAACTGTGGCAAGGTAGTTTTAGCATTTGCATTTCATTTTAACGTTACGTTGGGAGGGATTTTTGAGGCTCTGTCAATAGGATTACAAGGCAAGTTTAGGGCAACTTAGGGTTGTATACAGAACTGGCTTTGCTGTCTTATGTTCAGCCCCCGGCCCTCGACTGAGCCAGAATTTTGGCAGCTTCTGACCCATCACCAGGGTCTTCGGATGTTAACCACTCACTCCCCTTCCCATCTGCCCTCATTTGTCTGTCTACACGACCGTTGCCCTGGCCTGAGCCTGCATCCTCCAGACTGCACTGGTCTCCTGCCGGCTCTGCCTCCTGCCTTCCTCCCTGTCGGTACTCTACCTGAGCCAGAGAGGTCTCGTCTCACATCTGTCTGATCCTGACACTCCCATGCTGTGCGCGCCCTCCACGGCTTCCTGCTGTCCTTGCTCTAGCCTAACATCCTCCCTTTGTCTTCTCTTCCTCCAGTGCCCACCTTGCAGCCTTATCCCCCACTTCTCCTCTCCCACTCCAGCCCTCTGGCCTTTCTTTTCTCCCTGGAACCCTTCCTACTTCCCGCCCTTTACATGTTACTTCCAGAGCACATGGGGTTACCCGTACTCCAGATCAGGTTAAGCATTGGAATATTCTGCCCTACCACCCAGGCCTTCTAATGACTACCCATCATAATTAGGTTAGATCGTTATTGTTTATTTGGGTGCCTATTTGATTGTATTCTGCACTGGTCAGTCAGCTTCCAGAGGGCGGGGGCTATGCACTGAATGTGACATTGATGACAGCCTCAGCCCCTGGGGTAAGGGTGTTTAGTGTGCTCTGTAGGGCTTGGTTTTCCACAGCAGTTTTCATTTACACCCCTAGTTCCCTTGTCCTGACTAACTAATAGGGTCCCCTTTCACTTGGAAAATTACTCACTTTGGGTAATAGCATACACCGTGATCCTCTTTAAAACTAAAGGATGGTGAATCACTCAGGTAAATGGTTCAATTTTCAGGCTCCTAAGTGCGGGGTGGGAGGGGGTCATTGATAAAGTCTCATCTGGCTGGAGATAATTTATATTCTTTTTTTTTTTTAAAGATTTTATTTATTCGAGAGAGAGAGCACGTGAGAGGGGGGAGAGTCAGAGGGAGAAGCAGAGTCCCCGCTGAGCAGGGAGCCCGATGCGGGACTCGATCCTGGGACTCCCGGATCGTGACCTGAGCTGAAGGCAGTCGCTTAACCAACTGAGCCACCCAGGCGCCCGATAATTTATATTTTTGAAACTCTGGCAGCATATATGAGAGATTCATTTTTTTAAAAACATTTTGGTTTTTTGTTTTAAAAGATTTTATTTATTTATTTATATCACAGTGAGAGAGGGAACACAAGCAGGGGGAGTGGGAGACGGAGAAGCAGGCTTCCCGCGGAGCAGGGACCCTGATGCGGGGCTCGATCCCAGGACCCTGGGAGCATGACCTGGGCCGAAGGCAGATGCTTAACTGACTGAGCCACCCAGGCGCCCCCCGCCCGCTTTTTTAAAAACATTATGAAGAGGTAAGAATGTCCCCTGGGCACCTGAGACTTTAGAATATGCCAGTAGCTATTCACACAGCCTCAAAAATCCCTCGCAACGTAACCACTGAAAATACAGGTGGCCACGGGTAGGTACTTCTTCCGGTCAGAGGCTGACAGACTTTTAATTGCAAGGGGTTGAGGATGTGTTCACCTTGTTGGGCTAGCAGACACGGTCCTTGCTGTCCTCACTCTAGCACAAGCTGGTTTCCAGTTGGCAGCGTGTTTGTGGGGGACCTGGTGGGGAGCGCAGAGATAATCTGTGCTTCGGTTTCCCTGCCCATCCATAGACACTCCAAGAGGTGGTGCGGACAGTGCCAAGTCATTGTGTTGAGTTACAAAAAAATCTAAAAGGCAGCGTGAGGCCCTGCTTTGGGAGGCCTGTTACGACGACACAGGCCCCCAGAGACTCCCGTTTCCTCTTCTCTGACTCGGTGCCTACACGCGCCTGCCTCAGGAAAGGCTCTGAAGAATGGAGCAAAAGGCGCTTTCAAATTGGTGGTCCCTTCAGGCAAAAAGGGCTTTTTTGCGACACTAGTCTGAAGATGATTTTTATCAGACCATATAGCCTGAGGTCTCAAAACCACACCAGGGAAAGCCCCTCTCAGGCCTGGCTTCGATGCCATAGTTGCGCGCAGCCTGGCAGCGGAGGATTCCTACACGCTGGCCCTGCAGGGTGGGGAAGCTGAGGGAGACTTGGAGGCCCAGGTGGTCGGGAGAGATGGCCCGAAAACAAAGCCAGCGACAAAAGCCTAGATGGGAGTGACAGGCCTGTGTTTGCTGAGTGCAGGTGTGTTCATTTCCTAGAGCTGGGCACACCGGCCCAGAGTCTGGGAGGGACCGTGCACGTGAGGGCCACACGCCTCTGGGATGCCCTGGTGGAGGCTGGTGATGGGTGCTGTGAAATTCACACCGCCTTCCTAGCTCTTCTGCTGGCTTTTGGTTTGAAGGTTTGTGTGCAAGGGGTACTCGCTTTGCTTGCCAAGTCGGCTTGGCCAGAGCAACAGAATGTGGGAGATGTGCAGGCCTCATGGCGATTTTGCCAGTCCAGTGATTCAGCAGAGCGTTTGTGAGGTTGCCCTAATAGTTACATATCTACGAGAGGCTGCATTCAGATTGGCTCATGAGAAAGGTGAAATGAGGTAATCACAATTCTGTGAATTTTTTTTTAATTTTTTATTTTTTTAAAAAGTTCTGGCATCTTGTGTTCTCTGCCTACCAGAAATATTCCAGCAGAACCGTGATAATGCCTTTCATCTGCTAAGCCTTCCAGATGGCAGTTTCTCAGCCAGTGTGCACAAGAGGGAGTGTTTGAGATTTGGGAGTAAGTTCATTCTCTTGCTCGGTGGGACCCAGGGAACTGTGGTGCGTGATGGGTGCTGAGTGTCAGTGCTATGTTGTCGGAAGTCCTTAGCCCTGTGGGGCCTTTAAAAAAGCACTGGACCTTATGTTAAAGGGAGGACATCTTCCAATTCCCAGTAATCAATGACTGCCTTAATAGAGCACTTTCTCGGGATACTTTTTGTGACCTAAGTGGACTGCAAGTTCCTTGAGGAGTGAGGCTGTCCCTCCTGCTGGGCAGCACCAGTGCCGAGAGAAGCCTGGCCCTGCCTTTTCTGGCTGGCGCATGGCCTCTGATCCGGGGCCATGTTTATAGAGTTCTTCCCCTGGCTACCAGGTCCTCCCTTTACTCGTTCAGTCCAGGGATGCTGACCGAGCACGTAGGCCTGGAGCTGTAGTACAGGATGGTTTCAGAGAATTCTTGGACTCCGGGAGCTCTCAGTCCAGGGGAGGAAAGACTTATAAATAAATACGCCGGAGGGACGTGGTGTGTAAGCCCGAGGCTGGAGTGGTCAGGGGATGTTTCTGAGGAGGTGTTGTTGCTTGTGTTTTGAAGGAGGTTCAGGGATTGGCTGAGCAGAACAACACTTGCTGTATTTTTTTTATCCCAATAACAGGCGAGAAAAAAACCTCCTCCAACTTGCTAGGATGCAGAGCTGAGCCTATATTACACATTCTGCCGTCTAGCCCTGTGGACTGTCATAGCCACAGTGCTAGCCCTCTGGGACCCTTCTCTGTCTTTATCCTGTTCCCATTCACTCTGAGGGTGGTTGCAGCTTACCCCGGGTGCCCCTCTCTCTCAACTCGCATGGTTGATACTCGGAGGTTACCGGTTAGTTGATCTCTGTTTTGTTCCCCAACTAGATTTTAAACGCAGTGAGGGCCGGGACCACCCCGTCCACATCAAGCACAACGGCGACTGGTGCCTACAGCAAGCATTTAGGGAGGGCTAGGTGAGGATTTTCATTTATTTATTTTTAAATTTTATTTTAAAGATTTTTATTTATTTGAGAGAGAGAGAGAGAGAGAGAGAGAGCATGCGAGCAAGAGTGTGAGCAAGAGCATAAGCCAGGGAGAGGGAGAAGCAGGGCTGGGTCCCAGGACTGAGAGATTGTGACCTGAGCCGAAGGCAGACGCTTAACCGACTGAGCCACCCACACACCCCGAGGATTTTTATATGTTCTTATTACCTGGCTCTGTAAGTATGACAAGACAGTTGAGCTGTGACTCAGGTAATAAATAGTGGTGTGTTTTGTTGTTTGTTTCGTGGTTTTGTTTTTAGGAAAGCACATGTCTGGTCAGCAGCGTATCATCAATTTGGTGTTCATTCATTTATTCTTTCATTCATTCACTCATTAGCAGCCTCTACCTTTGCGAATGCTTCTCTTTCCCTGCACTGAGTTTTTTTGAATGCTGCACTTTTACTGCACTGGGGATTTATTCTTTTAAACTCTGTAATTGTTTTTGACAAATCTCTGTCTCTCGGATACTGGCTTAGAGCTAATTCTTTTCTATTAAGTACTTCTTAGAGTGGTTGACCATGAACCGTTTGAGAAATCACCACTTTTATTAATGACTTTTGAGATTTGGCAGCAACTTACATCGATAGTAATGGAATGTGCTTTGAGTGGAAAACTGTAAGATAGACAGCGTTTCACTCTGCAAACCAGGGGAGAGATGAGGATGTTTCTGACAGGAAAACATAACTTATCTGCGGTTTAGGTCAGTGTCTCGAGTAATGCAAGGCTCAGCAGTAGTAATTGCTTGTGTAAAGATCTGATTTAAAAATTAAAAAGAAACATTTATGTGATAGGCACTGTTTGAAGTGCTGCGTGCTTGTATGAACTTGTTTAATCCTTCCAGTGACCGCACGTGGTGTCTGCCCTGCCATTCTTCCCCCGTTACTGATGAGGACATTGAGGCACAGAGAAGCATGTGACGTGTCCACGGGCGTGGACATGTGCCCACAAGTAGTCCCTCTGAAAATGAAGATATTCCGATTACATGTAGTATGTACCTGGAAGATTGGGAAATTCAGAAGTTATTCTTTTGACGGTTTAGGGCGATTATGTTTGTTTCCATTATAGATTGTGTATGTTTATGATTGCTAGCTTTTTCTGTTTTTTTGTTTTTGTTTTTGTTTTTTAATTGTGGAGAAAGATATACATAACTACCACCAGTGTTGAACTCACTTAGAGGGCTTCTAAAACAACATTGCGTTTTGGTAAGCTAAGAGACTTCCAAAGCATTCCTGTTTCCAAAGGAAAGTGGTTTCAGTTAAAAATGATAAACTTTGCCTCTTCACCAGTGATGCTGGTGAGAATGCCTTTGGAAAAATGTGAATGTGATTTATCTGTAAAAATGTGCTTTCTCTCTGAGGTCTTATTAGAGCAGAATGTGCAACCTATAGCTCAGTTTTGGTATCCTAGCAAGTTGGCCGTTCTGTTGTTGCTGTTGTTTTTTCAAAGCTGGGGCTGCAGATGCTTGTGCTTTGAGGGACCAGGCAGAAAATAAGCCGTTGATGGTTGGAGGCGGGAATGCGGCAGGGAGTGATAGGGAGTGAGGTAAGGGGTCAGCTGTGCGTCTGCCCTGTGTGCGGGGAGCTGCTTTCCTCCAGCTGGTGGCTGACCAGAGAATATGCAGCCTGTGTTGCCGGATCTAACCGTTTTTCAGTTGGCACGACACATTCTTCAAATAAAAAAATTTCCCAACTTCAATACTTTGGAAGGAAATTCACATTAAACCAGTACCGGAGAGCATGGTGGACCCCACATACAAAGGACAATAGAGGACTTGGAAGGAGCTCTGCATCCATCCTTAGACTCTCCTGCTGTGGCATTAAATTCCTGCTTTCATGTGCCCCCTTTTGGTTGTACGGTACCTAGATGTATCTCCGAAAAGTTGTATGTAAGCTCATTTTGTTTCTTTGTTGTATTTTAAAACTAGTCGTGTACCTTATTGTGGAACATCAGGGGCCTTCTGATGTGAGTCCTTTGTACAGCCAGTAATCCCTCAGTGTTGTTTTGTGTGTTTGTACTTCTGTGTTTAAAATGGGGAACATGGCTAGATATTGTATATTGCCTGAGTTGAGGAGTTCATGAGCTAGGCATGCTTCGGGTTACTCAGATTCTTATGGCTGTGGTGGTTGTTGTAATGAGATTTGACTTGTCAGGGGAGCTGTAGAAGCTTGGAAGAGTGTTTGGTCCTTAATACTGGTATCTAAATTCTAGGCATGTTGCCTGCATCTCCCAGTTTCAAAAAAATCTATGTCAATCTGTTTCTTTATAACCTAGTGCTGTTGCTGTTTTTTTTTTTTTTTTTTTTTTTCCCCTCGTTTTATATTCAGTCCTTCTCTTTGGCTCACAACAGCTATCCGGTCCAAAGATTTACTTTTTCTATTTCCAATGCTATCATTATTTTTATGTAAAAAGTATGCTTTGAGTTACAGCAACTCATGGGGATCAAGCTTCTACTCTGTAGGGAGAAAAGAGATGTCATTTGCTGCAGAGTTGATACAGACAAATGTCCTGCCCCATGCTGTGTTTCCACTGTAATCCAGGGGTTTATTTGTGTGACACTTAAAGAAAAATGACCATATTTGGGCTGACTCTAAGCCAAGATGATGTAGGCGCAAAGTTTTTCTTGGAGGAGTGGGGGAACAATGGGGATAGAAACATTTGGAAGACACAGTTCTTTTCCTCCTCACTGTATTCATTGCATTTTCATTTACAGATTATTTAATGCATTGCATTTACTCCTATAATTCCGTTTCTTTTGAGTTTTCTGAGCCCCCCCCTTTTTTGAAACAATTTTAAACTTATAGGAAAGTTATAAGAAGACTGGAAAAGAACTATATACCTTCAGGGCGCCTGGGTGGCTCAGTTGGTTAAGCGACTGCCTCCGGCTCAGGTCATGATCCTGGAGTCCCAGGATCGAGTCCCGCATCGGGCTCCCTGCTCAGCGGGGAGTCTGCTTCTCCCTCTGACCCTCTTCCCTCTCGTGCTTTCTATCTCTCATTCTCTCTCTCTCTGAAATAAATAAATAAAATTAAAAAAAAAAACACTATATACCTTCACTGAGGGACTGACTCCCTCCGAGTTGCTCTAGTTATCACAATTATGTCATTCACATCTTTCTAGCCTCCTTCAATCTGGAAGAGTTCCTCATTCTTTCATGATGTTGGCATTTTGCAGGCCAGTTACATAGAATATCTTTCCTTTCTTAGAGGGTGTTCTGTATTCTGCAAACCCCAGCTTCTGTTACTTTCTGTAAGGAGAGGTGGGCTGTGCCCATGAGGGCTTGGTAGCTCTCTCCTTTAGATTTTTACAACACTCCATTCATACCTTTGAGCGTTTAGGATAGCCAATCAGTAAATATGGTTTGATTTCTGTGTGCCAAGTGGGATACACTTAGGAACAAAACAAAACAAAAAAAATCCCTGCTTTTATGCAGCTTACATCTTAGTGAAGGTAACAGACCAGTAACAAGATAAATAAACTAGCAAGTAGGTCAGGTTATGATAGGTGCTGAAGAGGACAGAATCAGGCAGGAGAGAGTGGGGCAGGTATGGCGGTTCTTGGAAGGGTGGCCAAGGAAGGCTTCCCGTGAGAGTGGTTCCGGAGCAAGACTCCCAAGAAAGCGAGGTAAAGGCCTTGCTGATATCGGCAGGAGATCTGTCGAGGTGGAGGGAGCCTCAAGGGTGCCTTTAAAGGCCATGCCTCAGACGGGCTGGGTGGGGGGGCAGGCAGTGTGGTGGTTGGAGCCAAGGGAGCGTGGTAGGAAAGGTGGAACGGGGTCAGTCGGGGCTTGTGGCCACAAGTAGAGAAGTGACATGAACTGACTTAGGCTTGAGAAAGGAACTCCCTGTTATGTAGGGAATAGCAGGGCTGTGGGAATAGGAAGAGGGTAGAGGTGGGGAAACAGGTTCAGGGAATGGGATAAGCCCTTTGCGTAGCCATTTGTTCTGTATGGTAGTACATTTAGGGGGCTTAGTGGTTCTCAGACTTCAGGATACATCAGACTTATGTGGGCCATTTTCGAGTGATGCAGACTTTTTTACTTGGCAATTCTAATTCACTAGGTCTCACCTGTATTATTCACAGCTACCCGCCAAGGGGAGTCTCAGAGGCTGGCCCTTGAAGCACAGGTTGATACAATAACAAGTGAGTTTGGAATGAGTGAATAAGTGGTTTATGGAAAATCCTTTAGAGATACTTAGATATGAAGTGTTTTCTACTCTTCTTGCTTTATTTCTTATAAACATATTACTCAACTTCTAAAAATCATGTGGTAGTATAAATTTTCTCTTACAACTGACTTAATGCATAAAGATCTCGCTGGGCAAGAATAGTTTTTTAAAAGAGAAGTGTATTTTGTAAAATAAACATAATACTGACATGCCATTTTCCTGCCTCTAAACACGTGGTTTCAGAAGGAATGAATAAATGGTACTAATAGGATTCATTCACAAAGAAGCTTTTAAGTGCATTCAAGAGGAAATTGGATTCAAGAAGTAGGTTGGACGAAGCCATTAAAGGTATGAATGAGTACTTTAGATACAGGTGGGTATTTTAGAGCTGGAGTGGACTAGATCTGGCTTGGCAGTGTATCGTACCAGACGTCCACGGGACATATGTCAGAACAAGTCCCGGAAACAGGGCTAAGTGCGAAGCGTTAAGGGACTTGTCTCTTCTCCTTGGTGAATTAAGTTCAGTCTTGCGTGGGTAATGTTGGGTTGAACACGGAGACGAGTTGTGCCTTGTTTAAGTGTGATATTGTGGGCAAGAGCATGGGCTTTGGAGCATCACTGGTTTCAAATCCTGCTCGGAACCATCAGTGTTAACTCATGTTGCTTCAGTTTCCACATAGGAGGGGCATAGTAGTGCCCACCTCGCAAGCCCATTGTGAGGGTTGAGGATTAATGACCACAAGGTACTTAGAATAGGGTCTGGCATATGGTAAGGATTCAGCAATTACTGGCTTTTTTCTTCCCTCCCTCTCCTATTTTTATTATCACTGTTACATTTCAGTGCTTTCAAACCATATTTTGCTTTCTGGAATACTATACATTTTCCGTGATTGTTGTTCTGGAATGAGTATAGTTATCGGTCACGTCTAGAAATATGCTCATTCGTGCCTCTGTTTATACAAAGAATTTAAAGTCTTAAGTATAGTGTTTGTCTTTTTTATTTAAGACCAGCACTTTTTGGAAGTTGGTTGCCATCACTTATGCCATGTTAGCTTTTTTTCCCCCCCTCTGTAAAAGAGGGATGCTCATACTTGCTTCAGGGACATGTGAGAATTAATGAGTAAGTTAATGTTTGTGGTTCTACCCCATTAAGTACTAATTAGCATTAGTTACTGCTCTTAATCTCTTTCCAAGTACCATGATCAAACTGATTCTTTGAACTAGGGGCTTTGAGAGAACTTTTTCTTATGTACCGTGGGCAATAGCATCTGAGAACATTTGCTGTTTTATTACTCCCCATATCTAAAAATTTTATACCGGGATCCCCAACAACAAAAAACTAAAGTAAATCAAATAACGTCTTGTAGAACTTAGTAATAAAATGTTATAGTAAGTATTAAGGGAATCTTTTTTCCTTTGGGTGATCACCATCTTTCATTTTTGACTTTCTCTTCGTTATGCAGCAGTTACATCTGTACTTAGCAATAATGTTCTAAAAATTCCCACAATAAGCCTATGAGGGCAAGTATGGTAGAGGCAGTCCTGGCATTGTGGTTTAAAGAAGAAAAAAAAAGTTTGTATTTCAATTCTGTCTCCCTAGCGGTAAGGTTTGGAGTTTCTGTACCTTAGGACCTTTGTAGAACTAGGATAATAATGCCTTGGAATAACATATGTTAAATACCAGGCACAAATACCAACATATATGTGCCTGACTGTAGCGAATACTCACAATGATTTGATTTTTCCAATATGATTGAATTTGGTAATATAACTGGAACCAATTTCATAGTTTTCATATAAAGCAAAAGAAAGTATCTTTTAGGGTCCTAATGTCAATTGGATTTCTGCCTGACATACACTTACCTTAAATATCTAATTTCCAAACTTACTCTGGGAGGACACCTCTTCTGTCAATTGACAAAATTAAATCATTCAAAGGATGTGAATATAGAGTGAATATGGGATTGTGTGTGTGTTTGAGATATTCAAATAAAGTAATTCAGTGTAATGCAATTTTACATTTCCCCATCATGTATTAAAATTGTGGGTCAGTAAAGGAGTAGGCTAACCAAGGGCGTGGGTCTGGATCCTAGGAGGGGCTCGGCCTGAGAGAGACTGGCCTTCTATACTCCACTAAAGGCAATGTTTGGTTAAAATTCAATTCCTTGCAATGGAGGCCTGAAAGGATTAGCTAGCTACACTCTTGACTGATATGTAAAGAGAGTTTTTATAATCTCTGGAACTATGGCTTTTGAGGAACAAAATGATCTATAATTTTGAAATGGGACAGAAGATATTATTATAGGCTTATTCTTAGTATTCTCCTCTTTTGATTTGCCTCTGTAATTAAATACGTACTTGGCGGGGAGGGTGTATAGAGGGACGATTATTCCCTTGCTTTAATCACTGTTGATTTCTTAGTGATACTTTGAAGTGGTGTCCAACTGTCTTCCCTGGCTTTCAGATGCTTTGATGAAACAATAGGAACTTGTTAACTACATAACCAGATTCTTTCCACGCGGCTCCCTCACGAGGTCTATTTTAGGTTAGTTAGGCTTGATGTCCAGACTGAAAAGCATTTATTCACCAGTTCTGATAAAAGGTCGAGGAGTTTATCTTCTTACAGATAAGACCAAGGAGCCTAAAACTATTGCTGTGAACTACCTACCCTGTCTCCTTTCCCAAAAAAGGAAAAAAAAAAAAAAAAAAGCCTAGAAAGAAGTAAAGGGATGCTTATCTTCTTTAAGGTGTCAGAATTTAGACCCTGAAAAGATTTCTGTTTCTTATTGTAATTTGGTGAGTCTCTTGTCTTGGCTCTGGCACCTTCCTCTTTCTTATCCCACTATCCCAAATAGTTTTATTATTTTGTTACATTCTACTTATGGTGCTCCTTTTTGCAGACTCCGTATCCTCTACCCCATTGTTCATTTTTTCTGGAGCTCCTGAAAGGTGCAGGCCAAGCTTCTCTTTTTTTTTTTTTTTACACTCTGTACTTTCTCTTGAGCCAAGCCTATAGCTGCTGAGCGTCAAGGGTTAACTCCAGTCTCTCCCACCTGACTTTTCCACCTGAATGTCTTAGAACACACGTCAAACCCACCAGTCCCAAACAAGCTCCTGTTCTTTCACAAAAGCTGGTTCCTATTATTTTCAAAGCACAATTCTGATGTTTACCCCACCTGCTTAAAACTTTCCAGGGAAGGGCGCCTGGGTGGCTCAGTTGGTTAAGCAACTGCCTTCGGCTCAGGTCATGATCCTGGAGTCCCGGGATCGAGTCCCATATCGGGCTCCCTGCTCAGCAAGGAGTCTGCTTCTCCCTCTGACCCTCCCCCCTCTCATGTGCTCTCTCTCTCTCTCTCTCTCTCATTCTCTCTCTCTCAAATAAATAAAATCTAAAAAAAAAAAAAAACTTTCCAGGGAACCCTCAGACCTTGCTGATGGGAATGGAAATAGTACAGCCCTGTGGAGGACACTTTGGCGGCTCCTTAAAAAATGATACCTAGAGTTACCATACGACCTGGCAATTCCACTCCTAGGTATTTGCCCAAGAGAAAAGAAAACATATGTTCATATAAAATGTGCCCAGGAATGTTCAATAGCCATGATATTCATAATAGTAAAAAAAAAAAAAAATGTCCAAGTAATGAATGGGTAAATAAGATGATGTATACATACAATACAATGTATACACATACCTGTTATTATATAGCGGAATGAAGTACTGATACATTCTGTCACATGGATGAACCTTGAAGACATTATGTAAAGTAAAAGAAGCAAGACCCCGAAGGCCACATATTGTATGTTCCATTTCTACGATGTCCAGCATAGGCAGATTCATAGCAGATTAATGGTTGCCAGGGCTGGCGGCAGAAGAGAACAGGATTTCCATTTGATCCATGAGAATGTTTTAGAATTAGATCGTGGTGATCATTGCACTCTATTTTGAAGATGCTAAAAATCACTGAATTGTACAGTTTAACCTGGTGACTATTAGTTCCTGAGGGCTGCTGTAACAAAGGCCCACAAACTCAGTGAGGTAAAATGGAGAAACTTATTGTCTCAAGGTTCTGGAGGCCACAAGTCTGAGATCAAGGTGTTAGCAAAGTTGTTTCCCTCTTTAGGACATGAGGGAGAATCTGTTCCAGACTTCTCTCCTAGCTTCTGGTGGATTGCAGCAATCGTTGGCCTTCCTTGGCTCATAGACCCATCACTCCAGCTCTGCCTTCATCTTCACCATGATGTGCTTCCCGTGTACACGTGTGTCCAGATTTCCCTTTTTTGTAAGGACACAGTCCTATTGGATTAGGGCCTACCTTCATTATCATAACTACCGACCTCTGTTACAACCCTGTTTCCAAATAAGGTCCCATTTTGAGGTACTGGTTTTGACTTCATATGAACTTTTCAGGGACAGAATTCAATCCATAATAGTAACTTCTATGTTATGTGAATTTTACCTCAATTAGGGGAAAAAAAAAACCAAAAAACAAAACCCAAACCGAAAAACCCTTAGGGAACTTCTGACTGTTGTCAAGTAAGAGACCAAAGCCCTGAACAGTATCTGGCCCTTGCCTCTCTCCTTAGCCTTTCCCTCTTCTCTTACCCTGGGCCCTGGCCAGCTGGCTTTCTTCCTGTGCCAGCCATGCTCCCTCGGACCACAGGGCCTGTGCCTATGAGCTGCTTTTATTCCTTTTTTTTTTTTTTTTTTTGCCATCCCCTTCCTTCCATTTGTTGGAAGCCTTTTCACCCTTCTGACCTCCACTCCAGTGTTCCTTTCCTGCGGGATGTGCGGTATAAAGCTGCCTCTTCTGTACGCTCGATTTGGTCCTCTCTCGCTGTGTGACTGAGCGCTCCGAAACTTCCTGGGGTTGAACAACAGCCATCTGTTATGCTCTTGGATTCTGTGGCTCAGGAATGCAGATACACTGAAGATGATCTGTCTGTCCTCTGTGATGTCTGGAGCCTTGGCAGGGAAGATCTCCACAGTGTCAGGCTGGGATCCCCTGGGAGCGTCGCCACTCCTGTGTCTGGTGCCTGGACTGGGAGGACCCAAAGCCTGGGCTTTCCTGGCTCTGTTGACCAGCGCTCCTGCCCATGGTTCCTCGATGTGGCTTGGATTCCCTCACAGCAGGGCAGCCTCAGGAGAAGCAGGCTTGTTACAGGACAGTTCAGGGCTCCAAGAGTAGGTATTCTGGCAAATAGAAAGCAGCAAGAAGCTGAATGGCCTCTTAGGACCTAACTTTGGCAGTCCATAGCATCGTTTTGACCCTATACTCTAATGGTTGACGCTGTCATAGCCCGCCCAGATTCACATGGAGGGCGGGGGAGGGGAGCACCTAGACCTCACCTCTCAGTGGGAGGAATACCAGAATTTGCAGCTGTGTTTTTTTTTTTTAAGATTTTATTTATTTATTTATTTATTTATTTATTTATTTATTTATTCATTCATGAAAGACAGAGAGAGAGAGAGGCAGAGGGAGAAGCAGGCTCCCAAGGAGCAGGGAGCCCGATGCAGGGCTCGATCCCAGGACTTTGTGGCTATGTTTAAAAAGTACTGCCACAGTACTCCTCGATGGGTGCTCCTTCAGAGTGCTCCCCTGTAAATCACTCCTTTGTGTCATTATTGGATTAATTTCTGCCTTTCCAACTAGACGATAAGCTTACCTTGCTCACCATGGTATTCCCAGCATCTAATACGGGGGCTGGCACATACTAGGTGCTTGGTAAGACTATGAGATGGAAGTTGACTGTGAAGAGTTAGAAAAGGCACAGCAAGGAAAAATATTCATTTGTGTCCGAAACATCATGAGCTTGTGCAGCTGATCCAAGCATGACCATGGCTGTGTTGTTTCATCCTCACGATCTCTGTCGTTCAGCCATAAATCTGGCTGCCTTGTGACTGTTGATAGTGCAGGAGACCTCTGAGAGCTGCTACCCACGAGAAAGCCCTCTTGACGCCCGCAGTAAAATATAGCAACATAAGTATAAGTGAAGCTAAATGTTTGCTGAATGAATTCCCCATGAGAGAATAAACAGAATTAAAAATTTAAGGTTTAAATAGGCTAATACTAATAAGGTGTGTGCGTGTGTACGTGTGCGTGTGCACGCTCATGGCTTGCAGTGCCTGTTGGGTGAAGAAAGGAAGGTGGTAAGGGATCTAGTTTATTTTTAACAGACTGACTTTATCCAAGCGGTGTGGGGCCGATCATATTTATTCAACATGCTCTGCAGAATTTAAAATGAGATTCTCCTTCCTATCTCCTCGGCTCCTCATTTCTTTGAAAAACTTGGAGCCTGAGACAGACACACATAAAACCTCTCCAGGCACGCGCTTCACTTGCTCCTTGGGCTCCGTGTAGCTGCTTGACATTTGTGCTACAGAGTTGGCAGATGAGTGCCAATTTCCCTTCCTTACCTGTACATTTGCAGGGCAGTCTTTTACACAGAACCTCTTAAAATGCAGAGGGATGTGGTTCAGTACACTGAAATGCCATTCCATTTAGTTTTTGCTTCTACTTGCCAAAGACCCCAGTGCAGTGTGGGGTGATGTTAAAAACACTGGCTTTGGAAGTCCCGTGGACCTAGGTTTTGAACCTTGACCCTGCCACTTTTTATTGCTGTGACCTGAGGCAAGTTAGTTACCCTCCGTATGCCTCCTTTACTGCAGGTGGGGGATGGGGAGATGATAATATAGCGGTTAGAAGAATTTAGTGAGATCAGATGCATAAAGATCCGAGTACATTCTGGCACATAGTGAATGCTCAATCAGTGTTAGTTATTAGGACTATTATTATGCAAATGTAACTGCTTGGGGTTTACTTGGAATTTAAATATAGTAATATTGGAATGGCTTTCACCGAGTGCTCAGTCTTATTCTGATTTTGCTCTTAATTGGAAAGTAAGTTTATGCTGTTTCAAGTTCGGGATATTTGTAGGTTATTAGTGCAATAGTTCCTGCCTGGTCTTTGGTACTGGTGACTTTTGCTTTGAAAAGTGTCTGTTAAAGAATAAATAGGCTCTCAAGAGGAGAAATGGTTCAAAATTCTAGGACTTCAGAAAGTTGAATGTATTTTTCTGCGTTTTTCTAACCTTGACCATCATTCAGGCTGTCAGAATAAAAGACATGCTGATTTCAGGATGTCTGGTTTAACACTGCTGGCTTTCCCCCCTCCCCCCCTTTCTGGACCAGGGTCGGCATGGCCGGGGGCTTCTGTGAGGACGCCTCGGTTCAGAGGCTCTTGCTGGTTCCTGCTCGTGTGACCAGGGATGGTGGCAGATCTGCGGTCTCTCGTGAAGTGAAGTTGGAGGAGGGAGGGTTTTGTAACAGATGGTTTCTTGGCTATCTGGGGCCTGCCCAGCTCTAAGCTTTGAAAACGATGGGCCAGACCCTGAGCTGGCACGTATGTGGGCTCAATTGCCAGAACAGGAAGTGAGGTCCCAGGGTGATATCTTTGGAGCAGCTGCTGCTGCTTGGCTGGTGGGCTGGCTCTTCCCATGGTTTGGTGAGGCAACTGTGTGTGGGACCACAACAGCAGTCAAGTGGGAAACCTGGCCTGGAATCCGAGGTCGTAAGCCCTTTGGAGCTGCTGGCCTGGGTTTGGAAGGGGGGTGGGGCTTGTGCCACCTTTGCCGTGGATGGAAATGAGTGAATGCGGGAGCCAAAGATCGATGCATCCTGCGCTGGTCAGCTGGGTGTTGCGGCTTGGGTATGAGAGCAGAAAGCACTGCGGTGTGGGAGGGCTTGGCTGTCCTCTCTGACGTTAGCTTCGGAAGACTAGGAGCTTATTCCAGAATTTGCTAACCTCCTCGGATACCTTTTTGGAATAATTAAATCATTCTTGTCTGGGTGCGAGTATTTGGCCTGCCTCTTACTGGCTGGGTGTCCTTGGGCAAATTACTCATCTCTCTGTGCTTAATTTTTCTTATCTATGAAGGGGCCAGACTGGATGATGTTCTAAGTATGAGATCATCTTTAATGTCCAACTCTGGTTAAATCCTTTTATGTATCTTCATATATATGCACAGTTTTTTATTTGAGTCAACACACGTTACGGTAGTTATGGGTGTACGACTTAGTGACTTGACAAGTTCTTACATTGTGCTAGGTTCACCACAAGGGTCGCAGCCATCGGTCCTGCTACATTGCTGTTACAATATGTATGTATCTTCATGTATTTCGGTATTTGCTTCTTTGAACGATGGGCCCCACAAATGTACTTCTTAAAGTGAAACATAAACCCTTTCTTTTGCTCTTCTTTTTTAGCGATTCAGATGGTGCTCTTCCATATCTAGTATTTAAGAATTTGGAAATCAGAGTATGTATCATTTTATGGAGAGAGGGACCCAGACTTTATTTTTCTCGCAGCCTAGAAATGAGCTCATCCCATTTGTTGTTGGGATAATACTGGTTGCAATTGCTGTTGGGGAGGTGACCTATAGGGCACAAGGCATACAATTATAGAAGCAGGCTCTTGCAATGGCAGTAGAGGCCATCTCGTCAACCCCTTCAGGTTGGCAGGAGGAGACTGAGACCCAGAAAGGTCTCACCACTTGTCTCAGACTGTGTAGCTAGACCCTGTGAAAGCAGAGGCTGTGCTCTGTCCATTGTGAACCGCCCCCCACCTGCTGCCGCCTTTTGTGCATCAGGTCCAGCTGGTTTCTTTATTAGCATTTGTCAGAATGACCTGAGGTAAAGATCACCTCACATTGCCTCTCCTCTGACCTTGTTAGGTTCTGAAATGCCAAGTCACCCATATTCGGAAGGATTATTTCAAGGTAGAACAAACTCCGAGAGCTTTGGGCTTCCTCTTTGGGTTGGTCTGTTTAGATCTGGGTTGTTTCTCAGGAGCTGGACTCAGGTCCTAGAAGTGTTCTTCATGAGAGGTCGCTTCTTATCTCCTCCCCAACAATTCCTTCTTCTCTGAGGGCTCTAATTCTTAAGAGGGAAGCAGAGGTACAATTCTGAGGAGTGATGCAGATTCGATGGAATGCAAGAGAAGCAAAAGCTGAGTGGGTTGGGTTAATACGGAACTAAGAAATCATTGTGAGGGAAAAGTGCAACCAGAAGGGCCTTGCAAATCTACCTAGTGTTTGGATAAGATTCTAATACAGAGCCCTGGGAAATTGGAAATATTCTCTAGACATTGTGTGTGCATTGTCTGAAATGAGCTCCCACGTCTTTGTCTTGCTTCCTTCTGGTTCTCCTTGTTCTACTTACCCTGCTGTGTAGCTGCCAAATGCCCTTTGTGTTTCTTAGGACTCTGCTGTCAGCCAGGTTTGGCCATTTCTGCCTTAATTCCATCGCGTCTTCCTAACTGAACTAGACACATTTACCTTATTTTCTTCACTCTAAGACCTTAACTTTTAAAAACATGTTTGGAATTCCAGTGGATTGACGAATCAATGTGTATATTTAATGTAGTGTTTTTCTTTTCCTTAAAAGCACTGTTAAGAATCTCTGCATCTGAGAATCTGGAAATAATGAATTAAATGCTAGACTTAGTGAAGAGAGAAGCTGAGGGGTTGAGAGCAAAACTGTTAGAAAGGAAGGGCCATGAAAACCAGAAAGGTGGGGGGTGATTTGTTAAGTGAAGTGGAAAAGTACTGTATTCTCTTTAACCCCCTGAGGTTTTCAGGCTTGGGTAAATTTTGCACAAGTGCAGCCTCTCAAGAATTTTCAGGAAAGCCTGACACTGGGCTCTCCTTGTCCCAAGGCACAGAAACATTGTAGCAGGGGTTACCATTCAGGTTACAGGTGAAAAGAGAGCAGAGAATCTCAGGAATATCTAAGGATGCAAACTGTGTCCCATGGCCGGGCCTCACAGGTACCACGTTGACAGGTTGTTCTGGATCCAAGATCTAGATCGGGGATGTCGCCAGCAGGAATTTGTGACTACTATTTCTTTCTTTAAAGCAGCTAGGTTGACTTATGGGTCTCGCTAATTATCATCATCTTTGTTAAGTAGAACTTCTAATTAAATTTTCTTGTCCTCTGTTGTTGGCCAGCAGGGCATAGTGTCCATGATGTTGGGGAGGCTGCTGGAGAGGGTTGACCGCAAGGCCGTTTGGCGTGGGCCTCATATGCGCGAAGGGCCTCACATTGATTCCTTTAGTGCTATCTGCACACAAACTTATACATTCCTTCACAGAGATAAACTGGCAAGACTGAAAGAAGATGGCATTCATCATCCAAATTTAAATTTGTTTCTCATTAATGGATATTCTGCCTGTAGTGCACTATGAATTAATGTTTTATAAATCTTGTAACTGTCTCATGAAGAGCATAATTAGTCATAAGTGTTTGGGTGTTAGAAATGTTAATTTGTTCAATGTAGGTATTAAAATATCTTGTCAATTCTTTATTAACATAACTGGGAGTGTTAACCTTGAGAGGGGCTCGAGCCTCTCTTGACCTCTGAAAGGCCCTGCTGAACCATCTGTGCATTGCCTGTCCTGGGTCACGGGCTCACTTCTAGTCCAGTCACCTGTGAGTGGGGCCATCACTTGAGCTGGAAAACTCTGTCCCCTTGGTACCCGGAACAGCCTGGGGTCTTGTCCTTAGAAAGTGCTGTGGGTGTGGCGGGCTTGTGACAGAATTGAAGATGGGGACCGTGAGAGTCTGGTCTGTAAGACTAAAGAGTGGGGCCCACAGCAGAGCTCTGATTGAGTCCTGAGATCCCTCAAGTCTTAGGCAGCTCACCTCCTCGTTTCTCTGCATTTACTCTTGTAAACTACAGGTGACTTTTGACAACCAAGCATTGTAGAACTCATTTGTGCTTTGAGATTTCAAGCCACTGCTAAAATACTTTTCTTAAAAATGAAATAATTGTTGAGGCAGTTGGCAGTTGTTTTGGTAAAATTTCAGAGAGAACAGCTCCATGAGAAGAACTGTTCCAGAAATGAGAGGATGAAGAGATGCAAGGGGCCACTTGGTAGTGAGGTGAGGGCAGGAAGTGATAATTGGTTGTGCTGAGGGAGGGATAACATTGGAAAGTGATGTGAAAATGCAGCTTGAGTTGTGGTTGGGGGGGAACTTTGAAATGAAAAACTGGCCTTGAGTAGTGACAGTGACCGGGCCTTTTCAATTCATAGACCCGCCTCTCCCACCTGACCCCCTCCCCTGTTTCTCATTATCAACCTGTAATAATTTATGCTGTAACTACCATCTAGGGAGATCTTAGGCAGGACTGGGTTGCTTCCGTCACCAGATTTGTTGTTTGGCCAAAGCTTTGATGTCTACAATAGGGACTAGAAAATTGTATGGGGAAAGATTGGTGGGTTAATAGACTTGAGATAAGCAGTCTGGGACTCTTGTATTATGAAGGAAGGGATTTTGGACCTTGGTATTTTTGCAAAGACCACATTTGCATTATTAGAGAACACAGGATTGTGGGTAAGGTGGTTGCAACTACTAAACTAGCTTAGTTGCGTATGGATTCCTGTTCACTCACAAATCCCTTTTTGATGTGCTTGTTGAAACTCTAATATCCTGGGTGGGTTTAGTACAATCATTTATGGCATGGTCAGAGTATCTGGAAATACAGTGAGAGACCGGAGCATAGGCACCATTCATAAGCCTGCAGCTTTATGGACAGATTGCTTATCAGGAGTTGGGGCACCACTGTACGTTCATCTTTGGACTTCTTTCATATAGAGCGATTGACTTGGTATTTCAGTCGGTTATTTTGCCAGGATAATGTCAGGTTAGTACTCCGCTCGATAGGGCATTGTGCATCTCACTCAGCTGTGGAACTTAGGAAAGTGCAGATGCTGGGCTCCGCCCTGAGCTGTTTGCCTTAGTCTCCAGCCCGGGCCCCCATCACTGTCCTTTCGATTGCAGTGTCTCTTCTACCCTCCCGAGTTCCTGCAGTTAAATGCACACCGAGCTTGGCGATCGTCACTGAGCTGGGTATAAAATGGTGAACGAAACAAATGATTCTTGGGCTTCTTGGCGTGTACATCTATGAGGGAACCAGGAAATAAGTACATAAATACTGCAGGAAAAGGAAATGTCTAACCTGCGGTAAGTGCTGCGGAGAGAGAAACAAAACAGGGCATTGAGGGAGGATCCTGGGAAGAGCGCGGTGTGGGTAGGAGGGCAAGCCTCTCTGGGGAAGTCATGCCGCCGCTGGAAACGCAGGGATGGAGAAGACTAGCTGAGTGAGGAGAGGGGCTGGACTATTCCAGACTGGGGGATGGCCTGTTGGAAGGCCCCAGAGAATGAAGAGGCTCCCTGGGGAGTCGGGGGGGGGGGAGGGGGAGAGAGAGAGAGAGAAAAGTGTGCTCCTGGAGAGAGGCTGGAAGTCGTGCTCCGTCTACCTTCCCCTCATGCTGTGGTTACCAGGTGACCTGCCTATATTGCCCTTTATTTATTAGTATTTCTATTTTATTAAAAATTTTTTAGGGATGCTTGGGTGGTTCAGTCGTTTAAGCGTCTGCCTTCGGCTCAGGGCAGGATCCCAGGGTCCTGGGATCGAGCCCCACGTTGGGCTCCCTGCTCTGTGAGGAGTCTGCTTCTCCCTCTATCTGCCGCTCCCCCCTGCTTGTGCTCTCTCTGTCTGACAAATAAGTAAAATCTTAAAATCTTTCAAAAAAAATTTTTTTTTATTTATCTAGAGCATGAGGGGCAGGAGGGGGTGGGCAGAGGAAGGAGAATCTCAAGCAGACTGTGCTGAGCCTGACTCGGGGCTCAGTCTCACGACCCGAGATCATGACCTGAGCCCCCGAAATCAAGAGCTGGACGCTTAGCGACTGCACCATCCAGGTGCCCCTAATAATGCTATTTTAATTAAACTTCTATTTTGAGGTAATTGTAGATTCACTGCAGTTGTAAGAAATAATGCAGAGAGATCCTGTGTACTCTTCACCCAGCTTCTTGCAGTGGCAACATCTTGCAAAATTATAGCATAATATCACATCCAGGAAACTCACATTGATGCAATCCACCAAGCTTATTCAGATTTCACCAGTATTATGTGTGTGCGTGCCTGTGTGTGTGTGTGTGTGTGTGTGTGTGTAGTGTATTTCTATGCAATTTTATCATGTGTGGGTTCATGTATCTACCACAGTAGTCAAGGTATATAGAACAGTTTCGTTACCACAAGGATCCCTCATGGTGTCCTTAAAAAAAAATTGAGGGACACCTGGGTGGCTCAGATGGTTAAGCGTCTGCCTTCGGCTCAGGTCCTGATCCCAGGGTCCTGGAATGGAGTCCCGCATCCGGCTCCTGGCTCACAGGGAGCCTGCTTCTCCCTCTCTCTTTCCCCCTACTCATGCTCTCTCTCTCGTCTCTGTATCTCTGTGTCTCGAATAATAAATAAAATCTTTAAAAAAAACTGAGATATAATTGACATATATTAGTTTCAGGTGTACTCCATGATTTGGGATACATAGTGAAATGATCACCTCAGGAAATCTAGTTAACATCCATCAGCACACATTTAAATGTCCCTTTAAAGACAAAGGGGTCCTTGCCTGTTACAACAATGTCACTGTTTAGGTCCGCTAAGCAAATTCCAGGGTGTCTGTTGGCTTTGTTTTTTGGGAGTTGTAAATGGATTTCACTCCAACATTACAAAAACTTGAAAGATTGGTTTAAGCAAAAGAATGTAATTGAAGGATGCATCATTGTTCTTGTAAATCCCTTGATGCTTGGCCATTGTCTTCTAGCCTTTTCATTCAGTGCTGTCAGCTGCTTGGAGTACTGGGCTGGAAGCCCTCACCTCCAACCTGTCTCACTAATGCTTGCTGCTTGCAAGCTTTCTTGGTGGGTTTTTTGTTTTGTTTTGTTTTTTTAGTGCTTGGAAGGGAGATGGGGTAAAGAATTCACTTAGCTGTTCTTTGGAATAGACTATATCTCAGTTTCCAGTGAAGGAATTCTGTGGCTTTATGGACAGGTAGTGGTTTCTCTCCAGAATTAGGAAACCCCGGAAGTATTAGGTACAACTGCATTATTGATACTAATGCCTTATGTACTTTAAGTTTGGGACAGGGCACTGTGTGCACTTGTAAGGTGGCTTTCATCACCGCTGACTTAGGGGCAAGAGAAGGCTGAATTCACTGAAACGTAGCCCGCTCTCCAACCTCCAAGGCCGTGGAGACGGGTCAGCCTGAAAGAAGGGGGAGTCTTTCTCTATTTCTCCTAAAGCAACCTTGCAAGCTATGCCCATTTCTAAGATCACCTAGAAGTGCCCTAAGGTTTGGCAATGGCCATGCCTGAGAGAAACCTCAGAGAGGTCTGGATCCTGCCTCCCTCAGGAACACCCTGCTCTTACCTGGTGAGATGTGACTGGAAGCCCATGTTTAGTGGTCTTCACATCACACGGAGCCACCTTCCTTGTCTCTCCTGGTTATTAGTTTTTATTTGATTTTTTTGAAGTTTTAGTTCCAGTATAGTTAAGATACAGTGTTACATTAGTTTCAGGTGTACAATGTAGTGATTCAGCAATGGTATACATTACTCAGTGCTTTTCATGGTTAAGTGCACTCCTTGACCCCTTCATCTATTTCTGTCATCCCCCCACCTGCCTCCCCTCTGGTAACCCCCAGTTCTCTATAGTTAGTCTGTTTTTTGGTTTGTCTCTTCCCCGCACCCCCCCACACTTTGTTCGTTTGTTTTGTTTGTTAAATTCCACATATGAGTGAAATCATACGGTATTTTTCTTTATCTGACTTATCTCACTTAGCATGATACCTTCTAGATCCATCCATGTTGCAAATGGCAAGATCTCATTCTTTTTTATGGCTAATATTCGTGTGTGTGTGTGTGTGTGTGTGTGTGTATCTATATCTTTGTATATAAAATCACCTCTTTTTTATCATCTATCAGTGGGCACTTAGGTTGCTTCCATATCTTGGCTCTTGTAAATAATGCTGCAATAAACATAAGGGTGCATGTATCTTTTCAAATTACTGTTTTTGTATTCTTTGGGTACCCAAATCAGTTTTTTTGAGGACACTCCATGCTTTTTTCCACAGTGGCTATACCAGTTTGCATTTCCACCAACAGTGCACGAGGTTTCCTTTTTTCCCCCACATCCTTGCCAACACTTGTTTCTTGTGTTGATTTTAGCCACTCTGACAGGTGTGAGGTGATATGTTGTTGTGGTTTCGATTTGGCATTTCTCTGATGATGAGTGATGTTGAGCATCTTTTCATGGTCTGTTGGCCGTCTGTATGTCGTCTTTGGAGAGATGTCTGTTCATGTCTTCTGCCCATTTTTAATTGGATTATTTGGATTTTTGGTGTTGAGTTGTCTGTATATATCTTGGATATTAACCCCTTATCGGATACGTCACTTGCAAATATCTTCTCCCATTCAGTAAGTTGTCTTTCTGTGCTGTTGATTGTTTCCTTTGTTGTATGGAAGCTTTTTATTTTGGTGTCCCAATAGTTTATTTTTGCATTTGTTTCCCTTTGGAGACAGTTCTAGGGAAATGTTGCTCAGGCCAGTGTCAGAGAAATTACTGCCTATGCTTGCTTCTAGGATTTCTATGGTTTCAGGTCTTACATTTGGTCCTTACTCCATTTTGAATTTACTTTTGTGTGTGGTGTAGGAAAGTGGTCCAGTTTCATTCTTTTGCATGTAGCTCAACAGTTTACCCAGCACCATTTATTGAAGAGGCTGTCTTTTTCCCATTGCCTACTCTTGCTTCCTTTGTTGAAGATGGACCATATAAGTGTGGGTGTTTCTGGGTTCTCTCTTCTGTTCTATTGATCTGTGTGTCTATGGTGTGGTAGGATCCTACTCCTTTGATCAGTACAGCTTTGTAGTATATCTTGATATCTGGGATTGTGACTGTTTTTTTTTTTTCTTCTTCTTCTTCTTTTTTTTTTTTTTTCTTTTCAAGATTGCTTTGGCTATTCGAGATCTTTTCTGGTTCCATACAAATTTTAGGATTGTTTTGTTCTAGTTCTGTGAAAAATCCTATTGGTATTTTGATAGGGATTGCATTAACTTTGTAGATTGCTTTGGGTAATATGGACATTTTAACAATATTCTGCCAATCCAGGAGTATGGAATATCCTTCCATTTGTTTGTGTCCTCTTCAGTTTCCTTCATCAGTGTCTGATAGTTTTCAGAGTGCAGGTCTTTTACCTCCTTCGTTAAGTTTATTCCTAGGTATTTTATTTTTGGTGCAATTATAAATGGGATTGTTATTTTCTCTTCTTCATTGTTAGTGGCAACAGATTTCTGTATATTGATTTTTGTATCCCATGACCTTACTGAACTCATTTATCAGTTCTAGTAGTGTTTTGGAGGAGTCTTTAGGGTTTTCTATATATAGTATAATGTCCTCTGCAAAAGGTGAAAGGTTTACTACTACTTTACCGATTTGGATGCTTTTATTTCTTGTCTGATTGCTGTGGCTAGGACTTCCACTACTATGTTGAATAAAAGTGCTGAGATTGGACATCCTTGTCTTGTTCCTGATCGTAGGGGAAAAGCTCCTAGTTTTTCCCTATGGAGTATGATATTAGCTGTGGGTTTTTCTTATGTGGCCTTTATTATATTGAGGTATGTTCCCTCTAAACCTACTTGGAGGGTTTTTGTCATGAATGGATGTTATATTTTGTCAAATGCCTTTTCTGCATCTATTGAAATGATTATATGGTTTTTATCCTTACTCTTGTTGATGTGATGTATCATGTTGATTTTTGTGAATGTTGACCTGCTCTTGCATCCAAGGAATAAATCTCACTTGGCTGTGGTGAAAGATTTTTTTAAAATGTATTGTTGGATCCAGTTTGCTAATATTTTTGTTGAGGATTTTTGTGTCTGTGTTCATTAGAGATATTGGCCTGTAGTCCTTTTTTTTTTTTTTTTTTTTTTTAGCATCTTTGGTTGTAATATCAGGGTACTCGGTCCTCAAAGAATGAATTTGGAAGTTTTCCTTTTATGTTTTGGAATAGTTTGAGAAGAATAGGTACTAACTCTTCTTTAAATGTTTGGTAGAACTCCTCTGTGAAGCCATCTGGTCCTGGACTTCTTCTGTTCGTTGGGAGTTTCTTTTTTATTACTGATTCCATTTCATTGCTAATAATCAGTCTGTTCAAATTTTCTATTTCTTCCTGATTCAGTTTTGGGAAATTATTTCTAAGAACTTATCCATTTCTTCTAGGTTGTCCAATTTTTTGGCATATGATTTTTTTTTTTTTATAACATTCTCTTACAGTCATTTGTATTTCTGTGGTGTTATTTCTTTCATTTCTGATTTTGTTTGAGTCCTCTTTTTGGTGAGTCGGGCTTAAGGTTTATCATGGTTACTAGTTTTAATGGGCATGTTAATGTCTGTGCATATAAATCCTATTTGTAAGCATTTGATACATTTAAAATATTTCCTATTTCATCACCATGATGAACTGGCTTTTAGCTTATCAAAAGAGTAGTATTCAGGTATAACTCGAACCTAGTTTCATTCTGGGGAAGTACTTTTCACAAGTGTGTGCACTGCAGTTAACATCCTATTCATTCACAGAAGCTGTCTCACATAACTTTCCAAAAGCATTTGTACTTTGATACTACATTTGGTACTTGTCATTAATAAGATTGAGCAGGTACTTTTATCCCCAATTTATAAAGAAGGAAACTGTGGGAGGGGGAGGTTAAGTGGCTTGCCCCAAATTAAATATTTGCATAAGGGCTAGAAAATGGGTCCTCTGTTTCTTTCTGGAATTAATCAGGCTGGGTTGGTCTCCTGTGACAAGAACACCCCTGAGGACAGTGGTCCTCGGATCCTAATTCGGAGGTGAGAGTGGTGCTGGCTGAGGGGAGGCACTGTTTTCTTTCTCCCATGGCCAGGTGGCTCCCCTTGTCACCATATCTCAGCCAGTGGTGCAAGTGGCTCTCTTTCACAAGGTGACCCTGAAGTTACCACATCCCTTCAAGTCTTATCAGTTCTAGTGCTAGGAGCTTACCCAGCGTTAAGGGAGCCTGGGAAGTGTAGTCTCTACTGGGGGGCCACACGGCTGGTTAAAAGTAGGGAGGCAAAGGAGCAATGGGAAGACGCCGGGGTATGGTCTATCACATTAGTCATTGTCCCTTCGTGACGCAACATTAGGAGGTGTGGGGACACTAGATGAGTGGTTAGCTAATGAAGATGGGTAGTGAAGGGCTACCACAAACATTTTATGATGTTTTTACTGTAGCTCTAAATTAATCAGACTGTTTTTGTGTACATATGCTTGAATGTGCTTCTTGAGTCCACTTCTTTTGCTCTTTGCCGGAGCGCTTTGTTATCCAGTTATGGTTGGTATCCGTAAGACTGCCTAGGCAAGTCCAGCTCATGAGAAAGGTCCATTTTTGCAGCTAATTTTGAACCCCAAACAAGAGGAAGTTGATTTACGTGTCATCAGGTTTTAGAAGAAAGATTTTTGCTACGGAAGGCAACTGAGTGGAGCTCAAGAGAGAGAGGCTGTGTAGGCTTGGGGCGTTTCCTATACAGTGGTTGGACTAATGATTGCAAATTCTATCAGCTCATTTGTGTTGGATGTGGGGCCCTCCTGCTTGTTACTTGAGGGCAAGGTGCTCCTGAAGCCACAGAAATCAGTTAGCCTCTGACATACCTTACAATCCCCTTCTGCTCAGAACCCTTCAGCTCCAGCTGGTTCTCATGCTCACTCTCCCTCCGGCTCAGCTCCGTCTCCCCAGGTTTTGCCCAGAGATGGGGACCTTCCTGCCCCATTAAGATAGGGAACAAACTCTGCCTTGCCCATCCAGGGAATTTGGGGCATTAGAAATCCTCTGAACTGAGAGGTGGTGATGGTGAAAAAGCTGCTAGAAGCTTGTCCTTTAACACACACATGAGTCCAAAGAAAATTTGGATAGAGTTGGTCTGTACCCAGGTCTGGAAAGGAGGGAGACTGGTTTGGGGGCCGTGTTCATGAGGAGCTTCCTTCACTGCCTTACTCGTGCCCCCTGAGCTACATGGGCTGCCGGCTGTCACCAGTGTTGCTCAGAGAATGGAGTCCCTGCAAACACCTCCTTGGGTGGATATGTCTACTTGGAAGGACCAGCAAGATGGACACGTCGGTTTCTCCTCCGTTCCAACTATCACCTCTGCTTTTGCTCCAACCCTCCCTGCTGTGCCCACTTGCCTTAGCATGGGCTGGGCTGGGGGTTTCTCCACTCTGGCCCCACAGTGGACTAACACAGAGCTTTGAAAAAATCCAGTGTTCAGATCCCACCCCAGCAATTTTGAGTTAATTAGTCATGGATGAGGCTTGGGTGGCAGTACGGTCTTTTTCTTTCTTTCTCTCTTTTTGTATTAGCTCTTAGTTGAATTCGATGTTACAGCTGGGAATGAAAATCCTGATCTAGGTGGACTATTTAATGTTGGTGGTTATGTATTTGTTCTTTTTGCCTTTTCTTCTTCTTCTTCTTCTTTTTTTTTTAAACTACTTTCCAGGCCACTGTCATTGTGATTTCCTAGGCTAATCCTAATTTGCTACATAAAACCCCCTCTCTACATTTAAGTCTTAACACAAGGGAGTGATGTAAGTGTTGGTCTATGATAAGAGATGCCTTGCTTAATAAATAGAAATAAATACCATTTATTGATAACTGCAACTTTATCTGGGGAAGCAATGAAAGAATTTAAAGGGAGTGGTGGGGAAAAGAGGAAACAAATATGTATTTTTGAGGGTGAGTACTAGGTTTTGGAGTTAGTGTGGAAAAGCCCTCAAAGGCAAATTACAGAGAAATATTGGGAGGAGAGGCTGATGAAGGAAGCACCGTGTGAATTTTTTTGTGGGTAAAATAAGGCACTGCATTTATTTCCTGGAGAGGAAGCATGCTGCCACTCACTACTGGGGAGAGTGAAAATCCTAGGAGTTCTGGTTGGGGTCAGGACACTCACCAGTGTGGGGATTTGCACGGTCACAGGAGACTGGTCTTCTAGGTGGCAATTCACTAGGGACAGATGCAGGGGGGTCAGGAGCCTGTAGCTCTGTGGGGATCTGCCCTGATGGGTGGGTTGGCACAAGAGGGACTCCATGCCAGCTGTGGAGACTACCCTTGTCTCCACCATCTCTGTAGCAAGAAGGAACCCAGATGGGTCTGTGAAGCCCTCAAAATTCTGTGTCAGACATTGTCTGTGTGTATGTGAGGGTGTTGGTTTTTTCTAGGGGAGAAGTTCCATGGCGCTTATTTTATTTTTTTTTTCCATGGTTTTTAAAAATCAATCTTAAAAGGGATTCAAGGGGCTTCCTGTCACAGGTATGTTTGTGCGTGATGGGGGAGGGGTGGCTGCATAATGTAGTGGAGAATCCTGTGAGTTGAAATAGGGTTGTGTTTGGTCCTTCATTCACACTCTAGCAGCTTATGTCTAGCATGTTATGCTATAATGAATAAGGCTCCAAAGGTAAACTGTTCTGGAGATGTCTTGAAAAATAAAATGCTAGGTACAGTGTATGTAAATTTGAAGGCATTGCAGTGTTTCTTAAACAGGGCAATCCAATCACAGGAATAAGTATTTAAGGAAAATTGTAACAAAATGTATATGTAGACAATAGGACTGATAAAATACAAATAAATGGTCGGAACCAGGTAGAGAAAGGGGGAAAGGAGGATACAAATAAACCGGGATAGTGAAGTTGTTGCAAATGAGCATTACATTGAAATCTGAGCTTCCTGGAAAACCAAGGTAGAAAGAGAAACATGGTGAGCGTTAGACTTCCTTTTTTTTTTTCTTTCTTAGAATCCTTTAAAGAAAGCAAATGGCTTCAGTAGGTGAGGGGTTAATGTCTAAGATTTTATGGCATGTCTCCATGTATGTGCCATCCTCTGCACTTTTTACGAAACACATGGAAATGCTTTCCTTACCGCTTTCTACTTCAACAGTTGCTTTTTAGGGAAAGTCTTTGTGTGGGACATTTAGTTCATGGGATCCCAGCATGTGGTTCTCTGAGCTTTCTCCCCCATCTTTCTGAGAACTTGGGTGTTTTAGCTGCCAGGAACTGTAATAGCTGATAGAGCAAGATGACACCCAGAACGTGGGTAGTGAGGAGGGCGATACTGTGCTTTCCTTGGGGACCTCCCTGCATTGGTGATGATTTTCTTCTATGGTAATTTGGGATACTGAGCGACATTTCTGCTGGGATGGAGGGACCTCTCACTTTAGGGAGCTGAGCTGCAGGAAGGCCCTTTGCTGTGGTCTGTTCTCGGCACCTTGCCACTTTATGAAGTTTTTTTTTTTTTTTTTTTTTTTTTTACCTTCTTGGGAAGCACATTCACTTCAGGACTATTCATAAATGCCTCATAAAGATGAAAATGTATTTTTTAATTTGGAATGAGACTCCTGGTAAAGCCTCTTTAGAATCAAATTACATTTCCTTACCAAGCTTTCATTTTCTGTTCTTCTTCATTAAAAAATCTTTATAAAAATTTGGTAATAGAAAAGACTTTTTTTTTTTTTTCAATGCCTCATTTCCTTTCCTATGTGTTCAATGGTTGTGTAAACTTTTCCACTTGAGCCGTTGCTAGTAATAGCCATTATGCTGTTTTAGAAAACTAAAAACAAGTATCCCAATACAGAAATACTTCAAAATAGATTTCCCGGATAATAGTGTTTAATCTGGAGGGCAAGGTAAAGAATAAGATGGGCAGTGGGAAATATTTAAACGCTGGCATAGGTACATAGAGAATTCTTAAAAACTCTATCTCGCTTACAGTGTTATCCAGAAATAGTATGTGGTGTGGACAGATGTTTCCTTATCTTCCTTGAGTAGCTTGTGAGGAGAGTCTAATGCTTTGGAAGGTTTTGTGGCCTAAGTGTTTGGTGTTTGTCCTATTTTCTTTTGTAAGTACAAATCTGAGCATGGACCTTAGAGAATGGGGTAGAGCTAGAATTGGACTTGATGAGTTGCTTTATGTAACAAGGACTGTTTCAAGGGTCCGGGTAATCTGCAAAAATAAAATCAAGCTTCTTTTGGCCCATTTGCAACTGCATCACATGAAAATAGTTCAGTAGATATTTCTTTTGATTCGGAGAGCCTGTTTAGGACATCCTGATGTAAAATATAGGCTGTTGTGATGTGCATAATTTTCAATGGTCCTGATTGCCCAGAGCAGTTGAGACTGCTGTACAAAGAGATGCTGTTCAACTGCCCTTTGGGAGAAATGTGCTGCAAGCATAAAAGTGCCATAGACAGAGATGACAAACGGTGGCTTCAGCCTGAGCCCCGCGTCAGACAACCGGGACACACTCTGCATTCCGGGGGTAGAGTTGCAGTTGCTTCTGCTGAGGGCAATTGCACGAAGTCCACGCAGGAGAGAGGAGCTATGGGGAGATGCATATTGCACATCAGCATTCCTGAGCAATCCTGGATAGACAGCTGAGCTCTAGTACCGAAAAACACACATACCTCAAAGTGGCGAGTTTTATATAGCCACATGTATGTGTACAGTTTTAGACTGTTTAGAAATCCTTAAAAATTGGCTTCTCCTACGGTTATTCCCAGGGATGAAATATTCTGAGGCATTGACAATTTAGGGCTGAGCTAATTAAAGGGTGTGTAAATACCAGGCATTTTAGATTAGCATTATAAACGAACTGCAATATCTGCCCAATATTTTGCTTAAAAATTGTATGCTTGCTGTCCTCTGGGCATTCTTTGGGTCAAAGACTCAAGAGATTTCCTGCAGGAGGGCATGGTGCATGGCAGCTGCTGTGCGTGGGAGGCGGTGGTGGGCCAGGGGTCCGTTTCTGCTCTTCTCACCTGCTGCAGTTGTATGTCGGTGGCCTTGTCCACAGATCAGTCCTGGCACCAACTTTGGAAGGGCGGTGCAACATTCTTTTCATGGAATTAATTAGCACTCCCACAGCTGAACGTTAGCCAAGTGGTTGCTTGATAATTGGCATATTTCTTCCCTGACATGCTGATAATCCAGTTATTGCTTCGAGGTTATATTAAAATGTTTATTTGACTCTTTTGAACCTTAGGGTTTATGATGATGTCAGTAGACCACCGGACTTACTGAAATAGTTCTTTGTTTTAACCCCCCTGCCAAAAAAAAAAAAAACAGAAACAGAAACCAAAAAACCCAGAGAGAAGCATAAGTAACAACCAAGGGAGACAGAAGAGTTGAGGAATGCTAGCTGGATGTTTCCGGGACAAGTTGCTTAATGTCTTTTAGCCTTGGTTTCCAAATTAGTACAAAAGGAATGAAACCTGGTTTTTAGGGTTGAGTGAGAGATTAAGTGAAGAGTCCTATAAAGTGTACAGTTGATCCTTGAACAATGTAGGGGTTGGGGTGCTAACCCCCCCAGTCAAAAGTCTGCATATGACTTTTGACTCCCCCAAAACTTAACTACTAATAGCCTGCTGTTGACCAGAAGCCTTATTGACAAAATATGGTCAGTTAACAAATATGTTGTCTGTTTTATGTACTATATATTGTATTCTTATAATAAAGTAAGCTAAAGAAAAAATATTATTAAAACATAAGGAAGAGAAAATACATTTAGAGTACTGTGCTTAGTTAGCAAGGGGGGAAAAATCCTTGTATGAGTGGAGCCATGCAGTTCAAACCTGTATTGTTCAGGGTTAACTGTACTAAGAACAGAGTATGTGCTCAATAAATATTCTCTTTTCCATTTCCCTTCTTTTGGATTACAAGGATAGTTGTAAAACTTTTTTATACATTTGGGAACATCCCTTTCTCTAAATATAAGCCTCCTGGGCTGTTCCAGTTTGCTCACAAACCTTGAAAATTGGAACCTCAGACTGCATATGGTGTTCAAGAACGAGTCCTGCTCCTGCTTAGGCGACGGCAGGGAAATGACTTCATGGTCCCTACAGGCCTTATTCCTATTAATACAGCCCATGTCATATTAGCTATTTTATAAGAGAATTCATTGCTGATTCATCTGAGTTCTTCAGTTCCAGAATGGCGTGGTGTCAGAGATGCACCGACTCTGTCATTTTGATGAGATGTTAGAACAGTTTTCAATGTAAGAGTCTGCTTAACATTACAAAGTATTCAATTTGTGGAAGGAAGTCTTCATGAAACCCAGGAATTGACTAAAATAACCTTTGTTTGTTTGTTAGTTATCAAGAATAGAACATATATGAAACTTGAGTGGTTGGTGATGGAGAGAGTCATGGTATGAATGGAGTTTTGGCCTCCTTTCCTGGAGTGATGATAATGAACTTCCCTGGTGCTACAGCACCTCTGACCTACAGAGTACCAAGACCTTACTGCGGTGCTGGATGATTGAAAGTACTAATATTCTCTCTCTCTCTCTCTCTCTTTTTTTTTTTTTTCATCCCGCCTCACCCTGTTTTCATCCAGCTCCAAAGGTTAAGTTAGCATCAGACCAGGGAAAAGGAAATGGCAGGTGATCAGGGTGGTAGTTAAAAATGACCAAGTAATTCCAGAGATTCAAGAAAGTAATTGTTTCTCAAGTGCATATTAGGATTGGGCTGCCTTAGAGTCTGCAGGACTCCCGCAGTGATTAGAGGAGTTTTGTGGCTTCTCTAATCGCTGATGGCTGATACTGGTCTCAAGCTCTGGCATAAGTCAGGGGGGGGGGGGGGGGGGGATAAGAAATCTCGAGGAGCCCACGTGGGTGGATACCAGTTCTCTTTTCCACCACGAAGGAGTGTCGTGTCTGTAACTTGCCACAGGACCAATCCACCAGAGCAAATTGGACTCTTCCGGTACATTAACTTTATACTGTTTAATTGAAACATTTCTGATCCACTTGTGTTTGTTGCACTAGGACTCTAAGATGGTTGCATAAGCCAGATGTGTTTTGTCCGTTGTCTGGATGAGATGTAAGCACTCTAGAGTGTTCATGAGAGAGGAGATAGAAGACAGGAACCACAGTGGCGCTGATGTCTCGAAGGCACTGATTTTGTCTGTCTTCTGTGCCCTAGTGTGAGCTGGGTAATAATGGCTCAAAATCTATTAACAGACTTATTTTGAGAGCAGCATTGCCTTTATGTGTGAGTTTCTGAAATCTGGTCTTTTATACTCAGCTCATGGCAAGTGTCCTTTGTCACCCTCATGAAAGCATGTGATGTTAACGATATGGCTGGGAGATTCTTCTGCTAAGTGCCTGGTAGGGTGCCGTCTAAAGGAGCTGGTAGTAAAACTACTAAAGATCTTCTTAAAGTAGAGATGGCAGCGTCCCACTTATAAATGACCTACCTTGCCACCCTGGTGCTGCCATGTGACTCTGGGTTCTAATGTAAAAAGAACATGAGACTTTCTGAGAATTTGTGAGTACAGAAGTATGGAAGAAGGAAAGAAACTGTGGAAAACAACTTTGGGGGAGAGAGAATATGACTTGGCAGGTCTTAGCCTATAAACACGGTGAACTTAGAAGACCCCAGAGTCATGTGGCAGCACCAGGGTGGCAAGGTAGGTCATTTATAAGTGGGACGCTGCCGTACCTCCTGTACTCACCTCACGTTCTTCCCCTTCATTGCCTTGCCATCCATCATACATGTTAGGCCTTGTTTGGAATAAGAGCAGTATTGTAGGGTTGTAAAGACTGCTATCTCTTTAACCTCTGTTGGAACATCTTCATTTAAAGTTGTTACCAGTCTTTCACGCAAAAGGTCCATTTAATCAGATTGCCTTCCTAATCCCTAAACATGAGCAACTGAACCGAGGGACAGAGTTTTGATTTGCAGGGGTTGAGGAAGGAATGGAGAGGAATGTAGTTTTGGAGACTGGCACGCTTTGGAAGAGAGACAGCCTGGGTCCGTGGCTTCACCAGGGATTTGGAGTAAGGGGCAAAAGGAGGGCTGTGAGCACCTAGGTGTCTATGGCCATGGGAGTCGAGGGAGAGGTGCGTAAATGGGGCTTTGTCAGAAAATTTTGAAATGGGCAAAGTGTTTCTAGTTTTGCCAGTAGAAAAACTTTGGGGAGGAAATTCTCTTATAAGCACCTCTTATACCACAGACCTCCTTAGTATCAGGCAAACAGCAGATTGGGTCAGTTTCTGAACTTTACCATTAATTGTAGTGTCAAATGGTACAATCTTGTTGGAAAACCATTTAGCAGCTACCAAAGATAATGAAAACATATTCAAAAAAAGACTTGTGTGTGAGTGTTTATACCTGTGTTATTCATAATAGCCGAAAACTGGAAACAGTCTTGGTGTCCATCACCCATTGACCGGTTCAACCAATTGTGGTATAATCTATACAGAGGAACACTGCTCCACAACAAAAAGGACCCAACTGTGGATATATATACAACATGCACGGATCGCAGAAACATCGTGCTGAGTCAAAAGTGTGACACAAAAGATTATACGAATCCTTTATATGAAGTTTTGGAACAGGCAGAACTAGTAGTATTTACAGAAAGCAGATCAGTAGTTGTCTGGGGCTTAGCATGGAAAGATCAAGGGATTTTTTTGCAGGGAGGGGATGATGCTCTGTATCTTGATTGATCTTGATTTTGCAGGGAGGGGATGATATGTGTAACTGTATACAGTTGTCAAAACACACTTAACTGTACATTCAAAGTGAGTATTTTCAGTAAATTATATCTGAGTTGATTTTTTTTAAAGTTCCTGTTAAGAAAGTAAAGACACTTGTGGCATTTCTTGGAAATATTACTACTAATTATGACCCTGTTTCTATAGAAAAATGTTACTTTCCAAGTTTAAAAAAAATTACTGTAATCTGTACAAAATTAGGGATTATCAGCACTTTAGTATTGGTCCATTTTGATTCTTTTTAAACGGCATTTGGATTATGTGCTAATTTCAGAAGGTTTTTGGGGACTTTTTTAAGTATGTGTTTTAACAGGATTTTCTTGTAGATCTTTGGCAAACTTAACTACTCTTATTGTTTAAGGAGTAAACAGTATAAATAACAGAACAGCGCTACTTTATGGCACATTTTCCTCATCTTTTTTGTTTTGTTTTATGTCAAATAACTCTTCGGTCCCTGTTGCTGCCACCTTTGAACTTAGCAAAACAGACTACTACATACCCGAAATAAAGAGAAAACACCTAACAAATGAGAAGAGCCTAGCAGAGCGAAGCTGCTGATTTCTAATGGGCTGTCGTGAAGTGAAAAACCAGGGAAGCTGATTTTCCCCTTGAGGCCGACACAGATATTTCAGGTTTACCAAGTTACCAAAATGTGTGTTCCTTCTTGCCTTCCCAGGTTCCTGCGTTGATGGGTGTTTACTTGGAGAGTCAGCTATTTGAAGAACTCCTAGTTTAAGATCTGAAAATTTCATAGCTATTATCTTGTCAAGGTAAACTAAATTTGATGAAACCCAAATTAAAGGGAATTCAGTGTCTGAAGAAATCAGTATCTTGTATATTTGGCATGTCAAACCTGAGTTGAAGTGGTTGTTCACTTTCCAAGGGGGCTGGTCTCTTCATCTTAGATGGGATGTTGGGGTCCAAGACCAAGTTCACCTGGGTTGCCAGACTTTGTGACTTCGAGTTCCTCTCCTATTCAAAGCCGCCGTCAAGGTCCCTCCTCTTCCCCCGTGCTGGTAACCTGGCTACAGGAACCACTTTACCCTTGAGGGGCCTGGTTTAGGTAAGGAGTAGAAGTGACACTAGACTTGGAGTTTGACTCGTGTTCAAGTTGTGACACCCGCCAGCACTGTGACCTTGGGGAAGTAAACTCATCTCCTGGGCCTCTGTTTCCTCATCTGTAAAGTGGGGATGCCCACAGTGTTTATGGAAAGTTGGAGGAGAGGAAAGAAGTGGCAGCATCTGGCACTGTGCCTGGCACGTATTTGGCATGTAGTAAACATATGAGTTCGTTTGCTTTGCTGGGCAGCTTCCTGGCTCTGGTCCATACTACATACGACTCTGTCCAGCAGCACCGTGTACATTTTACAGAAAGCTTCCCTGATGAGACTGAGGCTAGAGGAGTCTGGGACCACGTGCATGGCTCCTTTTGAAAGAGAGGCGGTGCACCTTGCTCTCCTGGTCCACAGTGGTCTGTGGCATGGTGCGAGACTGAACTGCATACAGGGCTGGGCTGCCGAGAACCCAGCTGCTGTCCGAGGCTCGTTACCTGGGATGGCAGTGCAGGGGAGCGGTGTGACTGTGTAAATGGAGCTCGAGGTGCTATTGAAATAACTCAGCAGATTCTTAAAGGAAAAAGAAGGGTGGAGGGAGAAGCAACCACCTTCTGTGGCAACATTTCCTCGATAAGCTTCTCAGTGACACCGCAACACCAGATATTTTGCTTCCACATTTTACATGTTGGTCAGAGAAAACGTGCTTAAAACGAGGTAATGAACATTTTTGTGGCCCGGTAAAGTATTTGTAAAAACTTAATTACATCATCGGTGTTTCCGTTCTGAGCCTGACTCCGGTAGTCTGTATGTGGATGGCATGCTAGTACCCAGTTGTGAGTCTAGGCAGTTGAGGAACGGAAGCAATTATCCAGCTGAGGTAAAGAAATCCTGCTAAGGAGGGAAGAAAGGCGCCCCTCACCCTCTTGTCAGTTACTCCAAATCCGTGTTTATAGCGAATTAAATTCCCTGGTAATTGCCCTCTCTCGCTCGCTCTCTCCTTTGTCTGGTAGAGCCTTCATCAGATGCTTTCCCTGAAAGCCCTGGGCATATTTCCGGCTTCTTCTCCAAGTTAGGCCAGTGATCCGGCTGTTAAACACCCATATCGAAGGCGTTTCCGTGTTACTTCCAGGCCAGGATTGGTCTTCGTTTGGGGGGATTAGTTAGCCTTTAAGAAATAGTAAGAAGACAAAAATATGCCGCCTCAATTTGCTGACCAGTGTTTGCTGTGCAGGAATTCACAGCATGGTGGCCTACAGTTGTCTGGTATTAAAGATGATGTAGGTCTCATTCGTTTCCAGCATGGACCAGCCTGGGGTGGAAGTTCTTCCCCTGTGGAGAGCATTGGGGAGGGAGGTGTTGCAGAGCCAGCCCGGCCTGGGCTGTTGGCGGGGTGGGGGCGGGGGCGGGTAATGGAGTCTAATCCCGGAGCCGCCACCCTTCAGCCGGATCATTTTCTAGGTCTGTACGTGTTCTGGGCCTCACTTGTCTCATCTGTAGAATGCATTAGTAGCTTGTTTTCCAGCCAACCTTCTAGGGTTTTTATCAAAAAAATAGATGTAGCATTTATAATGACACGTTGTCAATGAAGACACCTTAAACAAAACACTCTACAAATATGTTTTATTTTTAATGATTTATTTATTTGAGAGAGAGAGAGAGAGAGCGAGAGCAGAGGGAGAGGGAGAAGCAGGTTTCCCGCCGAGCAGGGAGCCGGATGCGGGACTCCATCCCAGGACCCTGAGACCATGACCTGAGCCGAAGGCAGATGCTTAACGACTGAGCCACCCAGGTGCCCCTATAAGAGATTATTAAATGTAAACTTGGTGACCTTATTTCAGTGTTCACATTAGAGAAACAACATTTGCAGTCTTCTGGGAGCACACACATGATTGGAAAGCTTAAATTTCCCTTTCGTGGGGCTCTGTGAGGACAGATCCGTATTCTCTCTCTGATTATCCTAACTGAACTTTCTTTTTCTGTTCTGTCGTCTTCGTCCTTGTATCTTTGCCCTTTATTTTCAAGCTTTGGGGATAATGGGAACAGTAGGAAGTTTTTACAAACTGTGAAGATAAGCGGAAGGACCTAGGGGAGAAGAGAAGAGATTCTTTAGAAAATAGGCAACGGTAGTTTTAAAATCCCTTTTTTCAGAAGTGTGATGGGACTCAGGAACAGAAAAGAGCTGTTAACTTAAAAAAAAAAAAATGACGTTAACACCCAGTACTGCCCTTTCTTTACTTAGTGAGACATATGGTAAAAACAGATTTCTGTGATCCTCTGCAGCCTCTCTCACTGGTCACCATGTTCATGTGACATTGGCACAGTTGGCTCATTTAAAAGTCTTGGAGGCCTAATGCCTCTTTTATTTTGTCATCCTGCAGACCATGATAAAATTAATCCCTTTTTAACTTTCGGAGACACAACCACTTTTACAACATGGGAAAATGGAAGGACCCTCAAAAGTGGACACAGACCATCCAGTCTGCAAAACAGACAGCACTCGGCCTGGCCTTGGCGGGAGGACGGCTGGTCGTGGGTCTCATTTAAGAACTCCAAAGGACCGGGTGGGAAGGGTAGGGAATGCCTTCAGAGGGGCCAGTTATTATTAGGAAACTTGGAAATGTTGGGCTTTGTGGACCTGGGTTCAAGTGCCCTGGTCTTTGTGGAGGTGGCCAGGATGCCTTGCCCCGCCAAGGGAAGAGTTTGTTTGTGACCTGCTTGCATCTCCCGCACCCCTACTCACCTCCTTTAGAGTAGCGAGATAGATGTTTGTTCTTCATCAAGCTGAGCAAAAGGCAGAAAGCCGAGGAAGAGGCTCATAATTAGCCCTCTTTGGAAGGTGTGAGACAAATTGGCGGCGTGGCTGCCTGGGAAAACACAATGGGTCTTTGCAACTGAGAACACTATAGAGATCCTGGTGTCCCGGTGCTCCAGGGTTCTGGAGCTCTGGGGAGCCTCACCCGGCCTCTGCCAAGCCAGGCTCTCTAATTGGATTGCCGAGACACACAAATGTTTCTTCCTCTCTGCCGGTGACCCTCCGGAGCATCTCTTTGTTTTTGTTCCTGCGGTCTTTGGTCTTCGGGATGGACTCGTCCCCATCCCCATCCCCCACCCTCAGAGGCTTTCTTCACTTTTCCTGACTGGTGGCTGGGAAGCAGCCCTTGGCGTTTGTGGTGGCGGCCCCACATGTGGGCCATTGGAGGAGAAAGCCGCCCTCCCTCAGCCCCTCACCCTTGGCTTTTGGCCCCCTCTGCCTCCCAACTGCCAGCGCATTCAATTCCCCGCTTTTGTCCAGGGGCAGGACAGCACCACCTCCTTGGCTCCCCATTCCCGTTTGGAAGCCAAAGTCACTCCTCCAACTGGGGAACTGTGAGCTTCTTGTGCGTGCCGCTGGCTTGGTGGGAAGATCCGCATGGGGATGCTAACCGCTTGTGTGAGGAGTTGGCAACCGGGCATGTGCTGTGCCATTGTTGGTTCTCTGTCAGGGAAGTCCGAAAACAAGTGTCTAGAATTCGATTCAGTGCTCCAGGACCCCCTTTCCTTTCTCCATTGAGAGTTTCTCAACAGAAGCTGCTTTTCGCTTGATTAACTGCAACCAACTCTCTTTGGACTTTTGTGTTTTGGAAACCACATTGCCAGAGGAAGATCGTTAGGTCTGTTGTAAAAGCCCCCAATAAATTCCTCATAATATAAAATGGAGAAGAAAGAATAGAAGGCTTTCATTTATCTTCTTGCCTATTAGTGAAATACTACCGAGTGACCTAGTTCATCTGCATATTAGATGTGTTAGACCTATCTGTGCGTCCCTTCCCTCCCCTTACTTTGTTACCTTGGCAACGATGCGCTGGCACAGAAATTGCAGGAGGCCTGCTGCAGATCCGAGAAGGCAGTTAATGGGGAAATGTGGGGTTTTTCCAAGGTCTTGAGTGGTTAGTAGACAAGAGAGAGGAAGGAGGAAAAATACGAGAGATTTACTCTTCTGGTAATAGTTCCGGAATAGTACTTTAAAATGAATTGGAAGCAGTTTTACCTCAATTTTAAAAGAAAATAGCAGTACAGCCTCTTCTAACTTGAGACTGCCTTTAAAACAACTTTCTTGGTACATTTGGCTGTACTGGCATAGGAGGGGTCAGCTACCGATGGACAGTGGATTCCAGACGTGCCGTTAGGGAGTCTCGACGCTCACTGCTTTGTTTAATAGCACTGGTTCTTCCAGATTGTTTCGTGGTGTCTTATTTTGTCAGGCCAACATTTTCAGGAGACTGAGAAACAGAATTTAAAAATAGGATTTAGTCAGCGGTCGGAGAGCAAAATTGGCTCATCTTCTAAGCTGCATATGTAGTCTGCGTGTCGTGGAGCAGCAAGAAACCTTCACGATTTTCTACAGTGCCTCATCTCACATTTGAGATTGTTGTCCAGAGAAGTAAACTAAATCACCCGAGGCACACATCTGGTTTGAGGTACAGTCTGGACTAAAAATCCGATTTCTTGACTCCAAGGCTAGTGCTCTTTCAACATCAGTCCTGACCTAAAGAAATCACATTTGCTCTGACCTCTGAGGAAAGGTCAGGTGAAGGAACTGTGAGAATGCTGTGCTCTTGAAGCCGGCCACTAGTCAGTGCATCTGGGAAATTGGAGGAGGAGGAGGCACCGTGACCTCAAATTTTAGATCTCTTTTTGTTGGTATTTGTTGATAATAGAAGGAAACCAGGCCTTCTACTGGTGGCTCAGTTGGTTAAGCATCGGCCTTCAGCTCAGGTCATGACCCCAGGGTCCTGGGATCGAGTCCCACATCGGGCTCCCTGCTCAGCAGGGAGTCTGCTCCTCCCTTGGTGCTCCCCCCCCCATCTCAAATAAATAAAATATTTAAAAAAAAAAATAGAAGGAAGCAGATTGAGTCTGGAACCTTGGCTGCTCTGGGAATAAATTGTCAAAGATGTGCCTTGACACGACTCTCTTGGTACCTCCATCTTTTCTAAAGTCCAATTTATCATGCTTTGCAGTGGTGATAGTCCTATGGCATGAGGAGGCCAATGTCCTCTAGGTTTTTCCTCTTGAAAACTTGGGACAAGGACAAGATAGCATGGGGCAGTCACAGACTTTTTGAAAAGAGACTTTTATTAGGAGCCAGTTTTTTCAGTATGGTACAGGATTCTGGTCATGCCTTTGACCTGGAAAGCCTGCAGGTAAAAGTGGGAACCCATTCTGTCTTTGCAAGTACCTGTGTGTGTGCGCTTCTCACTTGTGAGTAAATATGTTTTCTCACCTGTGGGTTATTTGTTCATTTAGTCATCTGTTCAACGGTTGTTGAGCTTGTATTAGGTGCTTTTGCAGTACGATGGTGCTTGGGAAGCAGAGCTGAGTATTATACACAATCTCCAGCCTCAGTAATACTTAGGCGTATATGGTTGTTCAGTAACTGGAAAATTTTAAATAAAAAGAAATGAGCGTTTTGACTGCTTATATTTAATGTTAAGGACTGAATAACTTTTTCACAAGATGGCAGTAATTAAAGTGTCCTTATTAGTAAGAATAAATTAGGAGGTCTCTGTAAGGTCTCACCACTCGTTTTTCTCAAAACAAGTTTGGGTGCCACAGGGTAGAGTGGGTCCCGTGGCCTTTGGCTCGGGGGGTATTTTGAGACTGGAGGGTGGGCCTGGGGTTAGAGAGGGAGCCGGGGCCGACTATGGCGAGTTCCAAAGTGCGTGCGTGCGTGTGTGTGTGTGTGTGTGTGTGTAAATACCACAAAGACCTACTGACTGTTCAGTGGAAGTTGGTTGGGAATAGGGAGCAGTGAAGCCGTGAATTGTAGCAGGTGCAATTTACAAAATACCTGCCACGACCCAGGCTCCCTGTGAAGCGCCTTACATGTATTCTCCCACTTACTCCTCTTAACGCACGAGGGCGGGCTGCTTACATATTTCCTTATCACCGATGAGAACGCTGGTGACAAGAGGACCAGCAGCGTGGACAAGGTCACGTGGTTATGTGCGGGCGCTTAAGTCCACACAGGGCTCTCTCAAGCTGGAAAGTTGTCAGGACCGTGGGACTGATTTTCTTCCTCCTTTTTAACCGTTCACTGCCATCTCCGTGGAGACAAAATAAAGGAAGATTATACTGGTGTGTCAAGAATAAAAGTGGACGGGCGCCTGGGTGGCTCAGTCGTTAAGCGTCTGCCTTCGGCTCAGGTCATGATCTCAGGGTCCTGGGATCGAGCCCCGCATTGGGCTCCCTGCTCTGTGGGAAGCCTGCTTCTCCCTCTCCTACTCCCGCTGCTTGTGTTCCCTCTCTCGCTGTGTCTCTCTCTGTCAAATAAATAAATAAAAAATCTTTAAAAGAAAATAAAAGTGGAAATCCTAGGACTAAACTGGTAAAATGAAGTAGAAATGAAAGGAGTCGCATACCTAGCCTTGACTTCCAACCCACTTTGCCCGTATTATTTCAGTTGACAAGTTGGATTTGGGTTAGGTTTAGGGGGATGGGGGAGGTAGAGGGTGGGTGACTTCTGGTTGAATACGACATTTTGTGTTCTAGATGTAAGTAGATATGCTGCTCCTCTTTGTAGATACCAAGGGCTGTGTTTTGTTTTTGTCTTACGCAGGGAATTCACAATCAATGGTGGTTATTTTCCATCTCTTGTGGGTACCATGCTACCATGCATCCTTGTCTTCATTCCAGTCACTAGTGCTTTGAAATAGATCAAACCAATGTTATCCCTGCCTTCAGGGAGCTTGCAGTTTAACAAGGGGGACCCCCACGTTAATTACAATATACATTTGGCCCTTGAACAACGTGGGAATTAGGGGCACCGGCCCCCATGCAGTTGAAAATTCATGTATAGCTGTTGACTCCCCCAACATGTAATAGCCAAGAAGCCTTACTGATAACATAAACAGCCGATTAACACGTATTTTGTAACACATGCGTATGTGTTATATACTGTGTTCTTATAATAAAGTTAGCTAGAGAAAAATGTTAAAATCACAAGCAAGAGAAAATGCATTTACAGTCCTGGGACTGTATTTATTAGGAAAAAAAATATATCTGCCTCTAAGTGGACCTGTGCAGTTCAAACCTGTGTTGTTCAAGGTTCAGCTGTAGTGAGATTAGTGCCCGGAGGCACTGATAAAGAATATAGTGTGAATTCATCTTTGAATTTTAGTGATATGGAAAATAAGCTAGTGGGGATATATTTTGGACTTTATTTTACAAGGAGCTTCGGGAAGTCCTAAAGAAATTGTTCTGCAGAATTGTTTGCCCCAAGACTTGTGATTTTTAAGCTTACTGTAGAGATTGCTCTGGGTTTCTTGACGAGGCTTCTGGTCACATCTGTGTGTGGCAAGTCAACGTGTGATGAATGCCATCCTGCACTTACTATCAAAACTGAAGGCAAATCTCTTCTGCATGCTTTTCCACTGCATTTTCTTTGTTACTGCATATGTGGTGCGCATCAACTTTTTTTCCTTGCAGGTTTGCATGAATTTGGTCCTAGACAGCATCCCAATCTGAACCAGATTACTAGTGGTAATCTCTCAGGGCCAGACCTCCTCCTGGTCAGCCTCTGAATCTCTCCCTACTGGGCCCTAAGTGACCTTGATGTCTATTTGGTCTTGTGAAGAATAGTGTCATTTGGTTTCATGCTGTGGGTCTCTTAGAAATCACATTTATAGGCAAGAGTACTGGCTGCATAGGTTCCTTGGAAATATTTCTAGTGCTCTTTTGGAAAAGAAAGTTGGTTGGAGCTGAAGGCAAAGGGAAAGAATAACCTTTTCCTTTTTAATGCGCTACAAAGTGTGTGCTAATGATGTAATTACAATATATTAAGATGTTAATACAATAAATACAAAGTTAATCCATTTTGGACTTTATTGTATCGTGCTGTCCTTGTTTGTGGAGTAATGTAATTGGGACAGAGTAATTGGTACCCTACAGAGGGATTAGCAGCAAAGATTGAGATAAAGGCACAAGGCGAGAAAAGGAGTTGCGTACAGGACAGGAGTGTAGAAAGTGCTGAGCGCGGGAAGTCCTCCCTGAGGGTGATGTTGAGCTTTCCTGACTCTGCTCACCCATGTCCATGTCTGCTAGTGATGTCGGCGGCGTTATCCAGGTAAAACGGATTGGAAAGGGCGGAGCTCTGAGGCGGACCCCCTCCTTCTCTGGAAGCAGTTTGGGAGGAGGAATGACATTCCAGCCAAGCCACCAGCGCTCAGTTGGGCTCTGCTGTGTCCTCAGAAAGGTTTTCCCATCTCTAATTACACGTTTTTGTTGTTTTGTTATTAAAATATCTTTTTGGTCCTCATTTGTTCTACGCAAATCTTAGAAAATGAGAAGCCAAATCAGGAGGAGTTCCTCAAAATGAGTACTTGTGTTTATGGGAGAGCATGGTGGGCCTCTCAGGGCCAACAAATTATTCCAGTTAATTTTTCTTGCCCCTTTTTATTGGTTCTGGGGTTTCTAATGATCAGCCTGTGCTTCCAGATTGAAGTCATTAACTCTGACCCACATAGGGATTTGAGAAGAGGCAGTAGAGAGGAGGGAGTGGAGATCGAGCCGGAGTCTGTTGTTTTCCACAGAAATTACAGTTGGAAAAAACCTCCAGGAACGAGGTTACATGCTTCTCCGTGGCTCCTGCCAGGGCAGCAGAGAGGAAGGTCTTTCTACACCTGTCCGCACATGGCTGGAGTTGTAAATATTCTTAAGTGGCAGGCTTCTCATTTTTAATGGAAAAATAGGCCTTCGTGTTATTAAAAATTCTGTGGTTTGGCTTTAAAATCAACTAACTCCACAAGCGAATTGGACTTGATTTTTTGTTTTCTTTTAATTATTTGTGCCCCAGTGTTGTTCATGATTCACGCTGGCTTTCATGGTCCTCACTTGGTGACCTGGTGTCTGTCCTTGACTTTTCTCTGGGCAGCCTTCTCCAGGTGGCATGGCCATGCTGCCCGCTGCTCTGTGCAGGAAAGGTGAAGAAGCAAGATCAGAGGGGGCTCCTAGCCCACCTGGAAGTCTGAGCCTGGGGTAATTATACCCTCAAAATCTTTCCAGTTTGCCTCAGGGTAAAAGAGGTCAGCCCGGCCTCACTAGAACTAGCAGTCTGGGTCAGGAGATGTTTCCACGGACTGGGGTCAGTAGGCTGGTCTCTGCGGCTGCCTCCATCAGCCCCCATCTGCACTAGCTGATCATAATGGGAGGTCATCACCTACAATAGTTTCTCAGACCTCTGTGTGTAAAAACTTCATCTAAACGCGTATGTTTGCAATTGCGATGGGCAAGAGCTTATTTTTCTTGGAGGAACAGTTCCGTTTCACCTACTATTTCTATTTTCTCTAGGCAAATAGGTAAAGTTTTTTTTCTTTTTTTCCCCCTAGATGAAACCTGGAGAGAATCACTAATGGAAAAAAAATGCTGTTGTGTAATATGAAAATGTCACAGAGCAGATATCTTAGGCAGTCATCATATATGCATATAAATTCTTTTGTAGGATGATTTAAACATCCTTTTGGACCAAAAAAATTTTTTTAAAAAACCTAATGTGACATATAAATACAAGTGTGTGAAAAATTTCACATATACTGTCACATAAAATTTCCCATAATTACAATGACATAATTTTTTTTTGTTTTTTTTTTTTTTTAGTTTTCTTGTCTGTCCTTCAATTGTTTATGGAGATCTGACTTGAGTAAACATAACCTGGGAGCTTTTGCTTTCCACAGATAAGCCTAAATGCCCTCTTTGATGCTGCATGAGGTGGCTGGGATTAGAGAAAGTCTTGAAAAGCAACATGGGTGATGGAGAGTGATAGCTGTACGTGGCAGCCTTAATGTTGGAGCACATTCTCGTAATGCGGTTTTCCTGTCTTTATTGTTATCTTACAGTTTTACTGGGAAAACGAATCACAATGTTATTTCAAAGAAGTATTGAAAAATAATCAAATTTAACAGAAAATGGAGCTCTGGCCTTTGGTTAAACATTCATTGACTCCGCTTGCGCTCTTGCGGGCTCGCTCGCTCTCTTAAAACAGAACCACGAATCCTTTCTGCATAGTTGCACGGGTTGTGCTTTTAACTCTTTCTAAGATGATTCACTGGTTTAGGGCTCCAGAGATTCACCTGGCTCCTGGCTCACGTGTGAAATGCTGCACCTGGCGTGGGGTGGGGTGCATAGGTTTGTGGAGGTTTAGAACTTTTTTTTTTCCACCGAGGTTATGGTGGTTCTGATACAGGAAGAGGAACATGCGTGAGGATGCTGGAGAATGCCAGGACGAAGCTGGGAGTGTGGAGGGAGCAGGGCCGGCTGGGGCTCACTGGGCACACGGAGGTTTTGTGGCAGCTGACCTTGCCCTCTCTGAGGACCTAGGGACGGTGGCTACTCTGCTTGAGCAGCTTTGTGTGGAGGAAAGCTGCCCACCACCCAACTCCTCCACCCAGCACATCTCCCTATGTCTTTGGCATTTGTAATCCCATCAGGGATAGTTCTTATGTACTAGAGAACACAGGACAACGGTCAGTGTTTTTGGGGTGTATGCAGGTGAAAGGTAGACCGTCCTTATTCTCTCTAGAAGATTTCCACTGGTGTGGTGTGGGGAGGTGTGCCTTGAGGGGAGTGCCCTGCTCAGGGTAGAGGAAGAGACTCCCAGGATGGCCAGAGGAGGACTGGAGAAGCAGCAGAGAGCTGTGCTGGACCAGGGAGGAAGGCGGCGGCCCCATCCCCCCCGAGAGAGTGGGACCAGAGTAATTTGCTGTTTCTTCCCTAGTCTAATGGGACAGAGGCAAGAACTGGAAGAATGTTCAGGTACGGGCAGATGCACAGTTTTGTTTAGCCTTTCAGATGCAGTGTGCCAGGAGGACCTCTTTCTCAATGCTCGTTTCATCCTAGGGCTCAACAGTCCTGTCTGTTTTACAGAACTTCACATTCCTCTGCAGTGAATTTCAAAAGTCTCCAATCCAGTGGGCGTGATTTTTTCGAAATAAAGGGCAGACTATTCTCAGCTTTCAGAAAGGGAAGGGACTGTGACTGTTTTGTTTGCATCCTATCCCCCAAGCCCAGCGTAGGGTTTGGCGTATTATAAATGCTAATAAATAACTGGTGGAAAGAGAGGAAAAATCTAGGGGTTATTGTTTGGGAAAAGGCCGCGAGGGAAATTCATCTCTTGAGTAGATAAACCGAATTTAATTCTGGGATTATTTTCTCTTTAAGGGTAAGCTTTTAGGGGGATGGTGAGTGAACTTTTTTCACAGGTGGGTTGGCTCTTTGGGGATCAAGGTGATGGGGTTTTCAGCTCATGTTTCAAGTTCATGCGGGGGGTGGGGTGGGGAGGGTCAGTGAGACTTGGGACTGCCTCCGGACCACACAACTTTGCATAATTGATTAACTCTGCATAGCTGTTTGCATTTCTTTCCTAAAATAAATTTCGTTTTCTAATTAGCTCTCCAGAATTGATAAGTGCCAAAAAACAGGATGTGTGTTGAATCTTCTGATCTGATGTGGACAGCTCCTCCAAAAGATATAATTAATGATCTTGAATCTCTCAGGGCATTCTTAGTTCCTGAATTGGTAAACAGGTCTCTGAAAATTGCTAATATTTGCTGTTTACCATGTGCCGGGCATTGAACTGAGGACTTCATCTAGTTACTTCCTTTGATTATCTTTTTGTCATAACAGACCCCCTAAGAATTAGCCCCGTGAGTATCTCCATTTCTAGCTGCGGGAACTGATTCACAAAGAGGTGAAGTCCCGCAGCGTTGACACAGCCGGTAAATAATAGAGTTGGCTTGGAGTCGGAACAGCTGGGCTCTGAAGGCTAGGTGATCTTGCCGCTTTTCTTTTTCCTGGGCGGTCCAGTTTTCCTTGATGCTTCTCCACTTCAGCTGTCTGTCTTCCTGACACTCTTGTCAGATGCGAACTGCTGTGAGTGGCTACAGTACCAGTCTGAAAGAAATGGACCCAAGTACCATAATAACCTGGGTTAAAGATGCTGGCAAATCGCATCACTTGCATGATGATAGGTCATGATCACTTGATGCGTTTGCAAATCAATTTTGGAGCAATATGATGAGGGAAAGGTGTGTATTTTACACCAGCAGAGACACTTGGGTAGGAGAAGCCAGATGTTGAGACACTTGGAGCTTCAGAGTGGAAAATTAAGATTCTGGTTGGCTCGCCTGTTGGAAAATTTTAAGGGCAGTAAACCTTTTAAATTCAGTACATCAGTGATTCTGGATGAGAAGTGCCAGGTACTGTATTTTGCAGCCCTTCAATACGATGCGTTAGCATTGTGGCTGATCAGCAGGGGTGATGCTGCTGCTTTTCTGTTCATAGAAATAAGAGAAGATGAATTGTTTCATAATTTAGTTTTAGAATTTGGTTTTTATTTTATTTTTTTAATAAAGATTTTATTTATTTGATAGAGAGCGCACAAGTAGGCTGGCAGGCAGGCAGAGGGTGAGGGAGAAGCAGGCTTCCCGCGGAGCAGGGAGCCTGATGCGGGGCTCAGTCCCAGGACCCTGGGATCATGACCTGAGCCCAAGGCAGATGCTTAATGACTGAGCCACCTAGTGCCCCAGATTTTGGTTTTTGTTTTAAAGCAGAATATAAAACCAGTTTTTAATCTCCATGAATATCAGGATAGAGGACTTAAGAAAAAGCAATAGCTAAGTTCATGCTAGGAAAAATCTTTATTAGTCATGACCTCTTTTGAATCAAAATGTCTAGATAATCAGATAATCAACATGTTTAGATACTCTAATTTGGTGGATGTGCAATTGTTTTTTTCTTTTTAAATTTTTAAAAATTTTTATTTATTTTTAAGATTTTATTTGTCAGAGAAGACACAGAAGCAGAGGGAACGGCAGGCAGAGGGAGAAGCAGGCTCCCGCAGGGAGCCTGTTGTGGGGCTTGATCCCAGGACCCTGGGACCATGACTTGAGCCAAAGGCAGACACTTGACCGACTGAGCCACCCAGGGGCCTCTCCTTTTTTTTTTTTTTTTTTTTAAAAGGCAAAATATATGGATATTGTGGACTTGGCAGTATAACTTTAAGATTGTGGCATTATGGAGTGATTTTTGAGTTAAATATGAAGTTTTATTAAGATAGAAAAGCAGATGTGTGCACATAAACTGAGGGAGGGGAAAAAAAATACTGTTTATCTTCTTATAAATCATGTGAAATCCAGAAGGTGAGAGAATACTCTAGGCCTTCAGAGAAAGGAAATAACTTTTTTTTCTTTTAAGGAAGTTGAATGGGCATGGCTTTGTATACGGTATTCAGGGTATTGTACTGTAGCTTCTAATGAAAGAGGAAAAAGTTCATAGAATATTGTGTGAGGTACTGATTGTTTAGAAAAAACTTGAAACCATAAGGAGTTTCTTTTTTCTCCTGTTAATTGAGATATGTAAAAGAGCTTGGATATTATTTCCTGACCCTCCTTTTCATTCTGAAGAAAAGGAACCCATGGGTCAACCCCAGTGCTCTGGCTGGTAGTCACCAAGTAATCACAGATACCTGGTGAATAGAGGAGAGAGTAAGTACAAGGAGCTGGGGAACAGTGGTCACTGGGAGCTTGCAGACTGTTCAGGTAATACGTATGTTGAAGAGCTTAGAGGGGAAAGATGAGCATTTCTGTTGTCTCATTGGGAAAAAGACTGACAGTATGGCTCTTCTTTAAAAACACCCCCCCCATTATAGATAAACTGTGTTCAAATCATCCCCCCAAATTCAGAGAACCTGTATATGAATATGAGCTTGAGAGAGAGGTGTGTATGTAGTGCTTGTCCATGCTAATTTATAAATCTAAAGTAATTTTACATTTTTCCCCAAATACTTGTATATATACAATATACTTCTATTTGTGCTTCATTTTTTTTTTTTTCCAATTTACCACTCCATAGTGAGCTTTCCTCTGTGTCACTAGATATTCTTTGAAAAGGGGACTTGTAAGCTCTGCATCCCTGTGGCTTTGGAGAGTGGATTTGTCTATTGCCACTTGGCTCTCAGTGTCCCAGTGTCCGCTGTGTTTGCACCTCTTGGCTCCTCTGTACACCCCGGCTCCCACCGGCTTCAGCCAGCTAACTCTTAGTCTTCATCGTACTCTTTCTTACTTAGATGGATTTAAATAAAGCGGAGAGTGGGCAAAGACTGTTTTCGCTGGATTACAAAAAGTAGGCTTGGTTGGGCAGAACCCTTTCTGACCTGTTCAGTACGGTTCTCATGTATTGTGTGTCCATGGTGGGTCCGGCTTCCTGTGAAGCACCCTTCATGCTTTCACATAATATTCTTAGTTACCCTGGCTTGGAGGTGGCTTTCTCATTTTAGAAAAGATGAAACCAAGACTGAAAGTAAGGTACCAGCAGAGCCGGGATGGGAAGCTGCATCTGTCTCTGTGTCCTTTGATCACACTACTGTTTCTTTTCCTGGTGACTCACTAGGCCATTGCCATGGAAGGAGGGGGAGAGATCTTAGTCCCGCACATGATGAACCAGCACAGCTTGTTAACCACTACCGTGTCCCTTTGAGACTGCTAATACAGATGGTCCCCTGATTGAGGATCATTCAACTTAACGATTTTTCGACTTTACAGCGGTACAAAAGCAATGCATATTCAGCTGAACCCATACTTCAGATTTTGAATTTGGACCGTTTACCAGGTTAGTGATGGGCGGTACTATAGATATTCTCTCGTGATGCTGGGCAGTGGCCGCAGCCTATCTCCCAGGCAGCCACGTGATCCCAAGACTAAACAACCCATATACTTATAACCACTCCGTTTTTCACTTTCAGTACAGTATTCATTAAATTGCACGAGATCGTCAACACTTTATTATAGACCAGGCTTTCTATTAGATGATTTTGCCAACCGGTAGGCTAATGTAAGCATTCTGAGCCTGTCTAAGGCATGCTATGCTAAGCTAGGATGTTTGGTTAGGTTAGGTGTATTAAATGCATTTTCAACTCAGGATATTTTCAACTTAACGGTGCGTTTATTGGGATGTAACCTCATTGTAAGTTGAGGAAGACCGAGTCCTAAAATCCCTTAAGTCTCTGGGAGAATGCTCGAGATCTCTGAGGAATAACTTTAAAATCCCATGAGGATTAGTCTTCTGTTATATGCATGTATGTAAACTAAATGCTCTTGATGGAGAACAGAAAAATACTCTTTAACAGAATTTCTGGTCCACGAGGGAGGAACCCTGCCAATCATTAATAGTTGGTAAGTTTACAAAAATTACATGCAACTCGAGTTCCGCTAAGTGTTAAACCTTTAAACGTTTGCGAGCTTAATGATTTTGGTGACAAGGGTTAACTTAAGGATTAATGAGTCAAGGGATCTAGAAAGTTAGAATTTCTCTTTGTACCAGTTTAGTTCAACGAGTACTTTCCCAGGCCACATGGAGTCGATAGCCTTGTAGGAAGTTCTTGGCCTTTTTTCTAAATGATGAAATCGTGGCCAGCTTTGTAAATATAGTTTATTCTTGACTCTGTAAACCATGGGTCAGATTAATTTTATAATGCCCTAAGGGAAGCGAGTTGATGAAGAGCTGGTTTCTCTGCTTCTTAGCAGTGTTAATGACCCACTTCCACCATGAGATTCCAATGTTCTTGAGTTGTCTAAATGCTTTAGTGTTCCTTGCCATGTAATTTTAAACTACATGAAGGCGCACTTTTTTAGATAATTTTTATTCAGATTTTGCTTAAAAAATAAACCAGACTAAAATCTAGAACATTTCGTGTTGCTGCTTATTCCGATTGTTTAGTCATTGGTGGGTGATAGGAGGAGAGGAACCAGAACTCAACAGTTTGAGGATTCTTGCTTTCAAATCAAAATAGTATTAGATGACTTTTTTTTTTTTAAGATTTTATTTGAGTGCGCGAGTGAGCTGGGGGAGGAACAGAGGCAGAGGGAGAGAGTCTGAAACCGACTCCATGCTCAGTGCAGAGTCCAACTCGGGACTTGATCTCACGACTGTGAGATCATGACCTGAGTGGAAATCAAGAGTTGGGCGCTTGGATGACTGTGCCACCCAGGTGCCCCAGATGACTGTTTTTGTATGGTTTCAAAACCTGATTCATTTATCTACTTTAAAGCAGAGTTACTCTGATGGAAAAGTTGGTATTTGATGACTTGGAATTACAAAATGCCATAGACAATAGATAGGAAGAATTGTTCAGAAGATATATTTGCTTGTGTGTGTGTGTTTGTATCACTAGGTCAAACCATAGAAAAGAACGAAAATACTGGGTCTCTCAGCTTGTTTACCCAATGTCTCTTGGAAGAACCCCTTCAGACATTTCTAGAAATGATTAGAGTTGCTGGGGTTGGTAGCCATGCACAAAGCATGAACAGAACCAAATAAAAATTTTTTAAATTAAAAAAAAATGTGCTTTTCTGGTTGTGGCTCTGTGCAGTAAGGAACTCTCGTCTACATTTGCAGCCATGGGGTCCATGGCCCTTCTGTAGTCCATGCAGGTCTTTGGATGCAAGAAGGTGGCCACACACTGGGCAATGGCTTCATCAAGGTGAACAGGCTGCCCCTCAGGATGATGAGCCACGCACGCTGCCTCACAAGCTACTGGAACCTGCTCTGCTCTGGACAAGGAGCGATTTGCCAGGGTGGACATCTGAGTCCACATGAAGGGTGGTGGTCATGTGGCCCAGATGTATGCAGTCTGTCTCGAAAGCCCTGGTGCCCTATGACCAGAAATACGTGGATGAGGCTTCCAAGCAGAGCAAAGACATCCTTATCCAGGATGACCAGACCCTGCTGGTAGCTGATCCCCATCGCTGCAAATCCCCAAAAGTTTGGAGGTCTTGGTGCCCGTGCTTGCTACCAGAAATCCTACCCATCAGCCCATCATGAGGATCAGGGTTCACCTTTATAATAAACGATGGTCGTGGAGAAAAAAAATTAAAAATGTGGTGATGGAGAAAGAAGTATGTGTTCCGAACACCCCGCCAGCCCCTCCACCGTAGGAAAAATGGGTTTGTAGCATTTTTCTTGGGGTGGAGTGCATGTTACTTCAGTGCAGTCCTTGATGAAAACAGCATATGGTTAGTTTTATGAGGACTTAGAGACAGATGGTGACCTATGGGCTAATTATGCAGTGGGCAAGATTCTTTGAACAAATCACTGTGATTGTGACATGGCTCTCAGGAGTTAGACAATCTGGACTGTTTATTGTCACATAAGGTAAACATGTTCCAGGTGAATGAGGAAAAGGTGCTACAACTTTTCATCTCCATATTCACTTTAGTGGCTACAGGCGAAAAGGGAGGCAAGAGGCTCAAAGAGGCAGTACCCCAAAGCTGTGGCTTATGTGAGGGTGGCATGATTCGGGGGCGGCCGCCTTTCTGGAGGGCTGAGGGTTTCCCCTGTGAAACATCACCATTTTTCTCTTAATTGCTTTGAATGGACCGCTTTCTGAAGTCCTCCTTGCCCTCTGGAAACAGAACGTCGGGAATGTAAGCTGAGGGAACGGCAGGCAGAGGGAGAAGCAGGCTCTCTGCTGAGCAGGGAGCCCGATGTGGGGCTCGATCCCAGAGAGAGAGATGAACGGGCCAGGCAGTTTCTACCTCCGAGCTTTCCCACGTGCTCTCCAGTTCTCCTGGAGCACCTGTTTGTGGACAGCCCAGGACTCCGTTTTGCCCAGCCCAGCTCATGAAGACCGCCTCCCTGCTGCTTTTCCCTGACTTGAGAAGAAGTTTCCTTCCCCACGTGGACATAATTTTTACTCAACTATTTGCTTATGATATCACGTCTCCTTCCCCTAAATGTAAGCTTCACAAAGGCAGGGGCTTTGTTTGTCCTCTGCTGTGACCTCAGCCCCTGGAACAGTGCGGGCATGTGGCAGTATCTAGATACTTGCTGAGGGAAGTAATTGAGGAGTTAAAACTCCTTTAATTTTCATAACTGTGCCGCAACCTAGGCCTTGTTTGTATTCTGGTCAGCTATCCATCTCGTGTATCGCCCCTGGGCTCCCAGTTCTAGTGTTTGGCCCACTGTCGTGGTGGTGTCTTTCTTCTCTGTGTCCCCCACTGGACTATGCCATCCTTAACAGTGGAAATGTTGGAGGTTCATCATTGTGTCCACAGTGCCTAGTGATGCTTACTGGTACTGGTTTATTAAATGTATGAACAAACTAATTCAACCAAGGGAAACAGTCACTGCCCTGGGCTCTTTTCTTCACAAACTGCTATGCGGTAGAGGGTTTCATGCCCATTTTACAGATGCTCAACTTGAGAGAAGCAGTTATGATTTAAATCCAGATGTCTGACTTCAAGGCCTGTCTGATATATTGGTAGTTCCTAACCTTTTTAAGTACAAGGACCCCCCCCCCTTTTCACTGTCGAATTTCCCAAACCTCCCACGATAGATGTATTTTAATTTTTATTTCTTATTATTTTTAAAGATTTTATTTTATTTTTTAGAGCAGTTTTAGGTTTACAGTAAAATTGAGAGGATGGTACGGAGATTTCATGTGCATCCCCTGCTCTCACACACACATGACCTCCCCCATTATCAGCGTTACTCCCCAGAATGGCAGGGATGAACCTACATGGACATGTTATAATGCCCGAAGTCTTCAGTTTATCTTAGGGTTCACTCTCGGTGTTGTCTATTCTGTGGGTTTGGGCAAATGTAGAATGACACCCACCATTAGAGTGCATGTATTTTTGCTTATCTGATAGAATGGAATTTTATTATACAATTTTTGGAAGTGTAATAGTACTTTTGTTAATGTTTTAATTACACTAACGTTACACATTTGAAAAAATAGCTGACCCGCTCTATGGGAAGCCTTCTTGTCTGTGACCATTCTTGGTGCTCCCGGGAGCTTGCCGGCCCCTCGCACACACTGTCCCCCTGGCAGCCCTGGGCCCACCTGTCACCACATCTGCCCACCCGCTGCCTCCCCTCTGTCAGTGGCCACAGACTTCTGGGTGGGCCCATTTCTTCACATGCCCTTCAGGATGTGATGTGTCCTCAGCTGTCCCTTTTGTCACTGTAGTCCGGGGCCAGCCCCTTCCCTCACTTCTAATTTGTTGCTTTATCATAAGTCTCTGGTTTGAAAGCCAGGTAATGCAGCCTGCTAGAAATCGTTGGGGTGAGGAAAGTGGACAGACAGGTGGGCTCCGAGTGAGCTGCAGGAACTCCTACTACCTGGGGTTCCGTCCGTCGGGGATGTTCGTAGGCCCCGGGAGGCCTGATTCTTGGGCCTTCGCAGGTACTGACGGCCGTCACCCGCTTACTTCCTACATACTAGCTAGTTTCACTTTGTTCTGTGGGAGGACGGTTGTGGACTTAGAGGGGGTAGAGAGGAGGAAATGCGGGGGAAGGTGAAAGTGCATTGACCTGGTCCAGGGTGAACAAGGGGGAGAGTCGGTGTCATGTCGATCCTTCCTCAAGACCCTCTCCTTCTGTGTCCCTCCATCCCTGACAATGTCCCTTCTTCTCTGACAGTGTCCCTCCCTCCCTGGCTGTGTCCCTCCCTCCCTGGCTGTGTCCCTCCCTCCCTGGCTGTATTCCTCTCCCTCTGTGTCCCTCCCTCTGCTAAGTTACCCTGGCTCTCAGCTGGTTCAGATACTGTCTGGTCTTTCTTCATCTGCGTGTTTTTTCCTTCTGACCCTGTAAAGGGCTGAAATTTGCATTCGGGATTTATATGTGCTTATACACAGGCAAATTAGGGGTACAAACAAGCTACTCCAGTGAACTGTAACCTGTCTACGACAGGGGAATATTAGTTTTTGTTGTGCTGCTTTATCACAGACCATAGCTAAAATTGCTTTCATGTAGGAGTCTCTAGACGGCAGCCCCAGGGTAACCAAGTCCCACCTAGTGCATCTCCAGCCATTTGCCATTGTCTGTGCCCCTTCTCCATGATAAGGTTGAAAAGCCACCACAGAAATGAGATATTGCACCCATCTATCAATTTACTCATCCGTCTGCCCATCTCTTCATATCCTAATAATTTTTAATTTTTCCAAAACCAAGATTTAATATATTTGAATATATACAATTTAATATATATTAAAACAATACATGGTTTAAGGAGTCATAATGTAAGGTAGAGGATATGTAGCTAGGCTCTGGCATTGGAATATCTAATGAACAATAAATATTTGCTTTTAACATTTTACTTTTTTGTCTTTGTTTACTTTTAACAAGGAGAATGTGTGAAGGGAAAATAAGGGATAAAAGTAATGCTTTTACACTGGTAGGCAGTTGAACTTCTGAGAGTGTGCTGCAAATGTTTTCTGAACCTCCTATCAGCCGGTGCAAAAAGTGAAACACAGTCAGCCTCATGCTACGAAATACATACTACTGCTTAGAGAAGTCAGAGAACCTGTGAAGTCCTTACAGTAAATAAGAATTTTTAGGGCAGCTTCCTATAATGTTCCTCCGTGTTGGCTAGTGGAACAACCAAAAACATCTGCATAAGAGCAGTCTACCAGGTCTTCTGCAAACACAGCTAGTACATTATACTCAGGTGAGGGTGGAGGGTGGGGTTGAGGGAGAAAAAATGTAGGCAGGAGGTATGAACTCTAACCAAGACTGTCTCTGCTTTTGCTATCTCTGCATTTCTTTTATGTGGATCATTCATGCTCTTAGCTCTGTCTTTTCCTGTGTACCTCCGGTGACCCCGTCGTGGTAATTGAGGAAGATCCTTTGTCTTTCCGAGATTTCCCAATTTTAAGTGGCCCTAAAATATTTTCTTTGGCTTATGCACTTGAGATTATTACTCTTCTGGAAGAGTCTTTTGGGTTGCAAGATAACAGTATCCTGGAATTGTCTTGCTTTCTAATTTTGCCTTATCAGCTCTGAGATTTTGTGATCTCTTAAATTTTCAGTGAGTGGAAAATTAAATTAATATGAGTTACAGTTTGGGAATTCTGTACGAGATGATGAAACTAGATGAGTGTGTGGTCTTTACGTAGGCAGGCAGTGCGTTACGTAAGGGTTTGGTTTTTGGCCTGAATAGTTAGATGTTTGCCTTTTCTTGGGCTGTCATAGATTTGGCATCTGTCTTTATTTTATTATTGGGAGTTTTCTACACATGTTGCCTCAATCTCTCAGCAAAGAGCACATTTTCTAGTCCTCTTGCTATTTTCACCATGTAGAGAATGAAAGAAAGTGGGGCACCAGGGTGGGGGTGGCTCAGTTGGTGAAGCGTCTGCCTTCAGCTCAGGTCATGATCTCAGGGTCCTGGGATGGAGTCCCTCATTGGGCTCCTTGCTCGGCAGGAAGCCTGCTTCTCCTTCTCCCTCTGCTGCTCCCCCTACCTGTGTGCGCACGCTCTCTCTCTCTGACGAGTAAATAAATAAATCTTTAAAAAAAAAAAAGAATGAAAGTTAGATATCAGTTGATATTTGATTTAAAAATCAATGAGATGAAAAAATAACATTGCTTCTTCTCCTTAAAAATGAGTTAGCTCTTTTGGCTGAAAAAGTTTGGTTCTTTCCCCCATGGTGTTCATTATTTTAGATGTCCCTGTTGTCCTCTGTGCATACCCTCATTGTACCACCTCTATTTACCGAAATAGCAAATTAACCTGCCCATCAACACCACTAGACTAAGCTCTCTGAACAGGGCCCCCAGTGACTGGTAGAGTCCTATATGGCGTATTGTCAATACTCAGTCAACTTCTGTGAAGAGAAAAAGGTGCCCGGCAGTATAATAAATACCTTCCTGTCCCAGTCAGTCATTGGCTTGCCTGTGGTTACTATGTGTCATCTCAGATGAACATCTCAAGCCGAATTCAGGTTCACAAACCTCCTCCCTGTGTTGTAGAGATGGGGAGTCCCCGAAATTGAAAATCTCAAGAGTTCTCTTTGCATCTTTGTTGCCTCTTTATGTTTCTCTTGTCATTTCCTTTTCTTTCCCCCCCCCCCCCCCCCCACCTTCCGCAGTCCTCTTGCCTCTTGTCTCTCGTTTATCTTTTTCGGTTCCCTGTGGCTTTTGAGCGAACTTTGCTGACATGATCCCCCCTTGCTTTCCCAGCCCCCCCCCCCCCGCAGATGGCAAAGGGGGTGTTCCCAGGAGCTTTTACAGAGCAGCGGATTCCAGGGGATGTCCTTGGTTCTTTGAGGACCCTCAGCTGTGTAGGCTCAGCAGCAGATTCAAGGAGCACAGCGAGTTCATCTCTCCCTTGCGTCGGCCGGGTTCAGGAAGTGGATATAGAAAGCCAGATTCCCAGCTTCCTGACTTAACCTGAGAATGGAACTGTTTCTCTTGCCATTTCATGGCCGGGGATTGTAGAGTGGGAGCAATCGGCACACATTCTCTTCCTGTAGCCAGGCCGGCCTGGGGAGCCAAATCATTATCAGAGGCTCAGTTGGCCTGTCTGGACTAAAAACAAAGAGAAGTGACGTGTCAGAGGGCATCAGGTTAAGTCCAGGACGTCCATTTCTCGGTCAGGACGCTTGCCAGTGGGAACACCCAAACGGAACCGACATAGGCTGCCTGCCTCTTGCCCTGCAGCTGGGCTGACTTTGCCCAGAGACCCTGGGATGTTGCCTTCCCTTCTCTCCGCTGCTCTCAGCGGCCAGGCTGCCGTGGCTTTCTTAAAATCTCCACTTTTCTCTCCGATCTCACCAGGCCCCATCTGACGGACATCCTTGCTCCTAGATTCAACACTTTCAATTTTGTAAGTCTTAGAGCTGTTTCTCTGGGATGTCTTTGCACCTCTTGACTGTAAAAATTTAGTGCTGAGCACAGTATGATTTTCCCAATTTCAGAGCCCTACTGTTAGTTCACCCCCTGCCTCCCCACCCCATAGCTCTTTTCTTCAGAAACCTTTTATGCTCCCTGACTCTTACTGATGGAAGTCGAAATTTCTCTGCCTCGTCTTCGAGGTCCTCTTTCAGCCCTCCTGAGCTATCCGGCCTTCCTTTCTACCCTCTTCCTGTTGAGTAAGCCGCCCAGAGCTGAAGCGCCAGTGTTAAGTCCTCTTTGGTCTCTGCCGGAGTTTTCTGAGCCCTAAAGATTTGTCTGGTCTGTCTCAAGGATTGTTGTCAGGGCCAAATAAGATGGTGTGTTTTCATTTATTTATTGGTGCAGGATTGTGCATGGGTGAGGGGAGTTTTTTTAAGCTATCCTATGTGGGGCATAAGCACTTTGCATGCGTTATGTCACTTGGTCTGCTTTGAGGTAGATACTGTTATTACTCCCATCTTACAGGTGAGGAAAGTAAAATTCCAAGAGGTTAGTGTTTGTGCCCGAAGTCTCCAGCCTGCTAAGGGCTGCCAGGGTCTGTCCAACTTTAATTGGCTCTCAGCTTCCAGTGCCCTCTGCTACATCATGCTGGATTTTCCACTCACCCCCAGAATAGCCCAGCTCATTTCTGCATCTCTGCCCTTTCATCCCAGCCAAGAGCTGCCTACCTTTCCAGGCCCCTTTCAGGTTGTACCCCCTCTCCTTTCCTCTCCTTTTCCCCTGTAGCCCTCCCTGCTCATCAGTGTCCCTGAACTCCTGTGGTACTTGAGGATGTGCCGGAGTCAGAGCCATCTGAGGTTATATTCAGGTTGTGCTGTGTGGCTTTGAACAAGTCAGTTAACCTCTCCGAGTCACTGAAAAAATGGGCATAATGATGACTGTTGCCTCATGGTGTTTCTGGATGATTCCACAAAATAGCGTGTGTGAAAGTTCTTTGTAGATGGCAGGGTGTTCCTGTTTTCCTCAATAGATCAGCAACTTCCAGACTTATTTTTACTTTGACCCACAGTAAGGAATACATGTTAACATCATAACTTGATAGTAGTGAACATACATATTTGATTCAGAAGTTCCACAAGAACTTTCTCTCCTATTCTCGTGTGTGTGTGTGTGTGTGTGTGTGTGTGTGTGTGTGTGTGTGTGAAAAACAATGCTGATTTGGGGTGTCTGGGTGGCTCGGTTGAGTGTCTGCCTTCGGCTCAGGTCATGATCTCAGGGTCCTGAGATCGAGTCCCACATTGGGCTCCCTGCTCCGTGGGGGAGTCTGCTTCTCCCTCTCCCTTTGCCCCTCTGTTCCCCCCTTCTCCCCCCTTGTGCTCTCTGCTGTCTCTCTCAAATAGATAAGTAAATTTTAAAAAGTGCTGATTTTGACCCATTTGATTTTTGATTATCCACTCTGAAAGGCTACAAACAGTCTAGAAAAAAACCATTCAGCTTGGATGACAATAAGCCCCTTGAGGGCAGAGAGAGTGAGCCCTGCCTGGCCCAACAGGTTGCGAGAAGTTCGGTCAGTTCTGGTTGATGGATTTTCGTCTGGGGGCAGGAGGAGGAGGAGGGTGAAGCCAGCCCTACAGTCATTTATTGAGTGCCCCTTTGCAAGCATTGGCCAGCAAGCCCCCAGGGGCAGCTTTGTCTCTGCGGTGCTCAGGAGCCTGCACCCTCTTGATGACATCGTGCCGGCCTCCGTGCACTTGGCCGCGTCGGCTGCAGCACAGATGTTTCTGCGACAATAGGCCACAGTGTTTCATTCCTCCTCTCTGGGCCAGAGCACATTTGTTGGCCTGGGGGATGTGCTGTGTTGGATTTTGAATCTCCTGTCCTGCGTCCTCTGCCTCTGCCTGGGGCCACGCACCCACCTGTCCCAGAGGCCAGCATCTCTGCTGGGGTCACGTTTTCCCCGCCGTGCTGGCTGTGACCGCCTCCTGCCGCCTCAGCGTAAACCTCGGCTGCATCTCTGCTGCCCGCCCGCCTCCCCGGCATCCAGGCAGACAGGGTGAAAGCCTCTTACAGCTTACATCCGCGGGCGGGAGAAAACAAGCCTGCTGCTTGTGGTGCCTTAGCACCAATTTGTCACCCACTTCACTCGGTGTTGGCCCTCGGCTTCTCCTCTGTATGGTATCTTTCTTTCCCACGGCTGCTCCAGCTGGGCGCTAGCCTTGACATTGGAATCACATGTTTTGGCTCTGGCCTTTGGCATTATTCTCGAGGTTGTCAGCATACATCCCTATTGCCATCTTTTTCTGATGCAGAGGTCGTTTCATTAATAGATTTCCCGCCCCCCCCCCCCCCCATGAAACTTGTTTAGGCTGATGCTTCTCCCCCTCAAGGTTTTACATGCCAGTTCAAAAACTGATTTCCAGCCCCTTCCAGAAAAATGCTGGGCTTCGCTTTGTTTTCAGCACAATCAGCACACACATAACTCTTGTTCTGCTTCAGTTTCTGTTCAGTGTCGCTTGCTCCTCCTGACCCTCGAAAGAGTTTAGAATTATTAGCCCGGATTGGGAGCATTCATAATCTCGGGAGCTAGGGTAAGGGAGACTTTTTCCACCATTTCCCTAAAACAGACCTAGCGGACAGTTTGTGGCCCTACCCTCCTCTCATTTCCCATCTAAACGTGTCCGAGATGCTCTCTGCCTATTTCTCTTCTCACTACATCCAGAGGACTTTCCCTTGTGTTGTCCTTCAGCTTCTAACTTGCCCACTTGGCTCTTTTATCCAAGTTTGTATTGTACGACTTCCCGGGTTCATGCCTGGAGAGCCTCTGGCCCGACCTGGCTCCCAGAAGTGTTGTTTTTGTGATTGGACCACGTAACTACGGCACCTGTTTATGTCTGAGCTGGACGCGCAGGTGAGGTGTGTGCTCTGGGCCAGTGGAAAAGGAGGGAACACAAGCAGTCAGGCTGACCATTGGCACCTGTGGTTTACTCAGCAGAGATGTTGCCCGTGTGACTTTCAAGCAGCCCCTGGGCTCCTCAGCTACTTACGGTAGGGGCTGCAAAAGAGCAGGCAACTTCAGCTCCTGTAAGAAGTGTGTAACTTTCCTACTCTAAAGCAGTCTGAATCTAGCACAGAGCAGTGGGGTTAGATGTAGATGAATGTTGTCACCTTAACAACAGTATCTAATCATTGTTCAACAGCTCCATTCCAAGGGGATTAGGTGAATTTAGGAAATCCATATATGGGGAAAATTTCTCAACCAGTATATGAGGGGTCTACTGTGTGTCTGTATCCTCCTTCGTCCTCAAAGATCCCCAAAATGGGACAAAAAGTTGCTGAAAAGTTTTCATGCAAAAGTATAAGAGCAAGAGATCTGATCCACATGGAGATTATATCAGGAAATGATCAGATAACTATGTTTCTAAAATCCTATTAAAATGCCCAACAGTCATTAGAAACATGCAAATATGGAAGTATTTTTAAATTTAGTTGGCATGTGGGAATTGGTTGTTCCTGTGATTTTTAATTAAAAAAAAAAAATCATTGCCCAAGGGGAGGAAAAAACCCAAAGTGTCAAAAGGAAAAATGCCCTTAATCTACTTATGCAAATAGTCCCTTGTTCCTAGCTGTCACAGAGGACATGATGAGCCATATTGTGCAGGGTCCAAGGTTCTTGAGAAGCAGGTTTGTAAGTGGCAGGTAGTGGGAAAGTGATTTATGTTCCTTGAAAATGCATTCAGTGATTGTAGCAGTCCCAGGGCATCTGACGCTCAAGGGGGCCATTGTCTTAACGTTAGGGGACACAAAGGCTTCAGTTACTGAAGGGTGCTGCTTTGGGATAGCCATATCCTGTCTCCCTTTCCAGGAAAGGCAGGAACATGTTTGTCTAGGCTTTTTAAAAGAGAAAACGTTTGTGCTTTCTCATCTAATTACAGTGGAAATTAAAGTAGAACCTTAAAAATTAGGAACACAGTCAATTTTAGTGTCAGGCTCCAAGCAAAATGATGGAAGTTCAATCAGATGCCTCTTTACAAAACGTGTGAATGTTTTGTTTTGTTTTTTTTTTTTTTTTTTACTCTTCTTTAGTTGAGAAAAGAAATGAATGGCTAGCTATTGAGGTTAGGTATAAGAAGCAGTAATTAGTAACGGATAAAAGGACACAGAGTGAGATTAACTTAGATGACCTACATGTAGCTTCTGCTTTTGTTTCATTCTGTTTGCTTTTTTCATTAATCTAAACTGCCGGAATTGCATTTCTCAATATGTAGAACAGTGGTCAAGAAGTGGTTTTGGGTTTCATAGGAGGCCATTATTCTTATTTATGTAACTCTTGGAAAATAATAATGAAATTTTACCTAGGAGGAGATAATTCTTCTCAAAGATTTTATTTTTGGGGGGAAGAAATGAAGAAATTGATAGAAATGTTAGAATTTGCTTTCTCAAAAAGCACTTAAGCTGTATGTATCTTTAGGCTTCTAACACTTCTGTTTTATTTTTTTTTAAAGATTTTATTTGAGAGAACGCACGGGGTGGGGGGAGGAGCAGAGGGAGAGAACTCAAGCAGACCCCACACTGAGCACAAGACCAATGCTGCCCAGTCCCCAAACCGTGAGATCATGTACCTGAGCCGAAATCGAGAGTCAGTTGCTCAACCTACCGAGCCACCCAGGCGCCCCAGTCTTCTAACACTTCTTATTGACTTTTTGGTTGAGAAGCCTAGAAGGGAGGGAGTGATAGCAGAAGGAAAAAAAGGTGAAATTGTTGCCCATTGCTTCAATATGGTGTGATAACTGTCTTCCTTTTAATTTTGTCGTACATTTTTGAGCGTCTGCTTGGGGGCAAGAAGTACTTATTGGTCCTAAGCCTCAGAAAGCTGATAGTTTACTAGTTTTCCTCAGCCTTGACCCCAGCAGATACGGGGCCAGCTAATTCTTTGCAGCGGGGGCTGTCCTGTGTCCTGTAAGATGTTCAGCAGCATCCCTGGCCTCTACCCCCTGGATGTTGGTGGAACTCCCCGTCCCCCTGTTGTGACAACCAGAAATGTCTCTCTACACCGTCAGACGTCCTCCGGGGGAGAAGCACAGTCAGCCCCGTTTCAGAACCACCGGTTTGACACGCTGTGCCTTGTGGCGGAAACTCAGCATGTGCCATCAAAAGGGTTCAGCTTCTCTGTGTATTTCTAGTTTTGGAGAAGCCATTTGAGAATGCCCTGAAGTGGTGTTCATCCTAGTCTCCTCACGCTTGAAGGCCAGGGGAGGGCTGTTGGCTCTGTCTGGGCAAGCGTGTAGGTGTCAGGGTGTTTCCATCCTCTCTGGCAGCATTTTACGAAGAAAACGGAGCCCTGGAACGTGAGGCTGACGGAAGTCAGGACCCCGAGATCTCCATGAGGTGGGGGAGGACTGTTTGCAGGAAAGTCCTGATACTCCCTGTAACAGTGGAATTGTTGAGACCTGGAAAGATGGAGGGATTAATCAAATTGTTGTGACCTTCACTCGAGAGGATACAGAAGATCTTTATAGATGAGCTTTCAAATGATGCCTAAACAGAGATTTGCTTTGTCCCTTTTCTCCCTCACGTGCCTTCTCCCTTTGCCTTCCTCTCACCTCTGCTCATTCTGGAGGAGCTCTTTGGGCAAACCTGTTGCCCATCTGTACCATGACTTTGATGAATCAGAAAAAGATGCCCTTCCCTCCGGATTCATTACGGGTATCTGCCAGAGAAATGCCGTAGTCATTGTACATAACTGCAGGGACCCCGAGCCTCTGCAGCTCTGGGACTTGTGCAGTGCACAACTTGTTGGGGCAATTTCCTCTATTCCTGTGACATTGGCTATCGCCTGAATGCTGCTCGTTCTTCCATTTTTGGCCCTAGACCAGAACTTTCTCTGGAGCATCGTGCCTGCATATCCAACTGCCTTTGGGACATTTCCTTCTGGAAAACCCTCAAGCACCCCCGGTGTAACATAGGCAAAATTGGATTACTGTTGTTTCCTCCAAACCTGCTTTTCTTTGTATTTAGGAGTCTTCTTAGACTCTCCTTCTTTCTAGATATATAAAATCACAAGCTTCTGAGTCCTCCCCATATAGTTCCCGAGCCCCGTGATTTACCCCTACTCCCCTCTTATTTCAGTGTGGTCTCCTGTCGCCTGGGCCCTGGGCCTTAAGACACCCCTTCTCTGGGCACATGCTCCTTCATGCACCTTTCAACCAGAGTGCTCCTGTGCAGGCCTTTGCTCACCCTCTCCTTCTAGGATTCCCACCCATGGCTAATCTGCCTAGACCGTGTCTGCTGGAATTTCAGGACTCCGCTACGGGGTCATGATTCCCAGTGGAGTTACCACTCTTTTTTATGTCCTCCTTGCACCCTGAACTTCAGTTCAAGCAGGGCCTGGCCCTTCCTAGGCTTTGTGCTCCCATACCTTCAGTGTGCCCAGCACATAGTAGTTGCTTAATAAATGTTTATTGATGAAAGGTATACAAGTATGGGCACTTTACTGTGGATCATGTCCCTCTACTCTAGCTAATATTTCTCTCTTTGCTCATACTCTTTCCTTTGCCAACAATATCTACCCCTACACCCCCCCATCCCTTATGAGCCACTCACTCTATTCTTAAAAATGTCCTTATTGTGAATGCTTGCTAATTCATTTCCTTGATTACCTTTTAACAGAACTAATAGCTTTCTTCACTATTTTGGTAGTGTCTATTCAATTAACATTCAATTAGTACTGAGTACCTGTTGGCCAGGAGTTGTGCCAGGCTCTAGGGATATGAAAATGGAGAGCGTTTTGTTCCTGCCTTGCTGGATGCTTGGTCGCTAGATGGCTGCCCCCCAGGCAGGGTTCAGGGACCCAGGTCCCTCCTATGTTGTTCTGCTGACCCCACTGTGCTTTATGTGGAAGGGAGAGAAAGAGAGCCCAGGGGTAGACACACCTGCTTCTGAAAGACTTGTGTCAGGAGGGACACATACCACGTCTTGTACTTTCCGCTGGTAAAGCCAAGTCACAAGGCTACCCAGACTGCAAAGGCAGCGACACATGTGGTCTTGCTGGGTGCCCAGGAAGAAGTGCAGTTCTGGGCGACATGGCTTTCAAGTCCAGCCGACATACCTCATGATAGTGGTTGCAAATTGTCTTATTATTAGTTGCCTACATATTAGTTCTCTTTGTTTAGAATGCTTTCACCTAAAGTACTTGTACCACGACTTACTCCCTCTTTTCATTTAAATCTCAATCTTCTCTGAAAGTCTTCCAAGTATAAGGTCGCCCAATCTAGAAAGCTCCCCTTCCCCTTATTACGCTGCTTTTTTTCCCTTATGCGCCCCTGTAACTCCGGTGTGGTTTCCATTTGTCTCCGCATCTCACCTTTTCATCTCTCCCTGCCCACCCCCAAATAAGTGCCAGGAGGACACAAAGTTGGTTTTGCTTACTGCTCTATCTGCAGGGCCTAGAATAGTGCCTGGCACTTCAAGGATTATGAACTCCTTGAAAGCAAGGGTCTGTCTTTCATGTTTCAGTAAATATTTGGGGAGCAGTGCCTTGTGCTGCGCAGGCCCAAGAGACCCTTGCTGAGCGAGGCATAGGCCCCTGCCTTCCTGGAGCATATATTCTAATCAGTACCTCTTTCAACTTCATTCATTCATTTAAATTTATGTTTGTGGAGGGCAAAAAATTCATTAACAGCATGCTTAGAAAATCTCCCTGTAGAAAATGTTACTCAGTTTTAGGAGATCATGATAATTTGAAAGATTTTGCAGATGATGGGGAAAACTTGGATGAAAATCTACCCTGCTTTGCTTCAGCCTTTGACAAAGTCTGCCTCTAAGTTACTCTCTTCATTGCTAATAATACCACCAGTGGGGGGGGGGGGGGGCGGCACTGGAATAAAGAGGCATTTGTCACCAAATGGTAAGTTAGCAGCATGTCTTGTTATCTGGGTTGGAATATGTAGTCATTAAGTGGCATTTAGACTAAATCTGATTAGAATTTAGACTCTTCTTGGAGACAAATGGAAATACGTTTCTGTTTAGAAAAATTGCTTTTTCCCCCTTAAGATATTCTGGACTAGGAAAAGATTAAAATTAATTTTAAGGGACTGCTTGTCTTTGAAGGGTTTGGTTGCATGCTGGTGGAAATTCTTCAGGGAAAAGACATCTCAGGAGGGGGAGGGGGGACAAAAACAGCTCAATATAGTCTGTCAACTCATTTTAAATTGAGGAAAAAATAACCAAAACTGCTTGTTGGTTTTTTGTAGGCTGTAGCAGTTGGTTGGCTTAAGTTTCTACTTTCTACCAATTGTGAAAATTTAACCTTAATTTGAAGAGCAGCTGAATGTTCAGGTTCTGTCTGAAGATACGAGGGCTAAAGAATATGGCTCGTCTGTAGGTACAGTTTTTGCAAATACAGAAAAGCTTTTGGAATGTACTTCTCATGTTTGAAGTATTTCTCACTAGTGATTATTAAAATAATTCCAGCAAAATCAGTATCTAATGATGGTAAAAAAGCTTGAAGTGTTCAAGAAAATGGTGTGTATGTAATAATTTAGCATATATAAATGTCTAAACGCTCTTGTGAACTACTCATCAAATTATTATCCTGTTTTTACTCATATTTATAAATTATTCTTCCTTTCTGGTTGAGGATGGAGATAAATAAGGAGAGCTATAAAAAAAATTTCCCCCTCATTATAACATCACCCTATTAGGCTATTAATGCCAACAACATTCATTTTGAATATCTGGTCCTGTTTTGCCATTTGTACATAATTCTGTTAAAGGTTTTTCTTTGATTTCCAAATTTGACAGACTGGGAAGGGAGATCCTAGCCTGATAGAAATTGTATCAAAACAGTGATGCCTTTTTGCTGTAGGCAGTGTAGGAGGGACATTGTCTTACTGTCTGCTGATGCTGTTGGAATTCTCAAGGGACTGGCTTCCATCTGTGTGTTGCTGCATTGTGTTCAGGAAAGGGAACACGTAAGCCAGAAAGAGTCCAGGTTTTGAGGCAAAGAGGCTTGGGTTAGAATTCTGCTCTGCTACTCTTTGAGGGAGCTATTTCTCATTGTCGATTCTGTGTCATCCTTCTTAAGTGAGGACGTGTACAGGATCTTCCACACAGGGTGCTGGGAGATTAAAGGAGAAAACATACCGAGGCCCAGCACAGGGTAGGTGGGGACTCTTGTCCCTGCTTATGCCCTGCTGCTGAGGACAAGGATTGAAGGTTCTCAGTTTGTGTCTGAATGACAGCCTGAAAGACCCAGTTGTTTCTCAGACTCTGGCCCGTTCACAGCCCGATCTGTTTGCCCACATTGGGTTTCCGTTGACTCCACTCTTCTCTGAGGCTCGGTGAGGGTGAACAGGGGTCAGCAACATAGAAGACTAAAGTGAAGCTAGGAAAAGCTAAAACTATATATCAGAATTCAGAAACTGTCTTCTGGAGTGTTTGGACGACAGGACGAAAACCAACAAAATAACCCCAGCAAACCTTTAAATGCACTTTACGTATGTTAATTAAGAGCCTGGGTGGAGGGAGTGGATGGATCCCTGAGGTTGCACCTGCACCCCCCACCCCTGCAGTGCTCAGGCCACTTACCATCCCCTCTCTGCAACTTTTAAAGCTTTCCATTTAATCTCAGTTCGGCATTCAGTCTGGACTGACTTTGCCAGCAAGGAGATTGAGATCCAGGGGCAATATAGAACATGGGTTTTAATTGCTAATTTCATTGAAGATTACTTTAAGCCTTTTTTTTTTTTTTTTTTTTTTTTTAGCTTTTTAGTGTTCTAGTCTTATAGTCTAGTAGAATTTGAAATGCTTTTAATTTTCTTCATGGCTTTTAAAAATTAGAGTATTCTATCAGCGTGAAAGTTTAGAGGAAAAAAAAATTTTTTGGTGTTCCCCCCTCCCCAAGAGAGGGAGAGAGAGAAAAATCTTAAGCAGGGTCCACACCCAGAGTGGAGCCCATCTTGGGGCTCAGTTTCACAACCCGGAGATCATGACCTGAGCTAAAATCAAGAATGTAGGGCACTTCACTGACTGAGCCACCCAGGCGCGCCCCCCCCTTTTTTTAGATTTCTTATGCTCAGTTTTTTGAGACAAATATACCTTTTATTTTTTGTTAGCCTTCTTTCAAACTGCTATGTTTTAAAGCTGGTATATGAGTGCTCAATAAAAGAGCCCCAACCCCAAAGAGGATTCTAAGTGTGGGTTCCTGTGTCCTGCTCAAGGGACATAGCTGACTGAAAAGTTTTGGTAAATAAAACCCTTACTTCTTTAGCCATGTGGGCTCACTGATACATTACAGTGTCACCTACTACTTATAACTATGGTGGGACTGCTGGGAAGGGAAGTGACTTCTTTCAACATTTATTAAATTTAAATATTTTGGAGTGCCATGCAAACCTCATGTCAATATACTTGATTTTTAAAAAATAAAATCATTCTGTTTAGGGGCGCCTGGGTGGCTCAGTCGGTTAAGCATCTGCCTTCGGCTCAGGTCATGATCCCGGGGTCCTGGGATCGAGCCCCACATCGGGCTCCCTGCTCAGCGGGCAGCCTGCTTCTCCCTCTCCCTCTGCAGCTCCCCTTGCTTGTGCATTCTCTCTCTCTCAAATAAAATCTTTAAAAAAATTAAAATCCTTCTTTATAGTAAAGAAATTAAGAAAAGAAATAAGTTTATATAGAAAAATTTTAGTTTTCTCCATGTATCACTATTCATACCTCTTCACCCGTTTTTATGAAGTCATCAGAGGATCAGCTTAGACAGGAACTTGGGGTCCTGATTGCCTGCCGAGAAAGATTCTGTTCTTATCTGCAGCGACTGACTCACAATTTCTGAAGAAATATCTCCAAAGTACTATAACTCTTCCTTTCAAATTAAAGTCTGTAATCATATCTGCAGGGGCTGCATAGCAATGAGAAAATATACTCTGGAAACTTCTTCCTCCCAGATGAAAGCACCTGTTTTAACACCCCCCACCACACACACACACACACACACACACACACACACACACACACACACTTTAATTGTAAGCTTAGATAGAAAAATGTAAAGATAGGAATCTGTCTGCTTCAATAACTAACATAATATGTAATGGTGGGAACACTCTGGGATTAATAGACTCACCGTGTCACAGAAGCTGAGTCCTGCGTGCTGCAGGGAAGGGGGTGGGGGTTGCCAGAGAAGGCTTTCATAGGAGCTGGATGCTTGACCACTGCCTTAAGAGCTGGGCTTCCCAAAATTGTGCCATGAGACCTATCCCTGGAGATGCACCCCCTACACACACACCTGTTAGAGTATTCTGGTCAGAGAAGTTTGGGAAATGATGTAAAATATCCTCTTCACTGTGCACTTTTGAGGACCCTAAGACGTTCAGCCATAAAGGAACCTGTTTCACCTTGGCCTTCCTAAGCTGACCAGGAGACGGTGGCACAGAACTAGTTCTGCAGGCACCCATGCTCTTGACTGTTCTTTGTAAGGACTCTGTGGAACGGGCAGTCAGTAGAAAACACTTTGGGGAGTTTTTGGAGGGGCCTTGGATTTAGATTGTACAAGAAGTAAGGTGAAGCTGGTCAAATTTATTAGCGTAAGAGGTACTATTGCTACCCAAGAGGAGTGTAGACAAGAATGAGCTCATCGTAGACTTCTTTTTTTGGATGATATTGTTAGACTGTCTTTTGTTTTAATTGAACCTAGAACATCAACCATCTGAGCAACAATGAAAACACATTTTATTTTTTTTAATGAAAACAAATTTTAAAGATGGGCAGAACTTTTGTCAACACATTTCTACCTTGTCTGTGGGTATATGGAAACAGATACCAAACTCTGATAGTTATTAAAATACTTTTTTTTTTTTTTTTTAGAGTTTTAGGTTTACAGGAAAATTGCAAAGATAGTACAGAGTTCCTTTTTACCCCCACCCAGTTTCCCTTTTTTTTTTTTTTTTTTTTAAAGATTTTACTCATTTATTTGTCAGAGATCATAAGCAGGGGCAGCGGCAGAAGCACAGGGAGAGGGAGAAGCAGGCTTCCCGCAGAGCAAGGAGCCTAACGCGGGGCTCGATCCCAGGACCCTGGGACCATGACCTGAGCCGAAGACAGACGCTTAACTGACTGAGCCACCCAGGCATTCCCCAGTTTTCCATTCTTAACATCTTCTGTGTTACTATGGTACATTTGTGCCAATTAATGAATTGATATCAATACATTACTAACTCAAGTCCATACTTTATTCAGATTTCCTTATTTTTCCCTAATGTCCTTTTCTATTCCATGTTCTTATCCAGGATATCACCTTACTTTTAATCACAATGATTTCTAAGCCTCTCTTGTCTGTGACGGTTTCTCAGACTTTATTTTTGATGACCTTGACGGTTTGGAAGGAGTACTATTCAAGTATTTTGTACAAAGCTTCTCAATTAGGATTTGTCTGATATTTTCCTCATGATCCTCGGGTTATTGGTTTTGGGGGGAAGACCACAGAAGTAGTATGACATTTTCGTTATATCAAGGGTACCTACTCTTATCAATATGACTTACACTGTTGATGTTGGGTGCGTCTGTCCACCTGGCTAATGGAGGGTCTGTCCGGTTTCTCCACTGCTAAGTCACTCCCCATCCTGCTTTCCCACACTATGGTCTTTGGAAGGAGGTCACTATGCACAGCTCAAAGTTAAGGAATGGGGAGTTATGCCCTTTCTCCCATCGCAGAGAAGAGTATATTATTTGGAATGCTCAAACATATTGCTAAGTGTGTGACTTTAAAAACTACTTGGATGGCAGAATGGTTACTGTCTTATTCATTGTAGTTAACCTACAAACTAGTTCTGATGGACATTCTATTCTAACTAAGAAGGAAAAGTAAGCTTCCCAAATTGAAGCCACCCAGTCCTGATCACAGTGTAGAATTTGTACCCTTGCCAGTGTTTGTTCTTAGTAGCATGCCAGAAGTTCCAGATGCTGCCCTCTCTTTTTTCTGTGTCAAGATTTAGTCCTGTTTGTGTTTTTTTCTGCGTCAGTTGCGTTCATGTCCTTTTTGGCGGCCGCAGACGTGTTTGTACTGTTTAGGTTACTGTCGGGTGTGTACCCTGTTTAGAAAAGTGCTATTATGGTAAAACTCTTTTAACATCTTCATGTATTTTAAGGGCATCACCATCAAAGACATTCTTTTCTCCATCTGTTGATTGGCTTTGACTTTGTCACCCCCAACAAGAGTATATAATGAAAGATTTTCTGTGTAGTCAACTTTCAGCTTACTTCATAGTTAACATTTTTTGCACATTGTAATACAGTGTGGTTGTAGGGATCATTCTGCTTTTTGTTTTTTTTTCAGAATATTGGTATAATTTTAAACAAATTTATTATCTCAAACGAGCCATTTCAGTTACTTTTTTTGTTTTTTGTTTTCATTTTTAAAATTTTAAGTAACATAATGTATGATTGGTTTCAGAGGTGCAGGTCTGTGATTCATCAGTCTTATATAATACCCAGTGCTCTCCTTAATGTCCATCACCCAGTTACCCCATCCCCCACGCCCCCCAACAACCCTGTTTGTTTCCTATATTTAAGAGTCCCTTATGGTTTGTATCAGCTTGGTGAGAATTGGAAATTTCTTTCATAAACACACACACACACACACACACACACACACACACCCCCACACACACATGGATTTTAAAAGGTTAGAAATATTTTTAAAGATTTAATGTATACATAAAAAGATGAAAAAAATATATTTTCCTTATCTTTGGCCAAGAGCGATAATAATTGGACTTTAGGAGAAGACTTCCCTTAAGGCAGTGATTCACACTTCTTCAACCCAGCAGTTTTATTGCTAAAATGAATAATGGCCTCTCCCTAGCCACAGAAGAAAAAAATGGGTTAATAGAAGTAATTTTTCAGTTTCAAGTTTTTCTTCTGTCAACTTTTCAGAAGCTTTTGGCACCAGCTCCCACATGCCTGCTGCTGAGTATTAGCAGACACGAATGAATGAATGAAAGAATGAATGAGAGTGGCCAAAGACTGTTAACAGAAGAACTCCAACAACCAATTCGATCAAGAACTGTCTCAATATTAGTTTGCTGAACACACACGTTTAGCCCGTGGTTTTATGTGGCATTCATATGCTGCCCTTTCTGCCAGAAAAATTGTTCCTTGTTCATAAGCATTTCAGAATTTCATGTTTTTCCACACTGGGCAACACAGCTTCCAGGTGCTTCATCATCTGAGCAAGTTTGAAACCCACTGCACTGATGGATAAGAGGCAATTAGGGAGCCTCCAGGAGCTTCCTGAGACAGGAAGGCATGGGTCATCCTAAAGTTGTGTAATAATTGCCTGTATATCCTTCTGCAGGAAGGATAGAATTGACTTTTCCACCCACAAATTTGGCATGAAATTTCTCTGCATCTCAGGCCAAGGCTGTGTGTGAGGATTATGAAGTCCCCAGCGGATTGGGTTGTAGGTGGAGATACCAGTCCAGTGCTGGAGAGCTATTGGGCTAGAGAGAGAGAGAGAGAGAGGGGTGTGTGTGTGTGTGTGTGTGTGTGTGTGCGCACGCGCATATGCGCCTAAAGTGATTTTCCAGTGTTTTTATAGGAAGCAAAAAATTAATAAGATTGCTTTTATCCTTAATAACATCTAACTGTGGTAGATCTTTTTTTTCAAAAGAGTAGGTGAGATTACTGAGGAGCTGTTGGTTTATTGTTTTGTCATCAGCATCGTGATGTTGCTGGTGGTGGCGGCAAATCAAGCAAGGTACATGAAAGCAGTCTGACAATAGAGTTTTAATTTTGTCTCCATTCAAACTACTTCCCAAGTTTTAACTATTTTCTTGTTTTAAATTTGGGTAGGATGGTACTTGGAAACATTTTTTCGAGGTGTGAGGTATCATTTATTCATTCAGCCAGTTTGCTTCTGAACACCTACTCAGTGCAAGGTGCTATGCTGGGGAAACATCGGTGGATAAGATGCAGATGGTCTCCATTCTCATGATTCATACCATACGTTCTAGTAAGGGAAACAGTTGAGAAACAACTACAGATATAATTAAGAGAGAATTTCAGGATGTGGTGAGGTGAAGGGGGAAATGATCAGGTGATGTAGTAAAGACTAGCAAAGGTGGGCAGAAAAGCCTTCTCTAAGGGAGGGTCATCTGAAGTGAGCCCCTGGGTGATGAGAATAGCCCATCCTCTCACAGAGGAGAAGGAAGAAATTCAGTTAGCATGAAGGTTGACGTGGGAAATGGCTTGGTGTGGTCAAGGAGTAGAAAGTAGTCTTGGATGACTGGAGGGAATGGTCTGAGGTGAAATTGAAGAGGTGGTAGGAAGGAGAACATGGAGACTCTCGTGGGTCGTGGAGCATGATGTGCCTACAGAAAAGTGGCTCATATGGGTGGATTTTCACAAACCGAACGTACCTGGGTAACCAGCAGGCAGATTAAAAAAAAAAGCCTGAACATCTTCAGTACCACTGGGAAATGTTGCTTTGGGGCTGCTGGAAGCTGTAGCTCACCCCCATTTGTTAGTCCCTTGTGTATATGGTGTAATTGCATTTCAGGGTCTTGCTTTGGGGAAACCTGTGGTTTTTAGAGGCTGTGTCTTTTATAACCATCTAACAGGACACATGGTATTTTTCTATGAGATTTCATAAATTGTGTCTTCCCCCCCACCTCCAATCCTCACCATGAACACATATATGGGATTATTTAGTAAATAGGACACATACCTGTTTTCCAAAAATCTTTTCTTTAGAAAGCAAGAATTGTCCCTTTGGAGGATTCTTTCTCATGATATGTATGGGTCTGTCCTTTAGGTCCAAACTGAAACTTTTGTTTTCATTCAGAGTTTATGCACGTTAAAAGAGTGTGTATTTTCTGTGGTAATGGAATATTTTAGGGTTTGTTGCCTCATTATAGTTAGTGTCTTTTATAAAAAGCCTGCAGGGTCATTTAACCAAATTTAAGCTAGAAATAAATTTAAGCTAGAAATTAAAGATAATATAGTAATTTCAAATAGCTTTGTGTTCAAGATGAGATTTTTTAAGTTATTCCACAGTGAATTTTAATGATTATTGTGTACAAGGGCATTTATGGATGTGCAGTAACTGAACGAATATAATTAGTACATTAGATTATGGATTTGTAATGTGAAATGAGAACTTTTTAATAAACTTTCTCCATAGTGGTTCATGCTGTGAACACACAAAGTATGACACTGAACTTCACTAAATCATAGCAGGGCTTTTGGAATCAGTACGCTCATGTTTCAAATCAAGATGAGTTTCAAATTTTCTAAAAACACAGCTAAAAAGTTGAGAGGCTGTTAAGTAACCAGATATTTTATATCCTTTTGGGGAGTTGGGATGAGATGTGTCTTTTTATAATGCAAGGAAAATTTTACTTTTGAAGGGATCAAGTATAAAATGGAATTGAACTTACACTTTGAGAAGAACTTGTTGTTTGTAAGACCTTGTTACTCGTTAGCATTTAACACATCACCAAAAATTCTTTTGACATTTTCTTTGGGAGACTTTGGAGAAGAACTAGCTGAAGTTTGAAATTTGGTTTGGTGTGGTCTTGCCCAAACCGGTGGTTAGTCGTTTTGACCCTCTGATCTGCTGATCTTAAGAAACTTTCTGGAAACACCCGAAAATACATAAATGCCTATTTCACCATTTAAAGGTTCTTTCACTGACAGCGTATGAATAACTTCCTAATGAAATGAATCCTTTCTTACAACATTTTGAAAGAGAAGCATATTATTTTCAGTCTGTATCCTGTTATCTTTTTAAAAACTCATTCTTTTCCCCATTATCAAGATAATATGATCTGGATGGACAATTTGGGAATGATGCATGATTCTTTTCCTTCTAATTTTCTGTAACACTGCCACCTAGGGATAATAATTTTTAAACTGTCTAGTGCTTAATGTATTGTTTTCACTTCCATTAAGATGCATTTTAGTGTTTTAGCCTGGACTTTAATTTTTTTTTTTCCCCTCTTGGAGATTTAGGTTGGTTCTAAAATGCTATCCTACTGGCTTAGCTTTTATTTTACTCTAATACATTGGGACAACAAATCAGAAAATTTTACACTAGTGATGTTATCTAGCAGTATGTTTTGCTTACTGTTCCATTTTAAGATGTTAACTCACAAGAAAGTTTTAAATATAAATACACATTAAATAAAATGTTGAAAATCTATGCCTTTAAATAATGGCCATTGTTTTGCTAACTGTGGCATTGCTATAGGGGCATCAGGTAAAGTAACAGGAAATGGGTCATTCATTGTTTTAAATCTTTCACCTTGTATGACAACCTAGTAAATTCCAGGTACTCCCTGGGAGGTGAACAAGTTGCTGGGAACGGATGGAGAAGTACAGATGGAGAAGTACAGAACCCAAATGTACTGTGGTAATCAGTGCAGTCTGTGAAGTTGGGGTTTATTAGCTCATATACTTGAAAAGAGCTTCAACCACAGCTATATGCAGTGCAAATCATGTCATTAGGGATCTGCCCATTTCTTGACTTTTCTTTCTCTTGGGTTGACTTCATTCTCAGTCAGGGGATCCCCATATGGTTTTAAGACGGCCCCCAGCAGTTCCTGGCCTCTTTCCTACCTTTTTAATTACTAGCAAATGAGAGTTTCTCTTTCCAAATACTCAAGTAGAGTCTCGCGGTCGGGTCTCATTGGATTAGCTGTGAGCATTTGTCATTCCTACAGCGGTCATAGCGATAGGTGGAATGTTATGCTTGCCAGGTCGGGTCACATCCCACCTACCTCACCAGCCTGTTGCCCCAATGAAGATCAAGGTGATGTAAACAGAAGAAGGGAAACAGACTCTGAACAAGCAGAAAAGTCCGTGGATATCCACTATGAAGATCAATGAAGAACCAAGTCTAATTCTCATTATGCCTTTAGCTGGGGCCATAGAATTTAGCATTTAATTGTGTATGGACTTCTTTTTCCCACCATGGCTTCAATATATTAGTTTTGTTAAGATGAGGGACTGAGCCTTCCACTTTTTTTTTTTTTAATATCCCTTTTAGCCCTAAGCATTGTCCTAATTCACTGACCCCTAAATACTTAACTGATTGGCCATTTGTGAAGTGTCATAGAATTAAGTAGGAAATGTTGACCTCATAATTTTGTTTTGTTTTTTGGTATTTGAGAAAACACTTAACTCCATAAGTGTGCAGATTTTTTTTTTTTTTTTTTTTTTTGCTACAAATATGGTGAATACCATAAAAGGTGATAGAGTTTAGGACTGAGAATATTAACCTGGGTTTCATATACTAAGAGACCATGGAGGACTTCTCTGATGTCTGTGAACCCACTAGAATTCTAGCAGAGTTGTGTGTGTGAGCCTGTGTGTGTACACATCTATACACCTATACACATTTTTCATGAGAGGGAGCCCATCTTTCATTAGACACTCAAAGGGAGATCCTGAACCCACAAAAGGTTCAGAGCCACTGATGAAACAAGAAATGTTTTTTCTACCAACAAGAAATGGTTGCTGCCTTTATGAGGTGAAGCAACGCATTATGTGCAGGAGAAGCAAAAGGAGGAGTGTGATGCTGCTTTGGAGAGACACAAAGGCATTTAAGCTTTACGATGAATTGGTAACTCAGGTTAACGAATTCAGTCTGTACAAGCTTCAAACAAAATCTATTATGGATGAGCCTATAATAAAGCGGGCTTCCCCCGCGCTGCCCATCCATGGGTAATGACTGGAAATGTGTTGCCAGCTGATTTTTGGCTCCGTGCTTTGAAGCAGGCACAGGCTCACCTCTTGCCATTTGGAAATAAAGAGCAAGTGATAAAATATGTTACTCTGCTCTCAGAAACTATTTATGACAACAGTTTAATACGAGTTTAAGAAGTATTCTTTCCCGGGCTGAGGGTGGGGAGCCAGGAAGCCTTTATGGAGGTTTAGTACCCGACATTAAACCCCTTGGCATCCCTGTGCTGCTCTAGGCTAGGAGCTCCCTGAGAAAAGCTGGGAGGGGAATGAGCCTGAGGTTTCTTTCAGTCCCATCGGGGCTGCTATTATACTTGACTATTTTGATCCCCTCCCCCCGCCGCCCTCCCAGGCTCCAGTTGGCCCAGCGAGTTCCAACTTCAGCCTCGCACTGAAGGGGCTGCCTGGAGCCCTGGATCCAGTGCTGTTGGCTGTGTGAGCCTCAGTAGCCTCCGTTCCGTGGTGGTATCACTGGCTTCACTGTTTTCAGTTTTGAATTACTACATAAACATCAGGTATTGTGGGTTTTGTGAAAGGATCTGTAGTCCCTAGTATTTGCTTAAGGAAAAAAAGGGTTCTCCTAGGGAGTCCAATGGGTTGGTTTAAAGGATCGCCTCATGGAAATGGATTGGGTGGGTCAGTTTTAATGTCCCCCAACTCTCGAGGCTCTTTGGTGGGAATGTCTGCCTCTCTCCAGCCCTGACCTCGTGACTCCTGGTTTCGGTGATTTCACAGCCCGCATGCGCAGAGCCTTTTTGCTCTGCATTAGTGGCCTTAAAGCTTTACTAACAGTCATCTACAGTGAGTTGTATTTTACATCATGACCCCTGTCTATCTGTGCATCAGTGTGTGTGTCTAGGTATAACTAGAAAGGGTTCACAAAGCAATATTTACCTTTACAACATACACTGCAGAATCTGTTACTGTATTTTCTGTCCCTTGGGGGAGAAGGCTGCTGGTCTGCCCTCATTAAATCCGTTCTCATGACCCGCTAATGGTTTGCTACCTGCTCTCAGAAAGTCACCTCTCCCAGGAATACTGTGTGACCTAGTGTCTTTTGTACCACTGGGGTGAGGGATGGCTCAGGGCGCCACAGAACACCTGAGCCTTTGTGTGGCACAGCGGAACTAAGTTGTGTGTTGTTAGTAGCTCTGTGATCTTCTGGAGGCAGCAGGGCATGGCGGTTACGAGCAAATGTTCCGGTTAGAGTGTTCGGTTCATTCTTGGCTCTGTCACTACTATTTGTCTCTGGTGCTGCGCGAGTTTCTCTCTGAGTTAGTTTCTCCATATTTTAAAATAGAGACAGTAAGAATACTTAAAATTTTGAGGGTTGAGTCATATAAGGCATTTAGCATTAAGCACATAGTAACGTTTTTGTTTTTTTTTTAAATTTTTTTATTGTTATGTTAATCATCATATATTACATCATTAGTTTTTGATGTAGTGTTCCATGATTCATTGTTTGTTCGTAACACCCAGTGCTCCACGCAGAATGTGCCCTCTTTAATACCCATCACCAGGCTAACCCATCCCCCTACCCTCCTCCCCTCTAGAACCCTCAGTTTGTTTTTCAGAGTCCATCATCTCTCATGGTTCGTCTCCCCCTCTGACTTACTCCCCTTCATTCTTCCTCTCCTGCTATCTTCTTCTTTTTCTTTTTTCTTGAAATATGTTGCGTTATTTGTTTCAGAAGTACAGATCTGTGATTCAACAGTCTTGCACAATTCACAGCGCTCACCGTAGCACATACCCTCCCCAATGTCTATCACCCAGCCACCCCATCCCTCCCACCCCCAACCACTCCACTAACACTCAGTTTGTTTCCTGAGATTAAGAATTCCTCATATCAGTGAGGTCATATGATACATGTCTTTCTCTGATTGACTTATTTCACTCAGCATAACACCCTCCAGTTCCATCCACGTCGTTGCAAATGGCAAGATCTCATTCCTTTTGATGGCTGCATAATATTCCATTGTGTATATATGCCACATCTTCTTTATCCATTCATCTGTCAATGGACATCTTGGCTCTTTCCACAGTTTGGCTATGGTGGACATTGCTGCTACAAACATTGGGGTGCACGTACCCCTTCGGGTCCCTACATTTGTATCTTTGTGGTAAATACCCAGTAGTGCAATTGCTGGATCGAATGGTAGCTCTATTTTCAACTGTTTGAGGAACCTCCATACTGTTTTCCAGAGGGGTTGCACCAGCTTGCATTCCCACCAACAGTGTAGGAGGGTTCCCCTTTCTCCACATCCCCGCCAACATCTGTCGTTCCCTGACTTGTTAATTTTAGCCATTCTGACGGGTGTGAGGTGGTATCTCATTGAGGTTTTGATTTGGATTTCCCTGATGCCGAGCGATGTTGAGCACTTTTTCATGTGCCTGTTGGCCATTTGGATGTCTTCTTTGGAAAAATGTCTGTTCATGTCTTCTGCCCATTTCTTGATTGGATTATTTGTTCTTTGGGTGTTGAGTTTGATAAGTTCTTTATAGATTTTGGATGCTAGCCCTTTATCTGATATGTCATTTGCAAATATTTTCTCCCATTCTGTTGGTTGTCTTTTGGTTTTGTGGACTGTTTCTTTTGCTGTGCAAAAGCTTTTTATCTTGATGAAATCCCAATAGTTCATTTTTGCCCTGGCTTCCCGTGCCTTTGGCGATGTTTCTAGGAAGAAGTTGCTGCGGCTGAGGTCGAAGAGGTTGCTGCCCGTGTTCTCCTTTAGGATTTTGATGGACTCCTGTCTCACGTTTAGGTCTTTCCACCATTTGGAGTCTATTTTTGTGTGTGGTGTAAGGAAATGGTTCAGTTTCATTCTTCTGCATGTGGCTGTCCAATTTTCCCAACACCATTTGTTGAAGAGACTGTCTTTTTTCCACTGGACATTCTTTCCTGCTTTGTCAAAGATAAGTTGACCATAGAGTTGAGGGTCCATTTCTGGGCTCTCGATTCTGTTCCATTGATCTATGTGTCTGTTTTTGTGCCAGTACCATACTGTCTTGAAGATGACAGCTTTGTAATAAGCTGGAAGTCTGGAATTGTGATGCCGCCAGCTTTGCTTTTCTTTTTCAATATTCCTCTGGCTATTCGGGGTCTCTTCTGGTTCCATACAAATTTTAGGATTATTTGTTCCATTTCTTTGAAAAAAGTGATTGGTATTTTGATGGGGATTGCACTGAATGTGTAGATTGCTCTAGGTAGCATTGACATCTTCACAATGTTGGTTCTCCCAATCCATGAGCATGGAACGTTTATCCATTTCTTTGTGTCTTCTTCAATTTCTTTCATGAGTATTTTATAGTTTTCTGAGTACAGATCCTTTGCCTCTTTGGTTACATTTATTCCTAGGTATCTTATGGTTTTGGGTGCAATTGTAAATGGGATCGACTCCTTGATTTGTCTCTCTTCTGTCTTGTTGTTGGTGTATAGGAATGCCACTGATTTCTGTGCATTGATTTTATATCCTGCTACTTTACTGAATTCCTGTATGAGTTCTAGCAGTTTTGGGGTGGAGTCTTTTGGGTTTTCCACATACAGTATCATATCATCTGCAAAGAGAAGCACATAGTAACGTTTAAGGAGTATTTGCTGTTAATGTTAATATTGTAGCTTAATATTTCCACGTTATCAGTTGGATTGCATTTTTCTTCTGCCCTTGGAATAATTTGTATTGAGCCCATTAAGAGTATGTGGCTTAAGTGAGGGATGAACTCTATGTTCCAAATGTGGACTGGAAGTAGTGTGGTTAAATGGGCGCAATGTATTGCAGGCATTTACACCTTGAATTAGTCGGGACTAATTTCAATTACAAGTGACAGAAACCCCAATCAGACTGGCTGAAGCAAAAACAGGAAATTATTGATTCCCATAATGGAAAAGTCTAGGGGTATTGCTCTAGGCATTGGCCACATCCAGTGCTCTGACAATATCCGCAGCGTTTGTCTCTTCATTTCTTGCTGTCTTTCCATGTTGGCTCATTTTCAGGCAAGCTTGCTCCAAACAGTGGCAGAAACTACCACCACCTGCTCTAGTTTCATATCCCAGGAGCAGAAAGAAAAGGCTCCCCTCTGGTAGCTCCAACTTAGTGCTGCATCTGAGGGGCATTGACTCGGATGGATTCAAGTCCTCCTTCCTGACCCTCTGCCACCTCCGTTGCCGAGCCAAAGGAGGCAGGAGTCCCCTACCCTGTGGAATTAGCTCCACTCACACTCCCTGGGGGGAGTAGGAGAAGTCCCCCCTTCTGCATGGGGAAGTTACAGCTGACATCCACCATGCTCCTCCACCATTCCTTCTCAGAACATAGGACTTGCTACATTAGATACCGTCTTTGAATAATCCAACAGAAGAGTGTTAACACTTAAGTACTTTTAATTCCAGACTACATCTCATTTTCACTCTTACAGTATAGCTGTGTTTGAAGATCTACCATACCTTCTTTTCTGATCGCTGCTAAGAAGAAGGTGTTCAGTCACCCCATCTTTTTGTTGCCATTTAAAAGTCCTTCTCTTGGGACGCCTCGGCGGCTCAGTCAGTTAAGTGTCCGACTCTTGATTTCGGCTCAGGTCATGATCTCAGGGTTGTGGGATCCAGCCCCGTGTCGCTCAGCAGGGAGTCTGCTTGTCCCTGCCCCTCTGCTCCCATGTGCTCTCTCTCACTCTCTCTAAATAAATCTTAAAAAAAAAAAAAAAAAGTCTTTTATTTTATGCCACCTTCTCTGATCTGCTTTCCCAAGCTTTTCGCACCTGTTGCTTTCATTCTAAACAATAAGATACAAAGCTGTGACAGCCCACCTCCTCAGTGATCACTCTCTTTCATTTTGTGGTCTGGCCAGTCTGAAGGTCATAACTGCATTATGCAGCAACCTTTTCATCCTCCGGCTGTGAATGAGGATCAGACTCCGTGAGGCTGGGTGTCTGAGTTATAGGACAGCCCAGGACTTTACGTGTGTGCGCGCACGCACACGCACGCACGCACACGCACACGCGCACACACACACACACACAAAGAGGCAGTGGGCACTCTGGGTTCTATAGGGTCTCCAGATGGTGAATTGTGTCTGCCAGGGTGTTTAAGAGAACTGTGGGTCTGGAGCCAGCAGAGTTGAGGGCACACCCTGGAGCCTTTCATCTGCCGTGTGTAAGATATTTTCAACCCACTAATTAAATTAGCAACAAGATAAGCACTCCTTTATTTTTTTATTGTATTGAAATACAGTTTATCATCTTAAGCATTTTTAAGCGTATGATTCAGTGGTATTAAAGATATTTACATTCTTGTGCGTCATCGCTACCATCATTCCCATAACTCTTTTCGTTTTGTAAAACTGACACTCTGTACTCGTTAGACAACAGCTTCCCATTCTCCCCTCCCCCAGCCCCTAGCAACCACCATTATACTTTCTGTCTTTATGATTCTGACTATTCTAAGTACCTCATATAAGTGGAACCATACAGTGTTTTTCTTTTTGTGACTAGCTTCCCTTAACATAATGTCATCAAGGTTCATCCATGTTGTAGCGTGTGATGGAACTTCCCTTCCTTTTTAAAGCTGCGGGACATTCCACTGTATGTATAGACTATGTTTTGCTTCTCCATTTATCCATTGATGGACCCAGCTTGTGTCCATGTTTTAGCTATCGTAAATAATGCTGCAGTAAACATGAGTGGACATATATCTCTTCGAGACCCAACTTCCAGTTCTTTTGGGTATATACCCAGAAGTGAAATTGCTGGGTCATATGGTGATTCTGTTTTTAACTTTTTGAGGAACCTCCACCCTGTTTTCACAGCAGCCGCACCATTTTATGTTCCTAGCAACAGCACACAAGCGTTCCAATTTCTCCACATCCTGGCCAACGCTTGTTTTCTGATTTTTTTGATAGTAGACCTCCTAATGGGTATGAGGTGTTATCTCATGGTAGTTTTGATGTGCATTTCCCTAATGATTATTGATGCTGAGCATCTTTTCATATGCTTATTGGCCATTCCTAGATCTTCTTTGGAGAAATGTGTGTTCAAGTCGTTTGCCCATTTTTTGTACTTTATTTTTAAGTCCATTATTGTGCTCTAATGTTTTATAACTGTATGGGATGGATAAGCCAAACATGGTGAGATCTAGACAAAGGTACAGATTCATTTCCTCCCAAAGTATGTATTATTTGGGAATTATTGGGAAACTCCCTGAAGACAATTTAAAAACTCTTTTTTAAAGTCTGTTCTTGGGGCGCCTGGGTGGTTCAGTCGTTAAGCGTCTGCCTTCGGCTCAGGTCATGGTCCCGGGGTCCTGGGATCGAGCCCCGCATCGGGCTCCCTGCTCCACGGGAAGCCTGCTTCTCCCTCTGCCACTCCCCCTGCTTGTGTTCCCTCTCTCACTATCTCTCTCTCTCTGTCAAATAAATAAAAATCTTAAAAAAAAAAAAAGTCTGTTCTTACATGGAAATTTATATCTTTATGTATATATATGTTACATATGTAACATGGAAGTTTATATCTTTATGTATACATATATAAAATACCAGGCAAGGAACAGATGTGATTTACATACATTATCTAATGGGAGCTTTGCAACCCTACCAAGCACATCCGTGGCGTGAGAACACTTGCGCACACAGAGCTGAAGCCCTGTTGTCCTACTACATTGGGACTGATAATTAGTTAACTTGATGAGTCAGCTAAAATGATGAGGATACACGAAAAATCACACATGCTTTAGACATTTAATTTTAAATGAAAACATAATTTTTTAAACAACACGCTGATTTTAGCGTTTCGTTTTTTCCTGGCTGTGCAAATGGAGACCCCGATATTCTTCCGCCAGAGTTCTGTCACTTGCTATGAAATTTTGAGTGCCAAAAATGTTTTGATGTTGGCCTGGGCCCTTTTCTTTGAGGAAGGATCCTCTGACTGAAGTATCTTATTTAAACTTCAGCCACAATTTATTGGCTACAACTGACATTTACTTTTCTTTAAGGTGGATCTAGAATTTAGCAATACTTGCAGAGTAATCTATGTTCAGGATCTTTCTAGAATTTTTCCAGCCTTTTACAGTTGTCGCTCCCACACCTAATTCAACAGCAGATTTTTTTCACTGTTTGCCTTCACTGAGCCTTTACAAGGCATTTAACTTAGTTTTTACAGAAATGGCCCTTTTTTTGGCGTTCATATCTAATTGCTTTTACATGGTGCATGGATAGCATAAAGGCAAAGTAAATACAGTTGTCACCAAAATGTTTGAAAGGAAACACAGCTCACCTGGCATAAGCACACAGCTCCGTTGGTGGGAACAAACGTGAGCAGGTGTGTTGACATGGTGACCACGGTGGCTGATGCTTATATGGGACCCGCTATGTGTTCTAAGCTCTTTACATGCAATGACTCAATCTCCACGGAACCCCATCAAGTAAGGTACTGGTATTTCTTTTTCACAGACAAGGAAAATGATGCACGGAGAGATTTGCCTAAGAGTAGCCTTCCAGCATTCAACCTGTCTTAGGCTTCAGGCAATATATTTTGCAAAGGGAATGAGAACATTTTATATGGAAGTAAATCAAGAGCAAGGAGAGTGAGCAAGTGAGAGCGCAACTGTGTAGAGATGTCTGTCCCTTAAACGGAAACCCCATCTAGCACATAAAGACTTCTGAAACCCTCTTCATAGTACCCTAAAATTAGAATCTAGGTTTTTAGGGGTAGAAATGATCCCCATAACCTATTCTGACAGGATAACCAAGGCCCAGAGAGCCGAGATGATGTGCTTTACAAGCACTCACCTAGTTAATGGCATATTCTTCATAAGATTTAGTTTCCTGGCTTACTTCACATTTTCTTCCAGGAGAAAATGATGCACCACCAGGATATAATGTTCCTGAACATTATCCAGGAAATGAGATTCTCTCAGAGTTTGCCAAGAGAGAAGGAGGGTCGGTAGATGTGAATACCTCAGTGTTCTTGAATCCACATCTATATCAAGCCAGTACAAGACTTGGTCCAGAGAATCTTAGGGCTGGAAAAGGGTCTAGTGATGTGGCTTTAACCATCCTATCTAGAGAAGGAAGGAATGAGGCCAGCTGAGCACATACAAGGTAGGTGATGATACCTATACTATTTTACAGATGAGGAAGCTGAGCTTCAGAGAGGTCAAGTAATGTATCCAAAGTCACACAGCCAGAAAGAAATGGAACCCAAGTGTGAACCTAGTCTTGCTGAAGCTGAGGCCCATGGTCTTTGTGCCACCTCATGCCACCACCCCACAGGGCAGGGTAATTGTTCACCCTGCACAGTTGGTTAACAACAGTTGTTTGGCTTGTTTGGCAAATTCTCCCTAAAGCTAATCCTAAATATCTCTCTAGTTTAAATCAGTATCCTTCTGCAGTCCTCAGCAACAGAAACAATTGATCATGGTATTTGGATAATCTTTACATTTTGTGAATGAAATTGCATCTTGGATGGACATTTTTAAGCCAACCTGAGGGGAGAAAAGAAGACAGATGGGGGGTGTTTCGAGCGTTGGTAGAATCTCAGGGTAGGAGGAATCTCTTTCAGCTTGCCATTATTTATGTTCACATCAGCTGTGTAGCAGCTTCAGCCTCTGCTGGACGCTTCTCAGCCCAGGGATTAAGAGCCATAAGACCAAGGGAACTCACCGTATTAGCCAGCCCATTTCATCTTTGGCCAGGAAGTCACACTTACATATAGTCTTTAACAGGATGAAGCTTCTTAAAACATTACTTTAGATTTTTCTTCTGTTTATAAAAAGTAATATTTATAATAGAAACTTTAATAACTGTAAAAAGCTCATGCAAGAATATGAAAGCCTATGTGTATTAGTTATCTACAGCTGTGTAACAAATTACTCCCAAAACTTAAAGCAACAAACTTTTATTATCTCATGTGCTTTGAGAGTCTGGAATCTGATAGTGGCCTAGCTTGGGTAGTTCTCTCATGAAGTTGAGGTCAAGCTGTGAGTTGAGGCTATAGTCATTTGGAAATTTGGGGCCAGAGGGTCTGCTTTTAAACTTAATCATGTGGATGTCGGCAGGAGGCTTCAGTTCTTGCCATATGAGCCTCTCCATAGGGCTGTTTACAACATGGCTTCCTTCAGTGCCATGTTGATCTGAGAGCACTTGCGCTAGAGAGCCATCAGGATAGAAGCCGCAGTCTTTTATAAGCTGGTCTAAGAAATGGCATTCCATCACTCCTGTTGAGTTCTGTTGGTCACTTAACCAATCCAGGTATAATACTGTAGGAGGGGACTACACAAGGGTGTGAATACCAGGAAGTAGGGATCATTGGAGGCCATCTTGAAGTCTCCCCACTATGGTCTGTAAGGTAAAATTTTGTTAGGATGAATTACATGAGTTTTTACCCACTATTCCTCCCCTGCCACCCACTGAAGTTTACAAATATGAATACTGAAGTATTACAAAATACAAAAGATCACCAGGAAAAAAAATTGAAGGGAACTTAATATTCAGGGATGAATGCCCAGTAAACTGTTACCCCTTCTCCGATCCTGGAGGAACTGCCTGATTTTATTCCAAGTCTGTCATATCGACATGTGTATGGTTTGGGGAAGAGGGGAGTAATGGCAAAAGAGTGGATGGAAATCTCTGGATGTACTTTGGTCTTGAAGTCATTTGCGATGGTGGGAACATGAGATATGGGATGAAGAGTTTAGGATTCAGTCCAGGCTGTAACTTGGGAGAAGGCACATGGTTCCTGGACCCCTTCACTCTATTTCTGATGCAGTGTAAGAAGCAGAGGTTTGTAAGAGATTTCCAATTTTTATAAGTAATTATTTGATGAAAAAGATATAAATACTTCAATCATAAATGTATTGAAAGGGACTTAGAAGTTTTCTGGGGCGGAAAGAATTTTGTTTATGCAAAAACAATATACTGAGATCCAGTAAGAAATCCTGACATGTGGATAAGCAATAATATTCTACAGCCGCTTCTCAACTATTAAGTCACATAGATAATATAAAAAACTCATGGGTACATGGTAATACATTTATGAACGAGTGAGATTTCTATATCACACATGCAGGGCTTTAAAAAAAAAAAAAACAAACACATGCCTGTATAGTATTTTGGTGAATAATGGTAATGCAAAAGAGCATTGTAATAATCAAATTTGAGTGAATTCTTTCATAGTACATACAGCCAAAAGAAATTTATCAGTAAAAACTGGCACAAAACAACAAAATGGAATAAATTTGAATAAATTCCTGCAAAGGCAGTCATAAGACATGTTGATAAATGTTTCAACATGAACTGATACAAAGTATAACATAAAAAACTATTTTTGAAGGAGTTCCTATGTCATGCATTCAATAAAAGCAGCTATTTCATTGAATGGTAATTTGTGCATGCCAAGCAACGGGGAGAAACTGAATGTTTTCCCACCGTGGCTCAAAGCTGATGTTTTCATGCTGGCTTGGAGCTGCAGGTTGCAGCAATCACATGGACGGGAACCTTAGATGTCAGGAATAGCCCACATTTGGCTTCTGGTCAGCTGAGTGGTCCTCGGCCCCCTCCCATCTTGGGGGCCCTCTGGCAGACTAAAGCACCAATGCAGTGAACTGGTGTGGCCTCTCCACCGTGCCTCCCTCAACCAGAGGAGACCCATGGATCTCTTCATCCCAAGCCAGATGGATTGGTGGTCAAGTATAGAGAGCAGGCAACACAGCCATGAAGTAAGTACTCCTCCTTGGTTGGACTCTGAGAGGCCAAGCGTCCCAAGTCATTGTTTTGAATATGGAGCAACTTCATAACCAACAGTTGACTCCAGAGCCCTTTCTACATCTTTCCTTTCAGGCCTTGAGATCTGTGGTCTTGGAACAGTTGGTTCCTCTTCTGGGTCCAGATGTGGCCCCCTACGACAGTGTGAAGAACTCGAGCCTTCCCATAAGCATGTTTCCCCCATTGCGGCTCATGCTCTAGAAGAGGTTGTGCCAGACAGAGACATGATTTCAGGGCATTGAGCCGAACCCCTTACATGCGGCTACACAGCCCCCTTAGTCCTGCTGTCTGCTGGAATCCAGCCAACCTGGCTCAGCGCACAGGAGAAGGTAAGCCTAGACCTCTCTCCATGGCAGGCCGTGCCTCAGAGAAAATGGAGTGGACCGGGCCAACAGACTGCAGAAGCCACAGCTAGGCTTGTTGCAGACTTCCATGTGGGGTTCTTGCCACCTCCCAGGAGGCAGAGATAGAACTGGAGACCGGAATGTTGGCTTGTCCAGTAGTTCATGGCGGGGGGGGGGGGGGGGCGGCAGCAAGGAGTTTGTGGGGAACACGGAGTTTGGCAGCCGTTAAGACCTTTGGTCAATTGCATACTGCCCTTATGCCTCAGCTTCCTCACCTGTGAAATGGGGTACCTGCCTAATGGGATTGCGGTGAGGATTAAATTAGGTAATGTATTTAAAGGTACCAGGACTGTTTCTGGTACATAGTAAGGGTTTAGTAATTCTAGTTAAAATCTAAACGCTGTGTAATCCCATGTGAATCTAATCTTTCTAGTTTAATCTGTAAATGAAAAGACCCAGGTGGTCTGTAAAATCTTTGTTGGTTCTAAGTATCCCTTTCTCACATGAGCACCCATTCCTTCCTTCCCCAGTCCAGTGCCCATCCTGTTTCCGCTTCTATAGACTGAGTGCGGATGGAGTGGAGAGCACCTCTGGCAAGGTGGAAACAGCTGTGGGTCTAGGAGGCTCTGGCCTCAACCTGCTTCCTGGAGCTCTGTTGCCCCTGAGCCTCAGTTTCCTCATTTGTATGAAGCGGGGTAGCATTGTGTGCTGCACAGGGTGATGAGAATTCTTGCTAGACTGAAGGCACCTATAGTTTCTGGCACCAGCTGGTGACCAGGATGAAGTATCTATTATCACTGTCTCTCAGGCATCAGGGGGCCTTTCGTTCTTGGGCTCCTGAGCCCTGTCTACCTGGGAATGCTCTTCTCCCTTGGTCCCAGTGGGCCTTGTCACCTCCTGGCAGCACGCATCCATCATGTTGCCTAATTAGTGAGGAGTTGGCTGGGTGAACAGCCATGGAGGGGGCCGCGCCTGAGGCTTGCATAGCCTCTCAGTAATTCTGCCAGTCAGCCACCACATGTGAGGTACGATGCCCACCTTGAGGAACTAATGGTCTAGGGTGGAGGCTGAACAGATGTTGGTCTGGCTTTCTGACCAAAGCTGGGTTTAGTGTTCCTAGGGCAGGGTGGATCTCTTTGCTGGAACATACTGAAAATCTTAATCTTTCACTGTGATTCTTCTTAAGGTCACAATAGTTCTTGGTCTCAAAGCCAAAAGGTTCTGAACTATTACAGATCTAGGTTTTTCTGACAGAGTAAGATCTCTCAACCAACCAAATAGCACAAGTCGGTTTCAGATTAAACTCGTTGCTGAAGTCCTAAATTCTGGAGTGAAGTGGCGAGGATATTGCCGGCAGATCTCCCAGCTGTAACGCAGTGGTGGGTTGAGATTCTGGAGTTGGATGCCTGGGTGCCCACCCTGGGCCAGGTCACTTGTGTCTTTGAAGCTCAGTTTGTATACTTGCAAAGGGATGGAGTTAGTAGTGTTCACCTCTGAGGGTTGTTGTGAGACCCAGTGAAATACGATACAAGTGAAGTACCTGACTGCACCCTGTCTGTTTTAAGGACTCGAATAAATGTCGGCTCTTATATTTTACTTATAACAGGCATATCACTTTTTAAACTCACTGCTCGTGTCTGGCAGTTTTTTACTCTCTAGAAGTAATTGTAATCTTTTTTTTTTCCCCCCAAAAGATTGATTTCTTAGAGAGAGAGAATATACACATGAGCATGGTGGGGAGGGACAGAGGGAGAGAGTCTCAAGCTGACCCCATGGTGAGTGTGGAGCACGATGCGGGGCTTGATCTCATGACCCTGAGATCATGACCTGAGCGGACAACTTAACTGACTGAGCCACCCAGGCGCCCTGTAATTGTAATCATTTTCAAATTCTAAAGTAGGTTTGCAGGAGAAGTCTTTGATGTCCTTGATTTTTGAGTGCACCTGTCTTAGTTGAATGCAGAATAACCAAGTGGAGGTAGGCAGTTAAAAATATTAGCATCTTCCGGATCATGTCCTCAACTGCATTATAAGTGAGTGCTTGGATGTAAGGGCAGTACCTGCATTTGTGTGTGTGTGCTCTCAGTGCACGGATGTGGGCCACACAGTGGTGACAATGGTCAAGAGGCATTTGTGGTTTAGAGCTTGGGGGTCTGGAGGGTTTCCTGGTTTTGCATCCTGGCTCCACCACTATCAATTTGTATGGCCTTGGGTGAGTCACTTAACTCAGCTGTTTCCTCATCTACACGTGGGTAGAGTACATTTTCCCCTCGGGTCACTGTGAAGACTGAGATCAATAAGAAGCAATTTGTAGTGTGGTCATACTAAACTGGGAGCTGTCGGTACTCAGCAGGGCAGTGGGCAGTCTAGTCCTTGTATGTGTACTTTGCGATATAGCTCATTGGTGGTAAGCATAGCTGGGAAATACACAATGAAAAAAAGTCTGTTTCTCATTGAGCAGTGACTGAACCAGTCACCCATTTGATGCACGATCTCATTTATACACAGAATCTAAAAAAGTTGAACTCCTAAAAGCAGAGAGTAGCATGGTGGTTGCCAGGGGCTAGGGGGATGAGGGAAATGGGGAGATGTTGTTCAAAGGGTACAAAGGTTCAGTTCTGTGGGATTGAGTGAATCCTGGAGATCGAATATACAGCATGCTGAGTATAGTTAATAATACTTTATTGTGTACTTGAAATTCGCTAAAAGTAGATCTTAAATAGTCTCAACGCACCCACAATGCTAAGCCTGTGATGTGATGGCTATGTTAATTAGCTTGATTGTGGTAGTCATTACAATGTACAGTATATTAAAAACCTCACGCTGTACACATTGAATATATACAATTTTTATTTGTTAATTATACCTCCGTGAAGCTGGAAGAAAATGCAGATTTCAGGGATGGTGCAATGCTACCGCTGAAGCAATTAAGAGAGCTTTGTAGAGTTATCATGTGACACCTCCTCATAACTGGCTGACTTTGGGTTAAGTATGAAGTCTCATCATCCCAATCTGGCCTCTAGGTTTTTTGCTGTTTTATAGCACACACTTACGTAAACAAATGTTCTCTGTGTAAACATTTATGAAAGTCAAAATACCAAAACAGATTAAATATAGAACCAGGCTGGATGCCACATCAGTGTTTTAGTGGCAGCAAAAAACATCATCTGTTACATTTAATTATTGTGGTTAGTTTGAGTTTTGTTGGTTTGATCGTGTTGGTAGTTGATTTGGGAATGTCTTTGGGATTTCTTACCCGTTTTTCTGCACAATTAAAGAATATTTTAATAACCGTACATCAACATTCAGAGTCTGTGAGTATTTTAAAGAGGGTTTATACATCAGTTGAGAAGCCCAGACTCTCTAGATCATTCAGCGTGTGCAGAGAAGAGTCCTGTGCCCAGCTGATTTTTCCAGCTTGCTGGATGCTCAGCACACATTTCTCTGTCCAACTCGCACATTGGGCAGAAGAACACTTAAACCCTCCTGGTTTCTGTGTTAGGTGGTTGATTGGGTCACTCTGGCTATACGGAGGAGCTTCTTTGATTCTTGTGTGCTTTTAGCAGAAAGGGGAAAGATTTCGCTTTTTCATTGCTCGCTAGGTTCTGTGTTCCATCTTCTATTCATCAGACATAGCCACTTGGAAATTCTTTTTTTTTCCCTTTAAATTAGGCACACCATTATTCTATCTTCCCGTTGTTTCTTTTTCACATTTTTATATTAGGAAGTGTACTGTTGGCATGTTCTCAGACCCCTAGTGATAATATCTGAGCTTTCCCCAGGCTTGCTTTCTCTGGGAGCTCTGGGCTCTTCACAGATCACACCATTAGTCCTCACAGTGACTCCTGGAGGTAGGATGAGACAGAGCGTCTGGGTGTGGGAACAGGAGGGCTGGAGGGGAGTGTCTGAGGAAAGCAGTGGGTTATTCCTTTTATGTTAGCATTTCAGCTTTAGGCAGACTTCACCAAGTGCGCCTATTTTCATTCTTTCTTCAAAGCATTTTTGCAAGTGGTAACAGTCATTAACTTCATTGCTGCAGAATGAAGTAAAAGGGATACTAATGTAGCTATTGAGAAATGAGAACATTCACTCAAATCTTTTTAGGGTCATTAAGAAAGAGCAGTTTTAACTGTTGGTTTTGGTGTGATTTTTAGGATTTGGAGTGTCTTTAAATTGCTCTTAAAGTCTGAAATTGAGTGATCAAAAGAAACCCCCTCTAATAATGTGTCTCGAGTCTCTTCAGTTTAGCTGTTTAAAGGTGCAAGATTAATATTCCTAAAGCTCAGCTCTGATCATTTCAAAATTTTGTTTTATTTCTTTTTAAACATTATGAGCTTTGAAGTCAAAAGCCCTGGCTTCATTTTATGGGCCGGTTATATAATCTGTCTGATTCTCACTTCCCCCTCTAGTGGAAATAATAATACCCACTTCAAAGGGTGGTTGTTACACTTAAGCGATATGTGTGGGATGCTAAGCACAGTAGGTGTCAATAAAACTAAAAATAAAAAAGTCAGAAGCTGAAAACCTTTAAGGACCTCTCTGTCCCTACAGTATAAAATCCAAATTCTTTTTAACTTTTTGAAAAATTTTAAGTAGACTCCACACCCAACGTGGCACTTAAACTCACGACCCTGAGATCAAGAGTCATATGCTCTTACCAACTGAGCCAGCCAGACTCCCCCAAATCCAATTTCTTGGATACCACGTTCTAGACCCTCCACAGTCTGGCCTGGAATAACCTAATAACTGAGTTGTTCATTTCCAGCCAGATAGACAACTTCACTCTTTTCCATAAAATCAGTGGTTTTCAAATTTTTTTTTTTTTAAAGATTTATTTATTTATTTGAGAGAGCAAGAAAGAGAGAGAGAGTACATGAGAGGGGGGAGGGTCAGAGGGAGAAGCAGGCTCCCTGCTGAGCAGGGAGCCCGATGTGGGACTCGATCCCAGGACTCCGGGATCATGACCTGAGCCGAAGGCAGTCGCTTAACCAACTGAGCCACCGAGGCGCCCCAGGTTTTCAAATTTTTGACCAAGGCCCTCAGTATGACATATATTTTATTTAATTTTTTAAAGATTTGATTTATTTGTCAGCAAAAGCAGGGGGAGCAGCAGGCAGAGGGAGAGGGAGAAGCAGGCTCCCCGCTGAGCAAGGAGCCCAATGCGGGACTCCATCCCAGGACCCTGGGATCATGACCTGAGCCGAAGGCAGATGCTTAACCGACTGAGCCAACCAGGCGCCCCGACATATATTTTACATATGAGACAAGTTTCATGAAGTGGTCCTTCATCTTGCCTCATGAAATACATCCTATTCTGTTTCATTGAAGAAGGAAATTCTGGTCTTGACCCACTAAACCTGCTATCAGCAGGTTTTCAGACCTAGTTGAAAGACACTGATCTAGAAGGGCTCTTCCTCTACATTTCCTGAAATTCTACCCTTCCCTCGAGGCCCATACCCTCCTGTGAAATCTTCCCTCATCTTGGCATCTCATGACCTTATCCGAACTTAACGTTTTTCTCAATCTCATTGATGGCATTTACTGCAAATTGGCTTTTATGTTAATTATTGATTTATAACTGACTTCTGTGTCTAGATGGCAAGCGCCATCGGGCTTGGTCCCTGTGGTCATTTATCAACCTGTGTGGGTGGGGGAGGGGATCCTCCCCACAGAAGCCCTCTGAGGGGTTAAGAAGTCGTGTAGTGGCTTGGGTGCTTCGCTCCCTTTATGCTGACTTTGAAAGCCATAAAGTCAGTGCGTGTGGAGGGGTCAGGGTGGGGGTGGGCAGATTCTTGCCAGGACTGCTGCCTAGATTGGCCATTTTATCAGATGGGATTCTTTGTGTATCTGGAAACGAACGCTATTAGGTTGGGGTTGTGATTCCAGCTTCTAAATAGAGATTCTCCATTTCCCTTTTCCTGACATGACTGGATCTCAGAGGCTTCTTTCAGCTAGGACGGTATGTGAGCCAAGATCATATATCACATATTCCTCCCTGCGGAAGCACAGCCTGGGATCTTGAACCCTTGAGCTTTTGCACTGTGGAACCCATAACGATTTTAGCCCAGGAGACCTGTATTTTATCACCCCAGACAGTTTTAGATACGTTTCCGTGTGTGTTTGCTGCTCTGTAGACCCTATATGTGAGGGAAGTTATACACAGTATTGCTCATGTGGAGCCTTTCTTCTGCAAGGAAAAAATGCTGTATAGGCCAGGAGAGAATGTTGGTTTCTTAACTAAACCCCCTCTCACACACCTGGAGCCCAGTTTGGAGATCCTGACTAATGATGAGATTTAGAGATATGCAGGACCCATTTTATGTTTACACAAATTATCTACCCAAAAGTTGACCTCATTTAAAGGAACTGATTTAATTTAGGATAGTTATTTCTTTCTCTTTTAAATCTAATTTCAGAAGCTTGAGTGAAATAGTAATAGATACCAGAGAACTATCTGTGCAGTAATGTAAATGAACAAACCTAGACACAGCAACATCGGTCTTGGGACAATACACGGATAAAATACATTTCAGAAGTATCTGGGAAATCATAGACTTAAAAACAAATTACTCGTCACTGCTTGCTTCATTAGATGTTAAGAAAGCACGCTGATAACGGCATAATGAAATCCAGTTAAAGTTACTGATGCACAGTTTTTATAATGACTTTCTTTTTAAAGAGACTGATGGACCTTTAGGTTTCTGTAGAAAATCTGTTCACGCATAGGCAATTTTTTTCTCTTTTGAGCGTCAAACCCTTATGGGCACTTATGAAGTGAGTTTAGCTTAATTCGGTGATCAGAGAATTTGCAGACATGCTTCCTTATATAGAGTCTCTCCCATCCAGTCTGCCATTTAGCAGAGCTCAAATGTGTGTCCAAGGAGGCAGAATTGGTCCCAAAGGAGATTTGGAGAAAAACTTCCTTCAGTATTTAAGGTGCTTGACAAAGTCATGTTCACGTGGAAGTCCGTTCTGAGATGAGGAAGTTAAAATCAGGTGGCTTATTTTGCATTGCTGGCTGAAAGCCTGTCTGATGGGATTGGCACGGAGCACTAATTAATCACCCAGGGTCTCCTCATTCACTAATCACATGGCATGAAACTTCCCTGCTGGCTGAGACTCAAGGGCAAACTGTGGGCTTCCAGCCAGCTTATTTTTCATAAGTATTATGGTACCTCTAAATTAATGTGAACCTAATATATGCTGTCAGTGGTTTACTTTCCCATGGTGACCCTCTCTGGTTAAACAGCTTTCAGTGAAATCTTATATGGAGAATGAAAACAAGTTCCTTGCAAGAGGGGGGGAAAAAAGGAAGATTTAGAATCCTCTTTGTAAACCTTTCTTCCCGTGGCATATACTATTTTGGTTCTGAAAATAATCTGGATTAATTGAATAATGTGCAGATGATATGATAATTGCCTTTTGTTATTGGAAAAGCGAGCCTATATAATGCTTAAAGACTTTTTCCATGACCTTTTTAATTGCAATAGTAGTGTGTTTATTGAGTGCATGCTGTGTACAAAATACAGACCTTAATTCATTAGTTCTCACGTCAGTCTTGTGTGGATGCCATTTACTGCCTCCATTTACGGGTAAGAAAATTGAAAGCCTGTCAACTTGTCTAGGGTCCCATCTAGTAAATGCTGGGGCCCAGAGTTGAACCATGGTTTGTCCACCACAGGGCGTGCTCATTTGATGGTGTTACAGTGCCTTTACTCTCCCTTTTAACTTGAGGAAAGTATCAGTGGCCTTAGTCTTTAAAGACATCATTCCTATTCCCATATTGGATTCTTACATTCATCTGAATTATTTTGGAAGCATGTTGATCTCTAGGACATTGTTTTATGACTTCAAATCATTTTAATATGCACCTTTGTTCAGAGAACAAAAAGTTGTGGGCATCTTTAAACCAGAGGAAATAGGTGCAGCTTATTCATAAATCACTCACACTATTGTTCATCTTGAGACACTTCCAGACAATTCTATTAGAAGAGGAAAATTCCAGAGAGCACATATATGGATCGTTTCCAAGGCAGTGCCTGTTGAGAACCCAGCCTTCCATCCTGAAGCTGTGAATGGTTTGGCTGCATCTTGTCTTATATGTAAATTAATTTCTAAGAGTCTGTGTAATAAACTCCTACATAAAGGAGTGATTTGTCAAAACCCATTTCCCTTGTTAAAAATACCTAACTAGAGAGAACAGGTTGATACTTAGGGGTTTATATAGGTTCTGTGTTAAGCCAATACTTTTCTCCTTAGTATGCAGTACTGATGTTTTTGGTTGAAAAGAATCCATTCCGTTTCTTTTTATCGTGTCATGAAAAGTTGGAAAGAGGAAAAACTGAGCTGAACATACAGATTAAATAACTAAATGGTGCCTTCAGTCCGCCCTTTTGTTTTCAGACATCCCCCTCCCCACCCTTTGTGAGTCATTGAGCCAGTAAGACTGATCAAAGATGCCTCAGTGTATAGAACATTTTATGTGGAGGTTTATTTGTCATCCACAACAAAAGACTAATTGCCTCTAGGCCTTCTTTCACATGATAATCAATGGGTTTGGATCTCCTGGGTGTGCTCCATGCATCCTGCATTCATCTCTCAAGACGTTTTAGGTTTTGCTTGAATATAAAGCATCAAAAAGATGACATCAGCCCAGTAAAAATATTGAGGGGATTTTAAGCATGAGGATGGAGATGTAAAATGTTCTTGCTCGACTTGACGACTTGATCAGAATTATGACTTCTCTGATAGCTATTCAGAAGGCCACGTGGCATTTCTAGGACGAAGCACGTTTCTCAAATTTTAGCATTTCAAAAGGCCCATGGGGAGAAAATTCAGTTTTTATTTTAATATGAACTCTCAGTTCTCAAAGATGATTTCTTGGATGCCTATGTTACTAATGTTATCAGTAAGATTTTATTTTAAAGAAACATTCTGAATTCTAATGAGGAGTGGTATACTCTGAATACAGTTTCCTCTAGGGGCTCCTGGGTGGCTCAGTTGGTTAAGCAACTGCCTTCAGCTCAGGTCATGATCCCGGAGTCCTGGGATCGAGCCCCGCCTCGGGCTCCCTGCTCCGCGGGAAGCCTGCTTCTCCCTCTCCCACTCCCCCTGCTTGTGTTCCCTCTCTTGCTGTGTCTCTCTCTGTCAAATAAATAAATAAAATCTTTAAAAAAAAAAAAAAAAAAAAAAACTGCAGTCATGTTCTTCTGGTGTTCTTTAACAAGTATTTCCAACTAAGGTTCAGTGTTTACCAAAATTTACCTGAAATATGCAGTTATTTCTTAGCAGTGTTTTTAATATTTACGATCAAATGGGAATACTTAAAGAATTATACGTTGACTAAAGACATCTGTTTAGGAACAGTCACTTTTCCCCCAGAAAATGTATAGATATTATGTTTCTTAGAAAAGAAAGTAGATTATATTTGGCAAGACAGAAGAAACAACAAAATTTTAAAACCTACAGATATGTGGACAGAGTATTTTGCGTTAGGTTAAATAGAAATGCAAATTTCTCTGCCTCTGCCTTCTCGGAGCTGACTTCCAGTAGGGCAGACCAGAGACTCCGGTGCTGGGGAGCAGTCTATTGGGTGAAAGGGAAACACCAGCTCCTCTTCTGTAAAACAAGAACACCAAATGTCAAGAGCTGTGCAGGGTCTGAGATTTTGCCCTACCTGCCAAGTGACATGTTACCTTGCCCCAGTGTCATGGATGCTGACAGAGACACCAGACTCCTAAGTCAGAGACATAGGACTTTATCAATCACAGCACTACTTGTAGCCAGAGTAGCAGTAATTTTCATACTCTTTTCCTGAGCCCCAGTTTCTGTAGGGTGATACAGAGAAGGCCAGTTGACCACTGTATACTGAATGAGTTGTGTTACAGGAGGGGGTCCCTGAATTTAGGAACCCAAAACTTTTATACTTGGCAGTAAGCCTACCTGATTCTTTGCAGGATCTCTTCTAGGAAACACTGTCTCTGTCTTCCAGGGCTGTCTGCTATGCAAATTTTCTTGAGGATAGTCTGTAACAAATGACTCACTTCAGTTCCTCCCCCATAAGAAGAGCAAAAACTTGAGGAAATGACCTCCTAACACAAAATACTCTGGTAACACACCAAATAAGCACAGCTTCCATGAACGATTAGTGTGTGCCAATTCTTAAGGGCTGGATGTGCACCAGATGACATGGCCAGAGGCTACATCGTGTGACTTACCCTGTTGTTTTAACAGATTGATAAAATGGGATATTTTAATCACATCAAGTATCTATTTAGCCTATCCTTTTCAAAATATCTTCCTTTGTGTTGGATCACCACAGCCCTGTGTAGCTGGGGCAGGTGGTGGTCTTCTCCATTTACGCTTGAGGAGACTGTTGTTCAGTTACTTGACCAGATTTGCACAGCTAGTTAACATCCTGGTTGGCACTAAACCTGGGGTTTCCTGACACCCAATCTGTTGGTCTTTGAAGCGCATTGCATAACTGTTTCCCTTTGGTCTCCTACACAAGGCGAAGGACATTACCGGCCACTATAGAGGTGACCCCAGGCCAGTCCCAAGTTCCTTTTTTGATCAATGCCACACCTCCCAACCAATCCTGGGTCTTGCCCAGCCACACCAGGCACTAGGATTGTCTTGTGATGGTGCCAGTGGTGTCCAGAGTCAGGAAACTAGTTTGAAATAAGGGAAGTTACTTTCTGTAATGTCTTCTTGTTGTTCTAAGTTTTATTTTCCGTTTAATTGAACTTGTTGTTTTAAGTTTTATTTTCCGTTTAATTGAACATGAGCAGTCTCCACTGTTTCGGCCCCTTTCTCTGCCTGACTTCATGTATACGTACAGGTGATGGATTCTCCCTCTGTGGGCTTTGGTGACCCCTCCCTTTCTTAATTCCCACCACCCCTCTGTCTCCTTCTTTGCAGTCTCCCCTTGAAAGTCCCCTCTGAGTACCTCCCCATAAATCTCAGTGTTCTCTAGGACAATGCCTTGGCTCTCTTCTATACAAAGTCTTTATATGGCCTCAGCAATGACCACAACAACACTTAAACCGAGCACGTTCTATGTGCCAGGCACTGCGCGCAGCACCTTGGGTGCATTATCTCATTCAGTCTTTCCAGTGACCCTATGAGAAGGATACTGCGATTCTCTGTATTTTATAGAGGAAGAAACAGAGAACCAAGAGGTTCATTATTTGTCCAAGGCTAACCTAAGGTCGCCTTGGGCATGACCTTGCTGACCAGCCTCTCGGTCCTCATGCGTCTGTGCCAGGACATTTTCACCTGCGTGCTTGAAAGTGAGCTCTAAAATTGATCTTGCTCCCTTACCAGTATTCCTAACGTCAAACTCGATGGTGCAGCCTGCCAAGTTGCTTAAAGTTAAAAGCCTGGAAGCTTTCTTAGATTCTCTTCTCTTCCCCATCTCCTGCAAGTAATCCCCTCATTCATTTGACAGATATTTAAGATCCGCTGTGGAGCACACGTTGTGCTAAGTTTGGGGGATGCAGAATGAACTAAACAGACAAAACCCCCTGTTCCCGTGGAGCTTGTTTTCACAGAAACGAGTATCTCTCTTTTCTAGATCTGGACATTGAGGACTGGGGAGGGTAAGTGACTTGCCCAAGGTCACATGTTGAAGTTTCAAACCCAGGCATTCTGATTCAAGGAACCACGGTCTTAGCCTTACACCCTAAGCTTCTTGTCACGATGTCCCATAGAGTCTTCCCCTTAACCTCTTCTGTCTTCATCCTCTTGCCACTGCCACTGCCTTTGGGGCCGGTGTCCTCATCACCAGGATTACTGCAGTTACCTCCCAACTCGGGTCACTGCCTGCATTCTCACCTCCCTTTGGTTCATTCTCCGTGCTGTACTGGAATGATTTTTCTAAAATGCCATCTTATCCTGTCACTGCGCTAAAACCCTTGGTTGGCTTCACCTAGCTTGGCGGTGCCTTGGTTTCCCCAAGACACAAACAGCCTGCAAATACTAGGCCCCTGCTTAGCAACCTCCCACCCAAAGGTTCTCAGACTTTACCACGTATTGCCAGTTACCTGGAGGGCTTGTTAAAACAGGGCTTGCTGGGCCACACCCTCAGAGTTCCTGATGCCGTAGGTCTGGGGCCGCCTGAGAATTGCATTTCTAGCAAGTTCCTGGGTGCCGCTGGAGCAGGACCCACACGTGGAGGAGCTCTGTTTGCCGGGGTCCAGGCTGACGATCCCCGCTTCAGGTCCGGAAGCACATGCCTGCTCTGAGGGACATGCTCTTTCAGGCTCTGATCCTTCTGCCGGAGGTGGTCTTCCTGCCTCCTTTCCTCTAGGACACCATTCAAGTGTCCCTTCCTAGGAAGCTTCCTCTGACCCCACGGTGATCCTCTGGCCGCGCCTGTGTTTCTATGGCAATGTGTGTCTGGGAAGGCTCCGCTACTCCCTATGTGCGCTGTGGTTTCCCTTGTGTGTTTCCCACCCCCTGCCCCCCTCGACAGCTAGCTCCTTAAGCAAAGAGGTCATTGGTTACGTTCTTCACCTTTCTATCCCGCGCACCTAGCCGAGTGCCTGGTGTATATTGAAGAGACTCAGTAAATGAATTGAATTATATAATCCTACTTGTGCTTTAAAAAAGAGTAATCCTATTTTAAGTTTCATTTGCATTAACCTTTAAATCTTGCCCAAGATGTTTTTTAAAACCTGAGGATGTCTCAACACCACACGGGACACATCTGAGAGCATTAAACTTTCCAGGCTGCCGTTAGCTGGAGCTGCATGGCTCGGCTGTTTAGTACAAACGGCAGGAGCTTATCCCCACGAAGGCTGATGTTTGTAGATAACTTCACTTCTCATGCCTCTGGCTTGAAATACTTGAGTTATCCCTCCGTCCTCCTCAGCCTTTAGAACATCCCTCTGGTCTGTTCTTAGCCTTGGTTTTATCTAATCAGAGGGCTACAGATGGAAGAGCCCAGGCGATGTAAGCCTTGCTTTTACCGAGACAAAGATTAGTGGGCTGTAAATTTGCAGCCTCCCTGTTTCCATCCAGAATTGCATAGCTTAATCCCTCCCGTTCCTTTCTATGTGCCTGCATTGCCTGCGTAATTTCCAAGAAGAATATAGGTTTTATTGCCTGCAGAGCCCTCCCCTTTTCTCTCCCTTCCCAGCTCACGTTACTAGTTCTTGCCAAAATGCTAAGTTCCAAACTTGAACAAAGGAATTTCTGAACGAGATTGTCCCTGGGTTGTAGACATGTCTTCAGGGGGGCGCTTTGGCCTTCTCTTGGTGTGGTACAGGTCAGAGGCAGAGAGCCCTTCCACCCTTTCTGGGAAAACAGGAGGAGAGAACACAGGAGCCACAGGAGAGGCTCCTCTCCTCCCTCTTATCCTCCTTCCAGGCTCCTGCTTTGGGAACCATCTCTTGTGCTCTAACTGTATCCTTCTGCTTCCAGAACTCAACAAGCAGGCAGAGGGCATCCCTTTCTTTTCTTTCACGGGGATGTGTGGCTGAATTATGTATACCTTCTCACACCAAGTGACCACAGCTCTACCCAGTAGTTCAGAACCACTAGAGCTTCTACCCAGTTATTTGGAAAGGAACACCCCCCTCCGCCACATCCTTATCAGTCTCCAGAGCACCGTCATGCTCATGCCCGTTCGGCACGCTTTCCTGTTAACGGGGACTAAGCATGAAGGAAATTAATCCAGTCTCTTATTTGTTGTCTTAGGACTTTCCTGGTTGCAAGTAACAGAAAGCTCCCAAAGTAGCTTAAGCTAAGATGGGAGGAGGGAGGCGTATCCTAAGGACCCAGGGCACTGCCTGGGACCCAGGACCAGGAAGTGCAGTCACAGGTGCTGGGGATAAGGACCACTCTGTAGTGGTCAGGAATGGAAGTTAACTCCTGGTTTCTCTCCTACCTTCTCCATCGGATGCTTTTTCCACCGCACCCTGGTCTGTGCTAGCATCAGGGAGACTGGGGCTGACAAAAATCACTGTGTCCAGTACCTGATTCCTGGGGAAGAGAGACTCTTGTCTCAGCCTAGTATTTGTTGTAACGGCTCTTCCTGAGCCACATGTCCCACCTTGGTCAACTCGTCAGTCTAGAGAGGGTGGGGGCGGGGGAGTGATCCTCCTTCACAAACATGGATGCGGGGGCCCATCCTTGGGGGCCGGTTTTCAAAAAGGGAGGGTGTAGATTGAGAAGCTACCCCAACCTCAATATTGGTTATAATTTATATCCCACATTCTTGCAAAAGAATTCTATTTTTAAAAGTGGGCATAATGAAACCAAAACCCATTTCCAAAGGAGATAACACAAAAGGAGTGCTAAAGTTAGGGAGAGGGAAGATGCATCAAGAAGCCCCGATGGGAAGAAATTTTAACATGGGATTTCAAAATTAGTAGGTTTTTAAATTCTGGGTCCGCGGGTACCCCAAATTCCTGAGTCAGATCACTATGCTAAATAGAAAAGGTCTTAAATTAAGCATGATCTCAGTATTCGGACTAGAGTTTATTCATTTCTTTTAAATGCACAGGCATGCTTGTGTACACTGTTCCCGGAAGGATCCTCCAGCCGGGGTCAGGGGAGGGAGATGATTAACGGGAGAGCGGAGCTGCGGCCTCCTTGCTCCACCGGGCACAGGTGCTCTGGGTCACACAGCCCGAGTCACTTCTGTCTGAGCACAGACTGTGTCACCCCTTTACGATCCTCTGGGTGGGTGAATATCAACAAGGGTCCGGGTGGCGGGTGGTGCAGAAGTTCAGAAGAGACGCTTCAGATCACTGTGAATGAGGAGGTTTTCTCCTACTTGGAGGAGGCAGGGCTCGAAGCAGGGCTTCATCTGGCCCCGCTGTACATCTGGCAGGGAGGCTGTGGGAGAGAAACATGAGGAAGGGGAGGGCGCTAATAGGCACAAAGTACTGACCACAGGGGCTCCTGGGCTGCCACCCAGTCTCACACGATCACATTGACCCCGACCGTCATTTTGTGCATTTCCTTAGGTGCCCTGGTTATCTCCATTAGACAAATGCGAACCATGGGGCTCTAGGAAGTCAGGAAACCCTCCAGTGCTGCTTTATCTCCCGCAGGAGATCCCGGTAATGACTGGGGCTTCAGAGCCTCACCCCACCTGGGTCCTGTTGTCTCAGCCCCGGGGCCCTGCCGGGCTGCTCCTTTGCAGCACTCCCCCTGCCCCCATATCTACCAGCCAGCTCCTTCATCTTCGTGTTTTTCCTCTATGCCTAGCTTTCTTCATGGACGCTTGCCTTGGCCCTCTATTTTAATATCGCAGCCCCTCCTTCCACCTTGAGCCACATTTCAGTCCCTTTCTGCTGCTCTCCCCTCCCCCAGTGCTGCTCACCTTTTAAAATTCTGTATTGTCTACTCATTTATGTTTCTTTGTCTCGCTTTTCCCTCCCCGTCCAGCCCAGCCAGAACGTCTGTCCCGCTGCAGGCACTTTTGTCTGTTTTGTTTCCTGATTTGTCCCAAACCCCTAGCGCGCAGCCGGGCTCATAGGAGATGCTCAGATAAGTGTTAACGAACGAAGAGCCTTTCCCGAGATCACAGAACCTCGGAGCCCTGGCAGGGGCGCCCCGCGGGCCGCGTGTGCTCAGGTGTTCAGGCTGCATGGAGGCTGTCGGGGCCAAGTGACATGAGACAGGGTGACCCCGGCTCAGATGGGGAGTATCCTGTTTACAGGTTTGGGCTCTATCTGTCAGGCCATCTTCTCATGAGGGTTCCACACCGTTTGAATGCACCAGCTGGGACGCGGGGACCCAGTGGCAGGATTGGGATTGACTTTCTGTGTGTTGAACTTTCTACACAGCCCAGGCTTACTCCTCTGATGTGGCAAGAATTATGCCTGGAGGCTTTTTATTCCTAATATCAGCCCTTCTCTATAAAGGCAACATGTGTTTTGTTAACCTAAGTATTTGGCACACTTATGTGAACTGCACCCCCCCCCCCATCCCTGCCAGAACTGGAGTGGTGGTCACACGAAAGTGTCAGCAAACATCTATTGAAAAGTACGTGTGTTGTGGTTTAAGGAAAATACATTTTTTTTTCCTAAAGGCACTCTTTCTTCTGTGCCAAATGTTTTCAATGAATCTCTCCTGTTTATTCAGGCAGAGCTTAAAATTTTTTTTTTAAACTTCATCAGAATGTCGAAGGAAGAATAGTTCCTTCCATTGTTGTTTTGGATAATATTTTTGAGGCTCTAATTTAGGTGAGAAGATTGACCTGATCTTTATTTTCCTCTGTTGTGTTTACCTTGCTGCATTGTTATTTTGAGTCTGTTCACGGGATGCTGGGCAGATGCCATTGACGTAATTGTTGTTTTTTAAAAAAGCAAAGAGGATTGAAAATGTCTATTTAGGAGTTGCCTGTGACCTCTAATGTACACCTGTACATTATTGCTTCCATTTATGATTACAAGTAGGGGGAGGTAGATGTGTGTATAGATTTTAAATAACTTATTTTTTTTAAGTATACAAGCTGAAATATGCTCCTTTATAAAGAGAATTCAGATGGCTGGCAAAATACCATAAAAGGAAGCTGTCCTTCAGAAATGCCACTAGATCTTAAGCTAATTATGAAATTGGCACCTGAGATTTATTTCTGTCAGAGAGGACATAAGATGGATTTTGAAGAGCCGTAGTCTCCATGTAGAAGGTGCCAGAAACAGGAATTTTCCTTAACCCCTCCCTCTCTCTCCTTCACCCTTGCCCGCGCTTCACCAAATCGAGCCATCACTGTAGATGTCAGTTTTACTTTTAAACAGTCTCAGTTCCATCTTTTTCTTCACGTTTCCATCCAGGACACAATCAGGTATTGTCTGCGTGACTAAAGCTGCCTCCTTCCAGTCCCTGTGTGTCCAGTCTGGACTCTCTCTTATCTTTTCTGCAGCCCAAATCTGATAAAGGTCCGTGTCCTTGCCCCATCCCAGCCCACTACGCACAGATGGCCCTTAGAAGACTTCCTGTCACTCTTAGCGTAATGACTGAACTCCTTGATGTGCCTTATGAGGCCCTGCATGAGCTGGTCCATGCTCATGTCGCTAATGACCCACCTGCCACTTTCCACCCATTCTCCACACACCAGTCACACAAATCACCCTTTAGACATTTTTACTCACTGCGTTCCTCTCACCACAGTGCCTTTGCATGTTCTCTTCCCACTGCCTGAAATACTCTTCCTTCCTTTCTTTGCCAGTTAACATCCTCTCATCTTTCAGACCCCAGTTCCTACCTCCCTGACATAGGGAAACCCTCCTGGACTGCTCTCCGGGTCAGGTGTTCCTCTTTTGTGTGTATTGGCCTTAGTTTCTTCTCCTTGATAGCACCATCAAGGGCACTTTTGTCTTTTATGCTTTATTTGATTAACATCTCTCTCTCTCTCTCTCTCTCTCTCTCTCTCTCTCTCTCTCTCTCTCTCTCTCTCTCTCTCTCTCTCTCGACTGTATAACTCAATGGGGGCAAGGACTGTATCTATATTTATTACAAGAGAAAAGTAGTACCTAGCACAAAGTAAGAACTCAAGAATATCTGAAGATTGTAGATGGATGGATGAGTGGCTTTTTTTAAGTTGTCTATTACACCAGTTAGAATGGGGCACTGTTCTACTTCCAAGGTGTTGGAGGCTCAGCTCCGACTGAAGCAGCAGATGGAGAAGGAGATTTTCTGTTTGCAGTCCCCAAAAGGGGGCAGATGTGTCCTTCCCGACAGAGACTCCCAGTTGCCCTGGTCACATCCTAGGGCCATTTTCCTCTCTAGCTTTTCCTGAGTGTCAGCTCTGCTGGCTTTTATGCTGCCGTCCCCAGGGGGCTTCCATCAGCATGCCCCTCTGTTTCCACCTAGGTCCAGTCTCCATTCCAGCTAGGAATATACACCTTTGCCCAGAGGGCCTAGAAACTCAAGGGGCGATTTTGAGTCTTAGGACAAGAGTTTCAGGAAAGTACTAAAACAGTTTTGAGCTTGGGCTGAGGACTCAGATCTCCTGAGCAACACGACTTAAGGTTTCTGAGGTCTTGTTTCCTTATCTATAAAATGGGGATAATATTAATTTTAATATATTCTATTTATTTCGAAATATCCAAAGTTTATAATTTCAACATATAATCAGTAATAAAATAACTACTGAGGATTTTCCATTCTTTTAATTTCTAATCAAGTCTTTAAAATCCAATGTGTGTCTTACGTGTGTTAGCACACTGCAGCGTACACCAGCCATAGGAGCGGCTGTCTCAGTGAATTCGTATAAAACACAGTGCCTAGTTCATACTTAGCACTGAACAAATGTTGGCCAAATTACTGGTACTCATTTTAAAACATCAAAATTTGGGTGGTCAAACGTTTGTACTGCACGTTTGCATCTGTTGCCACGTGGGGTGAGGCCTCAAATCTGCTGTGGGGTGCCCCCCCACCTTTCCAAAGGAATGAAGAGTTGACTTTAAGTGTTCTTCCCCATTCCCTGGAAGTTGGCCTCAAGGTTTCGGAACGAGGTCAGTTTGGTGGTTTATGGTCGACTTTTCTTCTGGAGGTGGGAAAGGGGAAACAGCGTGCCTCAAGTGCTGCGTGCCTGTCTCTGTTTTTTGGCTCTTTTCTGTTTAATTATTTGAAGCTGGAACAACTTGATTTTAAAACAAAACATATGGGCTGAGAGTAATTGGGAGGATGTTTGCTAGTGATGTAGCACCGAAGGTATGCACAGTTGAGGCCCCGGCCCTGCGCCGCTTGCTTGCTTAGGTAGTGAGTGCTTTTCTTCACTGTGTTTTTTCTTCACATTTTTAAACCTTGTTTGGAGAGTCACAGTTAAAGCAGGAAGTATTAGAGCAAGACTGTAGAGGAAATTGTCTGTGAGTCTTCTTTAAATTCTGATTCCCACCCCCCTGGGGGGAAGATCAGGGGTTTCCAATCTGTTATTATATGATTTGTGAAGGAAAAGGGGTTTTCAAAGTGCCCAGAAGAGAGGAGAGCTTCATACAAAGAGGGCAGAGTTGACCCACCAGTTGAATTTCTCTGTTCTTCTGGGTCACTCCATTGCTGACACGCACATGGGAATTTCTGTTCTACAACCAACCAGTCCTTGTGTGAAGGCAGGGTTCTCATTGTTTAACCTCTTCAAGTCCGCTTTGCTTGCTGGGGAAGGAATAAACGATGCCCTCGTCATATCACATGTAATTCTAACCTAAACGCCTCTACTTTCTGTCATATGGGGGAAAATGGGAATTTTTCAGGATGAGTAAGAATGCATACTTTGATTCAGTCTCCTCTTGGTTCACATCTCTGCTGCTTCGTTCAGTAGCGGTGTGCTTCTAAGGAAATGAAACTCTGTAAGCCTCATTCTTCCCTTTCTTAAAAAGGGGTTAATAACAGTGCCTCTTCCACAATAAAATTGTGGTGAAGCTTAAAAGAGACACTTCATGCAAAGCACTAATAATAGCACAGAGCCTGTCCAGTAATAAAAAATAAATGTTAGCGATTAGACAGGAGTCCTCCATGGGGACATGTCCCCCCCAAGAGGCACAGCTGACCGTGATGTTCTCTGCCGCGCCATCCCACCCACTGCTTGTGGTGACGGTGACTAAGTACTGCACCAGGGAAGGTGGTTGACCATTTGTCCATGAAGAGCTTTAGCTGTGAGAAGGTGAGGCTTTTCTCTGGGATGAGTTTCACATCAATGGGCGTGAAGTCAAGCACTCTTGATTTCAAGGTCTGGTGGGATGCTGTGTCTGCACTTGTCACTCATTACCCTATTGTGCCTAGGACCTCTGCATATGAAAGTAACATGCTGAATTGCTCTGTTTTTGTACTACAGAGTCCCCAAGTATCTTGGAGTCATTTGGGGGACTGGTGCATTTGTCGTTTTCCGTCAAAAACCTAAAGTGACACAGCACTCTGACCAGGGCCACAGAGGGACCAAGCATGGTTTTCTGTCGGGATGTTCACAACAACAACTCTTTTGAAACCCTTTCCAAACCTCTAAGAGCAAAGAGCAGGAAGAAAGGGGTCTTCTGTTTTTGCCAAATCAAGGACATGCTGGAGCTTTTGCGTCTGCGGGTTCTGAAGGTATTGGATGCGATTTCACTGGAGTCGATAATTGGCAGGAGATTTGGGACATTCTGCTTCTAAAAATACAACCAGATTTTCAGGGCCGTCGGCCGTCTGTTTTTATTTTATTTTTTTTATTTATTTATTTTTTTCAGTCCCCCCTTTCCCCTCCGCTCCCGCTGTTTCCCCCAGCCCCCCTTGGATTGATGAGCCAATGCCCACAACATGTCAGCAACCACCTGCTGCGGATGAAGACCTCATCAGGTGGACAGCTCTCCGATTTCCCCAGAACGACAAAGAATAAGCACCCGCACGCCCATCTTCTGTGTGCACCTCTCTCAGTGGACAGCTTTCCTGACATTTAACTTAATCAAGATGTTAGTAAAATAAACAGGGTGCACTGCTGCCATCGGATTGAAACTGCTTGTTAACCTGCCCGCTCTCTTTTCACTTCAGTGTTTGGGAAGGAAATTCAGATTTGCTCTTGGTAATGAAGATGAGGAATAAGATGTGCCCGTGCTCATGGGCAATTACACCCGGTCCTGACCACTGAGCTCTGAGGGGGTGGACAGCCCTGTACAATGTGTCATCAAACATGGGACACCCTGATTGCAAGACCTGCTATTATTTTAGGTAAAATCAAGGGGAAAGAACTGAGATACCATCGCTTTTAAGACCTGTCCCGATTTCAGACATGTTAAAATGTGGGGAGCGGGGAGAAATGTGTATCTCAGAGCAGATGAAATAAAGTGACAACTAACTACAGTGGGAAATCCCCCTGGTCACTGCTTGCTCCCCCAACCCCCCACTCAACACAGCTCAGGGGCAGCACTGTGGTGTTTGTGTGCTCCCTGGCATACGCGAAGTTATGGCACTGAGTTGAGACCAGGCCAAGCTATGGAAGCCCTTGCAAGGATGATAGAAGTCATATAAGTTTCTGAAAAATGGAAGACTCCAGGACTTTTCTTGGGTCCCATTGGACTTTGTAAGACTCATGTTACCTTCTGAAGAAGTGGTAAAGAGTGTGTTGAGGGCTTCTGCATGCCCTCTTCCTGGCCCATTTCCAGGGGCATGATGGTGTAGAGAGAATCACCAGCTCTTTTCCACTCATGTCTCTGGTATTCCGTTTTCTAGTGAATACCAGGCCTGGCTGTATAGGGGCAGGTACTGTGCCCTTTCCTACACTAAAAGGCAGCATTAAACAGTATTTATAACTTTGGTTTTACTCAAGAGTCTACCTAATTATTATTCTTCATAATGTCAATGACTTTGGAGCACCTACATGTCCCCAACCCTTCTTTTAAAAAAAAAAAAAAAAAACTAAAAATTTCTATTTTTCCAGGTTTATTGAGATAAAAGTGACAAAATTATAAGATATTTAAAGAGCACAACATGATGATTCGATATGCATATACGTTGTGAAGGAATTCCCCACCCTTGAGTTAACACATCCATCACCTCACATAGACCTTCCTGTGTGTGACATCATTTCCGTTCCCTTAGCAGAAGTTCAATTTTACAAGATGGTATTACCAACTGTAGTCACGGTGTTTACATTAGATCCTCGGACCTTATTCATCTTACAGCTTGTACCCTTTTGCTAACCTTTTTTCTATTTCCCCCAGACGCTGGCAACCACTTTTTTACTCTGTTTCTATGAGTTCAATTTATTTATTTAGATTCCACATGTAAATGATACTCTGTGGTATTTATCTTCTCTGTCTGGCTTATTTTACTTTGCATAATGCCCTCCAGGTTCATCCATGTTGTTGCAAATGACAAGATTTCCTTCTTTTCTAAGGTTGAGTGATAGTCCATTGAATATACATACCACGTTTTCTTTACTGAACCCTTCTGAATGCCTAATTTTAATCAAGGTGATTATGGTATTTTTCTGTCAAAGGCTGTTACTCAGATTTTAGATAGGAGTATTTCTCAGCCTGGTAAAGTGACAAAAGAATCGGTTGAAAACTTTATTTGTATTTGTGTTAGTAAAAACATGGCATTTGTCCTTATACTTAACACCCTTTCTTTCTTTCTTTCTTTCTTTCAGTTTTTGGGAATAGCATTTCTTGGAATTGGACTGTGGGCGTGGAATGAAAAAGTAAGTTGAATATCATGAAAATGCACCCATTTTGGTTGTTAGAGGTTGCACATTGTACTACATGTTGTCTCCTTTTCCTCTTTGACAACAGCAGAGTATAAAGAAACATTCTTTAATGAAAGAAAGTGTTCTTGGAAGATAATGTCATATTTCTAAGGCTCTTTAGAATGAAGACTAAATCAGTCATTATATCAAAATAATTACAAAAGTAACAATACATGTGCACAACAGAGATCGTGTGTTGAAATTGTATCAGTTAGCTGGAGATAACCTATTTTTGTGGAACATTTCCTCACTCTGGCACAAGAATTTCATTAATGCTTATAAATATCACTAAACCACCTGCAGCCTTCTCTCTCTCTCTCTTTTTTAACCCTTTAGAAAATTACTCAAGCCATAAAGATGATTTTTCTTTTCAGTATGAGCACTATGTAATAAGCTATTAGCATGTCGTATGAAGGAAGCTGGATATAATTCATGTTTGAAAATCAGATGAACTTCACGTTAATACTAAAGAATGTGAATACTTGTCTGCTGATTGAAAGTATTCAGGAATGTTAAATTTATGAGCAAATACAATATACGGTATTTATGATTACAATATTTATGTAGTTCTGAGCAAATACAATATTTCCTAGGAAATATTTCCTCAACATTTCCTAGGAAATAATCTGGAAATATGGAGTAGCATATTCTAGGCTTCGATGAAGATACAATGTTCTGGACAATTGATGCTCTAAACAGCACGCTCATGACCCGACCACCCTGTGTCCACTTCTCTGCCTTACTTCCCATCTGCACCTTTTAATTGTTTCTTGACAAGAGGCCAGGCACTGGAATTGAAAAATTAACGTGAACTTTTTTCTTCCTTCTTTGGGAGTTGAATCATTGACAGGACTTTATCTCCCACCTTGCAGGAGTGAGGGGGTGTATGGATGGGTGAAAACTCACAAACACAGAGATTAGCTTCAGTTTTCCCAGAAGACCTGTCTGTTATCCCTTCGGTATTTCTTCCTTTGACCTTGACCATGGCCTGAAGCCAAGAGTTTTTGTGAGATATTCTATGCAGTAGGAGAGCAAAACTAAGAAAACCCAGCAAACAAAAGCCCCTCAGATGCCAGTAGGAATTTCTACAAGTAAAAAAATAAATAAATGTTCAGATTGCGTCAAATAAAACTCAAAGTAACTCCTGAGTTTTGAAAGTGAACCACCCTCTATTTATAAAATACTTCTACAGAATGTAAAATGTTTTATAGAAAACCAACCACCTGCCAGCCACATTCTGAGGGAGGGCAGTGAAGAAGGGAGACAAGGTCCCCAAACAGACATAATTTCATCTCTAGAAACTTTTATGTTGAATACTTGTCATCTTTTGGATTATGATTTGCTTCTGCGAATCAGTCCCCTTGTAGGCTCGTAGATTTGTATTGGTGGAATCTCAGAAATGTTACTTTCAGAAGCCTTCTGATTGGTTAATGCCGGGTAACACAGCTTTTTATAATCCTCCTTTAATAAGAGTCTTCCATCTGATTTGAAAAGATGTTGGAAGGCATTAAATGAACTAACCGTCTTTGGTAACAATAAACAGACCATTGGTAATTTTGAAGGTTTTTTTTTTTTTCTCTTTGTGAAATATAATTACCTTCTTGTTTCATCAGTTGCCCCAAAGGTCTCTTCTGTGATAAAATCATAAAATTCTAAAGCTGACAGTGTCACACAAATATCAGACCAAGGGGGTGCTGTGGTCTTTGGGTGGGGGGGAAATAGCAGTCCCCTCTGTGTCAAGGCCACTACCAATAAGTGGAAAGTTTCCTTGGAGAGCTGAAGTTACTTGGCCAATCACCCAGCTACCGTGTAGCAGAATTCTGTGAGCCAGGACCAGGTGGAGGTAGCAGAGGGTAAAGGACATGTAGGAACCCAGTTTGGTGCACACTGGCCGTGTCTCCGCACCCCCGCACTCTCCCACCCCTCAGCATGGGGACGCACTGGTGAATGATGCAGAGTCCCTGCATCTGTGGGGCCCTGACAATGAGCAGTTAACTAGCTGAGGACTTCTTTTTTTTTTTTTTTTTTAAGATTTTATTTATTTATTTGAGAGAGAGAGAATGAGAGATAGAGAGCATAAGAGGGAAGAGGGTCAGAGGGAGAAGCAGACTCCCCGCTGAGCAGGGAGCCCGATGCGGGACTCGATCCCGGGACTCCAGGATCATGACCTGAGCCGAAGGCAGTCGCTTAACCAACTGAGCCACCCAGGCGCCCGCTGAGGACTTCTTACAACCTTGGATGCTACACTCTGATGCTGGCCACCAAGGTGTCTCTAACTGCAATGGACTTGCACTGGTCCCCCTGCTTCCTCAAGAGAATTCTTTAAGATGTATGTCAGATGATTTCACTTCTCTGCTCCAGTCAGCTGATTCTCCATAGCTCGCGGCAAAACGTAAAGTTGATAGAGTCCCCTTTGGGCCCTTGCCCCAACACTGAGACCTTTTTCCTGCTTTAATGGCATCTCTGCCTCTGCCCTCACTGATGCTGCTCTAGACACCGTCCCCCCAGAAGTCTCAAGGGACATTTGTTTCCCTCCTGCTCTGAGCACTCCTTGCCTAGCTCTCACCAAGCTTTGCTCCTTCTCCTCCAAGGTTGGCTCAAATGATATGCCCGTGGAACCTATATGACCACCCACCTCTCCACTTTGGACCTGCTTCCTCACACTCATGTCCATGTGACATGCTGTTTCCCATCATCAGACCTTTCATGGCATGTCCTCAGCATCTTGAACGGTGCCTGACACAGACAGACTCTAGGGAAATGTGTTTTCCAAGAAGTAAATTCAAGAAGAGGGGTGAACAATAAATCAAGGTCCCAGAGAAGGTGCAGTGGGGTTGGATGGGGGTGCCCAGGGAAGAAACACATGGGGCGGGGGTGGGGGGAGAGCAGGCCAGCGGGAAAGGGGGACAGAGAAGGGCAGCAGCCTTCCCCATGGCGGTCTGCAGGCTCTCTTCCCCTTGGCCTTCACACCCCTACTTCTGGGGTACCTTAGGACACTGGGCGCAGGGTGGGCACTGAGCAGGCCCTGCACTGCTCCCATCCCGGCAGGACTGGCACCTGTAATGCGGGGCCATGGAACCCGAGGCGACGCTATGGGTAGTCACCACGCCGCACTGGCGGGCTGCCCCTCCTGCTGAACCTCCTCTCCCCACGACCCCCTTCCTCTGACCCTCTCTTCCTGCGACCGCCTCCTACTGACCCATGCCCCTTGACAGCCCCCCCCCCCAAAAAAAACCCCACCTGTGTTCAGGTACTGATGAGTGCTGCTGAGAAAGATAAGGTGTAGTTAGTGGTAGGAGAAAGAGTCTTTTTTAGAGAAGAGTAGTGGGGAATGGTCTCCCTGTGGAGGTGGCATTGGGGCAAGACCTGGAGGAAGTAGGCAGGATCTGTGGAGCGCTAGGACAACGGCATTCCAGGCAGAGGGAATAGCGAGTGTGGTGGCCATGAGTCAGGGCCTTGGGCATTCCAAGGAACAGGAAGTAGGCCAGGAGGGCTGGAAGGGAGAGGCAAGTGCAAGGAGGAGGAGGAGATGTGGCGAGAGGGGCAGGCAGAGGTCAGAGCAGGCAGGGTCATGCAGAAGTTTGGATGAGAGGAAGGCACCACAGCACTTTGGGTTTTGATAAGGGACTGTCCTGATCTGGCTTTTTTTTTTTTTTTTTTTTTAAAGTATCTGGCTTTTAAGATTGCTCTGGTGGTTGTACGGAATAGGAGCACAGGTTTGGGGCTGAACAGACCTGAGTTCCAGTGCTGCTCCTTCTGGGCAACTGTGTTAACTTCTCTCAGATGCCCTTTCCTCGTGTGCGCCACAGGGAGACAGTAATGTCTCCGCTAGGATTGTCGTGAGGATTAAATGAGATGGTCCCCTGGAAGTGCCGGTACAAAGTCAATGCTTCCTGTATTCAGAGCCGCCTCCCCGGACACGGGACTACAGCGCGCTGCTTCCGCCTGGGGAGGGACACAGTGGTGGCTTCGGAAGCGGCTTCGTATTTTAGGAGTGTTCAGGCTTTGGTCCACAGACCAGAGAATGGGTTTTGTTCTGCGGTCTCTGAAGGAGGATATGATCTGCATGGGTCACCTCGGTGACTGCAAAGGCAACTCTGTTGAAGCCCCTTTGGGTTAACTTCGCAACTGGACCAGGCCTCTGAGGGGGTGAAATTCTGAGGTGAACCAGATTTGGCCAAGGGTCGTGGGCAGCATGCTCCTCCTGGGCCGATAACACCAGCCAGTGAATCGGTAGTGTCCCCCCGCCCACCTAGTAGAGATGTGGGGACGTTTACGTGACGGAACACCTAGAGTTGGATAATCTCCAAATTGGGTCACACCTGGAAGGGTCAGATTTCCTTAACAGACTAGGCTTTACACATTTTTATGTGAAGTACAGAAACATTCGAGATAAAAAGTATTACCCGCCCCATACATACTTAATACTGGGCTGAGCCTTAAACCTAAGACTAATATTGCCTTTGTCTTTTATTTTTCTATTTTTTTTTAAGATTTTATTAATTTATTTGACAGAGAGTGAGCGAGCACAAGCAGGGGAAGCGGCAGGGAGTGGGAGAGGGAGAAGCAGGCCCCCTGCGGAGCAGGGAGCCCGATGCGGGGCTCGATCCCAAGACCTGGAATCATGACCTGAGCCGAAGGCAGACACTTAGCGACCGGGACACCCAGGCGTCCCTACCATTGACTTTTAGACATAATTAAATAATCCATTTTATGTAAATTCCGAATCGACTGTGCAGATGCAAAGGATGACTGTGTCTCCAGGGGAAACTGGTTTATGTGCAGTTTTTCAGAAATCATAGGATCTGCTGTTTTAGAAGGAACATTAACAATTTGTAGCATGAATCACCTCTATAACAGGCTTAGCAGCATCCAGCCATAATCAGTGCTCTCTAAAATAGCATTTATTGAACACATAGCACAGGACAGGGTTTGTGCTGGACTCTGGGGATAGAATTCCTCGGGGAATTTACAGTCTGGGAAGGGTGTGCATGTATATGTGTGTGTGTGTGTATACACACACACATATATACACACGCACACATATATACACACACATACACACATATATATACACACACACATATACACACACACAGATATACACACATATACACACACACAGATATACACATATATATACACACATATACACACACAGATGTACACACATATACACACATACACACATACACAGATATACACACATATACACACACATATATACATACACATATACACACACAGGTATACACACATATACATACACATATACACACACAGATATACACACATATACACACACACATACATACACACATATACACATATACACACAGATATATACACACATACACACACATACACACACATACACACATATACACACATACATATACACACATATACACACATATACACACATACACACACATATATACACACATACACATATACACACACATATACACATACACACAGATATATACACACATATACACATATATACACATACATACACGCACACACACATATACACACATACACATATATGCACACACGTGCACACACACATACGCACATACAATATACGCACGCACACATACACGCACATATACGCACACACATACACATATACACACACGCACACACACACATACGCACATACACACACATACGCACACATGCACACACACATACACACACATATACGCACACACACCTATACACATACATATACGCACACACATACGCGCACACACACACATGTACACACACATACATAAACTAATACATTGTAATAAATGCTAATCGGGGAGTGTATATAAGTTCGGCAATTCTTGTGGCAAACCACTCACCACTTCTGTCTCTTTGGGTTACTCTTAGTGTTTTAAAGACCTTCCTTTTACTAAAGTAGAATCCTGCTCTACTAGTTTTTACTTATTTTTGTAGATCAACCTTATCGGATCCCACAGAGCAAGTCCTTCTGCATGTTGGCCCTTAAGGTATTCGGGGTGGAGGCCTGGTTTCTTCTGAGCTTCCCAGCTAAACATCTGCTTCTCTCGGGGGGGGGGGGGGCGTCCCTTTACCATCTTGGTCTTGCTCCTCTGACCTTTTTCTAGTGTGTCCCCTGTACTGTTGAGAGAGTGTTTTTGGGACCAGAGAGGGTATGACTGGATTATGTCCCTTCTCTTATCTGTTGTTAGTGTAGCTTGAGATCCCCCTGTTGATGAGGGAGACTCACAAGTTGGTCTCAGATCCAGCTAAGTGTACCCTTTCCACCTCATGTCCGGCTGATTCTTCGGAATCAAATGCAAGACTCCATGTGCCCAGTTGTCATCCAACACATTCTGCATTCCGCTGAGCTTAGTTTTAGCTGTACATTTGGATCAAGCTTCTCCCTCAATTCTTTCTTCTAATAAGGGCTTCCTTTAGCTCCTCGCCCCCTGGGTGCCATCTGGGGATTTTCTGATTCAGTAGGTCTGGGGTGGACACTGGGATGCTCTATTTTCACAAGCCTCCTAGATTGTTCTGATTGCAGTCAAGTTTAGTTATCACTGATAAAAGCCATTGATATGTTGAGTAGGCTAAGGACAGAGCCCAGCGACATGTCCCTGGAAATTTCCTTTGAGGTTGACACTCATTCACTTATATGTGCCCTTGGATGTCATCAGTCAAGCAGTTTCTAATCCATCTACTTGTCGTTACATCAGACTGTTTTTCTGTTGCTTATTTTTGTAGACAGACTATATCCTTCACTTTATCTCTAATTAACCAGCCTAGAAACTTAGTTGAACCTGATACTTTCTTACTGAACCCATACTAGGTCCTGGAGCACATCATTTTTTCTCACCCAAGAACTCAGAAACCCTGTCAGTAAAGCAAGGGCTAAGGCACGGTTTATCATTTCCCCCTTCTAGAAATGCTTTCCTCCCTTGGCTTCTGAGATGCCACACATTCCCAGTTTTCCTGCCTCACAGGCAATGCCTTCTCATACTCCTTTGCCCCAGGCTTGGTCCTGAGACATCTTCCCTGTCTTCACTCAGGCTCTAGGCAATCTCATCCAAGCTTGGGCCTTCAAACGCCATCTGTCACTGATGCCTTCCAAATTCAGATCTTTGATGCAGACCTTACTGGAACTCTCCAGACTTGTGTAGCCAGTAGCTTACCCAATATCTCCACTTAAATGTCCAATGGCCTCTGAAACTTAATCCAAAACAACACTCCTGATTCCTCTCCTCAAACCTGTTCTTCCCAAATGTAGTAAATGGCAACCCTGTCCTTCCACTTGCTCAGGTACTCTTGACCCTCTTCCTTCTTTTCTTCTCATACCACGTTCAGTCCTTTAGTAAACACGGTCAACTCTGCCTTGAGAAAATGTGGGGAATCTCATTTCTTCTCATCGCCTCCACTGCTCCACCCTCATCTAAGCTGCGCCCACATCTTGCCTGCATTAGCGCAGAAGCCTTTGGTTGTTTCCCCGGCCTCGACTCTTGTTCCCCTACTCATACCCCAGGCGTATCTCCGTGAAGCAGCCAGAGTGATTCTTTTAAGATGTATGATAGAGTGACTAGTATTAAAAAACAAACAAACAAATATTGGGTGTGGAGAAAAGGGAACCCTTGTGCCTTGTTGGTAGGAATGCAGATTGGTGCAGCCACTATGGAAAATAGTATGGAGCTTCCTCAAAAAATTAAAAATAGAAATACTCTATGACCTAGCAATTCCACTGCTGGATATTGATCCAAGAACACAGAAACACTAATTCGAAAAGATATATGCAGCATGTTCATTGCAGCATTATTTACAGTATCAAGAATATGGAAGCAACCCAAGTGCCCACTGACAGATGAAAGGATAAAGAAGATGTGGTGTATATCTTATATAATGGAATATGACTCAACTGTAAAAAAGAATGAAATCTTACCATGTGTGACATGGATGAACCTAGAGAGTATTCTGCTAAGTGAAGTAAGACAGAGGTATGCCTGGGTGGCTCAGTCGGTCGAGCATCTGCCTTTGGCTCAGGACATGATCCCGGGGTCCTGGGATTGAGCCCTGCATCCAGCTCCCTGCTCGGTGGGAAGCCTGCTTCTCCCTCTCCCTCTACAGCTCCCCTTGCTTGTGCACTCTCTCTCTCTGTCAAATAAATAAATAAAATCTTAAAAGAGAAAGACAAATGCCCTATAATTTCGCTTAATATGTGGAATCTACGAAAATAAAACAAACAGACTCCTAAATACAGAGAACAAACCGGTGGTTAGAGGGGTACAAGTGGGGGAATGAGTGAGATAGGTGAAGGGCAGTAAGAGGCACCAACTTCCAGTTATAAGTCACAGGGATGAAAAGTACAGCATGGGGAACATTGTCAATAATATTGTAATAACTGTATGATGATGGTAACTAGACTTTTTTGGTGATCATTTTGTCATGTATATAAATGATGAATCACTATTTGTATACCTGAAACTAATATAATATTTAATGTCAACTAATATTTAAAAAAAAAGAGACAGATGTTATCACTTCTCTGCTCCAAACCTTCCAGTGAGCCCAATGAGCTTATCATCTCACTCGATATTGCCCCATTACTTACCTCACGTTCCACCTGTGCCCTTCCCCGCTGCTGTAGTCCTCACTGACCCCACGTTACTGTTTCTCCAAAATCTCAAACATAACTCCCCCCACCGCACCCCCGTCCCCCGCCCTTTGCCCTTGCTCCTCCCCTACCTGGTAGGCTGTCCCCCAGAGATCCACTTTGGCATTTTTCTTTACTTTCTGATCTCTGTTCAAATGTCAGCTCTGTCCACAGGCCTTCCTGGCCTATTTAAAGTCACCATTGTCACCCCACCCCACCCCAGCCTTTCTCCCCCATCCCTGTGTTTTCCTCCTACATGTTTTCATAGGATTGAGCATTTCCACGCCAGCAAGTGCATTGCTCTCACGCCCTACTAGAAAAAGCAGCTTTGTGAGGGCAAAAAAACAAACAAACAAACAAAAAAAAACGACAGCATTGACTGGCACCTAGTTGGTGTTCAAAAAAATACTGCCTTCTAAAACAGTGAACGAGCAAACAAATGATGAAAGCATTCCTTCAAACCGTGGCGATTTTGTGGCCTGTGGCGTTCAGTTAGAGAGGTGTGAAGTGGCCTCAGATCTCTCGGCGGAGGGCGGTGTGGACAGGTGTTACAGCCTGAGAGCAAGCAGAATTACACGTGGCTCTGATGTCCAATTTGATAGCGGGACAGTGTTACAAACAACAGCACGGCCGTTAATTTGGGATGTCAGGAAAAAAAATAACCATTTATTCCTGGCATAAAAATGGGAATCAATATATGATGGTCCTGTTTTGTGGGGAAATGAGGGGTGCCTTTCCTTCTCCATTTTGCCCACCACGTAGGCTGGTTACTCAGTGTTCGGCGCGCGGCGGGCGGCAGAGTGCTGCATCGCTGGCTAGCGCAGGTGGGGGCCGGGAGGAGCCTGCACTTTTCCGAGTAGGAAGAGTGTCCATCGCTGGCCAGGCCCCGTGGCTCCCCCTGCCCCCCCACCCCGCCAACCCGGCTGGCTCGCGGGGCCTGAAAACCCCGTGCGGCCGGGGCCTGTCTTCTGCGCCCTTTTGCGCTCCCTTCGGGCTGCGTGCTGCCCCCGCCGCAGATGCCGAGATGTCTGTGAGCAAGTGACCGAGAACGTGTGGAGGAGCTTTATATACCGGAGAGACGGCACGGGAAAAAACAGCTCTTCCTGAAGGGGTTTCGTTTTCACTTCTGTGATCTGTGGACCCCTGGGGTTACACTTTCAGAGAAGGATGACCTGTTCTTTTGGAGGTGGGGAAACTGAGGCCCAGAGAGGTGACACGGGAAGTCTGGCCGCTCCCCGCAGGCCCTGCCCTCCGATGCGCTGGCGGGGCCCTGGCTCCGTGGGGAGCGGGCTGGAAGGAAAGTCGGTGGCCGTCCTGAGCCCACCGGGGGAATGCGAGTTAGACCAGCTCTGACCTGCACTGCTTTTCTCTTCGGCTTTCCCGGGGACGGACAAGGAGGATTCTCTCTCCTGGAGGCTTCCCCCTGACCGCTCTCTCGCTGTGAGTCTCCCTTCAGAACCTTCCTAGTTGCTTCTTGTCACAGTCCGTTGACAAGATTGTTTTCCAAGACTCACCTTGGAAAAACTGCCCCAATTTTCCCAGGAAGGAAAATCTGAGACCGTGAGACTCAGTGATCCGGGCCATTCATAGTGGTGGTCAAGTTTCCATAGCCAGACGGTGGCGGTAGGCGGAGGGGGTTCCCCAGACAACTGGAACAGAACACTGCATGCTTTGGCTTTGAAACTACTTTAAGGAGCTGTTTCTGAGATGCTGAAAATCCTTCTTTGAAGATAGCATTTCATTGCCCAAAACGTAGTAAGTTTGTCCGCCTCTCTCTCTCTGTTACCCAAGTAATTCTCTCGACTTTTCTGTTGTAGCCAAAAATCTGAAAACCGAGCAGCTTTCGCTCAGTACCTTCAAAGTTAGCATGTGAGCTGATGTGTTGTAACCAGTATGTCCAACAAACACATGACATGTATCAAAACCCTTTTTCTTTGTGTGTGTCTGTGTAAACTTTTTTCAGAGTGATTTCTCAGGAATGAAAATTCAGGTGGGTCAAAAATTCCACAACTTTGTTGTTCACTCTTAGATACCATAGTCCTACTCTCATTTGGAGGCACAAGTCCAGGCCTGGATGAGTTGGAGAGTAATCAAAACTCCAAACCTGGCTTTGTGTTCCAGTGTTCTCCCTCGCCCAGCTGCCTCTGCCTTGGGCCCCTGAGGAGGGGAGCAGGGTGAGGCCTTTGCCCCCGGCTTCCTCCTGTCACCCCTCCCCCACTCACCAGATGCTCCTCTGCCCACTTCCTGCCAGAGCTCAAGTGGGGGTGGGGCTGTGCTCTTGGGACCTGGCGGATGGGGAAGGGGACCATAGCTTGGTCTTTTTGAGGCTTCCCTGCTGAGTCCCTCTGTCTGGTGGTTCCCTTGAGTTCAGTGGCTCTCTGTTCTAGGTGGTTGCCTGGTTCCCCGGCTCAGACCTGGCCATCGTCCTCAGCCCGCACTCCTCTGCACTCTGCCTTCTGAGGTTTCCTGTTCTCAGCCCCCAGCTGCCTCTCCCTGGACACATTCATCTGGGGGTGAGGCCAGTGCCACCAAGAACAGCCCTCGCCTGCCCTAGAGCCTGCCTGTCTCCCTGGATCTCCAGAATGGAGTCAGAGCCCAGCCCACAGGCTCCTTCCTGGGCAGTCTGGCCCTCACCAGGGTGTCTCAGAGCTCCCCCAGTAGGGCCCTTGAAACCGGTTCCTCACTAGGTTTGAGGTAAAAAGCAAGCTGCTGGGGAGTGGTTTTGCACAGCACAGCAACTGCTTTCTCTAGAGAAAGGAAATTCTCTCCTTCACTTCTCCCCTTGGTATCCACTTGAGTTCTCTGAGGTGCGCCAGGAAAAGAAGTGCCTCTTGGCCTGTGGGGGTGTGGTGGTGGGGGGAGGCTTTTGTCTCATACACACGTTGGTTTTCAGATAGTGATCAGGGAAGTCCAGGGTAAGAATATGTTACGTATCTTTCCTAAAATTTTAGGCACAGATATATGATGTTACGTTGAAAATAAGAATCTTCTTGCCCACTGCTGTTTGCCTTTTTCAGACCGCAGGGCATCATGGGGCTAGGTGGGCAGTAGATCAGTCTGGGGTCAGTTGCCCTGGGCTCGAACCCGGCTCTGGCACGTTCTCAGCTGGTGAGCTGGCAGAGAGCTCCGTCCGAGTCTGTTTCCTGCTGTGGACAGCGGTCCTGCCCGGTGCGCTTATTGTGAGGGTGAATCAATCCAGGTAGCCCAGTGCCAGGCAGAACACGTGCTCAGTAGTGTAGCTCTTGTGTCCCTTTTCTAAGCCCACCTGGATCACCCCAGAGCCGACCAGCTGCTTCCGTAACATCCACCTGCTGCCCAGGTTTCGAGCTTTCTAAGGACGCAAATGACCGGGGCCGTCCTCTGCTCAGAATGCCCTCTCCTTCAAACCCAGCTCCACCCTGCCGACGTTAGCCTGCTTTCACCACTTGTGGCACTCACGCGTAGACCTGTCCGTGAGCCAGATCCTGTCCCTTTGTCTCTGCACTTGGGGACATCGCCTTCTGCGCCTCCGCTGTGCTGCCCAGCACCCTACTCACCTGTCTCCCCACTAGACTAGCTCCTGAAGGTATCACAGGGCCTTCACTCCGAACACCCATGACACACGCAGTACCTGTCACCTCTCGGGTGATCCCCGGGATAACTGAATGACTTCTATCTCTGGGGCCCTAGAATACAGTGATCACCTGCCACTAGGCTGTTTGCTTTTTTTTTTCCACTTCAGTTTGGGGGGGGAGGGGCACCATGATCAGAGCGTCTATTCTATATTTGGGTTTAAACTTTATACTTAGGACCATTCCTGGGTTTGTATTCCATCATCAGAACATGCATGTGAAAGCATCTGGGGAGTGGCCTGGCAACAGGCTGGATTTCTGAAAAGTGACACTTTTGCCTGTGGCTTGTTTCCCTGATGAGGGAAGCAGTCCCTCACTCCGGGATGGCGTTTCTAGCCTGTGAGTGGCACCAGTGGGTGGGACCTGGCGCAGCTGGCTGCCCTGCCAACTGCTTGATTGCAGGATTTTATGGAGGCCTGAAAGATGACTGTCTCTCCTCCTCTCCCTCTCCCCAAAGCCATTTTTTCAAAAAGATTTTATTTAGTTATTTTGAGAGAGAGTGCGTGCGAGAGAAAATGCACCTGCGAGAGAGCGGGCCGAGGGGCACAGGGAGAGAGAGTCTCCAGTGGACTCCCTGCTGAATGCACAACTCTGTTGGGCTCCATCTCTTGACCTTGAGATCATGACCTGAGCCGAAATCAAGAGTTGGATGCTCAACCGAATAGCCGCCCAGGTGCCCCATGGTCATGGTCATTTTTAAGCTGTAAGAAGGGATTACTTAAATTTCACCGATGACTTTTTTTGACAGGAAAAACTAGGAAACCACATGCCTTTAAGGCAGCTGGCCTTCCTTTAACCTTGCGTCTCTTCTCCAGGCCCTCAGTCCTGCTGCGCCCACAACCGTACACCCCCCTGGACTGCTCAGGTTCTTTACCTTCCAAGTCCTCTCTCTGGACTCTGCCACAGTTCCTTAGGCAAATGGCTGTTTTGGGTGTTGGCAGAGTGGCTTTGCTTTGCAAAGCAAAGAGATCTCTGATGAGTGTTAAAGGAGCAGATTTCTCTGCGGCCTTGTGGTTGCAGCTTGGTCTTCCTGTGGACAGGTCTTCCTGTTGAAAGCTGCATCTCTAATTCTCCAGGGCGCACACGCGCACACACACACACGCGCGCACACACACACACCGCCCAATCTCAGGAGCTCATTTTCTTTACAGTGTTCTGTCTTGTCATCCCAAGTAGGGAAATGCTTCTCTCCTTTTTACTCTAAGAAAAGCTGCTGCAAGTTCTACCCCAGTAGGGTCTGGTTTATGGGGGCGGGGGGGGGGGTGGTTATCAGGACCCAGTCCCATAAATCTCAAAGGGGTCCATCTGGCCTGGCTGTGGGTGCACATTCCATGTGCCTGTCTCTTTGTTTCTCATCCAGCAATTGGAAGGAATGTGCTTATATATGCCAAAGCAGAAGAGTCCCAGACCTTAGGGGCTTATTAATGCTATTTTTGCATTTCTTTTCTGTGTGGGTTGAGAGAAGAAACTGAAGCTTGCCAGGTGGCACACAGGGGACTCTCTGAGCTGGTGGTGGAAAAAACCACAGACACTCCTGAGGTTTATTGGTTTGAAACCCTTCTGGAGCTTTGTTTGCCTTTTCATTTCTGCACGTGCATAGAAGCCTTTTCCAAGAAGAAATAGTTATACTCAGAACATACTCATTTATTGCAGAAGCATGGGTGAGAATCTGCTTCAATTTCAGAGCTAGTTGAATGAATGAGGTGCTGAGGAGGAAGAGGTCGGAGGGAAGGTGGGCTGGTTTTTCACATTCTTACCAAGACATAATAGTGTTCACCAGACCACTGATGATGATATCCCACAGGAAGGAGGACGTGGTCAAGTATATCTGGAATGTCACTGTGGAGCAGTGAATCTTCGACGACCGGTGCACCAGTTGTCTCCTTGGCAGCAGAGGCCTGCTTTCCCTGGTTCAGGGTGCCACCATCTTGGCAACATGGCTGCTGACTGCTCAGTGTGCTCATCACTGTTGACTCACTTCTCGCTGCTCTTTTCTCCACTGCACCACTTCTGTGTACTCTTAGCTTCTACCCACTCGTGGCTTCTGCCTACTCATAGCTTTTGCTTACTCAGGGCTTCTCTCTTCCGCCTTTACTTGGAGTGTCTTTAGGTGACTTTCCATTCCCCAGCAAAGAAGATCTGATTGGCAAGTCAGTTACTGCCACCTCTGTTAGGCATATCATCAGATATGGTCGTGGCTTTCCTTAAAAGGGTGAGGCAGAACAAGTACCAGAGCAAGATGGATTCCTCTTTAGTGCAGTTGGGTTAGATGCCCCTCCTGTGTTGCTTCAATAGCATCTGATGTCTTCTTCTTGGCCCAATAGGATAGTGATGATAATGAGAATGGTGATAAATTTTTATTGAATTCTGCTTTTGCACCAAGCACTTAGCATAGTGTTTGAATTTACTTGAATTATTTCCTTCATCCTCATGACGTGGGGGACCATTTCACTGACGTGGAAATTGAGACTTAGGCAGGTTTGGTAACTTGCCCAAGAACACAGAGGTCGTAGGTCATGGAACTGGGATTCTGGACGAGGTGTCTGTTAAGATGATCTCTTAAAGGCTGTGGACTGATATGCCAAGAGCTAGCTGTCGAAAAGCCAATTTGTGGAATGGCTAATTTGCTGAATATATTTGTTGTTTTTCAACTTTTTAATGGTTGGTTGGTATTCCTTTTGTCTTTGGAGCGGCACTTTACATTATGGTCAGTGTGTTTCTGCCTCTGCTGCAGCACCCGCTGTAGACCTGGGGATGCTGATTGAGGGGCATTGGACCGTAGATTCAGGAACGTAGTGTGAATGTGAAGAGCTCTTACAGGCCAGTTTTCATTAATATGATCTCACTGATAACAAAGAATGTATGTGTAGGAAATCCCGCTATATTCTTGAGCCTGTAGTACTTGAATATGGTTTTCTTGTGACCTGCCATCTTGGTCTCTGGCTTTCCCGTTCTCATTCTTTCTCCTTCTCCCCGTTTTCACGTCAACCCAAGCAGATGGGGAAAGGAAGAAGTACATGTGGCTAATTGTCCTGCGTCTCATCCATTTATCTTCATTCCAGTTAGACTCAGCTTCATAGCATGATATTTTCTGACATTATACACAAAGTCCAGTACCCTTGCCGGGCTTGAGTTTCCAGGGCTCTGCCTGCAGGATCCTTGTAGAAGTACAAGCACATACTCATGGGCTGCAAATAGCAGGCTGTGTGTGTGTGCTTCCCACAGAAGCAGCGGTTCCGGGTACAGGGGAGAGTAGCCAAATGACATTTTGTCTGTTCGTTCGTCCGTCCTTCCTTCCTTCCTTCCTTCCTTCCTTCCTTCCTCTCTTCCTTCCTCTCTTCCTTCCTCTCTTCCTTCCTCTCTTCCTTCCTCTATTCCTCTCTCTCTCTCTCTTTCTCTCTCTCTTTCTCTTTCTTTTTCTTTCTTTTCTTTTTTTTTCCCCCAACAAGTTTGAGTTCTAAAAAGTTGATATTTAAGCCCAAGGACTGAACATTCACGTTTACTTGGAGAATTGGAGCTTAAATCGTGTATGATTTGTCAGTGACGGAGACAAAGCCCCTAAGAGTTCCATCCAGAACTCATTTCATTAACGATGCTGAGGTGATAGCGAGTCAACAAGAAGGAAGACTGTTTACACTGGCTTAATTGCTCCGTTGACTGGAAGTATCAGCCAGCTGAGTATAGGGACCATATCAAGTCCAACACCTACCTCTGCTCCTTTTCTGCTCCCCATTGCACCCCCAGAACTTTTTTTCCAGCATAAAGTGTGAACTTCCAGTGTTGGTCATGTGTGTGTGTTATGAACCTGTGTATTTGCCCACGAGCAGCACTAAAGGCCTAGTTTATTCAGAGCTGTTGTCAGGTTGTGCAGGATTCCTCAGATGCAAATGCAGACCCAAATAGAACCCCCTTGTGCAATCAAAGGCAGTGTATTCTAAGGATTTTGCAGTGATTCGCAGAACTCCACATCAGGTCAGGGATTATATAAGGCCGACAGGATTTTCCCTCCCTGCCCTTGTTCTTTGTTTCTTCCTAAGCCCAGCTTTCTAGTTCTCACTGCCGGTTGACTTTCTCCACATGGTGAAAAACATAACTGCATGTGGCTGCAGGTTTGGGCCTTTTTATAACTTCAGCCACAAGAGGGAGATGCCTGTTCTGCATCCTGGTGTCCGAGGAAGGCGGTTCAGACTTCTCAACTGTCACAAGGGCAGTGGGGTCATGTGAGAATTGGCAGCTCTGAGGGGCACATGGAGTGCATTTGGGGGAGCAGGAATCCTTAACAAGAAGGGGAAAGTGCTCTTCCGCAAAGAAGAGGGTGGTGCCTTCAGGTTCCCAGAAGACTAGGTGTCTGCTGGTGTTGTTCTTGTGCATTCCTGGGGATTTACCGTGGGTCGGAACATCTATTTTAAATGACTTGGCAGACTTAACTGTAATCTTAGAGCTTGTATTTTTTTTCTTCCGGCTTCTTGTCACCTACAAGCTTTAATGATGATTATTCTTCAGCAGGCATGTTCTAGCACCTCTTACTCATTTGTCACATTGAGCTTAACAAAATTAAAAAGTCCAGTGAGAAGACCCCATCTCTAAGACAACAGAGGCCGAGCTGTCGGCTCCCCGTCATTTTTGTAATCCGGAATCTCTGCTGCCAGGATTATGTTCAGCTCCTCTGTAATCGCTCTGTGTAGTCGGAAGCAGTAAGACTGCTTTGCAGGGGCTCTTGGGAAACATGGCGCAGGTGAAGGAGTGCAGTCTCTTGCTCATGTCCATCTAGGTAAGTAATCCTAATCCCACGGAAAAGGAAAAACTTGGGGTGTGAAGATTTGATAACGACCTGGGTACATTCTGAATCCATTACAAATAAAGTTCTCAGTAGTCTTTTTCGTGCTTTGCAGAATATTATTTCCTCCCAGCACTCAGTATCTGTCTCGAGCCCTGCCTTTTGCCAGAATTTAGGATTAAAAGGTAGAATCTGCAGGCCAGCTAGGCCTGCAAATGATTGTTGTTTCCATGGAAACTGTTGGAGGCCCCTCAATTAAAGCTGCCCCTGTAGGCCGGACAGAGTAAAAGTATGAAAATAAGTTTGTCTGTGAAGCCAAATACTCATCCTCCAAATTAAACCCAGAGAAGACAGATGATCCAGGAATCTACTGACAATTGAGGTCATTTTTTGTTTTTTAAGATTCTATTTATTTGTCAGAGAAAGAAAGCACAAGCCGGGTGGGGGGTGGCAGGCAGAGGAAGAAGCAGGCTCCCCGCTGAGCAGGGAGCCTGATGCGGGACTCGATCCCAGGACCCTGGGATCCTGCCCTGAGCTGAAGGCAGACACTTAATCAACTGAGCCACCCAGGCACCCCAGAGATATTTTTTTTTTTGTAGCCTTTTGGGGTGTAGCTCGGTGTTTGAGACCTAGGTGTGTGTGTTGGTTGGCTGACTTGCTTTGCCAGAGTTGCCCAGATAATTGTCTCTTTTATCCATGACCTCTTTGTGTCCAGCCATAGCTCAGGGAAGAGTGTTTGGGAACAATCTGATCTTTGCTCAGACTTAAGTGTGAGTCACAAAAAGCCCATTAGAAATGGGTGAAATCATAGAATGGTCTTAAAGTTGGAAGGAACCTAAAGGTCATTAAGTCCCAATGTCCCATCGAATTTGGGAATCCCTCTTACGGCACAACCACAGAGGCTTACGGCTTTGGCTCTCCTGTGAGCCCTGCTGCTATCAGAAAGGCCTCTTTGTGATCCAGCCAACATCTCTTCCTGTCACTTCCACCTCTGCTGCCTCTTTTTGGTGCCAGGGAAATGGAGTCTCCTTCTCTCATAGTTAAGTTAACTCTTTAAGTTTTAAGAATGTTATTGTGTACCCTCCAACGTCATCTCCCCCACCCCGCCCCATATCCCTCCCCAGAGTATTCCTAATTCAGAGCTTGGAAATCTAAGAAACACAAGACTGGATCAAACCATTGGTCTAAGCAGTCTCATAAAGGGTGTGGTTGCGTTTGTGACGTCACCTCAGAAGTTAGTGAATACACCCTACATTCCTAACTGCTTTTCTCATCTCTCAACCCTTCATCTGTGACTTTATTAAAACCTTTGGCCTTTCCTGTGAGGTTTAAATTGTACATTTTAAGAGTTCTTTATTTCTCATATGTGTTCTATTATTAATATCCTATTATTGTTTTTAAGTTAGTGCCCCCACCCCCCTGCAAAAGAAACAAAAACCCAACAAACAAAAGATGTTTTTGTCCAAATGATCCTACAACCTTAAAATGAATTAAAACTTAAAACTCCTAAACTCAGGGGTTGGTCCATGCTGACTGGGAAGTGCTGGGAAGCAAATAACATGGTTTCCATTTGGTGGGCAGAGAACCCTGAGGTAGACAGTCTGTTCTAGTTTCAGAAAGTCAATAAATAGCTGTGTGACCTCCAGCAAGTCACCAAGCCTCTCTGGGTTCCATTTTACTTAAAGTATAAAATCAGATAAATAATTTCTGTTCTTTCAGGTTATTGGGAGTGGTTTGAAAAAAATGATTTAAGACTTCACAGCAAGCTATACCATGATACTCTGGGATATTTTGAGAGTTCAAAACAAATATAAGAAAATAAAATATTGATGATATTGGGTATTCAAGACTCCTGTACATTTACAGTTTCAAAGTAACAGTAGTCTGTCTCTATAGGAATGAATAGCAGTATGTACCTTGAATTGTAGAGAAAAAAAATCTCATCATTTCTAACATAGGCTCTGGGTGGTATTTGACATAGTATCACGGTTGAGGGAGAAATTATTTTTGTAAAAAAAATAGCATGTTCATAGAGAAATGAAAGCACTCTGGGTTCCTTTGGCAGGAGAATAAAAGGGTGGAAGGCCAGGGAGTAACTTTGGATTTGTGAATCATTTAAATCTCAGCTTTTAAAAAAAAAAACGTGGTAAGGAAATACCCCTAAGAAGTCAATGTGAGACTGCCATCAGCCAAACCACCCAAGTGGGCTTTGGGGATCTGAGCCTGATAGGGTCTCCTGTGAAGCTCGAGGGTGGATCCTGAGGCATGGTTTTTTCCCTGGAAAACTTTCCGGGGCTTGTGACTGGGACTGGCCACTGTGTCAGCCTGAAGCATCTAGCTCTGCCCTTATTCCCTAAGAAATGCCACAGGCTTGTAGCAGGCACTTGTCTGACACCTGCATGCTCTGGGCACTGAAAGGTGACCGCTCTTCCTAGGTGTTGGGAAGTGTGTTTTTCTTGCACACTGTTTTTTGCCTATGACCACTTATATTTGGGACACAGAAAACAAAGGTAACGTCCACATCTTCTCCCTATGGGGTCTGATGACAGTCTCTTGGGGTCATTTCTTTGCTTTATTCGGTTTTGCCAAAAATACGAACCCATCTAGACCTTGCAAAGAAAGTAGGTTTTTCTGGTGGTTTTTAAAATTAATTGATTGATTGATTGATTTGCAGTGTTTCTTGAGTATCGGTCGTACCTAATAATCCGATTACCTCTGAAGTTTTTCTTTGCGAGGGGGAAAAGACAATTGTAATAATCTTTCCATGTTGAAAAACTGCCCCTGCATCCTGGTGCCCTGTTGTGTTTGCTTCTCTGTCTCCAGGGAGTTCTGTCCAACATCTCTTCCATCACCGATCTCGGCGGCTTTGACCCAGTTTGGCTCTTCCTCGTGGTGGGAGGAGTGATGTTCATTTTGGGATTCGCAGGGTGCATTGGAGCACTACGGGAAAACACATTCCTTCTCAAGTTCGTGAGTATCCCCTTCTGCCTGCCGGCCGAGGGCCAAGCTGCCGTCCTCCTGCAGGAGGACACCCTATCTATAGGCGAGGTGGCTCTGCCACAGGCGCAGTGAAAATATGGCCCAGCTAATGCTTTCCTTTCAGGAGAACTCTCTAGATCACCGCCCATCTGCCCCTCCATGCTTCCTCAGTAATGTAAGTACCACGCCCAACCCATGCCATCCGTGGAGATTTTGTACGGATATATCAGGACTTTGCATTCCAATCCCTCAAATGCCTTTAGACTAAAGTAGGTATATGTATAGTTTTCTTCTTTGAGGTGTTTTTTTCCTCTTCTTTTAAGCACATAGTCAGTAGGGAGCTGTTCATACAGTTGGTTTAGAAAAACCAGACATCAACTCAGTGGCTGTGGCCTGTTCAGATGAAGTCTGTTAAGAAATAGGTTTCGGTGAACATGGAGAAACAGCAAGGGGCACATCTTCCTTCTTCTCTGCCAGTCCAGAGTTTTCCTTTTGAATGATCAGCATAATTTTTAGATCCCTTGCAGGGAGTTGGGTGTGATCACTGTCAGCATGAGTATTTCTGGAGGAGGAGTTTTATCGGGGGCAGATAAGTAATAAAAGGAGAGAATGCGAAGTGAAAGCCTTTCCTTTGGAGAGTCCTTCCAGAGGAGAACGGAATGGCCTGTGTTTCCATGCATGTATCCGGAACGGGTTTGGAAAGTGTAGCCAAAGGTCAGCTGAATATGCCGGTCCGTGTGGAGCTTGGCATTGTGGTGGGCATCCGTGTCCATGTTCTCTGTGCGGCAGCGTCCACTCCCCTTTCCAAACACAGGGAAAGGATGAAAAAAAAAAATCCACCTTCCTGTGGTGAGGAAAGATGGTGGGATTTCTAGACGGTGAATTAGTGTCCTCTCACCTGTTCCTAGAATCCTGCTCAACATCGTCCAGGGACATCTTCGTTTAAAAACTAGAGCATGTCACCAGTCTCCATAGCTGGGGGCGGGGGCAGGGCGTGCTTCTCTTCCCCCGCATTGCTGCCACATCATCCTCTGGCATTTTTCTTGAATATCCCTAAAGAGTGTGGACTCACCATACCGCCCCCAGGATAGCCCGTTTCTTTGAATTTGGGCCGCCCTGGTGCAGATGAGGTTTTGACGAATCTAACCTGAAAAGTCCTATGTTTAACCTGCAGGTTTACATGACTCTGTGGTCAGGGAGCCTGAGGGATCCTTGCTCCTCCGTACAATTGAATGAGCAGTTGGCTCTCTGTTCTGTATACATTGGTCTGTGGTGGGAGCAGCTGGTTTCCCAACACTCCATTGGCCTTATGCCTTATCTCCCAGTTCCCCCTTTTAAACATACACACACAGTTACTTCATTGCCCACCTAATCAAAGACCTGTGGAGTCCCCAGGAGAGCTTTGCCCCTGATCCTCACCTGCCAACCTGGCAGTCTTCTTGGCACGAGATCCTTCTAAATGTGTGGGCTCCCCTCACCCAGCTTTTCTATAGCCTCATCGGGCCCCAGATAATACTTAACCGCTTGCCACTGTTTTATCGGTTTCAGCCTCCATGCCCTCAAATATGGGATCCCCTTTAATGTGATTTACTTGAATATAGTTCGGTTTATGAGAGTAATCCCTTTAATATAATTTATCGTGTTTGTCGTACAGGCAGAAATAGATCCATGTCTCTAAATCAGCACCTTAATTTATAAAGTTCCATGTTGGAAATGAAGAAAATTGTATTGTTTCTCGGCTTTTGAAAATCACAGATAATATTTAAAATGGCTTCTCTGTTTAGTACAAACAATGAAAACTGGCCCAGAATATTCTTTGAGCAGGAGCTATGAAATAGGTAGGAAGTGAATGTCAACATGCCTTTAACAGCCCCAGAGATCTGATGCTGCAAGGCTAGGAGATTTGCTGAGGGAAAATCTGAGAGCTAAGATAATGTGAAATGGAAATGGAGCTTCCTGGTCGACTGAGGCCCTAAGACGAAGCCTGTGAAGTCAGTTTCTGCACCTTTGGAAATGGGGGAAATGAGGTCACCCAGGGCATACAGGTTTCTGCCAAATAATTCGATAAGAATTTAATTTGAACTCAGTTTTTGATCTATATATCATATAGCATTAAGAGAAACTTTACCAGGGTAACTGGAAAATGAGCTTGCCTAAACTTTGTGGTGGCAAGAATGAAAATCGAATTGAAATCCCGCATGACTTCTGTGGTGGTATTTTGGGTGCACATGCATGTGAGCTAGCTATGATTTTTCTCGTTTGTATAGCATGATAACTTTTGTATTTCTGTACCTAATAAAGGGAGGGGAGTTGTTTTATCCTGGGGGGTAGGCATTGAGTAAAAGTGATCTTTTTTTTCCCCTGTCCTTTTTTCTAGATTGAGGAAATCTTACTTTGAAATTATTGGTACCGCTGATGATAGTTTAAATCCTCTTTCTACTGAATTCACCAAGGAGAGATAACCAGGAGGAGGTCTCTGGAACCTGAAGGGCTGAGCTCTCGAGGGTCTAGAATTAGAGCCCAAACCTTGGAGTCCTAGACTTTGCCAGGCACTTATTGCTTTCTTCCACCCCTCCCCTCATGCCCACCCTTCCGGAATGGCACTTGGTGCCCTGGATAAACCCTGGCCCATATACGGAGATCTGATGTGAGATGGCTCCACCCCACGGCCCTCCCCCAAACCCCACCCCCGCAGCACATAAGACCATGGGGTCTTTGGAGGCAGGATTGTATTTTACCCATCCTTGCTTCTGCCAAGCCCACCAAATCCAAGACCTGCTCTGTTAGGGGTCCTTCAGATGTTTGCTGGAGGAATTAACATCTTTTTTTTGTTTGTTTTAATAAATAACTCTGCAGTGTCCTTTGCACCACTCCTCCAGCACATTTTTCTCTCGGTTGGCTGCTGGATGTCTGCTTGCTGAGCGGAGAAACAGACAGCTTCGGCCCCCTCTGCCTCCTCAGCCCCTCGCAGCCTGTAGCCTCCATGGGCTCTGCTGCACACCTGTGGCCCCAGGGGCTCCCTTTCTGTCCTTGTCATCAGAAGCTGGCCTGGTCCTTTACAGCCTCATTTCTCATAATCTGTCTCAGCAAAAAAGTTGGGAAAGAGTAAGAGTGTGGGGGTGAGAGGAAGTGGAAGGAACCGTGGGTGTGAACGGTACGTTGATGAGGGCTCTTCTGAGTCTTCAAGATGAAAGGGAGATTTCTCCAGATTTATGGGCAGTCACCATGTTACCCGTGGCCCCAGCCTTCCCGTGTAAATTCTTGTCCGCGTCAGCCAGAAGTCTGCCTTTGGCTGCGGGTTGATGTTATTTAAAATCTTCCGAGACTGGTATTTACAAAGAAGGGTGAGCCCAGCTAGTGTTCCTAAGAAAACTTTCACCCCAGTTTTCATGATGGGAAATGATTTTCATGTCTTCGTCACCCCCGCCCCCGACACACACACACTTCCTCTTTGACCGCCTTGTCTAAGATGAACACATCTGCCATTTTACCCCCTAAGGTAGTTGCAAAGGGGATTTAAAGCAGTGTCTAAATCCAAAAAAAAAAAAAAAGAATGTATTGCATACGGAATCAAGGCCATAGTAACAAATGACGGTCGATCTTAAAGTACTGGGTTAGCTTCTCTTTCAACATTACGAGAGCTTACTAGGGGTAGGGGCGGGTCGTTGTTCAAGAGTCTGGCGGTGCATGAATCCAGAGGTCATTAGGCCTTAATGTGGGTCTAATGAGAAATTCCTTTTATCCATGTTTGCTTATAGGCTTTGTTGTTTAATTACCAAATGGACCACAAGAGCCCTTAAAATGTGATTATGAACGATTTTTAAAAAAAATCCTTTCTTGGAGTGTAATATTCTGTTAATGAACCTTAAGAAACTGAAGATTATCTGCTTTGGACGTGTGTAACAACCCAATGTAATTACAAACTTTTTTAGAAGGGACCATTTATAACTATATATGATCAAAATAGCCCCTTTAAAAAACTGTTCTCTCTGTGTCTTTTGTCTTAGTTTTCTGTGTTCCTGGGAATTATTTTCTTCCTGGAGCTCACTGCTGGGGTTCTGGCATTTGTTTTCAAAGACTGGATCAAAGACCAGCTGTATTTCTTTATAAACAACAACATCAGAGCGTACAGAGATGACATTGATTTGCAGAACCTCATAGACTTCACGCAGGAATATGTAAGTTTAAATTTGGTTTATTTTTAAGTTAAAAGCCTTCTCGAGGAATGAACGTCACTCCTGGCTTCTGCCTGCGCCAGCTGGAACCTCCCTCTGACTTTGCCACATGGGTTTTTTTTGGTTGGTTTAGTTGTGTATGCATTATTTTCTAACCTGCTTTATGACTTCCATAGGAAATGTCCTATTTTCACTTATCTCAATTTCTACTAAGTCCGAGGGACAAAGAAAACCTCTTGAGCAACAAGATTATAAGCACACATGCTGTTTCCAATTGACATCTGCAGAATTTTGTTGTGCTGTAGGTGTACTGTGTTATGTAGTGTCCAGAGTGGATTCTTTCTGGCTCCTTGCCCCCTTTTTGGCCATCCTCCACCCGTCACGTCTCCTAACAATACAGTCAGCAATAGAATATTTGTCCACAAAGTTCCTAAAACATGCCTATCCAAATATTATAGCACACGCAGTTCCATGCGACCAGAAGTTGAGCAACTTCTAAGCCCAGGTGGGGCTTCTAACAAGTGAAGAATCTGCTCAGCAGCGCCGCCTCCCCCGCGCCCCCAGGTTTCCGAACGTCACTAGGTGATGTCCCCTGTCATGCAAATGAAGTCGCAGATGCCCCGTTTGACTCAAAATGGAAAATGGTATAAACAGGGGATCAGAAATAGAGATCTATGCCAAACTCTAATTAGCTAAGTGACCGTCGGCTAACAGAACCTTGACCTGTTTCCCCAATTAGTAAAGTACAAATAATAGCAGCTACTCTTTAACTCATGCAAATATTAGGACACTCTAATAAGATGTACGTGGTTTTATATGAGGCTGAAGGTGTTACTGTCCTTGTGTGTTAAGGTCTTTATTTGCATGCCCTGAGAGATTGGACAGTGGTGTCTGTGACCTAAATGTCTGTGGCGGGACTGGAGGGCAAACAGAAGCCCAGTGGACCAATGGCTGTCTCTTGGTTGGACAGCTTTGCAGAGGGAGCTGGGGGTCCGCTTTGATAAAGGAGGAGACGGCTGCATCGGCACTTGCCCTGTGGGAGACCACGCTCCTTCGTTAGGTACTCAGAAGTGAGCGGAGTTGTGTTGCTTTGGTTCAGCAGCATCCGTGACTGGCCCAGAGTGAGCTGCACCTCAGGTGTGAAATTAAGCCCTGCTTCATCTCCTCAGCAGACGTCACTGTCTTGTTAGGTCATAATGCATGCAAGCTCACATCTTGCCAAGTATTCTTGCTGACTAGTTTGCATGACAAATCTGATGAAGCTTTGTAGGCAGACCTCGAGATGCACAAGCCAAGCCCTTGGAGGACCAGATGAGTTGGAAGAACATGAGTATACACGTTCTCTTGAAATGCTGTCTGCTTTATGTGGAAATGCTGTTATTTCATGTGATTTTGTTTTTCTGTCATGGAGTGTAATGTTGTGAAGTAGCTCTTGGTCCTGAAAGCCTGAAAATGGTCAGGGCTTGATGTTTACCTAACTCAGAGAGGAGAGCTGGTAGGGGAGTGATGAAGGGGCCTCTGGAGCAGCCAGTCCTTGAACCAGGCCCTTCTGAGACTCACTGACTTCAACAGCTGATTTTATATATATTTTAATGAGAGGATGGAATTTTTTAAAGTTGAAAATGTAAATGCATGTTCTTAAAAAAGTTCAGAGTAGTAACAGATACACAAAGAAAAGTAAGCCTTTAAAACTTTGGCAGGTAATGAGTATGTTCACTATCTTCGTTGTGGTGATGGTTTCACAGTGTATACATATGTGAAATCTTATAAGATTGTACCCTTTATGTGCAGTTTATTGTATGTCGATTATACCTCGATAAAAAGGATTTTTACAAAACCATTAAGGCTGCAGAGACCACAATTTTTAAAAAAGTAAGCCTCTAGCTCTCTCACCCACAACCCCAGTTGCCTCCTTCAGACACTACCGTGGTTTGGTGTCTTGTTTACCCTTCTAGAATGTTCCTCCATGCACCCACGCCAAGCAGACCTTGCTTTGCTGTACAACTCCTGCCCTGTCTGCCCTTCCAAGACCTAACACTGTGGGTCTCATCAGTCACTTAAATCAGATGCTAGCACATCCTTACAAATCTTGAGCCTTAGTCACTTTGGAAGCTTCTATAGGGCCCCTTTAGGTTTAGCTTGGTTTGATATAAATTCTGAGACGGAAGAGAAGCTCGGAGCTGGCAGAAGCTGGGTGGTGGTCGTTTGGTGGTTGTGAGTGTAGGCGCCTGGTGGCCTCCAAGTCGAGATGTTCTAATTCTCTCCTGTTTGCTCTAGTGGCAGTGCTGTGGGGCTTTTGGAGCTGATGATTGGAACCTAAATATTTACTTCAATTGCACAGATTCCAACGCAAGTCGAGAGCGATGTGGCGTGCCATTCTCCTGCTGCACTAAAGACCCTGCAGTAAGTGAATGCCTGCAGACTGCTGGCGGGGCCGGGGCGGCGGGGGCGGGTAGGGGTAGGGGTGGGGGTGGGGGGATGAGCAGAGTGATTTTTTTTTTTCTTGAAACCTCTTCTTACCTGCTTATGCCTAATTGTAGCTCCTAAAGAGGGCATAGTGCTCAGATCTTCCCAGTAGGAGTAATCATCGCTGACATGAATTTAGCAGCACACGCTGGTTCTTATTCTTAGCCTTCTTGTGAGTTGGCTCAATAAAGTTCGGAACATTCCTACTGGCAGTATCACCACCATCTTCCCTCTTTGGGTGAAACGCAGGCCCATGGAGGTTAAGTAACTTTCCCAAGTTCACATTGCTAGCAAGTGATGGAGCTGAGCTTTAGACCAAGGAAGCCTGCCTGAAGTGCCTGTTATTCCTTCCTCATAAGAGGGACGGGCTTAGGCGAGAGTTCTCGGCATTGCCTGGGAGGGCAGTGACGCTTTGCTTCCTGACTTGGTTCTGGGGGGAATCTTCGGGATACGACAAGAGTCTGAGGCGAGATAGGGCCAATCTCCTAGGGAGGAAGCCCACAGCTGCCTGGGCTCTTGGTTGTAATGATGATAGTAAGTGCTGTTTGCATTTTATTTAAGAAAAGAAAAAGCGTTAAACCTGTTCATAACCCTTTCACCATGGGTTTGGTTGTGTTTTGGGTCACATCATGTGACTGGTATGTAGGGTGACATAAAATGCTAAGTGCCTTGTTATAAGGTAAAAGCTGGGAGTGAGTGTTAGAACAAGTGGGAGACTGCTTCTGCATGTGTCTATTCCACATTCTTCGGTCTCCCAGGCCATCGGTCCAGGTAGCCTACCCCAGACCGCCCTTCTGGAAACCAGTCGGAGCCCTGTGGGTGCTCATGAGTTCAGTGGCCATTTCCCCATGCAAAGTGGAGCATGTGGGGCTCTTTAAAAGGGGCCATGGTCTCGGTGTGGAGCAGGTAGTTCCCTGAGGGCTTCAGAGGGGTCTCTGGGCTGCTGGTCTGAAAGAGACTGAGAATCAGAAAGGACTGGGTGCTCCTGCTCTGAGACTTTGCCAGGAAGCCCACCTCTCCCACTGGCTCATGTCTTGCTTTCCTCCGAGGAGGGCTGACAGGCAGGAGGGTGCCCAGCACAGAGACCTGGGTGTCTACCCAGGCGGCCTTGCGCTGGCCAGCAGGTACAAACTGTTCTGTCTCCCACTCCTGCCCTGTGTTAACATTCCATCAGAAGAATTATGAAGACTGTCAGAAGGCCTTATGCCTCCCCTTTCAACCCCGGATACTCTGGGTAGAGATTTCGCATTCCACAAAGGCTAAGCTAATAAAATCCACCCCATACCCTGCAGAGGGGGAAAATAAACAAACCTAAAACAGGAGAACCCATGTTTCTAATAGGGCCTGTGAGACATCAGGGTATCTGCCCATGTGATATGTTGTTGGGGCATTGTATTGTTTTTTTTAATTATTAAAGTAATGCATTCTCATTGAAAAACCATTTAAATGATACAGAAGTATATAGATTAAAAAGTAGAAGTTCCCCCAAAAGAGCATAAATGAAGATAGTCATTGTGCTCTTTCCCCATGGTTTTAACTATGTCTCCGTTTTCTAACCCCTGTAAGCCTCCTGAGGTGGTCAGTAACGCGCTTGCTATCCTTATATATTCTGAGCGTCAGTTTTCTTCTTCTGGAAAAGAGGGCATATTTTAATACCTACTTCTGAGGATTGTTATAATAATTACTTTGGATAAGGTATCAGAGTGTTTATTTAACCCGGTACGTAGGACATCTGCATGCCCGAGTATGCATTCGATTAACGACACTTAACAGGAATCTTCTGCTAAGTCTTAGGCGGGTTTCCTGTCTGTTGAGTGATTTTCACCTTTCTGTTTCCTTTCTCTACCAGGAAGATGTCATCAACACTCAGTGTGGCTATGATGCCAGGCAAAAACCAGTAAGTGGAATCTCATCTTGTCACTTAGCACAAAGGGTGTTGCAGGAGCTTTTGAACCTGCATGGTGATGCTGTGCTCTCCTCTTCCCTTGTGAAGGAAGTTGACCAGCAGATTGTAATCTACACGAAAGGCTGTGTGCCCCAGTTTGAGAAGTGGTTGCAGGACAATTTAACCATCGTGGCTGGTATTTTCATCGGCATTGCATTGCTACAGGTAAGACAAGGCTCCTTGATGGATGTCGCAGGGAAATGATGCCCTGGGAGAGCACTCCCCATGACAGGAGCTCTGCTGAATCCCCTTAATGTCACAGTTTTTAAGACACCTCGGAGGGCTGGGGAACAGACCTAAGCTATTTTGTTTCTATTTTATTTAAAGCCCCGATTTTAGATGCTACTATCCTGAAATACTTTAGGAAATCTTTTTTTCCTTTTCAAGATGGAGAAATTGATTGGGTCAGTAATGGGCTACTGGCATTCCAGTGTTCCCATGGCCCAAGTAATCACTGCCTTGTGACAGGTGGGGGAGGCAGGGATGGTCGGAAGTAGATCCCAGTGGCAAGATTAAGACTTTTTTAGACAGTCATCCTGTGTCCCTTTCTCTCTCTGGACCACCTTGTCAAAGTGTTAGGGAAGGAAGCGCCCACTTTTCCTCCTAAGCAGCCCCAAGAGCTGGGCTTTTTATCTTGGGGAGATATAATACTTTTCTTAGAGGGTCACAAATGGGGCACAGTGGTTGAAAGAAATTAAAGAAGACCTATATATATGGAAAGCCATTCCATATTCATAGATTGGAAGACTTAATATTCTTAAGGTGGCAGTACTCTTCAAATTGATCTACAGGTTCAGTGCAATCCCTATCAAAATTACAACTGCCTTTTTTTTTTTTTGCAAAAATGGACAAGGCCCATCCTAAAATTCATGTGGAAATGCAACGGACCCAGAATAGCAAAACAAACTTGAAAAAGAGCAAAGTTGGAGAACTCACACTTTCCGATTACAGACTTACTACAAAGCTGCAGTGATCAAGGTAGTACATAAGGTTGAACATACAGATCAGTGGAATAGATTTGAAAAGTCAGAAATAAGCCCTACCCCCAAGGTCAGTTGATTTTTGACAAGGGAACTAAGACCAGTCATTAGGGAAAGAATAGTCTTTTCCACAAATGGCGCTGGACCAACTGGATATCTGTAGGCAAAAGAACAAATTTGGACCCCTACCTCACACCATATATAAAAAATTAACTCCGACTAGATCAAAGACCTAAATTTAAGAGCTAAAGCTATAAAAAACTCTTTGAAGATAGTGTACATGTAAATCTTTGTGGCCTTGGATTAGGCAGCATTTTCTTACATATGATACCAAAAACACAAGCAACCAAAGGGAGTAGGTAAGTTGGATTTCATCAAAATTTAAACTTCTGTGCTGAAAAGGATACTATTAAGAAAGAGAAAAGACAATCCACAAAATGAGAGAAAATATTTGCAAATCATTATGTCTGATAGGGGGTTTGGTGTCTAGAATGTATAAAGAATGATTCAACAATAAAAAGACAAACTCAATTTAAAGATGGCCAAAGAATTTGAATCAGATATATCTCCAAAGAAAGTACAAATAGCCAATAAACTCATGAAAAGATGCTCATCATTAGATGTTAGAGAAATTCAAATTGAAACCACACTTCACACATACTAGGATGGATATAATTAAAAAGGAAGACAATAACAAATGTTGGCAAGAATGTGGAGAAATGGGAACCGTTGTACATTGCTAAAGGGAATGAAAACTGTAGTCACTGTGGAAAAGAATTTGGCGCTTCCTCAAACTTAAATGGAGTTCACATAAGACCCAGCAATTCCACTCCCAAGGGAATTGCAGATCTGTTCACCAAAAAGTTGTACACGGACATTCACAGCAGCACTATTCATAATAGCCAAAAAGTGGAAATAGTGTGTCCATCAACTGATGAAGGATAAACAAAATGTGGTTTATCCATCTAGTGGAATCTTAATTCAAGCCACCAAAAGGATTGAACTACTGGTACCCGCTACTATATGGATGAACCTTGAAAACATTTTGCTGTGTGAACCCAAAAGCCCACATATTATATGATTCTACTTATATGAAATGTCCAAAATAGGCAAATCCTAGAGATTGAAAGTAGATTAGTGGTTGCCAAGGATGGGGGAATGGGAATGCCTGCTAATGGGTACGGAGTTTCTTTTCAGCATTATGAAATGTTCTGGAATTAGATAGTGGTGATAGTTGCACATCCTTGCACGTATACTAAAAATCACTAAAGTATAGACTTGAAAAGGACATATTTTATAGTATATGAATTATTTGTCAATTTAAAAAATCAGAGATAAGGAAAAGGGGATTCACTGGCCAGGAAGAAGCCTACTGAAGTTGAGTTTCACTGACTCTCTTTTCCTTCCTTTCTCAGATTTTTGGGATCTGCCTGGCTCAGAATTTGGTTAGCGATATTGAAGCTGTCAGGGCTAGCTGGTAGAGCCCTGCGTCACTGCTGTAAGACACTGGACCGACCCGGCCTTCCTGACCCTCCAGCGTGCCCAGCCGAATCCACGCTGCAATCCCACGTGATGGAACTGCCGAGAACTTGGTTTTGGGCGGGTACAACTGGGAAATGCTGCTCACTGACAGAATTAAAAAGATAACCAGTATGAAAGTCGTTGCGCCGTGAATCTCTACTGTAGCCATGAATTTATGGTTGGTTGGATACTTACCAAAAAAGAAAAAAAAAAGGGAGGGTGAGGGACCCAGATGTGCTTGAATTTGTGGAACACACAGTCTTGTTCTCTCCTTCAGTGATCGGAGGGCTGGGAGAGGCGGTTTTTGCTCTTCGTCACACCTTGAGGGGACTTTCTGGTCTGTGGCCTAAAGAAGTGCATCTTTTCCAAAACTCAACCCCTTACCTGGGAGGGCTGTGGTTTTTTTGTGTTTTTGTTTTTGTTTTTGTTTTGGCGTCCCTTCACTGTACATTTCAGGAACCTGTTACAACTATCACCCCAAGAAGAAAACAGCTTGTCTTTGGGTTCAGATGTTGTGATCGCATTCACAAGTCATGTGGGTGGGCACGCCTGGTCTCTCCTGGAGTGTCTTTTTCAGGGGGAGTTGTGTATTCCATGTGCATGGAGTAAGGGCATTGGAACACTTCATGATGCTGAATTTTAGCAGGACAGATCGTTGTTCTATGTAGGCCTGAGCTGTATCTATCAATGAAATTCAAGGAGAACATGAGGTTAATGAAGAGGTATTAATTAATATCCCTCACCCCAGCCCACCAAATTAGTTGTTGGATTCTTTGGAAACTGGAATACTCTGGGTTTTGTCCTGCTTTTTTGTGTGTGTTTTTGTTTTGGTCTCCCAGAAGTGAGAGCTAGGAAACGGTTTCTCTTAACGTGTTTTTTTACTCCGCTCGAATATTAATTTGTTTGGTATACTCTCCCTGCATGATCTGTGAATCTGACTCTACCAGCCCCTTTTCCTGCCATCTTTCCTACAAGCGCTTATAAACGTTACTTGGTCTGCATTTATTTCTTGGGTTCACTGCCGTGAGAGGTGTGGCGTGTCCTCCCTGGCTGGGAAGGGACCGGCCTGCCGTGCCGTCGCAAATGCTTTCACGGACTCAACAATCCCTTGACCCCGTCCAGTCTGCGGGCCCTGGTCTGCAGCACCCTCCGCCCCCTTCTCTTGGAATGGAATTGAATCTAATTCCGAAACAGTGTTGACGCAATCAGAAAACTTCTGTTTTGTTTTGTGTTTTTTCTCATTCTGGTTTTAGTTTGCTTTTATTAAAAAAAGAAAAAAAAAAAACAAAAAAGCAAAAGTGCATGGCCAGAGCTCCTTCTGTTCTCATAGTGCAGACTAACCAGCAGGATGGTAACAAAGCACAAATACTTTGGAGGGAAGTGCATCGATGGGGCAATTGTTCTGTGACCCAAGGTGGGGGCACCACTTCCAGGTGCTGCCACTCACGCCTGTCCCCACTAACGTGGGGAGGGATGAATTTTGCCCCCAGATTTGATTCCAGCTGGTTTCTACCAGGATGTCCCTCTCCTGGGGAGCAGATAATTAGCCTGTGGAATGCTAGGAAAATCACAGGTGTATTTTGTGGTGATGACCCACTTGCCAACACAAAACTGGGCGGCCAGTGAGCATGCTTTGTGGAAACTTAGCAAGGTTTTCTATTTTAGCCCCATGTTGCATCACTGCAGCTGATGAACGTGTTAATCTGCTCAGAGAAAGGACGAATATTCTTTGAAAATTATCTCCAGAGTGTGGGTGTATGTATGACTGCATGTGTGTTTTTGTGTCTCTGTGTAGTTAGAGATGTTCGTTCCACATTCCGGCTGTAAGATGATTTTGTGTCATCTCTGCCCCCATGCAGTTGTCATTCTGTAATGTCATTCCAACATGGAGAAGACTTGAGCCCTGCAGTTGGCACTCTTGTCTCTTTTTTTTATTACCTCATTCTCCAGTGAACTCCATCTGACCAGTTGATTCAGAATCAGGCAAGATTCCCTCCCTTTGGCACATCCAGTGAAAGGCCAAACAGCAAGTCCAAGTGAGTTCTAAATTTTAATTAATCACCCTTTATTTTTTACACTTGAGAGTGGTTGTAATTAAGGCTGTCATTAATAAACTGGTTCTACCTTACCTGGAGTTATGTCTTTCTTCATTACCTGTCTTGGAATTGCAGAATTCTCTAATCCAGTGGTTCTCAGACTTTAGCATGCATCGGAATCAAATGGAGGGCTTGTTGAAACCGATTACTGTGTTTGCCCCAACCCCGGAATTTCTAACTTAGTCGGTCGGGGTGGGGCGCAAGAATGTGCCTTTCCGGACAAGTTCCCAGGTGATGCTGTTGCTGTGTCTTGGAGGCACAGTTTGAGAAGCATCGCTCTGATCAGTTCTCTAAGGGGGAAAGGAACCTTTGGGGGTTTGGGAGGGAAGGGTCCCTTTGTGCCTGCTGGATGCAGAGAGAGAGCTGGGTATATCAGAAATCTGTCCCTGAGGTCACTGTCTGATGGTCGCGATCACCTGGGGATCATGTAGGACATGGGTGATCTGGCCTTGCCCATCGCGGTTTTGGAGTAGGGGAGCCAGAGCCTTTGTTTTTAAGAAGCTCCCATTAAAAAATTTAATACACAGTGAGATTCAGGACCCATTATTTTGGTAATATTCACAACATTTTTTCTAAGAAAATAATTTCTAGTAGTCCCTGAGAACAAGAATCTTAACCCATTTGAGAAGAGCCAACATAAATGTCCTTTCCTTTTGAATTATCACCGTAGAAAGACTTTATAAAACTATTAAAGACTTTTTTCAAAGATCAAATGAGAACAAAATTTTAAGGTTCATAGAGTATTCTCAGGCCCAAGTATGTCCCGAGACTTTGAGAAACAGTTTACCTCATTTCCCTGGATATTTGAGACCAAAATATTATTTTGACTTTAAAGAAATTGGTCAGCGGCAATTGGAGATAAACAATACCTAGTGAGGTCTCTTAGCACAGCTAAGATTATCTACCTATGCGAGGAAATTGGCCCTCCTTGCTCACAGCAAACCACAGCACACCAGGCCAACAAAGAAAAATTACAGCTCAGAGGTAAAAGGATGCTTTGTCGACAAAACTCAAAACTTACAGGAAGTTTCTTCCCTGTTTAGAAGGTAGACTTTGGAGGATGGTTATTAAGTTTCTCTTTATCTCTATTGTTTGGTTACAACAAACATCATTGCTTCCATGATTTAAAAATACCTAATACGGTTTTTAAAAATGAAGAATTTTGCATCATGAAGCACTTAAAAGAGAAGTCCCTTTTTTTCCTCCTTCCTGCTACAGGTCCCAGTCATCCTCCTGTCAAGGGGATTCTGAACAGTGTCTGCTGGCCTTTTCTTACGGTGCAGAAGGTTTTCTCATTCGCGCCCGTGTGTGCGTGTGTGCGTGCGCGCGCGCGCGCACGCGTGGGCAGGAGTGGAGCCATGCAGCACTTCTGTGGAGTCCGTCTCTGTCGGTTTCCGTTTGCTTGGACAGGAGCCCTGGGAAGCCCGTGCGCCAAACAATGAGGAGCCGGAGCCCAGTGACCTGGGTGGCCCTCCGCAGCTCTGTCATTTATTCGGTGAAGCCCTCTTTCTCTAGGGAAATCCTGTTTAGACCTCCAAGGAAGAACCGGAAACCTCTCCATAAACCCTGGCCAGTGGGGGTTCATGGCTGGCTTTCTCCGGGGAGGGCATGGGGCTGCTTCCGGGTGCTGCCTTCTCAGCAATGAGAGGCCTAGTCTTTGAGAAGGAAAATGCACTGTTGGCCGGGAAACGTACTATTCCTGGCCTTTTGGTGACATGATAAAATCTCTATATGACAACAGTTAAGGGAGATGTGTCTGGGCAGGGGTAGGGGGCAGAGGAGAGAAGCCAAACTCTGAGCAAGGACCAAAGCCATCTTTAGTCTTACCTTTGCCTTCTCTCTTTTTTTGGAGTTTGTGACAAAGGTGGAGTTTATAAAATTATAGAAGTCCTCGTTTTTAGGACTTCTTTAATCTGGGGAATTAAATACAGCGTCCTTTGGATGGTTCATGCTGAGTAGTTATCTTATAAGCTTGGCACCCATGACAGGATGCCTGAGTTAGTCCACTCCTGCTCTCCATGAACCCAAACCAAAATCCTTGCGACCTGCACTGGCCAGTGCAATTTCCTCCTTTATTTCTAGGAACTCCCGACCAGAGAAAACCTAAAGGAAGAGCAGGTTAGTGCATGGGTTTCACACTGTGTAAATATACTCCAAAAAGAAAGCACGCAAACAAGAAAGTGTGTCCCATGTTGTTGCTTTTCATCGAATGTGTAATTGTGCTGTAGGCGGGAGAAGGCCACCTTTTCAATCTGGAGCTTATCTTCGTGTATTAACTTTTGCAGAGCAAATGGTTTGACAGGAACGTTTTAGTGGCCTGCCCCCTAGTGGTGACCATGTAAAACGACTTACTGGGGTTGGAATAGTTACTGCGGGAATGAAATGACTATTCAGAGGTCCTTGTGCTTTGGAGGAACTTGCGGGTCATACGGCTGCATTTTGTGTCCTTTGGGTAGGTAAGTCTTTAATTCCCTTTACAGACTCCTGGAAATGATATAGCTTGTTTTGGCAAGCGAGAGAGCAGGGTGTTTAGCTCCTTTCACCTGAATCTATGTCCTGACCTTGCTGCGGGGACTTTATAGGGCCCTGGGGCAGGGTGCATGCAGGGCAAAGCTGGGCCCTGCCTTCCTGCCAAGACCTCAGACACAGTTTTATAGAGGAGACGGTGGCTCTCTAAAAGTGCTCATCTGCCAGGCAGGCAATTCTCCCGAAGCAATGCATACATTTCTTGTATTTTCTCTACAAGCACCTGTGTGGATCACCTGGGGTTTGCTTGGATCTGAGAATCTGCAACTTCGATTTTAAAGAAGACTGCTAGGGTGTTGGGGTGGTCTGGATCACCAGCTGTAACTTGTGTTTGAGGAGTTTGTTACGGGTTGAACTGTCTTCCAGAAACTCATATATCGAAGTCCTTACCCCCAATACAGCAGAATGTGACCTTATCTGCAACCAGCGTCATGGCAGATGTCATTAGTTAAGATGAGGTCCTACTGGAGTAGGATGCGTCTTCTGAAAAGGGGAAATTTGGACATGGATCCGCACAGAGGAAGAATGCCGGGTGAACAGGGAATGCCGAAGACCGCCAGGAAGCCGGCAGAGGCTAGAAGGGAGGCATGGAACAGATTCTCCCTCAGAGCCTTCTGGAGGGACCAATCCTGCCAACACCTTTGCACTTTTACACCCCAGAATTGTGAGATAATTGCTGTGGCTTAAGCCACCGACTTGGTGCTACTTTGTTACTGCAACCCTCGGAAACAAATACAGAGTTTGACTGCCTCGTGCTGGTTTCCAGGGTAGACGGGGTGGGACTGCTCTGAGGTCTGTATGCTGCTTTCCGGCAGGAGGACGATCGGTGTGCTTGTGCCCCGGGCGGAGCGCCTGAACTTGGCATGGGGCATGCTCTATCTGCTTTGGGCTCTTACAAAATAGTCTCAACATGTTTTGTGGGACATCTTAAACATAGGGAATGCTTTATTACACTATGATTGAAAATGGTGGTCCTGCAGTCTGTTTAAGTAAATGATCTTAAATGTAACTTGTTAGAGTGATTAAAGCCTTGTTAATAAAATAGCTATATTTCCATGATGTGTGTTTTCTTGAACTCCTGTTACTTTGTGATGGAATCAGCCCACTGGTTCATGGACACCCTGCTCTAAGATGGTGCCAGGGGGAATGCGTTGTCTGTCCCTTGAAGTGACAGGTGGCATTTACTCCAAGTTTACTATGTTCCAGGCACTGTGCTATAAGTACTCTGCGTACGTTTTTGAGGAGATGTAAACTGGAGGAGAGAAAAGCCCCACACACGTGGAAAATTTAGACTTTGTCCTGAGTTAAACTGCTCTCTTCCAAGGTGGTGCTGGCCCAGACGGGAAGAAGGAACACAAGGCAGCGGAAGGAGGCGTCAAGGAGGAAGACAAGCTTGGCCGGGGCCCCCAGTCGGGGCAGAGGAAGCCATCGCAGGGCAGGAGGAAGAAGGTGAGTGCTTCTGGGGAGGTGGGGAGGCCCCAGGAGTGGGGAGAAGTGCTGATGAGCGGTGAGAAAGTCAAGCACACAGAGTCCTGGAACCGTGGCCCGCCTCAGCAACCTGCCGAATGAGGGGCGCTGGTAACTGAGGTGATCGGTCTCTACTTCCTTCTGGAGTGAAGAGGTGTCTGAATGAAGAGTGGGAGAGTTTGGTAAAGCTGGACAGTGTCTGCGGGTACAAAACCCCTGGCTTTGGATGAGAATACTTAAGAAATCATTTCAAAAATTTGCCAGAATTGTCTAAGTATTTTGTGGAAAGCAAATAAAATAGCCGCAACCCCATGCCCTCCCGTGAAGTCACTGAAACTTTACAGATCAAATGGCCTTAGAGCTCAGCCGGGCAACAGCAAATGCCTTATTTCCTCCATGTTTTGGAACCCAGCTGTTTGCTCTGTCCAGTGCCACTGTCGCTGTGAGATTTCTGTGGCCCGGGAGCTGGCAGGGTGAGCACCAACATGTTGCAGCAGGTGGGGGAGGGACACTGCCTTGAAGCAGGTGGAGGCTGGAGGTGACAGTCTTGTTCTTTTTCAGGTTGAAGCCAGAGAGCAGTAGTTCTCAGCAATAGATGCACACTAGAATCACCAGGGAACATCAGACAACATCAAACCAAAACAAAAAACCAACCCAAAAACACCACCCTGCCGCCCTCCTCCACTCCCCACTTTTAAGGGCCCAGGTCATTCCTACTGTACTATCAGGGTTTCTCAAACTTTAATGTTACAGGAATCACCTGGGTCACCTGAAATCACCTGGGGCTGATTTAGCAGGTCTCTTGGGGAGGGGGGCGGGGGGAGGAGTGCCTGGTTCCAGCAGGTCCCAGATGACACTGCTGTCATCTGTAAACCACACTTTGAGAGGTGAGGACAATCAACAGGTAGGCCCTATTTACAGCAATGCAAAATTCATGCCTTATTGACATTTCTAGAGGACATCTTTCCTACAGCTACTAAGTTGAAATTTTCAGGTCTGGGAAGGAAAATGCAGGGTGACAGTAAATAGGCAATATGTGTATATTTGTTAAATATATATTATTCTGGTTACAAAAGAAAAACCTCAATGCAGGAAACACAGGAAAACAGAAAAAAAATATATTTTTTTATATATTTGTATATTTTATATTTTTAACAACTAAAGGTCTATATTCGTATAGACCCACAAATTAGTGTGTGTCTTTCCATGACTCTTTTGTTTTAAACGGTTTAATACTGTTTATGCTCTTTTAGAGTCTGCTTTCTTCAAAATGGAACATTTTCGTGATCAGTGAATATTTTATGCAATAAATATTTTTATGGTCACATAGTATTCTGTTGTATAGACCAGAGGTTCTCAAAATAGGCAATATGAAGGCCAAAGTCCAGGCACTTTTGGGGGGTTCCCAAGACCCTCTCAAAGAGGCCATTACGTCAACACTATTTCATAGTAATACTTAGACAATTCCTCCTTGTTATCCTTCCTGAGTACACAGTGGAGATTTTCAGAGACCGCATGCCGTGATGATGCCCTCGCTCTGACAGCTAAATGGTGTGTATACTTGGTATTTTTGTGCTTTAAACATTTCTCCCTTTTAATTTTTAATATAGTAAATACTCATAGGAATAACCCACACAAGCAAAAGTTATTTGGGGCCTCAACTATTTTTAAGTGTAAAAGTATTCTGAGGCCAAAATTTGTGAAATGCTGGTGAAGATACACTATAACCAACTAACCATCACTATTGGAAAGTTAGGCTCTTCCCAACTAAATAAAGTTGCAGTCAGTTCTCTTATATGTTTCTTATATTTTGCACATCGTTAGACTCCTAATAGGGGAAGGACTGTATCAAAGGATTAAAAACATCTAATTTGTGGCATCTACAGTTAAGCCTTATTTAAAGCTATGCACAGTCAATACCATATCATTCACATTTAAATTTTCTTTTTTTTTTTAAAAGATTTTATTTATTTATTTGACAGAGAGAGAGACACACATAGCGAGAGAGGGAACACAAGCAGGGGGAGTGGGAGAGGGAGAAGCAGGCTTCCCGCTGAGCAGGGAGCCCGATGCAGGGCTGGATCCCAGGACCCCGGGATCATGACCTGAGCCAAAGGCAGTCGCTTAACGACTGAGCCCCCCAGGCGCCCCCACATATAAATTTTCAAATGAAAATTTTTAATTTTGTCAGGATTTGCACCCCAAATCAAAAGAAGAAAATTAGGTCTTTTATCTGTTCCAGAGGAGGATTTATGTTAACTTAATAATTAATACTAGAATGCCAGTTATGTCACTACCCGGTCTGTTGTGATAGGGATATTTGCCACTGAGATGGCGGGAGTGCAGAGCCACTGTCCTCCTGCACCACCTGCTCAGAGTGAGAACAGGAACAAGAAAATGGCCCGCAAGTGGACGTCATGCCTTTAGGAAAGACCATCTCAGGACTGTGGCTTCAAGGCCTAATTTGGTTTCTACTGATGCTTTCATTACTCTTCCTTGAACAATTGCTAATGCTGCCTCTCCACACCTGTCTTTTGAGCCTCATGAATATTAAGGGTCCTAGTCAACTTGAGGGCGAGAGAGGGAAGAGAGAGGATTAAAACAGATACAAAGAGTCAGGGCTTACTCATTCCACTCGGGGGCAAAAGAAAGCCTTTATGAGATGTCGATTCCTTTCTGGACTCTGTCATGGTAAGAACTGGAGTCAAACTGGGCATTGGAACATATGCCTTAATGACTCAGTCACTGTGAATAGGAGGCTGGTCACTCGCTAAGCCTGAAGCATGCTTTTGGTCAAAAACAAAAGTCAACCGAATAAATTTTAAAGATCTTACTGACTTTATTCAATGATTCAGGTTGAAGAATCAGGCAGCATCTTTCTAGCACAGAGAAAGGAGCCCTGAGTTGCTATACAAAATGAAAAACTTCTATCGGCAGAAGAGAGTGGGAACAAGGAGGTTATACTAGCGAAAAGCGGGGTGGTTGTGGGGAGGTCACTTTCCTTTGGGGGATTGTAGGGGTCTGTCAGGCACATTAACTCATTTGTGTGATTAGGTAATTCCTGGTTGACTGGTTTAAGATTTCATTTCTGGGAGCCACCAAAACTGTAAGTCTTGGCTTTTGTGTCTCCATTTTGGGCCCATTGTCTCGTTTTTAATACTGTGCAATCTATATACAGTGAAAACTCTTCAGGTTGCTTTTAGGAAAAAGGAAAGCCATTTGTGGTAAAGTCAGAAGGTCACACAGACTGTGTATGTGCCGCTTAGAGCTCAACCACCGTCCATGGTGGGACCTTAGCCACACTACTTTCTCTCCCACCTTCCTGTATAAGATGGAGATAGTGGTACCTACACCATGGGATGAAAGGGGTCCCCCTGCTCTTCTTCCCCAAACCCTATGCATGCCCTCGACGTCACCTAAAAATATGGCTTTCTCAGGGAGGTTCTGTCAGTACTCGCGGACCCTCTCTCTGCTCCACCAAGACCTGCTCCACACCACTCTCTTCTGAAGAACTCTTAACCCTTGAATTCCCTTGAACATTGTCTTTTTTCCATGGAATTGGCCTGTATTGTTAACTTCTAGGTCTCAAGCACCTAGATATTCATGAGGCTGCTTTTTTTAGCATGTCAGTGAACAATGAGATTAACTTTGTTTCTGGGTAGAGAGTATATGCTCACCGAAAGGATACTTTTTTTTTTTTTTTCCTGGTAGTGGAACTTTTTTTATTTAATGCATAAACATATAAGTCTCTTTATTAGAGAAATTGTACATATTGGTGAATATGGTCAATGGTCACATCTATGGGTTAATTGTTTAAAAATCAGAAACAATAATTAGGATAGATTCTATGCTCTCTTCGTTACATTGTGAAGTGTCTTGTGTAGTCATATTCTATTGTTGGAATGACAGCTTGCACAAACTTCAAGAAAATTAGAAGATACATATGAACACCCAAGTTCTCCCCCTCCTTCTGCAACAGTCTCAATGATTTTCTTCATCACCTCAGCATGCCTGCATGGGTGAACTGAACACATAGGAGGTGGTGGGAGATGAGGGTGATTTTCAATGGTCACTGTTTTCTTCACATGATCTTGACTGATGTCTTCATATATGTGTTCAACTGTTAAAGGCTGTCTTTGCTTATCATAGCCGAACAACCATAGTCGTTGTGTCTGGTAATATTTATCATAAGTGATATAAAGGTCGTAAGTTCTTGTTTGCAAAATAGCATCTTCACCTCCAGCATCAGTTTTAGCTTTACAAGCTTCTACTATTTTCCTTGTGTCTAGGGTAGCCTCACCTGTTTCCAACAATCCACTTTCTTCATATTCTTCCATATCTGCAGCTTCTCCTTCGTCTTTTTCTTCCTCCTCCTCACACATTGCTGAGCAATCTTGAAGTTTTATTCAAACTTCTTGAAAGTCCTTGCTTTCCAATGTAATCTCCTTAACTGCTTCAGTTATTCCTGCAATACCTGTGTTATGATAAGTATCTACCCATCCCCCATCACCATCATCTTCTTCAATGATAGCTTCCAGTTCATCTGAATATTCCATCTGTTTGCACCGCTTGTAGCATGGCACATTTTTGGTGACCAAAAATTGTTTGCCTGTTGGTAGGTATGCCTTCACTTTCAATTCTTCCCCTGTAGCCCATTGCCATGTTGGACAGTGGTGGACTAAGTGATCTGCAGCTGCCACAACCTCTTCTGGGGTGATAACACCTGTTTCCTTAAACTTTGATTCCTTGAGGACCGGGGTCAGGTACTCAGCCTCTTCCAGTGCTTTTTCCTTCACCGTGTTAATCACATTCTGCATCCTGGCCGCGAGGGAGGGCAGTGGGGACGAGGGGAGACTTAGTAGAGGCGGGTGCATGCGCACCCCTCGCCTTCTTGGGAACCGTCTTCTCCCGCTTGCTTCACTCGCGCCCCTTCCGGCTTCCCCTTCTCTCTCTTGCCATAGCTCCGAAAGGATAGACATTTATCTGTAAAATAGATCTCTACTTCCCTGTACGGTGGTTTTTTTTCAAAGATGAACCGACCCTGACAAGTTTCAGACAACTCTGGATGAGCTTAGGCCTGTGTCCAACCCTCCCAGGGCCCCTCCCCTCCCCCAACCTTCCAATCCTATTTAAGCATCGAATAGGGAAGGCGAATATGGGTGAGGATCAAGCCTTGGGGGAAATTATTTTGCTAATGAATTATGAGTTTCATCCAGGCTTGAAGGATTTTGGAACCAACCAGTTTTTGAAATAGCTATGTTGCTGGGAGGGGGGATCAAACTTTAAACTGAGGAAAACTCTTGTGGGGTTGCCAGATGAAATTGAGGTCCTCGTGAGTTTATTTCGGTTCAAACAGTAAGAGTATTTGTGCTGACCTAGATGGCTATCCTTCAGGTGTCCTGGAAGGGACAGAAACCACCCTAGGCAAGACAAGAGGAAGTCAGGGTCCCTCACAATGAAAGGCTGTAAGGCACGGGGTGGACACATGGAAAGCTGAAGAGAAAGGCTGTGTGCCTTTCATGGGTGCAGTCGCCCCCTTTGCCTTCTCTCAGAGCTGAAGGCTCCAGATTATCAGCAAGAGGCTCCTGATGTCTGAGCTTTCCATCAGGGTGATGGGGGACAGAATGCTCTGGACAGTGGTTGTATCTGGGGTTGTGCCCAGTAAGACTGAGCAAGCATGAGGATATTCAGGTGATATCACTGGAAGATGTGTCAAGACTAATTATTCCAGGTAGTTTAGGGTGGCAGAAAGGTCTCTGACCATTCTGGGAGATGTCCACCTTAGACCCTATCTGGAGTGGAGTAGCTCAGGAAGTCTGCTTGCCCTGAGTACAGTGGTTTATTGGCAAGTGATAATTGGTCCCAGGGTCAGAACTCAGTGGCCTCAAAAAAGGATAAAGGTTGAATAATGATCCTGGGTTATTGATGCAGTAAAAGGCCACCTGCTTGGATAGGATGATGACCCCTTTGTTGGCCAGGTCAAGCTCTCTGTGAGGACTTGAAAGAAAGTTTGATTGCCCTTGGTTCTAACAGGCCAATGTTTTTCTACTCTAGCTGCAGATAAGGATCACTTTTATTACTTTTGGAGCTTTAAAAATTCAGATGCCCAGGCTCCAGATCCAGAGATGTAATTACCAGAGTTTTGGGTAAGGAACACCATTTTTTTTTAGATGGGGGTATTTTTGGTGTCTCTTGGGGACTCTGATATAACACAATAATGTGTGTGTATTTAGGAAGTGCTAAAGGGCGCACTGCAGGCCAAGGGACTCTCTAAAGTCAAGGCTTAGCTGGAATAAGGAGCTGCCACTGGATGTCTCCTCAAGGTGCCTTAAGCACCTCCAACCCAGTGCATCAAAGCCAGCTCACTCATTGTTCTCTTACAGAAACCTGCTTCTCCTCCTTTGTTCTTCCTCTCCATTAACAAACATCACCACCTTCTTCTGCACTGTCACCCAAGTCAGACACTTCAGAATCCTCTTTGCTTCCAAACTCCACCCTTTTCTGAACATCTAGTCCCAATTTAAGCATGAAGAACTATGAAGACTCTGAAGCTTCAGAGGCTAACAAGTTCACCTGCATCTGTTTCACCACCACAGAGCAGAGGTGTGGGACTCCTGAGACACAGGACTTTTGTTACTCACTGCCCTGCAGGCTGTAAGTTTCTCATGCCCCCTAGTCCCACAGGGGGTAGTGACTACAAGTATAGTAGGTTTGTGCTTCAACCAAGGAACGCTTAGGAGAGCCCCAATCTTATAAAGTGATCTGAGAGCAATCTTGGCCAACCTCTGACCACCCCCCTCACCCTGGGGAGGAATTACTTCTGTCTTACAAGGCTGTTTGTTCTGTCCACATCCTTGGAGGGATAGTTTGAGACAAAAGCTATCTCTTCACGGGAGTATAGAAACATGAGCTGCCCCTGCATTGTCTCCCAACATTAGGAACTTACCACAATTTCCTATTAATCTTACTCCTGTTTTGTGGGTGTGTCCTATTAACAATAGTTCCAGTTCTAGAACAAAACATAAAACAAATATTCCAATCTTCTATTGAAAAACTTTTGGTTTTGGGGGCGCCTGGGTGGCACGGTAGTTTAAGTGTCCAACTCTTGGTTTTGGCTCAGGCAGTGATCTCAGGGTCCTGAGATGGAGGCCTGTGACCGGCTCCACACTCGGCACGGAGTCCGCTTAAGATTATCCTCTCCCTTGGGGCGCCTGGGTGGCTCAGTTGGTGAAATGTCTGCCTTCGGCTCAGGTCATGATCCCAGGGTCCTGGGATCGAGCCCCGCATGGGGCTCCCTGCTCAGCGAGGAACCTGCTTCTCCCTCTCCCACTCCCCCTGCTTGTGCTCTCTCTCTCTCTCTCTCTCTCTCTCTCTCTCTCTGACAGATAAATACAGTCTTTTAAAAAGATTTCCTTCTCTCTCACCACCTCCCACCCCAAAAAAATCTTAAAAAAAAAAAAAACAACTTTTGGTTTTTCCATGACATAATAAAAAATTAAAATGTCTAAGAGACTCCCCCCCCCCCCGCCCCATTCTGGTCTTCTCTATTTTCCCCACCGTATCTCTGGCCTCTGCCCTTCCATATGTATCCCCTGTGGTGGGATGCTTAGTGTTCTCTCCCTACAGACCCCTGTAACTCTGTTTATGTGGTGAACACACTTACTTGTTTGCTTAATGTAAACACATTAATGTTTTCATCTTCTCCCCCAGTGGACCAAAGCTGTCTTCTCATTCCATCCCAACACGGTGCCTGAGGTACACAGTAAGAGATCAATAGATTTTTGTGTAGTGAGGAAAGCTGCGACATGAGCAAGTCAGGCTGTTTGGGGTTTTTCTGACCTTCGAGAGTTAAAGCTGCTAGCCCCAGTTGTTTCAGTCCTTTGTCTTCTGTTTTAATGAGTTCTGTGGTTGTGGCTTATGAGCAGAACAAGCTGTCCTCAGAGGTTTTGATGCTTTAATGATTAGCCTTGCTAATCAAAATTTCATTCTGCTCCAAATAACAGAAGACCTTGCTCCAGGGGTTTGAGCAGCAGGTGTGTGTCTCATGTATGCCTGAGAGCCCTCAGTACGGGGCTTCTCCTCCGGGTCTCTGATGCCACTGCGGATCGAGGCGCTGTTCCCCTTTCTGCTCCACTGTCCTTGGTGTATGGGCCTTTGTCCTCACGTTTGTACCTCATGGTAGCAAGAGGGCTGCTGTACTTGGGGAGCCCATATCAACACTTGAGGCAGGGAAAAGGAAGAAATGGAGAAGGCGAAGCTTAGAAAGCTGGGAAGTTGGAGTTCCATCTTAAACTTGGCACAATGTCCCCCTGAACAAAAAACGGAGTTCTGTTAAAAAGGAACGAGGAGCTGGGTATTGGGTCAATAACTCATAATAGGTATTTAAAAGACAAAGTGTCTTTTAAAGTATTTGTTTTTCTTGTCTTTCTGATTATTTTATTTGGTCCTACCAATCTGACCCTTGCCCAGGCCCACCATTCCTGCATGTCCTGGCTTTGTAGACATTTGAATCATGTCTGGGTCCCAAGTGGTGACTGACTTCTTTTTTTCCACGCTCTGCCTCAATTTCTCAGAAACTGAAGACATTTCGTTTGGGTCTCTTACTGATAGTCTATTCATCTTCTAATATGGCAGAGATGGGGGGAGCTCTGGCATATTTTTGGTGCTGAGCCGACTAACCCTCTAGGGAAAATAAGATTTGACAACTATTCCTGTCTATGCCATACCTTAGCTCATGGTCTGTGTGATGCTCGGTGGTTTGAATCACAGAGAATTACCTGGCCCTTGGGGCTTACTCACTCTGGGGCAGATGGGGGAACATACTCCCCTTTGGTATATGATGTCAATGAAACGTTTAGGAGCAGGGTGTTTCTCCTTTTGGGTTAGCAGGGTCCCCCTATTTTGTAAAAGCCCCTGACTCATGGGATGAAGGGGATGGTTAGGATAATTTTGTCCTCAGGAGAAGGGATGTATTTCTGACCCAGCTAAGAAGGGACTTCGTCGGTTTCTGCAGTCACCACAGTGTGCTGCCAGCACTGTGAAGGGACAGGAAGGTCAGCACTGTCTCCCTCCTGTTAGGACGATGCAGTGGGTGCAGGCTTGGGCGTGGCCTGCAGCTGTATTGCCAGGTATCTAATACTTGTCAGTCAGACTGCAGCTGTCACTGCCCTTCAGAATGTCAAGGCTTTGAGGGGATAAAAATAATGCAAGTTTGCACGGGTCATAAAAGTGCCCTTGGGTCAAATATTGGGGCCTCCATTAAGCATGGCTTTTCCTGTCTTCCTGCTTCTTTCCTCCTAAAATTCCATTGCCCGTTCTTCTGCTCCAGAAGCAGACAGCCTGCACATGTGGGCTCCACAGGGTCACAGGCACACGGACGTCCAGGGGCAATGGGCTTCTGGGGAAACAGGGCAGGGGAGCCAGGTGGGGACTCTAGTAGGCTTGAGAAGCACGCCCTATGCAAAGGGCCACAGCCACATGCTGTCTGCCTGGAATAGAGTCCCTGGTTACCAGATCTCCCCATTAAAAAAAAAAAAAAAAAAACTAGATTTTAATGCAAAATCATCCAAATTTTAAATGTTTACAGCTGCTCATCCCTGCGCTCCCCCCCCCCCCCCCGCCTTTCTTTTTCTTCAGAATACCACGTGAAACAAAGATGCATGAGGGCCCCCGGTTTGCTCTCTCTAGTCTATAGAAAGAAATGGGCAGTCAGGTTATAGAATCCCAAGGAGTATTAAATGAGGATTCTTGTGGAAGAAGAGGCTCTCCACCCCTCTCTTCCCCCTCCACGTGAGTGGTGCCTCGAGAGTGTTTATCAGCTTGGAACAAATCAGAGTGGTGGCTCACAGGCTTGGTAAGAGGTGCAGAAGTGCTGGGAGCAGTTGATGACAGTGCTAAGAGGCAATTAGATTCCCATTAGCTAAACACCAGCTCCAGTGGGGGCTTGAAGGTGTGTTCACCTCCTCTTTGTAGGAGGCCCACTCTGATACATTGGGTGAGGGGGTGGTGGTCAGTGGCAAGTGGGTGACCCTGACTTCCTGCCTGGATGCCCAGGAGGGAGGTGTTGCCACTCCACCCTCGTGGCCCCTCTTCCCCTGGGCAGTGGGTCCCCTTAGGAGATGAAGGAGGGCTTGGCAGGAGCCAGGAGTGTCCAGGAGGTGAAGAAAGGACAAGTGGAACCAGGAGGGGGCAAAGAGGCTCACTGAACAACTGACAAGGACCTCTGAAGAAGAAAGCGAGAGGAATTAGAGGCAGAAAGTCGAATGGCAGGGACTGACAGGTCAGATAATTTCTAAGAACTACTCTAGCATCTGCAAATGCTCACAATTTTGCATTTGGTTTGTTTTTCAAAAATCAAAATATGTCTTAAGTGCTCAAATGTGGGAAAATGGTTAAGTAAATTATGGTACATCTACTGTAACTGAAGAATATGCGGCCATTAAAAGTGAGGTTTGTGAAATAATTAGTAATGTGAACAACACTTATATAAGTGGAGAGGATGTAGCTACATGTGGCAGAACACTTGAACAGTGCACAGTGTGCACACACACACAGGGCACTTGCTGTGGGAGAGCGTGCCAGAATCTCCCTCCGAAACTGAGCATCAGCCCTCAGTCCCAGGTTTAACAAAGCCTGCATTTTAGGGGGCAAGGGACTGTCAAATCCGGTTATGGACACTCCTGTACCGATAACATCTTTTCTTCAGATGCTTTTCTTAGGCCAGTGCACACCTTGCTCCCACTTCTCACGGCTTGGGGGAAGGCGCTGCCTCTCACAGCCACCCTGCTAGGGGAACAAGGGGCAAGAGGCAGGAGCGGGAAGCAGAGGATTTAACAGGTGTTAGTATGGGATACAGTGAAGCCCAGTGGTCATTCTGCTGTGTCACTTCCTCTAACTTCTGGGCACTGGGGGTTGGGTGGTGTGGGTTAAGAGTGGAATTTCCTTACCTGCAAGAAAAAGGAAGTTATTGTAGGAAAGGCGTAGTGGGGGAGTGGGTTGCATTCCTGAACCTTAAAAAAAGGGAAGGTGGGGTAAAGGACTTCTATACTGATAGTTGGCCCCAATTGAAAATAGGGACTATTTTGTATTCCTTCAGAGATGGGTCTGAAATAAAAGCTACTCTGGTTAATATTTCCTCCCCATTGTTCACCCTGATTAGGGCAGCTCTTTATCTTCGGCTGTTGGGTTGCAACCTACATGCCTTTATATTATCTTAGAGTGTAATTCAACCTTTCCCTCCTTCGTAAATTCTATGTAATTATAGGTATTCATCTGATGTGCCTATGCTAGACATGGGAAAGGGACTGAGAACCAAGAAGCTGAGCAGAATATCCCTGAAGAGAAGACAAGGTCAAAAGCTGGCTTTCTCTGGTCCTGGTGAAAGGTGATGCTGACCTTGGAAGAGTCCTGTGAAATGTCCTAAAAGGAGAAGGGGTTGTTCACCTGAGTGCATGAACTCTGTGAAGGCAGGGACGAAGCCAGCTTCCCTAAAGGCTTGGCTCTATTTATATGGCAGTCCCTTAAAAACCAACCAAGGAAAACACTATTTTGGTAGAAGGGAGGCCTATTTTAAAATAGAAATGGTTATAAAATTTAAAGTGAGCATCCACAGAGGAATTTATTTTTGACAGTAATCTGAAGGTACAGCCAGAATTTCTTTCCTTCAAGATTCTTCAGGATTCCTGAGAATTGATAAATAACAAAGTAACTACTGCAATAGTAAGTAATGTCTCTCAGTTATATATGAAAATAGATTACATGTATTTTTAAAAGATCTATTGTTACATTTAAAGTTCGGATGCTAGGAGTCTGTGTTAAGGCTTTAAATTTTTTAAACAGAGATCTAGTAAAGATCTTTAAAATTATTTCCTTAAAAAAAAAAATCTCAAATCTGAAACTAACAGGTTTCAAAGTATGACAGGATTAGGCTTTACACTTCCTTGATGAAGATAAAACAAATTTAGCTAAATTTCTGAAAACCTAATCCTGAAACAGAAAATTCTCTGTGACCAACACCAACTAAAAACCAAGTTCCACATACCACCTGAATGTGGTTTTAACTCAATTGGGCTAAACAGAGTAAAATAAAATTGCACACATGCCTATGAGCAAAACCACATATGTCTGAGCCATGGACAAGTTCTAAGAATGTGTTCGGAGGTCAGGGGTGAAGGTGAAAGCCACGTTTTGTTTTTTTGATTCAAACCTCCTTTGAGCCCCCATTTCCATGCTTTAGCCACCTTGCTTGCTCCAGTTTTTACTCCCTGAAAGCTGCATTGATAATGCTGGGGGCCAGAGAAAGCGACAGTGAAGTCGCTTGTGAGAATAGTCGCTGCTCCTAACATCACCCTGGTCCTTCATTTTGCTAAGCGGGAGGCTCTACATCTCTCTTTGGATAAATGTGACTTCAGGGACTGAGAACAAATGTCAGGAGAACCACAGGCATCAATATTTGAATGAATTGTCAGCATACTAAGTTTCTATTTATCTAGTACTACAAATAGGTATATACGTACTGACCATTTTTAAAATGTTCGAATGTGTCATGGCTAAAAAGTTTTGGTTCGTTTGTTTTCTAGGAAGAAACAGAGTAAGGAAATAATGAATTTTTAAAAGTCCACTAAGAAGGAAAGAATAAGAAATTAGTTAAATTTAAAAAAGAGCATAAATTCCATGCGAGGCTTTTTTCCTTCAAAAACTGTAGCCGACCATTCATGACCTAAAAGGAACAGCTTACTCTTGGAAACCTCCAACATGAAGGGACTCTGCCTGTCTAGTCAAGAAGCATAATGATAAATAGGCCATCCTAAGTGGATTCTATCAGGATTCAGAGCACAGCTACCAAAAGCTCTCATGCAAAACACACACCATTGATATTTAAGAAAAAGACATACATGAACAGGTATGTATATAAAATGTATATATACTGATAAGTTGGGCAGCATTGAAAAGGGGAAGAGGGATCATTTTGTTTCTATATTGAGGAGAACCTGTAGTATTACAGCTTTATTTATATTGACTTAGTAATATTAATAAAAGCTAAGATCATTGCACTACTACTGTTACTCCCACTTTAGAGAGAGGTCTGAACAGGAAGAGGAAGTCCTGTAGTGGGGACCTACTTCCAAGGCCTACTTTGCAGACCTGGCCATCACAGTTTCAGGGGTAGGAAGCAAGGGGTTACGCATTCTGCACTGAGAATAACTGGGTGCTCCTCAAACTATTAATAGAAAATATCTCCCATTTGGCTGTTCTTTGAGTTCCTTTAGCTGGGAACCCTCCAGAGGGAAGACGGATAGGCCATAAGATGTCACAGGTATCACAGTTCTATCCAATCTTACCTTCAACCTCTGGAAGTTTCAGTTACCCCACAAAATCTGGGAAGTAGGGATTATTAAACTCATCACACTGATGAGAAAGCAGGCTCAGAGAATTTAAGTAACTCCGTGATGGTCACACAGCCAGTACGTTAACAGAACCAGGATGTGACCTCAGGTCACACAGTATTTAAAGACCTTACTCTTTTCACTAATCACACTTAAAATAGTTTTCACATCTGTCAGACACCCCTATAAAACATCTATCTATGAAGCTACATGGCATATAATTATGTATTGTATGTAGGTAAATTAAGAGAGCACATCTGTGAAAAAAAAAACCCTCAATTTTCCTGGTTACAGCTATTAAGTTTATCATTAAGTGCTCTTTAATAGACACTTGTGTAATCCAAATATTATGGTTTCCTAGAGTTAAGACTTTTAAGCTTAATGATTCTAGTAACAGCTGAATACAAAGGGGGAATACTTACCTAAGTGATAGATATCTTCATCCCTTATATTCAGCAGAATTAAGATGATAACCTTCCTAATGATACCAAAGAGCATTTCTTTTTGAAATCTTCACATGCAGCGTTTCTCAGAATACTTCACACAAATGGTTATATCTAAGAGCTGCATTTTGTTCCATCTAAGACAAAATCATTTTAGAACTAAAAAATTTTGTCTACATCTCTATGGTTATCAGGTAACATCTACAAACCATGTTTTATCAAGTTGAAAACACTGGATTATGGGCCAGCATTTAATCAATTTTGCTTTGAGCACAATGAGGTTACAGTCTGCAGGCTGGTTAGCAAGATCCCAAGGAGTGAATGGGCTTCCTTCCCAGAAGGGAGGGAAGACATTTTAGTGCCTTTCACTGAGACATCTTCCTTCTAATTCTCGGCCTTTTATGCTTTTCAGCTATGTTCTAATCCTGACACATAGTGATAATTAAAGCTACGCTGTACAGTTCCTCCCATTCTCTCCCTCAGAAAGCATTCTCAGTGGGTAGCAAACTAATTTCAAGGTGGCCTCCAGAACTCAGTTCAAGCAGTATTGTCTGTAGACTCCCACCTCCTGCCATGGCAGAGCAGGAAATCACCTAGTTTGGTGGACCTCTGTTCTTATAAGGGCATATAGCCTTCTGGTCTCTCTGCAGAAAAAGTGGTGATTAGATATGTACTTTGTTTTTTTGGAGATGGGAATTCCTAGCGTATCAACTGATTGCTGGTAGCTGGCCCAGATGATGGCTTCTCTGAAATCTCTAATTTTTGGATACCTCTGTTCTGAGGTTTTCTATATGATGATTTTTCAATAGGGACCAATCCCATAAAAAAAAAAAATTCTCTGAAATCAGACAAATATCTAAATCTCATTTCTCTTTCAATCTATCTAGGGTTAGTTTAGGGAGTCTGTAAGTTTATATAGGTGGGAATTCATCAACAAATACTTACTGAGCACCAACAATGAGCAATCACTGTTCTAGGAGCGGGAATTAGAAGTAAAATATACAAACAAACCAAATGATGCCATTACAGTTTGATATACTATTTATTTAGTTATTAATATGGACAGCCTATTCAACATTACAGATGTTTTTCAAAACCTATAATAAAATATAGTCCACTATCCAGCCCAGAAGAAGACAATAAACAAGATCATTCTTACAGTAAGTGTAGCATAAGCACTCACAATAATAGCCCCTTTCCTGGACATCAAAGGGAACAATCAATCAAAGTTTCTTTACCTCCACTGAGGTTTTAATTATATTGAATTATAGCTGTTTCAGAGTCAAAAGTCCAACTTCAATCACCCCACAGATATGTGCAGCATCTCCCACTGAAGAGGAAAGAGCTCCTGTCACCCCGGGCAGCCCATTCTACTGTCCTGCAGTCCTTCCATATCGGGGCCCATCACACCTTTCAGCCAGTATTTGTCAAACTTGTGCATGGGGACAAGATACGTAGGTTACAGGGATCTTTGATTATTTTACAAAGATTGTGTTTCAAAGTTCTAAAAACCCATTTGGTGGTCTCAGTGGCAGTGAAGAGTACACTATATTTCGCCAAGAGGGTCCTCTCATCTCTGGAGTCTTGGCATCGTCACCTTTTCTGGTAGCTTTAAGATCTACTGCAGTTCTCTGTGGCAAGTGGAGGTGGGAAACTCTAAACAGCTACTGGTATGAGGCCATCTGCAGAATGAACTGGACTGGCTACTATGGCTTTTATAACCTGCTTCCTTTCTTTAGTATCGACAAACTTCTTTCTTAATCTTTTTTTCTATGTCCTGCTAGTTCTAATATAAGATTTAAAAGGACTACGACAGAGGAAACTTCTTGCTTTCAAGCTGAATGATGAAAAATAGCCAAAACCCCAACAACCCCACCCTCCAATGAGCTATACTCAATTTCCTCAGTTGAAAACAAATGCCAGGTGAACTTTTAAAGACAGGTGTTGGACAATGCTGATGTCAAAATGTACATAGATTCTAAAATATAGGCCAAAAAAGATGTTACTTAGTGTAACACAGATTCTTCAACCCCTTAGTTTCATGCTGAAAAGTACAAATGATTTCAATGTTAGGTTTCAATGATGACAGCCAATTAAATATGAAATTAAAAAGCCTCGGGGAAGTCTTGCCAAGTTTGTGGCAGTTTCAGGAGTCTACATAGTTAGGAAGAAGGAGAAACCATAGGGTAAAGAGTGAGAGCATTGGATTTTATTTAACTCTAGGTACCATGGGTTTGACATTAGTAGGTAAGACTAATGAAAGAGCAGCCATACAGTTTTTTGGTCACTGTGCTTCCCAAGCACCAAAAAATGGTGCTATTTTTACTATTCTGTTCCATCCTTAATAAGCTAGACAGATCCTGCTGCATTCTTGTTTGTTTCTAATTCACCAGTACATTATTATGTAGTTTACCAAATGTGAGGAGCAAGTCATTATGTAGTACCAAGTTTACATCATCATAGGACTACAACATGCACATTCTACTTAATGTAGCTCAAGCAACAGGAATACAAGAGAACAGTTATGGGTGGAGACCTGTTTTTGACAAATTCATGTTCACACTAACTATGGGTTTAGAAATCTTATTGGGCAGGTACCTACAGCAGTTCTTCAATTGGTACTGGAACATTACACGCATGCACAAGTGATATGGAAGAAAATGAAGCAGAAGAGGCAGCTGGATGGAGGACAAAGGGGAAATCAGAGGTGGGATAATGCCATGTATCAGGCAGGGGCTGTTCTCAGCTGTCCACAGTAAGTCTCTGCTCTGTGAGAGAGGCCTGTTGGGCAACACTTTTGTTCTCATGACTGCGAAGTTTGGATACAACATCTAGAAAGGCCAAATCCTGTACTTCCTTGTGTAGAGATTCTGGAAGACAAAAAAAAAAAAACCAAGATAACAGATATGCTACTGTTCTGATTGTTCTAATCTTAATATACAATCTATCCAGTATATATACCTAAAATGTTCATCTGGATGATACCAAGTTATAAAACTAGGAACAATCCTGGAAAAACTCTAGCAGCCTAGAAATGCTAAGACACTTTTAAAGACAAGTGCTGGACACACAGCAGCAGCCGAGAAATGTCTTTGCAAGAGTTGTGTTATAATAAATCAGAGGAACTTTACTTGCCATATCTATATATAGATGTCAAGTTCTGCAGTTTAAGTTTGATTAGAGTAATGAGTTATAATGAAACACAGCTCATGGCATGATCTCAAGTTTCAGTTATATACCCCTTGGCCCTATCTATCATCAGTTCAAATATGAAGTCCAATGACTTACAAAAAAAACTTAGATCTGTTTCAAATTAATTTTGTGGCAAATGAAACAGGTTATACTTCATATCCCTTCAACAAATTTCTGTGACAATAGGCTTCCCTTTTAGATATCTGATCTTCCTCTTTCTGGCTTTCTTGCTCTCTTTCTTTACCCTCAATTACAGGAAAATACCAGGCTCTTAAGTCTTGGAGACTGCTATATGAGAAGACTGACATCTAATAAGTTTAATGCAATCAACATTCCTCAAACTGATGATATATTTACTTTAATAAGACTGTGAGGTCTAAAACTAGTAATGTTTTTAGTAGAAACAGAAAACTGCATCCTAAAATTCAGATGGACTCTCAAGAGACTTAAGAGTCGAAACAATCTCAACTCATACTTTCTAATTTCGAAAGCTACTCTAAAGCTATAATAATCAAAACAGTGTGGTGCTGAAATACAGATCTATAGATCAACAGAATAAAACAGAGAGCCCAGAAATAAACCCTCATATATACAGTCAAAATAGTTTTGACAAAGATTTGACATTCAATAAGGAAAGGACAGTTTTTTCAACAAATGGTGCTGGTAAAATGGGAGAGCCATAAGCCCCTATGTACAAAAATTACAGTTAAGAGCTAAAACTGTAAGACTCTTAAAATATAAAGGAAAAACTTTGACATTGGATTTAGCAATTATATCTTGGATATGCATCAAAAACATAGGTAACACAAGGAAAAACAGATACACAGGACTTTATCAAAATTAGAAACTTCTGTGTACCAAAGATTACTATCAATAGACTGAAAAGGCAACCCACAAAATGGGAGAAAATATATGTAAATCATATATCCAACAGGGATTAATATCCCCAAAATACAAGGAACCTTTCAACTCAACAAAATAACTCGATTAAAAAATGGACAAAGAACTTTAGAATAGACATTCCCCAAAGAAGGTATACAAGTGGGCAATGAACACATGAAAAGATCCCCTACATCACTAATCATTAGGGAAATGCAAATCAAAAGCATAGTAAGATACCACTTCATACCCATTAGGATGGCTATTATAGAAAAAAAAAATGTTAGGATGTAGAGAAATTGGAACCTATGTGCATTACTGGTAGGAATGTAATATGGTGTAGCTACTGTGAAAAACAGTATGGTGATTCCTCAAAATATTAAATGAAGCCATTACTGTATGATCCAGCAATTCCACTTGTGTGTATATTCCAAAAATGACTAAAAGCAGGAACTGAAAAAATACCTATGCACCCATATTTTCATAGTGGCCTTATTTACAACAGCCCACAGGTGACAATAACCCAATGTCCATTGATGGATGAATGGATAAACAAAATGTGATATATATACATACAATGGGGCATTATTCAGCCTTAAGAAGGAATGAAATTCTGACACTGGCTACTATTTGGATGAGCCCTGGAGACCTTATGGTAAGTGAAATAAGCCACACAAAAAAGAATATTGTATGATTAAAGGGTACCTAGAGTAGTCAAATTCAGAGAGACAGAAGATAGAATGGTGGCTGCCAAAAGCTGGAGGGATGGGTGATTGGCATATTTTGGCATATATTCCATGGATATATACTCTTTTTAAAGAGTACTGAGTTTTCAGTTTGGGAGAAGAAAAGGGTGGTGATGGTTGTACAGCAGTGTGAATGTACTACTCTGCCACTGAACTGTACATTTAAAAATGGTTATAATGGTAAATTTTATGTATATTTTACATTAAAAAATGCCTCAATAACAGTCTCAGCCAGGAAACAGAAGACATAAAAAAGTAGCAAATGGGAGTTTTAGAACTCAAAACTATAGTTAGTGGATAAGCTCAACAGGAGAATGGAGGGGACAGAAGAAATCAGTGAACTTTAAGATGGGTAATTTGAACAAGAGAGGAGATAATCTGGAAAAAAATGAACAAAACGTCAGGAGACTGTAGGATATAACTAAAGATCTCACATTCCTGCCATTAGAGACCTGAAAGGAGAGGAGAAATAGGGTGGGGCTGAAAAAGTACCTAAAGAAATAAGGTTACAAAAACTTTCCAAATTTAGCAGAAGACATAAGCCTACCTACTCAAGAAGGTGAGCAAACTTGAACCAGGATGAACCCAAAGAAACCCATGCCATGACACATCACAGTCAAGCTTGAAAATTAAAGACCAAAAAATCTTGAAGTGACACCTTACCAAGAGGGGAAAATAAAGAACTGGAAGACTGGATTTCTCTTAAGAAACCATGGAAGCCAGAAGAAAATGGCATATTTTTCAAATGTTGAAAGAAAAAGAACCATCAACCCAAAATTCTATACCCAGAGAATACATTTTTCACAAATGAAGGGGAAGCCAAGATATTCTAAAATAACAGAAAACAATTTGTCACTAGCAGACCTAACCCAAAAGAGTGGCTACAAGTAAGTTCTCTAAACAGAAAGGGAATGTTTAAAAAAAGCAATCTGGGAACATCAGGAAGGAAGAACAACCCATATAGCAAAGGTGTAGATAAATATGACAGACTTTCCTTCTCAAGTTTTCTGAATTATGTTAGATGGTTGAAAACAAAAATTGTAACAATGTCTAATGTGGTTCTAAATGTATACAGAGGAAGATTGCTCAAGCAATCAATAACAAGTCAGGAACGAGAAACAAAATAAAAAAATGAAACTGCAGACTTAAGCCATAACATCAGTCCTTACATTAAATGTAAATGGTCTAAATACACCAATTAAGAGAGACAGAGTGGATTAAAGCACATGACCTAACAAGGTGCTCTCTACACTTCAAGTATAATGATAAAGCAGATTGAGATTAAAAGGGTGGGAAAAGATCCTATGGATGTTATTCAAAAGAAAGTAGAAGCAGCTATATTAATATTAGATAAAGTAGACTTCAGAGGAAAAATAGTTACCACACCAGAGAGGAACATAATGATAGAAAGAAAAGTCAATCCACCAGGAAGACAACAGCAATCCAAAAGGTGTATATATCTACCAAAAGAGCTGCAAAATATGTGAAGCAAAAACTTACAGAACTAAGAGGAGAAACAGACAAATCCACCATTATTACTGGAGACTTCAATATCCCTGTCTCAACAACTGACAAAACAATTAGACTATCAATATATTCTATTTGCTAAGAATATAGCAAACTCAATTCCACTACCAACAACCAAAAGGATCTAAGTGACATTTCAAGAACACTTCACTCAGTAACAGTAGAATACACATTCTTTTCAGTATCCATGGAATATAATGCCAAAATATGCCAATGATTTCTTGAACAAATTCCTTAGCTAATATCATGATACACAAATCAGAATTTGTTCTTTATATAAAACATTTTAGAGTTGATGAATCTTAGTTATTAATTTTTAAATTTTTTTTGTCTATTTTCTATATGATATTTTTAAGATTTTTTTAGTTTTATTTTAGAGAGAGCGAGAGTATGTGAGCAGGGGGGGAGGGAAAGAGAGACTCTCAAGCAGACTCTGTGCTGAGTTTGGAGCCCAACGCAGGGCTCGATCTCATGACCTGGAGATCATGATCTGAGCTGAAATCAAGAGTTGGACGGACAACTGACTGAGCCCTCCCAGGTGCCCCATGATACTTATATTATTATTGTGAGAATCTTTTGCGAATATTTTCAAGTAAAAGTAATCCTGTATCCTCCAGAAACTAATTTCTAATGCTTTTAAAACCCAAAGCCACCATTTACTACTATTCTATATTTAATGTCAACCATATGTTAATAGACCTCAAATTTTAGAAGAAATGCTTACCAGATCCCATGAGAGCACAAATCAGGACCATGGAATTATATTTGATTTCAGGAGCACTTCTTTCATCTGCTAGCAGTCTGTGTAAAATCTGTACAAGTTTAGCACTTTCTAGATCTTTCTCGGCAGTGCCTAAAATATGAAAGAAAGTATCAGTTTTGTCCACTGTTTATGAACCTGGTGCAATGTGGCTAAACACTGATTCCTTTTCTAAAAACTGATCATATAAAACCCTCCAAAAGGGACTGATAAATAACGATGACCTACAAATAGAATATTAAATTCAGACCTTATTAAGGAAGAGTTAAATTTCAGCAGATATTACAGTTTAAGCTTAAAATTTAGTATTAAAATATTCCTTTTGATATGAGGCAATTAAAAAATCCTTATGGAAAAGGTTAAACATATGCAAAAGCAGAAAAGATTATATAATACATTATTTACTATTATCTTAAAAAATTATGGCCAATCTTGTTTCATCTATCTCTAGTTTCATTCACCTGTTCATCCCAAATTATTTTGGAGCAAATCCTAAAAATAACATAGTTTCTTCCATATGTATTTCAGTATGTATCTTTTTTTTTTAAAAGATTTTTATTTATTTATTCAACAGAGACAGACAGAGTGAGAGAGGGGACACAAGCAGGGGCAGAGGGAGAACTAGACTCCCCGCTGAGCAAGGAGTCCGATGCAGGACTTGATCTCAGGACCCTGGGATCATGACCTGAGCTGAAGGCAGACGCTTAACGACTGAGCCACCCAGGCACCCCTCAGTATGTATCTTTAAGAGATGAAAACTCTTAAGGCAATTCCTATCAAAATCCCAGAGGATTTTCTGTAGAAAATCTGTAAGTTTATACTAAAATTTATATGGAAAGCACAGGCCCTAGAACAGGTAAATAATCTCGATAAAAAAGAAAGTGGGAGGAATTCTACCCGATGTTAAGGTTCACTGTATAGCACAGTTATCAAGAGTGTGGTACTGGTAGAGAATTGAATAGAGAACCCCAGAAATAGACCCACACATATACGTTCAAATGATTTTTGACAAAGGTACAAAAGCAATTCAGTGGAGGAAAAGATAGCCTCTTCAACAAACAGTACTGGCAATTAGACCTCCACAGGCAAAAAAAAAAAAAAAAAAAGTTGACCTAAACCACACACTTTATCCAGATCTTAAAGTGGATTACAGATTTAGGTATAAAATGTAAAACTATAAAAGTTCTAGAATAAAGAATTTTCAACTCAATAGTTAAAAAATTAGAAAATGAGCAAAAATTATCCATAGGTAATTCATCAAAGAATATATACAGATGGCAAATAATGATGAACATCTTTTCATATGCTTACCATTAGAAAAATGGAAAAAAACATAATGAGATATCCCTATACAGCTATCAGGGTGGCTAAAATAAAAAATAGTGACAATACCAAATATTTGGTGAAAATGTGGAGAAAACTAGATCACTCATACAGTGCTAGTGGGAATGTAAAATGGTATAGCCATTCTGGAAAACAGTTTGACAGTTTCTTTAAAAATTAAACATATAGTTACCACACAACCTAGCAACTGCACTCCTAGGCATTTATTCAAAGAAATGAAAATTTATGCTCACATAAAAACCTATGTATGAATATTTATAGCATTTATTTATTTTTAAAAGCCCCAAAGTGGAATAAGCCCAGATGTTTTTTGACAGGAATGGTCAAACAAACTGTGGTATGTACAAACCATATTCAATAAAAAAACAACTGACACAGAAAACAAATCGGATCTCTTTAGGAAATTATGCTGAATTAAGGAAGCCAATCCCAAAAGGTCACATACTATATGATTCCATATATATAACATTTTAGAAATGAAGGGCAGATTAGTGGTTTCCAGGGATGAGAGACAAGGTAAGGGGTAATGGAGGGATCCCTGTGGTGTTAAACTATTTAGTTTCTTGAATGTGGTGGTCGATACACAAACCTACACGTCCTAAAACTATATAGAACTTAACATACACACAAATGAGAACAAGTAAAACTAGGGAAATCTGAATAAGACTGGTAAGTTATATCAATAGCTGAAATATTTATAGTTTTGAAAAATGTTACCACTGGGAGAAACTGGGTAATATATACAAGGGATCTCTATGTTATTTTTTACAACGGCATGTGAATATACAATTATCTTAAAAAAAAAAAAAAAGACTCTTAAAAATGTTGCTTTAATACTATTATCATACAAAAAATTTATAATTCCTTAATATCAAACAGTCTATAAGAAAACAAGACTGGAAAAATACGGTTTTCAAAGTGTGTTATGTATTAAAAAGATAGTGTGGGCTTATTTTTATATCTTAAGCCCAAGGAGCCTAGGAAACACTAGGAAACAATTAAAAAAAAATGTAGGTATCGCATTTTATATAGTTGTATGGTGAGGTGATGAGATTGAGGCAAATGTTTAGCTATCAGGAAGCTGATGAAATTATAGCTTGTTTGGAAGATATTGGCAGAAAACCAGATTCATCCCAGGCTGGGTCATCAAGCATATTCTGAAACTGCCCCATCACTTTAAGCCACTTAAAATCAGGCCATGAACCGAGTTTGGTATTCAGTGTCCTCACTGACTCCCACCCCTTTATCACAACTCCCCCTATCTGACCCCCCATGATGGCTGGACTTCTAGGCTGACTCTACTCAAACCATGTGTGAAGTCATGGCTAATCTGGGACCTAAACTGACTTCCAAAGCATTTCTAACTATAGGCCAAAGTCGCTGAGAATAAGCATACATTTTCTTAGAGTCTTTTATCTTTAAAATTCAAAAAAATTTTATATCCTACTTATACCTATGATATTTTAAAAATTGTTTTAAAATTCAAAACCCTTTAAGACAAAAATTCAAATCTTTCATACCTAAAATCTGAGTAAATGTGACACTAGGGAAAGATATACCATGTTTATGTGTTTATCTTTTGGCTTCCTGGTATAGGGGTTGTGGGTCCACTTGCCTCTGTGTGAGAATTATGGACCTAAATCATCAGTGGGAATTAGGAACTCATCAGTTAACAGTGTTTACCTAAATGGCTTTGAACTGGACAGGACAGACCTACTAAGTCTATAGTCCTCCTTTGTGTAAGGCAGTCTCAGGCCTTAACCACAGGCTGTGTGACTGATTGGTTCCTGGGACAAAGGTTACTATCCATAAGCTAGATGACTATGAACTAGCTTCTCAAGAAGAATTCTGACCAATGGGGATACTATATGCTAGAAAGACACCAACTGAATTACTGAACTCTGCTTTTGGGGAATTTTGAATGTAAAACACACAGAAGGTGAGAATTTAGAATGAGGGCAATACTAGAGGGCACTAGAAGCCATGGTGATAGGAGATAAGAGCAAGAGAGTGAGTCAGTAATAGAGATGGAAGACAAGGTCTGAGTCACTGGAAGGGCAGCAGACTAAACTTGCTGCTGTATTCTAAATACAGTTTCATTTCTGTTAGGCCTGCTGAAATTATTTTCTGTGTTTACTAAGTGACTATAACTTGAAATAACATTTAAGACTCAAACTCTAAAAAGAGTTAAGCATTGACCTAAAAATGTTACCAAAAGCAAAAACTGAGGTGGCAATCTATGGAATGTGATTTCTTATATACTTAGCTACAGGTGCAGACACATGCTGGCAAAATGCTTCTAGTCAAGGTTTTGTTGATTTCTATTCCACTCCTGTGCTTCATTTCATCCAAGATAAAAATAGGAGAAAATAAGTTAGACACTGGGGTACTTACCCAACTCTAAAGCTGCTATTAGTGCCAAAGCAACAAGGGCTTCATTCTGCATTATTACATGTTCACTAGTTGCCATGGTAACTAGATGCTTGATGCCACCACTCTGTACAATGGTTTTAATTACATCCTGCAATAAATAAATATCACAGTTATAAACTTTAATTTTAAACATAAAGAGACTGCATTATAGTCAGTCAATTCATTGTTAAATTGATTTTCTGACAGTGTCCTGTATGAATCATTACATTTAACCATAATTTTTTCTTCACAGAAGAAAAGGAAAAAGTTTTTAGCTTTAAATAAATTCATCAAAAGATGACAACTTAAATTACCTAAGTGAAAAAGACCACTGCAGTTCATAGCAAGGAATAGAGAGTCCCAGAAGCAACCATTCAAAAAAATAAGTGTGATTGCCCCAAATGTTGACTCACCACAGGATCAAAAAAAAAAAGATCAAGATTTATAATAACAAAAAAAAAAAAAAAAAAAACTTCTTTTCAAATCATTATTACAATACCAGGTAGTTGTTTTCCAGACGATCAAGGTAAAGTTTTTTTTTTTTTTTTTAAGCTTTTACCCCTTTGTTGGATCTGACAAAACTGGATTACATGTCAAGGGACTTGAGAGGAACTTAAAATTGTCTTCCCTCATTTCTCATGGGACCTGCAGCTCTGTCCTCTTCAATGGCAGAGGAGACAATGGGTTCCAGATTGAATAAAACCCACTGCCAACATTGACTAAGCAAATTACTGAACCTCTCTGCATCTCAGTGACCTTATCTTTAATGCTAGGATAATGTGTTATCATAGGTTTTTGTGATAATTACAAAGTTATTACATGAAAAGCATATATAAGAATATACGGCAAAAGTTAGATTTTTTAAAATGCCACATTTATTTCTAGTATTCACTTTTTAAAAGATTTTATTTATTTGACAGAGAGAGACATAGCAAGAGAAGGAACACAAGCAAGGTGAGTGAGAGAGGGAGTAGCAGGCTTCCCGCCAAGCAGGGAGCCTGATGCGGGGCTCGATCCCAGGACCTGAGATCATGACCTGAGCCGAAGGCAGATGCTTAACGAATGAGCCACCCAGGCGCCCCTTCATTTTTGTTTTTATCTCAGTTTTGTTTCCTAAAAACTCTTGGATTAAATGTGATTTAGTAGAAAGTCTCAATTCTAGAATTTTTTAAAGTAATTTTCTTTGTTCTCACTACCTTTAGTAATTTAAGTGCTGGATATTAAGTAGCCTGTCTGCTTTAGCTTTGACAGTATAAAACTAACTGTAATTATAAATATTTTTCAAATTAATTTGCTAAAATATTTGAAAAGGGGTTTCCTTTATGCTTTTACCTTATATAAATTCTTAAGAAAACTATAGATAGTATCTTTGCTTTGAGCCCAAATGCATTTAAAGATCAAACATTCTAAATTATGGAGTCCTAGTACTGAGTTTTTATGATGGTTGTATTTTGGCATCTAACCTTTTACCATTACCTTCTTTTAGTAAGTGAGAAACTGTCTTTTAAAAGGCTTTTCTAACAAAAAGAAAGCCTCCCAATTTACTTGGTGGGCACTTTATCTGAAACTTAAAATTAGTAAAGAATTTTATAAAAATCACAAAGGAGCTTACTGAGTAAAGACCACAAGAGGTTCATAGATACATATGCAGTCACCTAATGAAGGTTCTTGGACTAGCATTTCATCCTTTATTTTGTGATTCACCCTGGAGAGTCCACTAGAGTATAAGGAGGGGGACATAATGGATGAAGAAGGAAACTGCGTATCAGAAGTGAGCAGCTCCCTGTAAGTAAGTTCAAGCATAGCTCCTTTACCATCTCTTTTTTATTATTTTATTTTTTTCTATTCATTTTATTTATTTATTTATTTACTTTTTATTTTAGAGAGTGCACAAGCAGTGGGTGAGGGAGCGAAAGAATCTCAAGCAGACTCCATGCAGAGTGCAGAGTCTGACACAGGGCTTGATCTCACAACCCTGAGATCATGGCCTGAGCCAAAATCAAGAGTCAGATGCTTAACTGACTGAGCCACCCAGGAGCCCCTCCATCTCACTTTTTTGAACAGATATTGGAGTAGTGCTTTTAAAATGCCTGCCCTCTCTCCTCCTACCTCAATAAATGTTTATTGAATAGATGCTCTATGAAGTTGCTTTGCCTGACAGAATGGAAGACAAAAGACAAATGAAGCATTGTTCCATTGTTCTTGTGTTATATTGACAAAAGAGAATAATATTGATAGTTACCCTCTATGGAGCAACAACTACACACTGGACATTATACTGGGTAGCTTACAGATATTAGCATATTCTTATCCTCACAGAAAATTCCATCAGCTAGATATTATCTCTAGTTAACAGATGAAGAAACTGAAGCTCAGATTAAGTTATGAAATCTGTCCAAAGTCAGTGATTAAATGGTAAAAAAAAGTCAAGATTCAAATCCAGGCAGTGTGACTATCAGTTCCTTGTTTCTAACCATTTGTGCTCTGTACAAAAGTATATGTCCTAAATTCATCACAGTGCCATACACAGCTAGTCACAGTGCTCTACAGAGGCTCTATGAATGTATTTTAAAGTTATATTTTAAATTTCAAGATATTTAACAAAAAAGGATATTAGCACCACTCCACAGAGCAAGGTTCATCTGGAGAATTACAAATAGTTTTAACCAATACACATCTAAAATTAATCCAGAGAGTTTAACTTTTCTGAAACCATTTCATTTATTAAACTGTAGAAGTACACAGGAAGACATTTTTCTGGGTCATCCTTCTAAACCTTAGGTGTATCTGCAAAATCTCCAAAAATTTTGGACATACTTCATAATGTTTTACAAAGTTTTAAATGTATTATTTTGCAATCCTATAAGGAGTTTTCTTATGGAAAGCTAAATTTTGGTACATACACAACCAAGGCAAATTATCTATGTAATAGTCTCATATATTTAGCTTTTATGGTCCATTTGCCCTTAATAACTGAGATAATCCAGCTACAAACTTTGTTGAAAACTGTAAAATACTGATTACAATGTAATGTTCTGAAATAGGCTTAAATTCAAGACAATCAATTTATAACACAGCCACTGAATCACCTGATAAAAATTTTCTTTCCCAACTTTGTATCATCAAAGACTACTTCTCAGTATAGGAATTAAATGTTAGATGTATGAGTGAATGACTAAATTTTGTCTGATCAAGTTTTTAGATTGATAATTGAATGTTTTATTCTTCAAGGATAAAGAAGAGTGCCTATGACAGGAGGGAATTTTTATATTCCTAGTGTAGAAGCAAACCATATTTTTCTGTTTTTGATATCTACAATCAGAAGGTCCAGCTAGTTGCTCAAGAGTCCTAGCCTAGGGCACTCTTTCGAAGGAAGATGTGAATTTACTCTTGGCACAAGTGCAGGAACACACTGTATATGGCTGAGATGACTAAGCTAGTGAACCCCATGAGTCAGTGCAAACTTTCAGAGGGTTGGACTCTAAGAACTCAGGGTAACTTTAAAAGGAGTAGGACCTTCAAAGTTTAAAAATAACACAAGGAGAGAACTGTAATAGTTCACAATAGTTGGCTAAGGATCTACAGGAATGTGACTAACTTGTAGTGTTTAAAAGCTTATTCCAGAGCAGCATTTTCTGAAGTATGCCCGGTGAAATGTATTTAATAGATGCAACTTGCAAAACCCATTGTCTGATAGCTTGGGAATCAGTGGATTAAACAGAGTTAAGGACATTTTTTTAGAGTAGTACTAATATGTGCTGTGAACTCCAAAGGCAAGGAAAGGGAATGAACTACTTCCCTAACTAATCTGATCATACAACCTTTTCTCTTTGTGGAATATTTCTTAGGGTTAGTCTTCAATGGAACATATTTTGAGAACTGCTTTGATTCTCAAAATGAAATCACTGATTCCACTTTAATGCTTTGAAATTTAAAAATAATTTAAGAGTTCTTATCTGGAGCTCACACAAGGAACACACCTTATGCTCTGATCATTAAAGTATGCAAATCAAGGTTCCTATTGCTGCTTAACAGCAGTATACACTTAATTGTAGGGAAGATACGCAGAACAACAAAAACCAAACCAAAACAAAAACCAAAACCCCAGCCTACAGTACTGAACTGTAAACATACAGTTATAATATGATCATGAAGTTACAATTATCATTCAAATTGTATCATTTCAAATTGCTTTTTGTTACACACATCCCCCTAGAAAGGTGCCATGTCCTGTTTCCCTTGTCTTTTCAAAACACCTACATGATGATGGATGCTTAATGGGTTCTTGAAAGTTGTTGTTTTTTTTTTTTTTTTGGTGGAGACAGTGGGGGTTTGGATGAGGGACAGGGAAATCTTGTGATAAATATTAACAGAAAAGCCTCAAAACCCTCAAATCTGAATTTAATATAGCAATTGAACAGCTTTGGCTTCAAGATTTGGTTAAGAAGTTGTGATGCATTTTCCCACGGACATAAGTGAAATGACCAAAAGGGCTCACTTTAGAAAACAGGTTATAGAAAAATAAAAGGTATATATTATAGATACTAAATCAGCTGCAAACTGGCCTGGGTTCCCACCCATTGTGGGATCACATTCCCATTGTGATCTTTAAAATAGTTCATTTGCTCATTCATGTGTTCACTCACTCAACAGAGGCTTGCAACCACATGTCAGACATACTAGGCTGGACACTGCCCTGAGAATCGATTTCATCCAACTTTGTGAGTTTAGAGCATCACATACTGCCTAGGTATCATTTAACTTCTTAACCAACTGAGCCACCCAGGCGCCCTCATTTAACTTCTTAATATCATTAGCTAGCTTGGTCAGTGTCTGGCCCACAGAAGATGTTTGGCACTGACGGTAGTGGTAAAAATAACAACACCAGCAACATTTACGACTCCACTTACTGAGTGCTTACTATGTCCCAGGTACCAGTTGAGCACTTTGTATATGTCTCATTGAATCATTCTCACAACTTTCAGTAGGCAGGTATTATACTGAGATAGTGAGATGTGAAAGACTTGACCAAGTAAATAGTGGAGATAAAATCTGAACTCATCTCTGATTCCAAAGCTTTACTCTTAACTATTATGGAACAGAACTAAATACAAAAGCTCAATCTTCAATGACTTTTTCAGGATTGTGGATCACAGGCATCCCTCATTTTACTGTGCTTCACTTTACTGTGCTTCACAGATATTGCATTTTTTACAAATTGAAGGTTTGTGCAACCCTGTACCAAGTAAGTCTATCAGTGCCATTTTCCCAACAGCATTTGCTCACTTCAGGTCTGCATCATTTTGGTAATTCTCACAAAATTTCAAACTTTTCCATTACTATATTTGTTACGGTGATCTGTGACCAGTGATGATGACTCACTAAAAATGGTTAGTATTTTTTAGCAATAAAGTATTTTTTAATTGAAGTATACAAATTATTTCATTAAACATAATGCTGTTATTGCACACTTAACAGACTACAGTATAAACACAACTTTTATATGCATTAGGAAACCAAAAAATTCATTTGACTCACTTTTTTGCAATTTTCGCTTTATCACAGTGGTTTGGAACAGAAACTATGAATCTCAGAGGTCTATCTGTAATGTATTTATACATAAATGTGTAAAATGCAAGCTTATGATATAGGATCTATGATACGGAGTTTCCAAAAAGGCCACTTGTATGTTTTTTAGTGAATGGTTTTCTCTGGAACTTACTTTTGATTTACTGTGTCGTATGAGGGCAGACAGCAGTCTGTTGGACTCCCCCATCACACCAGCGTGATCTTTGGCTTCACACCATTCTACCAAACGCTCCACTAATTTAACATTCTTTCCCAGTTGTTCAGCAGCTTCTGCTATAGGAAAGAAGTCAAACCACAAAGGAAACAATCACTGAAAGGCAACCAAGTGAAACAACTGGTAAAGATCTAAGAGTGTGAAAGAAAATTTTATACCGACACACACACACACACACACACACACACACACGGCACAACACAATGATTTTATTAAGTAAGAACTGCAAATACTCCATATCTAGTGGACTATTTAGCTTCTTCTACAAAGTTGTGGACTTTCATACAAAACATAAAATACAAAACAATGTTATACTCTTATGGTTCAGCCTGGTAGTCTGTCAGTACTCTGGCAAACCATAACAAAGGGTAGGAGCAGGACTCTGAGAAATCAATATAGAGAAAGGTTTAGAATTTAGAAATAAGTAAATGAACACAATTCACTCCAAGGAGTAGTTTCCATCATTGTTTCTGTAAACAGAAAAATGATCTCCCTGTTTGCAAAATAAATTTTTAAGAATTTTGACTGTCCATGTACTGCAACATGATTTTCAAGACAAGGTAAAAACGGGTATGAAACAGGGCGCCTGCGTGGCTCAGTTGGTTAAGTGTCTGCCTTCGGCTCAGGTCATGATTCTGGGGTCCTGGGATTGAGCCCCGCTTCTCCCTCTCCCTCTGTTGCTCCCCCTGCTTGTGCCCTCTCACTCTCTCTCTGTCAAATAAATAAAACCTTAAAAAAAAAAAATGGGTATGAAACGCTAAAACATAAAAACCCTTCAGAACTGCTAATAAATCAACATAAAACCAGGATTATACGTACAGTAGAGATGCAATATAATTTCTGTTTAAACTCAGTTATAACAAGCATGAAAATTAATGAATGAAACTCTAAAACCAATCTCTTTGCTTTTATTTGCCATTTATCTTTATGATTACATAATTCTGAAAGCTAAAAACAAGTCCTTTTCAACTAAGGCAAATTGACTATCATACCAAAAATGTACCTTGTGAAAACATTTCCTTTACCTTGTGCATCTATTAACATTCTTAAAGTTCCCAGAAGTTTGAACTGAACTGGAGGCATTTCAGACTTAAGGAATTTCAAAACTGCCTCTGTGACTCCAGCTGATAACATCTTTGCTTTATTTACAACTAGAAAGAAAGAGAGAAAGAGACTATGGTTAAAATGGTGCTAGCATTCTTGATGATAGTCATTCAATTCAATATATATTTATTGTCTTAATATTTTTAAGGCCCCATGTTACATTTTTCTATTTAAAAACAGTCTTGTTACTTTAAGAATAGGACTGGGGGTGGGGCTTAATTATCCTGTTTGTCTATAGGAGCATAACATACAAAATCATATGTACTGGCTTTTTAAACCTACCCTCAAAACACTTAAACAATTTGTAAAGGAAATCTGACAGTTGTCTTCTTACTTACAAAGCAGCATAATTCTTCAGCTTTAGTAAATGTTTCTTTTTACCTCTGTCCTTGACCCAACTGTGTTAATCTAGGAGTCCACAAAAGGTAATAGAATATTTCATCTGAACAAACACAAAGATTATGTTTTGTGAAAACTATTTAACATATGATCTCCATTTATTAGTAAGAAAAATGTAAACAATTTGAAGATTTTTTTTTTCTTGGTCAGGATAGGTCCACAAATCACATAAAATAAATACCTCCCTAAAGAATAGATCTTATTTCGTACAGAGTTGCCTACCATTCTTAAGTCCTACCTGGAATGGCCAGATTTCTGAGGGCACTTAATGCTGCATGCTGTACAGTTACATTTCCATCTTCAACATGTCTGTCGAGTAAATCCATAAGTTTTTCTACAATTCCATTGTCTACCATGTGAATACAGTTTCCATCTGAATGAAACAAAAGCATTTTTTTTCCTTTCCTCTTTACAAATATCTATAAATATTTTATAATAGTGATGCCTATCCATTATCCATCTACATTCAGGAAAAATGGAGCTACAAGAAAATAAAATGAATTCCAACTCTTTCTCCCATCAGATTTATAGATTTTTTTTTTCTTTACTGAGTAAGAAGTCATGACAAGAAAAATCTCTAGCATGCAGCCTGATAATATATTAGAAGATGAGTAAGTAGAAACCATAGGCTTAAAATGTTTACCAATAATTTTCACTTAAAGTGAACTATGCCCAAGTTCTGCCAATGTTACAGTGACAACAAAACATAGAGTGCTGTCATGGCTGATGTTTAAATTATTTTTCAATGTCAAAATTTTTGAAACATTTGTAAAGCAGAGAAAATATTATAATGAACCACTATTTATTCCACATTTAGCTTCAATAATTACCAATATTTTACTATTCTTAATTACATCATTAAGGACTGAATGATCATCCTCAAAAATAAGGGAGTAAAAATGGAGTAAGACATCCATTATAGAGTTACAAAGCTCATAATGGAATAAAATCAAACTAAAAACAAAAAATAACCCATATTTCCTAGTCACAGTCTAAGAAGGAGTTTCTAGACTGAATACCAGGAGTTCCAGACTTCAGAAATGAACATGAAGGTCTGGTGCCTTGGAAATGTTATTAAACCAAATTAAATATTCTACCCTAAACCAGAGGATTACTCACACTTAAGTTTTAAGAGGCATAAAAGTATAAATTAAGGCACAATAACCCTACAAAGAATACTCAGATTATTAAATAAAAAAATCACCAGGCAAGAGAGCATATCCTCCCAGATACGGTGCATATTAGAATGGGACTCAAATTTAATGATCTATAAAGTGCAGAGCACTCAAAGAAGGACTTCATGATCACTGTTCATGATCTTTAAACTATCAGAACTTAGTTAAATTGCACAAAATATGTAATTTGTTAGAAAAATCACTAAGTAGGGGTGCATGGCTGGTTCAGTCAGTAGAGCATGAGAATCTTGATCTCAGGGTAGGGAGTTCAAGCCCCATGCTGGGAAGTAGAGCTTACTTAAAAAAAGGGGGCGGGAATCACTAAATATTTCATCTCTAAAAAATTAAGGTAGTGGTACACTACATATACTTCTGAACTGTTCCAGTTTTACTACGTGTAATGGCAAAGCAAAAATAAAAAAAAAATACATAGAACATCCAATTTAAAAAGGATGAAATAACATGCTTACCGTTTCTGGCAAAATTTGCGATTGCCAATGCTCCGGCAAGCTGTAGCTGGTGGTTATTTGATGGAATCCAGGACAGTACCCTTTGAAACACATTACCTTTTCCTCCTTCAAATAATTTCTGCATGGATTCATCTGGAGGTAAATGAAAAAAATAGGTTAGAGGAAAAGAATTAAGAGTAACAAATCCATATTCCTATGTGACTATCCAACTGGATACATACTTCACAAACGATAATTCATAGAAGGAAAAGTAATGACTCCTTTTATAATAAGCTTTTAGTAGAGACTGGAAAAAGAGTTTAGGATTTTTTTAGTCTAAGTCTCAAATAACCCTCTAGCTTTCAGTCTTTTGGTGCCACAGCTAACCTACGACAGCTCTTTAAATACTGGAAGATAATGAAGACTCCTCTTTTCCAGGTTCATTATCTCTAGTTCTCTCCATGACGCATTTAAGGTTTCAAAATCATCACATCAACAGGATTAAAGGAGGCAGGAAAATGAGAAAATGCCTAATATATATAGTGCTCACAAAAGAGACAATACATTTTTAAAAATCTGACAATCATGTTCTTCGATTGACTTAAATTATAACTCACCTCCAAGAAGTAGTAAAACCATTAGATCTGAAGCAGTTTTGAGCTCAGCAATATCATCCTCTTTGTCACTATCCACTTTCTGCTGAACAATCTCTAGTAGACATTCTACCAGGCCTGCTTCAACCAGCTGTAGCTTAATAGCATCTAAAGAATATGTGAACAAAATAACCAAAACTTGAGATGAAATAAAAGTTCTGTGAGAAGCAATCCATTATGAAGAATTACAAGAAATAAAATGCATGATTTAGATAATACACCTTCAAAGATTTCAGTTTCAAAATGAACTGACAGTGTAGCTTATATACTTTTATTTCATTTTTTTTACTTGAAATTAGGTCACTTTTTACAATGTCTGGCAGCACCTAAACAAACTGATTCTCAACTTTGAAGGTAATAGCACTCCACTGTTATTCTAGATATCATGTTCATGTTTAAAATACTTACTATAAAACACCCACACCATTTAAAATAAAACACATATGCCTGTTATATAGAGTTAAAATATATCCACTAACAGCATTTGAATAGAAAGATATTGAAAAGTAAAGCTATTAGTAAATTTTAAACTATACCTTAAGTATATTTGGAATCATATTTGTATAGACATGATTTTTTCTAAGGCAGTTAATAAATCTACAACTTTCTGAACTTTAAAACTCATGTTTTTTAAAAGGGCTTCAAGTTTTCATTAATTTGAAGTTTTCCTGGGTGATGGTTACATGGTAGTTCATTATACTATATTCTCTCTACATGTGCACAGGTTTTAAATTTTCCATACTAAAAGTTGAAAGAAAAAAATAACTTTGAGCTTTCTGATGGATAACAAGCAACATGAAGGTATTTTAACAGCAAAATTTACATCCCAAATATACTGTTAAAAATTCTCTTCAGAGCAACCTCTACTTTTTTTTTAAGGAAATTTTTTTTTAAAGATTTTATTTATTCATTTGAGAGAGAGAATGAGGGAGAGAGAGCATGAGAGGGAAGAGGGTCAGAGGGAGAAGCAGACTCCCTGCCGAGCAGGGAGCCCGATGTGGGACTCGATCCCGAGACTCCAGGATCATGACCTGAGCCGAAGGCAGTCGCTTAACCAACTGAGCCACCCAGGCGCCCCAGAGCAAGCTCTACTTTTATCAAATCATTTGTTTGCACCCCAATAACTTAGATATTTTTTATTATAGAACTTATTTCATTGCAGACTTTATATTCATATCCATATCTGTCTTCCCCATTAGAGTAGGTATTATACCTCTTTCATCTTTGTATTTTAACCTAAACTGGTCTACCTAAATGCTTTGGGTCTATTTTATAGCATTTAAGATAAATGCAGATCAACTGACCTTAGAAACATTTGCTATACAGAAATTATTAAATTTAAATCTTATTTTTTAGTTGGATTTTATTTTAGTCATTGGTTTCCCTACGCTGTATATGTATACATCTACAGCAATGGCAGCTTTAGGGTTATTTGGGAGAAACAAAGACCTTTTTATAATTGACATTTTCTTTTAGGCAAGTTTAAGATATAAAAATTTAGCACCCCCCCCAGCACCAGGACCACTGGTATTCTTTAGAATATTGTATCAGAACACACAGAATATTCAACCTGGAATGTTTTTTTAAAAGGTACACTTGCGCTGTGCCATGCTGAAAGTAGGGCGTTTCCTTGGTTACAGAATGCTAGGGCTAGAAATGTATGACTAGAATTGAAAGCCATGAGAAAAAGCCTTTAAATTCCTAAAAACCTTGAATTATACAAATCCCAATTTTAATGTCTCCTTTGCATACAAGGAAAACCAAGGATGAACACTAAGGATATTCCAGAAATAACTTTTCAAAAGTATCATTCAATTCATTGCACAATTACAAAACAGAAGTGAAGGTGGTAAAGGAGAAAGCAGATATAAGAAAAATGTTTTTATTTTGATATATTGCAAGAAAGGTTACAGGTAATTCTCTGGTATAAAATTGACTGAAGGTCATAATAAAAACTTCATTTGGCCAAACCACCAAATGAGATGAGAAACAAATTTCTGCCTAAAGAATAAGATCTAAAGCCTTTAGAAAATTTTAAATGTGTCAAGATTAAAGTTTACAGATCTCTCCTCTACCAGTTTGACTGTAATCACATATATATGTGGGAGGCTTTTTTATTAAGGAGGATAAGCAAGGCAGTCTGCCAAAGCAGATAGCCCAGCACACATTTATCAACACAATTCTGCCCAAGGACATCTATTTGTATAACTACCACTTGCATATATAGGTAAGTATACATACATATGTATCATATATAAATACATACATCTACTATATCTGTGTGCATATATAGGTAAGTATACATACATATGTATCATATATAAATACATACATCTACTATATCTGTGTACAAGGACATCTATTTGTATAACTACCACTTGCATATATAGGTAAGTATACATACATATGTATCATATATAAATACATACATCTACTATATCTGTGTGCATATATAGGTAAGTATACATACATATGTATCATATATAAATACATACATCTACTATATCTGTGTACATATATATATTTAAAAATCTTCTCCAAATGGTGAAAAAAATGCCACAAATGCAGAAAAGTGCATAATATATATATTAGCTTAATCAATTACTATGAAGCAAATAACCATGTAATTTCCACCTAGATCAAGAAATTTATTGCCAGCATCCCAGGGAGCCCCTTTGTAGCATTCCCTTTTCCCACCATATTCCTCCCTCCATTCCTTTCAAATCACTACCCTGATTTTTATGGTAATCACATTCAGACTTTTCCTTATTATTTCACCAAATAAGCATTCCTGAAAACTACAGTTTAATTTTACCTTTTTTTGAATTTTTATATAAATGGAATCTTACAATACATATTTTTAGTGTTGGCTTTTTTCTATCAATGTTTGTAAGATTCATCTACACCATTGTTAGAGTTGTCTTCATTCCTGTTCATAAGTATAATTTTTTCCATTATATGAGTATACCATTATTTATTCTACTGTTAATGGATATAAGTTGTTTCTAATTTTTCATTTATTAGCGATAAAGCTAAGAACATTTCTGTAATGGTTCCTGGTGCACATGTACATGTTTCTGGGTACATTCTAAGAGCAAAACTGTTGGATTACACAGAATACAATCTCAAACCTGTTTTCCAAATTGTACCAATTTACACACCCACCAGCACTTAATGAGTTTCCACTGCTCCACACCCTCATCAACATTTGGTATTATTAGACTTTCCGGTGGCTATATAGTGTTTTATTTTGCATCCTCATTATTAATGAGTTAAGTATATTTTCATGTGTTTATTAGCCATTTGGGATTTTATCTTTTGTCAAGTGCCTATTTAAATCTTTTATGCATTCTCCCACTGGGCTTTCTATATTTTCCTTAATGATTTGTGGGAGTTTTTATAAATTGTACACATTCTGTTAATTATGTGTGTTGTAAATATCTTCTCTTACACACCATCTTGCTTTTCACTCTTAATGGTGCTTTTTGGTGTCTTTCATTTTCATTGGAAGTTTTAGCCAAATTTATCAATCTTTTCCTTTATGGTCAGAGATTTTTGTGACCTAAGAAAACTTTCTATAACTCCAAGGCCATGACGATATTCTCCTATCTTATATTTTTAAGGTATGCTTTCTGGTTCTTACTTTCCCATTTAGGTTAATCATCTATCTAAACTTTTTTACATACAGTATGAAGTACAGGTGTATATATGTGTCTTCATTTGTATTTTTTCTCATATTCCCAGCACTGTTTATTGAAAAGACTGTTCTTTCCACACTGTTTTGCAGTGACAACTTGATTTTTTCTCCTAATAAAATAAGCACCTATTAATGCATCCATTTGTTCCTCAGGTATCCTGTTCTGGTCTTCTCATTCATCCTTGTACCAATACCACACAGTCTTTTAATTACTACAGTTTTATCAGAATAAAGGATTTTTTTCTTGATTAATCTTACTAGTGATTTACCAGTTTTATTTAATCTTTTGGACTCAACTTTGGTGATTATATGCTTATATTGCATTATGTATTTTCTATTTTATTAATCTCAGCTCTTTAGATTTCCTTTCCTCCAAGTATGGCTTTACTTATATCACATAAGATTTAAGATATAGTATTGTTTTCATTATTAGAAAATTTTCTAATTTCCAGCGCGCCTTGGTGGCTTAATTGGTTGAGCATCTGACTCTTGGTTTCAGTGCAGGTCATGATCTTTGGGTCATGAGATCAAGCCCCGAGACAGGCTCTGCGCTCATAGCAGATCCTGCTTGAGATTCTCTCCCTTTCCCTCCCTCCACTTGTGTGTGCACTTGTGCATGTGCACTCTCTCTCTCAAATAAATAAAATCTTAAAGAAAATTTTCTAATTTCCATCATGATTCTCCTTTGACCTCTGAAGTACTGGAAATATATTTTTTTAATATCTAAATATAAAGGGATTTCCTAGTTATCTTTTTATTATTATTAGACAAGTCACTTAAGTCAGAGCACATACTCCTAAGATTGCAATCCTTTGAAATTTGTTAAAACTTTTTTTTATTAAATTTCAAAAATTCAATTAAACATATAGTGTATCATAGTTTCAGAGAGTTCAGTAATTCATCAATTGCATATAACACCCAGTGCTCATCACATCACATGCCCTCCTTAATGCCCATCACCCAGTTACCCCATCCCCCCACCCACCTCTCCTCCAGTAACCTTCAGTTTGTTTCCTATAGTTAAGAGTCTCTTATGGTTTGTCTCCCTCTCTGATTTCATCTTATTTTATTTTTCCTTCCCTTCCTCTATGTTCATCTGTTTTGCTTCTTAAATTCCACATATGAATGAAACCATATGATAATTCTCTTTCTCTAATTGACTTATTTTGCTCAGCAAAATACTCTCCAGTTCCACCCATGCTGATGTAAAACTTTTTCATGACTATATGTGTTTTATATATTTCATGTGTACTTGAAAAGAAAGGGCCCTGCAGCTGGGTGCAGTATTCTAAAACATGTCCATTAAATCAATTTTCTTAATCATGTTGTTAATCTTTTCTATAACCTTGTTATTGTTTTTTTATATGCTTGTTGTATCAATTACTGAAAGAGGTATTAAAATCTCCCATGATATTTATGGATTTGTCTATTTCTCTCCATAATTCTGAGTGTTTCTGCTTCATATGTTTTGGGGTAATGTATACTTATAGCTCCCAGGTGAATCAGACCTTTCATCACCTTATCTATTGAATCTTTTAATCTTAAATTCTATTTTATCTGATATTAAATATATCTCAATCTTCTTTAAGTTTGAATGATTTATTTATTTATAAAGACTTACTTAGAAAGAGAGTGCGTGCACATGTAAGCAGGAGGGGGGGAAGGGAGGGAGGAAAGGAGGGCAGAGGTAGAAGGAGAGAAGCAGACTCCCTACTGAGCATGGAGCCTGATATGGGGCTCATCCCAGAACCCAATATCATGACCTGACCCAAAACCAAGAGCCAGATGATCAACTGACTGAGCCACCCAGGCTCCCCGAGTGATTTTTATTTTTTTAAATGCTTTTATTCTTAACTTATAAATCTCCTTATAATTAACAAGTTTTGTTTGTTTGAAAAATAATAGTTGATTTTTAAAAATTCAGTTGACAATTTGTCTCTTAATTAAAGGATTTAGGTCAAGTGCTTTTAATATAAGAAATGCTATGTCTTAAATCTAGTATATTTTATATGCCCTATTTGTACCCCCTGTTCCATGTTCCTTTTTCTCTCCTCTCTTCTGTTATTTTGAAGGTGTACTTAAAAAAAAAAAAAAAATCTTTCCATTAGTTTGGCAGTTACACATTGTTTTTAAAAATTATTTTAGTAATCAAAGTTGGTGGTGTACCTTCTCAGTTTTTACTCTGAAAATATATTTTGCCTTTTTTTTTTAAGATTTTATTTATTTATTTGACAGAGAGAGTGTGTGTGTGTGTGAGAACATGAAAGGGCGGGTAGGGGCAGAGGGCGAGGAAGAAGCAGACTTCCTGCTGAGCAGGGAGCCTGATGTGGGGCTCGATCCCAGGATCCCGGGATCATGACCTGAGCTGAAGGCAGACGCTTAACCAACTGAGCCACTCAGGTGCCCTTGTCTTTAGTTTTGAAGGATGTTTTCATGGGGTTTAGAAATCTAGGTTGGCATTTTTTTTTCAGCATGTAGATGTTTCATCATCATCTGGATTTCACTGTTGTGCTAGAAGATAAGCAATCAGCCAAACTGTCACCCTTTTTAAGATAATCTATTTTTTTCCAGGCTGTTAAGATTTTTGTCATTAGTTTCCTGTCGTTTCAAGATAATGTATCTAGATATAAATTTCTTTTTATCAGGTTTTAGATTCATTTGGATTTTTGAATATTTGTTACTTACATTAATAATTTCTGGTAAATTCTCTGTCAAAATTTTAAAAAATATTGCCTCTGCTTCCCCCACCACTTTTTGGAACTCCAAAAAATGTGAGAGCTTCTCACTGTACCCTTTGTACTTCTTATTCTTTTTATGTATATTGGTTTTTTTTCTCTCTTTATACTTCATTCTGGATTTTATTCCAGTCTATCTTCCAGTTCACTGGTTCTCTAAGATGACTATATTTGATCTAAATCCATCCATTAGGTTCTTATTTTGAGTTTTATTTTTTTCAATTCAGGAATTTCCAATTGTTTCTTTTTCAAATCTGCTATGTCACTTTTTATAGTTTCTAGTTCCCTTCTAAATTTTTCAAGCTTCCCTTTATTTGAATATAATAGCATACCTATATTGAGTCAATGTCTAATAATTCTAATATCTGGAGATGTGCTGTTGTTGCCTGTTCTTTGTGCTGGTTCTTGCTTACAATTGTCTTGTCGTCTCATGTATCTGGTACTTACGATTATGTGCTAGACACTGTATCTGAAAAATTATTTATATGGGATGGTTTGTTTACTCTGGTTCACTCTTATTCCTATGGTGTATCCCTTTAGATTTTTTATCAAAGATGGGAATAGTTTACCAGTGTCCACACTGTCCCTTTGCCCTGCAAGGCTTTTCATAAGTGAAGTTCAGCCTCTCAGGTGCCTTTTGCAGATGGGCATAAAAATGTGTAAGCTACAGAATCATGTTTTTGCCAAGACTTTAAAATCAAAGGAACTTGGAGAGTAGCTTTGGCAAATGTAGATATAGTTACAGAGTAGATAATGTAGCTGAAGTTATAGACACCCAAAGTAAAACATCACATCATTAATAAAGCAAAGAAGGCTTTTGAGTTAAATAGCTGGCAATTAAGTAGTATTAGGAAAAACAGAAAAAGCATACATGATAAAAAATCAAGAGGTGCATTTATTTTCTCACCATTTTCTGCCAATGGAGCAAGAACTTCAAAAATCATTTCCCTTTTATCATGTTCTATTTGTTTCTTGAAGAGTTTTACCAGCTCTTCAGCAATGTTCGTACTGGCAAACTGTTCTTTACTTGACTCTGCAAAACAGGAGGTAACCTTAGAGTAAACACACAAAATTAAATGCAGAAATTGTATTCTATTACTTTCAATACATGCTCATTTTGTACCATTACTGATAAATACAAATACTCTTCAAGTACAGGAACTATCAGATACATCTTAAATGCTCCTGAAAAGGAAAAATGGCTTTAAAGAAAACGTTCCAACCCAGTTTTATTCAACGCTATAAAAAAATGTTCACTAGCATAACATATAGGTAACCATAGCAACAATTAAATTACTAAGTTATAAATTCATAGTTTCAATGCTTTTAGTCAAAGAAGAAAAACTGCTAACAGACTGCATTTTACAAGGCTGAAGTAAAGATAACTTATCATTATGTTTAGATCATTAAAATGGCATGCTCTTGTGCTGGTCCTGACATGCCTACTATTAAAGGTCAATTCTTCACATGTACATGGGGTCTCAATCCCTCCTGCCTCTTCAGCATTTCCAATCTCTCCTCACTCTGGGGCCCACCATCAGCATTTAAATATGCTCTCATATTTCTCACACAAAAAAGCAATATTAAAAACAACTTTCTCGGAGCACCTGGGTGGCTCAGTTGGTTGAGCCTCCAACTCTTGGTTTGGTCTCAGGTCATGATCTCATGGGTCGTGGGATTCAGCACCCCCCACCAACGGAAATCCATGCTCAGCAGGGAGTCTGCCTGAAGATTCTCTCCCTCTCCCTCCACTCACACACGTGTGCTCAAATAATCTTTAAAAACAATAAAAATAAAAACAACTATCTTCTACTTTACTTTTCAGCTACCATCCAATCTCTGTTCAGTTTCACAAACAAGTTTCTTGCTAGCACCATCTACATATACTGTCTCTACTTTCTCAACTCGTCTGCACTTTTTAAAAAATATTTTATTTAAGAGAGAAAGAGAGAGTGAGAGAGAGCGAGCACAAGCAGGGGGAGCAGCAGAGAGAGAGGGAGAAGCAGGCTCCCCACGGAGCAAGGAGCCCGACGGGGGGCTTGATCCCAAGACTTTGGGATCATGACCCAAGCCGAAGGCAGACGCTCAATTAAACCCACTTCAAACTAATTTTGGCCCTCCTGCTCCTCCCCTTCTATCAGACCTCTATAAATTCCAGTTCCCTGGGACTTGATCCTTTTCTTTCTTATCTTTTTGGTCCTTACTTTCATTCCAGACAATCTAATTCTCTTCCACAGCAACAAAACAGCACCTATACCTTGATCCTTGTACAATCCTATCTCTAGCCCTCTTCTGTACTTCAAGCTACTTATTTAACTGGCCACCTGACATCTCCATGTGAATATCCCCCTCTCGTATCCAGACTCAATGTCTAAAATTAGGACTTTCAGTATTACCTGAAATCTGTTTTTCTTCCAGAGTTCCTTTACTTCCTTTACTTGGTAAATGAACAGTCCATCTATCCATCTATGCACGAAGAAACCTAGCAGTCACTGATCACTTGTTCTCATTCAACTTTATCTCCAGTGAATTACCAAATTCTACCAATTTGCCTCCAAAATACAACTGGAATCCATTCCATTTCTCTCCAGTTATCTTCTTAATTTCTTTTGCTGCCTCAGATGTCCTAATAATTTATCCAGAATTTTCAGAGAATTCTGACCAAATCCAATCTAGATTTGTTACTCTCTGTGTGTTGGGGGCACAGCTGACATCCTAGAATTTCTTTTTATCATTATCTTGCTAGATACTTTCCTTCCAGTATTAGATACTCTATTATCTACATCCTTTTGCTTTCACTTGTTTTGATTTGGTACAAGCATCTTCCAGCAGCTTCCAAATCCACTCCCTATAATACTACGTATAGGAGGCAAATATTTTAAAATCCTGACTGTCTGAAAATGCTTTATCTCACCTAGAGTTTATGCCTCTAATTTAAATTACTCTCTCATCTCATTCCATTACTCTCATACTAGCAATTATCACAATTTATAACTATATGATTGTTTGTAAAATTGTTTAAAATGTTTCCATCTCTCCCACGAAGCCATAAGCTCCTTGAGGGCAAGGACAGTGATTATTAACTAACACAAACACTATGTACAGTATAGTGCCACACATAGCATCCAAAATAATGTCTGACTGAATGTGTGACTGAATGAACAATTAAATAAACACAAGAGGTAGGTTCTGCTCTCTAGTTTCAACCTCTGCTGATATCAAATAAATGTTCAACCAACTGAGACACCCAGGTACCTCTAAAGTTATTTTTATCAAAATTATACATGAGCTTAAAGAGATACTTAGTTCTAATACTTATATTACCAGAAGAATCCAGTCTCCTTCTCCCATTTTTCCTTCTCAGAAGCCAAGCATTCTTTTAGCTAAGTCATTGGTATTTACCTCCATATTTTTAAATGGTTGAAACTAGAGAGCAGAACCTACCTCTTGTATTGGGGGAGGAGGTAGGTTCTACTCTCTAGTTTAAACCTCTGCTGGTATCAAATAAAAAATACCACAAATTCAACTTTAAAAGAGAAAGGAGAAACACAAATCTTAACATGGCCTCATAGTTTTGATTCACTTCTCTTATTACACTGCTTTTGGTGCCTGCATCAGATCTATGCCAAAATGATGAAAATCCACCCCCAAACTTTATCATTCCTTCGTGCCATAAAAAAGAAGTAGGAGTGGAGTGTCTTTTCCAATAAGCTACCTAAACCCTCAGAGATCATATTCTACACATCAGCACACCTTACCCTATAAAGTGAGTTTGATATAGATAGGGATCTAGATTTAAGTCCTGAGCACTGCTGGTTGCTCCTTTGCTTCAGACAGTTCTTCAAATGGAAAGAATTTCAGTAACATAAAATCGTAAGTAGCTAGACATCAACATTTATCTATGTGCTCGTTTTTTTTTTTAAATAATAGTGTTTGTGTTCTTTTTTCCAATCCATATTTTACACCTTCAAACACTTAATAAACTAAAACCAAATCAATCCTGCTAAGTAATTCAGGCCATTTGCTACCACAAGGAAACAATGCATTATGATTAATACACATGTTAAAGAACAAGATCTGTATTTATCCTGCAGGTGGATACAGAGAAAAGGCAGCATGAAGTATGATTTGAATCAAATGTCATGGATGCTTAACACACCCTTAGCAAGAACCTTCATTTTCTAAAGTTTTTTTTTAGATTTTATTTATTTATTTTAGAGATATAGAGTGAGAGAGAGAACACAAGAGTAGGGAGGGTCAGAGGGAGGAGACCCCCTGCTGAGCAGGAAGCCTGATTCAGGAGGGCTGGATCCTGGGATAGCTGGATCATGACCCGAGCTGAAGGCAAATGTTCAACCAACTGAGACACCCAGGTACCTCTAAAGTTATTTTTATCAAAATTATATATGAGCTTAGAGATACTTAGTTTTAATACTTATATTACCAGAAAAATCCAGTCTCCTTCTCCCATTTTTCCGTCTCAGAAGCCAAGCACATAAAGCTCTTTTAGCTAAGTCATTGGTATTTACCTCCATATTTTTAAATAACATATTTGTATTGACACTTTTTGATTTTTTAATTTTAAGTATTTTTGATTGACTTTCCAATATAAACAATTAGGCCTTAGCTTTCTCTTATTTCCCCCCTACCAAAGCCTTCACCTTCTCAATATAATTATATTATAATTTTGGTTGTATCAGTAATTAGTGTTTTAATAATAGAGTATTTCATTCTCCCTAGAATTATTTTTTGTTCCTCTGGGATTTTTTTTTTCATTTGCTTAGTTTTCTATGTACTTATCATTAATTCAGCTCCAAACTCCAAACTGTTGATCAGCTGTCTGATCTTCTCTTAAGAAGCTCACTTTAGGTAATCAGTCAATTTCATCTCCTCCAAGAATTACCCTAACCCCAACTCTAGCAGCCTCTGACTTGTTCCAATCTGGACTAGTTGGTCTTTGAGAACAGGCCATTTGGGGCTCTCATGTCACCATCCTACTAGGAATTCTTCTTTTCCTGTTGGATCTCTTATCTCCTGATTTCTATGTAGTCTTCTTTCTTAATTTAAATCCTTTGCTTTGGTTGAACACATTTTCCAGTGGCTTCCAGAAAGGTATGTGGGTTATTAAATTTCTGAGATGTTCATGTTTGATAATGTCTTTATTATAACTTCACACTTGTTTGACAGTTTGATTTGGTATAGAATTCTATATTGGAAATAATTTTCCCTCCAATTTTTGAAGGCAGCACTTTATTTTCTTCTGGCTGCCAGTGTTTTGAGACATCTAATGTCTACATAGTCACAGTTTCTTGTATGCAACTTTTTGTCCTCTAAGTTTATAAGATGTTCTTCACCCTATTTTAAAATTTCAAACAGATGTGCCATGATCTGGGTCTATTTTCAATTAGGCTAGGCATTTGACAGACCCAGTCATGCAAAATTATGTACTTTAGTTCTGTGATACTTAAAGTTATTTAGCAATGGTCTCCTTATCTATTTCTAAAACTTTTGGCCTAATTCTCTATCTGTATTTTCTCTTCTATTTTCTTTTTTTTTTTTTTAAAGATTTTATTTGAGAGGGAGAGAATGAGAGATAGAGAGCATGAGAGGGAAGAGGGTCAGAGGGAGAAGCAGACTCCCTGCTGAGCAGGGAGCCCGATGTGGGACTCGATCCCAGGACTCCGGGATCATGACCTGAGCCGAAGGCAGTTGCTTAACCATCTGAGCCACCCAGGCGCCCCTCTCTTCTATTTTCCATCCTCTTGTTTTTACTTTACTTCTGCAACTATTTCTCCAAACAACTGTCTTTCATTTTAGCTATTGTGCTTTTAATGTTTAAGACTTTTGTTCTGTTCCTCTTTCTTTAAAAATAGCATCCTTACAGTTTCAAACTTCCAGTATTTTTTCTCACTTACCTATTTGCCTTTCCCTCACCCTGCATGATTTCTATTTTCTCCAAATTGTTTTTTCTATTTATTTCATTACCTTTGATGTTAGAAGCTATCCTTACCTCTCTAATTGTCTATATATTGATTAAAAATTGGGATTTAAGTTGGCTGGGAAGATGGTAGAGTAAGAAGGCCCTAACCTTGCCCTGTCCAATGGATACAACTAGATAATACCCATATCAGCATAAATAACCCAGGAAACGACCTGAAGACTGCAGAACAAACTCTACAACTAAAGGCAGAGAAGAGATCACATCAAAGACTGTAGGAAGGTGGTCTGGGAGCGAAACAAACTGTGGCTGTCCATGGTGGTGAGGGTGCCGATGGCATAGAGAAGGGCAGAACACAGACTTTCACACCAAGGAGCCCATAAACAGGGAGGAAGAATCTCTGAACCTCTGATAGTGAGAGGGGCCAAATTTTGTAAGTTCTTAAAACCAGTGGGACTTAAAGCCTGGGATTTTAAAATTCAGAGGCTCAGCTCTGGGACAGCCCAGAAGGCATTAGGAAGTGGAGTTCCTGCCCTTAAAGAGACAGCATGCCAAACAGACTGTGCAGATACAGTGTAAAACCAGCAGTTTGAAAAACGCTGGGGGACAGACAAGGGGGAATAATTTGCTCATCTCAGAGCACAGCTGGGAGAGACAAGGATCACGGGGAGACCCCTCCAGGAACAAAGGAGCTGGCAGGTACCATTTCCCTCCTACATTGACAGCCTGGTATCCACACTCCTTACCTAACTTAGTTGCATTAAGCACCCCCACTCCCCACACTTTGGCAGATCTACCTTTCCCAGTCATGCTCACCTCAGTCCCAGTGCTGTGCCCCACACCCTCCTCCCCAGAAGACCAGTGAAAACCCTGCCAATTCCATATCTCCTGATCTGCCCACTTTGTGAGACCTTGGTCCTGGCAGGGGCACGTCTAGTTTTGCAAGTAGATAACCACACACTTTGCTGCATACAGTAGACCAAGAGCCTCTGCAGGCAATTACACTGAAGGAAAAAGAGGCCAAGACTCAACAGCACAGCACACGCAACACACACAGGAGATGGTCCCTGAAGTGCCAGGCCCTGGGGAAAAGAGGACACTGCACTGCAGGGCACTATTGGACCTCTTCTTCATAAGACTATTACTGTTAAGAGCAAGAGAAGTAGCTGACTTTCCTAACACACAGATACAGACACAGAAAGTCAGACAAAATGAGACAGAAACATTTCCTAAACAAAAGAACACAATCAAACCACAGGAAGAGACAAAAGCAAAATGGATATAAGTACTATGCCGGATAGAAAATTTAAAGTAATGATCATAAAGATACTCACTGGACTGGAGAAAAGAGTGGAGGACATCAGTGAGACCCTTGACACAGAGATGAAAAAGAACCAATCAGAGATCAGGAACACAATAAATGAAATTAAAAATACACTTGATGGAATAAATACCAGGTTAGATGAAGCAGAGAAATGAATTAATGGCCTGGAAGACAGAGTAATGGACAGTAACCAAGCTGAACAAAGGAAAGAAAATTACGCAAATTGAAAATAGTTTTAGGGAACTCAGTGACTCCATCAAGTGTAACAACATCCACATTATAGGAAACTCAGAAAAACAAGAGATAAGGGGGCAGAAAATTTATCTGAAAAAATAATAGCTGAAAACTTCCCTCATTTGGGGAAGGAAACAGATATCCAGATCAAGGAGGCACAGAGATCCCCCCAAAAATTCAACCCAAGGAGGTCCACACCAAGACACATAATAATAAAAATGGCAAAAGGTAGTAATAAAAAAAAATTTTAAGGAACAAGAGAAAAGAAGACAGTTATATACAAGGGAAACCCCATAAGGCTATTAGTGGATTTTTCAGCAGAAACTTCACAGGCTAGAAAGGAGTGGCATGATACATTCAAGGAGCTGTAAGGGAAAAATTTACAGCTAAGAATACTCTAACAAGGGTATCATTCAGAATAGAGAGATAAAAAGTGTCTCAAAGAGTTCATGACCACTAAACCAGCCTTACGAGCAACATTAAGGGAGACACTTCGGGTGAAAAAGGAAAGACCACAAGTGAGAGTAAGAAAAGTAAAAAGCACAAAAGCAACAAAAATAAATATTCCTGTAAAAATCAGTCAAGGGATTCATAAAATAAAAGGATGTAAAGTATAATATCACATACTAAAATTGTGTGTGGGGGGAGAGAAGTAAAGAATGGACTCAAACTTAAGTAACCATCAACTTATTATAGACTGCTATACACAAAAGACATTATATACAAACCTAATGGTAACCACAAATCAAAAACCAGTAATAGATATGCAAAAAATAAAAACAAAGGAATCCATGTATAGCACTAAAAAAAGCCAACAAACCATGAAAGAGAACAAGAGAAGGATCAGAGAGAATCTACACAAACAACCACAAAACAAATAACAAAATGGCAATAAATATCTATAAATAATTACTTTGAATGCAAATGTACTTAATGCTCCAATGAAAAGACATAGATAAAGGAGTGGATAAAAAAACAAGACCCATCTATATGCTGCTTACAAGGGACTCATTTCAGAACAAAACACACCTGCAAATTGAAAGTGAGGGGATGGAGAAATATTTGTCATGCAATGGATGCCAAAAGAAAGCTGGAATAGCAATACTTATACTGGAGAAAACAGACTTTAAAAACAAAGACTGTAACAAGAAACAAAGAAGGATACTATATAAAATAAAGGCGACAATCCAACAAGAGGATATAACAACTATAAATATTTATGCACCCAATATAAAAGTACTCAAATACATAAAACAGTTCATAAAAATCAATAGTAATACAATAATAGCAATAATCACAAGGATTACAATAGCAAGTAATACAATAATACAATAGTAATACAGTAAAACCCCACTTACATCAATGGACATATCATCCAAACAGAAAATCAACAAGGAAAGAATGACTTCAAATAACACACTGGATTTAATAGACAAATTCAGAACATTCCAGCCTAAAACAGCAGAATATACATTCAAGTGCACAAGGAACATTTTCCGAATAGATCACATATTAGGTCACAAAACAAGTCTCAGTAAAAAAAAAAAAACAAATTAAGCAACCTGGAAGAAATGGATGCCTCCCTGGAAACCTATAAACTACCAAGACTGCAACAGGAAGAAACTGACAACCTAAATAGACCAATAACCAGTAACGAGATTGAAGCAGTGATCAAAAACCTCCCAAAAAACAAGAGTCCAGGGCCTGATGGACTCCCTGGGGAATTCTACCAAACACTCAAAGAAGAAATAATACCTATTCTCCTGAAAGTGTTTCAAAAAATAGAAACAGAAGGAAAACTTCCAAACTCATTCTATGAGGCCAGCATTACCTTGATCCCCAAACCAGGCAAAGACCCCATCAAAAAGGAGAATTACAGACCAATATCCCTGATGAATATGGATTCCAAAATTCTCAATAAAATCCTAGCTAATAGGATCCAACAGTATATTAAAAGGATTATCCATCAGGACCAGGTGGGATTTATCCCTGGGATGCAAGGGTGGTTCAACATTCGCAAATCCATCAATGTGATAGAATACATAAGTAAGAACAGAGACAAGAACCACATGGTCCTCTCAATTGATTCAGAAAAAGCATTTGATAAAATACAGCATCCCTTCCTGATTAAAACTCTTCAGAGTGTAGGGATAGAAGGAACATTCCTCAAGTTCATAAAATCCATCTATGAAAAGCCTACAGTGAAAATCATTCTCAATGGGGAAAGCTGAGAGCCTTTCCCGTAAGATCAGGAACACGACAAGGATGCCCACTCTCGCCACTACTATTCAACATAGTACTGGAAGTCCTAGCAACAGCAATCAGGCAACAAAAAGAAATAAAAAGTATTCAAATTGGCAAAGAAGAAGTCAAACTCTCTTTCTCCGCAGATGACATGATACTTTATGTGGAAAATCCAAAAGATTCCACCCCCAAATTACTAGAACTCATACAGCAATTCAGTAATATGGCAGGGATACAAAATCAATGTACAGAAATCAGTTGCTCTCCTATATACTAACAATGTAACTGCAGAAAGAGAAATGAGGGAATTGATTCTATTTACAATAGCACCAGAAACCGTAAGATAACTTGGAATAAACCTAACCAAAGAGGTAAAGGATCTATACTCTAGAAACTATATAACACTTATGAAGGAAACTGAAGAAGACACAAAAAGATGGAAAAACATTCCATGCTCATGGATCGGAAGAATAAACATTGTTAAAATGTCTATGCTGCCCAGAGCAATCTATATGTTCAACGCCATCCCGATCAAAATACCAACAGCATTTTTCAAAGTGCTGGAGCAAACAATCCTAAAATTTGTATGGAACCAGAAAACACCCCAAATCACCAAGGAATTGTTGAAAAAGAAAAACAAAGCTGGGGGCATCACATTGCCTGATTTCAAGCTCTATTACAAAGCCATGATCACCAAGACAGCATGGTATTGGAGACAGACACATAGACCAATGGAACAGAATAGAGAGCCCAGGTATGGACCCTCAACTCTATGGTCAAATCATCTTCGACAAAGTAGGAAAAAATATGCAATGGAAAAAAGACAGTCTCTTCAATAAATGGTGTGCGAAAATTGGACAACTATATACAGAAGAATGAAACTAGACCATTCTCTAACACCATACACAAAGATAAACTCAAAATGGATGAAAGACCACAATGTGAGACAGGAATCCATCAAAATCCTAGAGGAGAACATAGGCAGTAACCTCTTTGACATCGGCCACAGCAACTACTTTCAAGACACGTCTCCAAAGGCAAGGGAAACAAAAGTGAAAATGAACTTTTGGGACTTCATCAAGATAAAAAGCTTCGGCACAGCAAAGGAAACAGTCAACAAAACAGAGGCAACTGACAGAATGGGAGAAGATATTTGCAAATGACACTACAGGCAAAGGACTGAGATCCAAGATCTATAAACTTCTCAAACTCAACACCCAAAAATAAAAAATCAAGTCAAAAAATGGGCAGAAGACATGAACAGACACTTCTCCAAAGAAGACATACAAATGGCTGACAGACACATGAAAAAATGTTCATCATCATTAGCCATCAGGGAAATTCAAATCAAAACCACACTGACATACCACCTTACACCAGTCAGAATGGCAAAAATTGACAACACAAGAAAACAACAAATGTTGGAGAGGTTGTGGAGAAAGGGGGACCCTCTTACACTATTGGTGGGAATGCAAGTTGGTACAGCCACTTTGGAAAAACAGTGTGAAGGTTCCTCAAAAAATTAAAAATAGAGCTACCCTATGACCCAGCAATTACACTACTAGTATTGTCCCCAAAGATACAGATGTAGTGAAAAGAAGGGCCATATGCACCCCAATGTTCATAGCAGCAATGTCCACAACAGCCAAACTGTGGAAAGAGCCAAGATGCCCTTCAATAGACAAATGGATAAGGAAGATGTGGTCCATATATACGATGGAATATTACTCAGCCATCAGAAAGGATGAATACCCAACTTTTGCATCAACATGGATGGGACCAGAGGAGATAATGGTAAGTGAAAGAAGTCAAGCAGAGAAAGTCAATTATCATATGGTTTCACTTATTTGTGGAACATAAGGAATAGCATGGAGGACATTAGGAGAAGGAAGGGAAGAATGAAGTGGGGGGAATCGGAGGGGGAGACGAACCAGGACAGACTGTGGACTCAGAGAAACAAACTGAGGGTTTTAGAGGGGAGAGGGGTGGGGGGGATGGGTTAGCCCGGTGATGGGTACCAAGGAGAACACACGTATTGCATGGAGCACTGGGTGTTATACGCAAACAATGAATCATGGAACACTACATCAAAAACTAATGATGTACTTTATGGTGACTAACATAATAAAATTAAAAAAAAAAATCAGTCATACCATGCATTTTTTTATAAAGATTTTATTTATTTGAGAGAGAGAGAGACAGCGAACATGAGCAGGGGGAGGGGGAGAGGGAAAGGGAGCAGCAGACTCCCTGCTGAGTAGGGAGCTCAACATGAGGTTCGATCCTGGGACCCCGGGATCATGACCTAAACTGAAGGCAGATGCTTAACCTACTGAGCCACCCAGATGCCCTACCATGCATCTTTTCTGACCACAAGCCTATGAAATTAGAATTCAGTCACAAGACGAAATCTGGAAAGAGCACAAAAACATGGAGGTTAAATAACATGCTACTAAATAATGAATGGGTCTACCAAAAATCAAAGAAATTAAAAATTACATGAAAAAATGAAAATGAAAACACAATGGTCCAAAATCATTGGGATGCAGCAAAAGTGGTTCTAGGAAGGAAATTTACAGCAATACAGGACTACCTCAAGAAGCAAAAAAAATCTCAAATAAACAACCTGACCTTATACCTAAAGGAGCTACAAAAAGAAGAACGAAAGCCAAACTCAACAAAAGGAAATAATGAAGACTAGAGGAGAAATAAATGATATAGAAACCAAAAAACAAAAGAAGTGATCGATGAAACCAGGAGGTGGTTCTTTGAAAAGATCAACCAAATTGATACTAGGAAGACTCATTAAAAAAAAAAAAAAAAAAGAGGGCCCAAATACCAACAAATTGGACAACTTAGGAGAAAGGGATAAATTCCTAGAAATAAATAACTACCAAAACTAAGGAGGAAGAAATAGAAAATTTGGACAGACCAATTACCAGCAATGAAATTAAATCAGTAATCAAAAAACTCCCAACAAACAAAAGTCCAGGACCAGTTTCACATGTGATTTCTATCAAACATTTAAAGAAGAGTTAATACCCACGCTTCTCAAACTATTCCAAAAAATACAAGAGGAAGGAAATCTTCCAAATTCATTCTAGGAGGCCAGTATCACCCTGATACCAAAACTAGATAAAGATACTACAAGGAAAGAAAACTACAGGTAAAAATCTCTCATGAATATAGATGCAAAAATCCTCAACAAAATATTAATAAACTGAATCCAACAATACATTAAAAAAAATCATACACCACAATCAAGTGGGTTATTCCTGAGATGCAAGTGTGGTTCAGTATTTGCAAAACAATCAATGTGATACATCACATTCCATAAAGGATAAAAACCATATGATCATCTTAACAGAAGCAGAAAAAGCATTTGACAAAGAAATCCATTCATTATAAAAACGCTCAACAAAGTAGTTCTAGAAGGAACATATCTCAACATAATAAAGGCCCTATATGAAACACCCACAGCCAACCTCATACTCAATGGTGCAAAACTAAAAGCTTTTCCCTTAAGGTCAGGAACAAGTCAAGGATATCACTCTCAAGACTTCTATTCAACATAGTACTGGAAGTCCTAGCCATAGCAATTAGACAACATAAAGAGATAAAAGGCATCCAAATTGGTAAGGAAGAAGTAAAACTCAGTATTTGCAGATGACATGATACTATACATAGAAAACCCTAAAGACTCCACCGAAAAACTACTAGAACTGATAAATGAATTCAGTGAAGTAGCAGGATACAAAATCAATGTACGGAAATCTGTTATATTACTATACACTAATAATGAAGCAGGAGAAAGTGAAATTAAGAAAATAATTCCATTTACAGTTGCATCGAAAACAATAGAATGTCTAGGAATAAACTTAACTAAAGAGGTGAAGGACCTCTATTCTGAAAACTGTACAACACTGATGAAAGAAATGCCAGACAACTCAAAGAAATGAAAAAACATTCCATGCTCACGAATTAGAAAAACAAATATTGTTAAAATGTCTATACTACTCAAAGCAACCTACAGGCTTAATGCAATCCCTATCAAAATACCAAAAGTATTTTTCATGGAACTAGAACAATCTTTAAATTTGTATGGAACCACAAAAGACCTTGAATAGCCAAAGCAATCTTGAAAAAGAAAAAACTGGAGGTATCAAAATCTCAGACTTCAAGTTATATTGCAAAGTAGTAGTATTTAAAACAGTATGGTACTAGCATAAAAATAGACACATAGATAAATGGAATAGAACAGAAAACCCAGAAATAAACCCACGATTATATGGCCAATTAATCTTTGACAAAGGAGGAAAGAGTCATCTAATAGTTAAAAGACAGTTCCTTCAACAAATGATGTTGGGAAAATTGGACAGCCACATGCAAAAGAACAAAACTGGGGCACTTTCTTTCACCATACACAAAAATAAACCAAAATGGATCAAAGACCAAAATGTGAGACCTGAAACCACAAAAATCCTAAAAGAGAGCACAGGTAGTAATTTCTCTGACATTGGCCACAGCAACATTTTACTAGATAATGTCTCCTGAGGCAAGGGAGATAAAACCAAAAGTAAACTATTGGGACTACATCAAAATAAAAAAGTTCTGCACAGTAAAGGAAACAATCAACAAAACTAAAAGGCAACATACTAAATGGGAGAAGATACTTGCAAATGACATATCCCATAAAGCGTTAGTATCCAAAATATATAAAGAACTGATACAACTTAATACCCAAAAAACAAATAATCCAATTAAAAATTGCAGAAGACACAAATACATATTTCTCCAAAAAAGACATTCAGATGGTCAACAGACACATAAGATGCTCAACATCGCTCATCATCAGAGAAATGCAAATCAAAACTACAATAAGATATTGCCTCACACCTATCAGAAAGCCTAAAATCGAAAATACAAGAAACAAGTGTTGGTGAGGCTGCAGAGAAAGGGGAACCCTCTTGCATTATTTGTGGGAATGCAAATCGGTGCAGCCATTGTGAAAAAAGGTATGGAGTTTCCTCAAGAAATTAAACATAGAACTACCCTACAATCCAGGAATCACACTACCGGGTATTTACCCAAAAAATACAAAAACACTAATTCAAAAGGACACATTCACCTTTATGTTTACTGCAGCCTTATTTACAATAGCCAAACAAAGGAAGCAGCCTAAATGTCCATCAATAGATGAATGGATAAAGAGGAAGTGGTATGTATTTACAATGGAATATTACTCAGCCATAAAAAGAGAATGAAATCTTGCCATTTGCAACAACATGGATGGAGCTAGTGTATAATGCTAAAGCAAAATAAGTCAGAGAAAGACAAATACCACATGATCTCACTTGTATGTGGAATTTAAGAAACAAAACAAACGAGCAGGGGAAAAAAAGAAAAAAGAGAGACAACCAAGAAACAGACCCTTGACTACAGAGAACAAGTTGATGGGGTAGCAGGGGGGAGGTGGGTTGGGGGGTGGGGGAAGTAGGGGAGGAGGATTAAAGAGTATACTCATCATGATTAATAAAATGAAAAAAATTGGGATTTAAAAACTGAGCAGGAGCTATGAACATAAGCGGTCAGATGGCCTCTGTGTCTAAGTATCTTCATGTTCTACAGGACAAATGGGATAATAACACTGGGGTTCTCAGCATCGGTGTATCTATTTTCACTTAAACTATTTTTGGAATGGTACTCTGGTCCCTGTTACTTCAAGTTAGTCTGATGTCTCCAGACTACAAGTTTTCTGTTTTCAGCCTTTCTAGAGACGAAATACAGTCTTTGGCTTACATGGGAAGGGGTAGTCACTATAAAGTGGGGGAAGGGGCTTCCTGGTAGTAATGACCTCCCCACGAGAACATGCCCCTTACGAAGGACCACTTCCACCCACCCCAGAAGAGGACAAGGGGAAAGCACAAGAAGTGCGTGGTGCAGTGCCTCAACGCCTACATCATGGACGGGAAGCTCCCAGGATGCTACAACATCACCAGTTTTTAGCCACACAAAAAGGCTAGTTCTGTGTGTTGGCTGCTCCCCTGTCCTCTGCCAGCCCACAGGAGGAAAAGCAAGGCTTACAGAAAGATGCTCCTTCAGATGGAAGCAGCACCAAAATCACCCTGAATCAGATGAGTGGGAAACTCTCAATAAACACATTTTGGATAAAATAAATTGAAATAAAATGAAATAAAATAAAAGAGAAGTATGGAAAGGGAATGAGATTTTAATACCACCAAATTCTGACTGAAGATTCCAAAAAGCAAACTGGTTACTTCTTGGCTTTCTAGTCCAGGATTTACACATCAAAGTTTTGCTAAATTAGTTACTGCTTGTCTTTCTTCCCAGGTCCTAAAATATTTTTGTGTCATCTCCTCTCCCTTTTTTCTTTTCCCCTTTCCTTGTGGATTTAAACCTTTAAAAAAGTATCCCTTTACTGTAGTTTTAGTTTCCAGAAAGAAGTGAAACTAAGTACAATTCTTTATTCTAACACCTCTACTCCCTAAATCCTAATATTTAAACAGAAAATTTTCTTTATAAAAGATTTTGGAGCCAAATAAAAAGGAAGTCCTATAAACTAGGACTCAAAGAGAACAAAAAGGCACAGCTGCATTTTCCTGTTTGTCCCCAATTCTGTAGTAGATTGCACTTATTTTTTTTTATTTTTTTCAATATTTTATTTTTTTATTTGACAGAGAGAGACACAGCGAGAGAGGGAACACAAGCAGGGGGAGTGGGAGAGGGAGAAGCAGGCCTCCCGCGGAGCAGGGAGCCCGATGCGGGGCTCGATCCCAGGACCCTGGGATCATGACCTGAGCCGAAGGCAGACGCTTAACGACTGAGCCACCCAGGCGCCCCTGCACTTAAATTATTTTATATTTTGTCTTTATCATCTATCTTTTGTGAGAAAAACCACAAAAATTTCTGTTTAACATTTTGATTAATAAACTTGACTAAAAGTAACTCTAGCATATAGTGATATGCCATATGCATAGGTATGTAATATAAATGTGATGGGAACTTGGTATTTACCTATGTCAATAATAATAATGCTTTGTGGATTTCTTAACTTATTGCAATAAAACACACACTGGAAAGAGGAAAAGTATTCTGGAGCATATATATTCAATTTCAGTGTTGCTGTATAACCTAGCTACTACATGGACATAACAGACTCATGATATAAACTCTAGGAGTCTTAGGATGTAAAGGAATAGTTCTCTTTTATCCTTTCATCCCCCAACTGGGATAAAGGCAGGAACAGCTGGAAATAGACTATGAAATTGGACTAATTGGGTGTATATACATCCTTTAATACAGACTAGGGAGAGGAGGCTGAATTGAGGTGGTCTATGTACTCTCCCAAAGAAATCCTGATGCCTTAACAGAAGAAACTCACATTTAATGGTGTTTATGTTTCTGTTACCAAGATTAGGACATTATCAGGGATTATAGCACGATTTCTGTTTTATTTCTACAAAGTACACCAGTCACAAATTCCTACAATCCACTTTAATAATGGAAAACAGTATCTTGTAAAACAATGAATGAATGTTCTTTCATTCTTGGTCTTACGTGAATTTATGAAAATAAGATAGTATGAAAAAAAGAAAAGCAGAAGAGGATAGAAAACAAAGACATTCATAAATACCAGGAGATGACCCACTGAATAAGAATGACTTTTAACACTGTGCATCAACTGTACTAAAAAACAACAACAAAAAAAACCAAAGTTCCAGTCTCATGAAAACAAATTCAATCTAAACATGTTGCTGTTCTTTAAAAAAAAAAACAAAACAAAGCTGACTTTTAAAAATTAGCTCATGTTGCTGTTTTTTAATTAAAAAAAAGATTTAAAAATTAGCTAAGTAATCTCTATTCATTTAAATTTGAAACATTTAAAGTCTAAGCTAAAGAAAGTACTGAGATCAAGATTTTATTTATTTTTAATTTTTTTTAAAAGATTTTATTTATTCATTCATGAGAGACAGAGAGAGAGAGACAGAGAGAGAGAGAGGCAGAGGGGGAAGCAGGCTCCCAAAGAGCAGGGAGCCCGATGTGGGCCTCGATCCCAGGACCCTGGGATCATGACCTGAGCTGAAGGCAGACGCTTAACCATCTGAGCCACCCAGGCGCCCTGAGATCAAGATTTTAATGTGTAGTATGTAAGAACATGAGCTCTCAGAAAATCCAAGGTTAGAGTCCTGGTGCTTCTGTTTATTTATAAAATGGGTATAATTAATAGAATTAATTAGTTTGTTTTAGCTATTATATTTAGTTATGACAAAACATCCTTTGGCTTCACTGTCCCCATAATACAAAATTATTATGAACATGGTCGTGGGATAGATTCAGACCAAGAGTTGTAACTTTATAAAGAATCACAGGAAGGAAGGTCAGAAAGAAGAGAGTACTATTAAGGATATAGAGAAAAATAAAACAGAGAAAAGACACAGGGGTGCTGGAGTCATCAGTCCTCTTCTCTGTTATGACTGGGCTGTGTTTCCAGTATTGGTCTGTTTCTGCCTGCCTTCTGATTTTCAAGGGTTTCTCCTAATTTTTTCTAATGCTGTTATGAATATATTATTATGAAAAAGTCCTCTATCATTTTTCTTTAAAGATTTTATTTATTTGACAGAGAGAGACACAGCGAGAGAGGGAACACAAGCAGGGGGAGTGGGAGAGGGAGTAGCATGCTTCCCGCCGAGCAGGGAGCCCGATGCGGGGCTGGATCCCAGGACCCTGGGATCACGACTTGAGCCGAAGGCAGACGTTTAATGACTGAGTCACCCAGGAGCCCCAGTCCTCTATCATTTTTAGGGATTTTCTAAAAAGGTGGAAAAACTTTAGTCTGTTAGGTTCCTTTTTAACCGATAAACAATTTATATAAAATGTAATAAATTAATAATCCTTTATTTTTGTCCTGGAAATACAATATTTGATTTCAAGACCATCTCTCATTTAAGAATACTAAAGTCAAGTGGAGATCATTTTAAATATTCACCTCTATTAAATAATATACAAGTGGAAACTTTAAACGTTGATAAAACAATGAGGGAAGCAAAGGAGCTCCAATTATAAACAATATAATCATAAGATATAATTGGACCTACTTTTTTTAAACATTGAAGTATCTACAATGCTTCAAAAAAATAATATAATCTACATGGATTCTCCAGGTTGTTAACATCTATAGGAAAAGTTATTGTAAGTACATTAATAAGTTAATTACATTTGTGGTTCATGACTAGGACTTACCAAGTTCTGCTAAGTTGCCAAATGCAACAAGACACATTTCTGTAAGAGCTGCATTTTGGCAATGGATGCCCAATAATTTCACTAAGGTAGGTATAACACCCATATTGATAAGCTGAGCTTGAAGGGAATCTGTAAAAGACAAACAAACAAAAGTGTTTATGTATCAAATGAACATTAGTAAGAAAGCACCTCTTATTCTCCCTATTGCAAACTCAATACTATTTCAATTACAGTAAATAAGATTAAGTCCATCCATACAATTGTCTGAAAAATCTTAAAACATTAGTTCACAAGAGTTTTGAATCTTTTCAACGACTAAAAGAAATTTAGGAATGAACTCAACATGTCAAAACATTAGTTTTGTTGTTTTTTTTTAAAACAGGGTCGTATACCTTTGTAGAGTAGGCTTTAAAAATGTATAAATAATTAAACATTACCACTGCTAGTTATGTGAAAAGGTTAGACAAAGTAATATTTGTATTATAGGAAAGCAGAGTATACAAAAGCATAGAAAAACAAATTTAATAAAGACCAAGAGAAGACAGAATCTTAGAATCCCTTAAAAACAGCTGCTTCATAATAAAGAATGAAAAATATATATAATACGCAAAAATCGTTTTGATTATTTGTAGCAGAATGTTCTCCGATGACTGCTAGGAAGGAAAGTAGTTTTTACAAGGAAAAAATGTGTTGCTTAAAATATTTCTTTTCAAAGTTTTAATAAGTGACAAGCATCTTAGTAAAGAAAATTTGGCTTGAGAAGTAAAGAGAATGAGATCAATATGCTTTGTCATCAAGGCTTGCCTTCATTTTCTAAGAAACTAATTAGTTTTAAAGTATTTAACAGGCCTTGGATTTCCACAATGGCTCTTCATGAACAAATTATGACAGAATACCTGTAGCAAAGCTGAAGGTAAATAGACCAAATGAAAACCAAAAGTACTGCCTCTTACAAAACGCTAAGAAAGATATAAACACTCACATGCCTATGTAAAACACTATCACTATTAATAACTGTTTCATCCAAAGATACAGGAATGCTTTCAAAATTCTGTTTCTTTTGAAAATTATATGACATTTTCAAGCTAATAATTTTCTCCATATTCTTTTTAAAGTTATCTACTGGGAATCTAAAGATAAAAATTCCATTTATTACAAACACATTTTCCCTAGAGCATGCATCCTTTGACAGTTTGCTTACTAATCTCTTCATCACTCTTTCTGTTCTTAATCAATTGATAAGGAGGTGGTTGGGTGATTATCAGATAAGAACAAGAAGGCGGGTTGAGCTGCCTCACATTCCAGTTGATTATATGCCTTGCAGTCTGTAGTCAATTTTTCCTGCTTTTAGAATAAAGTATCAAGGGATAGCCAACCGAGGCTTATCACCCTGAAAACTGATGAGTGGGTAATTACGCATATTATCTGGTTCAATTGTGGGGGGCCTATAACCAAAACAAGAATATAGGCCTGGGAAAAAGGGAAGTTTACATTTAGAGTTCAAAGAGTCTAAAACAATTTCAAATTTTGCAATGGAATTATGAAATCTGTTCCAAAGAGACATAAATAAAAGAATATATTCAACTAAATGATTTGTTCTTATGCCTTTAATGTTAAATATTTTTTACTATACAATTCATCAATTGATGAATGATTCACAGTATCTGTATTATCTTATAAGCAAATTACTTATATTAAAAGGTATAGTGTTAAGTGTTTTATCGGCAGAATAATTATAGTATTTGTAACGATCATGCACCAATAAGCTTTCCAAGTCAGAAATTATTTTGATTACTTACCAGTAAAGTTCCTTATTATTGGATCACCTTTGCAGATCTTTGTTCTTTAGCAGTATTTTTAAATTTCATTTATTTACTCATTTTGACTACCTCTTCAAATACTGCAGAGCTGTTGAATCATTAAGTTTCAGGTATGTAAGCGTGAGCACTAGCGCATGCATTGAGTGTGAGTCAAACTCCACTATATGTCTGCATATATGTAAGCATCACACACACCCCCTCAGTACTGTTGGCACACACTATAAAAATCCAACAGTCCAGGGACATCAGAGGAATAACAAATTTTATGAAGGAGAGAACTCAACAGGAGAATACCACTTAGAAGATGATGTTCTTCATATTCTCCTAACTTGGCATCTCTACCACTTCCTTGGACTGCTTTTAAGGTATTATGAATTTTGGTTCCAGGGAAATGAGGGACAAAAAAAATAGGAAATGTTGCATAGTTTCAAAAAATCTTTGGCATACAAATTGAAGCAGTAATATCTGAAATTGTGGTAAATCAGGAGAAAAAAGAAGTATAGCCCAATGGCATTTGGTGTGAATCACCCTAATTCATGAAAATCACTTTCCTTTGGGAAAATGTGTTTTAATGCTACCCAGGAGCAAAATTAATTGTATACTCACATACAACACACATACCACACACAAGTAAAGAGAAAAATTATATAGTCATCCAATGGACATACTCATTTTTGATCACTTGGGTGCCTTCTTTTATATCCATCTCTATGAGGCTAACTAAAACAAAAATTACACTTGGATAACTCTAAAGTCTGTTCATATCAATTGCAGGTAAGTCATTCTCCTTGGATAATGAAGGCCCAGATGAGGAAAAAAACTTTACTCAAACAGACTGATACAAATTTTCATTTCAAGATAAGCAGGCATCCTAGAACATGGTTCTCAAAATGGGGTCCCCAAAACCCTTTCAGAGGATCATAAAACCAAAACTACATTCATAAAAATACCAAGATTTTATATGCCTTTTGTACTGTACTGATATTTATACAATGGTGCAGAAACAGTGGTGGGTAAAACTGCTGGGGTTTTATTATCAATCTAGTCAGTGGCACCAAATTCTGTTGGTGGTCATCATATTCTAACCCATCACACATTCACAGTAAAATAAATGCTATTCTTCTACGCAATTTTTTTAATTTTGCAATTTTTTTTTTTAAGTAGGCTCCACACCAACATGAGGCTTGAACTCACAACTCTGAGATCAAGAGTCACATGCTCTACAGACTGAGCCAGTCAGGTGCCCCAGCAATATTTTTAATTTTGAAAAGTTATTTTTCATAAAAATACATGGTAATGTGAGTTATTATTTTAAATGCGATATTAAATAATTTAAATTGTCTCCATTTTAATTTCTAATATGGTAAATATTGATAGAGATAGCCCATATTTATAAACAAAAATTCTATAGGGTCTTCTTCAATTTTTAAGTGTCTAAAAGAGTCCTGAGACCAAAAGTTTAAAAACCACTGCCAAAGGATTACCTAACTTTTATAGGAGATGGAAAACAAAACAAAACAGAACATGGAATAGAGATTCTGAAATTCAATGATGTGCTTGGCAGATGAAGTAACAGGAAAAGAAATAAAAATTAAAAGCATGGTAGGAATCCTAGATTTTGGTGTTTGGATATTTTGAGCAAAATTACATTAAGCGCCTGAACATTTATTTTATTTTGCTTATTTGAGTAGAAACTCCACTTAAGCCTAGGAGAATATTCCATGGTTGGGTCTGTTTGCCTATTTCAGTTACAACTTAGTATGTTATCAATAGGTTTTTTTTTTTTGGAGGGGTAGGATTAAGTAGGGGTCCTGTTTGTCTGGAATAAATTGGTATTTATTCTTATTGCTGGAAACAAATGATTAAGTTTAATCACTTTTTCTTATTGCCCAAAGAAAGCTTGTGAGTGGATTTCAAAGGATGGTAGGTGACACTCATTATGGATGGGTATCAGGAGTATGACTTTTAAATCAGAGACTAACTGGAAAACATTCTTAGAACCAGATATAGTTCACATTCTCTAGAACTGAAAAAGTGAAACAGTGCAGGACTGAGAATTTTTGCATCCTTCAGTGAATACCAGCAACTCCAGGGGAATGTTTATCAGAGCTCAACAAACACAATTCACAAAATGCAACCCAGGCCTGTACACAGCAAACACTTATGTGTGAAAGACAGTCTTTAGACAACACAATGTCATAAATGTCTGAAGACTTTTAAAGATTGCTCCTGACACACATCACAGACAAATACTGACCAAAATACAGAATTACAAAATATCAAGATGACACAGGCCCTACATGATCTATGGGGAGGAAGAGGAAGAAAGGCACTGAGGGGGTGCAATACAGATGCATATACAAAGAGATATAAGGCAATCAACGCATGCGCTGGTGTGAACACTTACCTACCTACATTTGAATTTCAATGGTTCCAAGTTCTTCAGGTCACACTCATGGAAACTCCAAAGAATGGAGATCTGGAGAGAAGATCTTAAGTTGAAGAACCTTTGTCCCCCTGAGTTTTAAGTTTAATGTTTAAAACATTGGTATAGATTATAGGTCCAGAAAAGAATCCCAGTAACTCAACTGAAGTTATGTTGATCAATTACTATAAAGAATAAGTTTCTTAAGAAGACTGCAACACATGTTTACCTTATTCATAAGAAAAGGCCCTTATAGACAATATTATAAGATTATTAAGCTTAACAGTAAATAGGACTTAATGATGAAACTGTGTCAAAAAAAGATATACACAATTCAAAATACATAGTCTCTACATTAGTATGTATATATAGTATGTATACTATTCATACTATAAGGAGTACAATATTCCTATTTACAGGCTTGCAAAAAAAACCATCTACAATCAAGTGAATTATATACAGTTGAAACAATAAACGCTAGCAAATATAAATCTTGATGAATTGTAATACAAATTAGATAAAAGCCATTTGGGCATAATAAAGACTGAAGAAAATTGCCCCTGACTAATGGCATATATATATTTCCAAAAAAGGACACAAAAATTAAAAATGATGTAAAACAGGGAACAGAAATGTTAAGTTTAAACAAGTTGTAGTGGATTAAATAGTGAAAAGTAAACTGACTTTACAGCTGCCAAGAGGATGATTTGTAGTTAAAAACTTTATACATCCACATGTGCATGTACACAGTTTTCAGTTACTTATTACTTAATATCTTTTTGTTTGGTCAGGAAAGTGGAGAACTTTTATTTAAACCTGTATTGAGCATATAAAAGTAAAAATATTTACATGTGTTTAAAATTAACTTTAACTCAATTATTTTAAAAGCCCTCTTTAAACAAAACATGCATTACGTGTTCTACACCCAGATTATCCCTATAATTTGAACCCCAGGTTATACATTTTAATGACAAATAGTAATTTCAATGAAAAAAAGAGAACCAAGATTCATTAGCACTGAGAATACTGGAGGTTTAAAACAACACATGTACACAATTCTTATTTTCTAACAGTTAAAAAATAGAAAAGAATTCAAAAGTTTCTTCTGAAAATAAGAGTCTCTACAAGAGCAAAATCTCCCTTTTGTAAAAGTTTTAGAGATAATCACAAAATTACGAGTATAATGTAAAACAATAGCAAAAACAAAAACCCCAAAGCAAAATCACAAGAGAAAGGAAAAATGTTTTATTATCCTTAAGAGACCTACCCATATACCGTTCTCAACCCAATGACACTTAGAGTGATTATGTCTTAATCTAGTAGATAATTTTTTCCCCTTGGGCTCACTTCAGGTTAAATTACTACTACGGATCAGCTCTTGTAATGAATACTGCTACAAAGGAAATTTCTACAGATGTGACTACTCTGATTAAAGGAAACTCTATGCTTTCATCTCAGAAAGAAACTAGTCTTTTAAAGATTAAGACTTTTTTGTTTGTTTGTTTTCTTTTAAGAGGACTACTGCCAGCCATTGCTTAAGCAGCTCTTAGTGGGAGAAATATATCCTGTCTCCGCTCTCAAATGGCATTGCTGAAAGAAAGGCCATATCCATGGAGGAGTTAATTTAAGCCTACATTTTTGCACAGCAAATTAAGCTCAGTGCCATGTTAATGTACATCACAACATGTATACCTTACAAATATATATATTTAAAAACATAAAAATTCTTTGTTTTACAGAAGGATTTACTGGCTTAAAAGAAAACAAATATTACTAGTTATCCTGAAGCATTACTATTATTAATTTAAAATTACATGGAAATTCTTTGCAACACACAAACTATGTTAATAAGATACATTACATAACCAAAAGATTTCTGATTTCTGGCCAATCCCTGTTTTTTAAACAGTATTTACTTAAAAATTTTTCATTTAAAAAAATATAGGCAGTTTGGTCTTAACTGGATTTTACTTGTAGTTAGAAGACAGACGTCACTTGTATAATTTTTATACAAGTGATTCTACATATGATACTTCTCTGCCTTGAGTTTTTCTCTGAATGGCTATTTTAAGTAGTCCACATTGAAGATGGACTGATAGGTGGCCAAAATCCATTATTCATCTCTGGCTTTAGCCTTAGCTCTTGGAAGGCCAAACATCTGAATACTTACTTCAGTGTTATTTCTGGCACCTACAAACCTGTACATGGTCAATAATCATGGGCTTGATACCATCAAGTTTCAACTGGTATAGTAACATCAATAATAAAAACAAAGCCTAGTGTTCAGTTTTACTATCTAAATATTCATTTTTAAATTTAGGTAAGCATTCCATATATAGAGAAAATCTCCCTATGTGCTTCATATGCTGAAATTCTGTCAGTTGAAAAGTAAATGTATATTTATATTGCAATACTTAGAATGTGGCAATAACTAATGATGGTGAACAAACTATACAAATGTAAAAATTAAATCAAGGCAGAAAAATAGAGATCAGATTACTTATCCTCTTTAGAATTTACAACATAAAATAAAAAATGTTAGGAGCTGTTTTTAATTTTTAGTTACTTAATTTCATTCAGGCCATGAATCTTCCAAAAAGAAGTTCAAATTGTGAATTCTTTATATCTTGTGATGATGAATTAAAATCAGAAAGCCAACCCTGCCACCTCAAATTTTTACTATGAGTAAAATCTTGAAAATAATATTCAGGGTGCCTGGGTGGCTCAGTCGTTAAGCGTCTGCCTTCGGCTCAGGTCATGATCCCAGGGTCCTGGGATCGAGCCCCGCATCAGGCTCCCTGCTCAGCGGGAAGGCTGCTTCTCCCTCTCCCACTCCCCCTGCTTGTGTTCCTTCTCTTGCTTTGTCTCTCTCTGTCAAAAAAATAAATAAAACCTTAAAAAAAAAAGAAAATATTCAATAACACCTATGATTAATTATCTTCAATCCAGACATAAAGCAAATAAAGAAAGAAAAACATCTTAGAGAATAAGGAACCCCAAACATATTTTGCTGCTCTATTGCCTTCAGTTAAAATTTGGTATCTATTTAGTATCACAATGCTATATGCACCACTATAATCTGATTATAAGAAAATCTAGGAAGCTGAAAACGCTAAGTATTGTTTCTGTAATATAATGCCAACGTTTAAATCATTAATGAAAAAACTATAATCATTTCATTTTTTTGTCAAAAAATTTCAGATTCTTGCATTCAGAAGTTCATTCTGTAATGGTCAAAGCTAAATATTAATGCCACTACTTGACCATGTGGAATTAAACCAAATGTGCATTTTGTACACTTCTACTAAAATCCAAGTTCTTAGCTTATCCATTAAGTAATAGCATTATTATAGCAATTTTTTGGAAGGATTATGATGAAAAGCTAGGCTAGTCTAATAAGTCAAATTTAATAGACCAAATTAGCAGGAGGCACAAGAACAACTAACTGTTCTGTCATTCAGTAAAACAATTTGTTTAAAATGACATTTGTAGCAGAACTTCTTGAGCGCAACCTGGCTAAGTAAATTCAAATGCTGTTAGACAAACAGTAAAAATTCAGAAATTTTTTACAAAGAGAAAACAGTAAATAAAGAATTACACAATATATGTTTTTAAAACCTAAAAACCTCTCAGTTGCACAATAAAAGTCTTTTAACACAATTTAACACACTAGAGTATTTTAATTTTACAAACTAGGCTTCAAAAGATGCAAACTAAAAGCACATCTCGCAGGCCTTTTAAACAAGGGAAAAAAATGAACAGAAAATACACTGAAATGATATATTGGAAAATTAATATAATTATGGGAAAAAAGACAGTAAGTTACAAAGAAAAAATTTTACATTTTGATTTTTTTACCTTAAAGTTAGGCAAAAAGTTTTTAGTATTTAGGAATTATATGTAATTATTAATTAGCCTGTACCCATAGTAAATAAACTGTGGAAACAGTTCCTCACTTATGCAAAGGAACTCATTTTCTAAACATCTAATATCTAGGAAGTATTCTTTCTTACCTGTAATAAAGTAATACCAAAACATAAAAATAAACAAGTAGCTAAGGTGAAAGTGCTTTTTAGTTTTTAATCAGGATTATTCCTTATTAATTTCTATTCTTCCTATTTTAAGTATGAAGAAAAAGTAAGCCATCAGTCACCAGGAAAATGAATAATAGTTTGATTAAAATTGTGAAATTGTTGCTACTGGTTGAAATGAAGGTAGCAGCTAAAATTAATTACATATTAAGTAATCTTTAAGTTACAGAGAAAATACTTTACAGGCCTATTTTAAACAACTGAATTTATGTACTGGGCTAAATACTTAATCTCAATTGTTAAACCCATGCCTTTGAGTTCCATTTCCAAAACCACAGATGGCGTCCCTTCAAACATAGTTCAGTTATCATGAGTCTATACAGCAAATAAATGTGAGAATTATTATAAGAGTATCCCAGAGAGATTTTAGGAGCCACAAAAAAAGAGAAATTTGTCTTTCAATAGGGAGCTATTAAGATACTAGAGAAAAATCAGCTCTATTTGAAAAATCATACATATACAATTAAATATAGATCAAATGTATACATATATCATATCCTCAAACTGATATCCCAAATATCCAATATAAATCATATTCCTCATATATCTATATATGTATATTTCACATATATAATATAGGTTACATGAAGAAGCCAGTCATAAACTGTGTATATTATGTTAATCATTTTAGAAGGAAACTGATTTTTTTCTTCTTTTTCTTTTGATTTTTCCTTTCTTGATGGCATGTTTATTTCTTCTATTTTTCTCTCTTATGGCACAGCCTATGTAAAACAAGTAACTTTCGTCCTTACTTTAGTGCTTACTGTCAATAATTTTCTTAAGAATTATAACAGACTTCTCCCTGTATTTTATTTCTCTAGCATAGGTATATTAAGAAAAAAATTAAATTCTCAATTACAGAGTTTTCCAAGAGATATTTACTGATTAATCATGGTCATCACGGGTATTACATATTACATGTAAGATAATAAAAATGGTGACCATCACTAGATTCCTGAACAAGGTGTTAAATAACTCTGGTGCTCTGCTTTTGATTACTGGTTTCCATTCAAATTGCAGTCAACTTTCAAGTATACATGTGCAGATTTTTTAAGTTTGTGGATCATCTATGGTAAATTTTTGGCACCATCATCAGGATGTTTTCAATGCCACTTTCTGCTACTACAATGAACATGAATAGGGAATATCAAGTAATATAGTGGGCAAGAGTTTGTAATGCTTCTAAATTAATAAAGGAAATACATTCCAAAAACCCATTTTTCTTCCAAGTATTGATTTTGTTAATAAAAAAATTTTAGACAATACTAAATATCCAGAAGTCAATAAATATTTGCCAAACTTCTACTATAGGCTAAAACGATGTTATGTTTGAAAATAGATCTGAACAAAATTTTTAGCCTTCGCTGCAATATTTTGGCCTTGGGTAACCAAAGTAGAAAAAAAGATACCCAAGAAACTAATGAGATAAAAATATCTGTAATAATAGGTCTGAGTTTCTTGTTTATAGGATAAGTAATAGATGAAGAAAATATAGGAAGTTCAGTATATTTCCTAAAAACTGGATATCAAATTGTCAAGATGCTTTGCTCTAACCACAACTGTCAAACACTCAGACTATTTTGGAGAGCCACAGAATTCAAGAGTGCTTTTCTGCCATGTGAAAAATAGGTATGATTTTTCCCAAAAGGATAAATTTTAAATGATTTTTATTGAAAAAAATTTTTTGTCTTATTCTATTTAAACAAGATTTTATTTATATAATATTATGGATACAACCTTTCTGGCTAAGCAATTATAACTTTATTCAGATATTCCACACTTACCAGTTTGGGTATAAAAAATTTTAATTGCTTCACAAATGGGGAAATGAAAGAATATACCCAGCTCATAGCTTAAAAATGTACATTCCAGAGCTGGTTCAAAAATTTTAAAACTCATGAACCTTGAGTTTTATATAGTTTTATCAAAGGGTACAAAAATACCTTTAGCACATACATTTTTTCATAATATATCCGTCTTGCATTTGGTTAGGAATTTTTTTTATTCCCTATTTAATGGATTTAAAAATTGGATATGCTCACAGTTGTCTACCAGATGGACAGGAAGACATCTTAAGTCTCAGTCTGGTGTCAATTTACTTTTAGGACTAATATACAATTTGAAAATATTATTATCAAGGAAACTATGTTGGTGGATCTTTGTGACCATTTTCAGCACTCTCTTATCTTTACATTTAAAAAAAATTATCTGTGAAGCTAAAGCAATAACTTCTTATGAATAAGGCTTAATTTACTGGGGCTGAGGACAGAGTTAATTTTTCTGGTAGAGTAACAATTTATCACTCAACTCTTCTACTCAGTTACTAGCAGAGGCTTACGTACTGAAATTCAATAGCAAATACACATAAAAAGGAACTTCATTTTCCAGTGCTAATAAAAACTGCTTCATGAATTTCAAAAGGCTTATTTTTTTTTTTTTTACTCATCTAGGGGTACACGATCAATATCAAATGATCTGAAGTTAGCCAAAAAGACCTAATATTTAAGTAGGCAAGTCTTTAAACACACATTTTAAAGAAAAGAGTAAGTAATCAACAAAAACAATAATTATTTGCAATAATTATGTAAAATGAAAAGAATATAATTTAAGTTAAAGAGTATTATGGAGAAAAAGAATCACTTCACAAACTATGATCCCCATGACAGACAAATGTAAATACAAGCAGAGGAAAGAAGATAGTTAAACATTTGACACCTGTTTTTTAAAATACTAAAGATAACTTTACTTCTATTTTATCTAATAAGTTTTGAAAGCTTCATTCCAATCACAGTTTTAGAATAATGGAACAAAAACACTTCTGCTCCAATAATGTTCTGAGAAAAGTTAATCAAGGTTTCTGAAGTACCTAAGTTATTTTTTGAGAATACTTGCACGCCAGGAAAAAAGCCTACCCTTAACCAAATATATTACGCATTTCAACTGTGGACTCAGAATGTTGTTAATCATTTCCTTCTCAATACACATGTCTACATATTGTGATATCCTACTATAGGGACTCAAAGAAAACCACAGTCTTCTTTGGATTAGAATTAGTGATAATTTTAAAGACCATTTGGCCATTTGATATGCTTTTGTACAGATCTTTGAACAACGGTTTCCTCAAACGACAAGGAGTTTAAAACCATAACAACATTATTTTTTTTTATATCCAAAGCTGCTCTAATAACTTCGTGGCTAGTTTCTTTCATTTATCTTTCTAAACCATTCTCCCACTTAGCATCTTGTCCCACCTTCTCTGGTGTCCAAGATGAACACTCAGTGAAGATGGGTGTCCAAGATGTCCCAAATGAAGCTAAAGCAACATGAACTGGCCAATGATTTCTTAATGCAATTCAGGTATGTGTGCATTATGGTCAAATTTCAATTATTTAGGAACTAGCTATTCATTTTGTGGATTACCCAGACTCTCTCATTTCTGTTTCTCCTGTTCATTTTCTCTTCAAAACTGATTGTACCACAGGGGAAAAAAAAAGTGGTAGTAGCTGACCCTATAAAGACTATCATTTGTTGCTAGCTTGAGTTTAATAGGCTATCCATTTGACAAATAAAAATTATTTCTTACTATTATTGGAAATTTTAATTCAGAGGTTATCTGGTATCCTGTGTATAGGATGTGACCTGAGGAAACATTCTAAGTTTAGCTTGTACAGTGCTAAAAAAGCACATGTAATCCAACATTTAAAAATCAGGTGTCATATGGAAAACTAGATTTGCAGCTTCCCCCCCATCTCCAAATGAAAGATATGGAAGTATCTGGCCGAAGTGCTGTTAGAAACTATGGAGTAGAGAGTAGTGGCCCTCCCCGTTCACTGAGACAAAGGCAGCAGTCCTCACTGTTTGTGGTTGTCTCTAACACCAAGGCCAAATGCCAGTAGCCACTGATCATCACGTTTGTCTTTTTTTTTTTTTTTAATTATTGAGAATATTTCTTTGGACTCATGACTACCAAAAGTGAAAAATGAAAAATATGCCTAAAGGTCCACGTGTTTCTAGAACACATCAAAGAATGATATTACATGTTCAATATGGAAATAAAATATGTCTCTGTCAAAGACTACACCTTAAGATGCCATTATAAAACAAACCACAGAAAGACCTTAGGTGTGTTATAGCCTAGAAACCTATCAGAATTTTTGAGTGTTGGATCCATACTGTAACTCATATGATACATTTTTGTGACATTTAAAAGTACAGTGAAGCTTTCATATCACCATTTTTACGTTCATTTAATTAACAACCATAGAGGTTATCTGAAAATTCTGACATATCATTTGTTGCCAGGTTTTTAAGAATGTTTTACAGAGAAAAGAAACTTCTATTGACAAGTATTTACTAAATTTCTAAAATCAGAAACTGCAATTACTCTGAACTTTTTCTAAGGCCAGAGTTTATTAAAAGATTTTTTCTATTCTGACAAGTAAATCTAGTATCTAGATAAAATAATCTTACTAATATAGTGTTTGTGTTTTAAAGCTACTCCTGACATTAATATAAAGTAATAAACATGAAGCTATTTTAATATTGTTTATTTTTAAAATGTGAGTGAGAAATATTAAAGCATACCATTATGTTGTTTTTGTTTTTGGTATTAGTTAACATGGGTAACCCTTCAAAAACTCATCCCATTTAATAAATTAGAACATTCTGTATTTTTGAAACACTGTGATTTAATGTTGGCTAATTATTAATTTTATATGCCACTTATGAATTCTTTGCTCATAATTTTTCTAAATATTTTTGGTCTGTGCTACAGTAATGATTTTTAATCTCCCCCAGAGATAAAGCAAGTTTTCAATTTTGTTTACCATTCTCATTGCTATAGTTCATCAGCATGCCACAAAAGACAGTCAAGAGCTTCTCATTGGCGGGATCTGTTATACTGCACAGTGACCTTAAATGGTCAATTACAATCTGTGCACCACCTGCTTGGTCAACTGCACTTCTGCCCTCATCTGTAAAACAAAGAGTTAAATTAAAAATAAAAGAAAAAAGAAATGTACCTTACAATTTCAAATATAAAACATAACAATGTTATTCCTTATTTAGTGAGTTAAGTAGAAAATAAACCTAGGCAGGGCATTAAATATGTCTTTTTGGGAAAACAAAACAAGTAAACATGGAAATGGGGGTGGGATGGGGAAAAGAGACAATCACTTTTTCAGAGAAAAAAAATTATTCTCCCTGGCGTCATATAGAAGCTTAAAGAACTCTGTGTCCTCGGAATGTATGACTAGCACATGTGAAAATTTTCACCTCCTCTTTCACAAATGACAATTCTGTGTAAGAGAACAAAACAGGAACAAATATTTTATAGAATTTTTTTTTCTCAGCTTGGAAGCCACTAAATATATCTTTCTATGAGTGTTTCTCAGTTATTATCAAAGAAAACCATCTAACTCACATAATAATTCTAGATCACAATAAGGGTCTTTTAAATGGCATTTCTATAGTCCATAAGCATGTTCCTTTTCTCAATTCTTGCTACCTTATGTTTCATTTTTCCTTATTCCCTCCATTCTAGAACACACCAATGTACCTCAACATTACAACCAGTGCTCAAAATGATGGTCAGACATACCTTCTGTCATGTATACATATATATTACATAGAACAGATGTCATTTAACTGTTGGAATATATAAAGAGCTTTAGAATACTTTTTAACCCCTGAAGGTAGGAAAGAGATGAAAGAAAGAGTATCTGTCTTTCTAAACCTGACTTTCCTCATATAAAAGAAACAGGAGAGCTATAAGTATAAGCCACATATGTGATTTAAATTTACTAGTAGCCACATGAAAAAAAGAAAAACAGGTAAAAAATTAATTTTAATAACCTATTTTATTAAATCCAATAAAACATCATCCCAATATGCAATCAATATACAGATTATTAATGAAATATTTTAAATTGTCCTTTTTGTGATAAATCTTTGAAATCTGATTGTACTCTACACTTACAGTCACATGTTAATTCAGACTAGCCACATTTCACAATTGTTTAAGAGCCAAATCTGGCTAGTGGCCACCATACTGGACAGGGCAGCTACAGAATCATGGTCTAAAGGGTCAGTGAAAGAAATGGCTCACAAGGGCATTATAGCTACTAAGTAAATGAAAGATTTTCATTTTTCTAATAAGAAAACTGAAACTAAGGTCATATCTTTATAATTGTTGCTGAATCATATTAGACAATGAAACAATATATATCAGTTCTTATGGTGTACACACACACACACCCCTCATATAGCAGGGCCTCATAAATACTTGCTTGATAACTTTGAAAATTTTTCAGGAAATCTATACTCGAGTGAAATAACTTAATTTTGTCCACTTAGCTTTACTGTATTGTTATATAGTTGCAGGACGGGAACCTATGCTCATCAGCTAATAAAATCACAGAAAACTCCTAATTGTCAGGGTAACTAGTCAGATAAGCCAGCCAAGAACACTGGTCATATCTCATTTAGAAATCTAACATCCGAAGTTTTACTGTCCAATAACATAAGTGTAATGTTGGGCAATCTGTATGGGGATGATGTCAGAGAAAACTGAACATTATGATTACAAATCTAAATGTTCAGACCTTCAATAATAAAAATATACACTATATGCCATGCCTAAAATGTGAAGCTTAAATGGTCTTTGATTCAAATTGCTGATTAAATATGGGCTTTCAAAATATAAACCAAATAGGCTTAGGACTTAGAAATCTTAGAGAATTGCTAAACTAAGCCTTAAATTCATGTTCTAGGAAACTAAGACTTAAAAACCTTGTGGAGCCTATTTGCCATGAATTTTAAAAGCTAAGCTGGCTTCCTATCAACAGTTAACTATTTGGGGCGCCTGGGTAGCTCAGTCAATTAAACGTCTGCCTTCAGCTCAGGTCATAATATCAGGGTCCTGGGATCGAGCACCCACCTTGGGCTCCCTGCTCAGCGGAGAGTCTGCTTCTCTCTCTGCCCTCCCCTGACTCATGCTCTCACTCTCTGTCTCTAATAAATGAATGAAATCTTAATTTTTTTATTTTTATTTTTTTAAAGATTATTTATTTGACAGAGAGAGAGCATGAGTAGGCAGAGCAGCAGGCAGAGGGCGAGGGAGAAGCAGGCTCTCCGTTGAGCAGGGAACCCGATGCAGGACTCAATCCCAGGACCTTGGGATCATGACCTGAGCCACAGGCAGTTGCTTAACCAACTTAGCCACCCAGGCACCCCATGAATGAAATCTTAAAAAAAAAAAAAAGTTAACTACTCAGTATTCAAAATATTCAATAATGTAATAAATTTTTATACAAATTTATTCAACAAATCTGTTCATATTTAATAATGCAATAAATAATGTAATTACAATTAGAAGGCAAACCACCTATTTATGTTTGAGAACCACAGTGGTTTTCTTCTTTTCCTTTCCTTCCTTCTTCAGTTCCCTTCCTCCCTCCTGACCTGTTTAGATTATTTACAACATAGCTCTTCACTCATGTATTATCAGCAGTTGATTACAGAACATAAACTCAATCTCTGTATTAGAAATTACATTATACCAAATCTGAGAAGAAAAATAAAGCACATATAGAAATAGATATCTAAGCTAAAAAAGTATTAACCACTACTACAGGAATGTTTATGCAGTTCCTTCCTCTTCCCCTTTTTTGACAAGCCATCCAGGGAAATAAGGTTAAAGATAATTTTATTAACATATTTTAAAGAACTGGAGGACGCAAAGGAATAAATGACAATGCTGTATTCTATTACTCTACCAAAACCAGTGAAAGACTATGTCTTTAAGGGTATCTTACGAATCATTTACAATACATATTAGATCATCTGTCATTGCACAAGTCCATATAAATTGTTCTCCCACAATAAAGGTAGCTCTACAGTTTTATGTTACAATATTAAAATGAGTATTATTACTGTTCACTAAAAATAATTTACAAAAGGTCCCTTATCCTAAACTTTCATATCTCTGAAATATAGGCTGACTTTTAACTCTTCTCATAATAAATAACTCCTAACTTGTGAAGCATCCTGCACTGTCACTTCTAGAAATCTAATTCATTTCTTAATTTTCCATAATTATGAGGTTTCCAAACACTGGGTCAAAGTGCAGCCCACCAACTCTTTAGGCCCTGCTAGATTCTTTAATGATGACGTGTCATATGAAAGAAGTTTCCAGCACAAGTATATTTCTTCACAGTAGGTAAGAGCAGAGCTATAAATCTAAAGAGATACTGCACTTCCATTACCCTTCAGCAGCCAAGAGCAGGAAGCAATAAAACTTGCTTGTCATGGTTATTATGTCTCACAAATGAGAAAAAAATGTTACCAAAAAAAGTTACCAAGGTGATATTCCATTATCAGGTACAAGTTATATAGTAAGGCTGAGGAAAGAACCTAAAATAACCACTGAATACAATCATTGTGACATGTTACAGTGTATTCTAATTTCAGATTTACTTGTATGTTTCTCCAACTAGGCTCTCTCTCTGTTCTAGGCAACAAATGCCCAGTACATAGTAGACACTCAGTATTTACTGAATAAATGGGGCCTTTGCTTAGATTTTGGTGAATTATCATTTACCTAGAGGATGAATGTGAGTGCGTGTGTATGTGTGTGTGTGTTTGTCAAAAGAAACAGATAGAGAATGAGAATGAAAATCATTTACTTGCTTTTGTTTTTAACCACCACAATATGGTTATGGAATAGTTTACCTTTGCTTGTTGTTTGAACTTTATTTGAATGGAATCATGCTGTATTTATTCTTTTGTGCTTATCTTCCTATACTCAGTATTATGTTTGTGAAATTCTGTTTCATGTTCCCACTGTATAATATTCATTGTATGAACACATCTCAATTATTTACCTATTCTTTTGATGAGTGTTACTTGGGTTGTTCCTACGTTTGGGCTATTCTTTACTATACATAGATGGTACTGTTGGTTCACTGAATTTGTGTAACTTCTACTTTCGTCATAAAGACGAACAGGTTGCCAAGGCCAGTGTATACTCCCTCCATCTGCATGTGAGTTCATTGCTTCACCCCTCCGCTACTGCTTGGGTATTATTTGATTTTTAAGGTTTAGGCAATCTGATAGGTAAGGTTGAACCTATTCCAAAATACACAAAAGCAGATCTTTGCTGACAGTCTGCTTTTCTGGACATTCAATAAGGCAATTAATTTGGTATTGAGTGTAGACAGCATTACATGAAAAAACACACACACACAAAAAAACCCCAACAATCCAACCCACAACAGTTCAAAGAGAAAAGGAGAGAAAGAAACAGATAAATGCAGAGAAACACAGACGTTAGAATTTGAAAGAAAAAATGGAAAGACAGCTAAGTAGCTAGTAGAAAGTACCTATCAAGCCTATATAATAATATGAGTAGGTACAATTCTGGAACTTTCTTATATTCATGCTTTATAGAAAAGCCTTATAATAACCTCAGCAAATACATTGTTTTTTTTATATAATTTCTGTCATCATCAGATTTCCAAAAGAGAAGATAGAAAGCTTAACTCTTTGAAAACACTAAGGAGAAAAACTGAGGAGGCAGCATGGTACTGGATGTAAAAGCAGCCTATAATCTGCAAAAGCAAGTTTTACCTAAAAGTAGTTTTTTACAATTTAAAAGTCCATGACTTTCATGCTGCTCCCACTTTTGTGATTTAAACATTTCATATTTCTCAGAAATTCAGTATGAAATACAAATTTAAAAATCTATTTCAAAAATTATGCCTACATGCATAATGGATACTAGTTTCCTCCTACCCTCTAATTATTTGTATAACAACAGGATTTTGGTTCCTTATGCATCCATCTGCTCAAACTTACTTCCTAGCAAAAGTAATAATCCTTTGTGACATCAGGAATGGTTACTGTGGTGATGACTAGGATGCACACCTGAGAAAATGACGACCTGAGAGCAATAAACGGTAGTGGCTGATCATACTAATAAGCTCTCATCTAAATTTTGTTACAAATTACTACTGAGAAACATGAGAAAAGTATGTATGTATGGAGATACTGTTCAATAAATTAGCTTTTATGTAAAGAAATTGTAGCAAATAAAGCAAATGTTCACCTTTAACATTCTGAAGGGACATGGATTTGTGACCACCTCCCTCTCTGTTTTCTATAAAAGCATCCTGCACATAATGATCTGCAAGTGCTAATTAATGATGTTGGCTGATCTTAGGCTGCACACAACACTACAGTAAGTGCTAGAGTGTTTGGTATACTGAAAAGTGGAACAGGGCATAAAAGCCATAAAGGCTTTCTAAGGTTACTGATGGCAAAAATGAAAGCCAAGGCATGGAGAAGATAAATACAAATGACATATTGTAAATGTACTTTAGAGATAATATTATGATAAGTGAATTAAGAAGATAAATGATAAACCTTATTTCTTTTTTCCTTTGTTCAACTTGGACTTTGCTTAAAGAGATCATGATGATTAAATATCAGCATTCTGAACTAAAACTTGGGAAATCTGAATTTTAATTCAACGTTCTCTCATTAAACACACAAAAAAGGTATAGCGAAATACTTTTGCCCTACATTAAGACAACAGCACTGTCTAGTATCAATTAAGAATCTGGTTTTGGAGATTTACTTCGAAAAAGTTCTTTGGTATCTCTCCCCCCAAAAATCTTTTTAGAGTATCCACGAACTTAACAAATATTAAGACTAATCTATACACTACAACAGCTGTCCAAAATGCACGCTAAACATAGAGAGTGGTTGATAGATAAAATCTATTCGACATAAAATTGGTTAAAAGCTTGAAGACGCACAGTACAATAACACAAGTTGCACATCCATATCAAAACTCAGAGTCACTAATCCATTCAATGAGATGCATTTTGAGAGTGAAACATTTCTAAAACTCCTAGAGAATGTGCTCTTAACATTTGAAAACACAGCAAAGAATGAGCAAATTACACAATCTTTTCTTAAACTTTGAAATTATAAGCCTCATAAGCATGGACAAAGTCTTAAACTGTGCTGCAGTATCTTTTCACATGTACCTTTCATATCACCCATGAAGACCCACCCATGGGTCACAACTTTCTAAAGCCGCTCCGTTTCTCAACGTCTGCATTCTTAACAGAAACCACTGAGAAAACAGAAGACATCAAACAACCTTCCTCACTTTTCGACCTTCCTCTCCACTATTAGATCTAGGAGCATATGCATCATTTTCCAAACACTTTTAGTATCCCCTGTTATAATTTAAGTTCCATTATAGCTAAGTAACGGTCAAGAAAAGAAAGTGAGATTTTCAATATAAGGTAAAACTTTTACTCTTCAAGTAAAGAAAGCCGTAGACGTGTCATGAGCTAAGGTCTCCAAGGAGCTGAATGCAAAGAACATCTAATAATGAAATCCTAGGACTAGTGCTGGTTATTGAGAGTGGGAATCTGAATTTCTTTGTTACCTAAAATTTGAAGTGCTAACTTAAGAATTTCAATAATGTGGGTGCCTGGGTGGCTCAGTCATTAAGCATCTGCCTTTGGCTCAGGTCATGATCCCAGGGTCCTGGGATCGAGTCCCACAGGAGGCTCCCTGCTTGGCGGGAGGCCTGCTTCTTCCTCTCCCACTCCCGTTGCTTGTGTTCCTGCTCTCATTATCTCTGTCTCTGTCAAATAAATAAATAAAATCTTAAAAAATTTCAATAAGGTAAGGTAGAAGTTAATATTAGAAAAACTGTAATATCACTGAAGAAATGACTTATAAAGTAACTATAATAAGTTTCCAGGTTGCAAGTTTTGTTAAGTTTGACCGTAAGAAAGCCTCCTAATCTCTGAGCTTCTTTTTTTTTTTTTAAGCTCTGATACTCTCTTATTCATTTCTATTTCAACTTTTATTTCTACTCTGTGTTGTGTACACAGGAAGTACTAGTGTATGCTGTGTTTGGTTTTGTTTTTCAATGTATTAAAAAAAAACCCCTCAAATCTTGCTACTTTAACTTTCCAATCATTAATCATTATAATTCAGGCACTTATTTTTATTTTCCCAAGTAACTATTACTAGAAACTACAAAGACTTATGGTAAATAAATCAAACATTCTTTTTACAAGCTAAGCTGGAAACTGAGACCTGGCTTTTTTCCTGCTGAGTTCTGAAAAATTATACTATTTAGAAATAATTTTTAAAGTGCTCTTAGTAAACACAAAGGTGATTCAGAGTAGATGCTTAAAGTCAAAACAATAACTTAAGTCCTTACTAGTATTAGTTTGCAAAAAGCAATCGCATTACAAAGGTGCCACAATAAAATTTATTTTACTGAAGTTCTGCATTGCTTTTCTTCAGAATCCACTGCTATGCTACTTTTTAAACTCTGAGAACAAATTATTTTATTATGACAGAATCTGAACACATGTAAATATATTCTGAACAAGGATTTCAAAACAAAAGGCAACATAAATTGGACTCTTACATGTAGGGATGCAAATACTACTCTGAGTCTTTTTAGTCAAAACCAAACTATAGAGACTAGATTTTAAACTTCAAAGAGACCATTAGTTCTCAGTGAATGCCAGCCACATGTGTTATGAAATTCAGATGTCTTAGAAAGCTAAATGAACAATTACTGAAAATCCCCAAACTATCCCATTACTGAGCTAAGGAAATGACTGAATTGCCTAATTTTACCAGAACTCTATGAAACAATGCTCCAAATAAGAAGCAAATGGGACAGTTTATAAATATTTTCCTTAAATGTGATTTTTAAAAAGTTAGTTGCTTTTTTTTCAAATTTACCTGAATTGAGAAGGAATCAAATATCAAAATTCTTCCTAGAAAGTTAAAATAAATTCATGACACAAAGATTTATTCATGAGTGTATTCTTAGCTTGCCTTTCAAATTCAGTAGTTTAATATCTTTACCTGTTTGAGATAATGTTACTGATTTGGAGTATGCTTTTGAGATACAGACATTATTCCTGGGTTAAATTGTGTTCCTCCAAAATATAAGCAAGTCCTATCCTCCAGGACCTCAGAATGTGACCTTATTTGGACACAGGGTCACTGCAGATGTGAACAGATAAGATGAGGTCATGCTAGAGTAGGGTGGGTCCTTAATGCAATATGACTAGTATCCTTTTAAGAGGAGAGAGATGCAGAGAGAATGCCATGGGAAAATATAAAAACACAAAGGGAGAAGACAGCATGTAAAGACAGAAGAGAATGGAGTTTACTGCCACAAGCCAGGAACTCCTTGAGGACACCAGAAGCTAGGAAAGCAAAAAAAAAAAATAAGCCTCTTTGCATACAGATTTCAGAGGGAGTACATAGTCTTGCTGACACCCTGATTTTGGACCTCTAGCCTCTACAACTACAATACAATAAATTTCTGTTGCTTTAAGCCATCCAGTTTGTGGTATTTTATTATAGCATTCCTAGGAAACTAATATACTTCTCCACATAAACAATGTGGAATATTCAAGCTTCATACCAAAAAAAAAAAAGTATTTGAAATTTAAGTGAGCCTTTACTATATATTGAGATTTTATACATCTCACAGAAATTATGGCTTTCAGATCACTACCAATATATCTCAAGTATAATTAATATAGGATTTTAGTTAATTAATAGTCGGTATATATGTGCAAACTGTGATATGGGCACAACCAAAGGAAAATTAGTTATTTCCTCATTACTTAATCTACTGTCTTTGAATTTCTTTTCCACTTAGCATCAAAATGTTTAGAAAAGCATTTTTACTCTATGGACTAATAGCAATAGTGATGGAGGCTCTGCATGGTGCTTGTGACCCACAGTCTACTGTTGGAAGAGGAATAGGAATATGGAGGGAATCCCTTTGTGGTACGTGCATACCACATATGGTATATGCATACCACCTTCAGGCATGCACAGATGGCTAAAGGCTGAAGAGAAAGCAAGAACACTAAGCACTGTTACTCTAAGCACAAGGTAAGAGGAGCCCATTACTAAGAGAGCTTGAAGACTACTGCACTGAAATAAAGTTAGCAACAGCAAAGTATGAACCCAGTTCAACTTCTGACTAGATTGTCTGGACCTCCATCCTATACTAACTGCCTGAAATAAAAGGAAGTGTGCTTATTCCCGGGGATTAAATACTGTTAATTTCAATCTCTACTGTTTTTCTATACACAATGTCCAACACCCAATAAAAAATTAACAGATATATTAAAAAAGAGAGGAAAAAATAACCCACTATCAAAAGGTAAACCAACCAGCAGAATGAGACTCATAGGTGACCTGTGTGTTAGAAATATCAGACAGGACTTTAAAAATAACTATGATTAATATATTAAAGGATCTAATGGAAAAGGAAAACAATATTCATGAGAAGAATTGGAATTTTGCTGAGAAATGGAAACTTTAGAGTTAAATGGAGATGCTACAAATGAAAAACACAATATTAAAGGTGAAGAATTATTTCAAGAGGCTGAACAGTAGACTCAATAAAACCAAGAAAGACTCAGTAACTGTAGATCAAGAGAAATTATAAAAACTAAAACACAAGGAGACAAAACGAGTGAGGGAAAAACCCAGAGCACCTAAGAACTGAAAGAAAATAGCAAGCAATCTAATGTAAGTGTAACTGGAATCCCAGAAGGGATAGAGAACAGGGTAGGAGAAATATTTAAAGAGTTAATGGCTAAGAATTTTCTAAAAATAATGAAGGACATCCTGCCGCAAATCTATGAGGCTTATGGAACCCCAAACAAAGCAAACAATAAAAATACACACCAAGCAGCCAAGTTGCTGAAAAATCAAAGAAAAAGAGAATCTCTTGAAGACAGCTGGGGGGGCTGGGGTGGGGAATTATTTTTGTAAGAGCAAAAATAAGAAAAACAGTACAATCTCATCTAAACTATTCAAACTAGGAGACAATGGAATGATATCTATAAAATACTGATATGGTGCTTTAAAATGTTTTTTGTTTTTTTTTTTTAAACCATCAACCCAGAATTTTTTATCCAGTGAAAATATCTTTCAATAGTTAGGGTGAAGTAAAGAATTTTTCAAACAAATAAAAGCTGAGAGAATTCACTGACAGCAAATCTGTTACGCAAAAAAAAAAAATGCTCACAATAGTTTTTCAGGCAAAAGGAGTACAATACTAAATAAAATTTGTACCTACCCAAAAATGAACACTGAAAATGACAAAAATGATAGTAAATATTAAAAAGTTTTCCTCCTATGTTTAAAGATAATTAACTGTCTAAAGTAAAAAGAACAATATATTGTGGGGTTTCTAACCTATGTAAAAATAAAATGTATGACAATAACAGCACAAGGTATAAGAAGAATTAGAAGTATACAGTTGTAAGGTTATTAAACTGTATGTGATGTGACATAATATTTGAAGGTAAACTGTGATAAGTTAAAGATGTATACTGCAAACCACAGGGCAACCACTAAAAAATTAAAAAGAGGTACAGCTAATAAGCCAATAATGGGAATACATGGGAAAAATAAAGATTACCCAATTTTTCCAAAAGAAATCAGAAAAAGATGGAAGGAATAAAGAAGAGTTCAGAAAAATCAGAAGACAACAAGATTTCAAGCCAAGCCAAACTCAACCAAAGTCACTTTAAATACATATGGTCTAAATCTCCCACTTAAAAGGTATAGATAGTCACAGATTGGATAAAAAAGCAAAACCCGACTATGCTATCTACAAATAACGCACCTTGTATATAAGTTTATTCAGAATAAAAATGAAGGAATGGTAGAAGATGTATTATGCAAACACTAATCAAAGGAAATTTGTGTCTATATGGTCAGACATAGTAGACACAGAACAAGCAGTATTACCAGGGATAAAGTAGGACATTATACAATGTTAAGACATAACAATCCTAAATAGACCTTCAATATTTACAAAATAAAAACTGACAGAGCTAGAAAGATTGGCACATTCAATTATAGAATAGGTGCTTATTTAATGTAAACTTAGCCTTTGTGTCAGGCACAGTGAATATAAACAGATTTACGAAGGCCTTGCTTTCACTGAGTTTCTATTTCCATGAGGAAGAAAAGAGTAGTAAACAGAATAAAAGCTTCAATACATTCTTTTACAGGGTTCTATGGAAGCACAGAGAAGATATATGTCTTCTGGAGGAAGAGATGAAGGAAAAAGGAGAAACGTGGTTTACATAAAACTTCACAGATTTAAACATTCATGTCCATGATAAACATAAGTATAGTCACCTATAAATTATGAATACATAGTGAGATTTATACAGTAAAATTAAAGTGCTTTTTCTAGCTCACCTATAATCTAAGCTAACTCTTATTTAATAGAGTAATAGTTCTTTTTTTTCTTTTTAAAGATTTTTGTTTGACAGAGACACAGCGAGAGAGGGAACACAAGCAGGGAGAGTAGGAGGGGGAGAAGCAGGCTTCCCACGGAGCGGGGAGCCCAATGTGGGGCTCGATCCCAGGACCCTGGGATCATGACCTGAGCTGAAGGCAGACGCTTAACAACTGAGCCACCCAGGCACCCCAAGAGAGTAACAGTTCTTAAAATACTAATAACATATATTACATAATCATTTTTGAGGCATCTCAAAACCTGTGACCAAATTAGCATTAATTCTCCTGTCTTTATTTATCAAACTTTTGTGGGGTTACCTATGATTCTTCATAAACTTGAGCTAGGTTTTGGGAATACAAAAATAACTGATTCATAGTCATGGAGAAAAAAGTATGAAGGAAAATATTTAAGCAGTAAACAATTATGTTTTTAGAATATAATGGAAGCACAAATAAAGAAATTAGTTTTATATGAAAGGGTTAGAAAAAGGTTCATGGTCATGTTTTCCAGAATGTCTTTCAAGACATCTATTATGTGTGTAAAAAGAAAGAAAATGTGTACTCTTGTGTTTAGATCCTGATTCCCTTATTAACTCTACTGAGGAAAATTTATGTAAAATAAACTACATAGATTTAAAATGTATAACTGATGAGTTTTGACAGTTCTGTATACCCTAGAAACCACCAATACAACCCAATTCCACAAATCTCTTTGCAAGCCATCTCTCCCTCCACCTCTGGCCCCAGACAACCAATGTTTTCTGTCACTATAGATTATTTTGCACTGTGTGTGTGTGTGTGTGTGTGTGTGTGTGTACACACATTAGATATAAATATGTATATTATATATATAGATTAATGCAGCATGTATTCTTTCAGGTCTAACACTCTTAGCTCAGCTTAATGATTTGGAGATTCATCCATAGTATCAGGTATGCAAGTGGTTTACTCTTTACTGCTAAAGAGTATTCCACCGTATGGATAGATCACTAATTTTTTTTTTAAAGATTTTATTCTGTATCACTATTTTTTTACTACATTTACCTATACTGATAGACATTTGGGTTGTTTCTAGTTTGAGACTACTGTGAATATAGCAGCACTGAATGATGAACTGAATGCTGAGTTGGGTAAATACCCAGGAATGGAACATCTGAATCATATGGTAGGTATTGGTTTATGAGTGTATCACTACTGAACACTATTATTTAAAAGAAGAATGTGATGGGCACCTGGGTGGCTCAGATGGTTAAGCGTCTGCCTTCAGCTCAGGTCATGATCCCAGGGTACTGGGATCGAGTCCTGCATTGGGCTCCCTGCCCCTTGGGAAGCCTGCTTCTCCCTCTGCCTCCCTCTCTCTTTCTCTTTCTCTCTCTGTCTGTCTCTCATGAATAAATAAATAAAATCTTAAAAAAAAAAAAGAATGTGATGTGCCACTGAAAACTTTTGAGAAATTTTCAAATACTGTAAAAACTGAAAATCTTAAAAGACAATTAAGTATTCATGAGCATATAAGAGACACTTTAAGTGCTCATCAAACTGAAGTGAAACTTTAGCTGCTTCATAACTAGTTAAGCATAGGGCTTCTCCTTCTCCAAAATCAATTTGGCCACTACAGAGAAGCATCAGTGCCATTCTACAAAACTGCTTTTAATGTATAACTTTTCCAATTAATTTTATAATAAATAAACATCCAAATCACAAAATGAGAAATGAGGGTTAAAAGAAATAAGGGTTGATAAGAAAAAACTCTAGAAATGATAGAAATTATGTCACAACAATTCAGAAATCTGAAGAAGAAAAATACAATCAGATCTTCATGCAAGAATGATAGCATTGCTCCCGCTCTCAAAAAGTATTAAATATTTTCACCTGGAGGTTTGTCAGTCAGTCAATTTTAACATCAAATTACTTTTTAAAAAATGGCCTGTGATTTTCATTCAGTTATGGCTTCCTGCAATATATACCGATCTGGAAAAAATGACTTGGCATATCTCCATTTCTTTCTTTTCTATAGCACTATATAATACTGACATGCTCTAATAAAGGTTAGGTGATACAAATGACATATATTATATACTTATTAACTCACCTATACTATATTATGTGGAATAAAGAGGAAAAACACAACCATCACCTGGTATTCACTCAAATGACAAACTGTCCAACTGAAAGAAATTGTTTCTGTTCTTTCATCTTCTTATCACTGCTTATTTTAAGGTTTTTCAGGTCACTGAGGAACTTTTTTTGCTGCTTATTTGACATATTACTAAGGTTTTGCTGCGTATAACCTCAATTTATTTCATTTAAAGCACAGTATCAGAAAAAATTTTATGCTAGTGAGCTACTACTAAATGGAAAAGTTCACTTTACAATGCCAATAAATCACATTTAAAAGGGTGTATCAATCAGTAAAAGCTGGACAAAACTGAATTTAAAATATTTGTTAAAAATATGTAAGATGTGTATAAATTCCTTTCTATCATTCTTCATCCCAGGAATGGAAGAATTTATTCAAGACATTAAAGGCAGTATAATTTTAATTTTTACCATCTATATACCTGTATCCAAAGGAATAGTACAAAGCAATAGATATTTATCTGAAAATTTGAAAGGTATACCTATGTTTGTCTAATTGGTTTATCGAGAATAAAACTCTCAGACTGTTATCTGGCTTTCCTTAGTTTTACTAAGAATCCTGATCAAATCACAAGGTCTTTTATTTCCCAGTGAATAAACAGGGAAGTATTTCAGACTCCTCTACATTTATAGAAAAGGACAAAAATAAAGGATCAAATATGATAATAAAGCATGTTTATACACACATAATACTTTTTATATAATGTTTTCAAATTTGGGAAAACTAAAGAGCTTTTCCTTCATCATTTGGTTCTGCTCCATCCTCTTTCAATTAGGTAGTTTATTTTTTGTGATTTATAAGAGATTAAACAAAATGTTGGTTTAGGATTAGCTTTTCACAAAAGTCTCAGAACATATTCCTAAATCTGCAGTTCTAAGAGCTGAACCATTAATATTAAAGCATAAATGTATTTAATGAAGTATGTATTTATGAAAGTGATAACTTCCTCAAATACAGTGCTTAACACAATGAACCATAAATTTGGATTTTAGTTCAGCACTATCCTAAAAAGTCACTTGAATTCTCAGGCCTCAGTTTCCTTATCTGTAAAATTTGGAATGAGTGGATTAGAAGACTTAATTCTAAAAGTCTCCTCTATTTAAAAAATTATTATCTAAAAAATTATGAATTCTAGGTGTCTTTATTCCCTAAGCTTTCCAATTTCTCATGGTCCCTTGAATCTATACCACCTACTGAAGTATAATCTGAATATCTTGCTAAATGCAAGAAATCATTTAAACTTTTTGGGTGTTTATCCCCAAAATGTATACAAATAAAGATCTAGAAATAGCCCACCTGTCATTTCCTCTTGCATATCTCTATTAAGAACTCAGACTTATTACTGCCCCCAGAAAAGCAAAACAGGCAGCAATAACAAAAGTCAGAAAAACATAACAAAAAATCTCTGTTCTTTCCTATATCAGTAAACTGCCCTAACCTCTGTCCAGCTACTCAAGCCCCAAGTCTAGAAATTACTTTGATTTCTCTTACTCTCACTCCTGTAAATACTTCTCGAATTCTGCTGCCCTCCATCAGCGTCGCTACCATAACCCTAACCCAAGTCACTATTATCTCTTGCCTGGACTACTACAAAAGTCTTATAATTGGTCTCTATGCTTCCATTTTAATTCCCAACTTCCATTCTTCTCAACCCACTTTCCATGCAGCTCCAAGAGTGATGTTTTAAAATCTGAATCAGATCCCCTTTCATAAATTCCTATTACCTTAGAATGACCCACAAGGTTCTCTATGATCTATGTCTTGCTTATTTCTTCCATGTTTTTGTAGAATACTCTTTCTGTACACAGCATCTCCTTTATCTTGATCTCTTTTCTATTCTTTAAACATACAAAGTTCTTTCCTCACCCAGGGCTTTGCAATTGCTCTACTTCTAAAGGAATATTCTTCCCCTTCTCTTTAAATAGTTCATTCTCATTTTTCAGACCTCAGTTCAAATAACATCCTCAGAGACAACTTTCTTCACCTTCTGATACTCTCCATTACATCATCTTTATTCCCTAGATATCAATGACCACAATCTGTAAATATCTTCTTTTTGTAGTGTTTATTACTTATTTCCTTCTGTGCAAGCCCCACAAGGATAGGGACTTCTTGCTCTTATTTTCTCCTATAATCCCCATTACTGGCACAGTGTCCTGAATACAGTGGGCTCAAGCAATATTTGTTGATTAAAGTACCTGGTGCATATATATACATGAAAAAATACAAATATACAGAATGAGAATTTCCAGAGATTTACTCATCATCACTATTGGAATAAAAACACTCAAATCATATGACCCATGGTATAAGTACTGAGACTTTGTACAGGAAGGAACATAAATACATATCTTCAATGACATAAAGGCATATTTCTAATTCTAATATTGCTTAGTAGAAATACATTTTTTCCTATGTCAAATAGAAGGCTGATTAAAAGAACGGTTCAACAGGTTAAATCTTTGTTAGTTTATTCAAATATGTTTTAAACATTCAAATGAAAAATGTGAACCCATCAATATCTTTTCTTAAATTTAAAAAGCAACTTATAAATGAACCAGGTGCAGATAAAATGCATGAAAGATTACATATAAAAGTAAAAGCTATAAATATTACATCAGTGAAATTACAAAAATGAGTCATGAAGAAAAAACCACGATTGTTAAATACTCACACATCAAAAAAGAAGCATAAAGCTTGCAATTTTGTGGCATAGTACTATATTCAAGGTTTAAAAATTTTGTCTTTATGCAGGAAAATTTCAAATATATTTATATATTTACATGTATAATGCAGGATCAGGAAGAAAGCACTAGTTCCACAGATGCAGTTTAGAATTAGGTCACAACATGGCATTTGATGGACACAGCTTCGGTGTGCCTGATGATACTTGTATTAATTTCTACAGCTCAACAGATTTCTCACATTAGTCAAAACTGCTTGATAATTCTTTTTTCAAAAGGTCTTTATACAACAGAGCATCCATAAATCACCATATATTTGTTCAAGAAATTGCTGAAATTACTCCCTTTATTTTTATATTTCTATATTATCATTTTACTAGTGAAAGGCTGAGTATCTGGAGATTATAAGCAAATTATAAAATAATTTATTAATAACATGCCCCATGGCTCCGATTCTGAACTCAATTACTTCCATAATATGACTTCTGAACAGCCTTCAAATTATAATGTAAATAATTTATTGTTCCACTTTGTAAGTCCAAACTGCTCAAGATCAAAATTAAATTTTATTCCAATTATTTTACATATAAAAGAGGCTTTTGTATCAAACTATCTCATACTTAAAAGTAATTATGCTAGATTATGGAAATGTATGTGTATGTGTGCACATATGTATTTACAGTTATGATTTAAAATTTAACTTTAACTGATAACAGCATAGTTTCTCAAAAGGTAAAAACATTTATTCCACCCAGCAAGAAGAACTTGAATTATTCACCTTCAAATGGTATTTCTCTTTTATATTCCCTCACAGCCAAAGGAAATATCCACAACATGTAGCAGGGACAACTGATTAAAAACAAAGTTCTCAGTACTTCAGCTCAGTTACAAAGAAGAAAAATAGAAAAATCAGACCACAATTAAGAAGAGCAGAGGATAATATGCGTTAACAGGGTTTCTACAAGCTGACTGAAAATTTTATGTTTAATGTAGCTAAACTTTAACTTCATCTTTAACAGGTGAAATTAGGGTAGTAAAGGTTAAGGGGGGAAAAGATTTAAGCAAAAACAAACAAAAATCTTATTGGAAGATTTTTATAAAGAAGAACTTTATAAATTAGACTTTCCCCACCCTATCTAAGTCTTGTTATTCAGGAAAGGAAAATTCCAAAGGTCATTCAGGCTTTGATTCAGAGACTAGGAGGGAACCTGGTATCCAAGGGACAAAAAAATTAATTTGGCAACCCTATGATAGGACTTCTTATTGAACTCAAGATAAATCATGTAATATTTTTGCCATGTGCAAACTTCCTCACATGCTGTCTCCACCTTCATACCTATAAAACTGGTAAACTACTGGAAAACAATTATTCCATCTCTTTTTAACAAGATAGTCACATTTTTATAACATAGTAGCTGGAAACTAATGAAGTACTGGAAAAAAAGCAGCTATGAACTGTGTTCTTTGCCCTACAATCTTTATTAAGGTAAAAATTTACAGTATCTTAGATTTTTAAATACCATTTTAATAAACAAGAGGGATTTGAATGTGACAAGTATAAAAATGGAAAGATCATAATTCCTCAAAGTGTGAGCCATCTGAAGGGTTACTTAAGTAACCATTTCTTAAACCTAGTACACTACTTTGCAAGAACCAAACTGATAATAAGCAATCTAATCTTACTTCGTATTTTCATTTCATTCTCTCTGCTCTAGTCAGTATTTACTACATCCCACCTGGCCTACTATAATGGCTTCCTCTTCTCTGCCTCACTTCTCTTCCCACTCTGATACAAAATACATGCTTCTATGAAGCTGGAATACCAATTTCAAGTTTTTTCCATGTTTCTTTCCTGTCTACACATCAAAGTACAAAATAACTTTTTAGCCCTACACACATCTTAAGTGCACAACACAAATTAACAAACAGACGCAGAAATCAAGATCTCTAACCACAGTAAACCTCCACTACCATTTGGTTATTTAAACAATTTGATCTTCATGACTATTGATAACATGCCCCAGAGCCCCAGTTCTGAACTTTCCCCCCACACCACAAGTTTCCTACTGTTACCTTGCTGCTGACTTTCATTAACAGACGGGTGTGACTTGCACTTTACTGGGAGGATGGGAGGCCATGCTAGAAAACACTCTTCTGACTGTCCTCTTTACTATCTTAACTCTTTTTTATACCTTCACCTATCTTCTGACAGTTGAAGGCAGAAACGTCCTTTTCTGTTCTAATACCAACCCTGTTTACTTGGGCTCATGACTTCATTTCTTTTTTCATCTACGATCTTTACCAATTCTTCCCTCGAAGAAATTTACTCTGTGCTTGTCCACAGGGTCCTAGCCTAACGAATACGTTCCTGTCTCACTACTCTGTATCACTCTCACAGTACTGCCCTCCCCTCAAACTACTCGTCTCTTCTTTTCTCATTAAACTTCTAGAAAGTTAATACTCTCCCTTCATTTCCTCATTCCTTACCAGAGCCCTTGCAATTTGACTTCCCTCTCCACAAGACTCAACTTAAAGATGTTTTTTAAAACATGAATGTCTCTTTATCCAATCATCAAAATTCAGTATTTTTTTTCTTGGCAGTACTTGACACTGTTTACCACCCAACTCTGGAATCCATGACAATAAACCTACTTTCCTCGAATCTTTCAGTACTTCTTCACAAGCTCCTTCATTTCGTCTACACCCTAAATGTGTCTCTTTTCCTTTTAAACGTTTCTTCTATTCTCATGAGTCAACGATGATCACTCGTTAAGTGCACGAATCCTAAAGCTCTGTCACAGGAATGTGACAAGAGCACTTTAAGTTCAACACACCTCCAAACACATTTCCATGGTTAGTGTTAATCCTGATTCAAATTCTGGACTCATAGGCTCCTTCTTTCTTCTTATCTGATATCTTCTTGGGTTCCATACACACCCTCTTCCTTCCTGTTCCATCATTTGTTCCTCAAGCTTAAAAAGAAAAACTAGCCTTCTTACTGGTTATTCTTCATCTAGTCCACCGCCCAATGTTTTTTAAGCAGGAATGTGCATCAGAATAATTTAGGAAGCTTTTGCAAAATATACATGACACACTGGATTCTAGCCTTGGATATTGATTTACTGGTTCTAGCATATGGCTAAGAAAATGTATTTTGAAAAGGTTCCCCAAGTGTTTCAGATGCATACTTCTTGTTAAGAATGACTGCCTATCTTACAACGTACACTTCTTTCAAATTAACTTTGTCTATGGTATCAATTTGAGCATTTCATTCTTTTGCTGAAATACCTTCAATAGCTCCCCGTTATATAAGCCCTTCCCCAATCTGGGCTCCAGACACATCTCTCCATTATGTTATCTACCTTTTAAAATGCTTTTCTGTACTCCTGAAAAATCCTTTTCCGTCTCTCCACAGGTCCAAATCCTATACAGATTAAATGCTTTCTTCTTCATGGATACCACTAGAAGAGCTCAAACACAAATACGCTCCCTCCTAGACCTATGTTATAGAACCTTTCACAGCATTTGTTAAATAGTGCCTTGTTTTTTTAACATTGACATACATACTTCATTACCTTCATACATTACAACCTCTTTAAATATCAGAGACACACTTGGACAATTAAACAGAAGTGATTATCACCAAAAGCATTTTCCCCCTCACATCATTTGCATTAGTTTTCTAGAACAAGGGTAAATTATAAACTACTTAAAGGCTGATACTGACTTATAAGAAATCTCACCTGAAGTAGAGGCTTGTGCACCAACACAGAAATTCTCATGAGACTAACCTATCACTATAGGTTGCATAGAAGGCGGAAGCTAGTAAAGTTATTACTGTTCATTACCTGTTCTGATCAAAGTCCTGAGAGTATAAATTCCCTCTCCCTAAATCTTATTTTGGGACTGTCAATTTTTTGATTTTTTTTCCCCGAAAGTCAAATTGGAAGGGAGAAAAAACACTAGCGGCAACTATATCTTCCATTTTAATTGCACACACCCGGTTAAAAAAATTATTGTTGTAGGTCATACTTTAAAATTTTGTGTGTGTGTGTTTATGTATGTAAGTGTGTATTTACATATATGTGATATATATATATTTCCCCCACCCCACAAGTGGGGATGAAAGAAGCAAGGTCATTTCCCATAGAAGAGAGAGCATGTATGCCTCCTGGATAAGTGGAGTTTTCTAAACTTTTAATTTTGAAATAGAGACTCAAGGAAATTGCAAAAAAGCAGTACATAAAGCTCCCATGTACCCTACATCCAGCGCACTCTAATGGTCACATTTACACAACTCTAATAGAATATCCCAACCAGGAAACTGACACTGATACAACCTACAGATCTTATTCAGATTTCATCAGTTTTCATCTGCACTTCTCTATGTGTATGGGAATGTACACAGTTCCAAGCAATTTTATCAGATGTATAGATTCATGTAACCACCATCAATATGTGGTATTTTAAAATATTTGCTTTCATGCAAATCAGATTTTTATCAAATTGATAACAGGATTAGAAATAAAAGACAGCATATTTTTTTATCTCAGAAAATAGAACTTGGATATATTATTATACACAACACAGAAACTGAGCAGATACAATGAATACAAAGTAGAACTGCATTTTGGTTAGAAATAAATTAGAAAATAGGGGTGTCTGGGTGGCTCAGTTGTTAAGCGTCTGCCTTCAGCTCAGGTCATGATCCCAGGGTCCTGGGATTGAGCCCCTGCATCGGGCTTCCTGCTCAGCGGGAAGCTTGCTTCTCCCTCTCCCACTCTCCCTGCTTGTGTTCCTGCTCTCGCTATCTCTCTCTGTCAAATAAATAAATAAGATCTTTGAAAAAAATTAAAAAATAAATTAGAAAATATATTCAAGTCAAAACTTCAGATTTTTAAGTTGTATGCTTCAAGTTTACTAAAAAACAACACATTTGGGCTATATTGCCCAATTAAAACAAAGTTACTCAGTATTATTTCTTGGATGCTCTTGAAGATTTGGTACAAGAAACAATCATATGGAGAATATTGGGGCAATTTTTTTACAGCCATTATTGAAGATGCTGCCTCTAACACCAGCCAACATCCTTTGCATATTTTAAGAGGGATGTGTAGACAGTCATCTAGGCAACTAATGATATCCTGATGATAAATCTTTTTTAGTATTTATCTCAACAGTTTTTGTTTGATTGAAGAACTAGACTATTTCTCCTTAGCATAAAATAAAAATTACTTAGCATAACCAGTTTTTTTTTTTTTTTCCATCCTGGCTGCCAAGAAGTTCAAATTGAATTAGTGCTCATTATAGTAAATATATTATCCTTGATTCTTAGATTTATCTTTGCCCATCTTTATAAGGCTTCTGGCCTTTATATCTTTATTTTAAATATCTTGTGTACATTAGTGTATATATTACACTATGTCACAGCACACTTTTAGAAACAATAATGTATGGACTGAATGTGACCCTCCAAAATTCATATGTTAATACCCTAACCCCTGATGTGAAGGTAGTAGGAAGTAATTAGGTCATAGAGGTAGAAGCATCATAATGGGATCTGTGCCTTTATAACAGACAGAAGAGCTTGCTTCCCCTTTCTTTTCTTCTCTCTCTGTCAGGTGAGGATACAATGAGAAGGAAGCTATGAGCAAAGCAGGAAGAATGTCCTCACCAGATATTCAATCTACTGGCACCTTGATCTTGGTTGGATTTCTCAGCTTCCAGAACTATGAGAAACAAATGGTTGTTTAAGCCACCCAGTGTACGATATTTTGTTATAGCAGCCCAAGTGAAGACAAACAATCACATATAATTGCTACATATTTTCTTTGTATACTAGTTCATAATTTATATTATACATCTACAAATATACCTGATTTAATCCACACAAGTCACTTCACCAATGAGGAAACTGAAATTCTAAAGATTAAATGACAACTTAGTGAATGGTAGAACTGGAAATCTCATCAATCTGCAATATTTGCCTTCCGGGGGGGCATAGTAAAATCTCATTTATTTATAATTACATTAATTTTAAAGTACCCTATATTTCTTTTATAAGCAATGCACTATTTGCTTAATTTCTAAAAATGGCCCCAATTACTACTTCTATCATTTTTTTTATTCTGACCAAAAATCACACACTTACTGTGTGCTTGGTCAACAAGTTGTGTTCCTTCGTGCATAATAGACAGAGATGTCTTTAATGGCATGCGATTTTTTTTAGAGCTTTTAACAGTATTACAAAACATCTATTTCTAACTATATATTCAGGATATCTTTTTTTTTTAAAGATTTTATTTGTCAGAGAGAGAGAGAGGAGAGAGCGTGCACACGCATGAGCATTCACAAGAGGGGGAGCGGCAGGTAGAGGAAGAAGCTGGCTCCCCACTTGGCAAGGAGCCTGATGTGGGGGGCTCAATCCCAAGACCCTGGGATCATGACCTGAGCTGAAGGCAGATGCTTAACCAAATGAGCCACCCAGGCGTCCCTAAGATATCTTTATAACATTTTCATGTGATAATAGCTGTAATTACTGTCTCTAAAAATAGCTGTTGCTATTTTATTATTAAAATAGTTTTTTGTTCTTATATACATGATATACTTTGATAATACACCCATTCATATACAACAGATTAACTGTTAAAAGTTGAAGAATCTGATTTTTATACTTACTGGCTGATAATTCTATTTTACTCTAAAACTGAATACTATAGGGGTGCCTGGGTGGCTAGGTTGGTTAAGCATCTGCCTTCGGCTCAGGTCATGATTTCAGGGTCCTGGGATCGAGCCCCATATTGGGCTCCCTGCTCAGCAGAGAGCCTGCTTCTCCCTCTCCCTCTGCTGTTCCCCCTGCTTGCGCTCTGTCAAATAAATAAAATCTTAAAAATAAATAAATAAATAAAACTGAATACTGTAAAAGGAGTGGGGTAAATATATGAACCTGCAAAACCCTTTAATAACATAATTAAATATTTAACCTAATTTATACCATTGAAATAAACATTTATTTTAAATGCCAGACATAAATAGTTCCCTGTTAAATATAACTGCTGCAAATACACATTGCATACTTAGGCAATTTCAAAGCATGTCTGTATTATATTAATACACACTTATCTAACCAACTTATATTACAAAATATTATAGAATTATTGCTAAGTATATTTTAGCATTTGCAAGCAGAACAATGAATTCTTTATTTTTTACATAAAAATAGTTTAGCATAGTTATAATCACTAATATATATACATAGATCCAAGCATATATTTGGTATCCTTTCCAATTACACTTGAAGTCAATGAAATAAATAATATTTATTTCACTTCATAAATACTGGCTTTGGCAAGCCCGATTATCACCTCATTTTGGAATATTTGTTTATTCATCACTGAGCACAAATCCAATTTTCTTTATATCATGTAAGATGGCATATTATATAAGCTCCCTATGTGTGTATGTTTCCAATAACAGTACTAATTATATAATAAGCATTAATTTTATTTTTTGTAAACAGGCATTATTTGCTTAATTTTAATATGTATTAATTTGAATTGTATATTAATCTTTTTCTGGTATATAAAAAGGCACAAATATTTAATTTTGTCTATCATTTTCTTCCAGCCCCTACTAAATAACTTTGAACAAGTATGTCTAATATCAATTATTTCCTGACCTCAAGAAGTAACATCTGCAAACAGAGAAAACTCAGTCTCCAATCACCAATTTATCCTTACAAATTATAAATACAGCATGGGAATTTAATGTGAAGCTCTTTAGTACCATAAGACCATTTAACTACATCAGCAATTTAAAATATGCACAGCTATATAAACAAAACTAATCACTGAAAGAAGGGAATACTACAGAGATGGCCAAATAAGGAGGAAAAAAAGAACTCTTTCTTTTTAATATCACCTTTGAGAGAAATGTATAATGAAACACGCTGAAGGTATGCAATTCTGAAATTTAATACTACTTCTCTTTATTTAAAATTATATTCCCCAACGTATCCCATCACAGCTTTGCTGATTCCTTCTAAATTGAAATACAATTTTTCTCTGATCTTTGATTTAAAGGATGTCAAACTTCTTATAAAAAGAGTTACTTGGCAAAGTTCAAGGCAAAAGAGCTATTTTAAAATGTTGCTTATATCAGAAGTCTGTTTGGATACTTCGAAAGAGAAATCCATAACTGAAGTACCTTTGGTGGCTCTTCGGAAGAAAAGAAAAAAGACCAGACATTTTAAATGAAAAATGTTCTTACCCAGTGATTCTTTCATCTCTATATGCAAGAGAGAGACTGGGATTCAAAAAGTTCATCAGCAACAAAGCCTCACTCTGACCCATTTAGCAGTTATATCAGCCTGCTACCTGAGGTTATGTAAGAGTTTCCTTCCATTTGGAAGAGTTCCTAAAATGGGTACTGTCAAAGCCGGTAAAACTGAAATCTGACCTACTTTTTTCAAAAGATTTCCATGGATTTTATGGCAAGTGTAATTCCTTTTACAATTGGAACTCTCCTCCTTTCAAATAAACTGTGTTAACTGAAATATGCTAGCAACTGCTTTACTTTTTAAGGGTTAAAATATAAATCCATAAAATACATACATATTACTCAAATTTCTATCTCTAATAGTGAATGCCTTCTGGTGCTTTTTGCATACATTGGCTTTCGTATCTATTGTAAGCCCAGTATCATTGTGAATAAACCCACGTTAAAAAATTCTCCATTGGGAGTACATCATAAAATATAAGTAAACTAATTAGTCTGACACGAAAGTTTGATAAAACACAAATGTGAATTTTAAAACATATGTTACTAAAAAGATTCCTTGTATTTATAAAGCTGTCATGTGGAGTTTTCAATCTTTTAAGAATGAAGCATTACATTCTTGAGAGTGAAGAAGGTTAATTAAAATAGAAGCTATTAATACTTTTTAAAAAGAGAAATCTAATTTCTGGGTTCTTTCAAACTCCCAATTGTCAAAAAATATAATGAGAAATGCATTTCAAGTAAATTCAAAAATCAACCACACAGCATTATCATTTACAGATATAAAATATCATTCTTATAATTCAAATAAAAGTGCTATACTTTCCCTACAATTATTCTGAAAAAATCACTGAGAAGTTCACAGAGATTTAATTTCAAATGAAAGGATAAGAAAGTATACAGGCTTATGGAAATTATATGCACAAGACAGCATGGCACAACGAACATATTTTTCACATGACTTACAATAATAAATCATTCCTTCTATTTATTCATTCTTAAGACTACTAACTTCATTTTCCTTAAACAAGGTTTACAAGTATAGAAAATGGCCTGTATTTGCTATGCTTAATTTTCTACTTAACTATAAATTACATTGAATTAAGTGAAAATGAAGTGGTTATAAATATTTATAAATAAATAAAACAAAAAATTTAATTTCATAGCCTAAAGCATATCCACAGACTTTATACTGTATACCTCATAAGAACAGAGCAAATAGATATGATAGACACTCTAATAATGGACTTTAGTTTCATCAAAATGATAATCTTATTAACTACACATTTATTACCCTAACTTCAAGGTTCCTTAGAGAACACAGGAAATAAATTACTCTGTGCCCATAAAAATATGAGACAAGAGATCAGTATGAGTGTTTCTTGTACCGTGCCAAAATTAAGGGAAAGTCCAGGAAAAAAGTACTCAAAACAGTTATTTCCTGTGGTTAAACAATGCATAATTTAAGAATAATTAAACAGAACCAGGATTAAAGAATACTTATGATAGACTTAAGTTCTAGTAATATACACAGAAGGGAAGAATAAACATAGTAATGATCAACGCTCTCCAAATACATGCCATCAATCTTTGACTATAACTCTGCAGAGGCTTTTTTAGTATATATGGTTAAAATTAATCATATAAAATACACCTTAAATGGCTCACTCTGGAAAGCTAATATTATAATAAGCCATGATGTTTAAAAAAATCCTATATAAAAATGCAAAGTTATAAACATAAAGTACCAGAAGTTTCTAAATAAAGCTAATATCCTAGGATAAAAGGCACAGGAATGAAGGAACAGTAGATAAATTTATAACCAGTATTGGGGACTAGAAGCTATAAGCTAAAATTCATATTAAGACATCCACATCCTCAGATATAATATATAATGTTCCAGAAAAAGTAAGGAAAGAAGAATAAATGAGGCTGGCCTTACCATCAATGCTACAAATTATAACTGAGAAGTTGTAGTTTCAGTCTTTTTTCTACTTCTTTCTTTTATCATAAGTATGTTCATGACCTTATTTTCTATCTGGCTTACATGCAAAAATCACTTTTTGAAGCACTGCCTATTATCAAAGAGATACGTCTTTTGTGCATGAAATCAATGGGGAAAATAAACAGTAAGAGTTATCCTAGTTAAATAATAGAACTAAATTCCTAGGAGATTTTAAAGGTAAATGTTAAAGTATGTGTTTCTGGCTCAGAAAATGTAAATCTAAGGAAAATCCAGGATAAGGCTAATTAAACTGAATATACTCAAGATTTTTTTGTATTTTATTTACATAAATGTGGAGAGGAGAAGTAGAAAATTTTGTAATATACCCATACCCAAGTTCTTGCTTTCTCTCTATCTGGCAGAGCAGTGTATTATAGAAGGTCGTGAGGATGACAGTGTGACATTATGACAAATAGGAATGGAGTCAATGCAAATGCAGTGGGCCAATGTGGCTTTTGAGAAGATGATGGTTTTTATGAATGGATATACTGAATTGCAAGTAATTAAAAATTTATTTGGACAGGCTTAGATACTTGAAAAAACTGTGTTCATAAGCATTCTCATTCAGAGACAGAAGTTCAATAAAATCTAACTGAAAAGATATGTATTTTTTCTAAAACTAAAAGCCCCAATTTCTTAGAAACTGACTTACTTTCCTCCAAAAGTATTATTTGTGATAGCAGAGGAAAATAATTCATTTCCTTAACTTCATAGTTAAGAATGCTATGACCCAAATTTCTACTGGTTCTGCTGAGTAAGCAGAGCTAAGTCATATTGGCCCATGTTAGTGCCTTAGTCTAAAAAAGTGCTAACACTAAAAAGTGAAATTGGTCTCAAAACCATACTTCTTAAAAAAAAGTTTTTAAGTGTATCATTGATATTTCAACACTTACGGCTATCGTAACATATGTTTCCTAGAGCCCTGCCCGTTTGAAGTAGCACTTCCTGGTCTTTGCTAGTTAGCAGCTGCACCAGTGGTGAAATCAATCCAGCATCCACACACGGAATACGCATAAATTCTGAAAATAAGAGACATAGGTAATTAAAAATCTAAAAATTCACAATTTATATAATCATGTCCTTTAATAAAATACCTACCTACTATTAAAAGGTTTAAGATGGCTTACCATTTGAAGAGTACATTCTGTTCAAAAGTACCATTATAACTCTACTAAATACTTAGTGAAATAAGTACACAAAATGAGTGGGGTCATATTTTTCTTTGTTGACAGTCTTTGTCATAAACCCAAAAGATTTTTAATTAACTTTCATTATACCTAATTGATCACTATCTTCTCATAGTAATGAAAATGCTTGGGAAGCAATATATGGTGACAAAACACTGGCAATGTTCTTTCCATGAGTGTGATAATTAAAGTACTACAGTTATAAACTAAGCCATCAAATTGTGCAAATTTTCACATGTTCTCGCTCTTCTTTCACTATATGTTCTCTAAAAAGACAAAATATTTTTTAAAGTTTCAAGTGTATCATTACAAATAATAGGTCCTTTTCAGTGGCTAAGACCTAGTAAAATCATCTATTCCTTAATTCCTACTCTTTACTTTTATGCATCACTCACATCTGCTGTGAGTGATGTCACACATTCATAGGTCTCAAGTACCAAATGTTAAGTTTTCTTATACTTCGAACTCATTTTAGTTCTATAGTAAACCTTTCTCAAATTTATTGTCCCCCAATGATACCATCATAGTCATGATGATTAGACATAAACTTCTTTACAGTGTCTCATAATGGACTACTACAAAATTGAAGGATAATAATGATATCCAATTAATGAAAGTTCTCTAAATAATCAATATGAGAACTATCATTCTGGACATCATGACTTACTGCAGGATGTACTAGTCAAGGCACTTAGTCAACACAGACCTAATTCCTCAACCTATAACCCATCCTACTAAATAAAAAAATCATTGTCTTTTCACTATTACTTTCAAGGCAGTCTACTCCTTAGTTTGTTCCACAAGTGCCATCATCAGAAATCCTCCCTCTCTTTTTTTCTTCATTTTCAAATTCCTAAAGCACATCATATAGGGCTGTTATGTGAGCTGTTACCTCTGAAACAACTTTGTTTCCCCATGACATAGCTATGAATCACAGAGGTATTCCTCTCTACCTAAACAAAGGACTGCATTCCTATTACATCTCTTACTTACTTACCATTGTATTATTGAAAACTCTCTGTAATTTAAACTTCTAAGATTTAAGAAGTACTTCTTACTTCTAAAGTTAATCTTCAAGTCTACTGTTGATGTTTGTTTGTTTGTTTGTTTGAACTCCCTATTGGGAGTTTTCCCTATTGGGAAAACGAATTATGCTGTATATACTTTCAGGAATTCAATGACCATCTTCTATAGGGGATGACACATCAATCTACATGTCTACCTCTTAACTTAATGATCACTTTAGGATCTTTATATATTTCAAATCTTAAAGTAACATGTCACCAACTCAAATTAATCAATTTAAAGATGGATATTCATTATCTTTTCTACCTTTCCCTATGCCTAGTTTCCAACAATGAAGTAACTACTAAAATAAGAAATTTAGGAATAGTCTGATTTGCACTCTTATTTCATAAATGGAAGCTGTTGTTATATTTTATTGTTTTGCTTGTTTGGTTTGTTGTTGCTATTTTTCATGCGATGGCAACACTGATGAGGTACTATTTTTCTTTGCTTTGATGCTCTAATGGTCTATATGATACCAACACATCTTTCAAAATTCTGATGGTACAATCAATAGCTCCAGTTATTCTTGAAAGGATAGAGAATAAATAATTACAGAAAAATTGCAGAATCAAATAAAACTGTTCTGAACTGTTTTTTTTATACAAAAGCATACAAACACCATATTATAGGTCAATTGTGCCTCAATTTTTTTAAAAAAGCACATAAAAATAAAATAAAACTAATATATTCCTCAGCTTTCAATGTAAAGGCAATACTGCCAGTCCCTGGCAAAAGTAAACTCCCTTCTAAAACTTCTGCTTTTCAGTCAGTTTGCTTTTTAACTGAGGAGTGCAGCCCTCTTTAGCTAGTTGTTTTTTTTTTTAAGATTTTATTTATTTGACAGAGAAAGACACAGCAAGAGAGGGAACACAAGCAGGGGGAGTGGGAGAGGGGGAAGCAGACTTCTTGTGGAGCAGGGAGCCTGATGCGGGTAAGCAGGACCCTGGGATCCCAGGACCCTGGGATCATGACCTGAGCCAAAGGCAGACGCTTAACGACGGAGCCACCCAGGCACCCTTTAGCTAGTTTTAAAGACATAAAGTTTAAAGACATAAAGTTACCTACTTTACATGGATAGATGTAAAAATATACCATGAACTTATAAGGAATATGTTTAAAATATATTTCATTATATATTATTTATTTATATATATTATATATATAATATTATAGAGGCTACAGAATGAATGGCTGTGACAGTCATCCTTGTCCAAAGGGATTCCCACTACCCACATCCTTAGTTCATATTACATAAGCCTGTTACCTGATCATAGCTGGTTAGACTCTGACTCGAGTCCAGACTATATACAGGCTGGCCAATAGCCTATCAGATGTTCTAGTTCAAAAAATCTGCTAAACAGGACAACAGCAATGAACTTAAAAAAAAAAAAAAACAGATCCTCTCCTGGTAATTTGAACTCCAGAGAACCGAAAAGTTCCTGGGGAATGAGGGAAGGACTGTCAGGCTAAGGCTCAAAGTAAGATATATACAGAATGATAGTGAGTGAAGAATCCATAGTCAGTGGAAGCCATTATGCAACAGAAGGCAGAAACCACTAAGTATTTGTATGCTTCTATGTGTGTCTATACAAGATAAAATTCATTTTGTTTTTTTGCATAATGTGTGGACTTCAATATAGAAATTCAATATAGAAGTTCAAGGAATAGGCATTGCTCTATCTCAATATCAACCCAAATTCATTAACATAAAGTTGATTTCTACTGAAGAGTATTTTTTTTTCCTTTGTAGTGAAACACTCAATAAATGCTTGACAGACTATTTCTATTTCTTTCTGAATCCAGTATTCCTTTCTTTTTTGCTTTTACTTTCCCAAACCTACTTCAGCATCATCATGAAGTACAGCACTGTGATGAAAATCATAAAATAGTTTTCTTTTTATAAAATCTACTTTTTATAATCTGCTTATCAAATATTAAAAGCCTTACATATACATACTTTCCCCATTTTCAGCTGCCTGAAGGAACCAAATCTATTTTATTAAAACTTTTTTAACTCTATAAGCCAAATAAAAACATTTGAGTGTTAGAGTCTACCTTAATGTTAGACTAAATAGTAATGTATATTCAGTTTGAATTTTCTCTAATAAGCTTCCTATAATTATTAACTCTTAACTTTTTATGTTTTTGTTTAGAAGAACAAGGACAACTATGAGGCATGAATACATAAGAACCAGTGACTTTTATACACAGGTTGCTGAATTGACATTTTTCATTTATACTGTATTGCCTTTTGTTAAAAAATAAAAGTTAATACTGGTAACTGTAACTAATTCTTACAAAATGACTGAGGTTAAGCTTCCAACACTGCAATATCAAGGTATACTTAAAGCTAGCTACCTGACAACCTGGTGAATTTCTCTGGTTGGTGGGGATAGTATCAATTTTATTCAACAACTTTTCTAGAGCATACATATATTTAATACTAAAATAAACATATCCTTGTTATGGAGTAGACGGCAAAATTAAAACAAATAAATTTACAAGACAAAGCAGGAGACTTCCATGTTTCTAGTGGTGGCCTCTCTAGTTCATCCTGGGTGTACACTTAAACTTTTGTTCAGAGCATTCAAGGGGAAAAGTTTGATAAACACTTTTACAATCTGATAAAGCACAGATGGAGGGGAAAAGGCATAATATCGATCCAAATTACTGATTCTGTATTACTTTAGACTGCGATTTGGTTCTCAAGCTTTATAGGCATGAGAATCACCTGGAAGACTTGTTAAAACAGACGGCAGGCCCCAGTCCTAGAGTTCCTGATTCAGTAGGTCTAAGTGGCAGGATCCAAGAATTTGTATCCTAATCAGTTCTTAGTGAATCTGATGCTGATGGTCCAAGGCAGGCAACTATTGTTTTGGAGGACTAGTTGAAGAGATACAAAGTAGTTCATCTTTTGTTTGCTTTTTACACATTTTAACTTCATTTATAAGCCTAATCTTTCAGGTCATACGCTGCTATCCTGCATTCAGACCACTAGTACACTTTCTACTTCTTTCATAAAATCTCATTTACTGAAGAGAAGTAAAGCAGAAGCGACAAGGCGAAGCATAAATTCCAACTATTATCACGTAAGTGTTTGAATCCCAGCTTTACCACCTACTAGCTGTAAAGATAGGCAAGATATTTAACCTGTTTTCTCATGTGCATAAAATAATCCTATCTCATATGGGCTTGTTATAAGAATTTGAATGTACATAACACCCGGCACAATGTAGGCACATTAACAGCAGCACCTAGTTTTAGGAAGTTATTATTATTATACCTTGAGAGTACAATTCTGAAAAGAAGAAACTATTCATAGATACTTCCTATCTTGCTTATTTTTCCTTTGCCTCATATCAGTCTTAAGTATATTATACAGGGGAATGCTTTATTTAAAGGTATTGTAACCTTTTACTATAATTTATGCTTATAGCTATGCTCCCACATTAAACGTGCCCAAGAAACTTCTTGCTAATCCTCTGGATTTTGAACATTAGTACACAGTCAGGTATGTTGATTTTTAGAGGGTTTTCTGGATGTGCAAGTGTAAACTTAACTATGTTTTTAGATTAACCTGAATCTAAGAAGTATATGCTAATATTTCTCCTCTGTAGTTACATAAAATGTGCAGCAGAGTGAAGATGAACAAATCAACTTCCAATCTCTTTTTAACTCTGGTTCATATAATCTTTTTTTCATTGTCAAGTTCCTAACAAGAAGACAAGCCCACTCAATGTACTCTGTTGGATCATGCTATATTTCTGAAGATATTTGTTTTTAAAAGAAGATTCTAATTCACTTTCTCAGCCAATCACTTACAAAAACAATGTGGTGATTAAGCAAGAAATAAGTATTTAAATGTATTCTACTTATTTTAATCAGTAGAGGTTAGTGATATGCCATAACAAGCCTCTGATTAGAAGCATAAATTCTAAAAATTCTATTATGTCTTTAGAACGTAGCTGTCATCCATTAGAGTGTTACTGGCAGCAACCTATACCAGGAGAATTATCATGAAACTGTGATGAAGTATTATGAGGACTGATATTAAGTAAGATCATAGAGGAATGGCAATTCATTTCACAAAAATTTACTACCCGAAATTTCTGAATCTATGTTATAGTTAGTATGTAGACTCATTCTTAAAAGGTTTTAAGAAAAAAAATTGATTTCTGGAAATCTACACTGTAATTTCCATGAAGTTAAAAATGAACCACCTAGGGGTGCCTGGGTGGCTCAGTTGGTTAAGCAACTGCCTTCAGCTCAGGTCATGATCCTGGAGTTCCAGGATCGAGTGCTGCATTGGGCTCCCTGCCCAGCGGGGAGTCTGCTTCTCCTTTTGACCCTCTTCCCTCTCATGCTCCCTGTCTCTCATTCTCTCTAAAATAAATAAATAAAATCTTTTTAAAAAAATGAACCACCCGATCTTAGAAATCAAGCTGTATTGCATCTAAGAACAGATTCAGGTAGTGGTTGGTCTAGGTTAACAAATACCATCTAGAGGGGTTCCATTCTCAAACTAGATCTGCTTCAGGAGTTCTTTGTTATCCCAAGATAATCACTGTCTATTCAGAGCAGTTCAAATCTGCTTGAAGCACACTAAATACTCCCCTACCACTAGGAATCTGACCAGTTATGACCAGCTCGAATCCAAAGCACAGCATAACGATTATATAATTACAGTAGCTTACATATGACATACAAACAATAAGAGGCCAGTTTTCATTTAACAACCAAAAAATGATTTACCAATACAGAACCTCATTGGAATTTGAAAGACATTTTGAGAACCTCTAAACAAATGAAAAAATTTCATTGCAATTTTTTTTTTTTGGTAACACACACGAACAAATTGTCTTACTGGGCCAAAAAACAACACATACTGGTACTTTACAATGCCACCTGCCATACTGATTACACAAATGAAGCCAGAATTTTAAAAATCTCTTCTCTCTAAAGTATAATATATGCAAATTGCTAAAATAAAAGTCCTAAAAATAATATCAAATTTCAAAAATCGAGGCACGTTAAAGATATTTTAAATGTGGCCTTCCCTTATGCTTAAAAACTGCTTTAAGAAGTCAGTGTTTTTCTCAAACTGAATTAAAATCACGTGCAGGGGCTCCTGGGTGGCTCAGTTGGTTGGGCGACTGCCTTCGGCTCAGGTCATGATCCTGGAGTCCTAGGATCGAGTCCCGCATCAGGCTCCCTGCTTGGCAGGGAGTCTGCTTCTCCCTCTGACCCTCCCCGCTCTTATGTGCTCTCTCTCTCTCTCATTCTCTCTCTTTCAAATAAATAAATAAAATCTTAAAAAAAAAATCACGTGCAAATATTTCTGCTAAAATACAGTTTTTCCAAAGAATCTCTCACTAGATAGAAACCATCTCTAATAGGATGGATTAGCTATTACACAATCTAAATTTTGCTGTCATTGATGTTTTTCCATAGTATTCTTACATGGAGACTTAAGAAATAAATGTGTCCCACGAAGGTGAGTGCAGGAAACAGAACATATATTCCAGCTGCACTGCTGCAGTCAAGTGCCAGGTGCCAATGTTAGTAGAATAGGTCAGACCCCCCACCTCCCTGAAAAGAAGGGGAAGTTTATCTGGGTATAATACAAACGAACATATACACTGAAAAAGGTGAGCTCTCCCGTAACAATGAAGATGAATGACTCAGTGGCAAGCTCAAGAATCCTATTACCAAAGACATCCATGACACAGGTGTGGCTTTCCTTTAACTCTACTCTGAAGGAATGGAAATGTGAATAGAATGACTATAACTATAGTCATTTTCAACAATTACATGGGAAAAAGTCAAAGAAAAGAGAAATAGAAAGAAATGGACAATGTCTAATCTACAAAATTAAAACATAAATTAATAAAACATACTGACAAGTGAGGTGTAAAACTGAAGATGTTCCCAGCAGAAAAGTTCTTGAGGAAAGCCTCACCATTTTTGGCTACTTCTGCTATGATGTTAGCTACTTTGGCTGTGCAGGAAGACTGTGGAATCAACAGACTTGCAAACAGCTGAAGTATTCCACTTCCTTGGATTTTTTCACTTGTTTCCATATCTGAAAGAGATACATACAAAGAACTTAAATGAAAATCTTCAACACTAATACTGACAACTTTATCTATATACATTTATATAAATATATGTTTATAATCTTCAGTTAAAACAAGCTGCTTTTATCTTGAGTTTTTATTTGCACAAAACACTTTATAATACAATGTTTTGTCTATCTAAAGTCAGATTATAAAGGAATCTTTTCTGAATATACCATTTGTACACCATATTTACTCTTCAATGTTAGTTCCAACCTGGTCTATTCAGACTAGGAATGCTTTTTTCCTACTTCCCCTCTGAATTCTTAATGGCAGGCAATATCATTATATATGTAATTTCTATGGTTTCCTACAATGCTATAGAAATTCTTAATGGCAATTAAATGAGCAAAAAACTCACCTATGTCATTTTATATGGAATCATACAGAGGAGACTATATAGTTCCAATGACTACTATGTTTTTCATATAACTCATTCAAATGACCACTAATGAAGAAGAGAAATAGTAAACAGCAAGCAGGCCATGGTGTTCAGAACTCTATTTGTTGATATAGAAATATGAGTCCCCTACTTCTTTCTTTCTCTTCTTAAAATACAAATAGCCTTTCTATGAAACCAAGCCACTCATGTACCTGTTATTGAAAGCATGACCTATAAAAAGACAGTAAGAACACTGGAATGATGATGGAAGTAAAGAAAAACTCAAGGAAATAAAACTTAAAATTACTATTTGATTCTAAACAATGAAGAGGAATGGCATGTATTTAGAGAGTTATAAAGCTCATTAAATCATCCAATTTAAATTTGGTCTCCTATATCCTTTACATCCTTTGGATATACATACAAATAAGAGGGAACTCTAAAGACTGCTTGTTAAGTAAATGGCACCTGTTGTGATCAACATAGAATAGGAAAATCATTTTTAATAATCTGAGAGTCTACCCCCCCAAATAATGTATTTCTTTATAGTAAGTACTGATTGTTTAGTATAGTGTTTTTCAAATTGTGGGTCCCAATCCATTAGGAACTCTGGCTTGGTGAACAAGAACCAGTAATTTCTTAAAAAGAGAAACAAAATTAACATCTGCAACAACAACAAAATAGAAAAAACTTTTGCCCATAATAAGGTAAAACAGTGCAACTTTGGTTTGAACTACGTGTATGCACGTGTACTACTCCATGTAAAATGTATTTCTAATTATAGGGTCTGGTCAAAAAAGTTAAAAACCACTGTTCTGTGCACCCCTTGACTATGCAGGATTCTGAGCTAAAGAACCTTTAACACTCTCTTAACATTATCAAAAGAAGCTAGAACTGTGAAATGATTCTGAAGAAATAGAAAGTTATATGGAAAATTATACTTCCATGGATTTATTACCTTAAAAAAAGTTATTTGCAACAGGTTATACGTGTGTGCTCACCTAAGACATTAGTACTATAGATGAAGTAACCAAGATTATCCCATTTCATCCCAGATGAAACTCCATCTATGCATTTCCTGTTGCTACCATAAGCCTAGTACATTTTCATACAGCAAATACTATTTTAGTTTCTTATATTTATGTAGTAAAATAAAAAGGAAATTTTGGAGATACTTTAAAATAACCCTATTTATTAAGTGAAGAAACAGAGCCCAGAAAAATGAAGTAAACTTTTCTAGAGTCACTAATCATACTAATCACAGAGAATAAATAACTACTTCAGATTCTGTGACACTAACAAATTGACATGCGTTTTACCTGGCATCCACTGGTTTTTTTTTTTTTTTTGAACAGAAAACTTACTTAAGCATGACTAGAGAAACCTACCCTTGTGTGTGCAGTTTCTTACTATGTTTCTCATAATTCAGATTATTACAAACATAAACTACCCATGATGGGACTTAAACACAGAAGCTGTCCTTTTGGCAGGGACAATTTTATATATTTATAAAATATAATGTGATGTTTTGCTTTTATTTTGTTTCTTGGACTAAAAAATAAGTTTTTAAGATAACACCTGAAAATCAGACACCAAATTTCCATTACTTGATTTTTTTCCCCCAAGAAGCCAAAAAGAACTGAACTCAATTTGCCATATTAAAATCCTTCCTTTTCTGACCATTGCTACCACAAGATGTATAACCCCAGAATGCTGGGGCAGACTGCCCCAGGGGTCTTGTCCCACCATCTGCTGATGCTGGGATGACAGCAAGAGTCTGGCATAAGGCATGAATCACGATTAGATGTGAAGCTGAGGCATTTGTGTGTGTGGAGGCGAGCAGTTAAGTGCAAATCACCCATGCATGTCTCATTTTAACCATAACTGAAAGAATGACTTAACATCAGAGCTGAACACTAGGGGCAAGGGGGGAAAAGGAAATAAAAACATATACCAACCCCTTACATTCTGATGAGTCTTGCCACAGTTTACAATCCAAGAAATTGGGAAAACAGCTGTACTAAAATGAATGAAGATTTGGGAACAGTATTTTTTTAATGCTATTGTCAGAGAAATAAAAGGGAAAAAAATTTTTTTTCATATAAACCTGATATACAATTTAGAAAAATCTAACAGGAATTCTATTAACTGGCTAGCATGTGGATTTCTTTGTAAGTTTCAAATTTAAATTAAACAGCTGAGAATTATCTTCTTTCCTTTGGCAAAGAAACATAACCAAATACTGCTTATCACTAAAATGCCACTGTACAATAAATAATTACAAAGTTTCAGTCTCATTTCATATATATTTTCTGCACTGGCATTCTATTGCATCTCAAAGGGTATATTTATCTGTGAACTAAAAGATGTTCTCAGATATCTGTGAGCACTCTTGAAATAATTTTAAAAGAACATTAAGAAGTAGTCAGTGGTTAGTGTTTGCAATCTAAATGATTGACTACTTGTAAAGAAATCATGCACTGTGATCAGTTTTTTTTTTTTTTAAAGGCAGACTTTTCATTATCTTTAGCCAGACTACTATTGACATTTTAACTATGCTCCTTTTAAATGTTTGTAAGAATCAATTCCACATCTTTCTCCCCCTTCACATTTAGGTGCGGTCATAAAAATGTCTGAGTATGTCTACAAATTATAGGCAGCTGGCAGACCTTGAATTTTGAAGGACCCATATATGAAGGATAATTGCTACTCTACAGTAATATCTGTGGGGGTGACTGCAGGAGTCCTGTTCATCACAGTGGCCTGGAAGCTCTACAAGCACTCATTCTGCCCTGGGAGTCCTATGTCCACACTCCACCTAACCTCTTGATGGCAAGGAGGCAACTTAGTTATGAAACTGCCACTGAAAGAAAGAACAGGAAAAGTGGGCAATCGGGTCAGAGAAACTTGAAAGAAGAGTAAATCAAGAAGCGAGGATACAATGCCATAGAATGCCATCTAGGAGAAGTTAAAGCACTACTCATAGAACTTCTCAAGGCCAATAAATGACCCAGTGGAAGAGAGCAAGTGGAATGAGAAGGAACCTATAATTCCTTCTAGAAAGACTAAAGTTCCCAACAAAGCTGCTAAGTAAATATGTTAAAATAACTGGCTTTACAGTTAAACGCCAAGGGGAGGTTTTCAGGTATGCTACTAAGATGAGATGAATTTATGATGTTATGTCAGCAGGTAGGCTACATGAAAATAAATTAATGGAAAACATCTGATAACCATTTTATAGTAAACTCCAAGTTAGAAAAACAAAAATAATGACTGTTATTACTGTAACTCTATTAGATTAAAAATGTATTTAGATTAGATAGTATTGCTTTAGAGCAATAAAAAGAGTTTAGGGCTATAGGAACAATAAACTGGTATCTTTACATTATATGTCCAAGGGATCCCTATGACAGACTATGAAGAAAAGACTCACATTTTGGATTGACCAGGAATATGACTCATGGATCAAAAGTCCAAGTGTTTCCTTCCCTAGGGAACTATGTATTACCTCTCAGGGTGGATTTTTAGAAAAGGGTGTAACAAAAGACCTGATCCTATGCCTAGGCGATCTAACCCAAACGTAAGGCATCATTTCATCAAACGTGGGCATAGTACTACACAGACAAGTCCCAAATCCTCTCTTCTTTTATCCAACTGAAAACAAAGAATTTGCACTTGGCTATGCCATAAATACCTCAAATTTAATATTCCCCAAATCAAATTTACCCTTTTTCCCTCAAATTCATTCTAGTCTCTCAGTGAATGACAGGGAATCCATCTAAGCCAGAAGCCCTAGAATGATCATAAACGTGTCACTTTTAGTAAGTGCCTTTCTACTACCCACATTAAATCAGAGCACAGGTTCCATAGATTCCATCTCACTAGCTTCTTTTGTATCCATCCTTTCGACATCCATGTCACTTCAAGTTCTCAGTTCTGACCCTTATTAAATCCAGTAGCCTCCTCAAGAGTCTCCCTAAATCCAACTCCCATCCCCCATCTGCCATCTACAGTGATACCAAAATAAACTTCTGGAAATGAATTTCATGTGACTCCTCTACTCAAATCTTTAAATGATCCACCATAACATTTAATGAAAGTCAAGCACATCTGTCATATTTCCCAACCTATCTCCTGGTACTCCCCCACTGATATCCTATACTCTAGCCACACTAAGTTACTTGTAATAATACAAATTAATCTTATCTTATACCACCCTACTGCATATGTTTCCTCTCTGAAAGGCCACCACTCCCTACTTTAGGTAATTCCTGCTCAGAGTCTGTGTCCTCACTTAAAGATAGTTGATTAAAAGCCATTCAATCTTTCTAATGATATCTGACCAATATAATCACCACCTTAAATTTATATTGAGAGCATTTTTTTAAAATTTCAAAGCAATTTCAAACATATTATCTCATTATTTTATTTATCTATTTATTTTGAATCTCATCATTTTAAAAAGGTCACGTGAGACAGCCATTATAGGTCATGTTTTCTTCACATTACAAATAAGGCCACATGATAAGATTATATTGGAAAAGGAAAAAGAATCCAGTTTTTCTGGTTCCTACAGTCTAGTGCTCTTCCTACCACAACTTACTTAAAGATATGTGGTGATGACAATACCCTGACTAGATTCACCACGGTATTTTGTGAGAAATATTTTTATTTGACATATTTTGCAGAAGTAAGAACTGAAGTAATACAACTGAGTGATAAAGAGATGTATAGTATTTTGAGATAGATAAATTGAGGCAGTGACTGAAGGAAAGAAAGGGAACTAAGTATAGAGAAAGTGAAGCACGTTTAAAATAGATTTAAAACATATAAAAAGAATATGCTGGGTATAAGAAGATTAAAGTAAGGGCTGACAAAGAAGAAATAAATGTTTCTAAAAGAAAATGGAAGTATATGAAGTAGGGAATGGGAAATAAATAAAATGGCATTTCTTTCACTGGTGAGAATCTTTCTTCTCCAACAAGGATTTTAAGCAAAGAAAAGGAATATGAGATGCAGGGAAGAAAATGTAAGCAGTCATGAAAAGAAAGAGGGCAGAACAAAGACCCATTTACACAATGACTCACCATCAGTAACAGGTCTTCCTAAAAGAGTAAGTTGTGACAGTCATTTTATAAAATTACAATAAATGATTTTGATAGTCTTGCAGTCATTTCAATTCCAGGGATAACGAAAGCTGTGCGAGTGGGAGAAGTTATGTGTTTGGAAAGCACTGCAAGAATAAGTAGGGAGATCTACTGATTTGACTACTTTCTTTACAATTACAACTAACTAGGTCATAAAGTAGTTGCTAAAAAATTAAGAGTTCTGTGGTTAAAAAAAGATATTTACTGAGAAAGTAAACACCAGGAGGAAGTATTTTAATGATTATAGTAAAAGCTGAGTATATAACCAGAATATTCACTTACAAGTTGAAAGTACTGAAAATATGGCCCCTATAGTAAAGGTGGATTTTTTTTTCCCAAGGTTTTATTTACTTGTCAGAGAGAGAGAGACAGAGACAGAGAGCACACAAGCAGGGGGAGCGGCAGGCAGAGGGAGAAGGAGGCTCCCCACTGAGCAAGGAGCCCGATGCAGGACTCGATCCCAGGACACTGGGATCATGACCCGAGGCGAAGGCAGAAGCTTAACCAACTGAACCACCCAGGTGCCCCATAAATGTAGATTTCTTCGCTGCAAATTAAGACAATGAGGTTATATAAAGCACAGTGAAGGAGTATTTTCAGTAAAAGACCCATCTCCACTCTACTGTCAAATACCTTCGGTGAAAACATAAAGAAATCTAAAGAGATCTGACATCTGTAGGATTCAGTAGGATTCTTTAAAGTCCTTAATTTGTTAATATTTACTGTAAGCCTATAGGATTACACATTGTTTCTCAAATAAACAAATCATTTCCTAATGTAGCATCATAAAAAATGATTGATCCAAGAAACGCACTTAAGGAAGTAATACTTAATGCAAACAAGTCAATGTGATGTAAAATTTACTCTACTTTTCCAGGAAAACAAAAACAAACAACAAAAAGGTACATAAAAAGGAAAAAAGATAAGGAGTCACTTCAAACTGATATTACTGTAACCCTGGCCAAAGGAGATAGAGCAGAATGGCTCACATCTTAAATTAAGTTGTAATTAAGAAATGTCCAACAATAGATAATTATCATTGAGGTCTATCCATCCAATAGAACATTATAAATTCATTAAAAATATCATTTAAAAATATTTAACATCATGGATAGATGGTCAAAAATACGTCTTTTAAAAGGAAGCTACATTTACATGGCATGATAGAAATTTTATAAAATAAAAAATATTACAATAAAAATGTTTTCTGTATTTCTTTTAAGATTTCATCTATTTATTTGCCAGAGAGAGAGAGAGAGAGCATGAACAGGGAGAGCGTCAGGGAGAGGGAGGAGCAGGCTCCCCGTGGAGCAAGGACCCCCCATGCGGGACTCGAGCCCAGGACACTGGGATCATGACCTGAGCCAAAGGCAGACACCCAACCAACTGAGCTAACCAGGTGTCCCTGTTTTCTATATTTTTAAATTCTATACCATATTCTGGAATTATTTTATAAACAGAAAATCTATTTTAAACCTGTATATGTGAGGACATACTGCAAGTTAACAGAAACTACTGTATACTCCAATATTATATTCCAATAGACTAGCTTACAATTCACATAATTGTAAAATCTGAAAGTATACTAAGCTTCATGAGTGGTTTCCTGCTCCTGCTCCACTTCTCTGAGCTCTCCTCACAATTCTCTCCTCTTCTGTGTGTTGACATAATCAGATGAGCTTGTATCACGGAGGAAAAATGGCTATACCAGTTCCATGTCTTATAGAAGAGCAACACAGAAGTCTCTTCTCTCCACACACCTCTCCTCCCCACCTCAAAATAAAAGACCAAAAGTACCAAGGCTCACATGAACCGAACCAATCTGACTTAATTAATTTGGCCAGATGAATGCCATGCCATGTATTGATCAGTTTAGGCCTGAAGCAGTTTCAGTGAACAGATGCCATAACCTTGGGGGTGGAAATGAGGGTCATCTCTCCCAAATTTCACAGCTTCTTCCAAGGAGGAGGGCTGTGTAATGTGAAAAGGAGGGAGAAAAGGGTGGGGGGGGGGAGGGGGAGAATCTTAAGAGTAAAGAAAAAAAAAGAGAGAAATGTAGAGACACAGCATAAAAGCAGACAACTGATCAAGATCTGTAGAGATTTACTATTGCTTTATTAGAAAGAGAAAACAAATCCAAATAAAAACATGTTGGCTTAATAAAATTGAAAAGTTTTTAAAGTTTTGTAGAAGGAAATTAAATATTTTCTTTCAACTATAGTCCTAGAGAATAGGAACTACAAGTTGCCAGGTGAGGCTCAAGATACAGGGTTCCAGGTATGGAATGAGTAAGTCACAGGAATAAAAGACACAGAATAAGAAATATAGTCAATGATACTGTAAAAGCAATGTAACAGGACAGAGGGTAGCTACACTTGGGGTGAGCACAGCACAATGTGTAAACCTATCAAATCACTAAGTTGTGCACCTGAAACTACTGTAACATTATGTCAACTATACTCAAAATAAAATTGAATGAACTAATTAATTAAGAAAGGGCTGAGAATAGGGAAGCAAAAAAGAAGATATTACTAACCAAGAACAAATTTGATGTTAATTTTCCAAAGGTTAAAGAACACCTCAGAATAGATGACTTAATGCTGAAATGATAATAATTTTATGAAACTTTTGGTAGAGGCTTTTAATTATTAGGGGGAATGACTAGGTTATATGCTGTGACACAGGAGTAGTTGACTATAATACATTTTGAGTAAAATCAATATTTTAAAAAAGTATGTGTTTGGGAGACTGAAGAAAGAAGTCTTATGCTGAGAAACGAATGGAAGAAATACCAAGCGAAAGCACTTCAAGAAAAGTAACATGCAAGATTGTCAGTTGAAACAGTACTTGTTACAGAAAAAGTTGTGAAAGACTTTGCGAGACCATTAAATGATTTTACTTGGGTTTAGAGACATAAAGAATAAGGACAACCAACCAAGTGGCAAAATGATGATAATTCTATTCAAAATAAGTCTAGCACTACAACTGCTACAACTGCACTGAATTATTTTGAAAAGAGAAGAATCAGTAAACTTTTCAAACACTTTTCAATATACTTTGGCTACAGCAGTAACAAAAAACCCGATTAACACTAAACTTTGAAAAGAAAAACAGACTTCAGACCATCATAACCTACCAAAAAATGGGGATAAGCTATATGTTGGATTTAATTACTGCTGATAAAATAGTAACAAAACTAAATAATGGCTCTTAAAATACACACATGATATTGAAAAGCTATCAGTAAACTAAACAGCCACCATACATCATGAAATGAAAGCTGTGAGGAAACATATACCATATTTCCTGAGATAATTCTTTCCTTAAGAAACATATATGCTGGCAGGGAGAGTAATGCTCCTGGAGAAGGCATGAAAGCTCTGTGTTCTTTTGCCTACTCATCTCTTCCATCTAGATGTTCATCTGTAAATTTTAATAATAAGCAGGCAAACGGTGAGCTACAACTTGTACATCAGCCTTTAATTACTCAGACAAATGCCTTCCAAGAAGACACTGTAGCCCTGGGAAAGCTCTGAGGCAGGGAAAACAAAGAACTAGACACTCGAGAGGAAAAGATGGCAGAGGAGGAGGGGACCCTATTTCAACCGTCCTGGAATTGAGCTGGATACCTACAGACCACTCTGAACATCCACGAAATCAGTGTGAGATGTAAGAAGATATATCTGGATCTCTACAAACAGAATATCACAGGTGGTTGGTTTCGAGGTAGGAAGCAGGGAGCTGTGATTCCCTGGGCAGATATTGGAGGATAAACAGCAGGGGGAGTGAGCCGAGCCATCGGGATCCTGCACTGCCAGTGAGCTATAGCCTCCCACACTGGGGACCAGGCACAGACTCACAGACCGGTAGCAGTGGGGAAAGGACTTTAGGGCAGCCCCTCCGGGCTGAAACCCAGAGCGGCGGGACTGCGCATGTGAACTGGGGGCGGCTGGTGGTTTTAGAAGCACAGAGGGCAAAGACGTGCCCCGACCTGGCGGTGAGGACTGGGAGTACTGCTGAGGGGCGCATAACCCAGGATGCTGCACTTTATAGCAGCACAGACAGAAACAGAGATAGTGTGGCCTGGAGAGCTCACTGAGTAACAGAATATGATCTCTCTTCTCTGAGGCAGAGGGCTAGAAACGATCTCTTCTGCTCAGACTCTTGGAAGAGATGTGGAAAGCTGCCAGGGAAAGCCACCAGAGAACAAAAGGCCCCCAAAACCAGTTTTCACTGAGCCCATCCCCCCCCCCACAGGGAGCAGGGCAATTTTGCCCAAACAGGGTTGCTTGAGTAACAGCACGGCAGGCCCCTCCCCCAGAAGACAGGCTGGGAAAACAAGAGGCCAACAACCCTAAGGTCCCTATAAAACAGGTGCATCTTGCTTGGGTTGTGGCCAATAATTTGGACTCTGTATATTCCCTCAACCACCCCTCAAAAAAATGACGAGGAGGAACCCCCAAAATAGGAAAGACTCAGAGACTGTGACTTCTGCCACAGATTTACAAATGGATACAGATACAACCAAGATGTCGGAGATGGAATTCAGGGTAGCAGTTGTGAAGACAATAGCTAGAACAGAGAAATCGATTAATGGCAACATAGAGTCTCTAAGGGCAGAAATGAAAGCTGAACTGGCAGAACTTAAAAATGCTATCAATGAGATCCAATCTAATCTAGATAACCTAACAGCTAGGGTAAGCGAGGCAAAAGAACAAGTTAGTGATCTAGAAGACCAAGTGATAGAAAAGAAGGATAAAGAGGAGGCCAGGGAAAAACAACTCAAAATCGATGAAAACAGAATCAGAGAAATAAGGGACACCATGAAACGTTCCAATGTCAGAATTATTGGGATCCCGGAGAGTCTGGAGAGAGAAAGAGGACTAGAAGATATATCTGAGCAAATCGTAGCTGAGAACTTCCCTCATCTGGGGAATGAAACAAACATTCTTGTCTTAGAGGCAGAGAGGACCCCTTCCAAGATCAAGGAAAACAGGCCAACACCCCGGCATGTAAAAGTAAAACTCGCAGATCTTAGAACCAAGGAAACCATCTTAAGGGCAGTTAGGGGGAAGAGATTCATTCCGTACAGAGGGAGGAACATCAGAATAACGTCAGCCCTATCCACAGAGACCTGGCAAGCCAGAAAGGCCTGGCAGGATATATTCAGGGTACTAAATGAGAAGAACACACAGCCAAGAATACTTTATCTGGTAAGGCTGTCATTTACAATGGATGGAGAGATGCAGAGCTTCCAAGATCGTCAGAAAGTGAAAGAATATGTGACCACTAAGCCGGCCCTGCAAGAAATATTAAGGAGGGTTCTATAAAAGGAGAAAGACCCCAAGAGTGATATACAACAGGAATTTACGAGACAATCTATGGAAACTAGGACTTCACAGGCAACATGATGACAATAAATTCATATCTTTCAATAATCACTCTCAATGTAAATGGCCTAAATGCTCCCATAAAACGGCACAGGGTTGCAGATTGGATAAAAAGACAGGACCCATCCCTATGCTGTCTACAAGAGACTCATTTTGAACCTAAAGATACATCCAGACTGAAAGTGAAGGGATGGAGATCCATCTTCCATGCCAAGGGACCTCAAAAGAAAGTTGGGGTAGCAATTCTTTTATCAGACAAATTAGATTTTAAGCTAAAGACTGTAGTTAGAGACACAGAAGGCCACTATATCATTCTTAAAGGGTCTATACAAAAAGAGGATCTAACAATTGTAAATATCTACACCCCCAAATTGGGAGCAGTCATCTACATAAGCCAACTGTTAACCAAAATAAAGAGTCACAATGATAATAATGTGTTCATTGTAGACCTATAAGCTGCCAAGACTGAAACAGGAAGAAACTGACAACATGAATAGGCCAATAATCAGTAACAAGATTAAAGCAGTGATCAAAAATCTCCCAAAAAACAAGAGTCCAGGGCCTGATGGATTCCCTGGGGAATTCTACCTAACATTCAACGAAATAATACCTATTCTCCTGACGCTGTTTCAAAAAATAGAAACAGAAGGAAAGCTTCCAGACTCATTCTATGAGGCCAGCATTACCTTAATCCCCAAACCAGGCAATGACCCCATCAAAAAGGAGAATTTCAGACCAATATCCCTGATGAATATGGATTCCAAAATTCTCAACAAAATCCTAGCTAATAGGATCCAACAATATATTAAAAGGATCATCCACCACGACTAAGTGGGATTTATCCCTGGGATGCAAGGGTGGTTCAACATTTGCAAATCAATCAATGTGATAGAACACATTAATAAGAGAAGAGAGAAGAACCATATGGTCCTTTCAATTGATGCAGAAAAAGCATTTGACAAAGTACAGCATCCTTTCCTTATTAAAACTCTTCGGGTACAGGGATAGAGGGAACTTTCCTCAAGTTCATAAAATCCATCTATGAAAAGCCCACAGCAAAAATCATTCTCAATGGGGAAAAGCTGAGAGCCTTTCCCTTAAGATCAGGAACACGTCAAGGAGGCCCACTCTCGCCACTACTGTTCAACACAGTACTGGAAGTCCTAGCAACAGCAATCAGACAACAAAAAGAAAAAGTATTCAAATTAGCAAAGAAGAAGTCAAACTCTCTCTTTTCGCAGATGACATGATACTTTATGTGGAAAACCCAAAAGACTCCACCCCAAAATTACTAGAACTCATATAGCAATTCAGTAATGTGACAGGATAAAAAATCAATGCACAGAAATCGGCTGCTTTCTTATACACTAACAATGCAGATGTAGAAAGAGAAAATAGAGAATCAATTCCATTTACAATAGCACCAAAAACCATAAGATACCTTGGAATAAACCTAACCAGAGGTAAAGGATCTATACTCTAGGAACTACAGAACACTCATGAAAGAAATTGAAGAAGGCACAAGAAGATGGAAAAACATTCCATGCTCATGCATTGGAAAAATAAACATTGTTGAAATGTCTGTGCTGTCCAGAGCAATCTATACTTTCAACACCATCCCAGTGAAAATTCCAATGACATTTTTCAAAGTGCTGGAACAAACAATCCTAAAATTTGTATGGAATCAGAAAAGACCACGAATCGCCAAGGAAATGTTGAAGAAGAAAAACAAAGCTGGGGGATCACGTTGCCTGATTTCAAGCTATATTACAAAGCAGTGATCACCAAAACAGCATGGTATTGGCACAAAAACAGACATATAGACCAATGGAACAGAATAGAGAGCCCAGATATAGACCCTCAACTCTATGGTCAAATAATCTTCGACAAAGTAGGAAACAATATGCAATGGAAAAAAGACAGTCTCTTCAATAAATGGTGCTGGGAAAATTAGACAGCTATATACAGAAGAATGAAACTTGACCATTCTCTAACACCATACACAAAGATAAACTCGAAATGGATGAAAGACCTCAATGTGAGACAGGAATCAAAATCCTAGAAGAGAACACAGGCAGTAACCTCTTCGACATCAGCCACAGCAACTTCTTTCAAGATACATCTGCAAAGGCTAGTGAAGTAAAAGCAAAAATGAACTTTTGGGACTTCATCAAGATACGAAGTTTCTGCACAGCAAAGGAAACAGTCAAAAATACAAAAAGGCAACTGACAGAATGGGAGAAGATATTTGCAGATGACACTACAGACAAAGCACTGATTTCCAAGATCTATAAAGAACTTCTCAAACTCAACACCCAAAAACTAAATAATCAAGTCAAAAATGGGCAGAAGATATGAACAGACACTTCTCCAAAGAAGACATACAAATGGTAACAGACACATCAATAAATGATCATCATCATTAGCTATCAGGAAATTCAAATCAAACCACATTGACATACCTTACACCAGTCAGAATGGCAAAAATTGACAACGCAAGAAACAACAAATGTTGGAGAGGTTGTGGAGAAAGGGGAACCCTCTCACACTGTTGGTGGGAATGCAAGTTGGTACAGCCACTTTGGAAAACAGTATGGAGGTTCCTCCAAAAATTAAAAATAGAGCTACCCTATGACCCAACAATTGCACTACTGGGTATTGACCCCAAAGACACAGATGTAGTGAAAAGAAGGGCCATATGCACCCCAATGTTCATAGCAGCAATGTGCGCAATAGCCAAACTGTGGAAAGAGCTGAGATGCCCTTCAACAGATGAATGGATAAAGAAGATGTGGTCCATATATACAATGGAGTATTACTCAGCCATCAGAAAGGATGAATACCCAACATCAACATGGGTGGGACTGGAGGAGATTATGCTAAGTGAAATAAGTCAAGCAGAGAAAGTCAATTATCATATGGTTTCACTTACTTGTGGAACGTAAGGAATAGCACGGAGGACATTAGGAGATGGAAGGGAAAAATGAAGGGGGGTAATTGGAGGGGGAGACAAACCATGAGAGACTATGGACTCCGGGAAACAAACTGAGGGTTTCAGAGAGGAGAGGGGTGAGGGGATGGGTAAGCCCAGTGATGGGTATTAAGGAGGACACGTACTGCATGGAGCACTGGGTGTTATACGAAAACTATGAACCATGGATCACTACACCAAAAACTAACGATGTATTTTATGGTGACTAACAAAATAAAATTAAATTTAAAAAAAGAAACATATATGCTAATGAAGTAGATTATCATTACACATAATGTGAGTTACACTGTTAACATCTGTGAGGTTTCTTGACCACTCTAAAAAAAGTTACTAGATTCATTCGTTGAGTTAGCTTTAAATACTTAGTAAGTACCTACCATGTGCTAGGCAAATGGCTAACAAGACATATATATATATACCTTGCCCTCAAAGTGTTTATAGTGTAGCGAGGGAGACAGACAAGTATAAAAGCCGTTATAATATTTTTATAGAAATCCCACAGTGGATTCAATGTACAGAGGCACCTAACCCAGTCTAGACTTCCATCTGCCTAATCTTCATAATATTTCATGATCATCCATTGTTTTAGAACCTCATTTTTCCCAGAGAACTATCATTTTCTGTACTCTATTGCTTTGTAAATCCATGTTAAAATGGAAGGTACTGGAGACCAAGCTAGACTAGGCAAAGTATTACCCACAGTGGCTAGAATCGGGATTCAAGAATATAGTAGGTATCACAGTGGAAATAACAGCAAATATCATGAGGTCTGTTATCACTAGGATCCTCACCATCCATTTCCCTCTCCTTACCCACACACAACTCACATTCAACTTTTGTGGCCACTTAAGTTTCCATGATAGCTTAGAGAATAAAGAAGCTAGTTTGGCTTATAGAATCTTGCAGATGTCAAAACACTCTTCCAAGTACAGTATTTCAAAATGGTCTCCTACCTCAGCCCTATCTTCAAAAACAGCCCCAACTCTCCTACTCCCTACCACAATTATACTTCCCCAGTCCTATCACCATAACAACCAATTACCCTGACAGTAGAAGCAAGACTGGCAAAGTGACCTTGGCCTCAATTTGGAGATGTTTGTGCTCTAAAAACTTAAAACGTTCTTTGCAGACTACAGGGAATGGTAATATGTAGCACCCTAAAATGAGTGCTGAAATCTTTTCCAATTGGTCCTAGATTTACCAGATATCATGCCACTGAGGTAATTGCTTAGGTCTTCATAATACTGAAGATAAATATCAAATCGTAAAAATTCTACAAACCAACAGGGGTAAAGGTCAAGGCAAAATGTTCTAAGAGAGAAAGCAGGGCACCGCAGGGTGGTCCTACCTAAGTGATAAGAGAAAAAAGTGTGATGGAGGTCTATTAACAGTGCCTAATCCAGGAGAACAGAGGGGGAAATATTAGTCAAAGAAGAATTCACTCAGCTAAGCGGAGAAGTTGGAAAAACATCATAAATGAGAAAATGGGTGACAATTTCCCAAGCGATACAGAGCACGGTAACTGGGAAGAGAATAATTGTGAGATGGTCAGTTAAAAAACTTGCCCATCCCAAAACGTCTTCAGACCTCATCTGGACCCTTCTTTACTGTGCCCTTTGGATACCTTAACTATTGTATACAAACACCAGACCCTCCCAGAACTCTACCTCACCACCCTCACTTTATCTGGACTCCTTCTCTGGAGACTTCTCTTGAAGTGCTCTTAAGCAGAACGCCTCAACTCTCTTTCCTCCCCAAGACTCAGGGCTTGGAGCTTGAGCTGGTATTTTCTTAGCTCAAAAATATCTTTTCTAAACCATTTGTCCTCTGGCTTCACTCAAAAACAATTTCTATCTTTTCAACTTCTACCATCCGGTGATGCTCTTCTCATCACTAGTATTCCAATCTTCAAGAACACTGGATTTTATTCTTGAATTCTCTCTCCCCTCCAATTCCTGCCATCATTCTGAACTGTGAATTTACACAAAGTGGCTAATAACTTGGCCTCATTCCCTGACTTTCATAAGGGGCTAATTCTCCACTGCTCTTTAACAATCCACCACACATAACCCCCAGGGTGCCAGCCCCTTCATCATGTAGAGCTGCTCCACAGTTGAAAGTTTGAGTTTAGAAATCACTTTCTGATCACATTCTTCTACTTTATCATGTATTTTATTTCCTTATTAGTATGTAAATATTTTTCAATCTCACTGAAACCTCTATTCATTCAACTCCTCCTTTTCCCAATCAGCCCTTTCCACGACTGATTTCATCCCTATCTACTCTGAATAAGATAAAATGATCAATGATTTCAGCAATTCTAGTATTACCTCAGTTTCCTAAAACCTCATCTATTTCACCTTGTCATTCAATCCCTGACACTAGGTGAACCCAGCCATATACTTCTTCCTGCTCTCCAATTTTAAAATGTTATTAAATATGATAGCTAGTACCACACAGATCCACATTTTACAATCTTAAGTGGACCTTCAACATTGCTCAGTAATCCTTTTATTTATCCCTAGTCATTTCCCTTTCACATTTCCTAAGCCAGTAATTTAAACATATACTATTCTCTATATACGCCATATTCTCATATTCTCCATCATGGTCAACAGATAACCTTTCCTGATAATTCAGAGTGCAAGTACTTTGTTTCTTCACACCTAAACTTCTCTCTGACGTCACCTATATCCTTAACTCCTGTTTCTGAGAAAAACCGTCATCGTCCTCCTCTTTCTTCTTCTTGGCTATCCCCCAACCCCTCTTCCATTCTGCTACCACAATGATCTTTTCAAAACACAAATCTGATTTTCATTTGCTTTTGCTGGTTTCCCTAGCATGGTGCTACAGAGGGAATATTTGTGTCCCTCTCCCCACCTTGCCAGTCGTATGCTGAAACCTAACCCCAGTGTGGTGCTACTAGGAGGTGGGGCTTTTGGGACAAGATTAGGTCGTAGGGGGCACTCCCACAAATGAGATTTGTGAACTTACAAAAGGGACTCGAGAGAGATGCCTGGCTTCTTCTACCATGTGAGGTTCCAGCAAAAGGACAGCCGTCTATGAATCAGGAAGCAGGTCTCACCAGACACTGAATCTGCCAATGCCTTGACTTGGACTTCCCAACCTTCAGAACTTTAAGAAATGCCACCTTGTCTTGGGTATTTTGTTATAGCAGCCTAAGCAGATGAAGACATGTGGCATAAAATTCCTTTCATAATTTGAACACTTACTCCTTTTTCCATTTATCATCTCTTGAGCCTTCCCTGAACATACCGTTTTTTTTTTTTTTTTGCTGGCCATACCAAACACTTCAGTTTCTAATTGAACCACATTTCCTCCGACCACGTAACTTTACGTATATTGTTTCTTTTGCTTGGGATGTTCTTCTCCTAATCCTTAGGCCCTCACATTACCTGGGTAAGTGCACTGTATTTTCAAAATCCAGCATGATGATTCTGCTTGTCAAACTCACACCTCTCCCCAATACTCACACACAATGTTGTAACTGTTTTCCAAGTTCTTAGCACCTTTTTGATAGTTTAAGACTTGGGAGTAGATTAGATCATTCAAAAAATTTATTTTTACTGAGTCCCTACTATGTTGGGAATAAAAGATAAATAGGTTACAAATCATATCTTCAGAAAGCTGTCTAGAAAGAGACAGGTTAATAAATTATCACAATTCAATGTGACTGATACTATAATGAGCTTATGTACAACAGATATAGTGAGAAGCAATCACAGCTCCATAAAGATCATGGAAATTTTCAATAAGAAGGTAACATTTGAGCCAACTTTTGAAGGGCAATCAAGCATATTCTAAGCAGAAAAGGAGAAAAATATATTCTACAAAAGAGGCTTATGTAAAAGCATTACCAGCTAAGGCAAGAGACCCTAAATTGTAATAGCAACATTCCATAACATTGCGTGATTTTTTGTGCCAACAGCGGAAGGCAACCAGAATTGGGAAGTGGAATAGGTAGATGGTTAGTATTATTCAGGGTTTGAAGAGGAGGCAAGTAGAAGAAGCGTACATCCATAAAATATTCCTTTATCCATTAGGATCCAGATGAAATGTCAGTCCCTACGTGACACTTTGAAAGACTCTTACAATAGGACTTGAATTCAGCTTTGTTTCCTCAGTACTTAGTAATCAGCTCTATTACATAATGTATTGTACTGTATTAAAATTTATCTAGGGGCACCTGGGTGGCTTAGTCGTTAGGTGTCTGCCTTCGGCTCAGGTCATGATCCCAGAGTCCTGGGATCAAGCCCTGCATCAGGCTCCCTGCTCAGCGGGAAGCCTGCTTCTCCCTCTCCCACTCCCCCTGCTTGTATTCCCTCTCTCGATGTGTCTCTATCAAATAAATAAATAAAATCTTAAAAAAAAATAAAATTTATCTATTACTTGTCTATCTAAACTCTCCAGGGCAAAGTACCAACCAACATATGGTGGTACCCAATTAATGCTAGTTGAAGAATTGCCATGCTCTTAAAGAGTTTGTAGCTGAATAAATGAAAAAGGCATACACAATTTATATTTATGCTAAGTTCGGAGGAATGTATAAACCAACCAGGTTACATTTATTGATGTAGTAGTAGTTGCAATTACTTCTAACAGAAAAGATGACTGAGTTTATAAGGAGCCTGCCTTCTATTTTAGGAATTCTCACATCAATAATGGAAGCTTTCTTGTAGGATTACCTATCACTAACTCATGCAGAAATTAAAATTTTTGCTTTGCATTAAGCTAATCTGGCCTTAGATTACATGGTTTCAAAAGCAAATGTATACAAAAATGTTCTTTAAGCCTCCAGAAATCATTGCAGAAAATTACCTGGCCTTTATATTATCCCTCCCACATGCACACATCAGAAAGAAAGATGATGAATCCATAACTAAGTTATTATGAGCCAAATGAAAACATTCTGTTTGCTTTTCTAGTACAATGAATAGATGTGTAATACTAAACTATGGGAAGAGAAAATTACATGCATCTAAAATGAACTCACCTCACAGAACACTGTGTGCTAAAACCTAGACTTTGAATCTATGCCTTTTTAAAAAAACCATTACTCTGCCTCTTGGAGCTTCATTTTGGGATTTATCCCAATGAATATTAAAAAATAGGTCATGGAAAACCTCAGTAATATCAATTATAGATTCTTGTGTGGAAAGTTCTAATACTAATGGCATCATTCTTCACTAGTAGTTATCCCCAAAACGCAATATTATTGCCACACAATCCATTTTGATACTTCAGTAGAATATATATTCCACTTGTGATGGTTACTTTTATGTGTCAACTTGGCTGGGCCATGGTGCCCAGGTATTTGTTCAAACATTATTCTGAATGTTTCTGTGAGGGTGTTTTTGGATGAGATTGACATTTAAATGCGTAGAGTGTGAATAAAGCAAACTGCCCTCCATAATGTGGCTAGACCTTATCCAAACAGATAAAGGCCTGAATAAAACAAGACTGGCCTCCTTAACCCTTTCTCCTCATTCCCCCACCATACACGCCCCCTGATTCCAGCAAGAGGAAATTTTGCCAACAGACCACCTTCAGATTTAAAGTATCAGCTTTTCTCTGGGTTGCCATCCTCCCAGCCCACCCTGCAGATTTTAGATTTGTCAGGCTCCATAATCAAGTGAGCCAATTTCTTAAAATAAATATCTCTCTCACCCCTGCACATGCACACACACACACACACACCCTATTGGTTCTATTTCTCTTGAGAACCTTAATATACCTCTGCCCCTAGATCATTTTATCCTCTTAAACAAATACTTCCAGGGGCGCCTAGGTGGCTCAGTTGGTTAAGCGACTGCCTTCGGCTCAGGTCATGATCCTGGAGTCCCGGGATCGAGTCCCGCATCGGGCTCCCTGCTCGGCGGGGAGTCTGCTTCTCCCTCTGACCCTCTTCCCTCTCGTGCTCTCTATCTCTCATTCTCTCTCTCTCAAATAAATAAATAAAATCTTTAAAAAAAAAATACTTCCAAATAAGAACACACACATGCCATACTGAGAGTAGGAAAAAATATTCTCAACCTTTGCTCTATTATTTTTTATCAACATATTGCTGTCTCTTTGTCATCATACAAGGGCCAACTGAGGAAATAAGAAATATGATAGTTATCTCCAAATATAAAAGATCTGTTAGGGAGGAAACAATATTGTTAGTTTATCCAGGAACTAGAAATAGGACCAATGAGTGGCAATGGCAAAGATAAAGATTAAGGATCAATATTAAAAAGTATTTTCTAGTCTTGAGGCTATCAGGAAGGAAGGAAGGAAAGAAGGAAGGAAAAGAAAAAAGGAAAGAAAAGAAAAAGAAAGGAAAAGAAAAGAAAAGAAAGATTTCCTTTATAAGACTGGGGTTCTTCATTAAGCCTGAGTAACTATTTGCTAAGGTAAAACCATGAATAAATCCTTCCTTGGCCCTGAAAATAGTTAGCCAAACAGGTCTGCGAATATCATAGTAGAAGACACTAAAGAATTGTTCCCAACCTTAAATACAGTCTTCTATGTCCTCACTGCTTTCTATTATTATTTACTATTCTCTTCCATCCTCCACTATTGTCCCCCTCCTCTGACTTCTCTCTACCTTACACCTTTCTCCCCATTCGAAATTAGAATCCCGTTTAACTGTTTTTAAGAATACAGAAATGAGGGGTGCCTGGGTGGCACAGTCGGTTAAGCATCTGACTATTGGTTTCCACTCAGGTGGTGATCTCCAGGTTGTGAGATCAAGTCCCGTGTAGGGCTCCATGCTCAGCATGGAGTTTGCTTATGATTCTCTCTCCTTCTCCTTGCCCCTCCCACTTCTGACTCTCTCTCTAAAATAAAAAAAGAAAGAAATGAAAAATATCGAAGAAGAAAGCAAATACTTTAGATAAAAGGTCTTTCTCTGTCACAATTGTACCTTTCTATATATATATATATATAAACATTTATATATATATATACATATTTTTTTTTTTTTTTTACTAAATTTTCCTCCTCTCCTTTCTTTAGATATGTAAATAAATTCTGTGGTCTTAGAAATGATAGACTGAATCTTACTTTCCTATTTGACAAACAGTTGCTTTTAATTTTCTCTTTATTTTCCTATTTACACAATAACAAGTATATACTCATATAAAAAAAAGTTAGTCTGACAAAATTCCACAAATTTTTCTTCAAAGGTCTAGCACAAAGTTCATAATTAAATTCCTCTACACAGTATGGCAGTATCTTATTTATAGATTATACCAAATAAGAGACTGGGTGAACACTCATATGGCCTTTGATTCATCCTAGACATTCTTTTCAACCCCACTGAAAAGATATTGTCCACATTAGAACCTTGTTACTTAAGTGTGATCCATAGATTAGCACATTGGCATCCACTGGGAACTTATTAAAAATGCAAACTGCTGGGCCCCACATAAAACCAATGAATCAGAATCTTTGAGGATAGAACCCAAGTATTTGTGTTTTAACAATCCTTCCAAATAATTTTTATGTACCTAAAGTTTGAGAAACATCAGTATAAAACAGTGATGTCGAATGGAAATATAATGTGAGCCACATAAATAATTTAAAGTTTTCTAGCAGCCACATTAGAAAAGGTAAAAAGAGGGGCACCTGGGTGGCTCAGTTGGTTGAGTGGCTGCCTTCAGTTCAGGTCATGATCCCAGAGTCCTGGGATAGAACTCTGCATTGGGCTTCCTGCTCAGTGGGGAGCCTATTTCTCCCTCTCCCTGCCGCTCTGCCTACCTGTGCTCTCTTTCTCTATCAAATAAATAAAATCTTTAAAAAATAAAAGGTAAAAAGAAACACGAAATTAAGTTTAATGAGCATTTTATTTATATAAAATATCATTTCAATATGTAATCAACACAAAAATTGAGTCATTTTACTTTTTTTTTTTAAGGACTGTATCTGAGGTTATAAATCATCTCAATTTCAACTAGTCCCTTTCAAGTACTCAAAAGCCACATGGGGTCAATAGCTACTTTATGGATAGCCCAGGTCTAGAATTGGGTTCTTAATAGTGCCTTTTCTGACTTCTGTTTTAACATTTGTGTTAAGGTAGACATAGCTTGACCCAAGCCGAAGGCAGATGCTTAACCATCTGAGCCACCCAGGCACCCCTAAAAAGTATTTCTTAATTTGGGATCTTTTCCATTTCTTGCCTGTGAAATCCTGGAGTTTTGCTATCAGCAGCTTTGTAGTTTGAGAAACAAAGAAATCAAAGCTAAATATTTAAAAGAATGAATATATCTGGAAATCCATGCTTTCAAAAAAAGGCACTCATCAAAGGTGTAGTTTTTTTCAGTGTTTGAATTTTTTAAACATTTTATCTGCATCAAATATTTCTTTATGAGCAGTGTATGTTTTACCTACTTAAAATGTCTAAAAGTTAGCTACATTTGTTTAATCTATACATGATTATTAAGTGCATTTAATATTGATAATTTAATGAAAAGTATTCCTTGCCCGATGGATGCATACATTTTTTAAAGAACAAGCAGAATCATATAATATGAAATGCTATATAAAGTTTCCATGTAAAAGTTTTATGTCTAATGCTATTAAAATCCCATGCTTTAATCAGGGAGTGAATCAATCAAGTTTTAAAAAGAAAAAAAAAAGTGTGGTTAATAAACCAAAAGCATCAGCATGCATACTATTAGAGTCATTCACAGCACAACACAGTATAAATTAGTTCATTCTGTTTCATATAAAATAACTACTTCTTGTCTTCTAAAACAAACAAAAACCAATTCAATTAATAAGTGAAGAACTGATATTTTTTAAAAGTTGAATTATCATATAATATTGCCTTTAGTTCATTTTATGATTATTCCCTTTTGATTTGACATAGCTATCTTTACTTTTTTTAAGGTTACTAAATAGATATACTCTCACCAGACACTGAACATACCTCTATTATAGCACTTACAAAAATTATAATTTTACATTCACTTATCAATCTCTATCACAAAATAATGAGCTTCTGAGGGCAGGGACTAAATTTCTGCCATTATTAGGAGATATCACAATGCTTGCAACATACTAAATAAAACTCAGTGCTGAATGTATGAATGAATGAGACCTGAAGATGAGGAGATGTGCAAAATATGACATGACTGTATAAAATGTTCAAAATCTAACTTTAAACTAAATAGTTAATATTTAACCAAAGCAGTATGACATATCATGGCAGTATGAACTTAACTATATTTGAATACTTTACAAATATTCCAATGGGTCCGCCTACATTCAATACGTGGACTTCTTTTACTTTAGACATGAATCACTGATGTGCAGTATCATGAATGTCACACAGTATTCTCTACTACTACTCCAACAGCCCTGTATAACTACAGAGAAAAAAAATTGTTTGTTCTACCTAAATGTGCTAACTTTCTTAAATCTCAAAGAGTTATACAATGCATTGTTTGTTTTTTAAGTGGTAGTGAAACAGCCCAAATTTCCAAGTGAATGTATCTGTCAATAGAAGGCTCTGAATACTATTAGCTTCTATTAAAAACTTAGAGAATAAAGATTTGCTGTATTATATAGCTCATTATATGACTATTACACTAGAAAATTATATCTAAACTCTACCTTACTAAAAACACAAAATATTCATATTCATATTTCCTTAGTTGTTAGTGATCTGTTATAAGAGAGTAAAATGACTGTTAAAAATATGACATATAATTTTGGCCTTCATCAAGAGCTAGTTGTACAGCAAACAAAATAATGTAGTATCTTTTATTCAAATAAAAGATACATTCCTGACTTACCATGCATTTCTCCAACTAGAATCACTCCTTTTTAATGTGCTTCTAAAAAGTTTTTTTTTTTTTAAGAAAATTTCTTTTTTTTTTTATAGATTTCACTTATTCATTCGAGACACAGAGATAGAGAGAGAGAGAGCACGAGCTCTCAAATTAAGATTTCTTAATTTGGGATCTTTTCCATTTCTTGGCTATTCTTCCCTTACCTTGACTACTTCAAACAAAGAATTAATCTTTTACTCTCTATTTTGTTTTTAATGTTATGACTATTTTTTCCAATTTAACAATTTTGCAGTTGGTCATTAATATTCACATACATTCATAACTCAAAAAATGAAAACTGCAGTAAATAATAAATGAGTCACAATGAAAAATGAAATAACTTTGCTTTTATTTATTAACTTGGTATAAAACATATTCCCATGGTGTGATTCTCTTCCAGTTTTAACAAAATGGATAAACTACAGTTTTATGTGAAGTAAGATTTATACAAAATCAAACTTCAAAAAGAATTTTCTTCAACTGCCTACTTTTCTGGCTGGTGTTTCTTCTCCTAAGGCCAAATGTTAGAAACTTTTAGAAACAATCTTTAAGGCTAAGTATTTAAAACACTTTTTTCAATTTATAAAAGAATTTATATGCCTATTTCATTATTCCATTAAATCTTAAAATACCAAAATTCACATGACATTAAAAACTCACTAAGAGGAATCCATGTAAAAGTACATTAAAGAAAAATCACAAGTAATAAAGTTCACACTTTCAGGGTTGAGTAATCTAAACATAAAAAATGAATAGCTAAATTTATAGCTATGGACATAATTCAAAGGCTGATATGATATAACCTTGCAATTGTAAACAGTTTTCCTGTACTAAAAGTAATGCTTTGATATATTACATCAGATCAATTTCAATAGATTCAGAAAAAAGCATCTGAAAAAGTACAATATCCATTCATGATAAAAACACTCAACAGGGTAGGTCTAGAGGGAACACACCTCAACATAATAAAGGCCATATATGAAAAACCCACAGCTAACATCATATTCAACAGGGAAAAATTGAGAGCTTTCCCCCTAAGGTCAGGAACAAGACAAGAATGTCCACTCTCACCACTTTTATTCAACACAGCACTGGAAGTCCTAGCCACAGCAATCAGAAAACATAAAGAAATAAAAGGCATCCAAATTGGTAAGGAAGAAGTAAAACTTAAACTATTTTCAGATAACATGATACTATATATAGAAAACCTAAAAGACTCCACACCAAAAAACTACTAGAATAAAAAAATTCAGTAAAGTTTTAGGATACAGAATCAATGTACAGAAATGTTGTATTACTATACACTAAAAATGAAGCAGAAGAAAGTAAAATTAAGAAAATAATCCCATTTACAATTACACCCAAAACAGTAAAATATCCATTACTAAACTTAAGAGGTGAAAGATCTGTACTCAAAACTAGAAAACACTGATGAAAGAAATTCAAGACAATGCAAAGAAATGGAAAAACATTCTATGCTCATGGACTGGAAAAACTAATATTGTTAAAATGTCTATACTACCCAAACCAATCTACAGATTTAATGTAATCCCTATCAAAATACCAAAAGTATTTTTCACAGAACTAGAACAAACAACCTTTAAATCTGTATGGAACCACAAAAGACCCCGAATAGCCAAAGCAATTAATCTTTGACAAAAGAGGCAAGACTATCCAATGGGAAAGAGTCTCTTCAACAAATCGAGTTGGGAAAACTGAACATCTACATGCAAAAGAATGAAACTGGACCACTTTCTCACACCATACACAAAAATAAACTCAAAATTGATTAAAGACCTAAATGTGTGACCTGAAACCATAAGAATCCTAGAAGACAGCATTATGCATTTCTCTGACATCATCCATAGAATATTTTTCTACATACGTCTCCTGAGGCAAGGGAAACAAAAGCAAAAATAAACCATTGGGACTACATCAAAATAAGAACTTCTGCATAGCAAGGAAAACAACCAACAAAACTAAGAGACAAACTAATGAATGGGAGAAGATATTTGCAAATGACATAGCTAATAAAGGGTTAGTATCCAAAATATATAAAGAACTTAAACAACTTAATACCAGAAAACAACAAAAACCAAATAATTCAATTAAAAAATGAACAGAAGACATGAACAGACATTTTTCCAAAGAAGATGTACAGATGGTCAACAGACACATGCAAGGATGCACAACATCATTCATCATCAGGGAAATGCAAATTAAAACCACAATGAGATATCACCACACACCTAAAATCAAAAAACTCAAGAAACAACATGCTGCAAGGATGTGGAGAAAAAGGAACCCTCGTGCACTGTTGGTGGGAACGCAAACTGGTGCAGCCACTGTGGAAAACAATATGGAGGTTCCTCAAAAAGTTAAAAATAGAACTATTCTAGAATCCAGTAATTGCACTACTAGGTATTTATCCCCAAAATACAAAAACACTAATTCAAAGGGATACATGCACCCCCCCTATATTTATTGTAGCATTATTTACAATAGCCAAATTAAGGAAACAGCCCAAATGTCCATCGAAAAATGAATGGATAAAGAAGATGTGGTATACGTACACATACATACACACACACACACACTATGGAATATTATTCATCCATAAAAAGGAATGAAATCTAGCCATTTGCAACAACATGGATGGAGCTAGTGTATAATGCTAAAGCTAAATAAGTCAATCAGAGAAAGACAAATACCGTATGATTTCACTTGTATGTGAAATTTAAAAAACAAAACAAATGAGCAAAGAAAAAAAGAGAGAGAAAGAGAAATAGACTCAACTACAGAAAACAAACTGATGGTTACCAAAGGGAAGGTGGGTGAAACAGGATGATGGGGATTAAAGAGCACACTTATCATGATGAGCACTAAGTCATGTGCAGATTTTTGAGTTGCAATATTGTACACCTGAAACTAATATAATACTGTATGTTAACTGGAATTAAAATTAAAAACTTAATAAAAAAATTGTATGACACCCCTAAAAAAAGTAATGCTTTACGGTCTGTAGTTCTGAAAACTTGGGGGGCTATATAGTACTAAATTGATAAATGTTTATCAGACCATTTAATAATCACTTATTCTAAAATACATAATTCATCTTGTTAATTTTAATTATTCTTTAGGTACTAATTCTTATTAGGTAAGTATTTGTCCCTGAATATACAAAGGAAGATACAAATTATACTGAACCTCATAGTTTACTAAATGGCCTTCATTCTGAGATTGTAAAACTATGTTACACTTCTCATTCTTTTTTTTTAAGATAATTTATTTTTTTTCTTATTATGTTATGTTAATCACCATACATTACATCATTAGTTTTTGATGTAGTGTTCCATGATTCATTGTTTGTGTATAACACCCAGTGCTCTATTAAGTATACGCCCTCTTTAATACCCATCACCAGGCTAACCCATCCCCCCACCCCGCTCCCCTCTAGAACCTTCAGTTTGTTTCTCAGAGTCCATAGTCTCTCATGGTTCGTCAAGAAAAACTTCCTCTAGGGGCATCTGGGTAGCTCAGTTGTTCAGCATCTGCCTTTGCCTCAGGTCATGATCCCAGGACCCTGGGATCCAGCCGCGCATCAGGCTCCCTGCTCAGAGGGAAGCCTGCTTCTCCCTCTCCCACTCCCACTCCCCCTGTTTGTGTTTCCTTTCTTGTTGTGTTTCTGTCAAATAAATAAATAAAATCTTAAAAAAAAAGATAAAAGAAAAACTTCCTCAAGTAATAATGCTCCCAACGAATAATTTTATTATAAATAAACTTTAAAGTAATTGATACTTACTATTTTTAATATTAATTGATTAGGCTAAAAGTTTGTTTTAAAGGTAACCACTCTTGATTTTCAAAAAAAATCATTCTTGAATTAAGACTATTTTCTTAACAAGAAAAAAACCTTTTACATTAAGTCAAGAGGTGTTATACTGAATGATGAAGCATTAGAAGGACCACCATTATTAGCAGAAATTAAAGTAAGATATCATTCACATCATTGTTATTTACTATTTTGCTGGAAGTTCAAGCCAACACAGTAAGTCAGCTATAATTACAAGGGAAAGAGGAAGCAAAAATGTCACTTTGCAGATGTTCTGATTGCAAAACCCAAAAGAACTAGTTAAAGTTTTATTTTAACTAAGTGGATTCAGAAGGTAGCTGAACACAAATAAAAATATAAAAATCAACACAGATTTCAAATTGATCTCTAATAATAACCACTTAGAAGTTATAATGGGAAAAACTCCATTTGCAACAACCAAAAAATGTAAAATATGTAGGAGTTTTAAAATGAGATATGTATGGAAAGCATGAACCAAACTACATCTCACTGAGACACAAAAGGACTTAAATAAGATATAATCTGTGTTCTTAGATTTACAGAAAAAATGCTGAGAAGTTTTCAATTCTTTCCAAATTAATTTATAGCTTATCTTAATTCCCACAGGAATTTTAAGGAATGTGACAATGCATTTCCACAATTTCTGTGATATACTAAACCCACGAAAATAAAACTGTTTAACAGATTTTTAAAGAGAAATTTCCTCCATAAAGCTAATAAAATTAAAATAGCATGGTTAGAACACAATAGACAAATAGATTAATGGAATAGAATACAACTCCAAAGCTGGCCCAGTTACATTAAATTAAGCAATTATTATATGTTAAAAGGAGCATTATCAACCAATAGGGAGTAGATTAAACAATACATGGTGTTGAGAAAATTGTTTAGAAAAAAATAAAATTAGATCACCTTACACTATATATCAAATAAACTATTAAACATAAGTAAATCAATTAATTAGAAGAAGAATATGTATATTTTATAAAGAAGTTTCCATTAGGAAAAATGATTCATTGAATTTTCACTATTTCACAAAATATCTCATTTATAGATTTCAGAGTCTGCATAATTGTGAAACTCTAATCTTTGTTTTACAGTGCCAAATGGGTACTCCAGAAATCTGAATTACAAGAGATAAAAACGAAAGCATTTAAACCATGTAAGGTAGCTTTCTAGAGGAAACATAACCATCATGGACTATCAAATTCTACAGAGGTAAAAAAAACACTATGATATTGACCACACCTTTAATGTCAGGTTCAAACATCTATAATCACAGTGAAGACACTGTTACAGATTAATCAATACAGATTAATACAGATTAATCAATCTATTACTATAAGCTATTTTCCTTTAAATATCAAACTATACCTTTCTGTTGAGAATATATAATTTTTAATCAGATACCAGTATTAATTCATTTCTAAATCACTGTATCAATCAAAACTCCAATTTATATGCCACATATTCTTTAACACATTCAAAACATACTGGGATAGTGTTTAATTGATTAGAGAAGCCAGTTACACAAAACAAACAAGCAAAGGGGAAAAAAGAGGGGGAAGGCAAACCAAGAAACAGACTCTCAACTATAGAGAATAGGGGCACCTGGGAGGCTCAGTCATTAAGCGTCTGCCTTTGGCTCAGGTCATGATCCCAGGGTCCTGGGATGGAGCCCCACATCAGGCTCCCCGCTCGGAGGGAAGCCTGCTTCTCCCTCTTCCACTCCCCCTGTTTGTGTTCCTGCTCTCGCTATGTCTCTCTCTCTGTCAAATGAATAAATAAAATCTTAAAAAAAAAAAAAAACTACAGAGAATAAACTGATGTTACCAGAGGGGAGGTGGGAGGAAGAATGTGTGTTATATAGGTGATAAGGATTAAGGAGAAAACTTGTGATGAGTACCTGAGTGTTGTATGAAGTGCTGAATCTCTCTCGTACACCTGAAACTAATATTATACTGTATGTTAACTAATTAGAATTTAAATAGAAACTTTAAGAAAGAAAAAGAAGCCTGTTACATCAATCAAGTATATGGCCACAGAAAATCCACACTAGCTGTCCAGAGTTACATACAACCCTATCCTGTTGAAAAAGAATGTCAAGAAAACACAGCAGCACAACCCCCAACACTTCTCTCTCAACAATAACTTAAAAGTGTAGTCCTTAGTGATAGTAAGTCAGCACTGGTACTATAAATATTGAGGACAGATCTTCTTAAGTATATTTTTGGCACAGAGCATCATTTCAAATCACATTTCTCTTACATATTTTACTCTCTCTTAGGAACATGAGAAGTTTTTCAAATTTAGCAAACTTAAGAAGCAAAATGGTAACATTTATAGCTAATGTTAGAAAACCAGATCCTCTGCCAATGTTTTAATCACAAAGTACAAATACCAATGGAAGCTTATCTCCTTCTGGAGATTGCACATAACAAGAGCTTTTTTGCTCCTTCTGAAGTATAGCTTAAAAGCACATCAGAGGGCAAACTGCAACCAGTATCACAGTTACATCTTGCTTCTGCTATTAATCTCATGGCCTGTGACAGATTTCAAGATGGTCCTTCTCATTCTTCCAATCAGATTCAAGCCCTTCCATGATCCCTTTCTACAACTCCTGAATACCAATATATTTGGATATACACTGTCCTCTTTCTGCATTTGACTAAATGCACAGAACATATCTTGGGACCTATATGCTTTCTCTTCCTTAGAATCTAACCCTTGAACAATGAACTTAAGTTCACTATTTTATTTTTTTTTATTTTTTTTTTTTTTTTTAAAGATTTTATTTATTTCTTTGAGAGAGAGAGAGAATGAGAGATAGAAAGCATGAGAGGGAAGAGGGTCAGAGGGAGAAGCAGACTCCCTGCTGAGCAGGAAGCCCGATGCGGGACTCGATCCCGGGACTCCAGGATCATGACCTGAGCCGAAGGCAGTCGCTTAACCAACTGAGCCACCCAGGCACCCTAAGTTCACTATTTTAAATGTCTTCTTTTAAATGTCCTTTCCTACACTGAATTACCCAATTGGATTTTATTGATGACATGCATTTTCCATCATATCATACTGGGTGGCCCAACTCTTAAACCTACTTCAATCAGCCACCACCCACAATTCAAGAAATAATGGCCTATAAAGCTGTAATAGAAATCAAGTATTTGTAAATATCTTATAAATTTTTAAAAATGAGATACAATATGTAATCAATATTTTTCAAAACTGTTAATGAGATCGTTTATGTATTTTTTTGGTACTAAGTCCCTGAAATCTACAATGTGCCTAAATTCAGACTAGCCTCACTTCAAATGTTCAACAGCCATGTCAGATCATGAATACTGGACAGCATGAGTTTAGAAGATTCCTGTGGAAGACATAGACTAAATCTATGAGTATAGTGTTCCCTGGGTTTTTCCATGTTTAATGTTTTTTTTATAGCTTTGATACTAAGCAGGCTGGCTCAATATAAAATTCCTATTTCTTGTTTTTTTTAAAAATACTGTTCCATTATTGAATTGCTTTGTATACTGCCGTTGAGAAGTCTGATGCCAATCTGATTTTCTTTCCTTTTTAAAATAACTTCATCTTTTTGAATGGAGGCCTTAAGGATTTTTCCTTTGTACTTATTTTTACTTTTTTTTTTTATTGTCACCAAGTGATGAATTTATTTGTGAAAGAAAAAGTTGTTCTTTTGTTTTTCACTTAGACACAAATAATGCATAAGTAAGAGTTTTACTAGACTAAGTCTCTGAGTTGCCCATTACAGGTCAATTTTTGCAAGTACATGGCTGCCTCTCTCACATCATGTAAGATTCTGGTCTTTCTTTTCTTCAGAAAAGTTCTTAGTTTTATTTTTTTTATTTTTTATTTTTTTTAAAGATTTTATTTATTTATTCATGAGAGAGAGAGAGAGAGAGAGAGAGGCAGAGGGAGAAGCAGGCTCCCAAGGAGCAGGGAGCCCGATGCGGGACTCGATCCCAGGACTCTGGGATCATGACCTGAGCCGAAGGCAGACGCTTAACCATCTGAGCCACCCAGGCGCCCGAGAAAAGTTCTTAGTTTTAAATATTAGCTCTGTTTCATTGTTTTGTTTTTCTCCTTTAGGGCTCCAATTGTGTGTATATTGGATCTTTTCCCTATCTTAAACATCAATCATTTTCTCTCTGATCCTTTATTTTGTCTTCATTCTTTTGCCTGTTTTCCTCAATGCTCCATAATAAATTTTCAATAAACTCTATTCTTTCCTGTTGTCTTATAATCTAGTTTTAATTTCTAAAATGATTTTCTTCAACTTCTTCTAGTCAACTCTTCTTTCACATCACCCTGGTATTTATCCACTTCTGTTTCAAGTATCTAAAACTCTTCCTTGAGGATTTTTTTCTTTTCATATATGCAAAGGCTTAAAAGATATTTAATTTAGGTTCTGGTGTTCTGTTACTGATAACTGCTTTATGGTTGGTTTAGGAAGAAAACTTTTAATAGCTAAAACGTTGGTTCTTATTTTTTGCTTTATTCATTGTAGCAATTTGTATGTTTATCATCTGCAATCTAAGACCATACCTTAGTATTTTCCAGGCTAGGACTTTTTCTTCTTAAGGCAGTTTTATTAACTATGTTCCCTTGGGCTCCTAGTTCAACCAATTTTCCTCTCATCTTTTCCATGTATTTTCTGCAGTCTCAATGAATTCTATCACGGGCTCTGACGCTAAGTAGGCTAAATTTTGATATTTATTTCTCTCCCTAATAATCTGAAGGTCTTAGAGTCTGTCTTCTAGTTATGCTTAAAGCACAGGTTATATTAATTGGTTTTACTTTATCTCTTTGATGATCTGTATAAGTTTTTAGAGAATGTGTGGAAAAACTGAGATTTAGGTAGCTGCCATTATTCAATGGCAATCCAGGATTCTCAATTACTCAAGTATTGTCAATGGCTTTTTAGTTGACCATTTTCTCTACTTTAGTCTCCTCTATTCTACAAATGCTATCTTTACTTAGTAAAAACTGAACTTTTGATAATTTATGGTTAGAACCACTAATAAGCTCTCATGGACAATGGACACAATAACTAAAAGAGTCACATGATGCAAAAATACGTAAAGGAGGTAAAAACATAATGAATTCAGCTTGCAAAAGAAATATATCACTTCTGTGGTGCATTTGATAATTTAGGGTAAAAAGTAAAATCAAGATATTACCATGAAAGAAATAATTTTTTGTTTCTGCTAAAACAGCAGTAATCTTTCATGTCCAGTGATTTCAGATTTAATATGGCTACTGAAAAACAGTTGATAGGGGCACCTGGGTGGCTCAGTCATTGAGCATCTGCCTTTGGCTCAGGTCATGGTCCCAGGGTCCTGGGATCAAGCCCTGCGTCGGGCTCTCTGCTCAGCGGGGAGCCTGCTTCTCCCTCTCCCACTCCCCCTGCTTGTGTTCCCTCTTTCGCTGTGTGTCTCGCTGTGTCAAATAAATAAATAAAATCTTAAAAAGAAAAGAAAAACAGTTGATAACAAGTTTCAAAGTCCCTTACTTAAATAATGTGGGTATTCAAAAGTAAGTCAATTCAGAAATACTGAAGGCACAAAACAGACTAAAAGCAAATGACAACAGTAAGTTCTGTTAGAGAAGATTCACAGAGTAATCTACATTAGCATCTTATATACATAATCTGGTGTGTTTAGGATTATAGCTTCAGAAGGGAGCCAAAAATCAATATAATGAATTAAAAAAAGAACAAAGGCTAAGAAAGAACATAAGAATTGTTATTAGGTTAGGGGCGTGGACTAGATACTAAATACTTTTTTCTTTAAAGTAAACTGAGTTGGTCTACAGAAAATAAACAATTCTGTGCCTCTTGTAGGAAACAGGAATTGTCATTAAGCTATTAATTAAAAAAAGTTAGAGCACAAAGGTACATGAGGCAATGAGACAGAGGAAAACAGCCTAATCCTTTAGGACAAGAATTTAAAGCTGTGTTGGTGATCATGCTGGCATTGTTTTGTGGTTCCCTCAGCAACAGAACATGGTCCCCATCCTCTTATAATGGAATAGAATTTTTTATTATGAATGGACTGTTAATTTTTCTTGTCTTTGGGCCTTTGATTTATGCTAGTAGTTTGCCTTACAAGGGGATTTACATGTCATATTCTCTAACGACAATTCCTGTCCTAATGTTTAGGGATAAAAACACGGCCTATTGTTTTAAATTTTCAAATAAGCATGGAACAGAGTAGCCATACTACAATAAGCATTTACAGAGAATCTTCTATTCTCTGAATCAAAAGAGGTAAGAGTGAACAGAATCTGATTTCTTAGAGGGTAGCTTTCAAATATTTACTAAAAACATTTTAAAACTGAGATCTAAAGTATTTATATGAATGAATGAATGCTTCTATTATTTAGATCAGAGATTTACACAAAATGCTTAAGTAAAATGTTTTCCATAAAACCCAATTAAGTATTAAAATTATCTAACACTTGTCTCTTAAGATTCTGACATATATACTATATTTAATGTTACCCCAAAAAAATTTAAGAAAGAAAACCATTCTGAAGTCATACATCAATTTCAGATTATGGTAATTTTTGATGTGTAATTCAAATATACTAAATTTCCACAGGGTAAAAATTTTAAAAAGCATAATTTCTTTCCTTTCAGATTTGTCCTTTCCAATGACAGGTTAGTAGATTGTAAAATAAAATTTTAAGTTTAGATTTCTATTACACACATTACCATCTTATATTTGTACAGAATGGAGAAATCATTGTTTCTTGATCAGGTGCAATTCTGGTACAAGCAGTGATATTTTTAGCTAAAACAGCCAAAACTAAGGAAGAATTATGACACTAGAAGGTCTCTGCAAAAAAAAAGCCAGTACAGATTCACTTAAGTTAAATGTTTTATAATTTTACCTTTAAGAGGGTAAAAGTAGCAATGGATCAATCACTTCGAGGAAGAACAACTGTAGAAAATAAATATCTTACTAGTATTTTTTTTTTTACTTTTCCTTGTTTAAAAGCCATGTGCTATTTTTAAAAAATACATCAATAAAATACCTATAAAATCTGTCTGTAATTCAAGAAAAAAAGGTATATTTATCATTCTCATCTTTAATAATATAATTTGAGACTATTTTAAAGAAAAAGCAAAAATTTAAGACACAATATTAAAACCTATCTTTTGGAAAGATTTTCACATCCTATAAACTCAGGAAAAAGCCACACTTTACTCAGAATGTAATTTTTTATAGACTAAGAGTTCAAATCCAAACCCTAGACTCTGCCAGAGCAAGGCAAGTAACCTTATAGTGTCTGTTTTTTTTTCCTTTACACGGTGATGATAACACCTCTTCATGGGACTAAAGGAAAGTTTAGATTAGATAACAGATATATCCCCAAGTCCTGTGTTGAGTACATAATAAGCACTCAATCAATGACAGATAATCATTCTTAAGTTAAACACTGAACATCTATCTGCATGAACTTCCTCTTCCTGTGTCAAATTCTTTTGTGTCAATAGTCTTAGATATGAGGACACTTGAATTTTGTTACAGATTCTTAAAAAGACATATTCCTTTTGCTCCCTTCTTGGGGAGTCAATAGTTAAATTGGTAGAGTTTGTTGTTTTTATTGACACCTTGTGGCTATTTGGCCTTAACACTTTATAATATACATTTCAAGGCTATTTTCAATAAATAGGTTCAATGAGTAAGTCTGCAATGGATCTGAAATTTAATCCAACAATTATATACTTCTCAGTATTTCTTAAATCTATTCTTTAAAAAGTTATAAACTTTGGCTTCCTTTTTTCATTTATTTTCTTCAACTTCAGTTCTCTATCAGTCTTTCCAAGAAAGGGTTGAGCAACCCTCTACATATAACCAAGAACACTGCCTTCAGATCGTTCAGTTTCTGAACAAATGGTCCATTTAGAAAATTCTTTTTTCTAAGATAGAGAAAAAAACCAGGCCATTAAAAACAAAAGAAGAGTATAATAAAACAACTCTTCCAAAAAAATGAACTTGAGATATTCAATTTACTTAGACTAATTACATGAATATGTAAATCTGTCTATACAGGCATATAAAACTCAGGTCATCACATGGTTCTTTCTAGTCTTCTAGACCCATGCTATACAAAAGAACTTTCTGTGATCATGGAAATGGCTTAATATCTGTGATCCTCAAGAAGGTAGTTACTAGCCAAATATGGCTATTGAAAAGTAAGACTAGGGAACTCACATTTAAATTAAATTAAATTATTAAATTTAAATAGTCACACACATCTACTACAATGGACAGTACAGCCTTAGACACTCTCCTTTTCTGTTCCTTCTCTTTACCATGGTGAACCTTATTCCGATGCTCTTATTGAAGTCCTTGTTTCAAAACGCTTCTCTAAGACTGAATAGCTTGACAGAGTTACAATCTCAAAAGCAAAGAGAATTACTGAAAAAGAATTTTCCAAGCTAGTTTTAAAATGTGCTTTTTGATGAAGAGTACCACATTCAATTATTTTATATTTTCTAAGCACAGTTCACTAAGAAATGAAAAATAAAATAAGAAATAACACACACATCTGAGTGCTTGAAATTAAAACTCTAACAATATATACTTTCTCCTAAATTCTTTATCTGCTACATAATTAATCCCAGAATAAGATAATGGTATAATTAAAAACAAGTACAGCACAAACCATAGCACAACAAAGCAGAACCAAGGGAACAGATAAAAATCATTCTGTACCCGTCTATTCTGTGATAATACAAAAATTAATGGAAATATGATGGATCAAATGCAACAATACAAGTGTGTTAGCCAATGAAGAGTTGTATAATTTTTTTTGAGTTGTGTAATTTTTATCACGAGTATTATTTACCACAGCATCAAAGATCAAGTCTTACCTCAGTTTTAAGGGATTTCTGAATGACTGCTTATGGCTCTTTCCAATTAAATCTAAGCATAAGCATTATTTATTTTCATAAACATCAATTTAAAGTAAAATTATTAAAAAGGTGACCATAAGATCTCAGAAAAAAATTTGCGGTGTTTTAAGCTCCCCTCTGTTTCTCCTCCCCAGTCTCCCCACTATACACAAACGCAGTCTTTTTCAAAGAACAAATGTAGGTGTTAAGAAGGAAAACAACTATGGTGCTTATCTGTTAGGAATGAAAGAATGGCCTCTCTCTGGGGGCTGGAATTAATGTCATCACCACCAATCAATTCCTCCTTTCTTCTGCCTATCAACTTGGCTTTCAGTACCTCCCGAGTGGGGAGGTGGGGTGGGAGGGTGGAGCATGTAAAACAACCTCAGTATTCTGGGATAGGATTCAAAAGAATTCAAGTTATGGGAATGCAAATTATGTGCTAAACTACATACCAATTTCTGAATGACTGCTGATTTTTTTGTTTGGCACTTGAAACATAATGAAACTTACTATTCTGAGCCAACGCTTGAAGCAGACAATCCAAGCATCCTTCTAAACTATCCTCAGTTCTGTCAACAGCTGTTATCTTCAACTTCTTCAAGGTATCACTGAGATTATCTGTTTATAGAAAGAAGAGAAATCAGAACTCTAACATATGATAATCACGTTTCATGGCGGTTAACACTAACAGGCATTATTGTGAATTAACTTCCACATACATTACAAAATGGCAATGGCCTGTACCATTACAAATTTTTTAAATAAAATGTATCCATTTAACATTCTGTATACGTGAGATACCAGGAATATTCAGGAACAATACAGATTGTCACAGAACATCTTTTTCAGGATTCCTATACCATATTTAGCTTGTTCAGGAAACCAGCCATGATTAATTTAAAAAAAAAACCCTAAATGTCCCCAAAAAATTACATTGCTTTGAAAATAATATTTTGTTTCATTTTTGGCTTCCTCTGCTGCATTTTAAAGACATAAAATGAAAATGAAGGTTTAGAAAAGTTTCAAAATAATACGACTTAAAATAATACAAAGCTGATGATTATAAAACCTACTTCAACACTGCCATTTGAAAAACACTTCAAATCAAAATACTGCTATAAGCCAAAACATGTACATTTTGGATTATAAAAGCCGTGCTCTCGTCCTAAATTATATATGGATTCCCCTATTCCACAGATTGTCAAAATTTCTTTACATATTAAAAATTCAGGGCTTTTATTTACACCAATTATTTCTATTGACATTTAAAAACTAAAAATTGAAACAGACTTTTTAAGATTCATTTTGGTAATTCACTTGACTCTAACAGTTATAAAATTATTTGTTAACAGTAATATTTAAAAAAATATATTCCAAAAACAAAAAACTCATTAAAAATAGTATTTTTCTACATTTTTACAAATCTCCATAATGTCTGCCTTAATAGAAAATAACTAGATTTTCCTATTTGCTTCTGTATTCAATCTTCTATAATTTGTTGTTTGGGTTAAGTAGATGAAGAAAATCCAGACTCACACACATAGTTGAAAAACAGGAGAGTATTTTAATAGCCTTTTCGGCTAACTGTGGATATTTTTTGACACCATACCAAAACTTGACAAGTGGTAGTTTTTTAAAGGTTGGTTGCCATAAGAAATCTGAAACAATATTAATAAATGCTTCCAACTCTCACATTCATATCCACTGATCTCTTACACTTTGAATCTTTCATGATGTAAGATACTTATCATCAATGCACTGATCATTAAAAAAAATTGTCATGGATTTATGCATATCTTCCAAATATTGACATATTTCATTGTACTATTTCAAAATATAACATTTGTTAGTATCATCACTAATCTTATTAAAAGGCTCTGGTAAGTACTGGGGAAATATCAAGCTGAAGGCATACAAGTTTCCCAAAATTCTAATTTTTTCTTACAAACTTCAATTTTATTACCAGCAATAAATATTGTCAGTTGTTTTCCTTAAATGATAAATTAACTTCATTCATTTGTGAGAAAATATCTGCCAAATATGAAAAACCAGTTTGTCTGTCAGTTCTTTCAAACAAAAAATGTTTTTCCATGAAAATAAAGTACCTTGGTCAGCTCATAAACTACTGCACAAGTGCTTCTCTTCAAAATAGTCATCAGACTTTGTAATGCAATTAAAGTGTTTTATGTGTACCCCCCATTTCATTACAAAGAATATTTTTAAAAATGTGTACACAGATATTGAGATTTTTTTTAAATATTTTTTTTTTCTGTTTCATCATGGGCATTCTTAAATGAAACTGGTATTTTTTTCTACTTCAAGTACGTTACGGTGAAGAATACTACTAGTACAACTTAGTACTACTACAGCTCTGATTCACACATCCTAAAGCACCTTGGGTTTTTTACCCATAATTGCTTTTGCACCATTGTTAAGGCAAATGTCAAAAAAGTGAAAAAGACAAATAATGTCTTGATAGCATTATGCAAATAGTATTGACCTTATAGACACCTTACATTTTAATAGACTTCTGTACATTGCCAGGTCATGACAACTCTAAAAATATGATGAAATCCTCTATTATAAAATAAGAGATAATTACTTTCCATGCCAACCCAAGAAAAAGTAGACTTAAAATTTTACATCAAATAATACTAAAATGCTCTAGGGACACGTAGTACAACCTGACTACTCTAGTAAACCTAAACCTATACTTTATTAAAAATCCCAGGTTATCATTCACATCCAAGTTTAATATTTACTTTAAGAAGAACTAGTAAGCAGTTTTGAGAAATTGATTTTTATTCTAAAGAAAAAGTATGTTTGTATGTATGTCTTCTATAAGCTAAAATGAAGTTGTAGGGGCGCCTGGGTGGCTCAGTTGGTTAGGTGACTGCCTTCGGCTCAGGTCATGATCCTGGAGTCCCGGGATCGAGTCCCGCATTGGGCTCCCTGCTCAGCAGGGAGTCTGCTTCTCCTCTGACCTGCCCCCACCCCCGCCATGCTCTCTCTCTCTCTATCTCAATCTCTCAAATGAATAAATAAAATCTTAAAAAAAAAAAGAAGTTGTAGGGCGTCATATCTCAGATATTCTTTTTCAAACTTATTAAGTGCATATTAAGTTGATTTTTCTGAAATAAAGTATGAATAATGTATAATATCTAAGTTCGTATTATTAAAAGTAATAAATGTAATTATCCCAACACTGGGGAAAAAAATAAGACTTATGTTAGTCAAATTACAGCAATCCATCAAAACTATCAGTCAACAAGTAATAAAAAGCAGTTAAGACTCATTTAGTACTACCTATATTGGCATCTGGGTCTTTTTAAATTCTTTCCTTCCCTTCATCCTATCCCCAAAAAGTGCCTTACCTGACATCCCCTTCTGATCAAGTCTCAGTATGGATGTTACCAGTCCAGAGGCCATCTTTGCCCATTTTATCTAAGTCTCCTCTTCCTTAATCCCTCAGGATCATTTTCACTGTATCCATCCTTCATAGCACTAGTCACAATTTTTAATTATATTTTTTATTTAACTGTTAATATACCTCCCCCACTGTATTTTATGGGGCATCTTGTTAATTATAGTCATTGCATGGTGTCCAGTAAATACTTTTTAAATTAACTGGGTGAACGAAGGAATGAGTTCCTTCTTTGCAGAAAGCTGTCTAATTACCATCCTTTGTATCACACTTAAGAGCCAAAGTGTGCCAATAGCAAAGGGAAGGTAAATGTGACCTGTTAAGCACCTACTATGTACTCCATATAATTTAAAGTATAAATATAGTGTCTTACATTTTAAGATTCGAAGAAATCAATGAAGACAGTTTAAGTATTTAAGAATATAAAATATATAACTAAAAACTACACAGATTATCCCATTTTAAGAAGATTTCTTATTAGTAAAAAGCATTCAGTCTCTCCATGGGAATAATTACATGCCTATTAATGATGTGAGATCTTCTTAGGGAAGTCCATTAAATTCTACATCCGGAGACAACCAAAGCTGTCAAACAGAATTACTACAAATTTATTATGATTTTAAGCATTTTAAATGAATGAACAGGTTAGCACTGAAAGAAATAAAGTATTAGACTGTTTCATATCTTGATTAGAAAACTGATTACATGAATATATAGTACATTTTCCAAAGTTCATCAAACTGACCATTTAAAATCTGTGCATTTTAGCTTATGTGAATTATACCTCCATTCAAAAGAGCATACTGGAGAATAAAATGATTGGGGTGAGAACCCCTTTCCCACTGGCCTCAAGCTTCCTTATGGAGAAATTTCCACTATAGTGACACTTCTGGTCACTTCTGCCTCCTCCCTTGGCAACTGCCCACCACCACCTCCATTCTCTCTCTAGGAACGGAGTAATGTATCTGACTATTAAACTGAGAAAGAAGAACTGGCTGTGCATAACTCAGTCCCTTCTGGATTCCTGACCATCTAGAAGGGCAAGAACTTCCTATTCTTCCATACCTTTGGCTGTCCAGGTACACATCTTGTCCAGTGACAAGATTAGCAAATATATCGAATTCAGCCATAAAGTATTAGCAGTTCCTTTGTGACTATACAAATAAGCCCTGTCCTTCACCAATTTTAAAGCAGTTATTTTGAATTCCATCAGAGAACTCATTTGCTTAGGTCTCTAGTGATTCTGAACTTGGATAAGGAACAGAGGGTACTATTTCTAGACTCCCTCAAACCATGACAGTACATCTCAGCAGTGAATTTGTACCATTAAGACATTGAAACTGTTCTAATGGAAAATTTCTGAGCTTCTGGTTGGGGGGGGCAGTAAGTCAAGAATGGTAATTTTCACGGGAGGTTCTACTACTAAGAAGTGTTAATAACCAAATTAAATTTTTTTCTTAAAAGAATTTCTTTCCTATATGACAGCAGATGGTCTAGCTTGTCTTGTGAAAGAAAATATACCATTTTCAAAGAGTTAAGCAAAGTTGACTTTGTCATTAATTCTGCATCTCCTACTTCTAACCACTTTATCGCTCTTAAAACCACAACCTAACCAATTCTTCTTAAACTCTATCAAAATTACTCTGGCAAAGGTCTTAAATGATATCTTGACAAATCCAATGGATTTGTCTCAATCCTCTTATTCAGTATCTTTGCAGCAATAGACTCTTTTTTGGTACACTTTCTACTGACTTCAAAATACCAGTCCCTGAACATTTGTTCTCAGTCTTCTTCTTTCTCTACCCCTTAAATGTTAGTGTGACCTTGGTTTTACCTTTTCTGTATTTTTCATTTTGCTAGTTTTATAGTCTTAAGTTCATAAAACTCTTTTTAGCTTATTTCTACTGTTAGATGGGAAATTCTTGTAGAACAGGAACTTCTAAGATACTCACACTGCCCTCTATGGTGGAAACTTACCAAATCCTGAAAATCTACCTTACTGAGTTACTTGTATCTTTTATTGTAAATTATGGTACAAATTGCCATGATTAATATTTTTATTAAGATGGGCTACACTAAAAACAATGACAATTCACTATGTTTTTTTCTCATTCTAATTATTTCAGAAATCAGATAAAAACTTTATGAGCAGTCCCTATTTATTCATTCTTAAATGGCATTAAAGTCTATTTTAGTTTGAACCAGAAACACTGTAGTCTAACTTGTCACATTTGATTAGAGGGTCAAGAGTCTGACCGATGATCTTTACAACTACAATATTAAGCCATCATGGATAAAAGCAAGATACAGTTTGTAAAATTTTATTTCACACTATGCCCCAAACCTTTTCACTTAGAGTTCAAGAATTATTTTACTGTTTTATAGCTACAAATATGCTTTAGCATATAACATGATATAATTACTAAGTTAATACATTGGGTTTTCTTAAAATTAGATAGTGATTTATACTGAGATCCAGGCTTAATTCTTTGTCCCAGAAATGACCAAGAAAAATATGAGGGTGATTTCTTTTCCTCAACAGTCCCCTAACAGATTTAAAATACTATACCAAATAGTGGTTAACACCCAAAATATGATAAGCCAATTTAGAAAACAATGTAGATATATCAACAAAGCAAGATGGCATTTGTCAAAGAATTTTTTATTTTTTTTAAAGATTTTATTTATTTATTTGACAGAGAGAGAGAGACAGTGAGAGAGAGAACACAAGCAGGGGGAGTGGGAGAGGGAGAAGCAGGCCTCCTGCCAAGCAGGGAGCCTGACGCGGGGCTCAATCCCAGGACCCTGGGATCATGACCCGAGCCGAAGGCAGACACCTAACGACTGAGTCACCCAGGTGCCCCGCATTTGTCAAAGCATTTAAAGAAACCTAAGAATTATACTAGAATGATGTTGGTGAAAATGTACAATCTGTCATTACAAACAGCTTCTGTATGAAGAACTGTTGGAGAGGCGCTGGGGTGGCTTAGTCGGTTAAGTGGCCGACTCTTAATTTTGGCTCAGGTCATGATCTCAGGGTTGTGAGATCAGCCCTGAATTGGGCTCTGTGCTGGGTGTGGAGTCTGTTTAAGATTCTCTCTCTCCCTCTCCCCCTGTTCCCCCCACCCCAGCTCAAGCACATGCACCCACTCTCCCTTAAGAAAAAAAAAAAACTGTTGGAATGATCTCTATACACAAGAGTTCCAGAAGATGCTGTGAAGTGGAAATTATATACTTTCAAACTTCACTTCTGTACAGGTAAGCTAATTGAGTCCATAACAGAAGAGAAACTCTCTAAACATAAAAATAACCACTTGAAATGTATTCGCTCTACTCCAGCTTCTTATACCTAGCATGTGCCTGCAAACCAACCTGAGTTCTCACAGTATCAATATTCTATCACCAGGATTCTTACAGAACAACGTTGTTTTATCAGTTTATTATCCTGTATTTCCCAGTTTCTCAGTCCCCATTTATCTCTGGGCTCTCATACTCCATTCAGTCTCTTAGATTAGTACACTGATCTGGAACTTAACTACTTTCGCTGGGACTTTCTACTTCTCCAGGATAATACTTAAGTGTCTGCCTACAGTGCTTTGTCTCCTGACACTTATATTCAGGAGTAAAAGATATCATGCCTCCAAGCTCTGCCCTAAACTCTAGGATATGCCTAACAGGGAAAGAAGACCAGACAAGGCGTAGATAATATAAACTGAGTAAGATGAAATTCTGCTAAATGTAGGGGAATGTTTAAATGCTAAATAAGACAGATAAAGAGAAGTGTTTGGGCTTGTTTACAAGTAGTCCTGAGCGAGACTCTTCACCAGAACATACTTAAAGCTGTGACTAATTGAACATAAAGATGGAGAAAGAAGTAAAGGCCCTATTTCACAACGCTTTCTAAGAATAGAGAACTAGATTAAAGACTGACATAAAAGACCTGCATAAATGGAACTTTCTTTAGCTGGAGATCTATAAAGAAGTATTTCATTAAGATTGTTGCAAAGCAAATAGTTCCACTTAGTAACCTAATAAGTAATCAGAAAGAGATAATATACATGAAATTTATAAATTTTTAGGCAATGCCACCTTTTCTGGATGATAAAATACCGAAGAGAAAAAATGGTACCTACACATGTAGTCATAAATGTGACAGGTGAGTTTAACATAAGTATATATTAAAAAACTAAAAAAAAAATGATACAGTTTGAACTATTATTTATGAACTCACAAAATAAATATTTTCCCAGGATACTGCTACAGAAAACAAAAAGAAAACTGAGAGGATAAAACAAAAGAGAATTTAGATAAAAATTAAACAGAAAGTATGACAATACCCTTACTTAAAGCTATGATGCACCATAAATTTGAAAGAAATAAAATTAAAGCAACAGGATGAAGAGACATTGTCAGCTATCAACTTATTTGTCTCCTAGGTTGAAATTCACCCTTAATGCCTGATCTAGAAAAATGAATCTGGGCCCTTTAAGTATTTTTCCTTTGCCAAACGGCAGGATACAAGATTTGTCTAAGGGGACAATGGATAGCACTGAGGAAGAAGGTGCTCTCCTTTTGGCTCAGGTTTCCTAAATTTTCTCCAGTACCAGTACCACATGTTCACAGGCCATAGCTTTCACTGTATATTTTCTCCAGCTCTCGGCTCAGGCAGCAGGACTATGTACAAGACCCCGGGATGACTCAAGTCTGCATCACAGCCCAGGTCACTCTTCCTGCACCTGGGGGTACATGTACATGCCGGACACCCTGTGGGACTGGATGTTCAGAGCCACTCTGGCTCAAATTATACAAAGAAGTGTGCTGGGTTCCCATAGAAAGGGGCCTCTCTAGCCCAGTTTCTGCAGTGGAGTCCCAACTTCCTCTGCATTCCCAACTGTTGCAGGCCCACTCATCAACCTCAGCTTGCTTGCTCTCCAAAGAGTTGTTCCTGCAGGTCTGGTGACTGTGGACCAACTCTGGCCTGGGCAACCCAGTGAACTTAACTACCTCTTAAGGAGAACCCACCTTCTGAGGAAGTCTATCCTTCCTTGGATACACTCCCATAGCCCTAGATTACCCTTCAGATTTGCTATCTACCTTTAAAGTTACTCTCCTATTATTGCTTAATAATTTCTATATTAAATGTCTCCTGTTTAAATTACTGTGTAATGGAAGATCATTTTCTTTGGATTTCTTGACATTCCTGCACTATTAGGGCCTTCTGAGCAAGGGAAATTGATAAGCTAGAATAAAGATAAGTCTCCCTTCCTGGAGACATTCTAGAATCATAAAAAATTCCCCTCTTCTTTCCAGAGATTTGCTTTTAGCTTATATGTAGGGTAATAACCCTAGAGATACTTCTTCCTTTCCCTGGAAATGATTTGTTTTAATTCCAGAGTAAAGATAGGATGTGTGTGTACGTGTGTGTGTGTGTGTGTGTGTGTGTACCTTGGATGACAGATGTGCCAGTAACCCTACAGAAGTTCTAATGTCATAATTTTAGGCTTCTTCTCCTGTGGTGCAAACCTGCTACATGTGCCAGGTAATCGGTACTAAAATGCTCCATGAGGGGCACCTGGATGGTTCAGTCAGTTAAGCGTCCTACTCTTGATTTTGGCTCAGGTCCTGATCTCAGGGTTATAAGATCAAGCCCTGAGTTGGGCTCCATGCTAGGCAGGGAATCTGCTTAAGATTCTCTCTCCCTCTCCCTCTGCACTGCACCCTGCTCACACACTCTCTCTAAAAAAAAATAACAAAAATAATAACAACAATAATAATAAAATGCTCCATGAATAATAAGGTATGTTGTATGATCTATATACCTCGTGTTTCCTGTCAGAATATCTATATATACTTATAAATTTAACATCACGTGATTTGTCTTCTGATTGGACCTAGACTGATACAGATATATAGCCTTTTTAGAAAACTGAGAAATTATGCGAGAAAAGACTATTATCTCTTTCAGTGAAAAATGTAATCTATCAGATCATGAATGTTATGGATCAGGTGAACAATACATTAAGAAGATAACCTCAAGCTTCTATTTGCTCAACAATATGAACTATGTGCCTACTAAGTACGAAACATTGCACTAAGTGCTAATGATACAAATATGAATACAAGACAGTTTTCACAGCATAAATAACATTTTTTTTAGTTTTAATTTTATTTTGATGAGAATTACCTTCATATATCCCAGTTCACTCCCAGAAGCAATCAATGTTAACATTTTCTTACATATTCTTCTAGAAGCACTCTGTGTGTATATATATGCAGTTTTTTATATTTATAAACACAAACATACAAACTTTAAAGCATAATCAATCCAAATGTTACTACAATACTGATTACCTTTTCCATGGTAATGATCTTAATAAAAGGTACCATTATTATTGCAATTATATTATTATAGAAAATCATAATAAACCGTATAAGTGAAATCCCTTGGTAAATGTACAACAAAGTATTATTTTATTCAGTGGTAACAAACTTAGAAACCACTGTCTTCCAAAAAGTGATAGGGAAGATACAGATTCAAACTAATTTTGACAAATATACTAATATATTATTATAAAATTAACATTAAATTAATATCAAAGATAACTACATTTTAATTTGGAGAGATGAATATAGATATTCCTTTTTCCTATCAGGTTTTACGAGGCTATTGTGTTTTCAAAAAAAATACACAGATTTTAGTGGTAATTATCCTTATTAAGAGTATTGATTGACATTTTTTATTAGACAAACAGGTAAAATTTACCATAAAGCAATAGTGAAACTGTTTAAACTGTTTAAACATGCACAGTTCTTTTCTGGCAGCAAATATTTCTTTAAGGGAATTAATGTCAAGTAAAAAACAAATAAACCACAGGGAAATGCTAGATAAAAGTCTCTGTTGAGCTATCTTTCATGGAAATGAAAAGAAAAACTCAGTAAACATTTATTCATCAGTTAGTTCCCACTTTGATGAGTTTTAATAGCAATCTGTTTCTTACTGAAACAATGTATCTTTCAGGTTTTATAACTGTTCTAATTATTATGGTTACATAACAAACCACTTCAAACTTAATGGCATAAAGCAAAAGCCATTTTATTGTACTCACAGATTCTGTGAATCAGGAATTCACAAAGGGCACATTGAGGATGGTTTGTCTCTGTTCCACAAAGCTTGGGGCCTCAGTGTAAAAGTCTCAAAGGATAGGGGTGTATCTCCAAGAGTGACTACATAGCAGGAGACTGGCATCATCTGAATCATCTGATGGTTCTGGTGATTGGCCTGAAAGGACTTAAAGGTTATGAATGCCAACCTGACACCTGAGACCTGAGGCCCCTCCACATGGCCTGGCTTCCTCACAGAATGGCAGCTACAGGGTCAGACTTTGCAAGGCTCCAAGCAGACCAGTATTCCCACAAACAAGGTGGAAGCAACAATGTGTTTTACGACCAAACCTAGGAAATTACACAGCACTTCTGGAGCATTCTATTGGTTACAAGTGAGTCACAAGCATGCTTATATTCAACAGCAAGAGAATTCCCCAACTCTCGATGGGAAATGGCAAGTTCTAGAAGAATATGTGGGGGGCAAGGGGTATTGTTGTGGCCATTTTTGGAAAACATAATCTGCTATAATAACTTAATATTCACTATACCGATTTGGTTAAAATAATACAACCAACAGCATTAGATCCTTTGAATGGCTCTACCTCTGAACACAAGATATAGTTTCCCCCAGAATGACTGTATGTTCAGCTTTGGAAACAGAAATTAAAATTTATATGGTTATTATTTTATTAATATTTACAACTACCTTATGAAAGAGGTGTTATTATTGTCCGTATCTTAGTGGATGAGAAAGTTGAATCTGAAACCTGAATAGCTTACCCAGAAAGATAAGTGCCAAAGGTAGGAATAATCCACACATGTATGTCTTCAATGTCTAGGTTTTTGCCACTGAACAGGCAGTCCACCCAGTACCATGTTAAATGAAATTCATGCAGATTTCATGAAAATCAGAGCTGTGCAAAGCAAGGACTACCTATATCTTGCTTTGTAGAGATGCAAACCCTTCAAGAATGAATTTATAACCCAACCATGTTAAATAGTTGTACTAGCTAACAACTGTCTATGTATGTGAATGTCTGTGACAAAAGAAAGAAAAGAGAAGGGAAGAGAAGGGAAGGAAATCACAATGAAATGTACCAGGGGCAGCATCTGCCATCGTATCTCAAGGGTAGTACCAATGCTGGGTACATACTCTAGCTTTCATTAAATGTTTAAATAGATAAATAAATTATAAGAAAAATTTTCTAGATCATTTTAAGTAATGAGTACCTGTATATTCCTGAGAAGCTATACTGGTGCTGAAATGGTACATATGATGTTTTCTCTTATTTAAATTTTTAGGGCTCTGTTTTCTCTTTCAAGAATTCAAATTACACCTTTATCTGTTTCTACTAGTAATTTCTTTTATGTTATTATCTTCCAGTTAGAGGTTAAGTTTTTCAAAAGCTGAAATTGTCACTGCTTGCATTATTTGTCACTTTCTGTAATGCATAATATGACAGACAGGCCTATGTTTCTGATTTGACCGATGTTTTATACAAACCATATAAAAACCAAAAATGTGACACAGTGGACAGTTATTCTTTTTTGGAGCTTCACACCTCTCTTCCCAAAAATGCATTCTTGTAACTAAAAGGAAATTAAGTTAATCAGCTCATATAAAATTCCTATCTTTATTGTAATTGGTTTTGTTTTTGAAGCCAACTATATTATATAATTTTAAAGATAAACTAATATTTCTATTTCTGTAAAACAAATATTTCAATGTAAGTTTTGTTTCTTTATAATGATCAGTCTCATCTCTTATAATGGAGTTACTTGAGGAATCTTCAAAATGGAATACTTTTCAAAAGAACTAAAGGAAATAGTTTTTATTTTTTGACAAATTTCTTGTTAAAAACCATCTTAGATGGTGTGAGCTCACAGTTTTAAAAGCATTTTTTTGTTAAAGTTCAATGATTCCTGGTTGTTGTTTTTCTGACTATAAAAACAAACCCCCCACCCATAAGTTAGGGGAACTTACTAGTTATTTGAAATTATTTTATATAATTTTATGTAATTCTTTTTCACATAATTTAAAATTTAACTCGTTATTTTAAATACTTTAAAATTATAGAATTCTATGTAATTTATTTTATATAATTGTTTTAAATAACTGTATATAATCCTTGTATGTTAGAAAATGCTTTCTAATATATACAAGAAAATAATGTTTTCTAGAAACAATCTAGCAGTCCTATTGCACTTTAATGACTCTTTAAAAATGCCATACCATCATTTTTCCTAGAAAGGCACCATCACCACCACCCTCCCTGCCGAAAAAGGGGAAAGAATACAATGATCTGGGTTTGGGAGCTGATCAGTCTTTATTAAGTAACTGAGTGTGAAGGTTTCCACATTATAATTTGCATGAGTTCTCTATGAAATGGGCTCTTTTCCCCCTTCCATTTTTATTTGAAATCTATTATTTGGTTCTTATTCAATAATGACGATAGTATTTTAAGAATACAGATGAAATGGGGATGGAAAGAGCTTAAGTAACTTGCCAAAGGTTATACTACAGAATTAATTCATGAAAGAGATTCTATCCTCTACCTCTTTGATTTCTTTTATCATTCTGATCAATTACAGATTTGGTTTAACCATGATTGATGAGAATATATATATCACAGGTAGTTAGCTTTGCTCTTGACTACTCATATAACTTAATTTTTGCAGTAATTACTTAATTTTAAAATACACTTATTAACTTTCAAAAGTAATGTATTTTACCATAATTTTGAATATAATTATAGCTTTTGAATTACTGAAGAGTTAATAGAAATCTCAGAGATTGCAAATTCAAATATCTATAAGAGCCATATGCCACATTAACAAAAGATAAAAATCATATGATCATCTCAATAGATGCAGAGAAAGCATCTGACAAAATTCAACATCCATTCAAGACAAAAACTCTCAACAAAGTGTGGTTAGAGAGAACATAACCACTTGCATTATTTAACATAATATAGCCATGTAGTGGGGCGCCTGAGTGGCTCAGTTGGTTGAGTGTCTTTCTCTTGATCTCAGCTCAGGTCTTGATCTCACAGTTGTGAGTTCAAGCCCCTCACTGGGCTCTACCTACTTAAAAAAAAAAAAAAGGCCATTTATGAAAACCTACAGTTAACATCATACCCAATGGTAAAAAACTGAGAGCTTTCCCTCTGAAGTTAGGAACAAGACAAGGATCAAAACATACTTGCCACATAGTACTGGAAGTCCTAGCCACAGAAACCAGACAAGAAAAAAAGAAACAGCATGCATTTTGGTAATGGAGAAATTAAACTGTCAGTAAACACAGATGATATACTATACGTAAAAAACCTTAAAGACCCAAAAAAGTAATAAAAGTAATAAATGACAAGAATTAAAAAATGAAATTAAAAAATGAAAAATAGAATGAACAGAAATAACAAATTAAGTAATAGTAATAAATGAATAAAAGAAATAGAATAAACAGAATAAACGAATAAGTTGCAAAACACAAAATTAATACCCAGAAACTGGTAGCATTTCTATACACTAATAAGGAAGCTGCAGAAAAAGAAATTAAGAAAACAATTTCATTTACAATTGTACCAAAAACAACAAAATACTTAGGAATAAACTTAACCAAGTGAAAGATCTATACTCTGAAAACTATAAAGCACTGATAGAAGAAATTGAAGATGACACAAATAAATGGAAAGATAATCCATGATCATGGAATGGAAGAATTAATACTGTTAAAATATCCATACTACCCAAAACAATCTACAGATTCAATGCAATCCCTATCAAAATACCAACAGCATTTTTTATAGAACTAGAACAAATAATCCTAAAATTTGTATGGAACAAAAGACTCTGAATAGCCAAAGTAATCTTGATAAAGAACAAAGCTGGAGGTATCATGATTCTAGATTTCAAGATATGCTACAAAGCTGCACTAACCAAAACACTATGGTACTACCATAAAAATAAGTCAATCAGAGAAAGACATGTATCATATGATCTCACTGACATGAGGAATTCTTAATCTCAGGAAACAAACTGAGGGTTGCTGGAGTGGTGGGGGGTGGGAGGGATGGGGTGGCTGGGTGATAGACATGGGGGAGGGTATGTGCTATGGTGAGCGCTGTGAATTGTGTTAAGACTGTTGAATAATAGACCTGTACCTCTGAAACAAATAATACATTATATGTTAAAAAAAAAAAAAAGAAGAAGATAGCAGGAAGGGACAAATGAAGGGGGGGAATCAGAGGGGGAGACAAACCATGAGAGACTATGGACTCTGAGAAACAAACTGAGGGTTCTAGAGAGGAGGGAGGTGGGGGGATGGGTTAGCCTGGTAATGGGTATTAAAGAGGGCACTGGGTGTTATACACAAACAATGAATCATGGAACACTAAATCAAAAACTAATGATGTAACATATGGTGATTAACATAAAATAAAATAAAATAAATAAATAAAAATAGATCAATGGAAAAGAATAGAAAGCCCAGCAATAAGCCCACAATATGATCAGTTAATATCATATGTTATATATTATCAAAAATCATACAATCTGTGACAAAAAAGGAAAGAACATACAATGAGGAAAAAACAGTCTTTTCAATAAATAGTACTGAGAAAACTGAACAGCTACATGTAAAAGAATGAAACTAGAGCACCTTTCTAACACCATACACAAAAATAAACTCAAAATTGATTAAAGACCTAAATATGAGACCTGAAACCATGAAAGTTCTAGAAGAGCATGAGGAGTAATATCTCTGATATTGACCACAGCAATATTTTTCTAGATACGTCACCTAAGGCAAGGGTAACAAAAGCAAAAATAAACTATTGGGACTACATCAAAATAAAAAGCTTTTACACAGTGAAGGAAACCATCAACAAAACAAAAAGACAACCTACTGAATGGTAGAAGATACTTGTAAATGATATATATGATAAGGGCTTAATATCCAAAATATATAAAGAACTTACACAACTCAACACCAAAAAACAAATAATCCATTTAAAAACTGGGAAGAAGACACAAACACACATTTCTCCAAAGACATACAGATGGCCAACAGACACATGAAAAGATGCTCAAAATTACTAACTACTAGGGAAATGAAAATCAAAACCACAATGAAATACCACCTTATACCTGTCAGAATGGCTAAAATAAAAATCAGAAGAAATAACGAGTGTTGGTGAGGATGCGGAGAAAAAGGAACCCTTGTGCAATACTGGTGGGAATATAAATTGGAACAGCCACCGTGGGAAAACAGCATGGAGGTTCCTCAAAAAATTTAAAAAAATAGAAATACCATAAAATCCAGTAATTCCACTACTGGGTATTTACCCAACGAACACAAAAACATTATTTTGAAAAGACAGACGCACCCCTATGTTTATTGCAGTATTTACAATAGTCAAGACATGGAAGCAACCTAAGTGTCCATGGATAGATGAATGGATAAGGAAGATGTGGTGCGTGTACACACACACACACACACACACACACACACACACACACACACACACACACACACACACACACACGAGTATTATGCAACCATAAAAAAAGAGGAGATCTTGCCATTTGCGACCACATGGATGGACCTAGAGGGTATTATGCTAAATGAATTAAATCAGACTGAGAAAGACAAATACAGTATGATTTCACTCATATGTGAAATCTAAAAAAAAAACAAACCCAGATAAGCAAAAGCAGACTCAGAGCTATTAATACAGAAAACAAAATGATAGTTGCCAGATGAAAGGGATATGGGAAAAAGTGGGTAAAGGGGAGCAGGAGACATAGGCTTCCAGTTATGGGAGGAATAAATCATGGGAATGAAAAGCACAGAATAGGGAATATAGACAATGATATTGTAAATAGCATTGTACGGTGATAAGATGGTAACTACACTTGTGATGAGCAGAGCATAACATAAAGAAGCTGAATCACTATGTTGTACACCTGAAACCAATGTAACATCGTGTATCAATTATACTTAAATAAAAAAACCTAAAGTAGAAAATAAAAATAAACTGATAAATACCTTCAAGAGCCAGAGAGAGTACTGAGTGAAGTTTGTAGGATTTAAGATAATAGGAAGTAGTATGGAACTGGGGACCTCATACCCTGCCTAAGAACAATTATTAACTGTCACCAATAGGAAGGCAGTCTCAGGGATCCTAAATTTTTAATTTTTCAAGAATACTTCACAAAATAGATTTCTATCAGAAATTTCGTGATATTTAAATGCTGACAACTAATTCCAATTTCTAAAACTTCCCTAACAAAATCCATCTGCAAAGTATATTTGGCCCATTGGCTGCTGGTTTGCAAGCCCTATTATAAACATGCCTATGGTCACCATAGGATAATGCTGTTAAACAAGAAGACTGACCTAAGTCTGTTAGACATGAACAAACAAGTATTACTGAATGCCAACAAGAAATATGAACACTGACTAAAATTATATTACTGAATGTATTATAGGAGTCCAAGACATGAGAGGTGTCCAGAGAAGTGAGAGGTTGGTAGGAGAGGTTACAAGTAGTCTTCATGAGCTAGATTATGGACAATGAATAAGAGGAAAAAAAGAAGTTATTCTAGAAGGAAGAATAACACGAACAAAGTTAAACTGACTGGTGTTGTCACTGATGAAGAATATTTCAGGGTCAGTGATTATCAAAGGAAGATGTATTTCAGAGAGAGTGAGAAATGTAAGAAAGGTAGATTTCTACAGACTTGGAAAGCTAAGAAGAGTTTAAATTCAATCTGAGAGGCAGCTGAAGCAGTATTAGATTATTGAGGAGAATGATATAATCGATGCAGTATCTTTTTAAAAGGATTAACCTGGTTATAGCATGTAGAAAAAACTGAAGAGCAAAGAGTCTAGTATTAGGGAGGCCAACAGTATAGGAATGAGATGAGGGCCTAGACTGTTTTTGTATAGACCAAGGGTAAAACAGTTTTACATTTGTAAATGTTAGAAAAGGAAGTTTTTCCCATTAACCTATTTACTTGAATGAATCCTTGATGTTAGTTTGTTCGTGTGTGTGTGTGTGTGTGTGTGTGTGTGTGTGTGTGTGTGTGTGTATGTAGGTATGTGTGTTTGTGGATGTGTATAGATGCGCTTACTTTTTTTCATTAACAAATCGGAGCTGGTCTAGTATAATGAACAGAACACTAGTATAAAACTAGGAAACCAAGATTCTAGATCTGACACTACCCCTAACTCAATGTGTGAACTTGGGCATGTCTCTTAACCTCACTGCCCTGAGGTTCTGACCAGTGTTCTCTACCCTGAACAGAAAGAGACAGAGCCACCAATGTCCTTGTTTGAGGCCCTGGATCTTACAATTCCAAAAACCATGAACAATCTTAAGTTCAGTCAACCTTTGAACAACACAGATTTGAACCACACAGGTCCACCTATACATGGATTTTTTTCAGTACAGTACAGCACTGTAAATGTATTTTCTCTTCCTTATGATTTTCTTGATAACATTTTTCTCTAAATTATCTTAGGAATATATAATATATATAACATACAAAATATATGTTAATTGACTGTTCTCAGTAAGGCTTCCAGTCAACAGTAGGTTATTAGTAGTTAAGTTTTCAGGAGAATCAAACATTATATGTGGATTTTTTACTCTGTGGAAGGTACATGCCACTGACTTCCGTGTTGTTCAAGGGCCAACCATATCTAGATAAAAATCTAATTTCTGGTGTCTTTAAAAGTGTCAAAATCTGGCTTCCCTGGGCCCACATTCCTACATGGCAAAAATGGTTATAGTTGAGTAAGGAACTCCTCTTTTAGGTTAGGCACACACCCTCCAGTTTGCCAAAGTCCCGCCATTTCCTGTTGTATCTCCACATTGAGACCCAGTGTTAGTTGCTATTCACCATGCTTCCATTGCTGTTCTTATTACAGTAGAGAAATATTTTTCTCACTTTTGCGTTTTACCAAAAGTGATAAAATGAAAGACATTTTTCAAGAAAAATGGGAGAAAGCATACATCTCTATGGAAATAAAATATTCCTTTCTATTTAATATGTTGGGGGGGAATGCACCTGTCATAAGATTACCATTTAACCCTTCTTAATCATATAGTTTCTTCATTTGAGTTTGGGAACCCTGCTATGTGTGTTGGGAAGCTATTAAAAAAAATACCTAAGGAGCAAAATGATCAGATTCACCTTTTAAATAGAGTACTCTAGCAGCATGTAAAAACCAGTTAAGAGGGGAAATGCTGGGGGAAAGAACATCTGTTACAGAAGAATGAAATGGCCTCAAGAAGGGGTGATAAAACACTGAACCGGCATGTTTACAGTGGGGAGAAGAGGAGAAGGCTGATTCAAAGAGGAAGAATTGTTAGAATTTAGGGAATCCAATGGATATTAGCAGTAGAATGACTAGATTTCAGGAATGTTTGACTGGATGGGTGGTGATACCATTCATCGAGCTAGGGAATTCACAGGCTTTTTAAAGGTAGTATAGCATTACTTTATAGTAGAAATAGGCAAACTACAGCCCTAGGGAGCTAGGGAATTCACAGGCTTTTTAAAGGTAGTATAGCATTACTTTATAGTAGAAATAGGCAAACTACAGCCCTAGGGAGCTAGGGAATTCACAGGCTTTTTAAAGGTAGTATAGCATTACTTTATAGTAGAAATAGGCAAACTACAGCCCATCTCCTGTTTTTGTATAGCCCAAGGGGTAAAACGGTTTTACATTTGTAAATGGTTGAATAAAATCAAAAGAGAAATATATTTCATGATGTACAAATTACATGAAATTCAAACTTTAGTGTCCATTAACAAAGTTTTATTGGAACGCAACTCACTCCTTTATTTATTGTTTATACCTGTATTCACATTATGACGGCAGAGTTTACACTGCTGTTTGATGTACTACAAATTACAGTGGCACAGTTATGGCTGTCCATTGTTTCAAGTGCCAAGTGTATTGTCATATCACAACACTTCGTTGTGATCATTAAGTCAAAACAGGAACCATATACTTCAACTGTCATGCTTTTAAGGCATTATAAGTGGCGTGTGGATTATTTTGTTATTGAATTAGATAGCAAGCAAATGTATCATCCAATGACACAACAGCTATGCTAGAAAAATACTACACCTATTATTACTAGACTAAGCATTCATCATATTCACAATTCATAGGAAAGTAATCGTCAGAAAAATTAGAAAATATAAAACACAGTAGCTCATCACAGCCAAATTTCTTTACAAAAATAAAAAATAAAAATGAAGCTACAAAGTAAGTTTCTGAGTGGCTCATTTACTAACCAAGCAAGGAAAGTTGTTTACTCATGGTGAGCTGAACTATGTTTTGACTACAACAATCAAAGAAATGTTTCGGGGGTGGGGGTTGTTTGAGAATAGCCTTTCTATGATGATAGCTACTTGAAGAGGTAAGGACACTGGAAGCAGTATCAATATTCAACTAAAAAACAAGGCAAATGGTTTTGAAAGATTTTCCTTGTTTTTTGATGAGTTGACAAACATTAGTGATACTGTTTAATGTTATTTTTGGAAAACTGATGCCAAGCAACCAAAGAATTAGCCTCTATGAAGAGTCTGCATAGAACAACAATAGGCAAGATTATTTTCAAAGTTGAGAACATAAATTAATTCAGTACAACCTGAAGTGGAATCTGCTAAGATGTGTTACAACTGATGGTGATAAAAAATGTGATGAATAGAAAAAGGCTTAGCTGAACAAACTTACAAAGTTTGTGAAATGTAAGGTATTTAAAGCCTATGGTTCTTCATTATATTATTCATCAGCAGGCATTTTACGAAGAAAATATTTTAAACTATCATGTATTATTGAACCAGTAGTATCAACTTTATTTACTCTCACAGACGTATGCATCATCAGTTCTGTGTACTTTGATAAGAAGTAGAAGCTGAATATTCTGACTTGCCTCATCACACAACAGTTTAATGGCTTAGCAATCAATGGTAGAGTTTTATTGTTGATTTTTTAGCTCCAGGTGAGATGAAATTTCTGGGGAAAAAAAAAAGAAATGCCTTTAACCACTATTATCAAACAATGATTGCCTCTGGAAATTAGATTTGCTGCATATTTGATGTTTCCTAGAATCTGACCTGAAAATCAAGGCAAAAGAGAGCTTATATGAGACACTTAAACTATGTTAAGTCATTTTGACAACATTGTTGGAAACACAAGTAATCATCAATCTGTTATATACACATCTTGTGTGGTCAAATGTTAAAATAAGATCTCCATGAATATACAAATTTGCAACAGATATATTTTGCAAGCTCAACCTAAGGTTACAGCAGTGTTTTTCAGACCTCATTTCAATGCAAAAGAAACTTCTATACATCAAAATCCACTTAACTTAACCTCCTCCTTAACTGAGGAGCTTTTACCTTTCTTTGGAAGTGGTTAATCTGCAATGTAGTAACCTGCTAAATAGCAAATATCAAGAGAAGAAGAATCTAAAAGAATTTTATAAATTTCTTCCATAGAAATGAATATGCTCATTAATAAAATCATATGCTCCCGACGGATAGCAGTATTTAGGAGTATCTATCCATGTGAAAACATGTTTCAAAGACAAAATCCATTAAATCACATTACAGATCTGCATTAACAAATGAACATCTGGATCAATTCTGATGATAGGGTAACTCTGAATCCCAATTAAGTGAAATGCTATCTGAAAAACAGAATTAGAATATTTTCATTAGTAGATCTGTATTGCAATAACTTATGTTCACTTAGTGTTGTATTTTGAATTTAGTCAAAAAAATATTCGTGGATATTTGTTTTCTCTCATCATATAGTTCTCTCATCTATGTAATATATTTGATTTTGCCTCTTGGCCTGCAAAGCCTAAAATGCTTACCATCTGGCCCTTTATGTAAAAAGTCTGCAGACCTATGCTCTATGGCGATGCTATTGAAAGTGCAACATCATCTGCCAATGTCTTGACAATGCAAATTCTCAGCCCACCCACCACCTACAGAATCAAATTTCTGAGGGTGGGCCCAGTAATTTTTTTTTTTTTAAACAAATGCTACATGATTCTTAAGCAAGCTAGAGTCTGAGAATCACTGCTCTAAAACAGGATTTTAGAGACTTAGTTCTCTCCACCTGGATAAATTATTCAATTCTTTGAATCAGTAAAATGGGGATAGTGTCACCTACTTCATAGAATTGTTGAAAAGATTAAACATAATTTTAAAAATATGAAAAAATGTAAAGCTTAACATAACTGACATCAATAATTCTTATTAAATGATAATAAATAGTAATTATTAATTCATTGGTGTAGTAAAACTCCCTTGTACCAGCCCAAGAGACATGATTATTAAATTTTTAGGAATTTTATGAGGCAATTATTAAAACAGTCATTACTAAATATTAAATTTTATAAACCTAAATAAGTTATGTTAAAACTAAGGTATTAATACTCATAACTCATTACTACTTAATTATTTTACTACATTTTACTATTATCTGTGCTCATAGGTTACTTATCTATATAGTGGATCTACTATATAATGGTATGCTGCAGCTCATCTCTTCCCAACTATACATTCACAGGATATCAACCACCACCACAAATCAGGGCTTTTTTGGAGAAGGGTTTTTGGTTAAACATCAACCATCACACCTCAAGTTAATTATTAAAAATTGCACAATGAATTTGGTTTTGAACTGAATGAACTTGAATTAACTATGCATGTACAAATATTTAATAATCTCCTAGATAAAAAGATAGCCCATACATATATTATATATGTGCCTACATATATAGTCCATACATTATATAAAGTGCCTACATATAGCCCATACATTATACATAGTGCCTATATATTATATATAACATATGTAGTAACCTATATTATTAAATATATATGCCTACATATACTATAAACATAGTATATATATGCCTATACATACTATATACATAGTATATGCAAGCATATATATTTAGTGATAATATATACACACATATATAATATGTAGAGACTAATAGCATATAGATACTTATTGAAGTCATAAATATGGACAAAATTTAGCAAAAACAGCCATTAGAGCAGAGGACAGATATAGAGCTCATATGGAAAAAATTCACTTTGTGTACAAAAAGTTACAAGGACTTTGGAGTTTGTAAGCTACAGCTCAATTTAACCACTTCCATTTATCACTATCCTAATTCTCACTTTTAACTCTTAGAATGGTTCTAGCAACAAAAGTTTTATAAATAAACACACTGAGAGAATGACATTACTCTACAATTTGAATCCAGCATTCTTAGACAGTATGAGTAATGGTATTTCAGGCCATCTAGTTAGACAAAGCTAATAAGTTGTTTCAAACCCTGAAGTGCTACCTCAAGTAGACATTACCCTTTGAACACTAAAGAAAAATGAATTATATAAGGATTATAGCATACTTAAGACAATAATATTGAGTATATTTCAAAGTTCAGCTTCAAGGAATCATAGAATTTTATAACCAAAATAGACTTCATACCCTACTGATATCTTTATTTATTATTGCTCTTCTCTCCACAAGAACTATTTGCCAAGTTAAATGCCTAGGAATGTATAAATTAAGTGTTATCTGAACATCTGATAATCTAAAATTAACATGAAGTTCTCAAAGGAGTGGATCTTCCCTCTCCACTCCTCCTGATGTTTGAATATTAAAAATTTAGGTAATTCTTATGGCCACTGCTGGTGCCACCAATAACACCAGAATTGCCAAGTTCGAATTCAGGTGACCTGGAATCTCTGAAGAGGAAAACCACACTATTTTCCCCAAAGGCATCTAGAAGCTCCAACATTCCATTGTGAAAGTTAAAACTCTACAGTTCTCAAAAAATGAATTAGGGTTATTATAACTTTCCATATAGTAGTACTAGAGACTTCAGAATATGACTCTTGCAAAGATAGTGAACTTAACCCTTTTCCCATATGAAAAAAAAAAGGTATATGGGACATAGACATAATGCCAACATAAGGAAAAATTGTTGAACTAGTCAATCTGTCATCTATGATCTTTTAAAATAATAAATTTTAGTGATTATCACTTTACAAAAAAAAATTATCACTGTAATTTACAAAAAAACAAGTAAAAGTATTATTTTTACATTTATCTGTGAAACCATTCCTGGACTTAAAAATACAAGAGGAAGAAAAAAAAAGATTTCTCTATAAAGCTAATATATATTTACAGAGAAAAAACTCCAGGAATTAAGGGTATAATAAGAGGCATAAATATAACTAGAGAAATCCCAAATTCACAAAGACTAATAGTAAATAAAAAGTGATAAAACCATCAGTAAAGAGTATATTTTATGTAAAATACCATGTAAAATTATAAAACCATTTCTAAGCTCACTCTGTATGACAGATAGTGCAAACATAAAAAGTATACTATACTAAGACATAATGACATAAAAAATAGAATGTCAAAGAAATGTGAAGCACTATGGTGAGACTACAAATTATTGTCAGGGAAAAAAATAGCATGTGTCATTCCATGTAAAGTGCCACGTTTTAAAAATGTTTAAAGAAACCTATGCTTATTTACAGATCTTTAAATAGGTCAAGGGATACAGCATGAATACACAGTGAATTCTTAGTTCCACTTACTCATTCCTCAGTTAGCCTCTACAACTGGCCTCCATATCTACTATACCTTTTAAAGCTGCTTTTTAGAAAATATCCTGGGTAATATCCTAATCAAACCACATCAACGCAGATCCTTTTCTCAGTCCTTACCACTCTGTTCTGAAGCAATGGACATTATTGACCATCCAGTCTTTAATGCAACTAGCCACATGCCAATTCTAGTCTTTCACTCCTACCTAACTTCTCTTTCAGTGTCAAATCATTCCATTCCTCTTTCCTAACAATGGGTCACTCCTCAAGATTCTTACCTTGGACAAATTTTCTTCTGACTCCAACCTAACTTGAAATATCATCCTAGGATATTTATGGATAACTTCCAGATCTCTATTCAAATCCTCTCTTAAAAGTTAAAATAACTGTTTGTTAAATATTTTTTACCTAGTTTCAGTCAGTCAACAAATGATTACTGCATGGCTACTATGTGGCAGACACTAATGTTAAAAATGTATTCAGGGGCGCCTGGGTGGCTCAGTTGTTAAGCATGTGCCTTCAGCTCAGGTCATGATCCCAGGGTCCTGGGATCGAGCCCCCATCAGGCTCCCTGCGCAGCAGGAAGCCTGCTTCTCCTTCTCCCACTTCCCCTGCTTGTGTTCCCTTTCTCGCTGTGTCTCTCTGTGTCAAATAAATAAAATCTTTTTTAAAAAAATGTATTCAAAACCTAATGAGAGTCCCTGTCATCAATGAGCAGAGAATCTAAATGGCAAACTAAACAGTCAAACTCATCAGGTCCAAAATTGACTATTCATGTTTCCTCTTCCAATGAATTAAATATATATTAATAGTTCTGGATTCTCTTTATTGCCCAGGCAATACTATGTGTCTCCTTTCTCAACTATATTCAATTGATTGGCAACTAAATCCTGTTATTTGCAACATTCTATTCCCATTGCCACAGCCTAGTTCAGGATGGTAAATATTTTCATCCAAACTTCAACAACCATCCTCTGAAGTGTTCTCTATTTTCTCATCTAACCCATCCTTCACTCAATTAATGGATTAATTTTCCTAAACCACAGATGTGATCCATCACTTAACTACATAAAAATGTTTCATAGTCCCTCAATAGATAAGTCAAAGTCCAAAAACTTCTTCAACTTGGCATTTAAGGTCCTCCATTATCTGGTCTTTACCTATATTTTTTCCTCTCTGTCACCCACTTTAACTTACCTTTTGCTCCAGCCAAACATGGCTTTTTAATCATATCCTGAAACTCCTTGAGTGTTCTCTATCTCTATATCATCATTTGTGCCATTCTTCTCCTGCCAACCCCCATCCTGATTAACAGTCTCCATTCATTTCTACCTTTCAGAAGCTTAACCAACCTTTGGTTCAAGTAACATCATTCTTCTAAAACCTTTTCTCCGTGCCCTGAATTTATAATACATGTAAAAGTCTTTTATGTCACTTATAGTTTATTTCAATTATAGCTTTCTGTGTATGTATCATATCATTCCTATTAAAGTTATATGCAACTTGAAGTACGAATGTCTTACTCATCTCTGTCCTCCCACAATACATTGTACATGGTTGATATTCAATAAATATTAAGTATATTGAATTTATAATAAAATATATATTATAGCCATGGCCCGTAAGACTATATAGGAAGTTTTCTTCACTTTCTTACAGAGAAAAATCACTGCCACATGAATATTTTTTTAAATCACCTTATTTATTTCTTGGAAAGACTTTAAAAAGTGATTTTTTCTCCTACCCTCATCAGGGTACCCCTTATGTATATATTAATTGTTATAATTTCCTTGGCTCAGAATATGAAACTGCTTTCCAAGATTTCAATTTTACATTATTGCATGTACCTAGTGATCACACACTAAACCACCTTACCAAGGAAGACAGCAGTGCAGAAGGAAATGGTTTGCCTGGAGGCTATCCCAAAAACCATACTTCTGAGACAACCCAACTTCCTTTCTTTCTTTCTTTTTTTTTTTTTTTATTTAGCAAGAAGAGTACTCATAGTATAATTATACTTTTCTGTTCCCAATTCCTCCAACCTCCATAATATCTACCAACCTGAATGTTCAGAGCCCATACTTTCAGGTTCATAAATTGAAAATAACAGATAGGTTTTTAAGTTCAACAGTGAATTCACAAAGATTTATTGAATATCTACTATGTGGAAAGCACTGTGGGGTACACAAAAATTAATAAGACATAATTTACATATTCTGGAACTCATGACTAAGTGCACAACACACACACATAAACCACTCCATTATAAGGCAGATTATGTAAGTGCTAAAAAGGCTCCAACAAGGTACAGAATGCTATGAGGAGACTTACTTAATTAAAGAGTATCTTAGAAGCTTCAAATGAGAGATGGGTTTCTACCTGACCACTGTTTGAAATCAAACAATAACATTCAAGATTTTGAAGATCAATTATTTTTAAATAAATTTAAGTATTTTTATTCATAAGTATTACAACAGAATTGAATTTTTTTCTACTGAAAAGATTCTGACTCAACCTGTAAGTTAAAATTTTATTTAAATGGATTTTTTAGCTCACCTTGAAACATGGATAAATGTATTTTACAGGTCAAACTTGTGCCCTATAATTAAGGAGAAAATTTTTGTATGTTCAAGGAAAATTCATGTGTCCAGTAATCTGAATTAATATTTATTTAAAATTCTACTCCTAGAGAAAAGCTAGGTAAATATGGGTCAATTTTATATAAATTTGTTCAGCATACCAATAGTACATTAAAAGGGGGAAAAAAAACTGAACTGAAAATAAAATTCAGGGCCATAGATTCATTTTTCATTCATACCACCTCCTCCTGCAACACCAGCCCCTTCCCAATATACGGCCAAAGGTCTGAAACAGAGCTTGGAGCATCTGCTTTTCCAGTAAGCTCCATCGACACCATTTCTAGATTTAGATTACTTCCTTGAGGATTCTGAGTTACCATGACTGAACTCTAGACGTGTTGAGCACTGTATTGACAGATGAAAGAACCACATTCATTTTAGGCTTAAAATAACTTGCACGGAAGGGGTGGGAAAAGTCCGAGTTGACAGATGCCAATGGAGCAAATTTTAAAAAGAGGAAATTATGATAGGAGTGGAAGCAAACTTGTTACATGTAGAAGTATGGTATTCCAAATTGCTACTATTAAAAAAAATCGTCTTCTAATTACAGAAGTCATCAGACGTTTTTGTAATTACTGAACTTAATACGTTATGAAAAAATTTTAAGATAAATCATATGTAGTTTTAGAAAATACATTTGCTTTTAAATATCTCACCCAAAACAATTTCTTGAGATTAACCATACATACAAAGGAACTAAAATCAGATTATGTAGATTTAGGCAGGGGAAGCTGGGAAAGAATAACTAACATGTAAGTTCGGTAACACGTTACAGGGTGCGTTTCCTCCTACAGTAGACAGGCGAAGGAACCAAAAAAATGGGTTGAGCACAGGAATATTGCACATTGTAGTCACCCAACACTAACTCAACAGCTAGCGGTTCTATCCATCCTTCCTCACGTTCCTCGTGGCCTCTGACAAGTCATCCTTCCAACCTATGAGGCTGTCCGTTCTCCCCCATCAAAAATAATTTCCATGCAGGTTGTACAATCGCCCTGACAAACTACTTGCTCGCACTTCCCCGCCTCGGGATGAACAGTCCCCAAGATGGGGAAAGGTCGCCCTGACACGGAAGTTACACGAAGTGGTCTCTCTCGCGGTCCGACCGAGACTCTACACCAGCAGACGCCGGGGAAAGGAAGAGGGTGGCCTCCGGAGAAACGGGAATGGGGCAGAGGATGCTAGCCCGCGAGGCAGCCTCCGCGGTGCCCGGGCACCGGCTCGGGCAGGAAGAATGGAGGAGGGGAGGCGCAGCAGCGAGGTGCCCGAGAGCCGGGCGGCGGTCCGACCCCGCGGCCCGACCCCACCCGGACCCTCCCAGACCCGGGACCGGCGTGCGTTCCGCGTGCGCCGCCTCTCCCCGGAGGAAGAGCCACTGTATTACACCCGTGGCTTTGAGAAATCCGGCAACTTTGCGCGAGAAATGCTTCCCACCCTGCAACACGCCGAGAAAGAGAAAAATGTCAGGCGATGACGGGGGAGGAAGGATGACTTACCCATGTTTCTCCCAGAGGGTGAGGAGCCTGCAGGGCGAGGCGAAGGTCTCCGGTGCGGGCGGCGCGGCGCTGTGTCCTCCCTCTACCTCTGTCTCTCCCGCAGCCAGGGAGGGACCCGCGGGGGGCGGCCGCCGGGGAGGAGCAGCTGCTGCTGCTGCTGCTGCAGGCGGCGCGGCCGCGGCGGGGACGAGCGGCGGGGGGCGGGGCGGGGCGGGGCGGGGCGGGCGGGCGCAGCCTGCGGCGGGCGCGGCTCCGAGCGGGCTGGCGGCGGAGACGCCGAGCGGGCCTGAGGAGCGCCTGCCCCGACTCGCGGCCCCGGAGGGGCCCCGCCCTCTTCACCGAGCATGCTCAGTGCCGCCACCCCCCCCCGCCTCCCGAGGCAAGTGAATCTGAGCGTGCGGGTGGGCGTGTTTGCGGACCAGCTGCAGCCGCTGCGGAGCAGCTTGATGGCGACCGCCTGAGGTGCGGTGGGTGGGCCCGGAGAAGGCAGAGCGCGGGGATATTGAGTCCCGCGTGCTACCGTCTGGCTTGCCCCGGCTGGCTCTCCGACCCCGCCAACCCACACCCGGAAAACGGGCCCTTGTTCATTACGGGACAACCCAGATGCACAGGCGGGAATTTCCCGGAGGAGACGTTGGGCCGCCTCAGACCCAGGAAGGTGGTGGGGAAGCAGAGCCGACATCCTGAAACGAAGCTGGAATGGACGTATAGGCGATGAAGCCGGCGCCTCTGGGAGATAAAATACCTGAGGACGCCCGTTTTCAAAGCAGCCTATGGGCCCGCTGGGCACAGAGCAGGAAGGTGGTCGCTGGGAGGGCTCTTAATCTTAGCGGAAGCAACAGTGGGACAGTTGGGGTTGTCCTGGCTGTGGCTGGTTTAAAAACAAAGGTCTGGGCAGTCGAGAAGAGTGACCGCCCCAGGATTTTCTCAGGGAGTGTGTTCTTCCAGAAGCGCGGCCTTCCAGTCCCCCGAAACGCCTGAAAAGCCATTTAACTAGGGTGCCCTCGGGCTCCACCCTACCGGGCTGTGCACAGCTCCGCCCCGCTCCCTTTGACGGTGGCGGGAACAAGGTTACCGAGGCAGGAAAATGAAAGTCGGGCTGAGTGAGCGGCGGCCCCGCCCAGCCAGCCGGCCAGAGTTTCCTCGGTCCGCCCGGCCGCGGCCGGTTCCCGGCACCTCCCCAGCTGCGGGGAAAACCTGAGCCGGGGCGCTCTCTGTGGAAGGCGCCCTCCCGACTGAGCATGCGCGCAAGGCGGGGGCTGGTTTTCGTTCCTCTGCCCTGCGGGGGGAGGCTGAAGGAAGCCTTGCTTTTCTCCGCACCCTGTCTTGCCCTGACCCCTCCTAGTTGTGAGGAGTCAGGTTGCTCGCCCCAGACAGCAACGACCGCACTCCTGCAGGGGAGAGGGCCGCAGTCAGCAGTACAACCTGTGGAAGAGAGATGCTGCATAGCTGAATCGAGGTTGCTCTTCCCTTTCAACTTTTTTTAAATTCAATGCTGAGAAAAGGCGCTTTCCCTCCCATAAGCCGTGACCCCGCTCTTACGGTCAGATCAGTTACCATTTGTATGATACTACAAGCACACAGGTCGGAAGTGCCTTGTAATTAGTTAAGCAGAACAGATTTTATGTGAGTTTTCTAAAACAAAATGAAACACGGTAATTAAAAAGAGAGGTTTGGTAAGACAAGAAAATACAATGTAACTACAGACGTCCATGCTATTAGGCCTTTCTGATCCCTAAGACAATCAGGCACATCACTCTTAGGCCCTCTTTCCCTTTCTGTGATGGATGCTTTTGGTGTTTGCCTTAAAATAATCTTACATGCTAAGTGGGTTTCCTAGGGTTGCTGTAACTAAGTATCACAAGCTGTGTGGCTCAGAAGAATAGAAATTGATTGTCTCACAGTTCCAGAGGCCAGAAGTCTAAAATTAAAGTGTTGTCAGGACCATGCTCCCTCTGAAGGCACTAGGGAAGGATCTCTTCCAGGCCTCTCCTAGCTTCTGATAGGTCGTTGGCTTGTGGTGGCGTAACTCCACGATCTTCATGTGGCATGTCTGTTCAAATGTGGTGTCCTTTTTTATAAGGACGTCGGTCATTAGTAGATTAGGGGCCCAGCTACTCTAGTATGACCTCATCTTTATAACTACAATGACCCTATTTCCAAATAAGGTTAAATTCTGAGATACTGGGTGTTAGGTCTTAAACATACGAATTTGCTGGGGACACGCCTCAATCCATAAGACACCAATGCAAGTTACACACATACACACACACACCCCTACCATGTTCCACATTCATTTTGGAGCTCTCCAGATCACCATTGGGCCTTTGCATTGCTGGTCCTATTTTTTGTCTTTCTCTTTACTTAACATTCATTAATCCCTTCCAGATTCTCAAATTCCCTTGCTTCATTTTTCCTGCTTTCTTTTCTCATTACATATTACAATAATTTCTAAGAGAATCTTCTATCTTTCATTTGGATGTACGAATTCAAATTAGCAAAAGCTGCTGAAGCAGCTTTATGACCTCCCACCTGACACTAGTTTAAGTGCTTTTTTTATTCTGCTTCAATCTACAAACCATTCCCTCAGCACTCCTACCAATTAAAACCACATGGCTGTCTAGGCATATTGCATACAGTGAGCCCCAAAGCACTGGTGTATGATGGTAGTGAGACCCAATACTCAATGCTACATGTGGAAGTGGGCCAGTGTAACATCTACCCTTTCACACGCTAGTTCTCCTCACCTCACCTTTTTCTCCTGTTTTAGAAATATGACCTTGTTTCATACCTTTACTTTCTTCCTTCTTTTCATTCAAAGGTTACCTGCATGAGGACTTCCCTAGCCATTTTATCTAAAACTTCAACACTCCCACTTCATATCCTGAATTCCATATTAATTTTTTCCTTAGCACTTATCACTAAAATAATAGATATTTTGCTTATCGGTATTCACCCCCATTTTAATTTAAGCTCCCCAAAGGCAGGGATTTTTGTCTGCCTTGTTTGCCATTGTATCCCCAGTGCCTGTACAATGCTAGAACGTAGCAAGTGCTCAATAAAAATTTGTTTTATGAATGAAAGTCTTTTCATTCTTTCAAAGTTTTTATCCTGAAAGAGAGAATGATGTTAATATTCTTTTTTTATAAACTCTAGCACCTTACCAAGTAAAATTAGTTATTCAATAAATATTTTTAATGACGATAATGATGACAGCTGCTATTTGTGTTGTCTTCTGTATTAAACTATGAGTCTTCTGCTGGGTGGAGACCAGTCTTTGTAATAATTTATTCACTCTGTAGAGATTGACTGAGTGCCTACTATATTAGGCACCATAATAGGCACTAATGATAAAAAATAAACTATGGCCCCTGCCCTCAAAAGGCTTACATATTAGAAAAATTGCTTTGAGGATACCTCTATTCACTGATTACATAAATAGCTAGAAAATATTCTCTGGATGTCAGAGTTTTCCAGAAATAAATCTACTAGTGTCCATGCTCCGGGTTAGGCAATAGTCAGGATTTCATTAGGCCTGCTGCAAAATAAAGGAGGACATTCTGGCACGATGCAGAGGCTTTCAAATTCTATCTAAAAGATATATTAAGTATCACAAATGTATTTGTATATCAAGTTTTTTTTTTTTCCAAAATTGGTTTATGATTAGACAGATAGCTGTTGGCAGTAGGGGGAGAAAGATCAAAGAAAATGTTTATAAGAAAGGCTCACAATCACTACACTTTGGCAAGGTTTGTAACATAACTTACCTCATTGATGCACATAATCTTAAAAGAGGTTAAAAAATGATTTAAGTTCTTTAAAGGAATTGTACTGGGAGGGGCAGAGCAAGAGGAAGTCAAAAGAAGAGAGAGAATGTTCTTTAAAAGAATACTAGGGAACTGATTGCTTCTTCTTTACTGCGACCTTCTGAATATCATTTAAGGGAACCTCACTGGAGTAGCTAACTGAACTTTGCAGGGATAAAAAATGAGTGGGCAGTGAACAGTCTTCTACCTAAACTCTTTATTTTCAAAATACCTCTGAAGCTTAGGCCAGTTTAGGTTTGACCAACAGAAATGTCTCAACCCCCGGCCCACTATAACCCCATCCATCCCCACATATCTTTTATTTACTTAATATGTTAGCCATTGTCTAAATATGAAATTAAAATTTTCTTTTTTCATAGTCTGTCACCTAAAACTGACTAATATCTACATACTACAAACAACTATAGCCCTAGATTGTATACATTTTTTAGATGGGACAAAGCCCTACAAGAGCATCTGTTCTGAGCTCAGCACTATGCTAAGTGCTATAAGAGATAACTATAGGTGCGTATCGTGTGAAACAAAAATAGGGACCAGTCCATTTTCAAAGGCTCCTCCTGTTAGAAAATCTCCTAAGTCTGTGAGTGCTGACATATAAAAAATAATTAGTCAAAGATGGCTTCATAAGGAGAGGATATGGATGGATAGAATTTTTGTGGAGAGATGTTGGAAGAAAGGCATCTATTCCAAGAGAGAGAAACAGCATGAGCTAAGGCATAGATATGTCATATTTGTAAGACCATAAAAAAGGGTACATATTGAGGCACAGTTAGAAATAAGATTACTATAATATTTTATTTGCGAATATTTAACACAGCTACTTTTGATTAGGATATAGGCTCATTTATTCTTGAAATGATAGCCTATTTTAATTTCAATTGGCTTTGCCATTCTATTGCATTTAAAGGGGGGTTAGAAACTTGCTATGCATCTAGGATTTGAAATCATAATATGCAAGGATTTGTTATAATTCTATGTTTTTAGACTATTGGATAAGTATCAGTAAATTTTGCTTCCTTTCCTTCCTCTAAACTTTGAGTTTAAGTCAGTCTGTAAGAGTTCATTAGCAAGATATCAGCTTAGAGAAGGATGATGTCTCAGTACAGGCTCTTTACCCAGTCTACTCACCTCATTGTATGTTCCACATTTCACAATAATGAGAAAGTTGTGCCAAAGTAAAACAAATGGGTGGCTTCAGAATACCAAGAGAACTGATGGTTGAGTACAATGCCATAGAGGGAAAGAGAGTTCAAAACACAAAAATGTTGAGTCCCATTCTAACTTTAACGACCTCTGTGATAGTTAATTTTGTCTTTTGGGGCAGGTCACTTTTGTCTCCCACTCTCAATTCTTTGTAAAAACAAATATTTGTCAAGGGGAGAAACAATGAACTGCCTTTCAAATTTAAGGAATATTTTTTTTCATGGTGCTTGGTTCTGAAAGAGGTATTTAGCTCTACTACCTAAAATTATGTCACTCTCTACCCCACCTACCCACATACACACATGGTTACCGACTTGCTTGAGAAATTCTCCAAGTCTTTTTTTTTTTTAAGATTTTATTTATTCATTTGAGAGAGAGAGAAAGCACATGGTGGGGGGAGGGTCAGAGGGAGAAGCAGACTCCCTGCCGAGCAGGGAGCCCCATGCGGGACTCGATCCAGGGACTTGATCCAGGGACTCCAGGATCATGACCTGAGCCGAAGGCAGTCGCTTAACCACCTGAGCCACCCAGGAGCCCGAAATTCTCCAAGTCTTAAAACATTTCATCCCTCTGACCCTGAGCTGGCCTAAGGCAAAACTGGGAATAATTAACAGTAGTTTTGATGCTCTTGGTATTATTTATGTGTCAGAAACTCTTATGTAGAGGTGCGTGGGTGGCTCAGTCATTAAGCGTCTGCCTTCCGCTCAGTTCATGATCCTTGGGTCCTGGGATTAAGCCCCACATTGGGCTCCCTGCTCAGCCATTCCCCCTACTTCTGCTCTCTCGCTCTCTCTCTCAAATGAATAAATAAAATCTTAAAAAAAAAGAAGAAAAATAAACTCTCATGTAATACTAACCTCTAATACTAACCCTATGAGTTAGGTATTTTACAAATAAGGAAATGGAAAAAAAACAAATAAAGAAATAGAGAAACAAAATATTTTGATTGATTTGTCTAATGTCACATGACCAAGAAAAGGTAGAGCTGGAATTTGAACCAGGTCTGTTTGATTTCAAAGTCCACACCCCTTCCATTTTAGTACACTGCTTCATCTCAACCTGTTTCCTAACCCCTAATCTCACCTCCACTATGACATTGTGTGAGGAGGAAACACCTATATTTTATTTTACCTACTTCTCTACACTAGCAAAGTTACCTGTCTGGTTTAGTTTGTTTTTTTGTGGTTTTTTTTTTAAGATTTTATTTATTTATTTGACAGAGAAAGAGAGAGCAAGAGCAGGAACACAAGCAGGGAGAGCGGGAGAGACAGAAGCAGACTTCCCATGGAGCAGGGAGCCCGATGCGGGGCTCGATCCCAGGATCCTGGGACCATGACCGGATCCAAAGGCAGATGCTTAACGACTGAGCCACCCAGGCACCCCTGGTTTAGTTTTTATCTAGGAATAATTTTCTTTTCAGAATTAACAGAAGCTAATCTGAAGTAATCTATGCCAAAGGCTTATAATCATACTTTACTCTTGTGAAACATATATAGGCATTTTGAGAGTAGCCTTTTAAATAAAAATAAAGTAATTCAAAAAGAGGAGTTTTGATTAGATTATCCTTCTTCTTTTTTTTTTTAAAGATTTTATTTATTTATTTGAGAGAGAGAATGAGAGAGAGAGAGATAGAGAGAGAGCATGAGAGGGGGGAGGGTCAGAGGGAGAAGCAGACTCCCCGCTGAGCGGGGAGCCCGATGTGGGACTCGATCCCGGGACTCCAGGATCATGACCTGAGCCGAAGGCAGTCGCTTAACCAACTGAGCCACCCAGGCGCCCTCCTTCTTCTTTCATATACTTATGTGTAGCTCAAATCACCAGTGTTTGCCCACTTTCTCTACTCTCAGGATTTTTCCAGATCCTCTCATAGTCTCTATCATTTCCTTTTCAGGGGTCCTCTTTTAACCACTTTAAAATTCACCTGAAGACTTCCTTAAGGAGACATCCTAATTTAATCTCATCCAACCTTGATTAAGCCATTCTTAGTGTTTATAAAGCTTCTATAATAAAAAACTGGTTCATGCAGACTTTGGAGTAGAAAACCTTCATTAATCAGCATGTCTATTTACCTACAGTTCACTAATAGTTGATTCTTATAACTATGATACTGAGGGGCTGCAAGATTCTGAACTATTAAAGACTGAATAAAGTTTGCTTAATGTACTTGTATTTGTTTCCTATGCCTGCTGTAACAAATTACCACAAAATTATTGACTTCGAACAACACAGATTTATTATGTTATAGTTCTGGAGGTCACAAGTCCAAAACAGAGCTCACTGGGCTAAAATCAAGGTGTTGACAGGGCTGCCTTCCTTTCTGGAGGCTCTAGAGGAAGATCTGTTTCCTCGCCTTTTCCAGCTTCTAGAAGCTGCCCACATTGGTTGGCTTGTGTGCTCCTTCCAGCCAGCAATCACATCTTTTCCTGCTCTCCTGCCTCTTTCTTTCCCTTGTGAGGACCCTCATGATTATCTCAGGCCCTCTAGGATAATCCAGGATAATCTTCCTATCTCATGATCCTTAATTTAATCACATCTGCAAAGTCCCTTTTGCCATGTAAAATAACATATTCACAGGTTCTAGGGACTTAGATATAGACATCTTGGGGGTGGGGGGGCATTATTCTACTTACCTGAGTAGTTAATATTAAACTTACTTTGTTATATCAACTGTATGAAAATTAATAAAAACCTATATGTATAGATGATACATATGTGAAATGTATATGTGAGTATACTTGATAATTTATTAACTAGTTCTCTAATCATGCTTGGAGAACAGACTTTTCTAACTTTTAATTATGTATGCATGCTTTAATCATTTCATGGGTTTTTGTCTTTCCCAATCCACCTATCCAGATCCACTTTTTTATGTTTATTTCCCTTCCTAGAACCTAGTAATAGTTCAATATGTATAAGTTCTCAATAAGCATCATTGATTGACTCCTGTGTTCTTGACATAATCATCTCTCTAAGGCATTTGCTCTTTCGAAATCCGATTTTTATGATAAACCAATTCCCAGTTTTCTGGGAACAAAACAATTATAGTAATATGAAAAATTCACATGGAAATCTGTTGGCATTAACACTTTGTAATTATCAGATCAGCAAGCTAGATATTAATTCTAGTTGCTATTTTCATGTAGTCATTCATTTATTCAACAAATACTAGCCTACTGTGAGCTAAGATTTGGGGATATAGCAGTTAACAATGAAGACTTGTGGGGTGCCTGGGTGGCTCAGTCAGTTAAGCGTCTGCCTTCAGCTCACGTCATGATCCCAGGGTCCTGGGATTGAGCCCTGCTTTGTGCTCTCTGCTCAGCGGGGAGTCTGCTTCTCCCTCTCCCTCTGTCTGTCCCCCCGCTCGTGCTCTCTGGAGCTCTTTCTCTCTCTCAAATAAATAAATAAAATCTTTTTAAAAAACCAATGAAGATTTGTTTCCTCATTGAGCACATTTGAGTAAGGAGGACAAACAAGCAACTACATAAACAAAACATAAACATGTGTTAAGTACTGTGAGGAAAGGGGATAAGGAGCTGTAACAGACAAAAAATGGCAGTGAGGAAGTAACTTTATGGAACATTATGTGGGAAGGCCACTCTACGAACAAGATAATTAATCTGAGACCTGAAGACTAGAAGCAGATATGCAAAAAACCAGTGTAGGAAAAAAAACAGATCATGCAAAAAACTGAAACTTTTCAGGCAGGGTGAGCTGCAAGTGCAAAGATCCTGAGGAGGAAAATTGTGGCTGTGTTTTAGGAAGTGAAAAAAGATCAGAATAATTGAAGCATAGTAAGTAGGACAGAGTGGCAAAAAAATGAAGTTGCAGAGGTAGTGAAAAGTCAAATAATGCAGAATTGGGGGTTTTAATAGGTGCCAATAAATAGAAGCCCACTGTGTTATCCCAGAATTTAAAACCAAGTGAGATAGGAGTCCGATTAGATGGAGGTCAAACTAGCAGCTCTGTTACAGATTCAGCTGTTGGGGGAGTAGAGCCAAATGGGCTTCCTAGTACTCCTCCTGCCATTGCCCTGGACAAACCAGCAAACCCGTTGTCCCAAACAGAGCTGAACTGCAGGTTTTCCCTCCATGGGCAGGCTACTTACTAAAGGGCAGAGGAGAATCAAGCCATTCTGAAGGACAGAACCCCAGAAATCTCTGGCCACACATTCTCCATTCCCTTTCCCCAACTCACCAGTGAGATAATTCTATGCTTCAGGGGAAGGGAGGCTTACTAAGGATGAGAGTGGAGGGGGCAGTTGCTGAGAGAGAACAGGAATATTTCCATAATTTTCTTCCTTCAGAGAGAAGGTTCTCTCCTTTCTATGAATTGTGTGGAGTGGAGGGGAAGGATAAATATCACCCTTATAATCCCATCAGATGCATCTCATAGGTCATGATACAGAGTTTGAATTTCATTTTAAGGACGATTTACAATTTGGAAAGATCACCTTGGCTGCTGTGAATAATGAAGAGCCAAAGGTGAGAGATCTGTGAAAGATGGTGCGGCTTGCGCCAGGCTGTTGTAGTGAAGACGGAGAAAAGCAAAAGGGTTAGAGGCATAGTGGTAGAAGGACTGGACTTGTTGATGACTTGGATTCAGGCGAGAGTGTCAAGGAAGAATTAAGTGTAAGTAATTAAGGCTAATGACGGCTGAGCTTTCTGGTTCTAAGTGACTGGATCGATGGTGGTGCCTTGTATTCAAACGGGGAAAACTGAGAGAGAAATAAGAAGGCAAGAGAATCATATTCATTGGATTTGGCAATGAGAAGACTGTGGGTGATTCTGTAAGATTAATTTTTGTGAATCCTGGGAAGTGAAGCCAGATTGAAAGTTTGAAGAAGGGCTAGTAGGTGATTGCTTGTATGCATTTTTTAAAAGAAGTACTTCTGCAGAGATGAGCAGAGAAATGGCATAATAAGGGGTTATGGGATTTAAAAATATTTTTTGTTTTTACACTGAAGTGGATGCTCTCTCAGTGATGCAATGTAGACAGAATAGTTGGAGGTACAAAACCTTTGGAAAGGCAAGAGGGAATGGGACCCAGAGCTCTCAGTGGGCTGATGGGCCTGAGAGTCACCTGAAGTAAATCTCTGTAACAGAAGTGAAGTTACAGATATGGGGGTGGGGAGGGTGGGGGTGGATGGTAGATTTGATGTCAGGAAGACGGGGAGTCTCCATTGAACAACTTCTATTTTATTTATGAAGCATGAGGGGCAACATTAGTGGAGGGCTGGGGAAAGGCAGGGGATATAGATTCGGGGAGAGAAGAGATGGCATAAAGTAGTTGTGTCCAAAATTATGAATGCAAATCGAATGCAGAAATTAAGTAGTATTGCGGGCAGTGTTGAATATCCATATGAGGTTTGTAATTATCAATGATAAAATATAGGTTAGTCTGATTGTGTTATTTCCTTCAACATTTCATTGTTTATTGGAGATTCTGATGTGGCCAAAGAACTGTTTCTGTGCAGTTAGTAGCACATGTGAGGTAAAAGGATGAGATATTTGAAATGTATATTTCAGAGGTGGTTCAGTTTATAAGTTCTAGAGTATGACCATGGGAGCAGGTGGCTAGAGAGGAACACTTTTTTTTTTTTTTTTAGATTTTATTTATTTATTTGACAGAGAGAGAGACACAATGAGAGAGGGAACACAAGCAGGGGGAGTGGGAGAGGGAGAAGCAGGCTCCCTTCAGAGCAGGGGGCCCCATGCGGGGCTCGATCCCAGGACCCTGGGACCATGACCTGAGCTTAAAGCAGACACTTAATGACTGAGCCACCCAGGCATCCTGGAGGAGAGGAACATTTAAGAAGTCAAGGAACTGAGAGGAAGGTTATAGGCTGACTCATTCACATGGATGTTGGAATTACAGAGTACAATGACAAAAGGAAGAATGGAGTGTGAGCCAGGGGCTAGGTTATCTTTGAGTAAAAGGAATGGCCAAGAGATCAGCAGATGGCAGCAGCATGATTTAGGAGGGATATGCCAGATGGCATAAGCTTCAGGAGAGCAGAGGTCTCTGCAGGAGGACCGTGGGGAGCAAGGAGAATACCTACCCAGTTTATTGGCCCTGTCATAGGTGGGATGTGAGGGGAAACACCGCTGTCACTTGAGAGGGCTGTAGGGTAAAATGTCCTCAACTGGAAAGTGAGTTTTCAGTCGAAAGATGGAAGGGAAAGTTTCTAGAAGATTAAGAATGTAACAGAGGATTTTGTCATCAATGCTTCTTAATGAACCATGCCACAACTCAGTGGTTTACAGTAATAGTTTTATTATCTCTTGAGATACTATAGGTTGACTGGGCCCAGCTGGGTGATTCTTCCAGTTCTTATGATGTCAGATAGGGTTGAAGTCACCTGGGATTTGATTTGGCTGAAAAATCCAAGTTGCTTTGTTCACATATCTGGTGCTTTACTGGTGGTGACTGGAAAGCTAGGGACAGCTAGGTCCCCTCACTTCTCTGTAGTCTCAGGGTCTCTCCCTCTCCACCTGAACTTCCCAGCAGTGTTGCTGGACTTCCAAAGTGGCAGCTCAGAGCTCCCAAAAGCACAAATGTGGAAGCCGCCAGAACTTCTTGAGGCCAGAACTGGCATAGCATCACTTCTGCCATATTCTACTGATTAAAGTGAGTCACGGGGCCAGTCCAGATTCCAGGGAGGAAACTCACAATATTGTCAGTGCCAGGAGATGTGATCCACTGGGAGCCATCCGTGGAGATTAGCCACCGTAAGAAGTTTGTTGACCCTGACCCAGGATTTTTAGAGGGCAGGGTGGAAAGATTGAGATGGGACTGGGATTCAGTCAGAGTAGAAGACTGCAAAGCAGTATGGGAATGGAACAGCAGGTTGTAGTGGATGATCAAGGCATTTGTACTTCCAAAGATGAGTGAAGTAAAAAGGAATCTGAGACATCATGGGATGGGTTCTACTAAAGCAGTGATCTCCAGATTTCTTTTTGATTTTGCACTCCCGACTAAAAAATGTTAAACATTCCTCATACATTATAATCACATAATTATTAATTATATGTATTTAATAATGGTCTACAATAATATGTACTTTATAGAACAAACAAAATAGAAATTAAGAATGATGAGATAAAAGAAGATTAACTAAATAATAGTTTTCATACTATTTCATTCTGTTATCAATGGTTCAACAACCTCTTTGCCCTTTCTACTGAGAGCAATTTGGTTGACAATGCATCATCAATTTTAAAAATCTTGGTTTAATACCTCGTGATATAGTGGCTCAGAGGTCTAAGTTTAGTTTATTCCCTGTTGGTTTTAATGGCTATTTTAGCTGAAAGATCTATCACAAAAATAAGTACAGCCAGATGGAAGAAGTGCACCATTAGTTGTGTTTGCTAAATCATGATACTTATTTTTTAATCCCATCCCCAATTATGCAAAGGGTTTCATTGAAATTCAGCTAGCAAACATGTATCATCCCCAATTATCAGTCAGTTTTTCTTGGAAACTAATCAGAACTTATTGCATTTTTCTATTTTTAAGAAATGGGTTCAAAACCCATCAAAACTACTCATTTGGAAGATTTTTAAAAACCATTTTAAAAACTCTATTTCCACATTCTTAAGTGTACAGATATTAAAAGTTTTACATTTAAATTGTTTTCAGCAACAAAATTACAGAACAATGGAACATTTCCAAGTAACTATTTTCAAAATGCTCTCTGTAGCACAAATGTCTTTTGAACAGCACTTTCTCCTTCATTATTGAAAATGTCACCTTTACCTTGAAGAAACTGATTAAGAGTATTATTTTGTTTTCAAAAATATCTGACAGTCACTTGTATTCATAGAAAAGGTCAGCAAATTGGGCACACATGTCAAGTTTTTTAATTTATTTTTTAATGTAATTTTATTTATTTATTTATTTTTAAAATATTTTATTTGACAGAGAGAGACACAGCGGGAGAAGAAACACAAGCAGGGGGAGTGGGAGAGGGAGAAGCAGGCTTCCCGCGGAGCAGGGAGCCTGATGGGGGGCTCCATGCGGGGCTCCATGCGGGGCTCCATGCAGGGCTGGATCCCTGGACAATGGGATCATGACCTGAGACGAAGGCAGACGCTTAATGACTGAGCCACCCAGGTGCCCCTTGTCAAGTTTTTTTAAAGGTAAGTGTTAGTCAGCTTTTAGTTGGACAATCCTTTCTATGAGATAACCAGTGAACTGGCTACCGTGTGGTCAAGAGATTTTCATGGTCAGACATTGTCTTTGACAAAGTATACAAAACCTCCATTATGATTTTAAGGATCTAATCTTATAAAAATGAACCACAGTGACAACGTTCTGTGTAGCACAGAAATTCTGGTACATACAACACATAGAAAACCAATCAGCTTCTGATCACCTCCATGGACAACCCCCTGCTGGGCCCACTGTACATGCTGTTGGGTTTGACTTGTGGAACATCGAGGTCAGTAGTGTCAGTCAGTGCCTTCAGTATTAGAAAAGTATAAATACCTTCATACTTTTTAGACACAAAATAAATATGTGCCAAGTTTGCTATTTTATTCTTGCTCCGCATGGTTTTTTTGCACACCCCACTTTGGAAACCATGTCCTTTGAGTGGAATGAAGAGGATGGGGGCTTGGTTTTAGCAATATGGTCCTAAGTAAAACAGTAAAACTGACTGGGGTTACTGCTCCATCTGGCAACACTTGGTATAGTAGAATCTTCACGCCCAAAAAGTCTCACTGTAATACAATTCTTAAGCACCAACTATATGCAGGCAATGGTTGTGACAATGACTTTCACACTGGAAGATGAGAATTGGAGGAAGAGAGAGGATGAAGAGATGGATATTACTAGATTATTTTTCTCACAACATTCTTTTTTTCTAGTTTTATTTTTTTTCATTTTTTAAATTTAAATTCAGTTAATTAACATATAACAGATTATTGGTTTCTGAGGTAGAGGTCAGTGACTCATCAGTAACACCCAGTGCTCATTACATAATGGGCTTTCCTTAATGTCCATCATCCAGTTACCCCATCCCCCCATCTTCTTCCCTCCAGCAACCCTCAGTTTGTTTCCTATGATTAAGAGTCTCTAATGGTTTGTCTCCCTCTCTGATCTCATCTTGTTTTATTTTTTCCTCTCTTCCCCTATGATCCTCTGTTTTGTTTCTTAAATTCACATATAACTGAGATCATATGGTAATTGTCTTTCTCTGATTGACTTATTTCCCTTAGCATAATACCTTCTAGTTCCATCTACGTCATTGCAAATGGCAAGATTTCATTTTTTTGATGGCTAAGTAGTATTCCATTGTGTATGTATGTGTATATATATATATATATATTATATATATATATACACCTCATCTTCTTTATCCATTCATCTGTCGATGGACATCTGGGCTCATTCCACAGTTTGGCTATTGTGGACGTTGCTGCTATAAACACTGGGGTGCAGGTGCCTTCTTCAGATTACTACATTTGTATCTTTGGGGTAAATACACAGTAGTGCAATTGCTGGATCATACAGTAGCTCTATTTTCAACTTTTTGAGGAACCTCCATAATGGTTTCCAGAGTGGCTGCACCAGCTTGCATTCCCACCAATAGTATCGCACAAAATTCTTAACCACCAAATCATAGAGAATAAAAACTCTTAGTGTTTGACAAGACCTCTAGGTGACAAAGAGATCTGATCTAACTCCTAGTCTTCAGGAACAAATTATATACATTTATTAATACACTTAATATTTTTTCCATAACTTTTAGCATATATTTTAGAACTGAGGTAAATGAGTTTCAAGGATTTACCAAAGATTACACTTACAGTTGGTGGTGAAGATTAGCTATCTCAGGTACTTCTCTTAAGAAGCTCTTCAGTTACTAAGCTGAGGTATGAAATGCTTAAACAAAACACAAAACTCCCCCTGAAACAAAAAGTACAACAGGATTTGTGCCATCAGGGGAAAGCATGAATGTCCAGATGCTAAAGTCAAGGAACAGAGTATGGTGAGTTTGGAAATGACTGGGGTATGATTTGCAACAGGAAAAGAATAGGCGAAAGAAGGAAGTCATTGGAAACATTTGTCTTAGAACAAACAAGCACATTGGACCAGTGACTCACAGAAAAATGCTAGAATTTCTTCAAGCAGTAACAGAAGAAAAGGATATCTTGTTGGTTGTTTGGAGATGATTATAGAATAGGCATTGAATGTAGGAGTCCGGAGCACAGAAAGAAAGAAGAGCTCATGCTCTACTTGGCCTCATAACAGAGCTCCTCTCTGCTCTCCCCTAAATATCAGTGGAGATATCCTCTAAACATCTCCTCTTTTCTTCCCTTCTCTCCCCTACACACACTCCCTGAATGTCTCCATTTAGTCCTAGATCTGTATGTCATCTCTGATCTTGACACTAAGTTCCAGATTTGTGTATCTAGCTACCTACAATGGTATTTCCTCTTGCATGTCTTATAAGCATTTCAAATTTGATATGGCCAAAAAGAAAGTTCAGTAGTCCTTCCATCCCCAGTTTGCTCTTTTTAAAATATTTATCATCTCATTTTTAAAGATTTTATTTGTTTATTTGAGAGTGTGCAGAGTGAGAGAGAGAGCATGAGTGGGGGGGGGAGAGGGAAGTAGGGCAGAGGGAGAGGGAGAAGAAGGCTCCCCAGTGAGCAGGGAGCCAGACAAGGGGCTCAATCCCAGAATGCCAGGATCAAGACAAGCTGAAGGCAGACACTTAACCAGCTGAGCCACCCAGGCAACCCTACCAATCTCATTTTTGTTAAAACCAAAACATGGAAGTTTTGGCTGATTCTTTCTTTTCTCTTTCTGTCCCTCCCCTACCCCCACACCCAATCCATTTGATTCTTCCTTCTTTCAAAACACATTTCACATCTGTCCACTTCTGTCTCCACTACACCAGCTGGTCCAAGCCACCATCTTTTCATGACTAGAATTCTTTATGAGCCTCCTACTTTTCCTCTTGCCCTATCAAAATTTAATCTCTGCTCAGCAGCTAGAGTCATCATTATAAAATGTAAATCAGATTCATCACTCCCTTGCTTAAAACCTTTCAAAAACTTCCAGTCTCACATAGAAGAAGATCCATACTCCTTACCCTGGCTTGCAAGGTGTCATGGGATCTCTCCCATGCATTGCATCTTTGTCATCATTTTGAACTCTCCATTCTCTGTTTCCGGAACATGCCAAATTCATTCCTCCTCAGAGCCACTGAACCAACTATTCCCTCAGTCAGAAATGCTCTTTCCGGGGATCGATATGGCTACTGAGGGGGATGTGGAGCTGGAGTTGGAGACCGAGACCAGCGGCCCGGAGCGGCCTCCCAAGAAGCCACGGAAGCATGACCGCGGTGCGGCGGACCTGGAGAGAGTCACTGACTACGTGGAGGAGAAGGAGATCCAGAGTTCCAACCTGGAGATGGCGATGTCCATGATTGGAGACAGACGGTCCCGGGAGCAGAAAGCCAAACAGGAGCGGGAGAAGGAACTGGCCAAAGTCACCATTAAGAAGGAAGATCTGGAGCTGATAATGACAGAGATGGAGATCTCAAGAGCAGTAGCAGAACGGAGCTTGAGGGAACACATGGGCAACGTGGTAGAGGCTCTTATTGCCCTAACCAACTGATTTGGGCTTTCTCAGACACACTCACTGGATTATTTTATTTCAATAAAGATGTAGCCTTTTTTTTTTTTGCAGTTAAAAAAAAAAAGAAATGCTCTTTCCTCAGATATTTCCATAACTGCTTTCTTTTGTCATTCAGGTCACAGCTCAGATATCTCAGAGTAACTCAAGTTGCCTCACTTCTTTAAAGTACTCAAATCTGAACTAATCAGTCACTCTATCACATCAATGTTTTTTCTCCATAGCCTTTTTGTTGTCTGATATAATCTTGTTTTATTTATTTGTTTTCTTCCTGTACTAGAATGTAGCAACAATGAGAACAAGGATTTTGTTAATTAGCACTGTTAAAATAGTGTCCGGCATGATTTTCTTTTAAATACCAATCCCATGTTCTAATTTAGTGCACTGGAAGAGAGATCTTTAAAGACAGAATATCATAAGCCTCATTAAAAGTGTCTCATATCTAATGCTATTTGATGGAAGAAGGGGTCATATCCAACAACAGTTGTTTGGTAGTGGGAAGGAAGTCTAATGGAACAGCTGTTTGCTAAAGAATTTTAATAGCTTTCGATTTCTGATGTAAGGAATGAATAAAGAACCTTAAGGAGCTCTTCTGAGCATGTACTATGCTGGTGATAGTTAGGTTTACGTCCTTCCACCCGCCCCCCGCCACTATTTCAAAGTAGAGCATTTCTATGAAATCTTTTGTTAGCGGAGACGCTGTAATGCGAAGACGCAATTACCATTTACTTCAATGTGAACATTTTTTGAGCCTTTCCAGACTCCCCAAAATAACCTCTCTTAGGCTTTTCTCATACCTTAGGACATATCTTGCTAACAGATGCACAAAATGAATTGAGATAAAGCACAAATACAGGCACAGTTCAAAACTATGGCCCTGGGGGCAGAGCAAGATGGCAGAGGAGTAGGAGACCTGGATTTCATCTGGTCTCAGGAATTCAGCTGAATAGGGATCAAACCATTCTGAACACCTATGAACTCAACAGGAGATCGAAGAGGAGAGTAGCAACAACTCTCTGAACAGAGAAGCGACCACTTAATGGAAGGTAGGACGTGCGGAGAAGTGAATCTGAGGCGATATTCGGGAGGATAGACGGCGGGGGAGGGGGCCTCCGTCGGCCCTTCTGGCAAGTGATAGAGCCGCGGAGCACAAAATCAGAACTTTTAGAAGTTGGCTCCGCGGAGGGACGTCGCTCCAGTGGCTAAGCGGGAGGTGGAACCCTCGCGGGACAGTGTGGTCTCAGGACCCTCGGGGTCACAGACAGACTGGGGGTGCCTGAGTGCAGCAGAGCTCCCAGGTAGCAGAGTGGGGAAGCCGGCTGCAGAGACGGAGCCGAGGAGCGGGCTCTCAGCTCCGGGTTGCCATAAACTGTGATCGGTGACACAGTCAGGTCACTGCTCCTCCAGCAGGGACCCAACAAGCGGCAGATCTGGGGAGACTCCCCTTCCTCCCGCGGCGCGGGAGTGCACCGCGGGGATCTGCTGGGTTTGGAGACTCCACACGGGGTCGGGTGCCAGAGAGGGAAACGCTCGGTCACAGGTCGGGTGAGCACGGAGTGCGGCCAGAGACTGGGGACATGGGAGTTATGGCTGCTTTTCTCTGGGGGTGCACTGAGGAGCGGAGCCCCGAGTTCTTGCCTCCTCTGGGGCGGAGATTGGGAGGCCGCCATTTTTCACTGTCGTCCTCCAAAGCTGTACAGAAAGCTTGCAGGGAACAAAAGCTCCTGAGAGCAAACCCGAGCAGCTTGCTTAGCTGAGATCGACAAGGGCGGGGCAATTCCGCCTCTGGCAAAGACATTTAGGAACCATGGCAACAGGCCCCTCCCCCAGAAGATCAGCACAAACAGCCAGCAAGCCAAGACCAAGTTTACCGATCAAGGAGAACAGGAGAACTCCAGCACTAGGGGAATACTGCACATAGAATTCATGGCTTTTTTTTTACCATGATTCATTAGTTTTTCAAAGTTAATTTTTTAACTGTTTTTTTAATTTCTCTTTTTCCCTTTTTCAACAACATCTTATCAATCCCTTTTTTAAAAAAACATTTTTTATTTTTCATTTTTAGAGTCATATTTTATCCCTTCATAGTAGTTACTCTTATTTTTGGCATATATATATGTTTTCTCTCTTTAAAATTTTGAGATACAGTTTCTTCTAACAGATCAAAATGTACCCTAAATCACTAGTGTATGGCTTTGTTCTAGTCTCCTGCCTGATCACATTCTCTCCCTTTTTTTTTTAAATCTTCTTCTTTCTTTTTTCAGACAACTTCTTATCATATCAATTCCTTTTATAAAATCTTTTATAATTTTCATCTTTACAGTCATCTTCCATCCCTTCATTGTATCAACCTTTATTTTGTACATATATAAGTCTTTCTTCCTTTAAAATTTTAGGAGGCACTTTTTCTAACAGACCAAAATACGCCCAAAAACTAGTGTGTGGCACTGATCTATGCACTAGCCTGATCATACATGATGATATTCGGGTATTTTTGTATTGTTCGGTTTTTGTTTTTAATATTTTTCTTTTTTTTCTTTCTTTCTTTTCTCTTTCTTTTTTCTTTCTTTCCCTTTCTTTTCCCCTGGTTTCAGGCCTTTTCTGATTTGTATAGAGTATATTTGCTGGGGACGTTGTTAACCTGTTAGCATTTTGTTCTCTCATTCATCTATTCTCCTCTGGACAAAATGACAAGACGAAAAAAATCACCTCAGCAAAAAGAACAAGAGATAGTACCGTGAGCCAGGGACCTACTCAATATGGACATTAGTATGATGTCAGACCTAGAGTTCAGAATCATGACTTTAAAGATACTAGCTGGGCTTGAAAAAAGTGTGGAAGTTATTAGAGAAACCCTTTCTGGAGAAATAAAAGAACTAAAATCTAACCAAGTCGAAATCAAAAAGGCTATTAATGAGGTGCAATAAAAAATGGGGGCACTAACTGCTGGGATAAATGAGGCAGAAGAGAGAATCAGCGATATAGAAGACCAAATGATGGAAAATAAAGAGGCCGAGAAAAAGAGAGGGAAACAACTACAGGATCATGAGGGCAGAATTCGAGAGATAAGCAATACGATAAGACGAAACAACATTAGAATAATTGGGATCCCAGAAGAAGAAGAAAGAGAGAGAGGGGCAGAAGGTATATTGGAGCACATAATAGCAGAGAACTTCCCTAATGTGAGGAAGGAAACAGGCATCAAAATCCAGGAGGCACAGAGAACCCCTCTCAAAATCAATAAAAATAGGTCAACACCCCGACATCTAATAGTAAAACTTACGAGTCTCAGAGACAAAGAGAAAATCCAGAAAGCAGCTCGGGAGAAGAGATATGTAACCTAAAATGGTAGAAACATTAGATTGGCAACAGAACTCTCCACAGAGACCTGGCAGGCCAGAAAGGACTAGCATGATATCTTCAGAGCACTAAACGACAAAAATATGCAGCCAAGAATACTATATCCAGCTAGGCTCTTATGGAAAATTGAATGAGAGATAAAAAGCTTCCAGGAAAAACAAAAACTAAAGGAATTTGCAAACACGAAACCAACCCTACAAGAAATATTGAAAGGGGTCCTCTAAGCAAAGAGAGAGACAAAAAGCAGCACAGATCAGAAAGGAACAGAGACAATATACAGTAAAAGTCACCTTACAGGCAATACAATGGCACTAAATTCATACCTTTCAATAGTTACCCTGAATGTAAATGGGCTAAATGCCCCCATCAAAAGACACAGGCTATCAAATTGGATTAAAAAACAAGACCCATCAATATGCTGTCTGCAAGAGACTCATTTTAGACCCAAAGACACCCCCAGATTGAAAGTGAGGGGGTGGAAAACCATTTACCATGCTAATGGACACCAAAAGAAAGCTGGGGTGGCAATCCTTATATCAGACAAATTAGATTTTAAAACAAAGACTGTAATAAGAGATGAGGAAGGACACTATATCTTACTTAAATGGTCTATCCAACAAGAAGATCTAACAATTGTAAATATCTATGCCCCGAATATGGGAGCAGCCAATTATATAAGGCAATTAATAACAAAAGTGAAAAAACACATTGACAGCAATACAATAATAGTGGGGGACTTTAACACCCCCCTGACTGAAATGGACAGATCATCTAAGCAAAAGATCAACAAGGAAATAAAGACTTTAAATGACACACTGGACCAAATGGACTTCACAGACATATTCAGAACATTCCGTCCCAAAGCAACAGAATACACATTCTTCTTTAGTGTCCATGGAACATTCTCCAGAATTGATCACATCCTAGGTCACAAATCAGGTCTCAACCGGTACCAAAAGATTGGGATTATTCCCTGCATATTTTCAGACCACAATGCTTTGAAACTAGAACTCAATCACAAGAGGAAAGTTGAAAAGAACTCAAATACATGGAGGCTAAAGAGCATCCTACTAAGGAATGAATGGGTCGACCAGGAAATTAAAGAAGAATTAAAAAAATTCATGGAAACCAATGAAAATGAAAACACAACTGTTCAAAATATTTGGGATACAGCAAAGGCAGTCCTGAGAGGAAAGTATATAGCAATACAAGCCTTTCTCAAGAAACAAGAAAAGTCTCAAATACACAACCTAACCCTACACCTAAAGGAGTGGGAGAAAGAACAGCAAATAAAGCCTAAACCCAGCAGGAGAAGAGAAATAATAAAGATCAGAGCAGAAATCAATGAAATAGAAACCAAAAGAACAGTAGAACAGATCAACGAAACTAGGAGCTGGTTCTTTGAAAGAATTAACAAGATTGATAAAGCCCTGGCCAGACTTATCAAAAAGAAAAGAGAAATGACCCAAATCAACAAAATCATGAATGAAAGAGGAGAGATCACAACCAACACCAAAGAAATACAAACAATTCTAAGAACATATTATGAGCAACTCTATGCCAGCAAGTTAGATAACCTGGAAGAAATGGGTGCATTCCTAGAGATGTATCAACTACCAAAATTGAACCAGGAAGAAATAGAAAACCTGGACAGACCTATAACCACTAAGGAAATTGAAGCAGTCATCAAAAATCTCCCAACAAACAAAAGCCCAGGGCCAGATGGCTTCCCAGGGGAATTCTATCAGACATTTAAAGAAGAATTAATACCTATTCTCCTGAAACTGTTCCAAAAAATAGAAATGGAAGGAAAACTTCCAAACTCATTTCATGAGGCCACCATTACCTTGATCCCAAAACCAGACAAAGACCCCAGCAAAAAAGAGAACTACACACCAATATCCTTGATGAACATGGATGCAAAAATTCTCACCAAAATACTAGCCAATAGGATCCAACAGTACATTAAAAGGATTATTCACCATGACCAAGTGGGACTTATCCCTGGGCTGCAAGGCTGGTTCAACATCCGCAAATCAATCAACGTGATACAATACATTAACAAAAGAAAGAACAAGAATCATATGATCCTCTCAATAGATACAGAGAAAGCATTTGACAAAGTACAGCATCCTTTCTGGATCAAAACTCTTCAGAGTATAGGGATAGAGGGTACCTACCTCAATATCATAAAAGCCATCTATGAAAAACCTACAGCCAATATCATTCTCAATGGGGAAAAGCTGAGAGCTTTTCCCCTAAAGTCAGGAACACGGCAGGGAAGTCCACCATTGCCACTGCTATTCAACAAGTATTAGAAGTCCTAGCCACAGCAATCAGACAACAAAAAGAAATCAAAGTCATCCAAATCGGCAAAGAGGAAGTCAAACTCTCACTCTTTGCAGATGATTTGATACTGTATGTGGAAAACCCAAAAGACTCCACCCCAAAACTGCTAGAACTCATGCAGGAATTCAGTAAAGTGGCAGGATATAAAATCAATGCACAGAAATCAGTGGCATTCCTATACACCAACAACAAGACAGAAGAGAGAGAAATTAAGGAGTCGATCCTATTTACAATTGCACCCAAAACCATAAGATACCTAGGAATAAATCTAACCAAAGAGGCAAAGGATCTGTACTCAGAAAACTATAAAATACTCATGAAAGAAATTGAGGAAGACACAAAGAAATGGAAAAACGTTCCATGCTCATGGATTGGAAGAACAAACATTGTGAAGATGTCAATGCTACCTAGAGCAATCTACACATTTAGTGCAATCCCCATCAAAATACCATCCACTTTTTTCAAAGAAATGGAACAAATAATCCTAAAATTTGTATGGAACCAGAAGAGACCCCGAATAGCCAGAGGAATGTTGAAAAAGAAAAGCAAAGCTGGCGGCATCACAGTTCCGGACTTCCAGCTCTATTACAAAGCTGTCATCATCAAGACAGTATGGTACTGGCACAAAAACAGACACATAGATCAATGGAACAGAATCGAGAGAGCAGAAATGGACCCTCAACTCTATGGTCAACTCATCTTTGACAAAGCAGGAAAGAATGTCCAATGGAAAAAAGACAGTCTCTTCAACAAATGGTGTTGGGAAAATTGGACAGCCACATGCAGAAGAATGAAACTGGACCATTTCCTTACACCACACACAAAAATAGACTCCAAATGGTTGAAAGACCTAAACGTGAGACAGGAGTCCATCAAAATCCTAAAGGAGAACACAGGCAGGAACCTGTTCGACCTCAGCCGCAGCAACTTCTTCCTAGAAACATCGCCAAAAGCAAGGGAAGCAAGGGCAAAAATGAACTGTTGGGATTTCATCCAGATAAAAAGCTTTTGCACAGCCAAAGAAACAGTCCACAAAACCAAAAGACAACCGACAGAATGGGAGAAAATATTTGCAAATGACATATCAGATAAAGGGCTAGTATCCAAAATCTATAAAGAACTTATCAAACTCAACATCTAAAGAACAAATGATCCAATCAAGAAATGGGCAGAAGACATGAACAGACATTTTTCCAAAGAAGACATCCAAGTGGCCAGCAGACACATGAAAAAGTGCTCAACATCGCTCAGCATCAGGGAAATCCAAATCAAAACCTCAATGAGATACCACCTCACACCAGTCAGAATGGCTAAAATTAACAAGTCAGGAAATGACAGATGTCAGCGGGGATGTGGAGAAAGGGGACCCCTCCTACACTATTGGTGGGAATGCAAGCTGGTGCAGCCACTCTGGAAAACAGTATGGAGGTTCCTCAAACAGTTGAAAATAGAGCTACCATACGATCCAGCAATTGCACTACTGGGTATTTACCACAAAGATACAAATGTAGGGACCCGAAGGGGTACGTGCACCCCAATGTTTATAGCAGCAATGTCCACAGTAGCCAAACTGTGGAAAGAGCCAAGATGTCCATCGACAGATGAATGGATAAAGAAGAGGTGGTATATATACACAATGGAATATTATGCAGCCATCAAAAGGAATGAGATCTTGCCATTTGCAACGACATGGATGGAACTGGAGGGTGTTATGCTGAGTGAAATAAGTCAATCAGAGAAAGACATGTATCATATGACCTCACTGATATGAGGAATTCTTAATCTCAGGAAACAAACTGAGTGTTGCTGAGTGGTGGGGGGTGGGAGGGATGGGGTGGCTGGGTGAAAGACATTGGGGAGGGTATGTGCTATGGTGAGCGCTGTGAATTGTGTAAGACTGTTGAATCACAGATCTGTACTTCTGAAACAAATAATGCAAGATATGTTAAGAAAAAAGAAAAAGAAGAAGATAGCAGGAGGGGAAGAATGAAGGGGAGTAAGTCGGAGGGGAAGAGGAACCATGAGAGAGGATGGACTCTGAAAAACAAACTGAGGGTTCTAGAGGGGAGGGGGGTTGGGGGATGGGTTAGCCTGGTGATGGTATTAAAGAGGGCACGTTCTGCGTGGAGCACTGGGTGTTATGCACAAACAATGAATCATGGAACACTACATCAGGAACAAATGATGTAATGTATGGTGATTAACATAACAATAAAAAATTAAAAAAAAAAGCTATGGCCCCTTGATGTTGAGATGCTGAGATGCTGAGTGTATTTCCGGGGGGGAAAGCTTGGTGGCGCTACTGGAGGGCTGCTGCCTCCCTGAAGTCTCGCTGCAAAACAAAATGCTGAGCACTTTTTTCACTTTCACCTTTTTTTAATGAAAGCTAAAATCCTCTTCATATTTATTTTGGTTAACGAAAAACAGGGACTAATGTTGGTCTTTTATAAAACCCACGTGGAGTAACACCATCTTTTTTATTGATTTATTGATTGATTTATTTATTTGACAGAGAGAGAGAAAGAGCACAAGCAGGGGGAGCAGCAGAGGGAAAGAAGCTGACTGTCCACTGAGCAGGGAGCCCCATGCAGGGCTCGATTCCAGGACCCTGGGATCATGACCCCAGCCAAAGGTAGCCACCTAAGTGACTGAGCCACCCAGGTGCCCCAATACAAATTTTGAAAAGCAGGGGATACCAGTACATAGGAGATAAAACCATGGAAAGGAGTCAATTCATTTGTGAGGCTGATTATACTACAAGGGATTAGGAGAATAGAATACAGAGATAGTATTAAAATAGAAATTAAAGGACAAATACAGGTTAGAGATTTCTAGACTTCAAATCAATCATATAAACAGAGATCTGTTACTATAAAATGTGATTCATGCCTTCAAGAAAATTTACAAAATAAAGGTGGCAGCAAACAGAGAGTTGGATGGAATTCAAAGCCTGCTTCAACTCACCTCATGTATTCCTTCAGGCCAGGCCACTCAGTTTCAGCCCTTAAATAAATCCAACTGTAGAGTATCGCTTAAAAAAATAGACTTCCTCAAGATTTAATGAGAAAACAAAGGAAGGAGTCATACAGCAAAACAACTCAAAACTCTGCTCTTTCGACAAACTTTCTCTGATAATTGCCTTATTCTTTCTTCAGGATCTCCTCAATCCTCTTTTTACCCTTCCCTCTTCAGCCAGCTTGCACAGGGTTCGTAGCAAACCAAAATGGAATTGTCAGCCAAACTATGACCACCTATTTTTTTTCTCAAGTGCTTAGGAGAGTCTGCGAAGGAGTGTGGGTGAGAAGAATGCCTCAACTCTTACAGGGCATATATTTGGAAAATGGAAAATAATCCAATGTTATTAGATTTGAGTTTTATGATGGGATTTAGGTGGAAATAAATCTGAGAAGGCAGCTCAGGGCGTGATCAGCCTTGAATGCTACTCCAAAGCTTTTGCTTTGTGGGCTAATGGGGAATCTTGAAGGTTTTTGAACAGAGATGTTTCGTGATCAGATTCGTATTATAGTTAAGTCTGGAAACGATATGAGTGATCAGTTAGAGAAATAGTCAACTGAAAACAACAACCTTATAGTAACTTTAAAGTTGTAATAACTTTTGAAGTTAAAGTTATTCAGTGACAAGAATATAAAATCGAATAATAAAAACAATATGAAGGAGACAATTTCTAAATACATTTTAAATTCAAGAATCTTTAGAATTTTAAGTTTGGTTAGATAGAGTTGGTTGAGAGTGTTCCCTTGTTTCTAGCTTAGGCAACCAGTAGGAGAGCAATGCATTAAACTGAGTTAGGGAAAGTAAACAATGAATAGCTATGCTATTTTTGTGTGTATGTTATGATTTGTTTTTGTGGGTAGAGATAATGATTTAGATGTCAACCCAGACAAGTGTGAGTAGGAAAGCAACACGCCCACATGAAGATACCCATTTGGAAATGCAGGTGTGAGGTTTAAAAGAAAGGTCAAAGCGAGAGGGAACTAGCTGTACAGAATGATGATGAAAGCTATGGAGGCAGATAAATGATGCACGAACAAAGTGTGAGCTGGAAGAAAATGATGCTAAGAAATGTACATAAGCAAGTATTACATTGTGCAAAAAGGGGCCCCTGGGTGACTCAGTCAGTTAAGCGTCTGCCTTCGGCTCAGGTCATGCTCCCAGGGTCCTGAGATGGAGCCCTGCATCAGGCTCCCTCCTCAGTGAGGGGCCTGCGTCTCCCTCTCCCTCTGCCCCTCCCCCTCTCCTGCTCACACTGGTACTCTCTCCCTCAAATAATAAATAAATTAAATTAAAAATATATATATTTGTGCAGAAATAAGAGCAGAGAAACAGATTGACCAAGAGTTGTCAGGAGAAGGATTATTGATAAAAGGAGACCATTGTTTCTCTGCAAGTGAGAACAATGTGAGAACCTAGGAAAAAGAATTAGATGAGTTGAGAAGTCGACATGGAATTCTGATATACCATAGGTTTTTATTTTATTTTTTACTCTTTTTTTATGTTATGTTAATCACCACACATTATATCATTAGTTTTTGATGTAGTGTTCCATGATTCATTGTTTGCACATAACACCCAGTGTTCCATGCAGAAATACCATAGGTTTTTAATCACAAATTTTAATTAGGACAAAATGTTCACCATTGTGAGCCCTAACTATAAGGAAGGGGTGGGTGGGGAGGAGAGGGAGTGAGGGAGAAACTTTAGTTCTGACAGTAGGATAGACAGAATCTCCATTCTCAAGACCCTTTTGTACCAGTCCAGAAATTGAAATTAGACCTCTCTACTTTCTCCATATATTCTTGATCAGGGGTCAGCAAAATGTTTACCATCAGTAAGGATCCAGATAGTAAATATTTTAGGCTCTTCGTGGGCCATGTTGTCTCCATCTCAACGACTCAATCTCGCTATTATAGAGCAAAAGCAGCTGTAGACAATATATTTAAAAAAGGGCACAGCTGTGTTCTAATAAAATTTTATTTACAAAAACAGATGAGAGGCTGGATTTGGTCCACAGGCTAAAGTTTTCTGAGCCCTATTCCCGGTTGTTCAATGTCCATGAGATCGATATCTGGTAGGTTGAGGCAAGTTTGATCTTGGTACAACTATTATTTAACTATAAATCTCCTGTGGAGCTGATTTGCTTTTGTATAGATAAAAATCACTTTCGTCTTCAGATTTTGATCTAGATGTGGTAATCAGTCTGTGATCTTTGAAGATCCAAAAAATGAGATGGTATTGTTAAACCAGCAAGGTACTTTTGGTTTTGTTGAGGTAAAGATCTCTATGATTAACTGAATATCCATAGGCCTTTTGATATGCCTTGGGATCTTGACAACTTCATGCAGTTTTTGTAGCTCCTTCATTTTCTTTTTATTTTCTAATTGTTCAATCAACCTGTGTTAACAAATAGACCAATCCCATTGATGTGTTTGCATTACTTTACAATTTGCTTACATGCCATTGTTAATCACTATAATTACAATGGGCTCAGAACACTCAAAATGAATTACTGTTATTTTTTCACTATTAACTAAAATTTCCTGTGTGCTTTATCAATTAAGCTCTCTCCTTTAGTTGTAGTTAAAAATACAGTATGCATTTATTCATTCATTGAAATCTCAATGAATGCCACGTGTCAAGCAGAATGCAAGATGCTGGGAATACAAAATCCCACTCAATCTCTGCCTTCGAAATACTCTGTCAAGAGATAAGAGCCCCAAGGAGGGAGTGGTCACAGTGTCGAATACAGCAGAAAGATCAAACTTGAGCAGAGATTCCACTGGGTTTAGCAGTAAGAAAGTCATGTAGCCCCAGAGAGCAGTTTCAGTAGAATTTTAGTGGAAGTGGGCATACTCTTAGGTTCTCCAAACTCTCACCTATGCCACGATGCCCAGATTCCCAACAACAAAACCCAAGGGCACGGTCTTTTTTTCTCAACAGAGTTAATATGATGAACTCTTCCTTTACTTTCCAGGTAGATTGGACCTCAGAGCTGTATCAGTTGAGGTTTTCAGTTATAAGCAATAAAACCAGTTCTGCTAGGCATCAGCAGAAAAGGATTATAGTAAAGAATATTGGATATCTCTTAGAATCTCTGGAAAGAAAGGCAAAGAAATCTTGGAAGCTACATAAATAGGAACTAAGTTGGAAGTCTGAAGCCAAGCTAGTCCTATAAAGACCACTGCCCAGATACTGCATCTTTTTTTTCCCCTAAGACTTAATTATTTTATTTTATTTATTTTTAAATTTTATGTATTTATTTATTTGACAGAGAGAGAGAGTACGAGCACAAGCAGGGGGAGCGGCAGGCAGAGGGAGAAGCAGACTCCCCACTGAGCAGGGAGCCCAATGCGGGGCTCTATCCCAGGACCCTGGGATCATGACCTGAGCTGAAGGCAGACCTTTAACCAACTGAGCCACCCAGGTGCCCCAAGACTTAATTTTTTTAGAGACGTTTCAGGTTTATAACAAAATTGAGAGGAAGGTTCAGAGATTTCTCATATTCCTTTTCCCCTCACATACATAGCCCCCCATTATCAAATCGCTCACCAGAATGATACATTTTTTACCAAATATGAAACTTTGTGTCACATCAAAATCACCCAAAATCCATAGTTTAACTTAAGTTTCAGTCTTGGTGTTGTAAATTCTGTGGGTTTGGACAAATGTATAATATGTAATGTATAATGGACATATACTCATCATTATAAAATCAGAGTATTTTCATTACCCTAAAAATTCTCTGTGCTCTGCTTATTTACCTCTGCCTTCTCTGACTTCCAGTGCTCAGTGACTTTTTTATTGTCTCCATATTTTTGCCTTTTTGAAAAAGTCATATAATTGTAATCATACAGTATGTAACCTTATCAGATTGTTTTATTTCACTTAGGAATATGCATTTAAGATTCCTCCATGTTTTTTCATAGTTAGATAGCTCATTTCTTTTTAGTGCTGAATACTGAAGGACATCTTTGCTGCTTCCAAAATTTGGCAATTAAAAATAAAGCTGCTATAAACACCTGTGTGTAGATTTTTGTGTGGTCATAAATTTTTAACTTCTTTGGGTAGAAACCAAAAAGTACAATGGCTGGGTTATTAGGTAAGAATATGTATAGCTTTATAAGAAGTTGCCAAACTTCCAAAAGTCTTCCAAAGAGTGGTACCATTTTGCATTCCCACCAGCAATGTATGAAAGTTCCTGTTGCTTCACATCCTCTCCAATATTTGGTTTTGTCACTGTTTTAGATTTTGACCATTCTAATAGGTGTGTAATAGTACCTCATTATTGTTTTAATTTGCAATTCTTTTTTTTTAAAGATTTATTTATTTTGAGAGTGAGAATGAGAGAGAGAGAAAGAGTACATGAGAGGGGGGAGGGTTTGAGGGAGAAGCAAATTCTTCGCCGAGCAGGGAGCCCGATGCGGGACTCGATCCTGGGACTCCAGCATCATGACCTGAGCCGAAGGCAGTCGCTTAACCAACTGAGCCCCCCAGGCGCCCTTAATTTGCAATTCTTTAATAACATATGATGTGGTTCATCTTTTTATATGCATATTTGTGATCTGTATACCTTCTTTGGCGAGAAGTCTGTTCAAGTCTGTTGCCCACGTTTTAATTAGGTCTTTTGTTTTCTTATTGTTTAGTTTTAAGAGTTCTTTGTATACTTTCAATAACAAACCTTTCTCAGATGTGTCTTTTACAAATATTTTCTCCCAATCTGTGGTTTGTCTTATTCTCTTGAATTTTTTTTTTAATTTGAGTTTTTCGAATATTATATTGCTAAAATAACTTTCTTTGGCTAGTATTTGTGTAAGATAGATTTTATTTTTTGTAAATATTTTTTAAGCTGTTGTGTGTGGTCTTTAATGGATTGTTAGTGGCATAGAGCAGACTTGTTTTGTACAAACTAATAATCTCAATTATTAATATTTCTGGTGTGTCTGCAGTTATTTTTACTAACTTAGTTTATATTTTATGCCTACTATTCCTTTTTGGGATTGCTTAAAAAAAATTTTTTTCTGGCTTCTCTTGATCCAAAAGTTTTCTATTCTCCACTTTTCAGCTGCTGAGTCATTTATTGCTGATTATATATTTTGTCTTTTAGTTGTAATCCTTAGTTTTTTAGCATAATATTTAACAACAGATTTTTCTTACAGATTTTATGTTATTTGGTGTTTCCATCCTTCTCCAATCACAAAAATGATCTTAGCATGCTTCAATTATCCATTATTATCCTCTTCAGTCTTACAATTGCTTGATTTTTTAAAATACAAAAGTAGTGATTTTCTTATGCAGTACTGATTAAATTTATTTTCATTAATTTTTAATACACCATTAAAAAAAATCTCATACATCCCTACTAGTTTTATTTCAGTTACTGCTGAAAGACATTTTTTATTAGTTCTTCTAGTGAGAATCCATAAGTAGTAATCTCTCTTAGCCTTTGTATATCTGGAAATGTAATTATTTTGCCTCATTCTTGAATGATAGTTTGACTGGATATAAAATACCAGGTTTGTAATTTTTTCCCTCAGTACTTTAAAGCTATTACTTTATTACCTTCAGTTGCCTTTTATTTCTTCAGGAGAGGCCTGCTGTAGGTTAAAATGTGTTCCTTTTCTCTTTCTGGTAGCTTTTAATATTCTTTATTCTTTTTTAAAAATTCAGGTTTATTGAGGCGTATTGTACATACAGTGAAATTCACTCTTTTCATGTGTATAACTCAATAATATAGAACATTGCCATCAACCCCCAAATTCTTTCATGCCCCTTGTTATTCAGCCTCTCCCACATCTCCAATCTCATTACTATCTATGGATTTCTCTTTTCCTGAATGTTACATAAATGGGATGATATAGGATTTTATGTTTGATTTCTATTTTAGTACAATACTTTGGAGATTTATTCATGTTGTTGTATATATTATACTCTGTGTGCTTTTATTGCTAATTTGCATTCCACTGTATGGATGTTCCACAATTGATTTATCCACTTACCATCCACTAGTTGATGAATTTTTTAGTTGTTTCAGTTTGGAGGCTATTATAAATAGATCTTCACAGAAATTTGTGTAGATGTATGCTTTTATTTCTCTTAGGACAATATTTAGGATTGTGATTTCTGGTTCATACAGACATGTTTGTTTTGTTTTGTAAGAAATAGCAAAGATATTTTTGAAAGTGGTTGTCCAATTTTACATTCCTGCCAAAAATATATGAGAGTTCTAGTTACTCCTTGTACTTTAGCCATTCTAGTGGTGTGTAGATGTATCTTATATTTTTAATGTTTATTTTTTTAAAGATTTTATTTGTTTATTTATTTGACAGAGAGAGACACAGTGAGAGAGAGAACACAAGCAGGGGGAGTGGGAGAGGGAGAAGCAGGTTTTCCGTGGAGAAGGGACCCTGATGTGGGGCTTGATCCCAGGACCCTGGGATCATAACCTGAGCCAAAGGCAGACGCTTAACGACTGAGCCACCCAAGAGTCCCTTTGACATTTATTTTTAATATTATATATATTCATTAGGATATGCCTGGGTATGAATTTAGTTTCAGTTTTTTACATGGTGTTTAGAGTGTTCTTGATCTGAGGACTATGTCTCTCTTGAGTTAGGAAATTTCTCAGGTATTTTTTCAAGAATTGTTTCTCTACCATTCCCTCCACTATCTTCTGTTAGAATACTTATTAGACACATAGTAAAGCTTTTCAGTCTCTTACTTGATCTCTCTTTTTAGATAAATATCAACCCTTAACTCCTCTATTTATTTTCTTTTTAAATAAATCTCTTTATTTCTAAGTTCTACTTTTTGGGTGAATTTCTCAGTGTTATCTTTAAGTTTGCTAATTCTCTTTTTTGTATCCATTATATCCTATATTGAGTTTTATTTCATTGATTGGATTTTAAAAATCCCAATAACTTCATTTTTAATTTCTGCAAGTTCTATGGCTCTCTTTTTCTTTTATTTTTGTCTTCTTTTGTTCAAATATCTTTTTCTTTTTTAAAGAAAACTGTCGTCTTTATGTCAGTGAACTTGCTAAACGTTTAAGTATCTTTGTTAAACTATTCTCTAAAATTAATTTCATCTGGGATGGATTCCTCTGTTGATTTTATTGCTGTTGTTCTTAGATACACACACACACACACACACACACACACACACACAGAAAATGTATGTATTTTGAAATTTTACTTTGCATTTCTATCTCGCTCTTTCTACTTCTGTGCTCACCCCTGCTTGTCTGGTGGTTGTGTGCTTGCCTCTGCCTAGATCCCTAGGCCAAAAAAAGTTTTATAATAGGGTTTGGAGTCCTTAGTATGTGTTGATTTGGCAATACTGCAGATCTATTCATCAAGCTGCCTAATAGCTTGCTTTTTTTCACAAAGAGCTGTGCCTATTGTTCTCTCTGCTTAGGCCTGAAGCTCCATATATACAATGACAAAAGCAGCAGATAAACAGTGTTTTTTCATTTCCTTTTAGAAGGTGAGTTCCACTCCAGGCCCTCGCTTTGATCAGTGGATATGGTTTCAGTTCTCCATCTTGCATAGAATATTTTTTGTCCTTGTTAGCCTTCAGAAACAAAATCCTAACCACTAATGCTTACTTTTGGGTTTAGAGTCTAGCAGAAGTTCTGACATTTCTCTTCTGTTTCTCATTCATGGAGACTTATCTCATGTTTGAGTTTGACTACGTCTTTTTGGTTTTCTCTCTTAATGTTTTTATGTATTATTGATTCATTTTTAGTGCTACATGGGTACATAAAAGCCTAAACTTACAGTGTCATCTTGACTGTAAATCTCTCAACACTCTTTTAAAGCCTAGTACTTCATGCTTGCTCCGCACCAGAAAAATGCATGATGAGAAAGCTCACTTAGAAAGATTCTCTCTGCTTACGTGACACTTTTCACTGATATGAGAAGTTGTTCTGTCCAACCTGTATGTGGAAGGAACTAATACATTGAGCGGAAAGATAAGGTTGCATAATTTTCTCAAAAGTGTCTTAGTTTCTGAAAAGTAAAAGCTTTATGGCATCATTATTATGGCCATTCATTTGTGTGGCTCTAGAAATTCTAAAAATGTCATGTACATCCATAAAAAATTATACTCTAAAGTTAAAAGAATTGATCATCCAATCCTTAGGGTAATCTACCATAAATCTCCCTAGTACTGTTAGACTGCATAGCAGTTAGCTCCTATTTTTATTCATTTTATTTATAAAACTTTCAATTATTTGTGCTATATTTTTAAGTTCTAGTTTTTTTCCTCATTTTTAATTTTTTTTTTATTTGTGAATATAAGAAGTTTAGCTCGTGGGCCTAAAAATAAGGAGCCCTTTATATTAACCAAAATGTGCCAATAATTAGAAAATTAATGTCACTTTAATTCTATATTTCCTTGCTAGTAAAATATGACATATTAGTTTTTATTACTGCTGTAACAAATTAACACAAACATACTGGCTTAAAACAATATGAATTTATTATCTTATAGTTCTGGAGGTCTAAGTCCAAAATGGGTCTCACTGGACTAAAATCTAGCATTGCTGTATTCCTTCTGGAGGCTCTGGAGGACATTTCCTTATCTTTTCCATCCTCCAGAAGCTGCCTGCATTATTTGTGTAGTATAGGAACATAGTATCTTCAAATGTCTCTCTGACTCTCCCTCTTCTACTTATAAGCATCCTTATGATTACACTGGGTCCACCTAGATAATGCAGGATAATTTTCACATCGCAGGTTCATCTGATTAGCAACCTTAATTCCTCTTTACCATGTAACCTAATTTATTCACAGAGTCTGGGGATTAGGATGTGGCCATTTTTGGGGAATCATTTTGCCTTCCACAGAAGGTATTATCAATTCAAGTCAGAAGGAAAAATAAATTAGAGGATATGGAAGTAAGTGGGCTTCTTGGAAAATCAGAAATAGGGCTATTGACTTTACTCCTAATGTAATCAAAATAGCTAAATCAAAGGCTTAAGTTTTATTAAACAAAATCACAAATGTATAAGAAAAAATGAATGACTGAGGTAGACATTTTAAAGAATATCATGAAAATTAGAAGTCACTAAATGAACAAGTCTAAAGTTAATGTATAAGCATGTATTTGGAAAAATTATCTTAAATACAGTAAACAGTAGTAGAAAATAACTAGAAAAAATTTTGTGACACATTTGCTAAACAATGGTTTCAGTCTCTAATACAAAAAGACCCCTTAAATCAATGGGAAAGGGGCAACCGGCCCAAGAGAAAAATAGAAGTGGCAAACACATAGGAGAATCAAAGGAAATATGAATGGATAGACACCAAACATATAATTTTTTTCTTATACTTTGAATATATTTGATTTTATAATTCAGAAACAAATTTTTTTAAAGATTTTATTTATTTATTCAAGAGAGAGAGAATGAGTGGTAGGGTAGGGCAGAGGGAAAAAGAGAGAGAGAGAGAAGCAGACTCCCCACTGAGCAGGAAGCCTTAGGCATGGAGCTTGATCTTAGGACCTAGAGATCATGACCTGAGCCAAAGTAGACACTTGACTGACTGAACGACCCAGGCCCCCAGAGACAAATTTTTATGTAGGTTTTATACTAGGTAACTTGTAAGAGTCCTTCCTGTTCTATCAAGGATTCTAAATTTTGTAAGTGCTCTGTGAGATTGCTATTTGTATCAGAGCAAAACAATAGTATATAAGTACTGAATAATGCATAAGAAGCTTTACTACAAAAATGATCAGAAGTTTTTATATCTTGCCAAACTTACAGAACTATTTTTTTCCCATTGGATACATTAAAATATAAAAACAAATATCCCAGTGATTACTTTCCACTAGTAATTCAGAAGGTAGCCTCATTATCATATATTAACATTTTAAACTGTAAACCAAGATTACAGTGAGGATTTTTTTATACTTTTAGAAAACTATTTAAAATTAAAAATTAAGTTTTTTTTCCCATGTTAGCTAGTCGCTGAGAACATTACCACAATGGCTTGTTTTGTAGGTATTCAATAGTTAAAATTTGGTGAAATATTTTTTAAATTAAGTTCTCTCTACCTTATTTGCAATTTGCTTTGTTTTTTATGCAGTGGCAAAATGCAAATGTTTCCATGGGGACTTTCATATTCATAGTCATAAAAATATTCTCAAATCCTATGGGATTTATCAGTAACACCAAACTTGTCTTAATTTTATCAAGTTTGTGTGGCCAGGGGGAGTTATTTAAATAATTCCATGCTTTTTTGGGGGAGTTTATCGTTTTATTACTTTTACCAAGTCAAATGCTTTCATAAAAGTAATGTCTTTTTTTTTTTAAGCCAAGATAGACAAAATAAGTATAGCTTTCAGGTTTCAGATAAGGGATATATTCTTGAAGGTAATTACTGCGGTTTCAAAACAGAGAGACTGATCTAAAATGATAATGCAAGATAATTTTACTTTCATGATCCTGTATTGCTCTTTTAGCATTAACATTTTGGTTTAAATTCTTGAACATAATTCATCTGATATGCTTGTTTTGGAGATGTTTTTTTCCCTGGAGGATTTTTCAGAATATTACATCAGCCTGTGTTTCCCAGTTCTCACATCTGAATTTGAAAAGAGGCTCCCAAAGAGATTATAGATAAGTGAGACCTCATTCTTTATACATACTTAGTTTGAATATATGCCCTAGGATTTGAATCTATTTATCATCATCTCCTTTCTGACCCAAATTATCAAGATAATTTCAATGTTTTTCACAGTCATCATTTTTAGTAACTGAAAGAGAAATAATATATTTTTAAAGGCACACATGTCATATCAGAAATGCAACTGATTCTATCTTTATTGAAACTGTAATTAGAACAATAGTGACTTGTGCTTCTCTGTGTAATCACATATACACCGTGTTACATTTCTTGAAAATAGCTGGAGTATTTTAGTACACAATTTTTCACAATTTTCTAATTAGACATCAGCCCAAGTGAATTACTCTTCTGTAGATGTTGCGTAGATCCTGTCTGCTTTACCAACAGATGTCTGTGTCTCTTGTCTTCAAATTGTCAATGATAATAGTAAAATAGCATATTACAGATGCAAAACTGTCCTCTTTGCCTTTGGAAACACCCCTATTTAACTAATTAAGATTCCATAAACTTTCTAATCACCTAGGTTTTCTCAGTGGATCTAACATGTGTTGGGAGGATGGTCAGGGCTTTATGAATTCATGATTGTTTAGATCTGAGATATTTTAAAAATACAGATAGATGTTAAAATTTTTATTTTCACTGTAGCCTGGCTTATCATATTTTAGACTTGTTCTAATAAAAAAAGGTGTGTGTGTGTGTGTGTGTGTGTTAACTGGTTAACTGTGGTTTAGGTCTAGAGGCAAAATTCAGAAGTTCATACAAATACTGATTTTCCAAACTGTGTTGTTAGATTGGCTTTTTCCTTACTAGTCTCCTAAAGATTGTTGGTCTGAGACAATTTTTGAAAGGACCAGCTTTCTTGTAGGCTGCCATATGAATCAGGAAAGTAGAGGTGGAGTTTTATGGAGGGAGTGGGAGAAGTGACATTGAGAGGCAGGTAGACATTTAGGTTTACCTGACAATTCTCTGGCATAGTGTCACAGGTATGAAGGTCCAGCTCCATGGATGTATATGACACTTCAAAAAGGTCAGTTGCTGTCACAACTGCACCAAGAGTTAGAGGCATTTGGTAAGAAAAAGTCTGTATAGTGAAAAATGATTTATTTTTTTCCCAATGAGTTCACTTTGCATCGGTGAAAGATGTAACAGCCCTGTTCTCACTTGGAAGCCATGATAGATAATAAAGTTGCAGGCCTGTCTCAGAGACCACAAAAAGACAATGGCCGGGGAAATTGAACAATAGGTCATCTAAATGATTCTCAACCAGTGTCATATCCTAGCAATGCAGAGCAACATAGGAGAAGTATGGCTGAGAAACTGGTGGGCATAAAAGTTCCTGGAGCCTCTCAGGCAGTGGCCATCTCCTTACTGTCCAGACCAATTAGGTCAACTTTTCATTGGATGCCAGAGTCTTTATTGCATTTATCATAACTGCACTAACTAAAATTATAATTAGATAAAATATGTGTATAATCATCGGTTGAAATGTCTTTCTCTCTCATTAAATGGTAAATTCCTTGAGGGCAGAGAGTATGATTGTCTTACTGCTACAAACCAAGTGACAGGCAAATATTTGATAGTCAATACATTCTTGTGGAACAAATTAATGGTAAAATGGGTAGAAGGAAAACTACCCTGCAGCTTCTTCAAGTCTTTTTCATGAGATGGAATATAACTTATCTTCTACCCCCTTGTCCTTCAAATCCGCTCTTCTTATATTCATTAATATGGTGAATAACATTATCAGTTCTCCCAAATTAGAAAGTTTAGAGCCATCCCATATTCCTCTCTCTTCCCCAATCTATGTATAATTGAACTTCAAATTTTTTCATTTTGTTTACATTGTGTCTAGATTCTGATTCTCCTCCCTTCATAATGCCATGATCTTGATCTAGGCTTTTATTATCTAGTATCTGAAATATTGCAATGGCCACTTAATGGAACTCTAAGCCACTGATTTCTGCTCATTTCAATCTATACTATGCCATTGGTGGTATCTTCCAAAACACTGGTGTGTGAATACCTTTCTGCTTATAATTTTTCATTGGCTCTCTATTAATTAAAAAATAATCTTATGTCACTTAAAGAAATGTCCACAATGGGAGTGGACCTCCCTAAGGAAATTTGCAAATTTGTGGGTGCGTTTTTGGTTGTCATGTGACTGGGAGTACTGTTGACCTTTATTGAGCAGGGGCCAGGGAAGCTAAATGTCCTGCAATGCATGGACAGTCTTGCTTAATGAAAAATTATTTCATATCTTGCACAATTTTTCAAATGTCTCCAGAGAAATTCATGTAAGTGGAAAGCCTGTTTAAGCATCTAAACAGCAGTTTTATAGGAATGAAAGTATTGTGTAAATCAAGGGAAGTATGTACTTAGTTTTGTTCAGAACTTTACAAAAGTTGTTTGTCATTTTGGAGAATTGTGTTATTGATGGCGGATGCTGTTTGGGTATTTGAGTTGCCAAAAACGCATCCACATTTCTGGCTGTCACATTTATGGTGAGTCTATAGATAGATGCAAGCATCTGACTACTTCATGTTTTCTAGTGTAGTTGTGCCTGAGCCTTGACATACTGAAATACATATTATTGTATTCTAAATTCCTTTTCTTTCTCTTATATATGACATTAAAATATTATATGGATTTTTTTGGAACCACGTATAGATCAATTTTATTATCCATGAGTTTCATTCAGGAGAGTAACAAGAACAAATATTTGTTTATAGTAAGAATAATTTGGTTTAAAATCATATGTGAAGCAAGATCTCAGATTTATTCACACTATGCTCAGGTGGTCAAAGAATGTGGTATTTCTTTATTTTCTTTAGGGCTGATTTGATGAGCCTTCACTTACTGTGTAGTGGGTAAAAAAAAATCTAATTTTAATCTTAACCTGTAAATGTAATCCAGCAAAAATAATTTTAAACATCCTTTTGGATAAAATGTGTAGTGTTTTATAGGATGCTTAGTCTCTCAGATTTCTTCTCCCTCCACCATTACTCTCTTGAGAGGATCTGGGCTGGGCAGAAAGGGTGGTGCAGCTCACAGGACCTTGTAGTGGTAAGAGGAGTTCCTTGCTCCCTATCTAGATGATCTCATCCTGTCCATTGGCTTTCAATACTATCTATATGCGACAGATGATCTGTAGACTGACCCTTCATCTCCAACGCTATACTGTCCTGCTCTGAAAGTTCAGATGTACAGCCATCTCCCACCTTCATATCTCCACTTGGATGTCTACCTGGCATCTCAAATTTAACTTTGCCAAGACAAGACTCTTGATTCTACCCCTCCCCAAATTCACTCATCTCCCACCAAATCCTCCCATGTCGGTAATAGCCATTGTACCCCAGTTGCTCAAACCAATAGCCTCCATTCCTCTCTTTGCCTCACATCCTAGTCGGATTCATCAGCAAGGCTTATTGGCTCTACTTCCAAAATATATACCAAATCCAACACTGTTTACTAGCTCTGCTGTTATAACTAAGCTTTTGTCATTTCTCACTTGAAATACTAAAATTGGTTCCTGACCAGTCGCCCTGTTTTCACTTTTGTCCCTTATACTCCACCCTTCATACAACACCCAGAATGATCTTTCTAATAGGTAAATCAGATCATGTCACTCCCCTTCACGCAACCCTTCAATGATTCCCCCTTGTAATCAGAATAAAATCCAAACTCTGTACCATGGCCTGCAAGGTTCTGTATCTTCTCCCTCTGCCTCCCTCTCTGACTTCATCTTCTGCCACTGTCCTCCCCATTCACAGTGCTCTAGCTTACTTCAGATCCTCCCCAGATCTGTATGTGCTGTCTCCTTTTCACCATTTAGGGCTCAAGTCAAATATCTCTTCTTCAGAAAGTTCTGCCTGTCTTTTTTATCTCTGTATCCCCACATCAAACCATCTAGCTACTCAAAAAATATATGTTAGTTGACTGATGGGCTAACCTCTATGGTGAAAAGGCTGAATGAGTATTCTCCTTGGACTGGTGAGCACTGAGGTGCAACTTTTGGGAGGATGGGATTGTATCCACCACTGAAGCCTGGTCATTTGCTCTGGGCCTTTAAATTTTCTCACAGAATGTCCTTTCTGTGGTCCCAGGCTAGGCTGGTTTACTGGTACTCTCAGCACTTTCAGGTTCCCTCTCAAAAGCATTCAGGATATTTTGAGGTTGCTGTAGGACATGCATAAGCCATGAACAGCCAGGAGATATGCCTCAGTTTATTTATGTGGCCATCGTCTATCCCCACCTCCGCATCATGGTTCCTATGCTGTGTTGTTGGACATTGCATTGAGTGAAGGGTGGGGTTCATCTGGGCCTGTGGCCTCCCCAACACTGCTCCTAAGGAGTGAGTCCCTAGATCTAATGCCCTTGGTCTTCATAATTTCTGTTTCAATGTTTCTAAATGATTTTCCTTCTCATATTCCACTCTCCACCTGCAATCCCTCTGCTGTCTCAAAGCAGGAACTGGGAGGAACGAGGAAACATGCTCCTGGTTTCACTCTTCCTGTCTCATCTTTCTGTATACTGCACAAGACTCTTCCCACTTAACCTTCCTGTCTGGATTGCCTTTCCCTGACACAAACTGTATAGGCTAGCTTTTGGAAATATTAGGGAGAGAGATCAAGGAATTTAGTAAGTCCTTTTTTCTTTCTTATAAAACCTGACTCTTTCAATTACTCTCTTCCTAAAGAAGTCAAAAAAGTCTGCTTTGAGCCTTAAACCTAATCAAAGGCCACTTTATCTTATGTTATCTCCCAAATTATGGTATGAGAAGCCTAAAGGCTTGACTTTGGAGGTGCAAGCATGCAAAGGAATATGCTTTAATGGAGACATTAAAACGTATTGATTTAGTATTTGTAAAATATTATCCCTATTGAGGTTTCTAGAGAGGAGGAGGGTGGGGAGATGGGTTAGCCTGGTGATGGGTATTAAAGAGATCACGTACTGAATGGAGCACTGGGTGTTATAAGCAAACAATGAATCATGGAACACTACATCAAAAACTAATGATGTAATGTATGGTGATTAACATAACATAGTAAAATTTTAAAAAATGTAAAAAAAAAACCAGGTAAATTCTCAATGACAAATTAAAAAAATATTATCCCTACTACATGGACAAAGCACATCATAACCTGATCTCAGTCTGCTTTATGATCTTATCCTTGTTTCCTGCTATGTTCCATCTGTTACACAAACCCTATTCTTTAGACACAATAATTGTCTTAACATTTTCTGAACACAATACAATTCACGAATTGGCATAGCCATTTATTTTGTCTAGAGCATCCTTCTCCAACTTATTCTCTGCCTGGCAAAGTCTTTCTTATCCTTCCAGATTTAGCTCAAATGCCATCTCCCAGGGAAGCCTTTTCTGACCAACTTATCTCCTATAATGTCATAGCAATATGTAAATATCACCATGGTGGCATGCATCACATTATAATGATTTCCTTACCACTAGTTTGTTTAGCACTCAATAGCAGGGGCATAGTTTTACTCATCTTTTTATCATCAGCCCCTATAATTCTGACTAAACATATTTCTTCTGTTCCTATTTAATTCAGACAGGAGGACAAATTTAGTCTTACACAGGAAAAGTTTACCGAATTCCTACAATGATGTAGTTCTTCCTTTAATTTGCTACATAAGAATGTGAAAGCAACAATGAATAAGTAAGAAGATAGTTTTATAAATCTAATATCTTTTCTCACATTACCTCTTTCCTATTTTTATGCAAATGATAAAGAATTCATGTTCAGAAAAAAACTGTGATGAATTTTTAAAAGCCCACAATTTTATACAAACTTCAAAAAGAATTGCAAACTGATATTTTAAAAAATCCCACACATTCTACTCAACATTAATAAACAATTAGAATGTTTTAGAAAAACTAAAATATTCCAATTGAGCTTCATTGGATCAATATGCTGAACTAGAGAAAGAAAGATCAAGATAGCAATGAATTGTACAATTTAAACATCAATTGACAAAATAAAAGGTTTTTGTTACAGGAAAAGAAAGTCAGATAAGAAGGCTGTGGAATTATGTCCTATCTTCTTTCCTTCATTTCCTTCCTTCGTAGTGAATAAAAGCAGAACGTGTCTGTCACAAGTAGGGAAAGATATGCGTGTAAAAGTCAGCACTCAAGGGAAGGCTGTGCTCTCAAGAGTTTAAAGCTGGAGCTTGGAGATGGTGCCTTTTCTTTAATGCCTTGTGTTGTTGTATTCAGTCAAAACATTTTTGCTTTAACCCACTCCCAGTGTAGCCTTGTGGCTATTTCTTTTCTTACTTGAACTTTAGAATCAGAACAGATTGCTTTTTTACCTTTGCATAACTCAGCAACTGTAAAAATGCAACATTTTCTCTAAGAGATGTTAGAACATGCCTGGGACATGTTTAAGTTTTTACCTGGGTCTCTGTAGTGGGTTAAACAGTGCTTCCCCCAAATTCATGTCCACCCAGAACCTCAGAATGTAACCTTATTCAGAGATAGGATCTTTGCAGGAGTAATTAGTTAAGGCTCTTGAGATCAGGTCATATTAGAGTAGGCCCTAAATCCAGTGACAGGTGTCCTAATAGGAAGAGATGAAAACACACAGGTGTATGGACAAAGCCAAGTGAAGACGGAAGCAGAGATTGGAATGAAGCAGGACTACGAACCGAGGAACAGCAAGGATTGCTGGGGGTCACCAGAGGATGGGACAGGAAAACAAGGCTCCCTAGAGCCTTCAGAGGGAGCACTACCCTATCCACTCCTTGATTTCAGTCTTCTGACCTCCAAAATAGTGAAAGAAAAAATTACTGTTGTTTTAAGCCAGCAAGTTTGTGGTGATATTTTTTCTTTTTTAACAGCAGCTCTAGAAAACTAAATGTATAGTAGATAATTCTTAGTCCCCACATTATCTAAGAAAGCAGGGAGACCAGGGATTTGGAGAGGAGAAGAGTCCTTCCTTCTGTGACCTTTCCTATCATGATTGGCAACAATGTAGTCCTCTTGTTTCTCTTCATCCAGCTGGGAGCCAACCTATGGATGACTGTTGCCTTGTTGCCTCGAGAATTAAGGAATTGCAAAGCATCTCTGAAGCCATTCTGAACAAATAGTATCTGAGAACTGAGTAAATAGGTTTCCTCAAGTTTTGCTCAACTGCTTCCAAAGACTGTAGATGCTACAGTCACAGCCTCTGGTAGGGTAGCTTGTGCACTGCACAAGCCCCCCTCCTCTAGGGTAGTATTCATCTCAACGTCAGTGTGCAGAAGAATCCAACAGTGCACAATGTGAACACACATATATGGCTATTGTGATTCATAAAATACAATTTCACCTAAAAGCATTATGTGACTTAATGGCACTTGTTTGTTATTATGTTTCTGTCATTGGATTTATTTAGTTTTAAAAATTATTTATTTTTTGACAGAAAGAGACAGCAGGAGAGGGAACACAAGCAGGGGGAGTGGGAGAGGGAGAAGCAGGCTTCCCGCTGAGCAGGGAGCCCGATGCGGGGCTCGATCCCAGGACCCTGGGATCGTGACCTGAGCCGAAGGCAGATGCTTAACCTACTGAGCCACCCAGGTGCCCCATCATTGGATTTATTTAGCTATCTATTTATTTATTTTAAAGATTTTATTTTTAAGTAATCTCTTTACCCAACATGGGGCTCTCACAATCCTGAGATCGAGAGTTGCATGCTCTACCAACTGAGCCTGCCAGGCACCTCTGTCATTGGATTTTTAAATTATAACTAGTATCCTGTAAGCGGCTATGGCTTTCTTCAGATGTCCTTACATAAAAAAATATTTAACTTTGCTGCATTAATAAGCCTGAGAGTCGCTTTTATCCTTCCCTTTCATTTGTTCACTATACCAATTAGTCCCAAAGTGCTACCCATTTCTTCTTCACAATATTTCTTAAATACTATCTGCCTCTGCAGAAGAACTACTTCACTCTAGGTGGTCAGGACCTCTGACCAGAACAGATTCCTATATCATGCTGTTCCCCATCTCTTTTGACTCCTGTTAATTTGTTGCAGATTAATCTTTGCAAAGATAATTTTTATTATGTCAAAATCCTGATCAGGAAATTTCAGACTTCCTTTTACTTGTAGAATGAAATCCAAGTTTCCCAGCCTTTCATCCAAACCTCTGTTTACTTATTCTATCTGATCTCTTTTCTCACCACTTCCTATCTTTCTTCTTTTCAAGTTGGTACACCGACTTTAACAATACGATTAAATAGATGCAGTGAAATTTTGATTTCTCTTTATTGCTTCCCTCTTCCATATTTTGGCCTGTCACCACTTCAAAGGAAGTTCTAGAAGGAGAACAGACATGAGGCATATAGAGGAAAAAGATCTGGGCCAAAATTATATTTTTGCTTCTGTTTTGAGCTTTAGAGACCCCGTTTTATAAAGATACTTGAAAAGAAAAAACTAAATGTAATATAATAATTGTAATTGTTCTTTGTCAGAGCTGAGAATACAGTATATTAAATAAGTAAAAATTGATGAGTTACCTGTTTATTAGTCATCAGTTGTTATTATATATGATCATAAAATATGCATGTTACAAAGCATGTAATTAAAATTAGTTTTCAAGAAACTTTCCATTCATATTGCAAATGCATGTATCTGAAATTTAAGAACCTATATTTAAAACATTAAAAAATTTTAATTTCTCATATAATCCTATTTTTGAAAGACTTATACAACATTGTTATCAGTTCCCAATAATTATTATAATGGCAGGTAAAATTTCAGTTTTTTCTTTTTACGTCTCAAGTAAAATAGATATTCACATAAAAAGTGGTAGCAGTCCTTTTGAGGCTGATTGAATATAAAGTTCTGTTGATTTTATCTCATACTTTATACATTAGTAGTGAGGTTTATTATGTATGAAATATTATTCAAACCAGATATCATTCATTACTCAATATGTTAAACTTAAAACATAAAAAGTTTATAAAATAGGGAACTAACACATTATTTGAAGTTAAAAAATTTTCCCAAGGAATATACCATGTGTTAGTTACCCATCTTGTAAAAGCACCAGAGATGGGAGAATTTTATGTAGAATGTGGACATACTCTGACAAAATAGAAATTCCTAAAATTTTGTAATGGAAGGAAATAAAGAAAGGGTAGATCACCAAGGAGGGCAGGCACTGCTAAGATCTGTCCAGATGTCCAAAACCTGAATGTAAAAAGAACCAATCACTAGGTGCGATGATAATCTGGAGCGCTATGATCTGACAGTGTCCAGCAAACCACAATAATGATCACCATAGCAATCTTTTCTTTCCCGAATGTCCTTATAGAGTAAGGTACCGGAATAATCATTTTAATACTGTCTTAATATAATTACTGGAAAAATAATCACTGTTTTTGGCTTCAATAAGCCACATTTATTAATCCAGACTGCAATACCACTACCGGCATTGGCAGAGTAGAAAAAGAAGCACATGCTATTTACACTGGTTCTTAATATCTGCGCTTTTCCCCCTTCAGTGTTTATCCACTTGGAGCTGAAGAAAGTATAAAGGCTAAATGGGAATCTGACAGTTATTTCGCCAGAAGAAGTCAACAAATCAGGAAGTTTTTATCTAGAAAACTCTGTTCAGAAATAGATGTTAGAGACAAGGCAAAAATAAACAAACAAACAAACAAATAAATAAATAAATAAAGGTTAGAAAAAGCACGAAATAGGTTTGGACATAAAAAAATTGACAGGTACACCTATGTACATTGTTTTATTCCCAGTGAAAATGTCAGGAATGCCATCATTGATTATTGGCTACATGTTAACAACTCAGGGTAACCTGTCATAGTAGCAGAGATGAAAATAATTCAACCTGCATATGAGAGGTGGGAGTAATGGCCAGAAAGTGCTGCTTAAGAATGATGAGAGGAAACCAACCATGGGGTGAGGTGGGTAACAGACAGATAAGAAGTTCTCCCTTGCAAACTACATATGGCCCCAAGGCAATCTGAAACAATATTCCTATGTATTCTCTGGCCTGTGTGGCACCAAAAATGGGCCCACTGAAGGCCAGTAAGAAAACAATCACCCAATTTTCTCTACTATTTTGTAATGGGTATGTTTGTATCTAGTGTGAGTATATCTGAGCAAGGTATGCATCTCCTCACATAGCCCTGTGAAGAGAATAAATGAATAAAATTCCTTATAACCTATGATTTTATAATAAAAGCATGACAACAGCAAGCAGTTTTTATCTTTACCTTGGATACAATATAGTTATTAAGCATCTTAATGAAGTCCATTTCTATTAAATATCACTATTTTTTTTGCCATCACTTTTCCTAAGGGATAACATTGCTTGGACTCGGAAGTTTACGAAACTTTGGTCTGACCCACTTTCATGGGAGACCAGTTGGTGCCAGTTAAGCAAGCAGATGGATTACAGGTTAAATCACATGAGGTGGAGTGGTAGGAGGAATGGAAGCCAGACCAAATGCAAATGGAGGCAAAGAATTGAGCATAAAACCCAGGAAAACCAAATTTGTTATTATTTCCAAGAGGTAATCGTAGACCAGGAATGGGAGACAGGCCCAGAAGACAGGAGTTCAAAGGCACTGGTATAGAGACTGCTCATGGAATGGCACTAGTATTTTAGAAGATTTTATTCTTTTATTTAAATTTAAATTATTATCAATATTACAGAAAATACAAACTAGACAAAAACTTAAATGAGTACTTGGAGGTATAAAATGAAATATAAAATTTCCTACTCCACCTGCTTCTGGTTCTACTCTCCAGAGATAATCATTGTTAACATTTCCCTATGTATCTCTCCAAGAATATTTTCTATCCATATACTAGTTCATCAGAGTTCTACTTTTAGAAGTATTATTATGTTTACTATGAAATTATATTAAAATATAAATGTAAGGAATGTAATACCTTATAAAAGGAGAGTCCCCCAATATAAATTTACAAAATAAAGTTCTAAAAATCAAGCATGCAAGCAGAAGGAACCGTTCATTTGTTATCATCTTGTATTATGTTTAATGAAAAGTATAGGGAGCAAATCAGTTACTTAGAACCAGATATAAAGAAAATGAACATCTTTAAAGCAAAACACATATGCCTCTTTAATTCTTTTAAATAACAATGGAATTATGCTATAAGCTGCTTTTGTATTTAGCTTTATTTTTTTAAACAATATTTTGAAGATCTTTCCATATCAGCCTATATAGATTTACCTTAAACTTTTTGACTGCTGCACAGCTTCTATTATATGGATTTGCTACAATTTATATAACCAGTCCAATGTTAGTGAACACTGAGCAAAATGCTGAATTCTTAGTATTTCAAACAATGCTGCATGAAATAATTTTATAATGTTTTTGCACATTTGTTAAGTACAACTGTAAGTTAAATTCCTTTTGAATGCAGTTACTGCATCAATTTTAAAATTTAATAGGTATTGACAAATTGTCCTCCAAAGAAGTTGTACCAATTTACATCCATTAAAAGCAGCAGAATTTGCCTATTTCTGTAAAGATTCAGCATCACTGGATGTTCCAACTTTTTAATCTATGCTAATATCCTAGGTGAAAAAAATGGTACATTAATTTTTTAAAGTCCTTTGAATTAATTACAACTGAAGTTGATTATTTTTTCATAGGATTCTTAGCTATTTTTGCTCCTCTTTTTCTGTTAACATAAGATAGATCCTATCAGTCTTCTCTCAAAACTCTCCTGTGGTTTTCTATTTTCTCCAAAGTAAAATTTGAAGTTCTTTCCAGACTCTGCACTACCCTAAAAGATCTGGCTCTTGGCTTCCTCTGACCTCATCTATCAATCCCTCTCTCTTTCACTCTGCTCCAGCTACTATGGCTTTGCTCACTATTCCTCACCCATGCCGGGAATGCTCATGTTTCAGAGTTTTGGCTCTTGCTGTTCCCTCTGCTTGGAATCCTCCTTCCTCTCTAGCAGGATGGCTCACTCACTTTAAGTTGCTGCTCAAGTGTTATCTTTTCAGTGTTTACCTTACCACCCTACTAAAAGCAACACATACCTCCCTCCATTCTGTTTCTGCCCACCCATTTTTATTTTCCTTTATAATACTCTACGTGGCATAGTATATGTCTTAGTGGCTGTCAACAGGGCAGTGGCATTTGACAACATCCAGAAACAATTTTGATTCAGCTGAGGAGGAGGAGCTGCTAGTACGGTGTCTGGTGGGTAGAGGCCAGAGATGTTAAACCATCCTACATTGTACAGAACAGCCCCCAACATAAAGAACTATTTCAGTTCAAAATACCAATAGTGCAGAGGTTAAGAAACTCTGGCATGTGTTTTTATTGGTTTATTGTCTGTTAATCCTCTACTAGCAGGGATGATATTTAAAATATTTAACAACTGGAAAGGGTATGGGCACTAACCAGTCAGACTGGGCAAAAGTCATAATAGCAACTAGTATGGTTACACAAAGGTTTACCGTTTGATTATTAGCCCTGCCTACCAGAATTAAGACTCATGAAGGAGACTTTGTTTTGTGCCTGCATCATTTATTTGTTAAAGAAAATATTTTAAATTTATTTGCAAGTCTATATCCTATGTCTCAATTTTTGTCTATTTGGTTGCTTTTTTCTTATTGATTAGCAACTGTTATTTGTATGTTAAGGAAATTAGAACTTTTTTGTCATTTGTTGCAAATAGTTTTTTCTCCAGTTGGTTGGTTATGTTTTATCTTCATTTGCAATATTTATTTTTGTCTTGTAGGAGCTCTTAGCTTTTGCCTAGTCATATGTATGAATCTACTATCTTAATGACTTCTGGATTTTCAATCTTCCTATAAGAAGTCTCTTACTCTAAGATCGTAAAAAAAAGTCTCACCTTTTCTTTTAGTTCTTTTATGTTTTCGTTTTCACAATCAAATATTTACATATCTGGAATTTATTGTAAGATCTTTATTAAACAACTGCCAGCCCAGTTGTTCCAACATCATTTATCGAATAATCCATTTCCCCCTCAGTGATTCAAAAAGATATATTTACTATGCAGTAAATTCCTATATAGTTGGGGATTTCTTTTTTTTTAAAATATTTTATTTATTTATTTGACAGAGAGAGACAGGGAGAGAGGGAACACAAGCAGGGGGAGTGGGAGAGGGAGAAGCAGGTTTCCCTCCCCCCCCCCAGCAGGGAGTCAGATGTGGGGCTCCATCCCAGGACCCTGGGATCATGACCTGAGCCGAAGGCAGATGCTTAACAACTGAGCCACCCAGGTGCCCCTGGGAGTTTATTTCTGAATTCTCTTTTGTTTCACAGATTTGTCTGTTTTTTGGCTAGTAATAACATTCTTTAATATTGAAGATTTACATATATTGACATCTGGTAGGTATATTTCCTTCCTTCATATTAATCTCCTTTTTCAGAAATATTCTGGCTCTACACTCATACATTTATTTTTATAGGTGAATTCTAGTATCATTTTTGCAAGTCCAAAAAGAAAAAAGAAACCTTTTTGGAATTTTGTTTGGGATGACATTGATTTAACCCATTAAACTTTGGAAGAATTTTCATATTTATATTATTGAGTCTTTCTATAAAAGTATATCTCTATTTCCCCAATTTTTTCCCAAGTAGATCTTATATTTTTCTGTTTAAGCCTATTAGTAAGTATTTTATTTTTAAAATCTGATTTTATTTCTTTCATTGTTTTCTAACATATTTTTATCCAAAGGTTTATTTCTTTATTGGGTGTTAGCTATATAAAGAATGGAAGTGTGAATCGGGTTTAAAAGTACAGAGTTAAGACAAACAACTTCAATTTCTTGGCTTTATTTGCTCTTGTTTTTGTCTTGGTCTCCTACTTGCCACTTATCCCTTCTAAAACAGAATGACTTTCTCTTATTATTCAGTCAGTCCTGTATCTCAGTATCTTTCTGTTAGTCAGCTCCCTACCGTTCACTTAAACACTTTGAGACTTGTAAAACAGGCTATTATAAGTCTATATATTGTTTCCTTTTTTTAAAAAAATTTCTTAACATTTTAAGTCATGTTGATATTTAAAAAGTAAATTTATTAACTATGTTTTCTTGTTTAGTTATTATGCTTCCATAGAAAAAATAGAACTGTGATTTAAGTTTCACGATATTTGTAGCTTATACCGAAACACACAGAAACAGAGGGAAGCTTCAAAACTCTAAAAGTAAATAAAGCTGGAAACCACAACTGAATTTATCAGATTGACATTTTCATTCTATATTTGCAGAAACACCAATGTCTGCCTGCTTGTGGTCTTCCCACAATAAACCATCCACAATGGTCAGTTCAGCTCTGAGAAAGAAGTGAGAAGAGAGAACCAAAAAGTCTATCAAGTCCTTTAATAGCAGAGGTGTTTTGCTTTTGTAGTTGGTATCTCTACTGATTACTTGTTCTGCACAGTCTCAGGAACACCTATCTGCTGCTATAATGATATCCTTCCTTAGCCAGATCTCTTGGTCTTGTACAGTTATTGCCTAGTTAATTTTTGAAATTATATTTGCACCCATTCAGTCATTGATCCATGAAGCTGATAACAATTGCTAGGCCATTACCAGAAGCTACTAGAGTATTTTCATGCATCCCATATGTGCTTATTTTAGATAGCTAGGTCTTGAATCGGCTGGGTCTTAAGCACAAATTACAGAGGGAGAGTTCTACTTCAAAGTCTTTGGTGCTATTTTCCAATGAAAAATCTTGGACTGAACCACTGCAATGTCAGAAAATTTCTAACAATGTTAATTCTCAAAAAGGAAGTTTTTCAAATCTTGATTCATTTTTTCCAAATGGCTTCTTCATTAGTATGCAAATTTCCCTATACCTTACACTAAAAGCAAGCTCTGTATACCAAGAAGTCTTGAGGAAAAACATGAGGTTATGAGACTTGTCCCCAAAAGAATAGGTCTCTGACCATCTTATGTAACTAAGAGCAGAACAGAGATCTTCGAGGGGACTGGCTACAGGTACCTAAACCAAGAAATGCTGCCAGTTTGTCAACCAATGTTCTGAATTCAGCCCCAACTGGAACCCTGTTACACATGCAGGCTATCAAAAGCCAAAGCAGGCCAGAAGGAGGTATATGTTTTGGGAGAGAGAAATGTGAAAGTGTGGAGGTAATTGCCTAAAACTTTAGGCACTTTCAGTTTGTCTTTATGGTGTGTGGGTGGATCAGCCAGGTGTAAAAGACTAGAGACAGAAGGGACACTATATAAATGTAATGGGCTTAGTATGCAAGTTGTTAAAACAGTCCACATAAGCTGTGTTATGATTAGAATACAAATGCCACATCTTTTCAACATTAACAGAATTCTATTCTATTCCCACACATTGCTTTAGGCATCTCATTTGCCAACACATTTGGACATCAGATAGGTATAAATTAAAGTATATAATTTATAGTACATAAAAGTCACAGAAATGCTTATTGATTCCTAAATTAGGATAATATATTTTAGCTGGTGCAGTCTTTTATCAATAAATCTTAATTGAATTTTCAAGTTAGAGCCTGCAGGGAAAATGTGCTCTAGTTCTCTTTTTATGTTTCCAGAAACATTGAGCCCAAACACTGTGAATGTTCCCTGACTAAATGTAACTGGATTGCTTTGCAACAAAGATAAATCAATTCTCTTAATTTGTTCAAATGAAAATCATTCACATATTCTAGGTCTAAGGTTTTCAACTACTCTGTAAAAGTAATTAGATTTCTTGTAAAATACATTCCAACCAGTAGATTACTGAATATTAATCTTCTTTTTTTTCTTCTTTTAAGTACGTTCTCAAATTTCAGCACTATTTTCAGGGCAAACATATATTAAGCTTTTTATTTGTGAAATAAACACAAAGATGATTTGCTATATTAAAAAGACTATTCCCTTTTGGGAATTTTGCCAACATTTCTGTGGAAAATAATCTATACCAGATATGTTAATGGCATAGAAAGTCATGGGAATCATCCCAAAATTTAAAAAATAAAATTCTATGTTTTAGCGCTTTGACTTGAAGAAAACAATGGTTAAGACACTCACTTTGGAATTTTAGTTTCAAATGCCTCTTTTTATCTGAAATATTCAAATGTGCATTGTTTTCTTGGGATTGGGCTTCCATTAATGTTGTCTGTCTTCCTTGGCTTCCCTCAAAGGCTGACCCTGAAACAAGAGCTTGGGTGCAGATAGTATATTTGGGAGATAATCATAAGTGGCAGGCAAATTAAGGAAGCCAAATTATGTGACAAAATATTGTTTTGTTTAATTATAACACCAACCTCTGAAGTAGATATATCAGCCATCACTCTTAATTTCAAGCAACTGAAGCTAATTCCCTTTAGCTAATTAAGCAGAGGAGGGGGTTTATTAAAAGGATATTTGTTGGTTTACAGAATTGTTGGAAGGCCTAGAGAACTGGACTTGAACTTCACCTCCTAGAAACAATTCCAAAAACCGTATGGTACAGCTGGCCCAAAGAGGAAATCATTGCTTCTCTTGCTGTTATACAGGGTGTTAGGTAGGTGCTGCCAATTCCCAACTCCTCCCGCAACCCCCATGCCACTTCTGTGCTAGGAAGTTGATCATCAAACCACTGAGAAACTGCATATGCACTGTTGCTGCTACCATTGAAAGAAGCAGCAAAAATGGATTCAGACTGGAGATTCCTTCTTCTTGGTGCTCACTAACTGGTCAAATTCTGGTGTGTGTGAGTCTGATTGGGGCAGCTGAGCCACTGTCATAGCCCCAGGCCTAGCTGCAAGAGAGGCGGGGAGTTTCGTTTTCTGCATTCTACTTTTTGGAAGAAGGGCTCTTAAGACTGGGAATAGTCCACTCTGATAAGGATATTTTCAAATATGGTGGGTTGGAAACATGACGGATATCCATGCCCAATATAGTAAGCAGCTTTATTTTACCTGTGAGGAAACTGAGAATCAAGAAATTTCAGTAACTTGTCAAATGTTATATGGCCAAAAAAGGTAGAGTCAAACTGTAAATTCAGGTTTGTCAAACTCTAAATCCCATGCCTTTATTCACTATTTTTTTTTTGTTTGCTTGTTTGTTTAAATCCAAAACGTATAGATAAGTACACCATCTCCCACATAGAATTTTTAAATAAGAACAGTTCTCCTGTTGTTACCAAAGAGTGAAATATGTAGTGGACATCTGTTGTGCTTTGTTTTTTCATTTTTGCCTACCTACCATCCCTCCTCCTGTCTTCTGGTAATAGCAACACTTCTTTTGGGGAGACATCCCTCTCCAAATTCATATGAACCTAGTGGAACCATGGTTACAGCATTTTCATTCAATCCCTCAGGTGGAGTGGGCATGAAAATTAGGCTTGCCAATCCTTGACATCCCTTTGGCCATGATGATTGACTTAGGGATGGACATGTTGCCTAAGCTGGGCCAATAAGAGTTCTTCCTAGGACTTTTCTGCTGGAATTGGTGAACAAGATACCCTCTATGGTTGGCTGAATAATGACCCTCCAAAGATGTTGACATTTAAAAACCTCCAGAACCTGTGAATATTTTATATAGTAAAAGAGATTTTGAATATACGATTAAGTTAATATTTTGAGATGAGCAGATTGTTCTGGATTATCTGAATATTTCATTTTGGGTGGGCCTGATGTAACCACAGGAATGCTAAAAAGAGGGAGGCAGGAGAACAGAGTGAGTATAAAGCAAAATGACCATGGAGACAGAGAGTAGAGTGATGTGGCCACAAACAAGGAATGTTGGCAGCTTCTAAAAGCTGGAGGAGGTAAGTGCATTTATGGGTTCTCCAGAGAAACAGAAAAAAAGTATAAAGAGATTTATTATAAGGAATTGGCTCATGTGGTTACGGAGGCTGAGAAGCCTCAAGATCTTTAGTTAGCAAGCAAGGGAGACCTAGGAGAGCAGATGGTAAAGTTCTAGTTTGAATCTGAGTCTGAAGGCAGATGACTGATGTCTCATCTCCAAGATAAGCAGAGAGAGCAAATTCTTCCTTACTTTGCATTTTTTGTTCTATCCAGACCTTCAGTGGATTGGATGAGGCCCACCCATAATCTACTTTACTTAGCCTACAGATTCAAATATTTGTCTCACCCCAGAACACCCTCATAGACATACCCAGAATAATATTTAAACCTAATATCTGGATACCATTTGGCCCAGCCAAGTTGACACATAAAATTAACCATCACAGCAGGGAACAGATTCTTTCCTGGAACTTCTGGAGAGAATGATTCCTACCCACATCTTGATTTTAGCCCTGCAAGACTTATTTTGGACTTCTGACTTTCAGAACTTTAAGAGAATAAATTTGTGTTGTTTTAAGTCATTAAGGTTGTGGAAATTTGTTAAAGCAGCAACAAGAAAACCAATACAAGTATTTTCCCAGAGAGATGAGAGAAGTAGAGGAGAAGACACACAGAGATTAATGAAGATGATAGTGAAGGAGGTTGTGATGATGCAGTGGAAACCCTTGATCTGGGATGCCTGGGTGGCTCAGTTGGTTAAGCAACTGCCTTTGGCTCAGATCATGATCCTGGAGTCCCAAGATCAAGTCCTGCATTGGGCTCCCTGCTCAGCAGAGAGTCTGCTTCTCCCTCTGACCTTCCCCCATCTCATGTGCTCTCTCTCTCAAATAAATAAATAAAATCTTAAAAAAAAAGAAACCCTTGATTTGTTTGTGTCTAAGCCAGCACCATCCCTGTGCACTGCAGTTACTTGGCCTACACATTTGTTTTTTGTTTTTCAAAGATTTTATTTATTTATTTGAGAAAAAGAGAATGAGAGACAGAAAGCACAAGAGGGAAGAGGGTCAAACGGAGAAGCAGACTCCCTGCTGAGCAGGGAGCCTGATGTGGGACTCGATCCTGGGACTCCAGGATCATGACCTGAGCTGAAGGCAGTCGCTTAACCAACTGAGCCACCCAGGCACCCTACACATTTGCTTTGAGTACCAGGTGATTTGTGTTGTGTTTCTGCTACCTAAAACTGAAAGAGTCTTAAGAATACAATGTAGTTACCTCATTTTTTAAAATTTCTAGTTTGTAAAATATAAGGAAAATGAGAGTATAGAGTAAACAAGTATCTTCTCTGCCATGCACCCAGATAAAGTGGATTTCATTAAGAAAGAAGAATGTTTTCTGAATACATTAGGGCACACTAAGCACATTCAGGTGGAGAGAGTATTGGAGGCAAAAAAAAAAAAAAAAGAAAAATGTTCACAAACCTCTCTGAAGGCAAAAGAAAGTAAAGTCAATGCTTCAGTAAATGCTGAATATAAATTTGCTTATTATCTTTGGATAAATAGCAAGCATTAACTTTTCAATCATTAAAATTTGTTGATTTCAAGAGTGAAGCTGTCATCTTGGCCAGATACAAATTTTGTTCTTGGTTTAGAATTAATTCCACAGAAGCATTCTGGTTGTGTGAAATTTTAATAGAAGCAGTATCTAGATCTTTTGACAGAATGATTGATTGAGTCCTAACACCTGATAAATATAGCATATATTTTACATGAGTCAATAACACTTTCCTTTAGTTTGGAAGGCATATATTATTATTATTACCTCCATTTACATGTTCAAAGGCAGCTAAAACAAGGAATGTGATCATTCATGTGCTTCAACAAAAAGATGGTCATTCCATGAGAATGAACTTCTATGGGAAGTTCATCTTTATTTTCAATTTAGGGAGTGACATAGGGACATAGGAAAAAAGGAAATATTCAAAGTTGAATTAATTTTGGTAATCAGGGGGGTGAGAAACATTGCAATGAGAGTCCCCTGTCATTTAGATATGGGTAAAAGATGTTTTAAGATTGAATCCAACCATGGTTTCAATGTTCATACCAATTTTACCTCTGTGTAATTTAATTGGTCTGAAGTTATACATCTTTTCATATTCATGTGTAGTTTATTATATACCTGACACTGTGCTAAGCACTTTACACACATTATTTCATTTCATTGTCATAGCAACCCACTGGAATAGGTACTATTATTATTTTTCACTTTATCAACAAGAAAACTGAGGCTTTGAGAAATTGAGCATCTTTCCCAATGTCACACAACTAGTAAGTGCAAAAGTCAGGATACAGATTTGGCCATCAGATTTTACAACCCGTGATCTTCAGAGCCTATTCTCTAAACCAGTAATGCCAGATCAACTCCAGCTTGGATTTACACATGCTACCTTTATTTCACTTATATCCTTCAATGTTTGACCTTTTTCCAGATTCATAAATCTTTATGGAAATATATGATAACAGTTTTCCTATGGACCTACTAAAATGTTAGTACTGTTAATTTAGAACTATACAAGGAAAGATTATAGAGGAGATAACATTGGGAAGATAAGATTTTTCACAGAATAATTTAAAAAAAAAGGATTGATGCTTCTTTGCTTGGATGACTGAACTGTTTTTGTATCTAATTAACTGATACTGATTCTAAATGGTTATTTATTTACCTTCTTTATCTTAAATATCTGGGTTTTCCAGGGTTATGTCTTTTCTTTAAAAAAGATTGTATTTATTTATTTGAAAGTGAGAGAGGGTGTGTGTGAGCAGAGCAGGGGAAGGGAGTGGGGCAGAGGGAGAGGGACAAGCAGACTCCCCATTGAGCAGGGAGCCTGGCATGGGACTTGATCCCAGGACCCTGAGGTCATGACCTGAGGCAAAGGCAAATGCTTAACCTACTGAGCCACCCAGGTGCCCCTCCAGGGTTATGTGTTAAGCCTTGTTCACTTATTCTGCATGTAGAACTCTATCTGCATAATTGCATCTGACCTCATAATTTTAACCACCACTTATATTCAGATAACTTACACATTTATATCAATAGCTCAAACCTCTTTTCCCATATTCAGTTGTTTAGTGGTTATCTCTGTTTAACAGATCCAAAAACACCTTAAACACAATCAAAGCAAAATTTATTATTTCTTCCTCTTTACCACATCCCTTTCCAATGTGACCCCCTTAATCCAGTTTTATTTTGTGTGGCCTGCTCAGTTAGTGGCATTACTATCCATCATCTAAGCATCCTTGATTCCCTTCTTGTCTTTTTATCTTTTTTAAACATCTGATCACTAAATTCTTGTAATTTTACCTTTTCAATATACCTTTTGTTTGTCTGTCTTTATTTCAAATAAAAGAAAGTTCAGTACTTCAGATTTTTATTATCTTCCTGCTAATCTTTCTTCTCTGTTTTTTTCTTCTTCCACAGACATACTCCACAAAGACAGATCTAGAGGATTTTTATTTCTGTCTAGATTACCCTCCTGCCAACAACAGCTTTAACAGAACTGAATAAAATTTTAAAAATGGTTTTGAAGCAACTAGGAAATAGAAACCTTGAGCCAAGATTTTGGAGAAAAGGTATATAAATTGAGATGATCCCAACAGTCTGTGCTCTTTATCCCTTCCAGGCATGTGTTAATTGTGACTGGTGTAGAATGAGGGGATTAGAAATCAAATAGGAAGCAGTGGCCAAGGGGTTGATTAACTGCCCAGAGATTTCATCAGTCTCATGATGCTGGGGAGATAAAATTTTGAGTTCAGAGACCATTAAAGGAAAGAGGACCTGGTAAACACTCGAGACTTTCAGTTAAGACCTATAATAGATACATCCTAGAAATAGTACAAATAAAAAGGTATAAAGCTATCATAAAGACTGAAGGTCAGCCCCAGAGTGTGTTCAGGTGATTTATCCCTGTTCTATCTACTAAGAAAAAAAAAAAAGGAAATCTCTGGAGAAAGAAAGCATCATCCAGAGCTTCAAGTTATCACTACAAATTTTCATACACAATGTCCAGTATGTCCAATATTTTGTGGAAGATTATAGATATTCTAGGACATGACCACAACATGAGAGGAAAAAAAAAGAGATGAAAGAAAGAAACCCATAGAGATCGATATATTGCATTTATTGCACATGAAATTTAAAATAACTGTCAATATAGTCAAGATAAAAGAAAAGATAAAAAATTTCAACAGCAATTTGACCAATATTTTGAAAATCATAGAACTGAAAATTATGGTAACTCAAAAAGTTAAGGAGCTTAAGAGCAGATTACACATGACTGAAGAAAGGACTGATAAACTAGAAAAAAAGATTAGAAAACATTATCCAGATTGGAAAAAAAGAGACAGGAAATGCAAAGAAAGAGCAGAAGAGAATTTGTGGGCATGATGACATATTCTAATGTACATGTAATTTGAACTCTGGAAGGAGAAGACACAGAATGAGCAGAAGTAATATTTGAAGAGATGATGACACAATTTTCTAAAACTTATGAAATATATCAAGTCACACAATCTGAAAAGTTTATGAACTCTAAGCAGGATAATTAAAAGAGAACCATATGTAGGCAAATTATTAGTCAAACTGCTAAAAGTGATTACAAAGAGAATATCTTATAAGCAGCTGGAAGGAAAAAAAGCTTCTCTTTAAAGAAGTAATAGGGGCACCTGGGTGGCTAAGATCGTTAAGCGTCTGCCTTCAGCTCAGGTCATGATTCCACGGTCCTGGGATCAAGCCCCACATCGGGCTCCTGGCTCAGCGGGGACCCTGCTTCTCCTTCTCCCTCTGCCTTTCCCCTTACTCATGCTCTCTCTCTCTCTGTGTATATCTGTGTCTCAAATGAATAAAATCTTTAAAAAGAAAAATAAAGAAGTAACAATGAGGGATGTCTGGGTGGCTCAGTCCATTAAGCATCTGTCTTCAGCTCAGGTCATGGTCCCAGGGTCCTGGGATTGAGTCCCGCATCTGGCTCCTTGCTTAGCAGGGAGACTGCTTCTCCCTCTGCCAGCCACTCCCCCTGCTTGTGTGCTGTCTCTCTTTCTCTTTCTGGCAAATAAATAAATAAATAAATAAATAAATAAATAAATAAATAAAATGGTTGATCTTTTTTAAAAAAATAAAGAGGTAACAATGAGACTTTTCAACAGAAATGATGGAAATAACAAACAATAGAATAGTTTCTGTAATCATATGAAAGCAAATGCCTTATAATTACAAAAAAAAAATTCCTTCAAAAGTTATAATACTTTAAGATGGATCATAGAACTAAGTGTGAAAGTTAAATGATAAAACTTCTAGACTAAATAATAAGAAACTGTCTTAGAGGAGTCCAAGATGGCAGAGGGGTAGGAGACCTTAGTTTTGTCTGGTCTCAGGAATTCAGCTAGATAGCTATCAAATCATTCTGAACACGTGCAAACTCAACCAGAGATCTAAGAAAAGAATAGCTGCAACTCTACAAATAAAAAAGCGACCATTCTCTGCAAGGTAGGAGGTGCAGAGAAGTGAATCTGAGGCAATATATGGGAAGATAAGCTGCAGGGAGAGAGAGCCTCTGTAAGCCAGCACTGGAAATTGATATAGCAACGGAGCACAAAATAAGAACATTTAGAAGTCTGCTCTGGTGAGAAACATCTCTGCCTAAAAGGTGCTCATTTGGCTAAGTAGGGGCAGAACCCTAGCTGGGACAGTGTGGTCTCAGGATCCTCAGGGTCAGAGGAAGACCAGGGGTGCCTGACTGCAGCAGAGCTCCCAGGCATAAGAGTGGGGAAGCCAGGTGTAATCAGCGAGCCCAGGAGTGGGCTCTCAGCTTGGTGTTGCCATAAACCATGAACCCTACACAGTCGGGGGACTACTCTCTGAGCAAGGGCTCAGCAAGCAGCCGAACTGAAGCGAGAACCCCCCTTCTAGTTGTGGGTGTGGGTGGTGTGGATGTGTGCCATAGGGGTCTGCAGGGTTTGGAGACATGAAGTGGGGCTGTGTGCCTGAGATAGAAATGCTTGGTCACAGGCTGGGTGAGCATGGAGTGCTGCCAGAGACTGGAGTCTGGGAGACAGGAGTGATTGACTTCTTTTACCTGAGGATGCACTGAGTTCTGGGGCTGGAGATTGAGAGGCTGCCATTTTCATTCTCATCCTCTAAAGCTGCGTGGAAGACCTTTAGGGAACAAAAGCCACATAGAGCAATCCTGAGCAGATTACTTAGGCTGGCCCCCGGGGAAGGGCGGTGCAATTCTGCCCGGGGCAAAGACACTTGAGAATCAACACAACAGGCCCCTCCCCCAGAAGATCAGCAAGAACGTCCAGCTGAGACCAAGTTTACTGATCACTGAGAACTGCAAAACTCCAGCAGTAGGGGAATATAGCATTTATAATTCATGGATTATTTTCCCCATGATTCTTTAGTCCTTCAATTTTAATTTTTTTCTCTTTCCCTTTTCAACCAATTTCTTATTTTATCAACTCTTTTTAAAAAATCTTTTTTAATTTTCATTTTTACAATTACATTCTATCCTTTTGTTGTATTTAATTTTATTTTTGTATATGTATGTTTTTCTTTCTTAACAATTTTGGGATATAGTTTCTTCTAACAAACAGACCAAAATACACCAAGTGTATAGTGTATTGCTGTGTTCTGTCCACCTATCTGATTATATTCCTTCTTTTTTTGGTCTTTTAATTTCATTTTTACTGTTACATTCTATCCTTTCATTGTATTTAATTTTATTTTATATATTTATTTAATTATATTTATATATAGGTTTTTCTTTCTTTACAATTTTGTGATCTAGTTTTCTAACAAACAGACCAAAATACACACAGGATCCAGTGTTTTGCTCTGTTCTGTTCAGCTGTCAAATTACATTCTTTTTTTTTCCTTTTAATTAAAAATTTTTTTTCAGTTTCAGTCTCTTCTGATTTGTTTAGTGTATATTTTTCTGGAGTCATTGTTGCCATTTTAGCATTTTTTTCTCTCATTCATCTATGCTTTGGACAGACTGACAAGACTGAAAAACATACCTCGAAAAAGAACAAGAGGGAGTACTGACTGCCAGGGACCTAATCAGTATGGACATAAGTAAGATGTCAGAACTAGAATTCAAAATAATGATTATAAAGAAACTAGCTGGGCTTAAAAGAAGCATAGAAGACACCAAAGAATCCCTTTCTGGAGAAATAAAAGAACTAATATCTAATCAAGTCAAAATCAAAAAGTTTATTAATGAGATGCAACAAAAAATGGAGGCTCTAACTGCTAAGATAAATGAAGCAGAAGAGAGAATTAGTGATATAGAAGACGAAATGATGGAGAATAGAGAAGCTGAGAAAAAGGTAAACAACTACTGGATCACAAGGGGAGAATTCAGGAGATAAATGAATTCAAGAGATAAATAGTTACTCTGAATGTAAATGGGAGAAATGCCCCAAACAAAAGATACGGGGTATAAGACTGTATAAAAAAGCAAGACCCATTGATATGCTATCTGTAAGAGACTCATTTTAGACCCAAAGACATCTCCAGATTTAAAGTGAGGGGGTGGAAAATAATTTATCATCCCAATGGACATCAAAAGAAAGCTGGAGTAGCAATCCTTATATCAGACAAATTAGATTTTAAACAAAAGATTGTAATAAGTGTTGAGGAAGGACACCATATCACACTTCAAGTGTCTATCCAACAAGAAGATCTAACAATTGTAAATATTTATGCCCCTAACATGGGAACAGCCAATTATATAAGCTAATCAATAACAAAATTAAAGAAACACATTGATAATAATACAATAATAGGAGGGGACTTTAAAACCACACTCACTGTAATGGACGGATCATCTAAGCAGAAGATCAAGGAAACAAGGGCTTTGAATGACACAGTGGACCAGGTGTACTTCACAGATAAATTCAGAGCTTTGCATCCTAAAGCAACAGAATACACATTCTTCTTGACTGCACATGGAACATTCTCCAGAATAGATCACATACTGGGTCACATATCAGGTCTCAACTGATATCCAAAGATTGGGATCATTCCCTGCATATTTTCAGACTATAATGCTTTGAAACTAGAACTCAATCACAGGAGGAAATTTGGAAATAACTCAAATACATGGAGGCTAAAGAGCATCCTACTAAAGTATGAATGGGTTAACCAGGAAATCGAAGAATTTTAAAAATACATGGAAACAAATGAAAATGAAAACACAACTGTGCAAAAACTTTGGGATGCAGCAAAAGTGGTCCTAGGAGGGAAGTAGATAGCAATACAAGCCTCTCTCAAGAAACAAAAAGATCTCAAATATCCAACCTACACTTACACCTAAAGCAGCTGGAGAAAGGACAGCAAATAAAATCTAAACCCAGCAGGGGAAGAGAAATAATAATGATTAGAGCAGAAATCAGTGAAATAGAAACCAAAAGAACAGTAGAGCAACTCAACAAAACTAGAAGCTGGTTCTTTGAAAGAATCAGTAAGATTGATAAATCCAGGGTCAGACTTATCAAAAAAAAAGGAGAAAGGACCCAAATAAATAAAATCATGAATGAAAGAGGAGAGATCAAATCAACACTGAAGAAATAAAAACAATTATAAGAACATATTGTGAGCAATTGCATGCCAACAAATTAGGCAATGTGGAAGAAATGGATGCATTCCTGGAAACTTATAAACTACTGAAACCGAAATAGGAAGAAATAGAAAACCTGAACAGACCCATAACCATCAAGGAAATTGAAGTAGTAATAAAAAATCTCCTAATGAACGAGAGTCCAGGGCCAGATGGCTTCCCAGGGGAATTCTACCAAACATTTAAAGAAGAATTAATACCTATTCTTCTGAAGCTGTTTCAAGAAATAGAAACGGAAGGAAATCTTCCAAACTCGTTCTATGAGGCCAGCATTACCTTGATCCCAAAACCAGACAAAGACCCCACACAAAGAAGAATTACAGACCAATATCCCTGATAAAAATGGATACAAAAATTCTCACCAAGATACTAGTCAATGGGATCCAATAGTACATTAAAAGGATTATTCACCAAGTGGGATTTATTCCTGGGCTGCAAGAGTGGTTCAACATCTGCGAATCAAGCAATGTGATACACTACATTAATAAAAGAAAGAACAAGAACCATATGATCCTCTCAATAGATGCAGAAAAAGCATTTGACAAAGTACAGCATCCTTTCTTAATTAAAACTCTTCACAGTGTAGGGATAGAGGGACCATACCTTAATATCATAAAAACATATACAAAAAGCCCACAGAAAATATCATTCTCAATGAGGAAAAACTGAGAGCTTTTCCCCTAAGGTCAGGAAAACCGCAGAGATGTTCATTATCACCACTGCTGTTCAACATAGTACTAGAAGTCCTACCCTCACTAATCAGACAAAAATAAATAAACAAAAATAAAAGGCATCTGAATCGGCAAAGAAGTCAAACTTTCACTCTTCGAAGATGACATGAAACAATATGTGGAAAACCCAAAAGACTCCACTACAAAATTACTAGAACTCATACAGGAATTCAGTAAAATGGCAGGATATAAAATCAATGCACAGAAATCAGTGCATTTCTATAAACAAAGAGTGAGACTGAAGAAAGAGAGATTAAGGAGTAGATCCCATTTACAATTGTGCCAAAAATCATAAGATACCTAGGAATAAACCTAACCAAGAGGCAAAGGATCTGTACTCAGAAAACTATAGAACACTCATGAAAGAAATTGATGAAGACACAAAGAAATGGAAAAACTTTCCACGCTCATGGATTGGAAGAACAAATATTGTTAAAATAGCTATGCTACCTAGAGCAATCTACACATTCAATGTAATCCCTATCAAAATACCATCAACTTTTTTCACAGAGCTGGAACAAATCATCCTAAAATTTGAATGGAACCAGAAAAGATCCTGAATAGCCAAAGGAATGTTTGAAAAGAAAACCAAAGCTGGTGGCATCAAAATCCTGGACTTCAAGCTCTATTAAAAAGCTGCAATCAAGACAGTATGGTACTGGCACCAAAACAGACACGTGGATGAATGGAATAGAATAGAGAACTCAGAAATGGACCCTCAACTTTATGGCAACTAATCTTCTGCAAAGCAGGAAAGAATATCCAATGGAAAAAAGACAGTCTCTTCAACAAATGGTGTTGGGAAGATTGGACAGCCACCTGGAGAAGAATGAACCTGGACCATTTCCTTACACCATACACAAAAATAGACTCTAAATGGATGAAAGACCTAAATGTGAGACAGGAATCCATCAAAATTATACAGGAGAACACAAGCAGCAACCTCTGTGACCTTGGCCACAGCAACTTCTGGCTAGACACGTCTCCAAAGACAAGGGAAACAAAATCAAAAATGAATTATTGGGACTTCATCAGGATAAAAAGCTCTTGCACAGCAAAGGAAACATTTGACAAAACCAAAAGACAACTGACAGAATGGGAGAAGGTATTTGCAAATAACTTATCAGATAAAGGGCTAGTATCCAAAATCTGTAAAGAATTTATCAAACTCAGTACCCAAAGAACAAATAACCTAATGAAGAAATGGGCAGAAGACATGTGAACAGCCATTTCTCCAAAGAAGACAAATGGCCAACAGACACATGAAAAAATGCTCCACATCACTTGACATCAGCTAAATACAAATCAAAATCACAATGAAATACCACCTCACACTAGTCAGAATGGCTAAAATTAACAAGTCAGGAAATGACAGATATTGGCAAGGATGAGGAGAAAGGGGAACCCTCTTACACTGTTGGTGGGAATGCAAGCTGGTGCAGCCACTCTGGAAAACAGTATGGACGTTCCTCAAAAAGTTGAAAATAGAGCTACCCTACGACCCAGCAATTGCACTACTAGGTATTTACCCCCAAAGATACAAAAGTAGTGATCTGAAGGGGCACCTGCACCCCAATGTTTATAGCAGCAATGTCCACAATAACCAAACTATGGAAAGAGCCCAGATGTTCATTGACAGATGAATGGATGAAGAAGATGTGATTTTGATATACAATGGAATACTACTCTGCTATCAAAAAAATGAAATCTTGCCATTTGCAAGGATGTGGATAGAACTTGAGGGTATTATGCTAAGTGAAATAAGTCAATCAGAGAAAGACAATTACCATATGATCTCACTCATGTGGAAATTAAGAAACAACACAAAGATCATAGGGGAAGAGAGGGAAAAATAAGATGAAATCAGAGAGGGAGACATACTATAAGAGACTCTTAATCATAGGAAACAAACTGAAGATTGCTGGAGGGGAGTGGGTGACTTGGTGATTGACATTAAGGAGAGCAGTGGGTATTTTTTAAGACTAATGAATCACTGACCTCTACCTCTGAAACTAAAAATACATTTTATGTTAATTAATTGAATTTAAGTTTAAAAATGACAAAAAAGAAAAACTGTTTTATGTTTACAGGGTAAACAGTTATTTTTAAAATCTTATCATAATAACCATAATAGAGAACAAAATTGGACTTTAGTAAAAGTAAAAACTTACATTCATCAAAAGACACCATTAAGGGGTGAAAAGGGAAGCCAAAGATCAGAATATATTCATGAAACTTCTATAAGCTCAAAGACAGTTATCCTCCAGAAAGGCTAAGAATAAAAAGATGAACTATAGCAGGGGTTAGTGAAGATGTGGAGAAATGAACTTTCACAGTGTTAATTGCTGATGGGATTGTTGATTGGTACAGCCACTCTGGAAATTTGTTTGACAGTATCTATGAAACAGTCTTACATATAACTCAGCAATTTCATTCCTGTATAGTGAGTACTTATGTTCACCAAATATGTGTACATGAATGGTTACAGTGGCTTTATTCATAATCTTAATCATCTGAAAACAACCCAAATGTACATCAATATAATAATGGATAAATTAACTGTGGTATAGTCATACAGTGGCATATCATTCATAAAACTGCCACATGCATCAAAATAGATGAATCTCAGAAACACAATAATGCACAACAGAAGCCAGGCACAAAACAGCACATATTGTATAAGTCCATTTATATGAAGATCAAAAGCAGGCAAAGCTAATTTATGGTTATAAAGTTCAGGATAATATTACCTTTGGGGAAAATTGATTAGGAGAGGCATAATGGAATCTCCTAGAATGGTGGAAATGCTTCTAGAGTGTTTGATCTAGGTTGTGGTTACATGAGTGTATACATCTATAAAAATTCCTTTACCTGAAATGAAAGACATTTTCAGAGAAAAAAAAATTGAAGGAATTAATCAATAGTAGGTGTGCATTCAAATAATAAAAAAGGGACTGCTTCAGTCAGAAAGAAATGATCCCAGATAGAAGCATGGAAATGCAGGAGGCAGTATATAGCAAAGGAAAGTGTCAAATGTGGGTTAATATTAACTGTATAAAACAATAATAGTAATGCCAAATAACTTAATATCTAGAATTAAAATGCTTGACAGCAATAACACAAAAGGAGAGAAGGAGCAATTAATAGTGTGAAAGTATTCTAAAGTCACAAAAAGGTAGAATAAGAGGACCCTAAGCTCTCCTCATTCCATGGATACAACTAGATAATATTCGGGCGCCTGGGTGGCTCAGTTAGTTGGTTGGGCGACTGCCTTCCGCCCAGGTCATGATCCTGGAGTTCCGGGATTGAGTCCTGCATCGGGCTTCCTGCTCAGCAGGGAGTCTGCTTCTCCCTCTGGCCCTCCCCCCTCTCATGCTCTCTCTATTTCATTCTCTCTCTCAAATAAATAAATAAAATCTTAAAAAAAAACCTAGATAATATTCATCTCTTTGAAGTACCCAGAAAATGGCCTGAAGGCTGGCAGAACAAACTCCACCACTAAAGGTAGAGAAGAGACCACACTGAAGAGGGTAGGAAGTTAAGAGATTTGGTGGGGAGTGAAACCATGGCCATCTGTGGTGTGTGGGGGTGAAGTTGCTATGGGCATGGTGAAAGGCAAGAAATAGACTATCACACCAGGGACTCTGCATGGGGAAGACAAATCCTCAGAACATTTGGCTTTGAAAAGTAGAGGGGCTGAATTTTGTGAGTTCTTACAATCAGCGAGACTTAAAGCTTGGAATTTTAAAAATCAGAGAGTTCAGTTCTGGGAGAATCTGGAGCACAATAGGAAGCGGAGTCCCTGCCCTCAAAGATAGAGCACAATGAATAGCCCACAGAGTTACAGCATAGAAGCAGCCATTTGAAAAACTCCTAGGGCACATGGGAGGGAGAGTTATTTACACATTTTGGGGTATATCCCAGAAAGGGCAGTATTCCCAGAAGCACTTTCCAGGAACAAAGGAGCTGGCAGGTGCCATCTCCCTCCTCTGCCCCCCAGCATAAACACATGGCCACCAGCGGGAACCAGCACACATTCTCTACCAAACTTGCTTACACAAAGCCCTACCCTTCCGTGCTTTGGCGGATCCACTCTTCCCAGTCATATTTGCCCCAGTCTGGGGACTGTGGGTCTCCACCCCCAGAAGACTGATACAAACCTTCCCAATACCACATCTCCCATCTCCTGACCAGCACGTTTTGTGGAGTCTCGGTCCCAGTGGGTGGTGGCAGCTCTCAATTCACAAACACACCAGTGCCCACCTTGTTAAAACTGTGTGCCCGACACTGACCAGGGACCAAGCACTCCCTACAATGAGCAAAGAGAGCCTCTGTGGACAATAGGACTGATGGAAAAGTGGTCAGGACACAGCAGCTGAGCACACACAACACACATAGGAGACATCCCTGAAGTGCCAGATACTGGTTAACAGGGGACACTGCACTGCAGGGCACTCCAGGAACCTTTCTTCATGAGGCCATTACATTTAAGAGCAGGAGACATAGCTAACCTCCCTAACATATAGAAATAGACACAGAGAAGCAGGCAAAATGAGGAGATAGAGGAATATATTCCAAATCACAGAACAGGACAAAACCACAGCAAGAGACCTAAGTGAAACAGATATAAGTAATAAGTCTGATAGAGAATTTAAAGTAATGATCATAAAGACACTCACTGGTCTTGAGAAAACAGCAGAAGACAAAAGTGAAACCATTAACAGAGATAGAAAACATAAAAAAAGAACAAATCAGAGTGAGAACAAAATAAATGAAATTAAAAATAATTAATGAAATAAATAGCAGGATAGAGGAAGCAGAAGAATGAAATGGTGATTTGGAGAACAGAATGATGGAAAGTAATTAAGCTGAGCAAGTGAGAGAAAAAAATTGTGCAAAATGAGAATAGACTGAGGAAACTCAGTCACTCCATCGAGTGTAATAACATTCACATTATAGGGATCCCAGAAGAAGAGAGAGAAAAGGGGGCAGAACATATATTTCAAGAAATAATATCTGAAAAGTTCCCAAATCTGGGGGGAGGGAAGGAAACATATCCAGATTGAGGAAGCACAGAGATTCCCCCCACCCCCAAAATCAACTAAGGAGGGCCACACCAAGGCACATAGTAATTAAAATGGCAAAAAGTGGTGAGAAAGGGGCGCCTGGGTGGCTCAGTCATTAAGCGTTTGCCTTCAGCTCAGGTCATGGTCCCAGGGTCCTGGGATCGAGCCCTGTATTGGGCTCCCTGCTTAGCAGGGAGCCTGCTTCTCCCTGTGCCCTCCCCCTGCTTGTGTTCCCTCTCTCGTGGTGTCTCTCTCTGTCAGATAAATACATAAAATCTTTTAAAAAAAAAGTAGTGATAAGAGAGAATCTTAAAAAGCAGCAAGAGAAGAGAAGACAGTTACATATGAGGGAAACTCCATAAGGCTATCAGCAGTTTTTCAGCAGAAACATGGCAGGCCAGAAGAAGGTGGCATGATATACTCAAAGCACTGAAAGGAAAACACCCCGACATCTAATACTTATGACATCTAAAACTTACGAGTCTCAGAGACAAAGAGAAAATCCAGAAAGCAGCTTGGAAGAAGAGATATGTAACATACAATGGTAGAAACATTAGACTGGCAACAGACCTATCCACAGAGACCTGGCAGGTCAGAAAGGACTGGCATGATATCTTCAGAGCACTAAACGAGAAAAATATGCAGCCAAGAATACTATATCCAGCTAGGCTGTCACTGAAAATAGAAGGAGAGATAAAAACCTTCCAGGACAAATAAAAACTAAAGGAATTTGCAAACATGAAACCAACCCTACAAGAAATATTGAAAGGGGTCCTCTAAGTAAAGAGAGAGTCTAAAAGCAGCATGGACCAGAAAGGAATACAGACAATATAAAGTAACAGTCACTTTACAGGCAATACAATGGCACTAAATTCATATCTTTCAATAGTTACCCTGAATGTAAATGGGCTAAATGCCCCCATCAAAAGACACAGGCTATCAGATTGGATTAAAAAACAAGACCCATCAAATGCTGTCTGCAAAGGACTCATTTTAGACCCAAAGATACCCTCACATTGAAAGTGAAGGGGTGGAAAACCATTTACCATGCTAATGGACACCAAAAGAAAGCTGGGGTGGCAATCTTTATATCAGACAAATTAGATTTTAAAACAAAGACTGTAATAAGAGATGAGGAAGGACACTATATCATACTTAAGGGTCTATCCACCAAGAAGATCTAACAATTGTAAATATCTATGCCCCGAATATGGGAGCAGCCAATTATATAAGGCAATTAATAACAAAAGCAAAGAAACACATTGACAGCAATACAATAATAGTGGGGGACTTTAACACCCCCCTGACTGAAATGGACAGATCATCTAAGCAAAAGATCAACAAGGAAATAAAGACTTTAAATGACACACTGGACCAAATGGACTTCACAGACATATTCAGAACATTCCATCCCAAAGCAACGGAATACACATTCTTCTCTAGTGTCCATGGAACATTCTCCAGAATTGATCACATCCTAGGTCACAAATCAGGTCTCAACCGGTACCAAAAGATTGGGATTATTCCCTGCATATTTTCAGACCACAATGCTTTGAAACTAGAACTCAATCACAAGAGGAAAGTCAGAAAGAACTCAAATACTTGGAGGCTAAAGAGCATCCTACTAAAGAATGAATGGGTCAACCAGGAAATTAAAGAAGAATTAAAAAAATTCATGGAAACCAATGAAAATGAAAACACAACTGTTCAAAAATCTTTGGGATGCAGCAAAGGCAGTCCTGAGAGGAAAGTATATAGCAATACAAGCCTTTCTCAAGAAACAAGAAAGGTCTCAAATACACAACCTAAACTTACACCTAAAGGAGCTAGAGAAAAAACAGCAAATAAAGCCTAAACCCAGCAGGAGAAGAGAAATAATAAAGACCAGAGCAGAAATCAATGAAATAGAAACCAAAAGAACAGTAGAACAGATCAACAAAACTAGGAGCTGGTTCTTTGAAAGAATTATTAACAAGATTGATAAAGCCCTGGCCAGACTTATCAAAAAGAAAAGAGAAATGACCCAAATCAACAAAATCATGAATGAAAGCGGAGAGATCACAACCAACACCAAAGAAATACAAACAATTCTAAGAACATATTATGAGCAACTCTATGCCAGCAAGTTAGATAACCTGGAAGAAATGGGTGCATTCCTAGAGATGTATCAACTACCAAAATTGAACCAGGAAGAAATAGAAAACCTGGACAGACCTATAACCACCAAGGAAATTGAAGCAGTCATCAAAAATCTCCCAACAAACAAAAGCCCAGGGCCAGATGGCTTCCCAGGGGAATTCTATCAAACATTTAGAGAAAAATACCTATTCTCCTGAAACTGTTCCAAAAAATAGAAATGGAAGGAAAACTTCCAAACTCATTTTATGAGGCCACCATTACCTTGATCCCCAAACCAGACAAAGACCCCAGCAAAAAAGAGAACTACACACCAATATCCTTGATGAACATGGATGCAAAAATTCTCACCAAAATACTAGCCAATAGGATCCAACAGTACATTAAAAGGATTATTCACCATGACCAAGTGGGATTTATCCCTGGGCTGCAAGGTTGGTTCAACAACCACAAATCAATCAACGTGATACAATACATTAACAAAAGAAAGAACAAAAATCATATGATCTTCTCAATAGATGCAGAAAAAGCATTTGACAAAGTACAGCAGTCTTTCTTGATCAAAACTCTTCAGAGTATAGGGATAGCGGGTACCTACCTCAATATCAGAAAAGCCATCTATGAAAAACCTACAGCAAATATCATTCTCAATGGGGAAAAGCTGAGAGCTTTTCCCCTAAGGTCAGGAACGTGGCAGGGATGTCCACTATCGCCACTGCTATTCAACATAGTATTAAAAGTCCTAGCCACAGCAATCAGACAACAAAAAGAAATCAAAGGCATCCAAATCGGCAAAGAGGAAGTCAAACTCTCACTCTTTGCAGATGATATGATACTTTATGTGGAAAATCCAGAAGACTCCACCCCAGAACTGCTAGAACTATACAGGAATTCAGTAAAGTGGCAGGATATAAAATCAATGCACAGAAATCAGTGGCATTCCTATACACCAACAACAGGACAGAAGAGAGACAAATCAAGGAGTCGATCCCATTTACAATTACACCAAAAACCATAAGATACCTAGGAATAAATCTAACCAAAGAGGCAAAGGATCTGTACTCAGAAAACTATAAAATACTCATGAAAGAAATTGAGGAAGACACAAAGAAATGGAAAAACGTTCCATGCTCATGGATTGGAAGAACAAACATTGTGAAGATGTCAATGCTACCTAGAGCAATCTACACATTCAGTGCAATCCCCATCAAAATACCATCCACTTTTTTCACAGAAATGGAACAAATAATTCTAAAATTTGTATGGAACCAGAAAAGACCCCGAATAGCCAGAGGAATGTTGAAAAAGAAAAGCAAAGCTGGCGGCATCACAATTCTGGACTTCCAGCTCTATTACAAAGCTGTCATCATCAAGACAGTATGGTACTGGCACAAAAACAGACACATAGATCAATGGAACAGAATCGAGAGCCCAGAAATGGACCCTCAACTCTATGGTCAACTCATCTTTGACAAAGCAGGAAAGAATGTCCAATGGAAAAAAGACAGTCTCTTCAACAAATGGTGTTGGGAAAATTGGACAGCCACATGCAGAAGAATGAAACTGGACCATTTCCTTACACCACACACAAAAATAGACTCCAAATGGTTGAAAGACCTAAACGTGAGACAGGAGTCCATCAAAATCCTAAAGGAGAACACAGGCAGGAACCTCTTCGACCTCAGCCGCAGCAACTTCTTCCTAGAAACATCGCCAAAGGCAAGAGAAGGAAGGGCAAAAATGAACTACTGGGATTTCATCCAGATAAAAAGCTTTTGCACAGCAAAAGAAACAGTCCACAAAACCAAAAGACAACCGACAGAATGGGAGAAAATATTTGCAAATGACATATCAGATAAAGGGCTAGTATCCAAAATCTATAAAGAACTTATCAAACTCAACACCCAAAGAACAAATGATCCAATCAAGAAATGGGCAGAAGACATGAACAGACATTTTTCCAAAAAAGACATTCAAATGGCCCACAGACACACGAAAAAGTGCTCAACATCGCTTGGCATCAGGGAAGTCCAAATCAAAATCTCAATGAGATACCACCTCACACCAGTCCGAATGGCTAAAATTAACAAGTCAGGAAATGACAGATGTTGGCGGGATGTGGAGAAAGGGGAACCCTCCTACACTCTTGTTGGGAATGCAAGCTGGTGCAACCACTCTGGGAAACAGTATGGAGGTTTCTCAAACAGTTGAAAATAGAGCTACCGTATGATCCAGCAATTGCACTACTGGGTATTTACCACAAAGATACAAATGTAGGGATCCGAAGGGGTACGTACACCGCAATGTTCATAGCAGCAATGTCCACAATAGCCAAACTGTGGAAAGAGCCAAGACGTCCATCGACAGATGAATGGATAAAGAAGAAGTGGTATATATACACAATGGAATATTATGCAGCCATCAAAAGGAATGAGATCTTGCCATTTGCAACGACGTGGATGGAACTGGAGGGTATTATGCTGAGTGAAATAAGTCAATCAGAGAAAGACATGTATCGTATGACCTCACTGATATGAGGAATTCTTAATCTCAGGAAACAAACTGAGGGTTGCTGGAGTGAGGGTGGGTTGGGAGGGAGGGGGTGGCTGGGTGGTAGACATTGGGGAGGGTATGTGCTATGGTGAGCGCTGTGAATTGTGCAAGACTGTTGAATCACAGATCTGTACTTCTGAAACAAATAATGCAATATATGTTAAGGAAAAAATAAAGAAGAAGATAGCAGGAGGGGAAGAATGAAGGGGGGAAATCGGAGGGGGAGATGAACCATGAGAGATGATGGACTCTGAAAAACAAACTGAGGGTTCTAGAGGAGAGGGGGGTGGGAGGATGGGTTAGCCTGGTGATGGGTATTAAAGAGGGCACGTTCTGCGTGGAGCACTGGGTATTATGTAGAAACAATGAATCATGGAACACTACATTAAAAACTAATGATGTAATGTATGGGTGATTAACATAATAATAAAAAATTAAAAAAAAAAGAAGAGTAATAAGTATAATTCCATGGGGCTCCTGGCTAGCTCTGTCAGTAGAACCCGCGACTCTTGATCTTGGGGTTGTAAGTTCAAGCCCCACATTGGGTGTAGAGATTACTTAAAATAATATAAAATCTTAAAAAAAAAAAGCAAGAAGAATCTCAAATAAACTACCTAACTTTACATCTAAAGGAGCTACAAAAACAAAACAAAACAAACCAAACAAACAAAACCCCCAAACAGCAAAAGGATGAAAATAATAAAGATTAGAGCAGAAATAAATGATATAGAAACAAAAAAATAATAAAACAGATCAATGACATGAGGAGCTGATTTTTTGAAAAGATCAACAAAATTGATAAGCCTCTAGTCAGACTCATTAAAAAAAAAAAGATGGAAAGAATGCAAATCAACAAAATCACAAATGACAGAGGAGAAATAACAACTGACACTATGGAAACACACTGGAAATACAAAGGATTGTAAGAGAATATATTGAAAAATTATCTGCCAACAAACTGGACAACCTAGAAGAGATGGGTAAATTTCCAGGAAAATATAACCAACCAATACCGAGGAAGGAAGAAACACAAAGCTTGAACAGACTGATTACCAGCAACGAAATTGAGTCAGATACCAAAAAACTCCCAAAAAACAAAAACCCAGGACCAGATGGGTTCACAGGCGAATCCCAAGCTTTTCCAAAAATAGAAGAGGCGGGAAAACTCCCAAATCCATTCTATGAGGTCAACATTACCTAAAAAAAAAAAAAAAAAGATAAAGACACCCCCCAAAAAGAGAACCACAGGCCAATATCTCTAATGAACATAGATGCAAAAATCCTCAATAAAATATTAGCAAACTTCATCCAACAATACATTAAAAAACATTCACTATAATCAAGTGGGATTTATTCCTGGGATGCAAGGTGGCTCAATATTCACAAGTTAATCAACATGATTCACCACATCAATAAAAGAAAGGATAAAAACCATATGATCATTTCAATAGATGCAGAAAAGTACAAAATACAACATCCATTCATGATAAAAACTCTCAACAAAGTAGGTTTAGAGAGAACATACCTCAACATAAGAAAGCCTTTATATGAAAACCTGCAGTTAACAGCATGCTCAATGAGGAAAAACTGAGGGCTTTTCCTCTAAGGTGAGGAACAAGACAAGGATGTACACTCTCACCACTTATATTCAACATAGTACTGGAAGTCCTAGTCCTAGCCATGGCAATCAGACAACAAAAAGAAAAAATTGGTAACGAAGAAGTAAAACTCTCACTATTTGCAGATGACATGATACTATATATAGAAAAATTAAAAATAGAACTACCATATGATCCAGTAATCTCATTACTGGGTATTTACCCCCAAAATTTGAAAACACTAATTCAAAGAGATCCCTATATTTATTGCAGCATTATTTACAACAGTCAAGATATGGGGGAAGCCCAAGCGTCCATCAATAGATGAATGGATGAAGAAGATGTGATGTATACACACACACTGGCATAGTATTCAACTATAAAAAAAGAGTAAAATCTCCTTTTGTAACAACACGAATGGATCTGTAGAGCATAATGCTAAGTGAAATAAGCCATGCAGAGAAAGACAAATATATTATTTCACACATATGGGGAATTTAAGAACAAAACAGCAAACAAAGTGGGAAAAAAAAGAAACAAACAAAAAAAAACAGACTCTTAACTGTAGAGAATGAACTGATGGTTACCAGAGAAGAGGTTGGTGGGGGATGGGTGAAATAGCTGAACGGGATTAAGAATACACTTGATCATGATGAGCACTGAGTAATGTATAGAACTGTTGAATCACTATTGCACACTTGAAACTAGTATCACACTGTATGTTAACACTGGAATTAAAATTTTTAAAAAGTGTCCTAAAGTTCTTGCATTGTCTGGTAAATTGTAAAAGTATTAATTTATAATAGACTCTAAGAAGTGAAGGATGTATGTCATAATCTCCAGAGTAGTGTTGTCCAGTATAAGGAAATATAATGCAAGCCACAAATGAGGACCACATCAGTAATAATTTCTAGCGGTTATATTTTTAAAAATTGAAAAGGAATAGGTGAAATTAATTTTAACAATATATTTTCTAACCTAACATATCTAAGATATTATAAATCAATATAAAAATTATTAATGTTTTAAAAATCATATTAAGTCTTTAAAATTCTGTGAATATTTTACCCTTACAGCACATCTCAATTTTGACTAGCTACATTTCACATGCTCACATGTGGTTATGAGCTAACATACCAGGCAGCCCGGATCTAGAGCAATGGTTGTCATGAGGAAAGATTTTGTCCCACGGGGGTATATTTGACAATGTCGGAAATTATTTTTGATTGTCGTGATTGTAAGAGGTCAGTGGTATTTTTAGTATCTAGTGGGTAGAAGTTATGCGTGCTGCTAAACATCCTGTAATATACACAGAACAGCACCCCACCTACTGCATAAGGAATTATTCAATCCAAATTTTCGTCATAACTTGCTTGCGGAACCCTGCTCTAGAGTAACTCCTAATGTAAGAGTTAAAAAGTGTGTACTAATAAGCTAATGGTAGGAAGAAGGAGAATGAGCAGTAAAAATTTGACTAACTCCAAAGAGTAAAAGAAAAAAGGATGGGACAACTAGAAAGCAAATAGTTTTATTAATAAAATTACATTAAATATAAATAGATTAATATTCTAAGTATTCTAAATAAAAACTATTGTCAGATGGGGGAAGTTCCTATCTATATGTTCAAAGGAAACATTATAAATATAAGGATGCAGAAAAGTTAAAATGGTTAAACATTCTAGACCATGCAAACTTTAACCAAAGTAAAACTGGTATTGCTATACTAATATCAAAACAGTTTTAATGCAAGACGTGGTATTAGAAGCAAAGAGAGATATTTCTTGATACAAGAATCTTCCATGAGAGTGATGGAAGTGATTGATTTTAAATGCCAGACAACCACATTACCTCACTGATACAAATTTTTCAATGTCTCCCCAGTGACCTTGGATAAAGCTCAAACTACAATTATGGCAGGTAAGATCCTCCATTAGTCACCTGCTTTATCATTGACATCTTATGTTATTTCTTTCCTCAAAATTCACATTCGGGAGTGTTGAAAAGCATGCAATTCCTCAAAACTACCTTACTGTTTTATACCTTCTGTGCTTCTGCCTGGAATGATTTTCTTCATGGAAATCTTCCAAAAAAGTTTTCTATTTATCTTTTAAAGATGCATTCTGCTATATCCTATCTAAAGCTTTTCTGACCAACCTCCACATATAATCCTTCCCTCCTCTGTGCCTCATAAACACTTAAAAAAAAATCAGTTCTTAAACTCTTCTGTCTTTTCTGTTAACCAGCAGGAAGATACAAGGCATTTGTTAACCTTTACTGGACTTAATTTATTTGTGTTAGTAAGTGCAGTAGCCTTGCAGAGATAATACTATAAAATTGTCTAAATTTTTTACCAATGTATTTTGCTAATTAATACAGTCCTTTCAGATTCAGCTAAGATAACTTATAAATTGTTTATATAATGATTTCACCTAGTATTTTTAAAAATAAAAATCCATTATTCTCTTGTCACTTTATTAATTTCATAAATATGAATGGAGTCATGTGAACAGTTAATACAACTGGTTATATCAGTAAAATATCTGAGAAAGAGTATCTATTTTTATTGCTCTTCTGTTACAGATTGTTTGATTCTTTTTCATAGTCAGTCTTTAGACTGACCTAGACAAATTGTAATCAGTACATGAGTTAACTTGATAATTTTGCACTTTATATATTTATAAAAAGTATGAATCCACACTCTTCTGAGAATTTGAGTAGAATTTTCAGAAATTATTCAATGCAGCACTATCAGCCAAGGTGATATCATGAGGAAAAATTACAATGACAAGTTTGTAATTTTTGAATGCTATTCAAAAGTGTTTTCAGCTGATTCTATGGTTCTTTTTGCTAGATTCAGAAATTAAAATAACCAGACTAATATCTTAGATGAATTGATTTGTAACCAGGCTAATGATGTTTTCATAATTTTAAAATTGAGTCATTTTAGATTTGTGTTTTAGTAGACTATTTATGGCTGAAAACTTTGGGTCAAACTGCCTGTGTCAAAATGTAAGCTTTGCCATATCCTAGCTATATAATCTTGGACAATTTCCTTAAGTTCCCTAAGCCGCAGTTTTTTTCATCTGTAAAATGCAATAGTGACACTTCATACGTCATGAGTTATTTTGAGGTTTAAATGACTTAATATAGGTAAGACATTTAGCATGGTTGCTATTATCTACTACATGCCCTGTGGAAATGAGCAAATATAAATGATACAGCTAAATAAAATCAATAAATCATATAGTTAATTAAAAGGGCTATTTTATATTATCTACCATGTATCTAAGCACTAACAAATAAAAGTTACCATTTGGTGACAACTGTGCTAAATATTTTGTATACATTATTTCATTTAAGTTTACAATAACTTTGACAGTTGACTATAATGTCTTTATTTTATGGATAAGTTAACTAAGATTCAAAGAGTATATAACCAAAGTTATATACTCAGTAAGAGTATTTTGTTTTTAACTTAAAATTTTATTTTATTTATCATGCAATGTAACTTTATTTGCAGCAAATAAGGAGATCACAGGGAATAACTTCCAAAGCCATGACTCCCCAAGAGGTCAGTTAAGACTATTTTGACATGATCATTTGAAGCAGACACGTTAATGTCAGGGATTTTGGTACAGCCTATAAAATAAAATCTTCAAACTTTCTGTTTTCCCCTTCAAAATGAATATAGTTTCCTTGTGCTTTTTTCCAATTAAAAAAAATGTTGAAAATAATTCAGTCAATACAAAAAGGTATAGGACTCATCCATAATTTTACCAATAAAATGTAGCCACTGTTAAAATATTTTGTGACTAAAATAGAAGATTTTGTCTGAAAAATATCCATTCTCCCCTACTTCTTTTTTTATTTTAAAGATTTTATTTATTTATTTGACAGAGACAAATGATCAAAAAAAAAGAGACAAACAAAAAAAGTCTTAAATATAGAGAACAAACTAGTAGTTACCAAAGGGGAGACGGGTGGGGGAATGGGTGAAAAAGGTGATGGGGATTAAGGAGGGCACTTGTTGTGACCAGCACTGGTAACATATGGAAGTGTTCAAGGGATTAAGGGAATAACAACCATAATGAGCACTGGGTAATGTATAGAACTGTTGAATCACTGTATTGTAGACTTGAAATTAAAATACACTGTATGTTAATTATGCTGGAATTAAAATTTTAAAAAAGGTAACCTTATTGTAATTTTATATATAATTATATATATAATTTTCTATAATGCTTATTATAGAAAGGTAATTTCATTATAATGATAATAAATAACCTTTATTATAAATTTATAATGAAGTATTTATTTAGCTATATATCATGTAGGGAGACATCATGTCTTCTAATGCTTTGTTAACAAAATTCCAATTTTGTTTAGACAGCATTATGTCCAGTCGCTGACATAAACCTTGATTGGTGTATATGTTTATTATGTTACGAATTCCCTTTTGCCAGTAATTTGTGTAGAGATGACAGTGTGAAGTAATTCTGGCCAACGAGACCTCAGGAGGAGTCTACTATAGACATTTGGGAAAGATTTACCATCCTGAAAACACACAGGTGAGAAGATTTTTTTTTTCTTCTGTTACAATTTCTTCTGTTGAGATTCTTTTGTATGAAGACATAATGTTTACAGCTACAGCAACCATCTTGCTAAAATCAGGGGAGATATCATTGGCACTTTGATGATGATAATGCAGAGAATCTCTGACACTGACCAGGTTTTCCTATAACATAAACAATAAATGTCTTTATGCTATTGTTTTATTATAAACAAAAGCATTCTTAAATGTCACATTCATTCAACAAATATTTATTGTGCATATGTCAGCCAATACTTTATGCACTGAGAACAAAACAGATTTTTTTGCCTTCATAGAGCTGAGTTTCAAAGGGCCATATTAAATAAATAAATAAATAAATAAATAATATGGCAAGTAAGTTATATTGTATATTAAAAAGTAATAAGCATTATGGAGAACTTTATATGTCTTTTTGTTTAGTTGTGCTCATACATTTATAACAACAATATATGTGTAATTTTGTTTTAAATAAAACTCATTTTATTTCTCTTCTGTATTATAGAGAGGGCACTATATAGCCTTTTTGGGTCAAAATTATTTGTTGGTTGATTATGCCACCAAATAATTACATTTGAGATGGTATAGTGGTCGTTTCAAAATATTTGTTCTTAAGAGAGAGTGTTGAGTCTGATAGATATAAAAACTACTGGTTTGAAGGAATGTTTTTCTTGTCTCCATCAAGAATTCTTAATAGTATTCATAGTGTCAATTTTCAAGCTAGGATTACCCTATCACAGATGTAAGACTTCTTAAGAAATATCCAATCTATTTGGGGAAGTAAAAGGAATACATGAAACATTAGAGAACAGTCAGGCACCCATCTCATGTGATGAGATACTGACCAATACTTTCTTTGGTTTTGTTTTAAATACGTGGGCAGATGACCATGCAATATGAACAACAAATGTTGACAACCAAGATTTCAGAACTAAGTATCACAAGCACATAGAATTTGCAAAAGGTTTCAGTCCAAACAGTGACACTTCATCTCCAGACACACTGAATCTACTGGTCCACACAAGAGCAATTCCCTCTGGAAGAAATCCATAAACTGGCTGAGTGACTCCTACACATTGGGTGAAGAAGAAACAGTTCTTGGCTTCCTCACAAGGACTCTCTGTGGCTATCCACCTAGGGTTCAATGCAGAGGAGCAGACAGAAATACCTATCTCCCAGTCTTTCCCTGTCCCTGAAAGAGGCCTTTTTAGTATACTTTAAAAAACTGTTGTCTGAGGGTCAGGCTTCTAATTTAGCATATATCTAGGGGTGAATGTGATTCTCTCCTGAGACCAGGGACGCCTAAGGGTACTCTCACTACATTCTCCCTCTGTCCTGTTCTGTATGATTGGTGTCTACCTGGAAGAAGTTTGTGCACACATGTGGTACCCTGGCTTTTGAGGATGCCACCCAGGGGACACATCCCTTGATCACCTGGCTCTGGTGGCTGGTGGGACTTATATTAGTGGTTCCCTATAGGACTGTAGCAATCAAAGAAAAAGTTTTTAACTGGCTATCCTCCCAGGGTTGCACAGAGAGAGTAGATAAAAATATCCATCTCCCAGCTTTTCCCAAAAAGAGGCCTATTTGGATACTTTAAAGGATGCTGCCTGAGAGTTCAGCTTCCAAACAGCCAGTGTCTAGGTCCTGAACTGAGATCCTCCCCTTTGGGACACCAACAGATCTTGGCACAAACCTTAGCTACTGGGAGTCATTAAGAACAAAGATGACTTGTACAATTACAACAGTTTGAGAGACAACCAAGAGTTCAGGCTGAGATGAACAAATATGTTCATCATTTATGTGAGAATACTCCATGAACACTGGGAGAGGTGGCTGTTTTATGTAATCCACAGAAGCCAATGCAGAGTCAAGGAAAATGAAGAAAAAAAGGAATATGTTCCAAACAAAAGAACAAGATAAAACTCCAAAAACAGTTCTTAATAAAATGGACATGAGACTACTATCAACAATTGTACCTCAACAAATGGGATAACCTAGAAGGAATGGATAAATTCCTAGGAACATACAACCTACAAGGACTGAATCATGAAGAAATAGAAAATCTGAATGGACCAATTACCAGTAAAGAGACTGAATCAGTAATCAAACACCTCCCAAAAAAGAAAAGCCCAGGACCAGATGGCTTCACTGATGAGTTCTACAAACACTGAAAGAAGAACTAATATCAGTTTTTCTCAAACTCTTCCAAAAAAACAGAAGAGGAGGAAACACTTCCTAGCTCATTTTATGAGGCCCTGATACAAAAACCAGACAAGGATAGCACAAGAAAGGAAAATTACAGGCCAATATCCTCCTTGAGGGGTGGGGAAAGTGGATGAAGGTGGTCGAAAGGTACAAACTTCCAGTTATAAGATGAATATAACACATAAATCCTGGGGAAGTAATATACAGCATGGTGACTATAGTCAGCAATATTGTAATGTGTATTTGAAAGTTGAAAAAATGATTTATAACTGTGTGTGGTGATGGATGGTAACTAAACTATTTTTGTGATCATTTCACAATACTGTTGAACCTTGAACAATGTGGTCTCCCAAACCTTGCATAGTAAAAAATCTGCATATAAATTTTGACTCCCCCCAAAGTTAACTACTAATAGCCTACTTTTGACCAGAAGCCTTACTGATAACATAAACAGTTGATTAACACATATTTTATATAAGCATTATATACTGTATTCTTATAATAAAGTAAGCTAGAAAAAAGAAAATGTCATTGAGAAAATCATAAGAAAGAGAAAATACACTTACAGTACTGTACTGTCATTTGTTGAGAAAATATCTGTGTATAAGTGGACTCCTGTAGTTCGAATTCATGTTGTTCAAGGGTCAACTGTATATATATATATATATATCGAATCACTATATCATATACCTTAAACTTATACAATATTATGTGTTACTTATGTCTCAATAAAACTGGAAAAAAATTTGCAAAGTAAATTTGAATCATAATTAATGATAATGCATAATTGTTATTGTCCTGAATGATAATTAGGAATCTGCCTTAAATAATTCTTTTAATGAGTATGATTATATTACTGTTACAGAGCCAAACTGTTTTCCCTTTTTAAAAATTAATTTTCTGGATTTTTATAATAAAAATGATAAATGTTAAAATCTATTCTGATCCTATAGCAGTTTAAATTTTATCACACTCACATTGACTGACTTGCACATTTAAAAACCCAAGATCCTGGATTCCTACTTCACAAACTTATGGGATTAAATGGTTCAAGTTCATGTCGTTGAAGATGAATTGTATCCTTCAAATTTCTTTCCCTAATGTCCAGTCAAGACTCAGGGCAGACAAGACCTCTTACCTATTTCCCCTGTCCTGATTACAAGAAGAAAAGAAGCAGGGTGAACAAAGTGGTTGATAGGAAAGTTCTGAGAAATAATGCATTCAGGATTTTCATTCATTCCTTCGTTCACAAATATTTGGGTCCCATTCTTCGTACTAGTGTTCCAGCTTTTGGACAGCATGTCTGTTCTCTCTCCTTAAGGGCTTGCTTGAGAGTACAAGGCAGCACAAATGGGGCTCTGAAGCAGTGGATATATGCCCAGAGTTGGGAAATAAATCTTACTCAGCTTTTCACATAATGCAAAAGCTAGCTACTGTTTTTAGCTGCCAAGTATACCAGTCAGATTACTGGCCAAGTCCCATCATACCTTCTTCTAGTGGCAAAGCTTCTATCTCTAGGCATGTGGCTAAAACCAGGTCAGTCAGAATACTTCTCCCTCTGGTGAGATAACTCATATGATCTGAGTCACAATTTTACATCAGGATTGTTCTAGATGGAGATAGCACAGAAAGCCTTGCTTTAGAGTTAAAAGTTTGTGAAAACATATGCCAGTGGTCGTGTTTCTTGTCTTGTGGAGAATGCCTGTTTGCTGTAGGAGATAATGAAACCACTGGAGAGATAGCAGAGTTAGAGATGCAGAGAAAGAGAGGGGAGAGAGAGACAGAGAAAGAGACAGATAGATAGATAGATAGAGAGAGAGAGACCAGGAAGCACTGAATGTTGTTTCCAGGTCTGAGGTTCTAAAAGCTGACATTCCTCATGGTGTTAGCTGATGAAAGATTCTGGGCAAAGGAGGCTGTCTCAACTCTGTATCACATTTCACCATCTGGAGCTGAAAGCAGCACTGTTCCTGCCCAGGGCTCAGAATATGTCTTATATAAACAGTTCCTTCAACCTCTGGCCCCCAGGTCCTTATCTTCTACCAATAGTGTCCTCAACTCACATATCTCAAGAAAAGCAACTTTTTTCAGGTATAAAGGAGTCTTAATTTCAGGGGAACCAAATCTGGAAATTCAACTCTTGTCCACCAAGTGAATAATCTTTTACATAATTAAACAAAACCTTTCTTCTTCTTCTTCTTTTTAACTGTAGTCTTTGCTGCATATTTAAATAACAAAAAAATTCAAGAGGTTTAATCAGAACAAAGGGGTTGTTTATCCCAAATATGTTATCATGTTTTTGTGAAACAAAAAACTATTGGCAGCTTTGAAATGACAGTTTTTTTCAGCTCCTAGTCTTCTAAACCAAGGTGTCGAGATTCAGTCAGAGTTCTAGCTCAAGTTGCCCTGTGCCTTTCTTCTTCCTGGCAATCTGTCCAAGAAACTTTTCACAGCTATGCCCTACAAATTAGAACTTAATCCATAGGGATGGATCATAGTGCAGGTGACTTTATTTTCCATTTTGCTTCAGATATCACTGTAATGTTCTTGGGCACATTATGCCCATCTGAGTAGGGGTTGTTCTGTGAATAGTTAGAAATGTGGAACTGAAATAAAGTGAAATGCCAAGGAAGGAAATATAAGTTTAGGAGAAACTACAGTGGAGGTACTTAGTTGAATTACTCTGCAAGTGGTGGGTTCCGAGTGCTGTGGCATATTCTTGGGGGCTGGAACAGAATCAAAAAGGACCAGATTAAAGTATAATGTAGTTTAGAACATAATGTAGTCCTACCTACTACCTATTTGGGTGTAGTGCCTCTACCTTGTTGCCAAATAGCTGCAATCTTGATCAGTTCCTTTCGACTTAAATTTTCACACTAGCCTTCTCCTCAGTCTTGAAGTTTTTGTCATTTGACTAGGTTCCTGACTGGGCCCCACTCCTCTTTCAGCTTTTGCTATTCATATTAATAGCATCTTCCCCCACCTCCTTTTCAAAAAAATTTAAATTCAATTAATTAACATACAGTGTATTATTAGTTTCAGAGGTAGAGTTTAGTGATTCACCAGTGCTCGTTACATCACATGCCCTCCTTAATTCCTGTCACCCAGTTACCGCATCCCCCCACCCACCTCCCTTCCTGCAACCCTCAGTTTGTTTCCCATAGTTAAGAGTCTCTTACCATTTTTCACCCTCTCTGATTTTGTCTTATTTTATTTTTCCCTCCCTTCCCTAGCTATGATCCTCTGTTTTGTTTTTTAAGTTCCACATATGGGTGAAATTATATGATAATTGTCTTTTTCCGATTGACTTATTTCACTTAGCATAATACCCTCTAGTTCCATCCACATCATTGCAAATGGTAAGATTTCATTTTTTGATCACTAGTATTCCATCGTGTGTGTGTGTGTGTATCTCACATCTTCTCTATCCATTATTAATAGCATCAAAGGAATTTTGACGTATATATGACATGAGATATGACACAAGACAGATTTGGTATTATTTTCATTCTTATGAAGAAAAGGGATGGGCATTTAAAAGAAAGACCCACGATAACCACAAGTGGGATTGTGTTAGAAAATCTGAGCTGCAACAAGGGTCAGATTTCAATTGGCCTCATTCTTCCTTCAGCATCACCCTGATGTTCAACAAGAAGCTAGAAGCAGACACTGGGAAAGATTCAGGGTTGGGAGAGATACCATAGGTCCACTGCATGATTAGGAAAATCTAGGGTATTGAACTTCTGATAGGGCTATATTAAATACTGTCATCTTAGATACTTGTGTGTCAGATATTATAGAATGATTGGCTCACATAACACCCACTCCATCCATCTCCCTGTCTTTTTCTTATCTGACTCTATTACAGCAGCTGTAAAACCTAAAAACTCAAAATTCCTCAGCCTCTATTGACACTAAAGTGGCCACATGACTTGGTTCTGGCCAGTGAAGGATAAGCATATGTGATCTGGTATCACTACTTCTCCTCTCTTTTTTTTGGTCTGCTTTGTGGTTTTGAGGCCTGGAGGCACTGATACCATTTGGTACCATGAGGCAATAAGTAAAGGGACAAATGATAACATGGTAAGGATGGTAGACCAAGAAGGTAGAAAGAGCCTCAGTGTCCAATGGCTTTGTTGAACCACAGCACCAGCCTGGAACTGCCTCTCCCAGCACCTGTGTTAGTTGAGACAGTAAACCTCCATTCCTTTAATCCAGAGCTTCAGATCCTTTTCCATGTCTTGGCACACAAGGAAATGATAATATGCATATGTTACATGAAGGTAGATGGGCAAAGCTACTTAGAACAGGAAACAATCTTTCACATCTTAAGTGCCCACCCCAAAGATTAAATGATCACTATTTCAGCTTACTTTTAAACATTTATAGCTCTCAAAGAATTCTGATTCAAGCCACTTTTAGTTGCACTTTCTGTTCTCTAAAGATGAACATGTCCCGGACACACTGGAGTTTGAAGAGAGTCTTGGGAGGCAAGGAGGTCCTTTTTGACTTGAGAAAGAGATTGGTTAGGTAACTGAAAGTCATGATGAAGGTAAAAAGCAAGTTAGCCTCTATAACGTGAAAATGGAAATGTGACATGCAAAAAATAAATTCTGTTACAAGAGAGGCATTTCTGATTTGAAGAATCTGAAGGTTCTCAGATTTTTGTGATGAGAAGATCAAAATAAAGTTTCTTTAAGTGCCTGGCTGATGGGATGGAGATGGGAGGTCTACAGAGTCAAGGAAAAAAAGAAATATGGACTAAAGGAACTGAGTTGTTAAATTACCTTAGGATGTAGAGGAGATTGGTGTAGACAGAAGGATGGATTATTCTAGGCTGAAGGTATTGAAGAAGGAAGAGGTCTCTGCTGGATGAGAGCTATGATGCTGTAAGGTAGGGAAAGGGGATTTAGTCTGAGGATATACATTTCAAGTGATGAGATTGGAAGGGAACTTCTTACTCTCTTGTCTAGAAGTAGGATTGGGAATCTAGGAGAATACCAATTCTCTCAGCCTTGCTGATTCCCCCACACCTCCCCTCTTGACATTTTCCTGCTCTTCTTCTAGGCACTTTAGGTCAGATTTCAGCACTACAATAAAATTTATAGATGAGATTTTTTTCCCAGACTCCTTTCCTGATGACACAGATTGTTTTCCTTGACCAAACTCTACTCAGGGTCTTTTGAATTCTTTTTCAATTAGGCCTGACTTTTGGACTTCAGTGATTCTCTCAGCATCATCCAGTTTTAGGGAGAACCTTGATAAGTCAGTTTTACTAGAATCACCTGTCTTCCATATCTGGTCACCCTCAATATCTAATAGGGTTCCTCATCTGCGACCATCCCCCCAGGTGGATGTCTGATCATCCTGGCTTGCCTTCAGCAAGAATCCTATTAGGTCAGTTTAGCCAGAATCCCATCCTGCTCCCTCTTATGCCTAATGTTTCCTCTTAGTAATGAGCCCCACCCTCCTCCTTGGCTATAAATTCTCAGTTGCCCATGCTATATTGGGAGTTGAGTCCAATCTCTCTCCCCGACTGCAAGACCCATTGCATTGTCCCTATACCACTGCAACGGTCCACTTTGAATAAGGTCTGCCTTACTATCTTAAACAAGTGTCATGAATAATTTTTTTTAACAATTTGAATAATATTTTTTCTCTAACATTGATTAGTAGTTAACAACAATTAAATACTAATAATAGTAATAGATAATATAGGTATTACAGATAATACATTGTTGAACACTTATGAGATTTCTGAACACCATTTAAAATGCTATACAAATTTTAAATCAAAAGTAACTCTCATAAAAACCCAGTGAACTTTCTCTTAAGGCAGCATAGAGCATTAAGATTTGGTGTGTAAAAGACAAAGTGCATCAACAGATGATTGCATATGGATAATTCTATTAGAGAGAAAATTTATTAAAGAGGAATGTCTCAAAGAAAAAGGAGGGACCTGGGGTTTTATAGATGCAGGTAAACAAGTAAGTTATCTGCAATATGGGAGATATGAGGAAGAATGAAGACATCTTGGACAATGTGAGGCCAGGGTGTGCTTTGAGGGAGAGTCATTTTCAGGAACACAAATGCGTACAAGGATTTCTTACCCATTGCTGCTCAAAACACAGGCTCAAGTAAAAGTTCAACACTGTCAGGTGAGGGATGAATGAGAGAAGCATGTCAATGTTACAAATAATTTAATGACAACTTTCAAACTCTATGCCCCTAATTCAAACTCTTTAACATGAATTAAAGGCAAAGCCTGTTATTCTACATGTTATCTAAAATTATCTACTGTTAAATTTAAGGGGAATGGGAGGGGGCGGAGCAAGATGGCAGAGGAGTAGGAGACCTGGATTTCGTCTGGTCTCAGGAATTCAGCTGAATGGGGATCAAACCATTCTGAACACCTACGAACTCAACAGGAGATCGAAGAAGAGAGTAGCAACAACTCTCTGAACAGAGAACTGACCACTTACTGGAAGGTAGGACTTGCGGAGAAGTGAATCCGAGGTGATATTCGGGAGGATAGACGGCGGGGAAGGGGGCCTCCGTCGGCCGCTTCTGGCAAGTGATAGAGCCGCGGAGCACAAAATCGGAACTTTTAGAAGCCAGCTCCGCTGAGGGACGTCGCTCCAGTGGCTAAGGGGGAGGGAGGTGGAACCCTCGCGGGACAGTGTGGTCTCAGGACCCTCGGGGTCACAGAAAGACCAGGGGTGCCTGAGTGTGGCAGAGCTCCCAGGTACCGGAGCAGGGAAGCCGGCTGCAGAGACGGAGCCGAGGCGCGGGCTCTCAGCTCAGGGTTGCCATAAACTGTGATCGGCCAAACAGTCGGGCCACTGCTCCTCCAGCAGGGACCCAACAAGTGGCAGATCCGGGGAGACTCCCCTTCCTCCCCTGGGAGGAGTGGCACGGGAGCGCACCGCAGGGATCTGCTGGGTTTGGAGACTCCACACGGGGTCGGGTGCCAGAGATAGAAACGCTCGGTCACAGGCCGGGTGAGCACAGAGTGCGGCCGGAGACCGGGGACACAGGAGTGACTGCTTTTCTCTGGGGGCACACTGAGGAGCGGGGCCCCGAGTTCTCCGCTCCTCCGGGCGGAGAGTGGGAGGCCACCATTTTCACCCTGGTCCTCCAAAGGTGTACCGAGAGCTTGCAGGGAACAAAAGCTCCTGAGAGCAAACCCGAGCAGCTTGCTTAGCCCGGATGGACAAGGGTGGGGCAATTCCGCCTCCAGGAAAGACATTTGGGAACCACGGCAACAGGCCCCTCCCCCAGAAGATCATCACGAACAGCCAGCAAGCCAAGACCAAGGAGAACGGGAGAACTCCAGCGCTAGGGGAATACTGCACATAGAATTCATGGCTTTTTTACCATGATTCATTAGTTTTTCAAAGTTAATTTTTTTAACTGTTTTTTTTTTGAATTTTTCTTTTTCCCTTTTTCAACCAACATCTTATCAATCCCTTTTTTTAAAAAAGATTTTTTATTTTTCATTTTTAGAGTCATATTTTATCCCTTCATAGTAGTTACCCTTATTTTTGGCATATATATATAAGTTGTTCTCTCTTTAAAATTTTGAGATACAGTTTCTTCTAACAGATAAAAAATGCCCTAAATCACTAGTGTATGGCTTTGTTCTAGTCTCCTGCCTGATCACATTCTCTCCCTTTTCTTTTCTTTTCTTTTTTTTTTAAATCTTCTTTCTTTTTTCAAACAACTTATCTTATCAATTCCTTTCATAAAGTCTTTTATAATTTTCATCTTTACAGTCATCTTCCATCCCTTCATTGTATCAACCCTTATTTTGTACATATATGTCTTTCTTCCTTTAAATTTTAGGAGGCACTTTCTTCTAACAGACCAAAATACACCCAAAATCTAGTGTGTGGCACTGATCTATGCACTAGTCTGATCATATTTGATCATATTCTGTTTTTTTTTGTTTTGTTCTGTTTTTGTTTGTTTTTATCTTTTTCTTTTTCTTTTCTTTTTTTCCTTCTCTTTCTTTCCCTTTCTTTTCCCCTGGTTTCAGGTCTTCTCTGATTTGTAGAGAGTATACTTGCTGGGGACGTTGTTAACCTGTTAGCATTTTGTTCTCTCATTCATCTATTCTCCTCTGGACAAAATGACAAGACGAAAAAAATCACCTCAGCAAAAAGAACAAGAGGTAGTACTGTCTGCCAGGGACCTACTCAATATGGATATTAGTATGATGTCAGACCTAGAGTTCAGAATCATGACTTTAAAGATACTAGCTGAGCTTGAAAAAAGTGTGGAAGTTATTAGAGAAACCCTTTCTAGGGAAATAAAAGAACTAAAATCTAACCAAGTCCAAATCAAAAAGGCTATTAATGAGGTGCAATCAAAAATGGGGGCACTAACTGCTAGGATAAATGAAGCAGAAGAGAGAATCAGCAATATAGAAGACCAAATGATGGAAAATAAAGAGGCCAAGAAAAAGAGAGATAAACAACTACAGGGTCACGAGGGCAGAATTTGAGAGATAAGCGATACGATAAGACGAAACATTAGAATAATTGGGATCCCAGAAGAAGAAGAGAGAGAGGGGCAGAAGGTATATTGGAGCAAATTATAGCAGAGAACTTCCCTAATGTGGGGAAGGAAACAGGCATCAAAATTCAGGAGGCACAGAGAACCCCTCTCAAAATCAATAAGAATAGGTCAACACCCCAACATCTAATAGTAAAACTTACGAGTCTCAGAGACAAAGAAAATCCTAAAAGCAGCTCAGGAGAAGAGATATGTAACCTACAATGGTAGAAACATTAGACTGGCAACAGACTTATGCACAGAGACCTGGCAGGCCAGAAAGGACTGGCATGATATCTTCAGAGCACTAAACGACAAAAATATGCAGCCAAGAATACTATATCCAGCTAGGCTCTCATTGAAAATTGAAGGAGAGATAAAAAGCTTCCAGGACAAACAAAAACTAAAGGAATTTGCAAACACGAAACCAACCCTACAAGAAATATTGAAAGGGGTCCTCTAAGCAAAGGGGGGGCCTAAAAGCAGCATAGATCAGAAAGGAGCAGACAATATACAGTAACAGTCACCTTACAGGCAATACAATGGCACTAAATTCATACCTTTCAATAGTTACCCTGAATGTAAATGGGCTAAATACCCCCATCAAAAGACACAGGCTATCAGATTGGATTAAAAAAACAAGACCCATCAATATGCTGTCTGCAAGAGACTCATTTTAGATCCAAAGACACCCGCAGATTGAAAGTGAGGGTGTGGAAAACCATTTACCATGCTAATGGACACCAAAAGAAAGCTGGGGTGGCAATCCTTATATCAGACAAATTAGATTTTAAAACAAAGACTGTAATAAGAGATGAAGAAGGACACTATATCCTACTTAGGGTCTATCCAACAAGAAGATCTAACAATTGTAAATATCTATGCCCTGAATATGGGAGCAGCCAATTATATAAGGCAATTAATAACAAAAGCAAAGAAACACATTGACAGCAATACAATAATAGTGGGGGACTTTAACACCCCACTGACTGAAATGGACAGATCATCTAAGCAAAAGATCAACAAGGAAATAAAGACTTTAAATGAAACACTGGACCAAATGGACTTCACAGACATATTCAGAACATTCCATCCCAGGGCAACAGAATACACATTCTTCTCTAGTGTCCATGGAACATTCTCCAGAATTGATCACATCCTAGGTCACAAATCAGGTCTCAACCGGTACCAAAAGATTGGGATTATTCCCTGCATATTTTCAGACCACAATGCTTTGAAACTAGAACTCAATCACAAGAGGAAAGTCGAAAAGAACTCAAATACATGGAGGCTAAAGAGCATCCTACTAAGGAATGAATGGGTCAACCAGGAAATTAAAGAAGAATTAAAAAAATTCATGGAAACCAATGAAAATGAAAACACAACTGTTCAAAATCTTTGGGATACAGCAAAGGCAGTCCTGAGAGGAAAGTATATAGCAATACAAGCCTTTCTCAAGAAACAAGAAAGGTCTCAAATACACAACCTAACCCTACACCTAAAGGAGCGGGAGAAAGAACAGCAAATAAAGCCTAAACCCAGCAGGAGAAGAGAAATGATAAAGATCAGAGCAGAAATCAATGAAATAGAAACCAAAAGAACAGTAGAACAGATCAACGGAACTAGGAGCTGGTTCTTTGAAAGAATTAACAAGATTGATAAAGCCCTGGCCAGACTTATGAAAAAGAAAAGAGAAATGATCCAAATAAATAAAATCATGAATGAAAGAGGAGAGATCACAAGCAACACCAAAGAAATACAAACAATTCTAAGAACATATTATGAGCAACTCTATGCCAGCAAATTAGATAACCTGGAAGAAATGGGTGCATTCCTAGAGATGTATCAACTACCAAAATTGAACCAGGAAGAAATAGAAAACCTGGACAGACCTATAACCACCAAGGAAATTGAAGCAGTCATCAAAAATCTCCCAACAAACAAAAGCCCAGGGCCAGATGGCTTCCCAGGGGAATTCTATCAAACATTTAGAGAAAAATACCTATTCTCCTGAAACTGTTCCAAAAAATAGAAATGGAAGGAAAACTTCCAAACTCATTTTATGAGGCCACCATTACCTTGATCCCCAAACCAGACAAAGACCCCAGCAAAAAGGAGAATTACAGACCAATATCCTTGATGAACATGGATGCAAAAATTCTCACCAAAATACTAGCCAGTAGGATCCAACAGTACATTAAAAGGATTATTCACCATGACCAAGTGGGACTTATCCCTGGGCTGCAAGGCTGGTTCAACATCTGCAAATCAATCAACGTGATACAATACATTAACAAAAGAAAGAACAAGAATCATATGATCCTCTCAATAGATACAGAGAAAGCATTTGACAAAGTACAGCATCCTTTCTTGATCAAAACTCTTCAGAGTATAGGGATAGAGGGTAGATACCTCAATATCATAAAAGCCATCTATGAAAAACCTACAGCCAATATCATTCTCAATGGGGAAAAGCTGAGAGCTTTTCCCCTAAAGTCAGGAACACGGCAGGGATGTCCACTATCGCCACTGCTATTCAACATAGTATTAGAGGTCCTAGCCACAGCAATCAGACAACAAAAAGAAATCAAAGGCATCCAAATCGGCAAAGAGGAAGTCAAACTCTCACTCTTTGCCGATGATATGATACTGTATGTGGAAAACCCAAAAGACTCCACCCCAAAACTGCTAGAACTCATGCAGGAATTCAGTAAAGTGGCAGGATATAAAATCAATGCACAGAAATCAGTGGCAGTCCTATATACCAACAACAAGACAGAAGAGAGACAAATCAAGGAGTCAAACCCATTTACAATTGCACCCAAAACCATAAGATACCTAGGAATAAACTTAACCAAAGAGGCAAAGGATCTGTACTCAGAAAACTATAAAATACTCATGAAAGAAATTGAGGAAGACACAAAGAAATGGAAAAACGTTCCATGCTCATGGATTGGAAGAACAAACATTGTGAAGATGTCAATGCTACCTAGAGAAATGTACACATTCAGTGCAATCCCCATCAAAATACCATCCACTTTTTTCAAAGAAATGGAACAAATAATCCTACATTTGTATGGAACCAGAAGAGACCCCGAATAGACAAAGGAATGTTGAAAAAGAAAAGCAAAGCTGGCGGCATCACAATTCCAGACTTCCAGCTCTATTACAAAGCTGTCATCATCAAGACAGTATGGTACCGGCACAAAAACAGACACATAGATCAATGGAACAGAATCGAGAGCCCAGAAATGGACCCTCAACCCTATGGTCAACTCATCTTTGACAAAGCAGGAAAGAATGTCCAATGGAAAAAAGACAGTCTCTTCAACAAATGGTGTTGGGAAAATTGGACAGCCACATGCAGAAGAATGAAACTGGACCATTTCCTTACACCACACACAAAAATAGACTCCAAATGGTTGAAAGACCTAAACGTGAGACAGGAGTCCATCAAAATCCTAAAGGAGAACACAGGCAGGAACCTGTTCGACCTCAGCCGCAGCAACTTCTTCCTAGAAACATCGCCAAAGGCAAGGGAAGCAAGAGCAAAAATGAACTATTGGGATTTCATCCAGATAAAAAGCTTTTGCACAGCAAAAGAAACAGTCCACAAAACCAAAAGACAACCGACAGAATGGGAGAAAATATTTGCAAATGACATATCAGATAAAGGGCTAGTATCCAAAATCTATAAAGAACTTATCAAACTCAACACCCAAAAAACAAATAATCCAATCAAGAAATGGGCAGAAGACATGAATGGACATTTTTCCAAAGAAGACATCCAAATGGCCAACAGACACATGAGAAAGTGCTCAACATCCCTCGGCATCAGGGAAATCCAAATCAAAACCTCAATGAGATACCACCTCACACCAGTCAGAATGGCTAAAATTAACAAATCAGGAAACAACAGATGTTGGCGGAGATGCGGAAAAATGGGAACTCTCCTACACTCTTGGTGGGAATGTAAGTTGGTGCAACCACTCTGGAAAACAGTATGGAGGTTCCTCAAACAGTTGAAAATAGAGCTACCATATGATCCAGCAATTGCACTACTGGGTATTTACCACAAAGATACAAATGTAGGGACCCGAAGGGGTACGTGCACCCCAATGTTTATAGCAGCAATGTCCACAATAGCCAAACTGTGGAAAGAGCCAAGATGTCCATCGACAGATGAATGGATAAAGAAGATATGGTATATATACACAATAGAATATTATGCAGCCATCAAAAGGAATGAGATCTTGCCATTTGCACCAACGTGGATAGAACTGGAGGGTGTTATGCTGAGTGAAATAAGTCAATCAGAGAAAGACATGTATCATATGACCTCACTGATATGAGGAATTCTTAATATCAGGAAACAAACTGAGGGTTGCTGGAGTGGTGGGGGTTGGGAGGGATGGGGTGGCTGGGTGATAGACATTGGGGAGGGTATGTGCTATGGTGAGCGCTGTGAATTGTGCAAGACTGTTGAATCACAGATCTGTACTTCTGAAACAAATAATGCAATATATGTTAAGAAAAAAAAAGGAAGAAGACGTTAGCAGGAGGGGAATAATGAAGGGGAGCAAGTCAGAGGGGGAGACGAACCATGAGAGACGATGGACTCTGAAAAACAAATTGAGGGTTCTAGAGGGGAGGGGTGTGTGAGGATGGGTTAGCCTGGTGATGGGTATTAAAGAGGGCTCGTTCTGCGTGGAGCACTGGGTGTTATGCACAAACAATGAATCATGGAACACTACATCAAAAACTAATGATGTAATGTATGGTGATTAACATAACAATAAAAAATTTAAAAAAACTTAAGGGGAATGGAAAACTTAGGATCATCCTCAGTGCTATATTTTAAGAGAAGCCAATATATGATAGATAATTGGGAGGTGATCATTTATGATAGAAAACGATTATTTAAAGTTTTAATAAACTTCCCAATGATCTATTTTTGGGAATAGTGATAACAGTGAGAGGCCACCAAGAACTTAACAATACAAAACGTAAGACTGTCCCCTGGGAAAACTACTATTATGGCATTTTTCAAAAAATATAGGAATAGTGTCTGTCTAGGTCATAGGTTATTCCCAGAACATCAGAAAGTGCTTGGCATAGAACAGGTATTCAAATATTTGCTTAAATTAGTGACTTTGTAGTAATAAACCTGGAGACTGTATAGAACTATAGGACTAAAAAGTTTGGTAATGCCTCTGATTCTAATAAAAATAACCTAGGTGTGGGGTACCTGGGTGGCTCAGTCGGTTAAGCTTCTGTCTTTGGCTCAGATCTTGGGATGAGCCCCATGTCTGGCTGCCTGCTCAGCAGGGAGTCTACTTCTCCTTCTCCCTCTGTTCATCCCCCTGTTGCTCGTGCTCTCTCTCTCTCTCTCAAATAACAAACCTAGGTTATTAAAAATAACCTAGGTGCAATCTTGAGAAGTAAGTCTGGAATGTGATTAAAATTTAATAAGTAAAACCCTAAGCAGTGGTATTATATCTTTTTTTTTTAAATCTTATTTAGAGAGATGGTGTAAATGAAGGGTCTCAGAACATGCCTTCCCAAAATATGCTGACATGGCATATTAACTATTTTGAGGTAAAGATACTTGAAAAACAATAGGTGCAAGTGTCACTATGACCTCCACTTTTCTCTCTGAAAACAGAAGAGAAAAATCCCATGCAAAAGATGCCCTTTCCTGCACCTGGAGGAAAAGAATTCTTACCACCAGAGACAGGGTGGGAAAGGCTGAGAAGAATCTGTACAAACAAATCTTGTTAAAATAACCCTCATTTTCCCTTTGTTTCCCCATATATTTTAGATACTTTTCCACATCACTACACTTTGTTTAACCTAGTATGTAAGCACTTAGGCCTAACAGTTTTTAGGGTTTTAATTTTCCAGTGAAGACTAACTACCATGTGCATATGAAAATAAAATCTGTATGCTTTTCTTCTGTTAACCTGTCTTCTCTCAGTTTATGTCAGGTCCTGTTGGAGACCCTAAGAGGGTGGAGAAAAAGTTTTGCCTCCCCTTCATAAATAGAGAAGTAAGTTCTTTTTGGAGTACAGAATATGGAATCCCAAAATGAAAAGGCGCTAATATCCATATGAAGCACTGTCCAGGCAGAGAATGTTCCTACTGATGAAAATGGCTGGGGAGGTAAGAGCTCCAAGTTTTTAAACCTGATTCCTTTAACTATTTGAATTGTACAACTCAGGTCCCTATTCTAATTCCATGCTTACGAGGCAAACATAGTAATTCTAATTTGGCTTCCTGGGGCTGTCAGAGGAACAAATCTTAGACTTAAGTAAGTTTTTTATTATGTGTACTAACCATGGCAAAATTGAACTGCAATTGCACATTTAGCAATTTCTTTACGGATACTGTACATCATTAACTATTCCACCTTGGAAACTGAGAAGCTGAGAAACACAGGCAATAATATGGTTAGAATTACATTTTAAATAGATTTCTCAGGCTGCTGTGTGGAGACTGGACTTAAGAAATGCAAGACTAGGGGGGCACCTGGGTGGCTCTGTTGGTTAAGCAACTGCCTTCGGCTCAGGTCATGATCCTGGAGTCCCAGGATCGAGTCCCGCATTGGGCTCCCTGCTCGGTGGGGAGTCTGCTTCTCCCTCTGACCCTCCCCTCTCTCATGCTCTGTCTCTCATTCTCTCTCTCTCAAATAAATAAATAAAATCTTTAAAAAAAATGCAAGACTAGGATCAGGCAGACAAGTTAAAAGGGAGCTATTGAGATTATCCAGGTAGGAAATAATGAAGACCTGAATTAAGAGGCTGTAGAGATGTGGAACCAAAGTAGGAAATATTTCTCTGCAAAGTTACTGGTAGTGGGTATTATTTTCTAAATCTGCTCATTTGATAGGTGAGCAAAATTATTTCATTGTTGAGTGGATTTCAATGACTTCCATTACTAATGAAGATGAAAATTTATCACTGGATTAATTTTTTGTTTCACTATTGTTTAATTTTTCTTTCATAAAAGTTTTTAGACCTAAAATGTACAAAAGATTCAAACTACCTAGAATTAAACAACAGTGGTAATAGGGACATTTAAACATACAAAACCAAATAGTACCAATTGAAATGCAAAGCAGTCCTATTTTACTTTAATGTAATGCATTAATTTTGGTCTGACCTTAAGTTTTGATTTACACGAAGTTGCCTAGGAGACAGAATTTACTGACTCAACATAGACCAAAAGATTTGCATTGTAAAAAGAGTCCAAAAATTAATTCTAAGAAATGGAGTAAGTTAACCCAGAATTCAATCCATTCCAAGGCTTAGGAAAATAACTTTTTTTAATGAGGCTAGAAGAACAATTCATAAGCAAATTCCACTGAAGTATTTTTCTCTCTCCCTGATGTTTATTTATTGTAAAATAAACACAATAATAACAACAAATGACTTTTGTTAAAAGAAAGTGAAATCATACACAATCCCATCACCATAGCACATGTTTAATTTTAGTTTTTTTATTCTTTAGTTTTTATATCTGTGTGGTTACTGTGAGTTCGATGCCTCTATAGTGTTTGGGAATTCCCTCAAATGAATTTCTTCTCTGTTAAATGCCTTTACTCTAGAGAAGCTACTGGGTTTTCTACAGCAATAATTAGACATAACTATTATTAATATCTAATAGCTATTAGTACTATTGCAGTGGTGTATGGAACAATTTCTTTTCACGAACCATAAATTCTTACAACCATAACTCAAATTTGAAAGATGTGCAAAAAGCATTTAAAAATCACTTAATACATTATTTTGACTTTAGTCATTTCTTTTCTTCTGTTGTTCTCAAATGAATACTTGCTAGTATAAAAGTAATACATAAGTACTGTAGCACTGTGAAAAGGATTCTAGATTCAGAACTGGGCTTTTATCTTGGCCCTGTAACTTATAAGTCACACATTTATCATCAATCTTTTTGCACTTTACTTTTCTCTTCTGTAAATAAAAACCTTACCTGATTCTTCTAAAGATTATATGGTGCCAAGTCATAGATTATACACTCTGTGACTGTTAATTCTCATCCTACAAGTTATTTTGAAATATAAAGCTCCCTTATACTGGACTATGAGCTGACTTTAGGGTGTGGTCAAAAAGATCAATGCAAAAAACCTGCTTATTTGAGCTTTCCTGAGCACATGTGAGGGTGTCCGTTGATTGATGGTTATAAACAATATCTGAAATACCTTTACCTTTTTTACCCCCAGCACTGCCTCCAGCTCTTAAGATTGCTTTATATACTACCAGGTCTGAAAAACAAAACAAAACAAAAAACTTAAGCCTTATAACAAGCAATGAAGAATTTATGAAGTTACAAAACTTCTTTAAAACTATGCGTAATTGTAGTGGCACCTACATTGTAGGTGGCTCAGTCGTTAAGCATCTGCCTTCGGCTCAGGTCATGATCCCAGGGTCCTGGGATTGAGCCCTGCATTGGGCTCCCTGCTCTGCGGGAAGACTACTTCTCCCTTTCCCACCCCCCCTGCTTGTGTTCCCTCTCTCACTGTGTCTTTCTCTGTCAAATAAATAAATAAAATCTTAAAAAAAATAAAGCTATGAGTAATTGTATCAAAAGTTTTAACCAGAGAAATTAGGCAAGAAAAAGTAATAAAAGGAATCCAAATTTAAAAGGAAGAAATGAAATTATCTCTGTTTGTGGATGATATGATCTTACATGTAGAAAACTAAAGATTCCATGAAAAAACTGTTAGAACTACTAAATTCAACAAGGTATCAGGATATAATATCAAGACACAAAAATAAGCTGCGTTTCTATACACTGACAATGAATAATCTGAAAAGGAAATTATGAAAAACAATTCCATTTATTTTTATTTATTTTTATTTTTTTAAAGATTTTATTTATTTATTTGATAGAGACACAGTGGGAGAGAGAACACAAGCAGGGGGAGTGGGAGAGGGAGAAGCAGGCTCTCCGCCGAGCAGGGACACAATGTGGGGCTCGATGCCAGGACCCTCGGATCATGACCTGAGCTGAAGGCAGACGCTTAATGACTGAGCCACCCAGGCGCCCCAAAACAATTCCATTTATAATAACATCGAAAGGAATAAAATACTTAGGAATTAACCAAGAATATGAAAGATTTGTACAATGACAACTGTAAAACATCGCTGAAAGAATTAAAGAAACATAAATAAATGGAAACACATCCCATGTTCATGTATTGGAGAACTTATATTGTTATGATGTCAATACCACGCAAAGAAATCTATACATTCAATGCAATCTCTATCAAAACCCCAGCTATATTTTTTGCAGAAATAGAAAAGCCAACCCTAAAATTCATATGGAATCTCAAGGGACCCCAAGTAGCCAAAACAATCTTGAAAAAGGAGAACAAAGGGGCACCTGGTTGGTGCAGTGGGTTAAGCATCTGACTCTTGGTATCAGCTCAGGTTGTGATCTCAGGGTCATGAGACGAAGCCCCACGTCAGGCTACATGCTCAGCACAGTCTGCTTGAGATCCTCTCTCCCTCTCCCTCTGCCCCTCCTGCTCATGCTTTCTCTCTCTCTCTCTCAAATAACGAATAAATATTAAAAAAAAAAACAAAAGAATGAAGCTAAAGGACTCACATTTCTTGATTTCAAAACTTATTATAAAGCAACAGTAATCCAAGCAGTGTAGTACTGGCATAAAGACAGACATAATTATCAGTGAAATAGAATAGAAAGCCCAGAAATAAAACCTGTAAAATTGAAAACTAAAAAACTCTTAGAAGAAAACATAGGGCAAAAGCTTCACAGTATTGGATTTGGCAGTGATAAAATCACATGAAACAAAAGAAAAAATAGACGAATTGAACTTCATAAAATTTTTAAAAATTGTGCATCAAAAGGCAATATTAATAGAATAAAAAGGAAACCCACAGAATAGGAGAAAATATTTAGATATTGGTATATCTGATAAGGGATTAATATCCAGACCATATAGAGAACTCCTAAAGCTCAGTAATAACAAACCAAACAACCTAATTAAAAAATGAGCAAAGACTTGAATAGACATCTCTCCAAGAAAGATTACAAATGGACAATAAGCATATGAAAAGGTGAAGAAAAGATGGCAGAGGAGTAGGGGACCCTATTTCAACTGGTCCCCAGAATTGAGCTGGATATCTACCAGACCACTCTGAGCACCCACAAAATCAGCCTGAGATGTAAGAGGATCTGGATCTCTACAAACAGAATATCGTGGGCGGTTGGTTTCAAGGTACAAAGCAGGGAGCCGTGATTCCGTGGGCAGATATCAGAGGATAAATGGCAGCAGGAGGGAGCCTGGCCATGGGGATCGTACACCGACAGTGAATGACAGCCTTGTGTGCTGGGGACAGGGCACGCAGACCAGTAGCGGTGGGGAAAGGAATTTAGGGTAGCTCCTGGGCGGAAACCCGGAGCAGCGGGGTCCTGCGTGGGAATTGGGAGTGGCTGGTGGTTTTAGAAGCACAAAGGGCAGGGACGTGCTTTGATCTGGAGGCAGGACTGGAAGCTCTGCAGAGGGGCACATAATCCAGGTCAATGCAGGTTATAGCACAGACAGAAATGGACACAGTGTGGCCTGGAGAGTTCACTGAGGAACAGACTGTGATCCCTCTGCTCTGAGGCAGAGGGCTGGAAATGATCTCTTCTGCTCTGACTCTTGGAAGAGATGCGGAAAGCTGCCATGGAAAGCCGCCAGAGAACAAAAGCCCCCCAAAACTGATTCCCACTGAGCCCATCACCCGCCACAGGGGGGCAGAGCAATTCTGCCCAAACAGGGTTGCCTGAGTAACAGCACAGCAGCCTCCTCCCCCAGAAGACAGGCTGGGAAAACAAGAGGCCAGCAACCCTAAGGTCCCTAGAAAACAGGTGCATCTTTCTTCGGTTCTGGTCAATTATTTGGACTCTGTACATTCCCTCAACCACCCACCAACAGAATGACTAGGAGGAGGAACCCCCACAATAGAAAAGACTCAGAGATTATGACTTATGCTGCAGATTTACAAATGGATGCAGAAATAACCAAGATATCAGAGATGGAATTCAGGCTAGCAATTGTGAAGACAATGGCTAGAATGGAGAAATCAATTAATGGCAACATAGAATCTCTAAAGGCAGAAATGAAAGCTGAATTGGTAGAATTTAAAAATGCTATCAATGAGATCCAATCCAATCTAGATAATCAAACAGCTAGGGTAAGTAAGGCAGAAGGACGAATAAACGACCTGGAAGACAATATAATAGATAAAAAGGGAAAAGAGGAGGCCAGGGAAAAACAACTCAGAATCCATAAAAATAGAATCAGAGAAGTAAGTGACACCATGAAGTATTCCAATGTCAGAATAATGGGAATCCCAGAGTGAGTGGAGAGAGACAGAGGACTAGAAGATGTACTTGAGCAAATCATAGCTGAGAACGTCCCTCATCTGAGCGATAAAACAAACATTCGTGTCCTAGAGGCAGAGAGGACCCCTCCCAAGATCAAGGAAAACAGGCCAACACCCCGGCATGTAACAGTAAAACTCGCAAATCTTAGAACCAAGGAAACCATCTTAAGGGAAGTTAGGGGGAAGAGATTCCTTATGTATAGAGGGAGGAACATCAGAATAACGTCAAACCTATCCACAGAGACCTGGCAAGCCAGAAAGGCCTGGCAAGACATATTCAGGGCACAAAATGAGAAGAACATGCAGCCAAGAATACTTTATCCGGCAGGGCTGTCATTTAGAATGGATGGAGAGATGCAGAGCTTCCAAGACTGGCAGAAACTGAAAGAATATGTGACCACTAAGCCGGCCCTACAAGAAATATTAAGGGGGGTTCTATAAAAGGAGAAAAAGCCCAAGAGTGATATACAACAGGAATTTACAGGGACAATCTATGGAAACTAGGACTTCACAGGCAACATGATGACAATAAATTCATATCTTTTAATAATCACTCTCAATGTGAATGGCCTAAATACTCCCATAAAACGGCACAGGGTTGCAGATTGGATAAAAAGACAGGACCCATCCCTATGTTGTCTACAAGAGACTCATTTTGAACCTAAAGATACATCCAGACTGAAAGTGAAGGGATGGAGATCCATCTTCCATGCCAGCGGACCTCAAAAGAAAGCTGGGGTAGCAATTCTTATATCAGACAAATTAGATTTTAAACTAAAGTCTGTAGTTAGAGACACAGAAAGACAGTATATCATTCTTAAAGGGTCTATCCAACAAGAAGATCTAACAATTGTAAATATCTATGCCCCCAACATGGGAGCAGCCATCTACATAAGCCAACTGTTAACCAAAATAAAGAGTCATATTGATAACAATACGTTAATTGTAGACCTCAACACTCCACTCTAAGCAATGGACAGATCATCTAAACAGAAAATCAACAAGGAAACAAGAGCTTTGAATGACACACTGGACCAGATGGACCTCATAGCTATATACAGAACATTCCACCCTAGAACAACAGAATACTCATTCTTCTCGAGTGCACATGGAACTTTCTCCAGAATAGACCACATACTGGGTCACAAATCAGGTCTCAACTGATACCAAAAGATTGAGATTATTTCCTGCATATTCTCAGACCACAATGCTTTAAAACTGGAACTCAATCACAAGAAAAAATTTGGCAGAAATTCAAACACTTGGAAGCTAAAGACCACTCTGCTCAAGAATGTTTGGGTCAACCAGGAATCAAAGAAGAACTTAAACAATTCATGGAAACCAATGAGAACAAAAACACATCGGTCCAAAACCTATGGGATACTGCAATGGCAGTCCTAAGGGGGAAATACATAGCCATCCAAACCTCACTCAAAAAAATAGAGAAATCCTGAATTCACCAACTAACTGTACACCTGAAATAACTAGAGAAAAAGCAACAAACGATGCCTAAGCCACGCATTAGAAGAGAAATAATTAAAATTAGAGCAGAGATCAATGAATTAGAAACCAGAAACACAGTAAGATCAGATCAATGAAACTAGAAGTTGGTTCTTTGTAAGAATTAATAAGATTGATAAATCACTGGCCAGATTTATCCAAAGGAAAAGAGAAAGGAACCAAATTAACAAAATTATGAATGAAAGGGGAGAGATCATGACTAACACCAAGGAAATAGAAACAATTATTAGAAATTATTATCAACAACTATATGCCAATAAACTGAGCAATCTGGATGAAATGGATGCCTTCCTGGAAACCTATAAGCTGCCGAGACTGAAAGAGGAAGAAATTGACAACCTGAATAGGCCAATAACCGGTAATGAGATTGAAGCAGTAATAAAAAACCTCCCAAAAAACAAGAATCCAGGGCCTGATGGATTCCCTGAGGAATTCTACCAAACATTCAAAGAAGAAATAATACCTATTCTACTGAATTTGTTTCAAAAAATAGAAACAGAAGGAAAACTTCCAAACTCATTCTATGAGGCCAGCATTACCTTAATCCCCAAACCAGGCAAAGACCCCATCAGAAAGGAGAATTTCAGACCAATATCCCTGATGAATATGGATTCCAAAATCCTCAACAAAATCCTAGCTAATAGGAAATAACAATACATTAAATGGATCATCCACCACAACCAAGTGGGATTTATCCCCAGGATGCAAGTGTGGTTCAACATTCGCAAATCAATCAATGTGATAGAACACTTTAATAAGAGGAGAGAGAAGAACCATATGGTCCTCTGAATTGATGCAGAAAAAGCATTTGACAAGATACAACATCCTTTCCTGATTAAAACTCTTCAGAGTATAGGACTAGAGGGAACATTCCTCAAGTTCATAAAATCCAACTATGAAAAACCCACAGCAAATATCATCCTCAATTGGGAAAAGCTGAGAGCCTTTCCCTTAAGATCAGGAACACGTCAAGGATGCCCACTCTCGCCACTCTTGTTCAACATAGTACTAGAAGTCCTAGCAACAGCAATCAGACAACAAAAAGAAATAAAAGGTATTCAAATTGGCAAAGAAGAAGTCAAACTCTCTCTTTTTGCAGACGACATGATTCTTTATGTGGAAATCCCAAAAGACGCCACCCCCAAGTTACTAGAACTCATCCAGCAATTCAGTAATGTGGCAGGATACAAAATCAATGCACAGAAATCAGTTGCTTTCTTATACACTGACAACGCAACTCTAGAGAGAGAAATTAGAGAAATGATTCTGTTTACAATAGCACCAAAAACCATAAGATACCTTGGAATAAACCTAACCAAAGATGTAAAGGACCTATACTCTAGGAACTACAGAACACCATGAAAGAAATTGAAGAAGACACAAAAAGATGGAAAAATATTCCATGCTCATGGATTGGAATAATAATGTTAAAATGTCTATGTTGCCCAGAGCAATCTATACCTTCAATGCCATCCCGATCAAAATTCCAATGACATTTTTCAATGTGCTGGAACAAAAAATCCTAAAATTTGTATGGACTCAGAAAAGACCCCAAATCACCAAGGAAATGTTGAAAAAGAAAAATAAAGCTGGGGGCATCATGTTGCCCGATTTCAAGCTATATTACAAAGCTGTGATCACAAGACAGCATTGTACTAACACAAAAATAGACATATAGACCATTGGAACAGAATAGAGAACCCAGATATGGACCCTCAATCCTATGGTCAAATAATCTTCGACAAAGCAGGAAAAAATATGCAGTGGAAAAAAGACAGTCTCTTCAATAAATGGTGCTGGGAAAATTGGACAGCCACATGCAGAAGAATGAAACTGGACCATTCTCTAACACAATACACAAAGATAAACTCAAAATGGATGAAAGACCTCAATGTGAGACAGGAATCCATCAAAATCCTAGAGGAGAACATAGGTAGTAACCTCTTTGACATCAGCCACAGCAACTTCTTTCAAGATACATCTCCAAAAGCTAGTGAAACAAAAGCAAAAATGAACTTTTGGGACTTCATCAAGATAAAAAGCTTCTGCACAGCAAAGGAAACAGTCAACAAAACAAAGAGGCAACCCACAGAATGGGAGAAGTTATTTGCAAGTGACACTACAGATAAAGGGCTGGTATCCAAGATCTATAAAGAACTTCTCAAACTCAACACCCAAAAAACAACTAAACAAGTCAAAAAATGGGCAGAAGACATGAAAAGGCACTTCTCTGAAGAAGACATACAAATGGCTAACAGACACATGAAAAAATGTTCATCATCATTAGCCATCAGGGAAATTCAAATCAAAACCACATTGACATACCACCTTACACCAGTTAGAATGGCAAAAATGGACAGGGCAAGAAACAACGAATATTGGAGAGGTTGTGGAGAAAGGGGAACCCTCTTACACTGTTGGTGGGAATGCAAGTTGGTACAGCCACTTTGGAAAACAGTGTGGAGGTTCCTCAAAAAATTAAAAATAGGGGGCACCTGGGTGGCTCAGATGGTTAAGCAACTGCCTTTGGCTCAGGTCTTGATCCCAGGGTCCTGGGATCGAGTTCCGCATTGGGCTCCCTGCTAGGTGGGGAGCCTGCTTCTCCCTCTGCCTCTGCCTCTCTCTCTCTCTGACTCTCATGAATAAATAAATAAAAAACATTAAAAAAATTAAAAATAGAGCTACCCTATGACCCAACAATTGAACTGCTGGGTATTGACCCCAAAGACACAGATGTAGTGAAAAGAAGGGCCATAAGCACCCCAATTTTCATAGCAGCAATGTCCGCAATAGCCAAACTGTGGAAAGCCCTTCAACAGATGAATGGATAAAGATGTGGTCCATATATACAATGGAATATTACTTAGCCATCAGAGAGGATGAATACCCAATTTTACATAAAGATGGATGGGACTGGAGGAGATTATGCTAAGTGAAATAAGTCAAGCAGAGAGAGTCAATTATCATATGGTTCACTTATTTGTGGAACATAAGGAATAGCATGGAGGACGTTAGGAGAAGGAAGGGAAAAATGAAGGAGGGGGGAGTCGGAGGGAGAGATGAACCATGAGAGGCTATGGACTCTGAGAAACAAATAGGGTTTTAGAGGGGAGGGGATATTGCTTAGCCTGGTGATGGGTATTAAGGAGGGCACGTACTGCATGGAGCACTGGGTGTTATACGAAAACAATGGATCGTGGATCACCACATCAAAAACTAACGATGTATTGTATGGTGACTAACATAACATAATAAAATTAAAAAAAAGCATATGAAAAGGTGCTCAACATCTCCAATCATTAGGGAAATGCAAATCAAATCTACAATGAGATTGCTTCTCAAACCCATTATTATGGCTGTTAAGATTTGAAGAACCTGGGGTGTTCCTGGTTGGCTCAGTTGTTTAAGCAACTGGCTCTTAATCTCAGCTCAGGTCTTGATCTCAGAGCTGTGAGTTCAAGCCCCACATTGGACTCCACACTGGGCATGGAGCCTACTTTAAAAAACAAAAAAAAGATTTGAAGAAATTGGAACCTTGGTGCATTATTGATAGAAGTGTAAAATGGGACAATTGCTGTGGAAACAGTATGATGGTCCTCAAAGAGTTAAAAATAGAATTCCTGTATGATCTAGCAATTTTGCTTCTAGGAATATACCCAAAAGAATTGGAAGCAGAATCTCGAAGAGATAGTTTTATACTCATGTTCATAGCAGCATTATTCACAATAGCTACAATGTGGAAGCAACCCATGTGTCCATCAGCTGATGAATGGATAAGCAAAATGTGATATAATATACAATTAAATATTATTCAACCTTAAAAAGGAAGGAAATTCTGACACATGCTACAACATGGATTAACCTTGAGGACATTAATCTAAATAAAATAAGCCAGTCACAAGAAGGCAATAATATATGATTTTACTTACATGAGGTACTTAGAGTAGCCAAAACCATAGAGACAGAAAGTAAAATGGTGATTTCTGGGAGCTAATGGAAGGAGCAAATGGAGAGTTATTTTTCAATGGTGAGATTGAGAAGATGAAAAGAGTTCTAGAGATAAATAGTGGTGATGGTTGGGCAACATTATGAATGTATCTAATAGCTCTGAACTGTACACTTAAAAATGATTAATATGATAAATTTTGTTATATGGATTTTACCACAATAAAAACAAATTGAAAAAATGTTGAGTAATAATTATCCCTAAATTTTCTCCAAGTCTTTTCATTTGTGTCAATCCTTTATAGTTTTCTCGTACCATGCTTTACCTAATATTCTGGGTATGACCTGAAGAACCCTGTAGGTGTGCTCTTTGCTGCCCATCTCATGGATGGAAAGAGTAAAGAATATCCAACTCTATTTGCAAAACTAGGTTCTGGCAGCTTGAAATGGATTCTGGTTCCCACCACTGCAAGAACCAGTAGAATTCCTGGTCCCTTATAGGTACTGAGGGGTACCCAAATATGCCACCATAAAATATACCTCTTTGGCATATGGATTATTTTGAAGTAAAGGCCATTGAAAACTAGCAGATGCAGAAAAAGCCCTAAAAATAGGACACATGTTTTCTTGTTTTAAAGGAAATTACCTTTATAAAGGACATTTTCTTTTTTTTTTTTTAAAGTTTTTGTTCATTTATTTGACAGAGAGAGATTGAGAGCCCAAGCAGAGGGAGCAGCAGGCAGAGGGAGAGGGAGAAGCAGGCTCCCTGCTGAGCAAGGAGCCCCACACAGGACTTGATCCCAAGACCCTGGGATCATGACCTGAGCCAAAGGCAGACATTTAACCTGTTGAGCCATGCAGGCCCCCCCCCCCCCTTTTTAAAGTTTTTATTTTAATTCCAGTTGGTTAACATACAATGTTATATAAAGGAAATTTTCATTTCTAGAGATATCAAGTCTCTCCTACCATTAAGAGGAAGACCTTTAACAATTGATCAATCCAGAAGGCACCAACTTAAATCTGCATAACAAATCTCACCAATCCCTATTCACCATACTTTTCTTAGTCACTTTCACATAACTTGACTCCCCTTCTCAAAAACCCCAAACTCCTTTTTCTTTGTCGGTATTTAAACTCAGTTCCAAACAATCATTTGGGTTATTCATCACTGAGTACTCCCATGTGTATATACACAGCACACATGTTAATAACCTACTGTTTGTTTTTCTCTTATTAATCTGTCTTTGGCTGGTCTAATTTATAGGACCCCAGCTGGAGAAACTAAGAGGGGTAGAAGAAAAGATTTTCCCTCACCTACAACATCTTCCTTTTCTTTCTGTGCACAAACCATGGATGAGTCTCTTCTCAATTTGGGTTGAATTCATGCTGGCCCTCTACCTGTGTGACTTTATTTTTTTTCTTTTTGATAAAGCTTAACTCTAAGAGCATCTTAAGTTGAATGTCTGGTCCTAACATTCCTTTCTGTTTTCTTTGATTTGCCTGAGAAATATCCACTAGCCAGGGATGTATATGTATGTTTTTCTTTCAGGTAGAGTTTAACTATTTAATGAAATTATTCTAAACTAGTATGTGGGCCTTTTCTCATTAATGGCCATATGGCTATAATAGCAGCAGGTTCTAACACATTTGAAATGTTTACTTCTTTTAAAGTCTCCAACTTAATTTTCATTTTTGGTCTGAAAGGTACCTGAAGTTCTTAGCTCAACTGTCTGTCAGAGGCAGATAATAGTACAAGTTTAAGGAGTCTCTGCCCGTTGCCTTTTTGACTTATTCCTTTGCAATGGAAAGTCAAAAATCTGTTATTAGGTGACAGTTGATTCAGGTATGAATCACCAATGGTTACTAAAACTATCCCATTGATAAAGAATAGCATATCTACATGGTCTCAAAGTATCTAATAACAAATTACCAATTAATTACAAAAGGAAAACTAATGATCTTATAGTGGAGAAACTTGGCAAACATCACCTTAACTGAGCAATCAAAGTTAACATCACCAATAGTGGGAAAAGTCAACATCATATGCCTTGTGATGTGAAATGCTGATAAAAACACAATATCACATTTATAGTATTCCTGTCTAAAATACATAACCTAAATCTAATCATCAGATGAATCTAAAGTGGGAACATATAACTGGCCTGTACTCTTCAAAAAATATCAATATAATGAAGACTAATGAATCATTTTAGATTAAAGGAGATAAAAGGAACATAAACACTAAATATAAAGTGTGACCCAGACTGGATCCTGCATCAGATTTTTTTTTTTTTTTTTTTTGGCAATAAATGAAATAAGAACAACTGGTAAAATTGAAACTTAAATAATAATATTGTTCAATGTTAAATTTCCTGATTTTAAAAAACATTTGTTTATTTATTTGAGAGAGAGACCATGGAGGGGAGGGGCAGAGGAAGAGGGAGAGAGTCCGAGTTAAGCTCTGACTCTGCCCTGAGCATGGAGCCCGATGCAGGGCTCAATCTTATGACCCTGAGATCATGACCTGAGCCAAAACCAAGAGTCGGACCCTTAAATTGCACCACCCAGGCGCCCCAAAATCTCCTGATTTTGATCATTTTATTATGAATATGTGAGTGAATTACCTTGTTAGGAAATATATACTGAAGCATTTAGGGGTAAAGGGGCATGATGTCTGCAACTTTTTTTCAAATAGTTTAGAAAAATTGTAATATATATATATATTCTTTTGAAGACTATATGGTTTCTTTTGCAACTATCCAACTCTGCTGTTGTAGCTAGAAAGCATTCATCAATAATATGAAAACGAATGAGAGTCACTGTTACAATAAAACGTTATTTATAAAAACAGGCAGTGGACTGGGTATAGCCTGGGGGCTGTAGTTCATCTATCTGCCCCAGACTGGCATGTTCTTGACACTAAGGATTGTGTGTTCTTATGTCTCTGCTTCTCTAGTGCCCAAAACACGACCTAGCATTCAGGAGGTCCTCAACAAATATTTGGTAAATGAAGATTGTCCTGTCCTGCCTTTTTGCTGGGTCTTTGATTTCACAGGTCATATAACTTTGACCTAATCATTTGCTACTTCCTTCCATGGCCTCAAGATCTCAGCTTCAGCAATAATGACATGAGCTGTGCCTACTTTGTAAGCCTGCCGTGGAAATCAGAAGTAAGAGCTTTTTTTGGTTGTTGCTTTTTAAAGTAATCTCTACATCCAATGTGGGTCTCTAGCTCAGGAACCTGAGATCAAGAGTTGCATGCTCTACTCACTGAGCCAGCCAGGTACCCCCAGAAGTAAGAGCTTTGATACTATTCCATATGAAGGCCAAGTTGATGGAAATTCCCATGGAGATCTTGGGAAAAGGGTATATTCTACCTCTTTGCTGGTAAACCTATTGGAGTTTAATTGTAATCCTGCTCTAGAGCAAGTGATGTTGAGAGTTTTTTGTTTGTTTGTTTGTTTGTTTTACAATCTTACTATGAGTCCCTGACCAGAAAGAACTTGGTAACTTGGTTGAGAAAACAAAACACTCGGAAATGAAAAAATTATGGAACAGAAGAAAATTCTTCCATATATCTGACAACATTTATTTCATTCCTCCCTGCTCAGATGTCATTGATCAATTAGAAGTAATCTCCTTTTCCTCTTAATTCCCATGGTACTCCATCAACAGGTTGAATTATAATAATTATTGGGCATATATTTTCTCTTTTTGTTTTCCCACCAGGAATAGCCCTGCCAGCAGGACAAACATATTCATCCCTGTATTTGGGTGACTTTGCCTGGATGATTCCCTTTTTTTTTTACTTCTATACCCAATCAGTACTTCCTTTCCTTTTTTATGGATACATTCTTTCATTAGCCATGCAAATATATTCAATAAGGTACATCAAATCTTTCAGACTTGGCAAGAGTTCTGTCTTTCAGGTGACTTTGCCTATAAATGGATTATATGTAAGTACAGAGTTTCATTCTTTGAGGACAATCTTATTTACCCAATATCCAAATTCTTTAGAGACCACCCCCAGTAGCACTCTGTACTGACATTTGCAGAAAGTAAATTAATGTTTTACTTATAGCTGCATTGAGGTTGGTATCATATTCTGGACATCAATATTCTGATTGTGTAAGATGGTGTTTAGGAAATCTCTTCAGCATTGTTCCTCCTTGTAATTATTTCACTTGAGTTTAAGTACCCCACTGTTGTATTATTTCCATGTGCCTTCATTTGCCTATTTCCATTGTGATAAACATCTGCATTCATCCTTATTTCCTTCCCTCCTGTCTCAGAAGATGAAATGTCCCCCCCCACCAATGTTCAACTCACAGCAATCTGGGTTCTGCTTATCCCCTACCTTCTTCACCCCATGACTGAGATTATCTTTACTGAAATAAATAATGCATTAAAAATGTCAAATTCAGCGGATCCATTTCAGTCTTTATCTTACTGAACCTCTCTTACTTAATTCTGATTGTTGGAGAAACAGTTCTCAAAGCTCTATCTTCTCTGCTCTTGGCTTTCCTGACATTATTTATTCTGATTTTAATCACATATGCCTAAACAATTTTATTATTTTCCTTCACAGGATCCTTTCTTGCCTACAGGTCTTTAATCTTGGTTGTTTCTGAGGGTTCTTCCTATCTTGAGGCATTTTCTCTTTTTGTATTCTTATGTTGGGTGGCCATTAACATGGTTTTAATTATCTCTCATATGCTGACTTTCAAATCTCTATCTCAATCCTGATCTTTGCTTTTGTACTTAGATAACTAACTAGTTACAAATTCTTAAGTATTGGCTATGTTTTGGTATTTCACAACATGATAATAAAGCATCACTTTTGTTGACCAAACTTTAAATTACTCAACAATATGTATAGATATTAGGTATAAATTTTTCGTGTCATTACAGAAATATCTTCCATATAATCTTTTTTTTTAAGATTTTATTGATTTATTTGAGAGAGAGAGAGAGTAAGCACAAGCAGGGGGAGAGGCAGAGGAGCAAGAAAGGGAGAAGCAGACTCTGCTAAGCATGGAGCCCAATGTGGGACTTGATCCCAGGACCCTAGGATCATGACCTGAGCTGAAGGCAGACGATTAACCGACTGAGCCACCCAGGCGCCCCATATAATCTTCTTTTGAATGTTTTTTATTTCATTAGATAGATGGATTAAAAAGGGGAGAAAGTTAAATACTTTCTTAAATGTATGAGAAATTAAGTAAGTATGCAATTACAGCTGGATATATGTTATCTTAAGTTTCTCATTTCAATGTCCTAACACTGGGTCTCTAGATGTAACTGTATGAATTTTATATTACTAAATCTATCAGAATATTTTATCTGTAACAGATACCCTCCCTCAAACTGGCTTAAACAACAAAGAAATTATCTCGCATATCAGTTATTCTAGAGGTAGGGTGGGCTCCAAGTTTAGTCTCTTCAGTAGCTTGAGGACCTAGGTTTACTCCATTTTCTAATATGCTTATGTCCTATACATTATTACCAAGTAAGTTTATCCTGTGACAGTAAGGGTGATTTAGTTTTAGGAATTTCAACAAAATAATTCTATACATCCACAGGTCAGTTCTAGCCATTAGGTCCAGACATAGGAACATTCAAAAAAAGAAGAGACACCATTTTGTCCTATGGCTCTTTCATAGAAGTACCACTTCCTCAGAATCACTAGCAGACTATATTTTACAACCCTTTGGCCACCGGATTAGTTTTCTATTGCTGTCATAACAAATTACCACAAACTTAGTAGCTTATAAGCAACACTCATTTATTATCTCATAGTTCTGTAGGACAGAAGTCTGGGTAGGCTCTACTGGGCTCTCTGTTTAGAACCTCACAAGGCTGACATCCAGTTGTAGGTTGGGCTGGGCTTCTTTCTGGAGGATTTGAGGAAAAAATTCACTGTCAAGCTCATTCAGATTGTTCACAAAATCCAGTTCCCTGTGGTTATAAGATCGAGGTCCTCGTTTCCTTGCTCACTATTAGCTAGGGGTTGATCTGAACAATTTGGGGCTGTCTGCATTCCTTATCAAGTGGTTCCCTTCAATCCTTCTTGTGCTTTGGATCTCTCTTTTTTGCCATCAGCTGAAGAAACCTTTCTGCTTTTCAGGGCTTGTATGATTAGATTTTAGGCCTACCTGGAATAATTTATCTTGAGACCAACTGTGCCAAATAACAGAACATAAGCATGAGAGTGACATCGCTTTGTATTCATAGGCTTCAGGGATTAGGGTAAGGCATCTTTAAGGGCCCATTTTAGAATTATGCCTATAGTAGCCACAGTTGGGTCACATGCCCTTTTCTGAACTAATTACCCTAATTTGCTCAGATAGTTTTCTGGGGTGGAATGGACACGTTGGGGAATAAACCACAATATACTCCACTATGTACTCACATTATAATGCTTCTCTTGAGAACCACCAAATGGGCTTATTCATTCTTTCTACAATATACATATTTTTCTTACAAAGAACAGTATATTCTGTTAGTACTCCATTTTTCTCCTTATTTATCCTAATGCATAGTAAACATTGGTTAGGGTAGCAGTTAAACATTATTTTAGGGGAGGAGAAAAAAAGTTTTTGAAGTGAAGCCTAGCATTTAAGAACAAAAAGAACAGAGTCTGTCTTTCCTATCCTATCATAGTAAACTATTTTTAAAAAAGAGTTCATTAACCTGTCGGGCTGATGGATGGCAACAGTGTTACGGGTACAGATTTGGAATTTCTTTCAGGTCTTTATGTAAAACATGTAGTAGAATTTGGCAGATATAATGCTGATATTTGTTAGGCCGTTATAGGTATATAACGTTTGATGTCTGGGAAAAACTTTCTGTAAGAAATCACTGTCCACTTAGCATTACTGTTGATGGGCTGTTTATGGAATCATTAACTTTCAAGGATCTCCAGTATTGCTTTGAGAGCTCCTCTCTAGTAATATCCAGCTTCTTGTTTTCTCATTCCCTCAGCCCATCCGCCACACTGCTCTGCCTCGTTTGTTGAAATGTGAGGACAAACTGGCTATATTTACTCTGTTAATGCATAGTATAGCCTAGGAGAATCTAGCTAACAATGTAGATGTCATTTTCCCTACCTCCCTTTTCATATGTGATCCTCCAGAGGCTGTTTCCTTTGCGCATGCTGATGACTTTGCTCTAAAGAGGAAAACTTCTCATTAGGCAAGAGTAAGTAGAGACATTTCCCTATTAGAGTGCCTTACGTAAGGATTTACCACAGTTGATTGTACCATTTGGCAGAGGTATTCACTATGTAATTAGGCAAGACTTCTCCCAAGAGCCTGAGCCAGGGTTGGGAGATGGTCCGGGTGAGGTATACATTCTGCTTATTTGACTGATGTGCTGTCTTGTATGTCAAGATACATCTCAAGAGCTGATAAACTGGGGTGCCTGGGTGGCTCAGTTGGTTAAGCGACTGCCTTTGGCTCAGGTCATGATCCTGGAGTCCCAGGATCGAGTCCCACATCGGGCTCCCGGCTCAGCCGGGAGTCTGCTTCTCCCTCTGACCCTACCCCCTCTCATGCTCTCTATCTCATTCTCTCTCTCAAATAAATAAATAAAATCTTTAAAAAAAAAAGAGCTGATAAACTGTGTGAAATATAAATAATTTTAGGAAATGAAGTGATAGTGAAAACATAGTTAGACCTGGGACTTTTCTTATAAATATGGTACTTTTAGCAAATAAAAGGTCAACTGGCTGCTAAATTAGGTAAGCCTTAGTCATTTTCTACTGTTTCTGGATGAATTTGTTCATTTTTAAGTATGAGGAAGCAAGGGTCCTAACTGGATATAATTAGCTTAAGGCAAGCGGTGAAGTAAGAAAAATTCACTAGCACCCAATTTTAAGTATTCAATGTCAGTGAAATCCATTAGTCTACTTTATTATAGTGTTTTATTATATGTTAGTAATACTATAAAAATGTACATTTGATAGACATTAATGTTTAACATCCATAGTTTTTGATGTATTTCACTATAGAGAGATGAATATTTTCTCTGGGTTACTTAAATTATTCATTCAATGCTGGAATTCTGGTTACTGTGTTCATAAATAAGGCCATAAAACATGGTATATTGGAAACATTACATTGTCAGGAACTTTTCTCTTTGTTATATAGGTTTCCTGTTAAATTATTTAGATGTAACTATTTATAAAGCTAAATTATTTTATTTGGGAATTAATTAGAGGATGAATGACTATTAGCATAAATTGGTGAAATTGTGCCATCTAGTGCCTTTATTGAAAAAACCTTGTTCTTTTTTAAATTTATTTTTCAGTTTCCAGAATCTTAAACATACAGATTAAAAATGAGTCTAGAAATCTATTTTTCCAACCCCTAAATATTAGAGATAAAAAGTATGAGTATAAAAATTAAAATAAAGTCAGGACACATGTTACTGGAAGAGTGCATTCCACGCACAGGAAAGAATTCTAGCGAATCCCTAGGAAGTGGTGTGGTCATTCCAAGCATTTCCTCAGATTTGTTTACTGCATCTAGTATAACATTCTCAGTGGACTGCGTGTATTAGTGGAGAGTAGGAATAAGAAGAGACAGCACAAATAAGGAGATTCTTGGTTGTTGGTGGCAAAAGGAACAATCTTGAAGATTGGGGCTTAAAGATTCTTCTCCCCTTCCTTACCTTTCCCTTGTCTGATATATTGCCACCTCAGGCCCTATCCTGAGAACTAGGGGAAGGCAGAGTTGTGTGTTTGTGCGCTTGTGTGTGTTTTGATAAGAGGAGAAAAGAGGTGTCATCAGTTGTATTAGAATAAACAGGGGGAAAGGTGAGGGAGAAGGTAGAAAAAATGAAAGATTATATTTTAGTGTCCTGGTAGCTGAAATTAATGGACAGAAAGCTTTGGAGTCACATTTATCTGGGTTTGGGTTTGTGTGAGTTTGGAATTACCTGATGACTTTTAGAGACTTAATTTTCACATGTTAAAAAAAGGTAGGGGTAGAAGCAAAGAAAGGTAAATTCAGGAACCTTATAAAATAGCTGTAGAGAAACAATGACATAATGACTATCAATTCCTTTCAACTACAAATATGTTAGGAAAAATTTCTTGAACTACCCACCTGTACATGTGGGACCTATGCAGATCACTTGTGTTGGTTACTATGCCTGTTCAATTAGGCTAAAGATTTCTTTTATCTAGTAACCTTCACTTAACTATTGATCATGTACCATCTCGTGACTTCTATTATTTTCTTGACATTTTTTTGTATCTTGAATTGCCACTTTATTAATGTTTTTAGGACTTGCATCAACAACTGTATATCTATATCTATGTACCTACAAAAATGTGTTGCATACCTCTCAATATCTTGTTCATAATAGGGAATTAATAAATACTTGTTTCCTTATTTACTGGGCTTGAATAGAATTTTCCTTCACCCGGGTAAAGATATGTTGTCAACAAATCTTTTATATTACAACCATGAGAAGAAAGTATATTTCATCAAACACATTTGAGATTTCACAAGCACTCACGTAATTTAAGATCATTACCTTACTTTTTATTTGTCGTTGTGGAGAAAAAAACACATAAAATTTACCATCTTAACCATTTTTTTAAGTGTACAGCTCAGTAGTGTTAAGTATATTCATGTTGTTGTGCAAAGGATCTCCAGAACTTTTTCATCTTTCCAAAAAGATCTCTATATACATAAACAACTCCCCGTCTCCTCCTCCACCAGCCCATGGCAGCCACCATTCTTCGTTTCTATAAATTTAACTACTTCAGATACCTCATAAAAATGGTATCATATAGTGTTTGTTCTTTTTTTTGTGATTGGCTTATTTCACTTAGAATAATGTCCTCCAGTATCATCCATGTTATAGCACGTGACAGGACTTTCTTCCTTTTTAAGGCTGAGTAATATTCAGCCTTAAAAGGTAATTATTTTTAAAGCACTGAGATTTTAGTCAGAAGATTTACTTAATGAATGAGAGTGGCAAATCAATTTAACATGGTCTGCATATATAATAGAGGAATATAACTACATAAGTAAAACACTATACAGTGCTAAGATAGAATTCTAACAATGGAAAATCTTCTGAAACTAGAATAAGCTCCTTTGGGACCATTATGCAAGACAGCAGGTTTTTTAAAATGCCATGTAAATATATTCTTAAATTTTTTATTAACAATTTATAATTTGAGCCATGCAAGATTTTGACCTCAATACCATGTAGTTTCCATTTTTTAAATTTTCTTAAAAGATTTTATTTATTTATTTGAGAGTGAGAGAATGAGAGATAGAGAGCACGAGAGGGAAGAGGGTCAGAGGGAGAAGCAGACTCCCTGCTGAGCAGGGAGCCTGATGTGGGACTTGATCCTGGGACTCCAGGATCATGACCTGAGCCGAAGGCAGTCGCTTAACCAGCTGAGCCACCCAGGCGCCCCATGTAGTTTCCATTTTTAATGTAGTGATCTTAAATGATGAGATGTGTCAAAATTTACTGATTTCTAATCTTTAAAATGCACACACCATAGTTTAAAAAAACTTCATTTAGTCTTTTTTTTAGTCTTTTACTTTCTTAGAAGAAAAAGTTAAATACTTTACTTACAAGTTAAATCCTTTAGAAGAAAAAGTTAAATACCTTACCATTTCATTCACACTATCTAAAACAAAAGTATTGCATTTGGTATTATTTGCCTTATTTTCACACCACTAAAAGATATTATCAGTAAACTGTTAACTGGAACTATCCATTCTAGGAGGACTCAGGGTAACCCACCATAAGGACAGGAAGAGCAACCTAAGGATCAGGGGACAGCATTGGCCTCTATCTCAAACCCAATTTTCAGAGTATCAGAAGAATGAATAGTTGCCACCACTTTCCGGCAGATGATTTATTATGCAGATTGATTTTGGTCAAGGTTAGTAATAGAAACATGTTATCTGTCCCTTCCTGAAAAACTCCTCGGGTGCAAACTTCATTTAACCCATTTTTATATAACTTAATTTCCTTCATGACTCCACATTTTTGCAGGAAAACCTCTCCACCTGCCTCTCCACATCTTCTCCCATGATGGACCTCACTAAACCACATATGGTTCTGCCTCCAGTCACTGTTTACCTCATCTGGCATTGGATTTTTCTCATCACTGTCATGTGAATCAGGTGGGATGATGCATATTTCCCAAAGGAGCCCAAGTATGCATGTGTGTTGCAACGTTTACTGCAAACACTACCTGATTTACCTCTTACCATGCTCTTGCTTTACCTCATTCATGGCATTAAAATACAAACATTTCACAGCTCTGCCTGCTTTCTTTCTCTGTTTTGTCTCTCTCAACCGAAGTTTCATACATTAAATTTTATTAAATAATCCTGAAGCATTTCCCTCATATTATAAACAATAAATGTGATCATTATCTATTCCTTCCTCACTCTTCTCCTCCTTCACCCACATTTTCTCCCCATTGTAGGTAATCTATTAATGCCCAAACATGCATCATTTCATATTTTCTCCATGCTTATATAATCATACACATAAATATATATGCACATGTACATTTAATATGTAAAGAGGGGTTTTTGGGTGGGGGGGTAATTCTAGGTTTTAGAAAAATGATGTCTTGTATATTTTCCTAAATATTGTTCTTCTCAACAATACCTCATGGAAATCATGCTAAGTAACTGGAATGACTTTAATTCAATCTTTAAAATGTCTGCATAATATTTCATGGTGACATGAATTAGTTATTCCCCTTATTAATAGGCATTTCATTTATTTTTTGTTGTTGACATTTTATACAAAAATAAATTTGTTTAAATATATGGATATAAGTATGCATGTATGTATATCATTTTATGATAGAGTATTTAGTTATTATTTAAAAGATTTTATTTATTTATTTGACAGAGAGAAAGTACAAGCAGGGGGAGCTGCAGGGAGCAGGAGAAGCAGGCTCCTGCTGAGCAGGGAGCCCGACGTGGGGCTCCATCCCAGGACCTGGGATCATGACCTGAGCTGAAGGCAGACGCTTAACTGACTGAGCCACCCAGGTGTCCTATGATAGAATTTTTAATTTTTATGGGATATCTATGGCATATTCACAAATAGTTTTACAAAAAGTGCTAATTCACATTTCCACCATCCATTATGAAATTATATTTTCTTGCATCCTCTCAGAAGATAGGTTTTTATTGGTCTTTTACATTTTTGCCATTCTGGTGACTAAAAAGTGGTATTTCACTTCACTCTGATATGCCTTTCCTCACATTTCCTTTGAAATTTTGATATTTTCATATAATGACTATCTTTTCTCTTAGTTTCTGTCTCTAGGGGTTAAGTCATCCCTTGCCCATAAATATGATTTTTTTAGATTTCTACGCAGGAATTTGTTTCATTTTTTACATTTACATCTTGAAACATCTGTAAATTATTTTTTTAAAAGTGCATTATAGGGATAAATTTTATTTTCTTATAAAATGGGTAGTCCGGGGCACCTGGGTGGCTCAGTCATTAAGCGTCTGCCTTTGGCTCAGGTCATGATCCTAGGATCCTGGGATTGAGCCCCGCACCAGGTTCCTTGTTCCGCAGGAAGTCTGTTCTCCCTCTCCCACTCCCCCTGCTTGTGTTCTCTTTCTCACTGTGTCTCTTTCTGTCAAATAAATAAATAAAATCTTAAAAAAAAATGAGTAGTCAGTTTTGTTAGCAGAATTTATTAAAAAGTTCATTTCTCACTTAAAATATATTTGTCTTACATTAAATGTCTACATATACAGGGAAAATTTTCTGGAAGTTTTCTTTAGTTCTCTTGATCTATTTGTCTATTTCTAGGCCAATCGTACACTAATTTAATTATAGTAGTTTATAGCTACTATATCTTCTAATACTTGGTAATAGGAGTTATTCCTCATGATTCTCCTTCTATTATTCTCCATTCAGCCACATTTATTATATAAAAAAATCAACTCAGATTGTAATTAAAATTGTGTAAGATTACATAATAATTTTGGGAGAATTGATATATATATGATTTTTTTTTCCCATTTAACTTTGGTGTCTTTCTGTTTGTTTATATCTTCTTTATTTAGGTTTTATGCTTTTTCTATTGCATAATTCTATGTATATGATTTTTGTCATTATTGTAAATGAAATTGTTTTCAATTTCTGTTTTAGTTACTTGTTAGGTTGGATAAAAAATTACTGGTTTTTATATATTTAACTTGAACCTGGCCACCTCACTTATTTTTCTTATTAATTCTAGGGTAAATTTAATACATTTTCCCATGCTATTTTATCTGATCACATCAGAGGCAAAAAAAGATATTTTTGTCTTGTTTTCCAATTTAATACCAGTTATTTTACTTTATTTTATTGTATTATTAAATAATAATTATGATAGAAGCATTTATTTTTTAATTTTAATTGAAATAGCTCTAGTGTTTTGCTGTTGAGGATAGTATTTTCTGTTTCTAATTTCTAAGAATACTGTTAAGTATTCCTTATTATATTCAAATAGTAGCCTCCAATTTCCATTACATGTACAATTTTTTTTAGGAACTGCTCTTTGATTTTGTCAAATGCCTTTTCTGCATCTATTAATATGAACATATATTAATTTTGCTGATAATTTGTTAATGTGAATAATTATGTTTCTGAAGTTGAATCATCCATGCAATCATAGAATTTACCTATTTGGTCTTAGTGTATTATCTTTTAAAGACATTTCTAGATTTTATTTGCTATCATTTCATTAAAATTTTTGCATATATATTTATTATAGAGCTTAACTATTTGGTAGAATTTGGTAGAATCGTGAGCATCTTTTGGTATTAAAATTATGTTGGTTTCATGAAGGAAAATGAGAGGATTCTATTTTTATAATATGGAATATTTGAAATAATATTGTAATTATCTTTTTTTAGGTTATATAAGACTTAGCTATGATTTTCAACTGGTATTCATGCCTGTTTTTTTTTTTTTTAAGATTTATTTTAGAGAAAGAAAGAGCATGCGCTCACACGCATGAGTAGGGGGAGGGGCAGAGGGAGAGGGTGAGGAGAGAGTGGGGGGAAGGGCAGAGGGAGAGGGAGAGGTGAGGGAGAATCTCAAGCCGACTCCCCACTGAGCAAGGAGCCCTATGTGGGGTTGGATCCCACGACCATGAGATCGTGACCCGAGCCAAAATCAAGAGCAGGGCGCTCAACCAACTGATCTACCCAGGCACACCTTATGCCTGTTTTTAAATAAACTTTTTATTTTTGAACAGTTTTAGATTTCCAGAAAAAGTGTGAAGTACAGAGATACCCTCTCTATATCCCACACCCAATTTCCCTTACTGACATCTTTCATTTGCATGATATATTTGCTATAATAATGAGCCAATATTGAAACATTGGTATGTACCAATCCATACTTTATTTGGATTTCTTTTTTTTTTTACATTTTAAAAAATATTTTATTATGTTATGTTAATCACCATACATTACATCATTAGTTTTTGATGTAGTGTTCCATGATTCATTGTTTGCATAGAACACCCAATGCTCCATTCAGTACGTGCCCCTTTAATACCCATCACCAGGCTAACCTATCCCCCCACCTCCTCCCCTCTTTAATTTTTACCTAGTATCCTTTATCTATTCCAGGATCTCATCTAGGATACTACATTGCACTTAGTTGTTGTGTCTCCTTAGGCTCCTTTTAGCTGTGATAGTTTCTCAGACTTTCCTTGTTTCTGATGACAATGACAGTTTCAAGGAATACTGGTCAGGGAATTTTGTAGAATTTCCCTCAATTGGCATTTGTCTATTTTCTTCATAATGAGACCGTGGTTATGAGTATTTGGGGAAGATCATAATTGGTACAGTGCTATTTTCAGCATGTCATATCAAAGGTACATACTGTCAACACAACTAATCACTGTTGATGTTAATTTGATCTCCCGGCTGTGGTGGCATTTGTTGGGAATAACTGTAGTTATTCTTTTTTCTTTGTTTCAAGACTTTCTGGGGCACCTGGGTGGCTCAGATGGTTAAGCGACTGCCTTCGGCTCAGGTCATGATCCTGGAGTCCCAGGATAGAGTCCCACATCAGGCTCCCTGTTCGGTGGGGGGCCTGCTTCTCCTGCTGACCCTCCCCCCTCTCATGTTCTCTTTCTCCTTCTCTCTCTCAAATAAATAAAATCTTTAAAAAAATAAAATTATAAAAAAAAGACTTACCTTGTTATCCTTTTCTTTTTTCTTTGTTCTTCTTTAAGAGATGTTGGTGTGTTAAATTCAACATTTAAGGAATATTCCTTCTCCTTTAGGAAGGGAAAATCTACACAAAATACTTGGCATTTTGTGATAACTTCGTATTTTAAAATTTGTTAACGTTTCTTTGCGGTCAGATAGAAGATTTTGTATATCAAGTTTAATGATTTTTTTTAAGATTTTATTTATTTATTTGACAGAGAGAGATACAGTGAGAGAGGAAACATAAGCAGGGGGAGTGGGAGAGGGAGAAGCAGGCTTCCCGCGGAGCAGGGAGCCTGATGCCGGGCTCGATCCCAGGACCCTGGGATCATGACCCGAACCGAAGGCAGACGTGCAATGACTGAGCCACCCAGGCGCCCCTCAAAGCTAATGATTTTATTTTTCACAACTTATTTTTCATCTATCCAATTCTGAAAGAGGTGCGTTGACGTGTCCACTATTATTGTATTTTGATCAAGTTCTCCTTGCATTTCTAGGAGCTTTTGCTTTATGTAACACTGTAATATCTGATGCATATGGTTTTGCTACTGTTGTATTATCTTCATAAACTTCCCCCCCAGTTTTATTGAGATAAAATTGACATGCAGCACTGTGTAAGTTTAAAGGGTACAGTACACATAAACTTGGTTTTTATCAGTAGCTGGTGTCTCGCTTAGTCTTGTTTGGTACTTTTAACCTTTAATCTCTCATAGTTGGTTATCTTACTTCAATACGGTCTGAATTTCCCTGGTATCTTTTCCCCATTCCTTTATTGTCAGTATGTTTTAGTGATGCTTGTAAATAGTAGCATCTATTTGAGATTTTTATTTTTTAATTAATTTATTCCTTTAAAAGATTTTATTTGTTTATTTGACAGAGAGAGACACAGCAAGAGAGGGAACACAAGCAGGAGGCATGGGAGAGGGAGAAGCAGGTTTCCTGCTGAGCAGGGAGCCCGATGTAGGGCTTGATCCCAGGACCGTGGGACCATGACCTGAGCCAAAGGCAGATGCTTAATGACTGAGACACCCAGGTGCCCCTATTTGAGATTTTTAAAGAAATCAGTCTGATTATCTCTATCTTTAATGGGATAATTTAATGCTTTACACTCAGTGCAATGATCTTATGCTTGATTTTCTTTCTTTCATTTAACTTAATTTTTATTATTCATGTTACATTTTTTTTCTTTTATGCATTTATGCTGGCTTGATTTCGTGATTACTCATTCCATTTTTTTTTTTTTTTGTAATGTGGAAGTTCTATTATAAGATTTTCATTCTATTACTGGTTACCTCTCCTTTCCTGTGCCCCAAATCTGACACATTTCTTCACTATTACTTGAAAATAAGACAGTTATTTTTCTTACTAAAACATTCTATTTTTCTCTTGGTCACTCTCCAAGGTAAGATGAAGCCTCTAGAATATTCTCATTTTCTTTATTCTTTTCTTCTCTTTCTCATCAGCCATGACCCCCACGACAGTTTGTGTTACCTCTTCCTCTAGATCCTCCAATTCCTAGTTTTTTCTATATAATTTGTCAGACTGCAAATTAGTTTTTCATCAGCTATGTCATCTTAGTTCCTAGAGTCCTTACTTAGAATATATACAAACAGCTGTATTTGGTCAGTCTGCTATTGTGTATTAATATTCAAGTATAATTATGACATATTTACCAAAAATGTTCATTGACCAACACTATTTCCTATCTTTATTGTGTAAAGAAAACACATTACCTTGAGGCTTTTCATATAATTTCATAATTTCTTTTTTGGTTACAGCCATTTCATGAGTCTCTTCATTCGCTATATATGAATAATAAATATTACTTTCTAAAATCTCACATATCCACACATCTTACTTATGCTCTGACACATGAACAAAATTATTATTGGGCATAGGCTCCTTTGGTTTCTGTCCACTTTTTTTCCCTTAGTAATCTGCGTATGTTTTTCCTTTGTCTACGATGTTACAGTGTTGAAAATGAGAATTCTAATTTCATTCTGATCCTTTCCCTTTATTTTAGTATATGTGCTGCCAAAGCGAGCATGATCCTTTCCTTTTATAAGTATTCTGTCTCTTCCATAAGAATTTTTCAGCTATGTCCAGATGTATGTCATTTCTCATTAATACTAACTCAATCTTTGTCCTTTTAATCTGAAGACTCAGGTCTTATTCTGAGTATTCTTTTTCCTTTTTTTTTTTTAACCTCCTCACATGCCCCAATTATCTTTTCTGCTTTTAGAATGCCTATTATTAAAAAAAAAAAAAGAAAAAAAGAATGCCTATTATTTGCATATTCATTCTTCTGGATCTGTCTTCCAGGTCTCTTATCTGTTCCTCTAGATTTCTGTGTTTTTATATTCTTTTGTTCTGTTTTGACATATTGCTTCCACTTGGTCTCTCAACCTCATTTGGGTCTCGATAATGACTAACCTTTCTTTCAATTAATCTATGTAACTGTTAGCTGGGAAATCATATATTTAGCTTCAGAATCTCTTTCCTGTGCTATACTTAACCTTCTCAAGTGCTCTTATTATTTTACTAGCTGTCGTCTGTCTCTGCTAGCACCTATAGAAAGTGGTCTGAATTCTATTTATTTTGAAAGATCTTCCTCTCTATGAATATCATCTTAGATGATTACATAGATGTATTAAATCTATTATATATCTAATTTTTAGATGTATTATATCTTGATTTGTTAGCTTACTGGGGTCAGGTGGCACCCCACTGGCACCTTCAGTGATAGAAATCTTGGAAGTGGTGGAAGATGATGCCTATCTTATTGGAAGGAAGTCCTCATCCTACTTTCCCTACTGGAGCATTCATAGAACCCAAGCCCTTACCTGTACCTGGCTGCCCAGAGAACTCAGAAATGGTTTTACTTAGGAGAGTGTAAGATATATTAAAGTTGGTAGTTGAGGGGAAAGAGGTCATATTTAAGTTACTATATTCCTAGCTTCCCTAAGACTCATTCTTTCAATTAACTTTTTAAAAACCACATTATTTCACTAAAATTTCTGGAAATTTGATTTAATTTAATAAAATTTATTGAGCATCTTTTTACATATGTAAGAATCATAATGACAGTACAGTGGGGTAAATGGATATCATCAGCTAATTCTCTATCCATTTTTCTCATATCCTTTTTTTAAAAAAAGATTTTTTTTAAGAGTGTTTTTAGTTTTACAACAAAATTGAAATGAAGGTACAGAGATTTTCCATATGCCCCCTGCCCCCACACATGCATAACCTCTCCAATTATTAACACCATTCACCAGAATGGTACTTCTTTTTTTTTTTTAAACTGAGGATGAATCTACATTGACACATTATAATTACCCAAAGTCCATAGTTTACATTAGGGTTCACTCTTGGTGTTGCATTTACTATGGATTTGGACAAAGGTATAATGACATATAGCCATCATTATAATATTATAGAGAGTATTTTCACTGTGTTAAAATCCTGTGTTCTGTTCATCTCTTCTCCCTACTCCACAACTGGTAATAGCTGATCTTTTGTCTCCATAGTTTGCCTTTTCCAGACTCATACAGTATGTAGCCTTTTCAGAATGGCTCCTTTCACTTAGTAATATGCCATTTAAGTTTCTTTTATGTTTTTCATGATAGCTCATGTCTTTTTTTTAGATGTTTAGAATAACATTTCATTGCCTGGATGTACTGCAATATATCCATTCACCTACCGAAAGATGTGTTGCTTGCCTCCAAGATTTGACAATTAAGAATAAAGCTGCTATAGGCTCTCCACCCAGGGACTTCTGCTTTGTTGCACCACCCATGGTGCTACCTGGGAGAGTCATGGCCACTTTCTATTTGGTCCTCATCCAACTTCAGGTTTCTTTCATCAAATCAGGTAACCTCAGTCAAGCTTGGGGCCTTGTCTGGGAGGCAGCAACAGAAGGAGCCAAAATAGTTTCTCTACCAGAATGCTTTAATTCTCCATTTGGCATGAAATATTTTCCTGAATATGCAGAGAAAATTCCTGGTGAATCCACACAGCTTTCTGAAGTAGCAAAGGAGTGCAGCATATATCTCACTGGAGATTCCATTCTTGAAGAGGATGCTGGGAGATTATGCTGTTTAGGCCTGATGGAACTTTACTGGTGGAGCACAGAACGCTCCATCTGTTTTGATGTTCCTGGGAAAATTACATTTCAGGAATCTAAAACATTGAGTACTGGTGATAGTTTTTCCACATTTGATACTCCTTACTGCAGAGTGGGCCAGGGCATCTGCTATGACATTGCTTTGTAAAGCTTGCACAAATCTACATACAGAGGGGCTGGCAGCTATTGGTATATCCTGGAGCTTTTAATTTTACTTCTGGATCAGCCCATTGGGAGTTGTTTCAATGAGGCTGGGCTGTTTAGATAATCATGTGTATGTAGCCATGGCACCTCCTGCTCGGGATGATAAAGCCTCCTATGTCACCTGGGAACACAACACTTGCAACTTCTTGGTGGAGGGTGGGGGAGGCCCTTGCCAAAGTTGGCACCGAAGAAACAATCGTGTATTCAGATACAGACCTGAAGAAGTTGGCTGAAATATGCCAGCAAATCCCCATTTTTAGCCAGAAATGATCAGACCTATATGCAGTGGAGGCAAGAATGCTCTAAGGTTTAGGTTTCTAAAATGTCATGAAACAGGATATGTTTCTGCAGTGTAATCACTCCCTGCTGAATTCTTTAAAAGCATTTTTAAATTTTTTTTTAAATTTCAGCCTTTTCCCTTCCTGGGAACTCTCTATTGAGATGATGGAGCATCAGCACATCATATCTTTCACATCACACTAAATAGTTAAAAAGGACCACCTGCCGCCGCCCCCCCCAAAAAGAATAAACCTGCTATAAACCTCAGTGTGTAGGTTTTTACGTGGACATTAATTTTCAACTCCTTTGGGGAAGTACCAAGGAGCATGATTGATGGACTGTATGATAAGAGTATGTTTAATTTTGTAAGAAACTGCCAAACTGTCTTTCAAGGTGCTGTACCATTTTGCATTCTCATAAGCAATGGTCCTATTGCTCCTCATCCTTGTCAGAATTTGGTATTGTCAGTACTCTGGATTTTGGCCATTCTAATAGGTGTGTAGTGATATAATGGTTAATTTTTGTAGATTGTTCAGATAGAATGTTCAGAAAGCTGGTAAAACATTATTTCTGGGTTTGTCTGTGGTGTGTCTCTAGAAGACATTAGCATTTGATTCAGTAGACTGAGTGAAGAAGATCTGTCCTCATCAATGTGGGCAGGCATCATCCAATCCATAGGGGGAACAAATGGAACAAAAAAGCAAAGGAAGGGTAAATTTTCTCTCTTCTTGAGCTGGGATAGCCATTTTCTCCTGCCCTTGGACATCTGAACCCTTTATTCATGGGCCTTCAGACTCTGGGACTTAAGAGCAGTGGCTCCCAATTCTCAGGCCTTTAACCTTGGACTGGGAGTTATACCATTGACTTCCCTGGTTCTCAGGCCTTTGGACTTGGACTGAATTATATCATCAGATTTCTTGGTTCTCCAAATTGCAGATGGCAGATTGTAGGACTTCTCAGCCTCCATAACTTCATGAGCCAATTCCTATAATAATTCTCATATATATATATATCTCATTGGCTTTGTTTCTCTGGAGAACCCAACATAAGTAGTATCTTATTGTTTTAATTTGCATTTCCCTGATGACATGTGATGTCAAACATCTTGCCATATGCTTATTTGCCATCTGTATATCTTCTTTGATGAAGTATTTGGGTCTCTTGTCCATTTTTAAATTGGGTTGCTTGTTTTCTTACTGTTGAGTTTAAGAGTCTTTGAAAATTTTGAATAATAGTGCTTTATCAGATGTGCCTTTCACAAATATTTTCTCCTAGTCTGTGGCTTATCTTCTACTTCTCTTGATCCAGTATGTTTTCATGTAGACATATGATCTTATATGTCTTCATATTAATAATTGGTACTTTTGTATAGATGTGCTTACTAGTATGGATATGCTTAATATACTCTAACAAGTGGAAAGCTCTGTGACTCTTGGTACTACCTCTGGAAAGCTGGCTCCTTTAATTACCAAACTTTTCCTCTTGGTCTCCTTCTATCTGATAGAACAATACTTTTTTTTTTTAAAGATTTTTATTTATTCACTTGAGAGCGAGAGAGCACAAGCAGAGGGAGTGGCAGGGGGAGAGAGAGAAGCATACTCCCCACTGAGCAAGGAGCCCGATGTGGGGCTTGATCCCAGGACCCTGGGATCATGACCTGACCTCAAGGCAGATGCTTAACTAACTGAGCCACCCAGGAGATCCTAGGAACAATAGTTTTGTTTTTTTTTTAATTTTTTAATTATTTATTTTTGTTAGAGAGAGAGCACAAGCAGGGAAGCAGGGGGAGCAGCAGGCAGAGGGAGAAAGAGAAGCAGGCCCCCTGCTGAGCAGAGAGCCAGTTGTGGAGCTCATTCCCAGGACCCCGGGATCATGACCTGAGCAGAAGGCAGACACTTAACTGACTGAGCCACCCAGGCATCCCAGAACAATACTTTTTTAAAAAAAGATTTTATTTTTAAGTAATCTCTATACCCAACATGGGGCTCAAACCCACAACCATGAGATCAAGAACTGCATGCTCCAATGACAGCCAGCCAGGTGCCCCTAGAACAATACTTTTTAAAAAAGCAACAAAAACTATCAGCAAATGTGGATGTTTGTGAAAACCTTTAGGAGATGAATAATTACTATAAGCATGGTTCATTTTTTTTTTTTTCTCAAAGAGAAGCCAGTACTCCTTTGTTATTTCATAAATTTACAAATTCTGGTTCTCATTAAATTTAAAGTAGTAACCTGGTATCAAAAGTAATATTGCTTTGCTGGTGTTTCATTTTATATTTTACTATCCTTTTAAAAAATTCAAAAACCATTAAAAATGTACTCTTTAAAATGTGCTATCTAAATGCTGTAATTAAAAAATGATGTTCCCTAGAGTTTAACATTCATAGATAATAAGTGAAGGAAGGGCATTTCCAGACAGAGATGAAGTCTTGAACAAAAGCACAGAAATGAAAAGGGCAAGGTTTTTGTTAACATTATGTAACGTGTGTGATTGGGGAGTGCTGGAAGATACAGAAATGGAAAGGCAGGGTGCCTGGGTGGCTCAGTAGTTAAGCGGCTGCCTTCGGCTCAGGTCATGATCCCAGGGTCCTGGGATCGAGTCCCACATTGGGCTCCCCTGCTCAGTGGGAAGCCTGCTTCTCCCTCTCCCACTCCCCCTGCTTGTGTTCCTGCTCTCGCTGTCTCTGTCTCTGTCAAATAAATAAATAAAATCTTAAAAAAAAAAAAAAAGAAATGGAAAGGTAGATTGGCTTGTTTGAAACACCCAGTGCCAAACTTACACAGTAGCAATAGGAGATTTGTGAGCATGGAGAGTGACATTTTCAAAACTGCACTTAGGAAGATTAACCTAACTGTAGTGTGTGGGATAACTTGTAACAGACAGGTTATCAAAGGCATTCCAGTTGAGATGTTAGAATGCACCAAATCAGCAGGGTTGAGTGCATCAACAAAATGACAGCGAGAGTGCAGTGAGGAGTGGATTTCAGATCACAGGTGGAAACAGTGGAACTGGCAGCTGTTTGGATGTGGGAGCACAAAGAGTGGAAGTAGTCTAAGAGGTTTTAAGCCTTATGTATGGAAGGACATTGCTCTTCTGAACAGAAATAGAAGATTAGGAGTATGATCAGGCCTTCCAGAGAAAAAATGAGTTAAAGTTTGAGAATATTTAATTTGAAGTGATGGTGGATCACTTATATTTAAATGTTGAGCAGACACTTGGAAATGCCTGAATCTCAAAGAGGATACATGGTTTGAGAATGAATGATTACCAAGGGAGAAAGAGTGAAGATGGGAGAGAAAGAAAAATGAGAGAAAAAAACCCCCAAAATTAGAGGAGACAGTAGATGCTGTTAAAGGACAGTATAATGAGAACCTGGAAAGTATAGTACCTCAGACACCAAGGGAGAGAAAGGTTTCCCAAAAGGGCTATTGTGGAAAAAACTGAGAAGTGTTTCTTTACATGGACTCCCTTCTCCTTCGTCATCGAACCTGATACCCAGAGATAGGCTATGTTTCCTAGGCTCTTTTATAGCTATATGTGCCTGTTGACATAATTTGGGCCAATGAAATGTAAGCACATATTTTCTATGTGTTACTTCTGGGAAGTCTCCTTGAAAGGGAGGAGGGCATACTTTTATTTTACCTTCCTGCTGCTTATAACGGTTAGAACTCTAGCAGATAATTTTTAGACCATGAGCTCAGCTGAGACTCGGAGGCATATATCAAGATATGGAGCAGCATAATAGAGCATCCTGGTTCCCTGCCATCAAGGAGTCACCATATCACCCCTGAAAGACTACCTCCAGTCTTCCTTTTTTAGATGAATTAACAAACATATAGCCAATCTCAAATAAGAACTGAGGAAAAAATTATTGGGTGTGAAAGTAGGGCATAGTTGGGAATATGTCCCTTATAATGGCTATGAGAACAGGTCTAGAAGGGTCCTGGTGACTCAGTCAGTTATGTGTCCGACTCTTGATATCAGCTCAGGTCTCAAGCTCGGGGTCATAAGTTCAAGTCCCACATTAGAGCATACTTAAAAAAAAAAAAAAAGAAGAAGAAGAAAACAGGTCTAGAGTCAAATTGACTAGCTTGAAATCCAGCTCTGTTATTCATTAACTATGTGATACTAGGTGAGAAATTTAATGGCTTTCAGCATACTAATAAAGATATTAATAGAACTTACCTCATGAGTTATATGAGAAATGATTTAGATTATTCATATAAGGTGTTTCACACAGTGCTAGCATATAATAGGTGCTCAATGAATGTAAGTGAAAAAAATCAGGTGGTCACTGATAACATGGTATAATTTTTAAAACACATTTCATGAAATTCTGATATTTCAGAATCATATTAAGTCTGCAGTTTAGAGAAACAAATTTATATTAAACAAAATACCGAACATAAAATATATCTTGTAAGCTTCAAATGATCATATAAGTATTTTTACCATTTTAACTTGAATGCATATCACTTTACAATGTGACCACTAATAACATTGACAAAATACATTCTGTTGTATAATACATACCAAGTATTACTATTATTTGATTTTTATTTTTACAAAAAGCAAAACAATGGAAACCAAATCATAATGGGCTGAAGAAATTAGTTTTCAAAACAAATTGTTTTATAATATTTATAAGGTATTTAAAGCTATTGAAGGCAGAATTCCCACATCTCATGCAATACTCCAGATATCACCTGCTATCTACTTAATCCTCAGAATGTTATAAGGAAAAATTGATGACTATGGAGTTCTTCACTGTAGCTAACATATTTGATAAAGAATCAATCTGATTTATTCAAACTTCATTTTAAAGTTTTTTCTAGTGGTAGCCAACATGGAGGAATGAAAGAACCCAAATTTTGTAGTCAAATAAATCTTAGTTCAAACATAGGTTCCATTTTTTACTAATACCATGGAAATAGTTGTATAAGGTGGTTAATTAGCATTAAGACTATTTTGCAGGAACTGAGAAATGCTGAGCCAAATTCTTCATTTTGTCTTTATATGTAATTATAAGTCTGTGTTAATGTATTTTTTTCTGCAGCACATTCATTCTAAACTATTCAGGAAATACTGCAATGAGAGATAATGAAAAAGATTTACTGTTCTCATTTAAAAAGATTTTCCAATTCTGAAATATGGTGTATCATTCTTGTTATTGAATCATAAGAAGGAAATAATAGCTGGGAAAGGTGGAAAGAACAGCCACAGTGACCAAGGAAATAGAGGAAGGATTTTCACACTACAAACTTTTAAAAGACTCTGTGTTAAGAATGGAGATTCTGAGAGACTCCAAGTATTAAAAAATTATAAAGATTGTAGAGGTTGTACCTTTATTTTGATATAGAGGTGTGTTATTTAGATAGGATCTGACTGCAAGACCCAGCAACATTAGAGTCCTGCCATTCATCAGCTACCCTTCTGTGAGGTCCTTTAGAAAAGAACATGCACTAAGGAGGAAGGGAAGATAGAAAAACACTGTATTTGTAGCTGGTACAAAGGTATTAAGGTCACAAAGTCCTGCTTAGAGATCTGCAAATGAGCTAGGATAGACTCTATGAAGAACTCCTTCTGTCTAAATTAGGTTAGGCTCACTGGCCAAAAATAAAGTCAAGATAAAAAGGAGATAAACTCTGCTTTATCACTTCCATTACCAATCTCAAACCCAAATCTGTCCAAGGAAAGAGTAATCAAGGCCACAACAGACATGAACAGCCAGAAGGAGGTTGTCAGTCCACACCAGTGTCTACTACAAAGATGGCCTAGACCTGAATTTGCTTTCTGGGTTTCTATTATTGTTTGGGTCAAGGGAAAATGAAGTCCTTAAGGAATGTCCACCAATAGAAAGCTAATTTACAGCACCACTGGATCATCCTCCAAAGCATATAGATTTTTCTCTTTTTGCCTCTGTGACTCTTTTCATAGTGTATCATAAAATCTAATAGTAAGTGGGTTCTAGATCTCAATGGGTATCTGTTGAAGCTTGGGAAAATAAAGTTTAAATAACTTTGAGAAAACTATGAGGCTTTCTGCAAGCATGCAAGGAGAAACGAAGTCAACGAGAAAGGATTATGGATCAGCATCTAGTTTCTTAGTAGGAAGAGGTGGGTTCCAAAGTCCTGCAGTATTTTTTTATTTTATACATCTCTCTTGTCACCTCATATTATGACTTATACACATCTCTTTCCCCATTCTGTAAAGAATGCCCGAGGCTGAACTTTGTTGTATCTTTGTATCCCCATAGCCTAGCAGCAGTCTATAGTGTGTGTGTATGTGTATATATATATATATATATATATAATTTGCCAATATGTGTTTTTTAAGTAAAAATTATTCAGCTAGCTACTGAGCAGGAAAAAGAAACAGGTACTACAGATATATCCTTTAGAAGCAGTTAGCTTTGTATGGAGAGCATTCTAACCTATATGGAACAATTGTCACAATAAATGACCCACAGAATTGGGTATCAAATCATATTCTACACAACATAAAAACTGTAAAAATTTGTAGATACAAGTTAAAGTACTGTAGCTCATTTGGGGGTGAGGCACGGTCAAGGCAGTATTTATTTAAGCCTTTAAGGGCGATTAGAATGTGGAAGGGATTCTTGCTGAAAAAAACTGCCAGAGACCACTTTAAGGTGGATTCTGACATAGACTCCTTAAGACCTTTGCACAAGCCAGGTTCCTTCGGTCTAAGGTTAAGAGACCCATTGGTTCTGCGGGGGTGGACTGGGCTTTCTCAAGCCCTTGCTTATAAAGAGTGAGGAGTCAATGTTGCCGTTGCCTGGCATGAGACAACAAACACAGCTTTCTGTTACCTGGCCTTTGCATTGCTTCGGTTGGTGAGCTTTTCCTCTCCTTCCTCGGGTTCACTGTTTCTTGTCACCACCACTTCCTGAGATTCTCTTCGTAGTTTGGATTATCTGTACGATAGAGTCAGAGGTGTTTTCCTTTGAGGGTAGTTGTAGTAGGAGTGGGTGCTGAGCTTGCAGAACTCAGCAAGTTGGAGAGAATGGTTTTTTCTTTCAGTTTTTGCTAGTGTCTTCCCTGTCGCTCTAACTGGTTTATAGCGGAAAGGGTTCATGGTCAAGTGAGCTCTAACTCCTTCTAACGTGTTTCCTAGAGCTTTTCCCACGAGCACAAAACTAAAAGCTGTTGGCGCCGCAAGAGAAACTCTCAGATTCCCCGGGCTCTTCTGTTCAGTACGCGCTGAGCGTAGGGCGGAAGGAGGCGGGACGTCCGCGGCTCCGTGCGCAAGTTCCGAGAGCTTGGCCGGGGAGGAGCACTTCGACCCCTCGCTCCTAGAGACTTCCGGGGCGGAGAGAAATGGGCGGAGGGGAGACCGGAAGTACAGGGACTGGCGCCTACTTTTTAATCTCTTTTCTTGACGGAGTACCTCACTCTCACCTGGTGAACAGATAGATGGTTGTGCGGGTTATCTTATCCCTGGTCACTCTCCCTTTCACTTTACCACCGGGCCATAAATGGACGTAGGGAAAATCTGACCCCAACGAGCAGGTGGGAAATAGCCTCTATGGTAGTTCGTCCATTTATTCAAGTTCTGCTCGACCTTCTTGAGACTGTCGTCAGCTTCCTTTTGCTCCACACCTCTAGTCACCTTGTTTTTACCCTTCTACAGCTGCTGTTCCTCCCGCCGCGTCCCACCCTCCCACAATTATGTATGATCGAGCTCCCCGCTTGCTCAGATTGGCTGAAGGTGGCAGCACTGAAGAGCATGTGGGTCCTGGAACCTACCGGGTACCTTGCCTGAAGGAGCAGGCAACAGGTGAGAGGTAGGGAAAGGCAAGCCTTCTGTGACCAGCACCTCACTTTCAGCCAGGCCCGCTTCTGTGTACTTGTTAAACATAATGGTACCACTTCATAAGTGTAACAAAACATAAAATAGGCAGGGAAAAAACTCTCCTAATTTTACAGGTGATAAATGGTAAAATCATTTGTCGCATTTCACAAGGTCAGTAAGCGTATGGCTAGGACTTTTGATGCTACAATGGTTATCTCCATCCTACTTTGAATTGTACAGATTAGATCTCGGATTTTGATTTCCTGGCTCTGATGACTATATGAGTCCCAAATCCTGTGTTATTTCTTACCATCTGCTGTTTGTAATCCTGTCTGCTTCACACACCTTTGCTACCATTAACCAGAGAGACTTAATTTACTAAAGTGTAACTTCTATATTTCTATTTTGTATTATGATTTAACGATAGTCCCGTGTATTTTTTGATAGAAAATATCCTAACTGGCCATATCCATCTTCTTTTTTGAACATACTAATGAGAGCCCACATTTTGCGCGGGGGGGGGGGGGGGGGGAAGGGAAGCTATACTTGGAGAGATGGAGTGGGAATGGATAATTTAAATAATTACTTGCAATAATTTTCTCTAATTTGCAGTTAGTGACTTAGGGGAAGCATTTAACAAATACTTATAATTTGCTTTCTGTTTTTTCTAATTTGATGATTTTGTGGCACTTACTACCATCCAAATTATAGTTTTTCCCTTGTTAATCTGCATTTCCCCTATTGTTACACTCTATTTTAAACAAATGCCATTACTTGTGTTTACATGATTGATGACATATTAGGTTGATTTAAGTTTCTTTGGGTGGAGTGCAGATTTGTCATTGTTTTAATTTTTGAATTTTACTGCTTTTCAGCATCTGATATCAATATCAGTGTTCTTGGAGCCTATGTCTGTATTTAATACAATTGAGTTGTTAGAGACATTAACCTCCCTAACGATGTATTAACCACCAACCACTGCCCAAAATACTTATACCTGTGATGCTTTTCAATCCTTATTTTATTTTGACACAGCTGAACACTGTCTTTAGAAATATTTCTTCCCCTGGTATCTGTAACATCATCATTTTTTCCTGGTTCTTTTTCCTGTAACTGTCTTGAAACAGTGCCTGATGCATGGTTAGGACCTAATCATTAATATGTATTAAATGTTGAATAAGGCAATCATTTTTTCTCTCGACAATCAATCCTTCATTGTCTTCATTGTCAGGTGATTATTTTTCTAAAGGTCTTTTAAATGTTGATATAGTGTATTTTCTGTCCTTTGCTGGTTTCTTTTCTAGTGCACTTTCTTGTTCAAATCCATGGCTTTAACTACTATCCCTATTCTGATTCTGATGAATCCCAGAAGAAAGTCTTTAGAGATATAGGTGATTTATATCTCTAAGATGAACTTTCTCCTGATCTTAGGGCCTTCTTATTGCCATTACTGTTTTGAACATCTTTATCTGGGTAGTCTCTGACATCTGGAACTCCCAAGTGTCTGAGTTCATCATGTCCCCCATCATTACTAGCCCCTTTGAAAAATTCCCTATCAGTCAATTATAAATTTTAGACTTTGGAATTATTCTAGACTTCTCTGACTACACTCATTGATCATTAAGATCTATTGATTCTATCTTTTCGTTGTCTCTTAAATTAGTTCCCTGTCTTCATGTAACTTCCCTTGACTGTTTAGGGCTCATTATTTCTATTCTGAATTAAACCAATAAAATATTGCTGTTTTCCTCTATTTCAGTTTTCAGCTTTTCTCATAGCTAAAATGATCTTCCTAAGATATAATTATGTTATTTGTTTAAAAAAAATCCTTTTAACATTAAGGTTAAAATCTGAACTACTTAGCATAGTGAATAAGATTCTTCATGGTCTGATCCCTTACCTGGCCTCCCACATTCTCTCTCACCTATACCCAACACTTACTCCACATACATATCAGCAGTTTCAACTTTGCATTTTCTAGAAGTTCATGCTCACTCACCTCCATGCTTTTGTAGCTGCTGATACTTTGCCTAGTATGCTCTTCCTTCCTCATCCGGCTGAGTCCTACTTACTCTTTTAGACTCAGGAAAAGTGAAATTGTTCTTTGACTCTACTATTCCTCAAATCTTTCTTTGACTTCTTAATGACCCTTTCATAGCACTTTGATACTATATCTTAATTATCTGTTAACTTATCTGGCTGCCACACTACATGTGATTCTCTTGGGGGCAATAGCCATGATCTTTACTGTTACCCTCAGTTTTTAGCTCAATACCATAACACGTAGATGCTTAATTAAAAAAAAATAAACAAGTGGTAATTCTTGGAATAAAATTTTTAGAAAGTCTAATGAGCTACACATAGCAGAATTAAAAACTCACTTCATGACTTATGTGAACTCTGCTTAGAGAGCAGTAAGTGGGGTGTTGCAAGGCCCTCCTCTTACTGTTTTATAGAATTTTGCCTTACTGACCTGTGAAAGAAACTAGGAAATTCTATGCTTGGCCACTCAAAGCAGGTGCATCCTGTTGAGCCCTGTTTTAGCAATACTCAGTGACAACATGCTGATAATTAATAGAAGGTACAAGTATCATTTCTCTACTGGATAATTTAAAAGTAGCTATTATCTCTTTCCTAGGTTCATTCTATTTTACCCCTCTTTAAGATCAGCAAACACTGGTCTGTGCAGAAATATACACAGTTATTTCAGTTAAGGGTCAGGTAGATTTTATAGAGTATGATGTAGGAAGAATAGATGTTGGGACTTTATATAACTTGTTACCTTGAACCACAGAAGAGCAGAGGAGCTTAGAGTCTTAGATCTTCAAAAGATAGATGCAAATACTAGTTATTCCCAACTTTTCTCTTTCCTAATTACCACTCTCGTACTACTGTAGCCTGCTTGGTCAATCCTCCAGTGTATTGTTTTCACATTTTCCTCAGGAAACTCTTTTCACCCCAGTCTGCAAACTTCATTGCCTCAGCCTTCAGCCATTTAATCAGAGAGACTCTTTTCAACCCAGGATTTGCAGCCCAAAAAGAACAGGACTGAGCTGCTCTGATTTCATGAGTAGGAGAGAGAATGGATATTCCAATTCCAATTATTGAGAACTATTCCTGACTTTCTCACATTTATCTAAGAAGGAAGGATATTTTTTCTCATCAAAGCAAATTTTCTCCAGAGACAACCAGCCTAGTAAAATATAAAAACAGTCTGTTTAGTAACGTGACTTTTCCTGGCATATTGTACTAAGGAGAATTTAATTGCTTTTTGAACTTGATTTACATAATAAATGGCACCCTACATCAGCTGTATATTGGTTATCTATATTGATTCTATATCAGTTATCTAAGCTGGGTAACACCAGCTCCTAAATATATTCTTTCCCAGATTTCTTCTTTGACGGAGGAGTGGTTAGCTTTACCTGCCACAGAAACATGAGCAGTCCATGGTCTTGCACTTGTGCCTATGAGCTTATGCTACCAATAATGATTTATCTTATTAGCCAGTCAGAATTTAGGGAGACCATCTCAGGAAATGCAATCTGTCTTTAAGTTTAAATAAACTATATATATGTGATTGCTGTATATGTTGATGTCCCTGAAGATGAGTATGTTTCAAAAGTCTCATTATTGCTTTTATATGAAGAATGACCTTTTTGTTTTGTGGCAGTAGCTGTGGCTATAGAACTTGCCCTTTAATCACATGCTGCCCACCTTTTTTCTCAGAATGGACTATCTTTTATTGCTTAATGTCAGTTTGATTTATCTTCTGCTGTTGGTACCTCAAACTCAATATTTCCCAAACTGAACTTCTTTCTTTCTTTTCAAGTATTTCCTTCACCTGTTATTCTTAATTTCTTCTTTCTACCTGACAGTTTGACTTATTATTCATAGTTGGCACTTCACATGCCAATATATCCGTACGTCCCATACTCCACTGACCCTAATTCCCCAGAACCTTCTTCTCCTATATTTTATACCTTAATTATTGGCGACACTGTTTGTAGTATAATTATTTATTTTTCTGGCTTTCCCACTATTGGAGGCCAGAGTTTTAGCTTATTCGTTATTATACCCTCACTGCCTCTCTCCACACACAATAAAGCATTCACTATTGTTGAATGAATGACTAAAGGTGTGGTTTAGAATATCACCTATGAATTCTATATTTATTGACTAATATGCAGGGCACTATGATAGGGTGGCGAAACATCTTGATTTATATGGGAACGTCCTGGTTTTAGCACTAAAAGTTCTATGTCCTGAGCATGCTAGGACAGTTTGCCGCTCTAAATGTAAACATTATGTGTACAGTTATGAATAAAACAGACCAGTCCTTCTTTCATGGAGCTAATCAGTATAAACACTTTAATTTTCTTGTGGTTTTACTTGAGGTCAGTATTTCATATAAATTTTAGCCTATTGGGGCGCCTGGGTGGCTCAGTTGTTAAGCGTCTGCCTTTGGCAAAGGTCATGATCCCAGGGTCCTGGGATTGAGCCCTGTATTGGGCTCCCTGCTCAGTGGGAAAGCCTGCTTCTCCCTCTCCCACTCCCCCTGCTTGTGTTCCCTTTCTTGCTGTGTCTCTCTCTGTCAAATAAATAAATAAAATCTCTTAAAAAAACCCAAACTTTTAGCTTATTGATGAAAGATTCTATATAATTAATTTTGGAAAGCTTCAATGAAAATTTAATGAGTACTGGCTTTCTTGAATACATAGGGCTATTGTGTGTTTGTTTTTTTTCTTTTCCATTTTTCTATGAATTTCAGTATTTTGCAATTAATTTCACACTTGTTTAGGTAGATTCAGTTAGAATCTCTGCCATGGTGTTAGGACATCTGCCTAAGAACTAGTCTGAACTTAGCTTTCTTAGTTTTCATATTTATCTCACATTACCTCATATTGTGTGAACCTAAATTAAAAAACTCAAAAAACTTTTACTTGTAAGATTTAACACTTATGTAGAAAATTGCATAAAAATTATGACATCAAAAGTAAATACTCAAGAAATATAACATTGCCCAATTTCCCTTTCAATTATACCTTCTTTCCTCTCCCCTACAGGTAAACACTATAATGATTTTTATGGCAATTATTTCCTTGCTGATCTTTATGGATTATTAAATCCTGTTGATGAAGTGACCCTTTTATCATAATGCAATGTCTCTCTTATCTCTAGTATTCGTTGTTCTAAGATCTGCTTTGTCTGATTTTAATGTAGTCACTTCAGCTTCCTTTGATTCATGGATGCATGGTATATCTTTTCCATTCTTTTATTTTTAACTTCTAGGTCTTTAGGGGCGCCTGGCTGGCTCAGTTGTTAAGCGTCTGCCTTCGGCTCAGGTCATGGTCCCAGGGTCCTGGGATCAAGCCCCACATCGGGCTCCTTGCCCAGCGGGGAACCTGCTTCTCCATCTCCCACTCCCCCTGCTTGTGTTCCCTCTCTTGCTGTCTCTCTCTGTCAAATAAATAAATAAAATCTTTAAAAAAAAAAACAGAAAAAACCCACAAAAAAAACCACTTCTATGTCTTTATGTGTTATGAGTGTTTTCTGTCTACAGCATAAAGTTAGGTCTTACTTTTTTATCCAAATTGACATCCTCTGCCTTTTATATGGGGTGTTTAGAACTTTTCTATTTAATTTAATTATCAATATTGTTGTGTTTAAGTTTACTCTCTTGATATTTGTTTTCTATTTATCTTATCTCTTCTTTGTTTCTCTTTTCTTTTATCCCTACCTTTGTTGAATGAGTTTAGTTGTTTTTTTATTTTTTTAAATGATTTTGTTTTTACCTCTACTATTGCTTTACTAGCTATACTTCTTTATTTTTTAGTGGTTGCTCTGGGGTTTACAATATACATCTCTAACCTATCACAGTCTACCTTCAAATAATATTGTACCACTACTTCACATATATATATGAACCTTACAAGAGTGTGCTTCCATTTCTCCCATCTCATCTTTTGTGCTATTGTGGTCAGATACTCTACTTCTATATATGCTATAATGTCACAATAATTTGAATTTTTTTTTGCTTTAAATAGTTATTTTTAAAGAGATTAAAAATTGAGAAAAAATATCTGTTATTAACTCACATAAAATTTGTCATTAACTCTACCTGTGTATTTTTTTTTTTAATTTTTATTTAAGTAATTTCTATACCCAGTGTGGGGCTTGAACTCATGACCCCAGATCAAAAGTCGCATGCCCTTCTGACTGAGCCAGCCAGGTGCCCCATACCAGTGTACTTTTCATTTCAGATGTTTGATTTTGGTATTTTTATATCTTCCCTTTATCTCCTCATCATGTTCGTTTTTCTTCTACCTTGTTGAACATATGGAGAATATTTATAATAGATATTTTAGTGTTCTTTTTTAAAAATATTTATTTTTATTTAAATTCAATTAACATATAATGTATTATTGGTTTCAGAGGTAGAGGTCAGTGATTCATCAGTCTTATATAATACCCAGGGCTCATTACATAACATGCTCTCCTTAATGTCCATCACCCAGTTATCTCATCCCGCCACGCTTCTCTCCTCCAGCAACCCTGTTTGTTTCCTATGCTTAGTTTGTCTCCCTCTCTGATTTCATCTTATTTTATTTTTCCCTCTCTTCCCCTATGAACCTCTGTTTTGTTTCTTAAAGTCCACATATCAGTGAGATCATAACGATAATTGTTTCTCTGATTGACTTATTTCCCTTAGCATAATGCCCTCTAGTTCCATCCATGTTGTTGCAAATGGCAAGATTTCATTTTTTTTTTTTTTTTTTTTATGCCTGGGTAGTATTCCATTGTATATAGATACCACATCTTCTTTATCCATTCATCTGTCGATGAACATCTGGGCTCTTTCCATAGTTTAGCTATTGTGGACATTGCTGCTATAAACATTGGAATGTAGGTGCCCCTTCCGATCACTACATTTGTATCTTTGGGGTAAATACCCAGTAGTGGAATTGCTGGGGACCCTCCATACTGTTTCCAGAGTGGCTGCACCAGCTTGCATTCCCACCAACAGTGTAGGAGGGTTCCCCTTTCTCCACCCCCTCGCCAATATCTGTCATTTCCTGACTTGTTAATTTTAGCCATTCTGACTGGTGTAAGGTGGTCTCATTGTGGTTTTGATTTGTAGTTCCCTGATGCCGACTGATGTTGAGCACTTTTTCATGTGTCTGTTGGCCATTTTGGATGTCCCTTTGGAAAAGTGTCTGTTCATGTCTTCTGCCCATTTCTTGATTGGATTATTGTTCTTTGGGTGTTGAGTTTGATAAATTCTTTATAGATTTTGGATACTAGCCCTTTATCTGTTATGTCATTTGCAGATATTTTCTCCTATTCTGTTGGTTGTCTTTTGGTTTTGTCAAATGTTTCCTTTGCTGTGCAAAAGCTTTTTATCTTGATCAAGTCCCAATACTTCATTTTTGCCTGTTTCCCCAGCCTTTGGAGACGTGCCTAGCAAGAAGTTGCTGTGGCCAAGGTCGAAGAGGTTGCTGCCTGTGTTCTCCTCAAGGATTTTGATAGATTCCTGTCTCACATTTAGGTCTTTCATCCATTTTGAGTCTATTTTTGTGTGTGGTGTAAGGAAATGGTCCAGTTTCATTCTTCTGCTTGTGGCTGTCCAATTTTCCCAACAACATTTGTTGAAGAGACTGTCTTTTTTCTAATGGATATTCTTTCCTGCTTTGTGGAAGATTAGTTGACCATAGAGTTGAGGGTCCATTTCTGGGCTCTCTATTCTGTTCCATTGATCTATGTGTCTGTTTATGTGCCAGTACCATACTGTCTTGATGATTATAGTTTTGTAATAAAGCTTGAAGTCCAGGATTTTGATGCCACCAGCTTTGCTTTTCTTTTTCAACATTCCTCTGGCTATTTGGGGTCTCTTCTGGTTCCATACAAATCTTAGGATGATTTGTTCCAGCTCTGTGAAAAAAGTTGATGATATTTTGATAGGGATTGCATTGAATGTGTAGATTGCTCTAGGTAGTATAGACATTTTAACAATATTTGTTCTTCCAACCCATGAGCATGGAATGTCTTTCCATTTCTTTGTATCATTTTCAGTTTTCTCCATCAGTGTTTTATAGTTTTTGAAGTAAAGGTCTTTCACTGCTTTCATTAAGTTTATTCCTAGGTATCTTATTATTTTTGGTGCAGTTGCAAGCAGGATTGTTTTCTTGATTTCTCTGTCTGCTGCTTCATTATTGGTGTATAGAAATGCAATAGATTTCAAAAAAAAAAGAAATGCAATAGATTTCTATAGATTGATTTTGTATCCTGCAACTTGACTGAATATCATTTATCAGTTCTAGCAGTTTTTTGGTGGAGTTTTTAGGATTTTCTATACATTGTATCAAATCATCTGCAAATAGTGAAAGTTTTACTTCTTCCTTACCAATTTGGATGCCTTCTTTGTATTGTCTGATTGCTGTGGCTTAAGATTACAGTATATATTGAATAAAAGTGGTGAGAGTGCACATCCCTGTCTTGTTCCTGACCTTAGGGGGAAAGATCTCAGTTTGTCCCCATTTAAGGATGATTTTAGCTGTGAGTTTTTCATATATGGCCTCTATTATACTGAAGTATGTTCCCTCTAAATCTACTTTGTTGAGGGCTTTTATTACGAATGCATGTTGTACTTTGTCAAATGCTTTTTTCTGCGTCTGTTGAAATGATCATATGGTTCTTATCCTTTCTCTTATTGGTATGATGTATCACGTTGATTAGTTTGTGAATACTGAACCATCCTTGTAACCTAGGAATAAATCCCACTTGTTCATGGTGAATGATTTTTTAAAATATATTGTTGGATTCAGTTTGCTAGTGTTTTAAGGATTTTTACATCTATTTTCATCAGAGATATTGGCCTGTAGTTCTCTTTTTTTGTGGTGTCTTTATCTGATTTTGATATCAGGGTAATGCTGGCTTTATAGAATGAATTTGGAAGTTTTTCTATTGGAATAGTTTGAGAAGAATAGGTATTAATTCTTCTTAAATGTTTGGTAGAATTCCCCTGTGAAGCCATCTGGTCTTGGACTTTTGTTTGTTTGGAGTTTTTTTTTTGAATACTCACTCAATTTCTTTAGTGGTTATCCAGCTGCTCAAATTTTCTATTTCTTTCTGTTTCAGTTTTTGTATTTATATGTTTCTAGGAATTTACCCATTTCTTCTAGGTTGTCTAATGTCTAATTTGTTGGCATATAGTTTTTCATAATATTCTCTTATAATTTTTTTTATTTCTAGGATGTTGGTTGTTATTTCTCCTCATTTGTGATTTTTCTTTTTTGAGTTCTTTCTCTCTCTTTTTTTTTTTTGATAAGTCTGGCTAGAAGCTTATCAATTCTCTTGATTTTTTTTTTTTCTCAAAGAACCAGCTCCTGGTTTTCATTGACCTGTTCTATTGTTTTATTCATTTCTATATCATTTATTTCTTCTCTGATCTTTATTATTTCTTTCCTTTTATTGGGTTTGGCTTTGCTTTTTCTTTTTCTAGCTCCTTTAGGTGTAAGGTTAGGTTATTTATTTGAGATTTTTCTTGCTTCTTGAGGTAGGCCTGGGGTGCTGTAAATTTCCTTCGTAGAACCACTTTTACTGCGTCCAAAAGACTTTGGACCATTTTGTTTTCATTTTCATGTAACTTTTGATTTTTTCTCTCATTTCTTGGTGGATCCATTCATTGTTTAATGGCATGTTATTGAACCTCCCTGTATTTGTGCTATTTCTAGATTTTTTTTCTTATGGGTGATTTCTAATTTCATAGCATTGTGGTCAGAAAAAATGCATAGTATGACTTCAGTTTTTTTTTTTTTTAATATGCTTAGATTTGTTTTGTGGCCTCATATGTGATCTATTCTGGAAAATGTTCCATGTGCATTTAAAAGAAATGTGTATTCTGCTGTTTTAGGATGGAATGTTCTGAATATATCTATTAAATCCATCTGGTCCAGTGTGTCATTCAAGTCACTGTTTCCTTGTTGATTTTCTTTTTGGATGATTTGCCCATCACTGTAAGTGTGGTGTTAAAGTCCCCTACTATTATTGTGTTACTCTCCATTATTTCCTTTATGCTTGTTATCAACCGTTTTATGTATTTGGGTGCTCCCATGTTGGGTGCATACAAATTTATATTTGTTATATTTTCTTGTTGGATTGTCCCTTTTATTATTATATAGTGTCGTTCTTTGTTTCTTGTTACAGTCTTTGTTTTAAGTTTATTTTGTCCAATATAAGTATTGCTACCCTGGCTTTCTTTTGATATCATTTACATGATAAATGTTTCTCCATCCCCTCCCTTTCAACCTGTAGGTGTCTTTAGCTCTGCAGTGAGTCTCTTGTAGGCAGCATATACATGGGTCTTGTTTTTTATCTGTTCAGTCAGTCACCTTATGTCTTTCGATTGAAGTGTTTTTAGTCCATTTATATTCAAAGTAATATAGATATATATTTATTGCCATCTTGTTACTTGTTTTGTGGTTGTGGTTGTTTCTGAAGATTTTCTCTGATCCATTCTTGTCTTTCTCTCTTTCATGGTTTGCTGGTTTTCTTTAGTGAAGTAGAAATAATAAGAAATAAGAAAGAATCAAGAAATAATTCTTGATTTCAGTTACATTTTAATAAATGTGGGCTTCAAAAGAAACACATTATTTCCTGTTTTAAAAATACTATCTTTTATTATTAGCCCAGATTAGCAAGATTTTAAACTATACTAATTATTGCCATATATTCTCACAGTAGTGTATATTTTCCTTTAGTGTATAAGATTCTCACAAATTTTGCATCCTCACTTTCATTCTTTTATTACCTGTTGAAGATAGTGGCTCTATTCTCTCCCATATCTTCTGTGGTATCTGTGTTGCTTAAATTATATTCATTTTCTTGATATAGTTCTTGATATTTTTTTATCAGTCTTTCAGAAGACTAAGTCTGTCTACTAATTTTTTTAAGTTTTTATTTATTTATCATGAGAGACAGAGAGAGAGAGGCAGAGGCAGAGGGAGAAGCAGGCTCCCCACTGAGTAGGGAGCCCAATGCGGGACTCAATCCCAGGACCCTGGGATCATGACCTGAGTCGAAGGCAGACACTTAGCCATCTGAGCCACCCAGGCGCCCTGTCTACTAAGTTTATTAAGTTTGTCTAATTTTATGATTATTTGTTCCAAAGAAATTTATATCTTAGATTTGTAAACCTTTGTTTGGGGTCAGGCAATTAAGAAATATTTACTGAGTACCAACTAGTACCAAAGCAAAGAGACATTATTAATTACTTGCTGTAAGCTCACTTTAAATTATTTCACTCTAAGTTGTCTCTACCACTTTATATATGCTATTCTCTATAAATAATAGATGTTGTTCCAAAATGTAAAACGCTGGTCTTCTGAGGATGAAAATATTTTATTAGCTAAACATAATTGTTGTTTTCATTTCAACCAAATATTCTTAGAAGAAAAAAAAGGGTTTTGTTTTTTATTTCTTTAAGTATTTTTTCTGTTGTTTAGGAATTCCAGTTCTGTAAGTTCTTTTACTTAATATATATTAATAAATGTTCTGCTGTTACATCAGAATTTTTAAAAAAAGGAACAACTTCTGTGGCTAGCCATTAGTTCTGATAATATAGTCTCCACAGTTGAGGTTACTAAATGTTTTTATATATTTTGAATGCTTTTTCTCTGAAGTCACTGGGACCCTATCTTATCTATCTTATATGATTTTACTTTTATAGGTGGCTATGCACCATTCCTTTCTTTGGCTGCCAGAGAAAGTACTTTTACTGTTGCCTCTAACACTGAGAAAGCTGTCCCAGGGCCAGGACACTATAATGTTTCAGAATCACAGGTAAATTTATAATAGTTTTTATAATTGTTGGAGTTAATAATCATACTTTCTTCCTCTCCTAGGCTAATATGTCATTTGTCATATTTCATTTTCCCTTCATATCCTCTTTTTTCTCCTTTTAATCTATATTTTGTTATTAGAATATGAGAAAATAAAAGTGTTTATTGTTGATTGCCTGGTTGGATTTTCTCCATTACTCTATGTATTCTATAAGACAAAACATTGTTACATGCTTCATGGCTCTTGAGATTCTTGAATGGGAGAATAGGACTATTGAATGAATTACAGTGCATGAAAGTTGTGCAAATGATCAAGATATGTAGATGGAGGATGGCAATAGAGTGAAAATTAGTTTGTGTGCCATATTCTTAAGGTATGGCTACTCTCATTGTCTCACCTGGCTCCTATACAGTCTTGAGAGTCTATGACCAGAATATCCTTGATTATCCATTCATGTTCAGAAACAGTGGATGTAACTCCAATATCTTCATAATCATGAATAACATCTTTCACCCTTTTCACATTAATTTTGCATTCATACATAATGACTCCTAATTGAACCTAGCAGATTTTTTATTTCCTCTATTGGAGGCCCAGGGGCAGTCATTGATACCTTAATTGTTGCATTAGACTTTCTGAGTTGGTAATAGCAACCGTTCTATCAGTTAGGAGTTTTTGCTTGGAAGCAATAAAATAGATTTTTAAGACAGGATACTAGATTTATAATAATATTTATAGGAAAGGTATTTGGGTGGCTTATGGACTTGAAGCATTAATTGTATATTTAAGTCTTAATGAAGGACAGGACTAAGACAATTCCAGGTATTTCAGTAGTAAGAACTGCAATCAGAACTGCCATTAGATAATTCTATAATTCCCTTACATTTTTTTATGTGTGACTCCATTTAGGATTAAAATTCCTAGTAGGAAGAATCTGATTGGTCCATTCATCCCTCGGATAGGGAATCCTGTGTTTGGAAACTTCTGTAAAATCACAAAGTATAGGGGAGGTTTGATTGCCCCAATGGTGGTGAATATGTATGCTGTTATGGGCAGATAATAGGATGCTGGACAGATAAAAAACAATAGATTTCCATTACATTTTATCCCTTGACTGCCCAGTTCTCTTCTCTCTCATGTGCACTACACTTACACATAATTCTTCTTCCCACATATGCAATTTAAAAAATGCAATTATTTTATGTATAATTTTCAAGTATAACTTCCCTGAAGGAACCAAACTACTGCATTCAGGGATGATATTACAGTGTCACTGCCAAATGGATCTTTAGATTAAGGCCATTTCTACTTTTGTTTTTTCACATCCCTGTTCCATTATTCTGCAGCGTGTAATTAAATGATAAGTAAATATAACACGAGATGTTATAAAGAAGTGGTTAGTAGTATGGGCTCCTGAAGTAGACTACCTACATTTGAAATCTGTCTCTGCCACTTAACTAATTCAGACAGATTTCAAATGTAGGTAGACTTAATCTTAACTACTTAATCTCTTTGGGCTTTAGTTTGTTCATTTGTTAAATAGGCATGCTAGTTTGTAGGCTTTTTCTAAGAGTTAAATACATTAGTAAGCATTTTAGAATAGTGCATGATTATAGGTAGCATCCAATAACTTTTATGCATTATTAGTGTTGCCATTTTACAATAGAAGAGGGAAAGAAAGAGAGGGGAAATGAAAGCAAGTGATGTAAGAAGCAAGGAAATGCAGAGGAGGCCCTGTTAGTTTCTGTAACTGATCTGAAGCTATAGATAGTTTAAGACTTTTTCATTACTCATTCTGTGTTCCTTATCTCTCTCTCTCTCTCTCTCTCTCTCTCTCTCTTATTTATTTATTTATTTATTTATTTATTATTTATAACTAGGGTTTTTTATTTCAAATAGAAGAGCACATTACAATTGAGAATATAAATGAAAATAAGAGAAAATAAATCTGTTAATCATTCTTCATTACTGCTGATACTGTATTATTCAGATTCAATAGGAATTTATAGATCTACCATGTCCCTATCTCTTTAAAGGGACTTTATCTGGTGGAGTTTTCAACCTGATGTGGTGACCAGAATCTTTAGTTCTAAGTAGTCTGAGCTCTTGATTTGCAGGCTTCCTTCTCAAACCTTTAAATAAACTTGCTCTTACCATTTTCACTGGGCATTATAGTTCAAGGAAGCTCTGCAGGGTGTCTCGGTGTTCCATCCCACCGCGATGCTTGTGGCTATCCTTAGTCCTGTTTTTCAGTCCTGGTCAGATTTAATCACCTCAGCCAATACACTCCTTATTTTGCTTTCTAGCATACAGAGCCTGGGATGGCCAGCTGATGGTCTCAGCTTCCAACTCAGTGGAACGTTTATGGCTCTTCCCTGGGTTCTTAAAACTTCCAGCATACTAGTACCTAGAGGGCAAAAAGCAAAAAATAGCAATGGGTCATTAGATGTCATCACTGGAAGTGTCACTCCTGCTTCCATGCCGTGGCCAGCATATTATGGGCATATGGGCTTGCTAGCTCCACCAGTAGTTTTTTTTAATACTGTAACTCCACTGTTTCAAGAGGTTATGCAATAAAATACACAAGAGGCAGATTTCAAACTTGTTAAGTATGACAAATATCAGGATGTTGGAATATTATAATAATATTGATTTTAGTCAATTCCACATGTAAAATAACATGAAATGCAACTTAGACCTGATTTTATTTTATCCCCATTTGGGTACATTTCTTGGATTTAAAGAAAAAGGAATTAGGAAATGTACTTTTTTAATGTAATGGATGATCTAAGAAAAAGAGTTCTGGTATTCTCTATTTTTCTTCTTAAAACTATAAACTAATGCCAGGAGAAGACTGATTTCCTTGGTTTGAAAAATGACTGTGCCTTATTTACTCAATTGCTGTTGACTTTTTTGGGTTGTTTTAGGCTAAATTCTTTTTTTTTTTTTTTAAGATTTTTATTTATTTATTTGACAAAGAGCGACACAGTGAGAGAGGGAACACAAGCAGGGGGAGTGGAAGAGAGAGAAGCAGGCTTCCCGCTGAGCAGGGAGCCTGATGTGGGGTTCCATCCTAGGACCCTGGGATCATGACCTGAGCCGAAGGCAGATGCCTAACGACTGAGCCACCCAGGCGCCCCTAGGCTAAATTCTCGTAGAACTTTTAGAATTTCAAAAAGTGTGAATTTATCACACTGTTTAAAAAATAAAGTCCATTATTATTTTATTTTTATTAATTTTTTGTTTTTTTATTTAATTTAATTTTATTATGTTATGTAGTCACTGTACAAACATACTTCCTAATCCAGCCATTTAAAATAATAATGGATATATTTGTAATGTGACATAGTTAGCATACTAATTCTATAAATAATTAATATGCTGGATAATTAAAGGGATAGTCTTATTGGAAATTAATGCAAGTATTTAACAATTTATTTTTATGCCTTTTTTTTTGGAAGCATAGATTGAAATGTTCCTTTCTATTAGCAATTGCTTAGTAAATATTACCTGGAGACTTCAAATGAAATTTGAAAAGACTGAAAATGTGGCTGTAGTTGTGAGGGCCTGCCTCCACTGTATGTAATACTTGAAGCTCTTATAAAAGCAAAACATTTGGGAGTTGAAACTGTGTGCCCCAATTTAGTCTTCTCTATTTCTCTGTTTCTGTTATGGTTATCTCACTTTGTGCATGGTTGTCACCACTATTGCAATGTTGGGAGTGAGGATGGGAGTATTCTTTTTGCCTTTCCAGCTCTTGCCCAGTTATGGGCAAATTCACTTTTTCCTGTCTCCTCTAGCATATCTGAAGCATGCTAATTTTTTTCGAAAGGAAGTTTTCTTAGAAAACAACATAAGGGAAATTAAGAAAATAATAGAATGAAGTTTACAAAATACAAATTTCTAATTCTCTGATAATTAGCTTATTTTTATTTTATTTTTATTTTTTTAAAGATTTTATTTATTTATTTATTTGAGAGAGTGAGAATGAGAGAGAGAGAGAGAGAGAGCACATGAGAGGGGGAACGGTCAGAGGGAGAAGCAGACTCCCTGCTGAGCAGGGAGCCCGATGTGGAACTTGATCCTGGGAGTCTGGGATCATGACCCAAGCCGAAGGCAGTCGCTTAACCGACTGAGCCACTCAGGTACCCCTAATTAGCTTATTTTTTAAAAATTTTATTTATTTGAGGTAGAGATAGTGAGAGAGAGAGAGCACGAGCAGGGAGGAGAGGGAGAAGCAAACTCCCCGCAGAGCAGGGAGCCCAATGCGGGGCTTGATCCCAGGACTCCAGGATCACGACCTGAGCTGAAGCAGATGCCGAACCGACTGAGCCACCTAGGCGCCCCAGATAATTAGCTTATTAAGTCACATACCTTATTTTGTTCATATCCTTTTTCCTAGAATGAATCCCCCTCTAAAGGGCCAGTTCAAATTTAATTTATGTTTTCTGGTTCTAATTCTCTTCTAGTTTGTGACTTGTCTCTGCTTGGGTGATACCATCTTGTTCCTTGCTATATAAGATTTAAATGTGGAGTTTGGTTCCAGATAGACAGTTTCTTTCGTATTTCTCACTATCTAGGCCTAGTAATAGATGTCCAAATTAGGTTTTATTTTTCGTCTGAGAGATACATTTCACTAGAGGTGTATGATGGGATATCATACCTGATGCAGTGCATGGCCTCACCCTTCAGATGAGACTCTGAATTCTGTATTGTTGGGAGGTTGCTGGCAATGTAGTAATTCATCGAATAACCACAGCATATAGACAAAAGCACAGGACTCAAGAATTAGGAAGGCTGTTTTCTCACAGGTTTTATATAAAATGTATAGTTACCTCATAATATAATTTTTGGGTCCTTTATCTGACACATTGTATTGTAGTTCCTTTTATAACCTCTCATAAAATCAGTAGAATTGGTAATTATGAAATATGAATAATTGGAAAAGTCCTGGTTAATTTCTACCAGTTAAAAAATCAGATTAGTTTTACTATCTTCTGTTGAAATTCAATATAAATTCAAATTGCAGTGTGAAATGTAAGATCTTAGAGACTATAGGAATAGCTTTCAAAGAATCAAGATTTGAGGAGATATTCTCTTTTCACATGATTTTACTTTTTATCTAACTTGTAATGTTAATACTTTTGCAAAATCATTAAATTTTGTTATAGATCCAAACTCTTTAAACAGGAATTATGGTCTTATTGAAACAGTTATCAAGTAGTGGATTGGCTACCTAAGAATATAATTTTGACTTATTTTTTAAGAGAAGATCTCTTTTGTGTATTTCTTAAAAACTGAAAGTAGCTGAATAAGATGCAAAGTAGAGATAGGCTCGGTTAATAGTGATTATGAACATCTGACATGTATATACCATGGGAAAAGTTCTGTTGGTAAATCAGTAACTTAAAAAATAATCTTATCTGGGGGCACCTGGGTTAAGCATCTGCCTTCAGCTCAGGTCATGATCCTGGAGACTGGAGTCCTGGGACTGAGCCCTAGGTCGGGCTCCCTGCTCAGTGGGGAGTCTGCTTCTCCCTCTTCCTCCCCCTGCTCCTTTTCTCTCTCTCTCTCTCAAATAAAAAAAAAAAATGTTAAAAAAAACTTATCTGATCTATCAAATGCCAACCATTATTACTATGAATCATCTTTGAAATGATTACACTATGACTTAATTGAAACTAATAAGATGGAATTTTATCTGAATTCACCGGCTATTACCCTGTTGATAATTTTCTGATTCCAGAGAATCCAGATATGTGGCATGGAGAGCTATGGGAGATTCCTCCCAGTTCCTTCTCTGCATTAAACAATGTTTAAAATTAATCTGAGCATAAAACCAAGCTGTTAAAAAAGTGAAGAAAAAACCAACCAACCAAATAAAAACCCATGCTGTTGCCAGTAAGCCTACATAAGCATCCCTGGAAATGGCCAAAAAATAGTTCATGAGAATAATTAATCCTAAGCAAGCTTGGAAGGTTTGCTTTTTCCTTGCAGTGTGAGTACCAATATTTCTAGCTCATTTCAGAGGTACATATTCTCTTGAGGCCTGTTAGTGTATACTCTTTATTCTTGCTCTACAACTGGGGATTCCATTATTTTGATTCCTGTTTTAAAACTGAGTTTTGCATTCTCTTAGAGTGTTCTAAGTACGGTAAGTTTTAGTCTGAGTTCAGAGTTAAAACTGTTGACTATAGTTGTCGTCCTCTCTTATTATCCCTTTATTAGAATGATGTCTTCAGTCAAGAGCCTTAACTTTCTCAGGTTGGGTTTTAAAACTGTTTGTTCATGTTAATATATAATACTTACCAAATATGTATTAATTATAAAGTGCTTCTTTTAATTATTTCATATTTTTTCTCTCCAATTTAGTATAATATAAAAGGAGGTCATAGTCTACAAAACCGGGAGAAGCGTTTTAAGAAGCTTGTTTCAGATAGTCCAGGACCAGCAAGCTATGATCAGTTTTTTCCTGGAACATTAGGTATCATGAACAGAAAAGCACTACAGGTTAAAGAGCATCTTCAATCAGTACGTTGGTATTTTAATTATGCTTCTGACATTTCTTTTAGTTAAAATAGAAAAGGTTTAATGTTTTATGTGGTAAGTACATTAAAAAAACTTTACTATAAAAATTAGGTGTATTAGTATCAATATTGTAGTTTATAATTAAATGAATATTTGATGCGTATGAACTAGTTTTTTATTGTATTAACAACTGACTTCACTTTTCCTTTTTATAAATCTGTAATCACTTCCAATTTCTATGGTGAACAGAAAGGAAAGGCGATTTTAAAAAACCACCTGAGTGGGCTACCTATATGTAGAGAGAAAACTCTGATAAGTACTGTTAATAATACAGTGAAATTTAAAACATGATTACTGAAATAAAAATTTTAAAATTTAGATGAGAGAGAGATATATAGATTGCTACTAATGCAAGATGAAATATGATAGGTGCTAAAGGAATAACGATGTAATTAAATGCCATAGGAACTTTTAAATTAAATTAAATTATTTTTAGAGAAAGCGGGGGTGGAGGACAAGGGAGAGGGAGAATCTCAAGCAGGCTCCATGCCCAGCACAGAGCCTGAGGCAGGGCTCCATCCCATGACCCCAAGATCATGACCTGAACCGAAATTAAGAGTTGGATGCTGAACCAACTGAGCCACCCAAGTGCCCCAATGCCATAGGAATTTATAGGAAGACTACTGTATCATGGCAAAGTATACTTTGTAGAGGATTTATAGAGGAGGTTGGCCTTGAAGAATAGGGTTGGAATATGCATTCCAGGCATGGAGATCTACATGAGTGAAGATAGAGAAGTAGGGTCCATGGAAGACAATGAGAAGATTATATTGACCCCAGTAAAAAATTTGTGTAGGAGACTAGCAGATGACATGTTTGGAAATGTACATTTGTGTTATATAATGAATGATTTTTATACCAAGGCCCTGGCCCTTTGAAATAAATAATCTAGAAGATTTTGGTCACAGTTTATTTAGAGTGGTTCTCTTTTCTTTTTCCATAACTCCTTCACATAGCTCATATTAATTACATTTTAATCAGCTTTGTTTAGGGGACATATTTTAGAGCTAAGTACTCAGTTGAATAATGTCAGTACAACGACAATGAAGTTAAGGTTTATAAGCGTATTTAAATATCAGCTATTTTGTGCATGGGATAAATAAATCTTCATTTATTTATGCAAGGATTTATCAGACATTTTTTAGAAGGAAACACTTGTTTTATTAGACATTAATCTTTTGCATTTTCTTAATGACACTGTGTGATATTTTCTTCTGAAAAGTAGTAAGTTATTGTTTTTTTTTAAGGCCTGTGAATGTTTTTTAAGGGACACATTAGGAATTTCTTCCTCCCCTTCCTCCCCTTCTTCCCGTCTCCTCCCCTCCCCTCATCCTCTCCTCATCCTTCCTTCCTTCCTTCCTTCCTTCCTTCCTTCCTTCCTTCCTTCCTTCCTTCCTTCCAATTATAAAGTAAGTCATGGAGAGGAAAAGTACAGCATAGGGAATATAGTCAGTTAACATTTTATAACTTTGTATGGTGACAGATGGTAACTGCGCTTGTGGTGAGCATCGTGTAATGTATAGAATTGTCCATTTACTATGTTGTGCATTTGAAACTAATATCAGACTTTTTCAGAGACACTTTATACTAGACATAATTCTAGGCACTGACAATACATAGAAAATAAATCACTGCTTCCCAGGATCTATAATTTTAATAGGGAAATTATGTAATTCAGTACAAAATAGTTGATGCAATGCTATTTTAATAAACATATATCATAATAAAATGTCTACTAGTAGCCCAAAGTAGAGAGTTTTTGGAGGGAATAGTGATATCACAATCAAACTGGATCTTAAAGAAGGATTCACTAAGTAGTTAAAAAGAATGGGAAAAAACACTCTAGGCAGAGAAAACCATGTGAATAAAGACATTGAGGTATTTAATGGCATTGTATGTTTGGGGAAGAACAGAGTTCTTTAGAATATTTGGAGGATAGGATCTAAGGGACGGTAGTAGGAATAGAGGGTGGAGAAGGAGGTAGGGACATATTTTGGAAAGTCTTGACATCATACAAATAATTTTTGAAAGTAGTGGGAGAAGCTATTCAATACTTCTTGTTTTAATTTGGTTATCAGTATAATAAGTATCACTGAAACTACTTAATAGTGGTCTCTAATGATAAAGTAAAATTCTGCCAGTGATAGTATGTTTATAACATAATTGTCTATTGGGCATGCGTGCACTAAACTATAACATTTATTAATTTATTCAGAAACAACAGAGGATCAATATATTCTTAAGTAATTTTCCAGATAACTAAATCATTTAAATGCCAGTATTTCATTTGCTAAATTTTGTGCTAGTATTTCTACTATATGTTACTTCTTGTTTTTATTTAAATTATAAAATATTTTATGCTAAAGGAAATTTTGAAAAAATGATAATTGCCCTAAAACTTCTGACTATAACTTGGATAATTCTGTTAATTTTTGCATAGCTTTTAAAAGTTCATTATTAAATCGTGTATATATCACTATATATACTTATATATAATTTCATATATCTTATTTATAGTCATAAATTCTATTTTATGATTTCCATTTAGTATTATGTCATAGACATTTTTCTTGCTATCTAGTCAGCAATATTAGGATATTTATGTAGGGCACCAGTAATACGGAGATAAATCAGGAGCTGATTTAGCTGAAGGAATGAAGCCAGCAAATGTTACAGAAAAGTATAAAGTTCATTTTTGCCTGGGAAATATTATGATAGTATAGCACAAGTAACCACTTTGAACTGGTGATTGATGATGTGACTATAGGAGTGAATGCCTGCTTTTAGCACCGGTAATACTTATTTACTAAGCAAAATAAATAACTGAGCCAAGTGAGAGAGACTCTTTTCCTCTTAAGGTGGTTTTAATAGTAATACTGTATGTTATCTTAATTTATATGATTAGGTGAGACTTGAGTTTACTCCTTTAAATTACTTTTGTAGAATAAACATTTTTGGTTTATATTATGAAAGTCATTAAGTCAATATTTATAATTGCCTTTTAGTAAATTTTAATATTTGTTCTTTATTCCTTTTCTTGTCTCCAAGTAAATGATATAAAATATTTTCTTATAGAAAATTTCAAGGGCACCACCTACAGTTTACAGAAGTGTTGATGTTCCTTCAATTCCTTCTTGTGGATGGTCATATGGTTATGATATTAATGAGGATGGCAGAATTATAAAACATTCTCCACCTGCTAGTGACAGTACACTAGGTCCAGCATACTATAAACCTCAATTTGTAAGTATATTGTATTTTCTGTTGACAATTGGAAGATTGTTTATGATTATGGGTGTTTTAATTAATGTAATACCGACTGCAATGATAAATAGACCCCCAAATCTCAGTGGCTTAATACAACAGAAGTTCTTTTTTTCCTCATTCATATGGGTATTCCTTGTTGATAAGAGACTTTCTTCTGTGTAGAGATCCAGGGACACAGGCGTAGTCCATTCATGTTACTATCATCATTGAAGACCTTTAGTTCATCTGTATCCATGTGGCAAAGGGGAAAGAGGATGGAGGACTGCTAGTGGGAGGATTTTGTGGCCAAATCTGGGTGTTAATACTTAATCACATAGACACATGTAAGGGCCGAGGAGGCTGGGAAATATAGTCTAACTACATCTAGGACGAAGAGGAAAAAGGTTTCACTTACTAGAAGTCTCTGCTATGATGTATAATCCTATGCAATACATAGATATTCTTTCCCTGAATTTGGAAGGGAAAAGAACATTTTTTAATAAAGGAATTTGAATCTGATAATGTAAGCATTATTTATTTCACAAATGTTTATTAAAAAAGATAAGGAACTTCTCTCTAGTTAAAATATCAAACATATTAGAGCAGATCCATCTCATGCAGCTTTTTGGGTTCAAACCTGGCCAAAACTGAGCCAAAATTTCATCCAGCCAATTGAAATATATGAATTATCCATGAATATGGATGATTCGTCTGGTTTTACTTAATTACAAGACTGAAGTACATAGTGCTTTGAACTTATATTTTTATACTTTTATGAGATCTGGAAGAAGTAATCCCCATGAGGAAAATGACCAGAATTAAGCATAGACTTAAGGATAGGCTGAAAGATGAACCTTGGGCAGAGAATAGGTATTCTCAGATTTGGCTTGACCTTCACTCTTAGTACCCTATAAATTTTTGTTTGTACATGTCTCCATCTTTGGGCTTAGGCCCAAATATCTTTAGAAACCATTTGGTTTGTGGCTATACTAGGGCATTTTGAGGTCTTAGATCCTTTGAATTGTTAAAAGCTTTAAAAAATATATACTGTAATTTATATAATTCTACATAGAATAGTACAAACATAATAACAGATACCCATGAATGTAAACTGGTGCAGCCACTGTGGGGGCGCCTGGGTGGCTCAGTCAGTTAGGCGTTTGCCTTTGGCTCAGGTTATGATCCCAGGGTCCTGGGATCGAGCCCCACATTGGACTCCCTGATCAGTGGGGAGTCTGCTTCTCCCTCTGCCTCTCCCCAGGCTTGTGCTCTCTCTCTCTCTTGCTCGCTTGCTCACTATCTCTCTCTCTCTCAAATAAATAAATAAAATATTAACAACAACACAACAAAAAACTGGTACAGCCACTGTGGAATATGGAGTATGGAGGTTCCCCATAAAGTTAAAAATAGAACCACCCTGTGATCCAGTAATTGCAGTACTGGGTATTTGCCCAAAAGTTACAAAACACTAATTCAAAGGAATACATGTACCCTTATGTTTATATAGCAGCATTATTTACAGTAGCCAAATTATGGAAGCAGCCCAAGTGTCCTTTGATAGATGAATGGATAAAGAAGATGTGATATATATATGCACATATATATGCATATATAAATATGCAATACAATATTACTCAGCTATAAAAAAGAATGAAATCTTGCCATTTATAACCATATGGATGGATCTAGAGAGTATAATGCTAAGCAAAATAAGTGAGAGAAAGACAAATACCATATGATTTCACTCATATGTGGAATTTAAGAAACAAAAAATGAGCAAAGGAAAAAAATAAGAGAAAGAAAGATAAACCAAGAAACAGACTCTTAACTATAGAGAACAAACTGGTGGTTACCAGAGGGGAGGTCAATGGGGGGATGGGTGAAATAGGCAATGGAAATTAAGGAGCGAACTTGTCATGATGAGCACTGGGTGATGTGTGGAATTGTTGAATCACTGTATTGTACACCTGAAACTCTTAACACTGTATGTTACCTATACTGGAGTTAAAATTAAAAAAACAAACAAACAGATGTCCATGGACCTACCATCACATATAACACAGTAAAAATTTGTCACACTTGAATTTGCTGTGTTTTAAAATACATTATTAAAATTGTTACCTTACCAAGTTTCCCTCCTTCTGTTCTTTTCCCTTTGCCAAAGTAAACACTAAATCTTTGTTACATACATGAATAACAATATATATTGTGGTATGATTTTAAAAATTTTAAGTAAATGGTATCATCTGGTATGTAGGTTGCTTGCTATTTCACGTAATGTTATATTTTCTAGATTTAACCATATAGTTATATTAGATCTAATTCATTCATTGTTCCTGGTTAGTACTTTTCTTTTTTGAAATAATTTTAAATTTTGAAATAATTTCAGACTGGTAGAAAAGTTACAAGAATAATACAAAGACTTCCCATATAACTCAGTCAGAATCTGCAGTTAGCATTTTATCACATTTACTTTACCATTTTTTCTTCCTATGTATTTTTATATTATTATTTTTATTAAGGAATTCAAGAGCATATTTCAGACATGATGACCCTTTACCCTAAATACTTAAATACAAATTTCCTGGAGAATGACACATTCTCTTCTACCATAATGCAATTATCAAAATCAGGAAATTTTCACTGACATAATACTGATATCTAATCCACAGATATTTAAAAAATGCTAATGATCTCAATGATATCTTTAAAAAAATTTGTTCTGGAGTGAATCTGGTATTACATTTTACAATTACTTGTCATGTCCCTTCAGATTCCTTTAATTTGGGGCACCTGGGTGGCTCAGTTAGTTAAGTGTCTGCCTTTGGCTCAGGTCATGATCCCAGGGTCCTGGAATCGAGCCCCACAATGGGCTCCCTGCTCAGGGGGGAGCCTGCTTCTCCCTCTGCCAATCCCCCTGCTTGTGCTCACTCTCTCTCTCTCTGTGTCAAATAAATAAAATCTTAAAAAAAAAAAAAGATTCCCTTAATTTGGAACGGTTCTTTAGTTTTTCTTTTTCTTTTGTAACCTTGACTTTTTGAAGAGTATAGCCTAGTTACTTTGTAGAGTATTTCTTAATTTTGGGTTTGTGTATATTTTATCATGATTAGAGTAAGTTTATATTTTTTGGCAGGAATACTCCAGAAATGATATATCCTTCTCAGTGGATCACATAAAGAGGAACAGGATATCTGCTTATCTCATGATTGGTGATATTAACTTGAGGTGGTGTCTTCCAGTTTTATCTACTGTAAAATTACTGTTTTAAAAAATTATAAATATTTTGTGGGAGTTACTTTAAGAATAAGTAGATATCTTTTTCTTCATCAAACTTACTAGTTTAATATCCTTTCATGATGCCTGATTAAATTTTACTGTGATGTTTATCAAGTGGTGGTTTTATGACTCCATCTTTCCTTTAACATTTTGTTGGCACTTTAAAGAAGAGCTTTCCTTATCTTTCTTTCCCATTTATATCAGCATGGATTCATGAATTCCTCTTTTACTCAAAAAGTTATCATTTATTACTCATTATGTATTCTGAAGTTTAAATTACCTCAGATTTGATCCTTGGGAGTCCTTTTAAGCTGTGTCTAGTGTCTTTTTGACATGTCCTCATCATTCTTTGAGCATTTCTTTACCTTCTGGCACAGTAAGATGTTCCAGGTTCACCAAATTTTTTCCTCCTGCCCCAGCCTTGGAAGCAGACATTTCTTTAAGGAGCCCTACTTCCATTTAGTGGAGAATGGTATTTCAAAACAAGATCAGTATACTATGTACATGCATTGCTACTGGGGTGTCATTATTTCAGGCTATCAATGGACAGAATTAGAAATCCGTACTTATTTCTTATCTATCTGTCCATTAAAAACTTTGAGTTTATGCTGATACCTGATTTTGCTAATTATGTTGTGGTTATAAAAGAGAATATCTTGTTCTTAAGAAATTCCAATCCAGTACCACAGGTTTGTTCTAGTCTTTCCTTTTCCATGAGAAACTTGTTATTCCATTATTCTCAATATATTTACTTAACTTGCTTAGTCTTGTAAAACATGGAAAGGAATTTCACTGCTAATCCAGCCCTACAAAAACCAGACTTGACAAAGTACAAAGCTCTTTCCTATAGGTGGTCTTGAGGTTCTACACTGGAAGTGTAGGCTAAGGTAGACTTACAAACTGCCTACTTGAACATTGAAGGTGTGCCCTAACACATGCACAGAGCATCTCTGCAAAGGTTGGAGACTTATTAGTTCAAGGCATTTAAGGAAATGCCTTGTCCAACGTTTGTACAACCATTACCTGACCACTTAGCAAACCAGGCTATGACTTCAGTAGACACATATGACAAAGAATACAGAATCTAGAGAGAGTCCAGGAAAATCACTAACAAAACAAGCACCAACAAACTCTTAGGTGGTGGAGGGAGATTCTGATTTTCAGATTTGCCCCATTATATTATCTGAAATGTGTAATTTTCAACAAAAAAATTACGAGAAATGTAAAGAACAAAAAATGTGGCCCATATGTAGGAAAAGCAACCAATAGAAACTGTTCTTGAAGAAGCCAGTATGTAGACAAAGTTGTTAAATCAGCTATTTTAAATATATTCAAAGAAGTAAAGGAAGCTATGTCTAAAGAACTAAAGAAAAATATAAGAACAGTGTCTCACCAAATAGAATGTATCAATAAAAAAGTTAGAAATTATAGAAAGAAATCAAATAGAAATTCTGGAATTGAAAAGTACAGTTACGGTCTTGAAAATTTACTAGAGGGATTCAGTAATGGATTTGAACTGGCAGAAGAAAGAATAAGGAAATTTGACAAATCAATTGATACTGTATAGTCTGACAAAAGAAAAAAGAATGAAGAAAAATAAACATAGCTTCAGAGACTTGTGGAACACCATCAAGCATACCAACATATGCATAATGGAAGTCCCAGGAGAGAAGAAAAAGGGTCAGAGAGAATGTCTGAAGAAATAATGGCTAAAACACTCCGTATTTGTTGAAAAACATTGATCTATGCATACAAGGAGCTCAATGAATTCCAAGCAGGATAAATGTAAAGGGATGCATACCTAGATATGTTACAGTCAAACTGTTGAAAGCCAAAGACAAAGAGAGGTGTTAAAAGAGCAGGAGAAGTGACAAGGAATTCCACAATAAGATTAACAGTTGACTTACCAGAAACCATGGAGGCCAGAAGGCAATGGAATGATATTTTCAAAGTGCTGGAAAATAAAATAAAAAAAAAAAAAGACTGCCAATCAAGAATTCTGTTCTTTGAAAATGAAGGTGAAATTAAGACATTCCCAAGTAAACGGAAACTGATAGAATTTATCTCTAGTACTTCCTCTAAAAGAAATACTAGAGGCAGTCCTTCAGGCTGAAATGAAAGCTCATTAGATAGTAACTCAAATCTATACAAAGAATTAAAGAACAATGATAATGGCAAATACATAAGCCAGTATTATTTTATTTTTAGCTTGTAACTCCTCTTTTTGATTTCTATTGATTGTGGAACACAATAGAGATGATACATTTTATGTTCAAGTACAGTTGTTTTCATTATGTTCATTTAGCCAACATATAGTACATCATAAGTTTTTGTTGTAGTGTTCAATAATTCATTAGTTGCGTATAACACCCAGTGCTCATCTCAACATGTGCCCTCCTTAATACCCATCACCCGGTCACCCTATCCCTCCGCCCCCCTCTCTTCTGTAACCCTCAGTTTGTTTCCCGGAGTCCAGGTCTCTCATGATTTGGATTGTTTTATGCTATAAAACTTAAGAAAAACCAGGTTATCTCTGGAAATATGGAGAGAAAGGACATTGTAAGTTATAGATGTGTCCCCTATTCTCAGAGAATTCCCATTTCTTCTGACTATGGGGTCTTTTGTCCCATGACTATTTTGCCCTCTCTTTCTATGCCATACCTGGTTTTCAGGCCTTGACTATCCCATTATCCTGTTAATAATCTCAAAATAATTAGTCGTCTTCAACAGACAGTGCCCATATCTTAGATATTTGAGGAAGATGCTTAGAAGAACAGTAGAGATAAATTATATAAAAAAATTGCAGTGAAATTAATGGAAGTCCTATGGTCTAGTATCAGTATATTCTGTTGAAGGTAAAGAAGAGTTAGGAGATGTAGTTGAATGGAGTATACCACCTGGTTTTTTTTCTTGGCTTCACCACTTAATAGTTATTTGTCCTTGGCCAGGTTACTTAAGCTCTTTTTCACAATAGTCCTAGATTTTTGGTCTTAGCTTAAACAATTCTCTGATTACTCTTACCTTAAATTTCAAAATGGTTATTCTTTTCTTTAAAATTATACTTTTCATATATACTGTTTCTTTGTTTTGGAATATTCTATCTATTCAAGGGCTAGAACCATGACTCCAAGCTTACCTAGATGTACAAAACCTTTTTCACATATGAATAAACATTACTTTGACATATAAAATTTATTTTTCCTTCAGAAAAAATACAGATTCCTATAGACTACTTGTGAAATTGATACTGTAGTAATGTTTATTTAGATCTTACCCAATTTCTGATAATTCAGTGATCTCTTTAGTTGCTTTTTGAGGTAATCTTATATGTGGGCTTAGTTTCTAGATGTGAATATTAATAGAAGATTAAGAAAATAATACAAGAGATGTGTAATAGTTGTTCTTTTTCCCTGAACTGGTGAATAACATATGCTGGAGATATTTTAAATAGTTTGAAATAGAAAAGAAACTCTGAAATTAAGAGTTGTGTAAGACTCTAGCCAACAAATGATAAGTTTTAGCTGTACTTAATCTGTAAGGAAAAATTCTCTATATAAGTTACTTTATGTAACATTTGAATTATAAAATTTAGCATCTCTCTCTCTCTCTTTTTTTCTTAAGAAGAGCCCAGGTAACCATTAGAAACCTACTTTTCAGAGGTGGGTTTCACAAGCAGAGTTTGTGGTGGAATTATGACACTGACATTTGCTAATGATAACATGCTGGGAACTACCCATGTGCTGCCACACTGGAGAACAGTCCATTAGTGTTTGAATTGATATACTTTGGGACATGAATTCTTCACAAATTCTATTTCCATACTTAATTATGGAAAAGACATGGTGGAAAAGTTGCATAGCTCCTTCTTCATACATTTTATTGTCAATGGGAGTGACAGTTAGTAATTCTTTTTCAAGTTGTATTACAACATTCACTTAAAATAATGCAGCTCCATGCTGAGTTTGCTTCAGTTAAGTCATATTTTATTTGCTAATGATTTTCCAAGTTGACAATGACCTTGAAGTTGATATTGTCAACACTTCTTGACATAAAGAGAGTATGATTTAGAGTTAAGAGTGCATCAATTTATTTTTCATTTTCTGTCTTGCATTTTTAAGAGGCTTTTAAATTAAATTTCAGATTGAACATTTACCTGAGTAACCTCTGCAATCAGAGGTTAGTGAAGTAAGTAGTTGTCAATTCATATGGTTTAGGTGAAATTAATTTTGCTGTATATATAGGAAAACGATTTTGCTAATGTCTTGAATGGTGTGTATGTATATTTATGCATGATCTTTCCTTCTACTGGATTACCTTAAGAATTGTTAAACAGTTGAACCACAAAATCACAATGGTGTAAATTAACCTGAAGAAAGTTTCCTAGACCTAATTCTGCTCAAGGTCTTAAAATGCTGTGTTAAAAGAATTAATATAGAACTTTAACATGTATGTTTTAGGCTATAAAAATGTGATGTAAGAGATGATTTATCAAAATGCTGTCTTAAAATACTGCTTTTTTAAAAAAAATCTATAGGCTATAGTAAATAAACATAGTAGATATGCTCTTGCCTGAAACATATAAAATATCTAACATATCTAACATGGTTATATTGTATTAAAACAGAGTTCTACATTGTGCTTCACTTCTTATTATGCCAAAAATCTGCACAATTATGAAATTTCACTTAATTTCTAAGTAAAAGTAAAGTATAACACAAATTAGGAAATTTTGCTCTTTCTGTCCACACAACTATATATGTACTTTGGAATTTATGGCTATATTAGGTAATTCCATTTGAAAGATGATCTAGAACACTTACTTTAGCAAAAGGAAGTGTTGTGTGGCTTGGCGTTCTTTCTTTTCCTAAAGCTCTGTAGGGTGCAGCAATCTTTGGAGTTGCCACTGACCCAAAGGAACAGGCTGCTTTTCACCTACTCTAGTGGATGCCACGGTTTCTTCCAGTATTCATCTACTACCATCTGTAGCTCTGTTGGACATGTCAGGCTGTCCCATTTTTCTATACTGTTCTGCTAGGTGTTACATTTGTTTCTGTACCCCAGATTCAAAGCCTTTGGGTGATCTGACTGCCTTATTTCCTTTTGTGTTATACTCTGGAGTGCCAAAGCAGTGTATACTCTATGTGCTATAGAGATTGGTGAGACAGCTCTTTCAATTTTTATTCATAGCTCTGTTCCTTCTAATACTGACAAAGATCTGGGCTTGAGAATCATGTATCAACTAGACAACCTATTTATGATAATAATAGTAATAATATCATCTTTGATACAGTGATTTATAGTGTTATAGCTTCATAGTGTGTTAAAGCTGAACGTCTACAGTGAAGATAGGAAAATACCTCTCCACTCTTTGCGTTATAATTCATTAGAAGGGATCTACATATTAATAACCTAAGTACATTGAGACCACTTACAGTGCTGGAAATATTCCTAGTGGAAATAAGGATTAATCCTTTTTATTTATATAACAAGTTTTCCCAGGTTTCATTGGATTATGGGTATTAAAGAGAGTCACAATTTTGTTAATAACTCAGATGTAAGTTGTCTCCTCCTATTGATGTAACGGTCTTCTAGCCTTCTGCAAACTTCTTCCCAGGTGTTTCTGGAAGTCCTCAGGGGTTGTCTTGACCATGCTCCTGAACAAGTCTATTTCCACTGAGATAGCTGCTGTTCTACCAGGCACTTCAGGCTCTTACCAGATGGTGCTCTTTGCTGGGCATTTCTGCCAATGTATTTGATCACAGCTAAAGCTGCATAATGAACTGGGGTGAAGTTGGGGGAATAATGTCTTTCTCTTTTTGTGTTATGTTGTATTATAGGGGTCTAGAAGTAGCACTGAGTTTTACTAGTGTTTAATGAAAGAGGTCTTTTAGATTTTTATCATAGCCTCTTTGTACCCTGTAGGTCACAGGCATAAATCCAGTGGGGAATGTTAGGGAGTGAATTCAGTCCACAGAAAATATTCAATATTTAGCATTGCTAAATGCTTTTTGGACAGTAGGATTTTCTTTCTTACTGGATGAGGGTCATTATGATTAGCTGCTTTCCATAGGATTAGTTTTCACATTCACCTTCTGGTTGATTTGCCCTATTAGTTCACTAGACATTTCAAAACATGTCTGAATCTTACTTAGACATAATTAATAACTCCCTGTTTCTCTACCCTCAGCTCCAACATCCTCTACCACCCCAAACAAGGAGTAAATAAGGGAAATCAAACCAGGGGAAGCCTGTAGAGAAACTGCAGTTCAATTTCTCTGTGAGATTGCATCTATAAAAAGAATCAACAAAGGTCCTATTTCACTTCATAGAAACATCAAAGTTCTGTCAGAGATTTTGTTGGCCCCTATTTAATTCTTTAAGATTAGGTGGGTGTAGAAGGGAAAGTTTAGTTTTACTGTGTTGTATTCTATAACATTTGAGAGCTAGTTAATAGTAAGTTCTGGGAAATAAAAGGCATTTTCACATAGTAGGGAATTTTAGTGCTGTACCAGATTCTTTTTGAATTTTGTTGTGGCATCCCAAAGCTTTCTGGAGTGGTACCTCTCTAAATAGAGTTTGTCCTCATTAGGGGCCAATGGCAGAGCTTCCAGTTTATTTCCAACTGTGCATGCCAAGAATAGAGTGGGTGTAACATTGCTTTTCATCAATTCATGTAATGGTTCTGGCACAAATCTCCAAGGGTATTAGTAGTTTTGAGAATTGCTCCCTACTTACCACCCAAGAGTCCATCCTTATCTTTAGTTTCTGTCTCATTGGGGTCATCAATAAGCTTCAGAGGAGGTTCTTTTCACATGCAGTGAGTTCTCTTTCTTGTTGTAGACTCTGCTGTGCTATATTTTCCAGAAATTCTTTGAAGTTTTGGAACATGAGTGATACCTTCTCTTAGTTTCTAGTATTGATAATTTGTGTCCATTTTATAGAATTTTTTTGAAATTTTGGTAGGAGTCAGGCAGATATGGGTTTGATTCACCATTTTGAATTGGAATTATACTTTATATTACTAATATTGCTATTTATTTCATTAATAATATAATGATAATTGAGAGAGGTTGGTTCCACTGTTCTAGAAGAGTAATACTCACCTGGGACAAGTGACTCTCTTTTATGCAGTTAAGCTACAAATTTGTTATGGGGATTTTATTTTTTATATGTATATAAATTGGATTATTAATCCAAGCTTATTTTAAAACCATATTTTTATAAATGTGAATTAAAAAATAAGGTAAGTAGACCAGAGTTTACCTTTTACCGTCAGTTAAAAAATGATTTTTAAAGAAATTTTTAAATGATTGCTCAATTTAGAATCTATGAGGTCTACAAAAGAGAATTTCTGTAAGAGAAGTTACTGTTCTTATGTTACATTGTATTATTTTATTAATTTCTGATGAAACCACGTCCTTTAACTTTCCTAAAGTGAACTTTTCAGGGTCATGCTTAAATTTTGACATTTATTATGGTGGATGCAAAGGAAACATGCTTGTTGATTTCTCATGTCACAGATAATTTCTTTGGCATTAAAGGACGAATCTGGACCTCAAACATTAATAGAATGAACTGGGGGGTAGTGTTTAATTTGTTTGTCATAAATTTGTTGCTATTTGAAAACTTTACATGAATGTGTTAGAGTTTTAAATACTAGGTAATTAGAAATTATCTAATATCTGCTGGTGATATTTGAATTTGAATTTGATTTCTGGAAATCAACTTAATTTCTATTTAATTAAGATCATTTTTAACAGACTTTCTGTTCCCTAAATCATACAGTTCTGCCCTATCCTCCCTTGTTTAAATGATGAGGAGCTCATCTTTATTGTACTTAAGGTTTTAGGTTGCTGAGTGTCCTACCAAGGGAAGAGCTGTTCATATTGGTTGAGGATATGCTAAAAGTAGAGATACTTCTCTGAGAATCCTGGCTGACTCAGAAGTAGGATGGGGCATAGCAGTGTTAACTTAGATTGAGAGAAGACTTGAGCAGTTGTTGCGGGAACCCCCTTGACTAAGGCTGTCCTTATTTTAGGTTTAGACTTAAATGAAGTTAAACATTGTTTCATGATTTATTTAAACTATGTCTAATCTTCACTTTTTTTTTTTTTAAAGGGTTTTTCCAATGCAACTTTGAAATACAAGGGGATACATTTTGGCAACTCTTTAGGAAGACTTGAGTTACCTATAAAGTCAGGGCCTGGTCCTGGACAATATGATATAGTCCAGTAAGTAAACAATTAAATGAATAAATAAATAAAGTATAGTATACCTTTAATGTAGTTCTTAACTAGAAAGTATTCTAATATATTCATTTGTGTCTGGCTCTGGTGTCCATTCTTCCGACTAAATGATAGATTTAGAAGCCATTCTCAGTGTGGGATCAGAGCCATAGCGTCACTTTGGAGGTTATCTTTATGAAGTTTAACTAGGAAATATATTTCTGGTAGAATAACTTGTTCTGTCTTTATTTTCTCCTACTTCTACAGTAAGGCCTTAGACATGGGTCCATGGAAAACAAAATTGCATAACAAATACCATGTTGTTCTGAGAATCTATCACCTGTTTTCCTCATTAAAATTTTTAAACAAGAGCCAGCTTATCTGCCTGATTCTTCTTCTCTCATAAATGAGTTTTCTTATAAGTCCCACGGTGATTACCTATCTAATTAGTTTCCTAGACAGATTCAAACACATCTATATACCAGTGGTGGCTGTAGCTGAGACTCTTTCTTAGACTCCCTTGCTAATATTCATTTACTGAACAAACATTGTTTGAATTCTTTCTCTGTGCTAGTACTACACATAGTAACTAGGAATAAAAAGAATAAAACATGATTCTTATTTTGGGGAATTTATACCCTATTCTCTTTTCTTTTTCATTTTTTTAACTCTCCTAACATGGGAGGTATACCTTGTATTTTTATTCTTTTAGCAGAACACTAGAACTTTAATATGTATATTTAACTTAATGGTGTCTAACTTAATATCTTTGTCATTCTTCCAAACAAAACAAAGTCTATGAAATATTCTAATTAACTCTGTTCATCCCCTTGACATATGTTTTTGTTATTCAGTATTCTAATTTTATCCTTTTTTCTTTCAGTTTGGCTGGTTTGCTCATCTGTCTGTCTTTCTGTCTGCCTGCTTGCCTGCCTACCTGCTCATCAGTTTTACTGAGGTTTAATTATAATAAGGCAAAAGTAACCTTTTTTAAAAATTTTTTTAAAAATTTTATTATGTTAATCACCATACATTACATCATTAGTTTTTGATGTAGTGTTCCATGATTCATTGTTTGCATATAACACCCAGTGCTCCATTCAATACGTGCCCTCTTTAATACCCATCACCAGGCTAACCCATCCCCCCCTCCCCTCTAGAACCCTCAGTTTGTTTCTCAGAGTCCATAGTCTCTCATGGTTCATCTCCCGATCCCATTTCCCCCTCTTCATTTTTCCCTTCCGACTATTTTTTTTTTTTTTAAACATAATGTATTATTTGTTTCAGAGGTACAGGTCTTTGATTCATCAGTCTTACACAATTCACAGCACTCACCATAGCATATACCCTCCCCAGTGTCCATCACCCAGCTACCCCATCCCTCCCCCCCACCACTCGAGCAAACCTCAGTTTGTTTCCTGAGATTAAGAATTCCTCATATCAATGAGATCATATGATACATGTCTTTCTCTGACTGACTTATTTCGCTCAGCATAATACCCTCTAGTTCCATCCATGTTGTTGCAAATGGCAAGATTTCGTTTCTTTTTTGATGACTGCATAATATTCCATTGTGTATATATACCACAGCTTCTTTGTCCATTCATCTGTCGATGGACGTCTTGGCTCTTTCCATAGTTTGGCTATTGTGGACATTGCTGCTATAAACATTGGGGTGTACGTACCCCTTCGGATCCCTACATTTGTATCTTTGTGGTAAATACCCAGTAGTGTAATTGCTGGATCGTATGGTAGCTCTATTTTCAACTGTTTGAGGAACCTCCATACTGTTTTCCAGAGTGGCTGCACCAGCTTGCATTCCCACCAACAGTGTAGGAGGGTTCCCCTTTCTCCGCATCCCCGCCAACATCTGTCATTTCCTGACTTGTTAATTTTAGCCATTCTGACTGGTGTGAGGTGGTATCTCATTGAGGTTTTGATTTGGATTTCCCTGATGCTGAGTGATGTTGAGCACTTTTTCGTCTGTTTGTTGGCCATTTGGATGTCTTCTTTGAAAAAGTGTCTGTTCATGTCTTCTGCGCATTTCTTGATTGGATTCTTCATTCTTTGGGTGTTGAGTTTGATGTTCTTTATAGATTTTGGATACTAGCCCTTTATCTGATATGTCATTTGCAAATATTTTCTCCCATTCTGTCGGTTGTCTTTTGGTTTTGTGGACTGTTTCCTTTGCCGTGCAAAAGCTTTTAATCTTGATGAAGTCCCAATAGTTCATTTTTGTCCTTGCTTCCCTTGCCTTTGGCGATGTTTCTAGGAGGAAGTTGCTGCGGCTGAGGTTGAAGCGGTAGCTGCCTGTGTTCTCCTCTAGGATTTTGATGGACTCTCACGTTTAGGTCTTTCATCCATTTGGAGTCTATTTTTGTGTGTGGTGAAAGGAAATGGTCCAGTTTCATTCTTCTGCATGTGTCTGTACAATTTTCCCAACACCATTTGTTGAAGAGACTGTCTTTTTTCTAATGGATATTCTTTCCTGCTTTGTGGAAGATTAATTGACCATAGAGTTGAGGGTCCATTTCTGGGCTCTCTATTTAGTTCCATTGATCTACACTTGATCTTAGCCAAAAGGCTGAGAAGCGATCTGTTCCATTGATCTATGTGTTTGTTTTTGTGCCAGTACCATACTATCTTGATGATTACAGCTTTGTGATAGAGCTTGAAGTCTGGAATTGTGATGCCACCAGCTTTGCTTTTCTTTTTCAGCATTCCTCTGGCTATTTGGGGTCTCTTCTGGTTCCATACAAATTTTAGGATTATTTGTTCCATTTCTTTGAAAAAAATTGATGGTATTTTGATAGGGATTGCATTAAATGTGAGATTGCTCTAGGTAGCATAGACATCTTCGCAATGTTTGGTCTTCCAATCCATGAGCATGGAATGTTTTTCCATTTCTTTGTGTCTTCCTCAATTTCTTTCATGAGTATTTTATAGTTTTCTGAGTACAGATCCTTTGCCTCTTTGGTTAGATTTATTCCTAGGTATCTTATGGTTTTGGGTGCAATTGTAAATGGGATCGACTCCTTAATTTCTCTTTCTTCTGTCTTGTTGTTGGTGTATATAAATGCAACTGATTTCTGTGCATTGATTTTATATCCTGCCACTCTACTGAATTCCTGTATGAGTTCTAGCAGTTTTGGGGTGGAGTCTTTTGGGTTTTCCACATACAGTATCATATCATCTGCAAAGAGTGAGAGTTTGACTTCTTCTTTGCCAATTTGGATGCCTTTGATTTCTTTTTGTTGTCTGATTGCTGTGGCTAGGACTTCTAGTACTATGTTGAATAGCAGTGGTGATAGTGGACATCCCTGCTGTGTTCCTGACCTTACGGGGAAAGCTCTCAGTTTTTCCCCATTGAGAATGATATTAGCTGTGGGTTTTTCATAGATGGCTTTTATGATATTGAGCTATGTACCCTCTATGCCTACACTCTGAAGAGTTTTAATCAGGAAAGGATGCTGTACTTTGTCAAATGCTTTTTTTGCATCTATTGAGAGGATCATATGGTTCTTGTTCTTTCTTCTATTAATGTACTGTATCACAATGATTGATTTGCAGATGTTGAACCAACCTTGCAGCCCAGGAATAAATCCCACTTGGTTGTGGTGAATAATCCTTTTAAAGTACTGTTGGATCCAATTGGCTAGTATTTTGGTGAGAATTTTTGCATCCATGTTCATCAGGGATATTGGTCTGTGATTGTCCTTTTTGATGGGGTCTGTGTCTGATTTTGGGATCAAGGTAATGGTGGCCTCATAAAATGAGTTTGGAAGTTTTCCTTCCATTTCTATTTTTTGGAACAGTTTCAGAAGAATAAGTCTTAATTCTTCTTTAAATGTTTGGTAGAATTTCCCTAGGAAGCCATTTGGCCCTGGGCTCTTGTTTGTTGGGAGATTTTTGATTACTGCTTCAACCTTTTTTTAAGGTATGTAGTTCCTGATGATTGCTTTCCTTCCATTCCATTACACTTCTGACTATATACTGCAGGCATAACCACAACTCTGTCTAACCTTGTTGCTCTGATTTTGCTTGGCAGTTTTTTGCTAACAGTCTCTTTTGTTTCTCCATCCCTATCCCACTCCCATTCTAATTCCTGGTTTTTTAATGTTACTTTTTCTTTGAGCTTTTTATTTCCTATGCTGCTTCTATTTGCATTTTCACTTTTGCTTAGGAATGTATCCATATAGATTGCATTCCAGACTGCTTCATATATGTCACCATTTCCATAATTTGTCTGCTTTTTGATTTTGCTGCCTTCACCGTATCTTTTATTTGCAGTTGTCTTGGTTCCATCTGGTACTTGACATTTTGTACCTTTTTATTTATTTATTTATTTATTTATTTATTTATTTATTTACCTTTTGCTTTACTGATCGAGTCAGAATTATTCTGGGATATTTGATATAGTATAAAAGTGGAGATACTTGGTCATTGTAAATGGAAAGATAAACTTCTAGGTCTCTTTTTGCAAAAGACATAGACCTAAATGATATGTGACCCTTCTGATCTCTGAAATATAAATTTCTTATCCACCAAATTCTCTGAAGTTTTGAACACAAGTTCATTTGTTGAATTTTGTGTGAAAAAAATCAGCAAAGTCAGCATTCACCAGTGAACTGTTAAATGGGTATTTAAATCATAGCAATATCAAAGAAAATATTTGCAGTTATATAACTTAAGCATTTGTTTTTATGTTTTTCTATTACCTGTTTTTAAAAATGTTTTTGTTCAGTATAGTTCCTTGGAAATGTTTAATATGAGGTTTTTTTTTTAAATTCTGTTTAAGAAATGGAAAAAATAGTATAGTCATATAGCCTATTTAAAAATAATTCTTGTAGGGGCACTTGGGTGGCACAGTTGGTTAAATGCCCAACTCTTGATTTTGGAGCAGGTCGTGATCTCAGGGTCATGAGACTGAGCCCCATATCAGGCTCTGTGCTCTGTGTAGAGTTTGCTTGAGAGTCTCTCTCCCTCTCCCTCTGCCCCCCTGCTCATGCTCTTTCTTTAAAATAAATTAATAAATCTTAAGAAAAAATTCTTGTAATAATAGCTCAGTTATTGTGTTCTTATGGGCAATCTATGGCATTAAATGCTTCACCTATATTATCTACTGTAATCTTTACAATCTTAAGAATTGGTTGTTACTATTTACAGTCAGGTGAAGAATCTACTCTGAAGTTTAGAGAAGTAGGGTGATTTGTGTAAGGTCACACAGCTAGTAGGTAACAGTGCTAGGATTCATATCAGGCTGTCTGACTCTAAATCTTGGGCTGTTAATCACTTTTAGTTTCTTATTCTTTCTTAAGGCTGTGTAAATTTCAGTGAAAATAAGCTTCTCTTTTATTTTTAAAGAACTTTCTGCCCCCTCTTTTGTTTTGTGATATAAATAGTTGAAATATCAAGGGATTTGAAATTTTAAAGATGTTTTATGTTAAATAGAATACACAGGAAACTTTTTTGGGTGGCTATTTATTTATTTTAAAGATTTTATTTATTTATTTGACAGAGAGAGACACAGCGAGAGAGGGAACCCAAGCAGGGGGAGTGGAAGAGGGAGAAGCAGGCTTCCCATGGAGCAGGGAGCCTGATGTGGGGCTCGATCTCAGGACCCTGGGATCAGGACCCGAGTTGAAGGCCGACACTTAATGACTGAGCCACCCAGGCACCCTAGTGGCTTTTTATTTAAACTAATATAAATCCCACATCCTATTTTTTTTGGAGTCATTATTAGTATAGGTTTATTATAATGCTCTGAATTGGAAAATGCACAACTAACATAGATGAATACATTTTACAAAATTTAGAATATATTGGCTTAACATATCCAGATGGTCTTATTATATACTTTTTAAGCAGACAGTGTTGGTGTAAAATATTCTCTTTGCTTTTATAAACAATTATATATTTGAAACTGAGAGCTCCTCAATTTTTCTGACTTTTCTAAAGGAAAAAGACACCTCATTATGAAAATATTAACATCAAGAAAGATAAACAACAAAATTATTGCTTAAATCTCCCGCGATTTTATGAAGTAATAATATTGCAGGAGGAAAAAAAGGTAAGTTGAAATGTAGCTATTTTATCTACTTTCTACATTTTAAGATCATTGACTCTTATAATTACAAGGTTAGAGTACTCTTGGATCTACTCTGCCTGGTAGCTAGTTGTTATTCAGTGAATGTTGTTGAAGGAACTATACTTAAAATCTCTATCAAGTGATCACCATCTCTGCTTGAACAACTCTTGTGATAAAGAACTGACTAGCCCTAAGGTTTATTGTTTCAGTAGTGGACAACTCTGTTTCTTACAATTTCCCTCTTAAACTGATCTAAATTTGCCTGCCTCCTGCCTACTTTTTCTCCCTCTTCCTGTGACTTCTTTTCAATCTCCTTTTCAGTCTTTTTGTAGTAAGTATAAATGTTCCAAATATTTTTGACGTTGTTTTCATTGTTTAAATTCATGATAATTTATTTTCCTTTGAAGTTATCTAGGGATCTTCTTTAATTTTTGAGTCTCTCTCTTTCTCTTTCTCTCTCTTTTTAATATGATACTAGAACTAAGCATAATATTCTTGGTGTAGTCTGATTTGTACATAGTAGGACTTTTCATCTTCCTTCTTCTGGATAGTATATATTTATTAATATAAAACCCAAGATTTCATTACATTTTTTTATAGCTATGTTTTAGTTTACTCTTTTGGAACTTGTAGGCAGATAAAACCATAGACTTTTTTTTCCCCTTCAGTATATTATTATATTTAAACATGAAAACCTGAACATTGGAATATGACACAACTATAAAAAAGGGTGAAATTTTGCCTTTTGCAATAACATGGATGGACTCAGAGGGTATTACGCTAAGTGAATTAAATCAGAGAAAGATAAATACCATATGATTTTACTCATATGTGAAATCTAAAAAATAGAACTTATGAATAGATAAACAAGCAAAAAGCAGAATCAGACCTAAAAATACATAGAACAAACTGATGGTTACCAGAGAAAAGGAGTATAGGAGGTTGGGAAAAATGGGTGAAGAAGAGTGGGAGATAAAGGCTTACAGTTATGGAATGAATAAATTAGAGCAAAAGGGACAGCATGGGGAGTATAGTTAATGATATTGTAATGTTGTGTGGTGACAGATGGTAGCTACTTGTGGAGAGCATAGCATAGTGTATAGAGAAATTGAATCACTAGATGTACATCTGAAACTAATATAACATTGTGTTTTAACTATATTCAAGTAAATAAAAAACCTTGAAGATTATAGAATAAAAATTTTAAAATGGATCACTTAGAAAAGGATAAATGATTCTCAGCTGAAAAATCAGTGACTATTCAATAAGAATTTTCTCTGAATTTGATTTCCTTGGTCTTCCCCTGAATATCAATCAGCAATGAGAAATATTGTTTCTAGAAATGAAGAGACACAATAACATAATAATACAATAGAATTGATTTTATAGAATTACAATTACAAATCTCAAACAGTATAAAAAGTGTTAATTTAGAACCATGAGAGATACAGTCTGTAGTTTTCTATTCTTGTAATGTTTTTGTTTTGGTATTAGGCTTATGCTGGCTTCATTGAATGAGTTAGGGGGTATTCCCTCTGCTTCTATCCTCTGAAAGAGTTTATAGAAATTGATATAATGTGTTCCTTAAATGTTTGGTAAAATTTACTGGTGAACCCACCTGGGCTTGTTACTTTCTTTTTTTAGAAGGTTATTAATTACTGATTCAATTTTTGAAACAGATACAGGCCTATTTGGATCATCTGTTTTTTTCTTGTGTGAGTTTGGAAGACTGAGTCGTTCAAGCAATTGGTCCAATTTATCTCACTTATCAAATGTATGGGCATAGAGTTCATAGTATTCCTTTATTATTCTTTTAATGTTTATGGGATCTGTAGTGATGTCCCCTCCTTCATTTTTGATATTAGTAATTGTGTCCTCTCTTTTTTTCTTAGTTTACCTGGCTAGAGACTTATAGATTTGATTGATCTTTTCAAAGACCTAGCTTTTGGTTTCATTGATTTTCTTTATTCATTTTTATGAATTTTATTGATATCTGTATCAATTTTATTGATTTCTGCTCTAATTCTACTAATTTTTTTCTTTTGCCTACTTTCAATTTAATTTGGTCTTCTTTTTTATTTTCCTAAGGTGGAAACTTAGATTTTCATATGTGCTTTTATTGCTATAAATAATATCAGTTATATCTATTTGATTGATAGTGTTATTGATTCCAACTGTCTTTACTGATTATATTATATTATTATTATATTTATTATTATATGCCTGTTTGTTAGTCTGTCCATTTCTGAGAAAGGGGTGTTGAAGTCTTCAACTGTGATAGTAGATTCACTTATTTCTACTTGCAGTCCTATCAGTTTTGCCTCATATAGTTTGCTGCTTTGTTGTTAAGCACATACACATTAAGAATTGTTATGTCTTCTTGGAGAACTGACCTCTTTATTATTATGTAATGATCTTCTTTAGCCCTGATAATCTTCTTTGCTTTGAAGTCTGTACTGTTTAAAATTGATGTATCTACTCTTGCTTTGTTTTGATTAGTGTTAGCATGGTGTGTTTTTCTCCATTTGCTTTTAATTTATATCTGTCTTTATATTTAAAGTGGGATTCTTATAGATTGCAGGACTACTATACAAATCTTATATAGTGGGTCTTATTTGTTGATCCACTTTGACAATCTCTCTGTTTTATTGGTGAATTTAGACCACTGACATTCAAGGATTATTGATATAGTTGGATTAATATCTACCACATTTGTTACTGTTTTCTATTTGATGCCCTTGTTTTTTGCTCCTATTTTTATCATGCATTCTTTTTCTGCCTTGTCTGTCATTCTCATCTGTTTTTGCCTTCTATTTTCTTTATTCATTAGAGCACTTAGTGTATTTTTTTTAAAAGATTTTATTTATTTTATTTATTTGACAGAGGGAGACAGTGAGAGCAGGAACACAAGCAGAGGGAGTGGGAGAGGGAGAAGCAGGCTTCCCGCTGAGCAGGGAGCCCGATGTGGGACTCAATCCCAGGACCCTGGGATCATGACCTGAGCCGAAGGCAGATGCTTAACGACTGAGCCACCCAGGGGCCCAGCACTTAGTGTATTAATCCTACTTGTTTTAAGTTCCCCATCTGATGATGGCACTCTCCCTGCCATGTTTGGCTCTGTGCTTGCCCTGTTTCTTCTAATTTTTTGCTTTTTAATATTTGTTATAATTTTCTCTTAATAACCCGATGTCTTAGTTTGTTTAGGTTACTAGAACAGAATAGCATAGATTGAATGGCTTATAAATAAGAGAAATTTATTCCTTATAGTTCTGGGAGTGTGGGAAGTCCAAGATGAGGTGCCAGCAGATTCAGTTCTATTGAGAACTCACTTCCTCGTTCATAGGTCATCTTTTTGCTGTGTCTTTACATGGTGGAAAGGGTAGGGAGCTATCTTGGATGTCTTTTTTTTTTTTTTTTAAATAAGGACACTAATCCCATTCATCAGAGCTCTGCACTCATGAGTTAATCACTTCCCAAAGGTGAAACCTCCAAAACCCATCATATTGGGAGAAAAAGTTTAACATGAATTTCAGGGGATATAAACATTCATTCTGTTAGGTAAAGGAACTGTTGTAAATATGCCTTTTGTAATATGGTTGTAAGGTATGGGGAAGGGGAAGAGTTCTGTAGTTCTATGATTAGCTCTCAGGTCTTAGGGAGCCCGTGCCTCTGAATTGGACTGTGAACTTCAGAAGCATTTCTCAGTTTTTTCTCTCTTAGCTGGGTTAGAATGCTAGTGTGGGCTGGAGTTAGGTATTTCCTTTTCTTATATATGGAAGGCTAGAGGTCACTGGAATTGGGCATTTCGCTTCCCTAGGTCTATTATGTACTGATAATGCTCTAGTAGGTTGGGCTCTGGTTAGTTTGATTTTCATGAGAGCTTGCTCTGGTATATTTCAAAACGTTTCCTTTCCCTTTTCCCCTGCCAGATGTATGAAAGGGTTTTTCTCCAGTATTTACTGTGAGAACCTAGTTGAGCTCCTGGAAGTAAATTAGAATTATGGGGTCCTCCCCTATGATGGGGCCCATGGAGTTTTTAACTCTCAGACTTGTCTGCACTGAGACTCCAGCAGTTCTTCAATTATAGTTTTGGTATTCCTATACTGGCACTGGTTTCCACTGTGTTTTCTACTTTTAAATCTCTGCTATGGTAAGCTGTGACGACCTGTATTTGCTTGTCTATCTCTTCAATCTTGTGGGCAGTGGTTTGTCCTGTGTTTTTTGATCTCTCATGGATCTAAAAAGAGTTTGATTTTACATTCTATTCAGGTTTCTACTTGTTAGGGAGGAGTGGCAATATCCAAGTTCCTTATGTGTGGAACTGGAAACTGGAATTTAGGAAATTAGGTATTTTGTTTTAAACCAGAACATTTATTGTGTGACTAATCATTGAAATCCTTAAGATGAACTGTATGGTACAACAGCTGCCTTCTTGGGTGTAGGTGTTGTTTCTTCACAAAATCTATGCCTGAATCTGTGGTATACAATTTTTAGGGGCCTCATTTGACCAGTCCTAGTGGTATTTCATCTTTTAGCCTTGGCACTCAAGTTATTCTCTCTCCTCTGCTTGGCAGGGTAGCCACACTTGCCACAGGTCCACTTCTGAAGATGTGGTAGGGCTGAGGGCCATAGTAGTGGCATAATGTGTACTTATTGTGATGCTTTTCAAATAGTGAGTCCCCTTTGTTATCTTGTTTCTATGGTTGAGACCAAAGAGTGGAAATGAATCTTTTAAACATAGAGTATTTTCTGGAAGTCACATCAACAAGATGGTGAAATAGGAGTCCCAACACTTATTTCTCCCCATAAAAAATAGTAACAAACAATAAACAACTACATGCTGATGAAAATAGCTCTGGGATTGCTTAGAGTACAATAAAGAAGCTACAGAAACCCTTAGGAGCTCAAAACTCAGGATGGCCACATAGAAAAGTTTAAGAGGCATTTTACCTGCTTCACACCATCCCTCAGTCCATCATAGTTTGATGCCAAGAAGGATCCCAATGTGTAATTTCCCACCATGTATGAAAGGAGAGGAGGAGGACACTAGCAGCCCTTGTCACCACTCTGGACATCTGAAACTTATGCTACTGAGGATACCTGCAGTCTTCACTGAGGCTTAACCCAGCCAGTGGAGCTGCCTGGAGTCCATGCCACTGTGCCTCCTCCGGGAGAAGGAGGCATCACAGTTCCTCCATTCTTCCAGGGCTGGAGCTGCCACTCATGTCTCATAACCATGTACACACCCAAGACCCTGGCTCTGTGGCAGCTGTATAGTGTACCCATCTTGGACAACAGCACCAACACTGCAGCAAGTATACTCCTGTACTGGACCCAGCTCCAAGAGTTGAATAAAATGTGAGGTTTAACAGAGATAGAAATCACAAAAAGAACTAAACAGAAATTCTGGAGCTGAAGAATACAATGAATGAAATTAAAAATGCAATAGAGAGCTTCAGTAGTAGACTCATCCAAATAGAAGAAGGAATCTGTCAACTCAGAGAAAGTTCATTTGAAATTATCCAGTCAGAGGATAAAAAAGATAAGAGAATGAAAAGGAGTGAGGAAATCTTACACCATTTATAGGAAATCATGAGAGAATCAACATATGCACTTTGGGAGTCTCAGAAGGAGAAGAGAGAGAAAGGAACAGAAAGAAATAATGTCTGAAAACTTCCCAAATCTTTGGAGGGAAGTGGTCATCAATATTCGTGAAGCTCAAGGGTCCTGAAATAAGATCAACCCAAAGATTACACTGACACATTATATTTAAATTGTGAAAAGTCAATGACAAAGAGAGAATTTTTAATGCAGTAAAAGTGATTCATCACATATAAGACTCTCCCCTCCCCAAACTGTTTCCCAAGAATATAAGTTGATTTCTCAGTAGAAATCTTGCGGCCAGTAGAGGGTAGGAAGATGTATTCAAAGTACTGAAAGAAACCACTTCCAAATAAGAATACTATACTCAGAAATATTGTTCCTTAAAAATGGAGAGATAATGTCTTTCCCAGACAAAGAATAACTGAGAATTTGTTACTCTTAGACCTGCCTTACAAGATATGCTTAAGGGATTTCTTCAAATTAAAATGAAAACATGCTAAACAGGAGCATGAAATCTCATAGGTAAAAGTAAATATATAGGGGCGCCCGGGTGGCTCAGTCATTAAGATTCTGCCTTCGGCTCAGGTCATGATCATGGTCATGGGATTGAGCCCTGCATCAGGCTCTCTGTTCCGTGGGAAGCCTGCTTCTCCCTCTCCCTCTCCCCCTGCTTGTGTTCCCTCTCTTGCTGTGTCTCTCTCTGTCAAATAAAGTCTTAAAAAAAGTAAATATATAACATACATAGGTTAATGTAATAGTACAGATGACTTGTAAATTGCTTTAACTTAATGTGAAAGTCAATAGGTTAAAATATTTTTTAATGGTACACAATATAAAAAGAAACAGTCTACAAGAGTATAAACTGTATGTGTATATGGAGGTAATAAAAGATTAGTGTTTTTATATGTGGTTGAAATTATCAAAATAAAATGGAAGGTCATAATTACAAGATATTTTAGGCAACTCTTGAGCTAATCATGAAAAAAAAACTGTAATAGGTACATAAAAGAGAAAGGGAAAAAACCCAAAACAAATCACTTCAAAAAACTATCAAGTAACAAAGTAACACAAGAGAAAAAGAGAAAGACTAAACAATTATAAGACACAAAGAAAACAATTTTTAACAATGGCAATAGTAAATTTCTCACTTATCAATAATTACCTTAAATGTAAATGCATTAAATTTGCCAATCAAAAGGCCTATAGTGCCTGAATGTATTCAAAAAACAAACAAACAAGATCCAGTGATATTCTGTCTATAAGAGACACACTTTAGAATTAAAGACACACATAGGCCAGAAGTGGAGGGATGAAAAAAGGTGTTTCATGCAAATGATGATCAAAAGAAAGCTGGGTTGGCTCTATGTATGTCAGAAATAATAGAATTTAAGTTTAAAGCTGTCTCTTTTGGCAAAGAAGGTCAATATATAATGATTGAAGGGTCACTTCAATAGAAAGATATAACAATTACAAATGCACTCAATATCAGTATACCTAAATATATAAAACAAATATTGGCAGATCTTAAGGCAGAAATTGACAGCAATATAAAATAGTAAGGGTCTACAATACTCCACTTTTAATAATGGATAGAACATCCGGGCAGAAAATCCATACAAAAATAGCTGACTTGAACAACATTATAGACCAAATGGATCTAAATGACCTATGCAGAAATTTCTACCCAAGAACAGAATACACATTCTACTCAAAGGCACACTGAATATTCTCCAGGATAGATCTCATGAAAGGTCATGAAACAAGTCTTAACAGATTTAAGAACATCAAAATCACTCCAAGTATCTTTTCTGACCACAGTGGAATAAAAATAGAAATCAGCAATGGCAAGAAAATGGGAAAATTTACAAATATGTAGAAACTAAATAATTCTGTCTTAAGAATCATTGGGTCAAACAAGTATCTATCAATAGATGAAAAAGAAGATGTACACATACACAAACACTGGAATATTACTCAGCCATAAAGAGAATGAAATCTTGCCATTTGCAACAACATAGATGGACCTAGAGAGTTAAATGCTAAGTGAAATTAAATAAGTCAGAGAAAGACAAATACCGTATGATTTCATTCATATGTGGAATTTAAGAAACATTAAAAAAAGAAACAAAAACATAGACTCTTATAGACAGAGAACAAACTGGTGGTTGCCAGAGAAGAGGTGGGTGGGGGGATGGGTGAAATGGGTAAAAAGGGATTAAGAATATACTTGATGAGTGCTGAGAAATATATAGAATTGTTGAATTACATTGTACACCTGAAAGTAATATAACACTGTAGGTTAATTATACTTGAATGAAAAAAGTCCTTTAAAAAATGAAAAAGAAACAAAGTAAAAGAAAAATCATTGAGTCAAAGAGGAAATCAAAAAGGAAGTTTAAAAGGTATTTTGAAACAAACAAGAACATACCAAATCTATGGACTGCAGCAAAAGCTAAGAGGGAACTTTTAGTGAATAATGCTTATATTAAAACAGAAGAAAGATATCAAACAAATTAACTTTACACCACAAGGAACTAAAAAACAAGAACAAACCAAGCCCAAATTAGCCAAAGGGAGGAAATGATAAAGATTAGAGCAGAAGTGAGTCAAATGGAGAACAACAAAAAAGAATGAAACATTTGAATTGGTGTTTTAAAAGATAAAATTGACAAACTGTAGACTAAGAAAAGGAGAGAAAAGACTCATAAATAAAATCAGAAGAAAGAGTAAACATTTCAATGGATACCTCAGGAGGAAAAAAAAAGGATTGTAAGGGACTGTTATGAACAACTATAACAACAAACTGGACAGCCTACAAGAAATGAATAAATTCCTGGAAACATACAACCTAGCAAAATTGAATCAGGAAGAAATAGAAAGCCTGAATAGACCAGTAACAAAGAGCCTGACTCAGTAATAAAAAATCTAACAAAGAAAAGCCGAGGACCTAATATTTTCATGGGTAAATTCTACCAAACATTCAAAGAAGTATTAATACCAATCCTTAAATTCTTCTAGAAAGTAGAAGAGGGAATGCTTCCAAACTTATTTTATGAGGCTAGCATCACCCTGATGCCATTACCAGGCAGACACTCCAAGAAAAGAAAACTATAAGCCAATATCCCTGAAGAACATTGTTGTAAAAATCCTTAATAAAAATGTTAACTGTTGAATAAAAAATCTAACAGTGCATTGAAAGGATCATACACCATGGCCAAGTGTGACTTATTCCAAGGATGCAAGGGTGGTTCTAACAATATGTAGTTTGCCTCTTTTTCCTTTAAAAATCAACTCTGTGAAAACAGTTTTGATAAAGTAAGAATATATGAGGTATCAAAGAACATTTATAATGAAAGGAGATAATATGAACATATTGATATTTTCTTCATAGTTAGTATAATATAAAACTAATAAATGTTTTGTTCAAAGTAGTTTTTTTCCCTATCGTGACTATCCTGACCTACATAGTAATAAAATAAGAATAATTTTTCATTTCTTTACCCTATAAATGGTAAAAGGAATAAGGACTTAAGATGAATGAACTAGTTGAATAGGACCTTAATTGTACATGGCATTTCTCAATGCTTTTTTGTCTCTTCAAATATCTGCTTCTAATATGGAGAAATTTTTAACTTACGTTTTGAGGTAACAAGGGAAGATGGAGTTTTTTCCCATTTTTTAAAATCTAATTTTTTTGCCTTATCTAATGCTAAATGGTAATTTCTCAATGATTGTTAGACTGGATTTGGAAAATAACATTTTGTAGTTTCTCTCCCACACCTTAAGAGCAGTTGCAAGAAGTATGACTTGGGAAAGTTGATAAATTTGGTGTGGGATAGGTAGACTAGCTTCATTCCATTTTTTTTGTTTCTTTAAATTCAGCTGATGCACTGACTCCTACAATAGATGGTACATAAAGATTAGTTATAGGTAGTGATTCCTTAAAACTCTCTAGATTGCTCTTTACTTATATGGAGCCCATTGCTCTTTCTCTTGTATCCCTGGATCTCACTCAGGTTTCTGGCTTATATTTACACATTCACACTCCTCTTTTTGGCATATTAGACTTTGGCTTCCCTCTATGGTTTTTATGTTTTCACATCTTTACAAAGTTCTTTCTCTGAACTCTCTAGGTCTGGCTAATCTAGGGCATTCCCTTCCCTTTACTTCTGTAAATTAACACATACCAGAAAAGAGGGTGTAGTCTTGTCAGATTTGTTTCTCAAAATGTACTTTTTTTCCTTGTCATTTAGAGTTTATTTCAAAATGCACTTCTTTTTGATTTTGACTTGGTTGGATTTTAGTTCTTTTATTTCTCCAGAAAGGGTTTCTCTAATATCTTCCATGCTTTTCTCAAGCCCAGCTAGTATCTTTAAAATCATCATTCTGAACTCTAGTTCCGACATTTTACTAATGTCCGTATCGATTAGGTCCCTGGCAGTCAGTACTGCCTCTTGTTCTTTTTTTTGAGGTGATTTTTTCTGTCTTGTCATTTTGTCCAGAGGAGAATAGAAGAATGAGAGAACAAAATGCTAACAGGGTAACAACATCTCCAGAAAAATATACACTAAACAAATCAGAAGAGACCTGAAACCGAGGGAAAAGAAAGGGAAAGAAAAAAAAAAGAAAAAGATAAAAGAACAAAAACAAAAACAAACAAACAAAACCCAGAATATGATCAAATATGATCAGGGTGGTGCATAGATCAGTGCCACACACTAGATTTGGGGCGTATTTTGGTCTGTTAGAAGAAAGTCCTCTCAAAATTTTAAAGAAAGAAAAACTTACATATGTACAAAAATAAAGGTTAATACGATGAAGGGATGGAATATGACTATAAAGATGAAAATTATAAAAGATGTTATAAAAGGAATTGATAAGAAGTTGGTTGAAAAAAGAAGAGGATTTAAAAAAAAAAGGGAGAGAATGTGATCAGGCAGGAGACTAGAACAAAGCCATACACTAGAGATTTAGGGTATATTTTGGTCTGTTAGAAGAAACTGTATCCCAAAATTTTAAAGAGAGAACAAATATATATATATACCAAAAATAAGGTTAACTACTATGAAGGGATAGAATATGACTCTAAAAATGAAAAATAAAAAAGGGATTGATAAGATGTTGGCTGAAAAAGGGAAAAAGAAAAATTCAAAAAAAAAGTTAAAAAAAATTAACTTTGAAAGACTAAAGAATCATGGGAAAAAAGCCATGAATTCTATGTGCAGTATTCCTCTAGCGCTGGAGTTCTGCCGTTCTCATTGATCGGTAAACCTGGTCCTGGCTGGCTGTTCTTGTTGATCTTCTGAGGGGTGCCTGTTGCCGTGGTTCCCAAATGTCTTTGCCAGAGGTGGAATTGCCCCGCCCTTGCCCGGTCCGGGCTAAGTAACCTGCTCCGGTTTGCTAATCTGCTCAGGTTTGCTCTCGGGAGCTTTTGTTCCCTTGCAAGCTTTCCGTACAGCTTTGGAGGACGAGAGTGAAAATGGCGGCCTCCCAATCTCCACCCCGGAGGAGCCAAGAACTCGGGCCCCACTCCTCAGGGAGCCCCCAGGGTAAAGCAGTCAATCACTCCCGTCTCCCCGGTCTCTGGCTGCACTCCATGCTCACCCGGCCAGTTTGAATTTAGAAGTTTGCTTTGTTTTTAATTTTTTAATTTTTATTTTTTATTGTTATGTTAATCACCATACATTACATCATTAGTTTTTGATGTAGTGTTCCATGATTCATTGTTTGCCTATAACACCCAGTGCTCCATTCAATATGTGCCCTCTTTAATACCCATCACCAGGCTAACCCATCCCCCCACCCCCTCCCGTCTAGAACCCTCAGTTTGTTTCTCAGAGTCCACAGTCTCCCATGGTTCCTCTCCCCCTCTGATTTCCCCCCCTTCATTTTTCCCTTCCTGCTATCTTCTTCTTCTTCTTCTTTTTTAAACATATAATGTATTATTTGTTTCAGAGGTACAGGTCTCTGATTCAACAGTCTTACACAATTCACAGCCCTCACCATAGCACTTCAGGGATCATTTCTATAGTTTGCTTTGTTTTTTAAAAACCGCTCTCTTGAGATATGGTTCACATATCATAATTCATCCATTTAAAGTACATAATTGAGTGGTTTAGAGTATTCACAGAGTTGTGCAACCATCACCACAATCAATTTTAGAACATTTAACTCACCCTGACTAGCAGTCACTCCCATTTTATTCCAGTCCTCCCAACTGTAGGCAATCATTAATTTATTTCTGGCTCTGTAGACTTGCTTATCTGGACATTTGATATAAATGGAATCATGCAATATTTGTCCTTTTGTGACTGGCTTCTTTTATTTGGCATCATTTTTCCCATGTTGTAGCATGTATCAATATTTCATTTTTTTATAGCTCAATATTCCATTACATGGATATATCACATTTTGTTTATCCATTTTATCAGTTGATGGACGTTTGGGTTGATTATACTTTTTGGTTAAGAATAAAAATAAGTATAATACTATGCTAAACAAAAGCATAAGAATGAGCATAAAAATAATTGAGCTATGAACATTCATATATAAGTCGTTGTGCTGGTATATGTTTTCGTTTCTCAGGGGTGTATACCTGAGAGTGGAATTGTTGGATAATACCATAATTCTTATGTTTTAACTTTTTGTGGAAGTATTTTACAAGCAGCTGCAGTATTTTACATTAGTGTAAAATTGAAGGTTTCAATTTCTCCACATCTTTGCAATGCTTGCTATTGTTTATCTTTCCGATTGTAGCCATCCTAGTTGCTGTGAAGGGATATATCATTGTGGTTTTGATCTGCATTTCCCTAAAAACTATTGATATTGACTATTTTTTCATATACTTGTTGGCCATTTGTATTTTTTCTTCAGAGAAATGTCTAGAGTCTTTGCCCTTTTTAAAACAGATTATCTTTTTTATTGTTGACTTATAAGAGTTCTGCAAATTTGCTTTGCTTTCTTTGATTTATGATTAATTTGAATAACACTATTTCTTATATATGGAATCTTTAAAAAAAATGCTTGTCTTATGTACCTAGTTGAACCATTGTTTCTAGAAGATAGGAATCTTTCATTCTGCTTGTTTTTTGATATATCTATAGTTAGTGGAGTGAGGATAATGTTTATTAATGCTTTTTGAATAAATTGATTACAGATCTGAAAAATGGGCAGTTTATTTTAAAAATTTGAATTTAGAGAAAGAATTCTTAGGTTTTTTTCTAACATGCCTTAGAAGAATGTTTTAAAGCAGTAAAATAATTAAATAAGTACTCGAGTGTCTTTGGATTTAAGCATTTTCTGATGATACAACAAAATATAATATGAATATAATATTTTAATGAACAATTGCAAGTTTTAAAAAATTTATCATATTCTTGAGATCTATCTAATTCTGTTGTATATGCAGTGTTGTTTCTGTACATCTTTTGAATATATTATGGTGCTCTACTCGACTGAGAACTTCTGTTAAAAAAACACAAAATTAACTTTTATTCAACCTGAATATTTTCCACAGGAATTTTTCTCGCTTTTGACAGTGGAAATTCTTTTTAGTATCTTCCTTAACACTAACGAAGTCCGTAATATACAAAGACATTTAACAATAGTTTCCATTGAAGTTCTTTATTTTGGTAATACAAAATTTATGGAATTGCTATAATAGCTTCTTATCAGTTAAAAAACTGAGTGAAATTTCACTAGATGGCGCCAATATTTTGGATTTTTATGGATGTTAACTACTAATTCATTTCCCATATTCATTAAAACAAATGTTTAAAAATTATGTGGCAAAATTTGAACATTTGCATTGTAGTTCTGAGTAAACCTAAATTGGAAATTTTAATTTTTGTAAGTTCTGCTGAATGGAAATAACTTAGCAGTAGGTATATTAAAGTGTTATTTGAATTCGGGTTATCAAATAAGTTATAGAGCTGTCATTCTCTTCACTTATTGATATAAATGTATGAAAACTGTTAGAATTTTAAAAGTTACAATTGAAAGGTATAACTTATAAACTAGGTGTTTCTCTGGATTAATAGATTACCTAAAAATAATTTATTAGTTGTAAGTAGATCATAAGTAGATCTAGCACTCGAGTAGAAAGGTGTAGTTTCAAGTAAGTATAAATATGCTTGTAAACATTAATAAGGACATAAGAGGCAGAAATAATATATAACTTTTTGTGATTTTTTTTGAAGCCTGTCAATATATCATTACTAATGGTTTTCTTTTATGGGTGGATTGCTTCCTTATTTATGATGCAAAAATTTTACACTTTCACTTATCATTGCTAGTCTTTAATATTTCTTAAATTACCTGATTGGTTGCCAATATAACAAGTACTTGGCAATTTACTGCAGTTAGTAATATGCAGTGGTGGCCTCAAAGAACTTGAATTTGAGGATAAACACAGATTTAGGAAGACTTATACACAAATGTGTTTTTCTCCCCCAAACACAAATTAGTTGTTTGTATAATGGCTACTGTGCCTAAACGTTGGAATGCTCACTTTTTTTATTTTCTAAGATAACTTTTCTGATTTTTAAATTATGGGTTTCAAAGAGGAAAGAAAAGGCGTCAAAATGGGAGGAAAGGATTGAATTATTAAAAGACTAATGGACAAAATTATGTGTGAGAAAAGGAGTGAGTAAGAGGTTTGGAAACATTTATTTATTGCTCAGTGATTATCTTTGGAAGAGCGTCTTGATATTTTCAAATCTAATTGTAAAATGGTTTGTACTGTTATTAATGACTTTTATGTACTGAAGTCATACTCATTTGTGGTAAATTTTTAAGAAATATATAAATAAATAAAGCATTCTTAGATTTATTACTGATTTAGTAGTGAAGAGTTCAGGCTTTAGAATCACATGGCAGTTTTTTGCTCCATCATATAGTAGTTGTGTGACCTTGGGCAAGTTATTTTGCCACTTTAAGCTTAAATATTTTTCCTTCTAGATTTCTAAAATATGAATAATATCTACAAAATGTTATTGTGAAAATCCAATGAGGTGTAATCATATATACACACATATAGCTTAACACTATACATTTGTTAACACTCAGTGATACATATTACTATTACTCTTTTAATGGATATTTATTGAATACTTACTCCATGTTGTGGGTAGAAAGATGATGAATACTACAGAGGTTCTTAAGGAGTTCACACTTTGATGGAAGATACAAAAATGTAAAAAATTTACAATAATATTCAAATCAGGTACAGTGGACTTCAGAAGAGAAACTCATTGTTTCTTCTTAGAGGATGGCAGAAATCAGGAAAGGGTTTCAAAGTATGTTTGGGTTATGTTTTAAAGGACAGGTAGTTATTTGGATGGAATAGAACATTGCAGGCAAAGAGAATGTGCAAAGCCATGAAAATTTGAGAAAAGCAGTTTTTATTTTTATCTGTAGGTGATGATGAACCAGTAAATATTTTAAGCAGGAAACAGCTTTCTGATTTTAGAAAAATAGGACAGTTAGGTATGAGTCAAATGTATGGGATGTGGGGAAAGGGAGAGAAGGAGAAATCATAAGGTGATGCATAGTGATTCACATAGTGAATACCTGTATTAAGATAGTGAAATGAGCCTAGAAATGAGGGGGAAATGACATATATTTGTATGTTAACATTGATTTTACCTAGTGATTAATTTCATGTGGGAGGATGAGTGGGAAGGAAGTATTAAGGATGACTGCTGAATATCTTACTTAGAGTACTATATGAATAGTAGAGTTGGAGAGAAGAGAGAGAATATAGAAAACATGCCTCTGTGTGTGTGTGTGTGTGTGTACATGCATGCATGTGTGTGAATTGTACTGGGAAATCAGATTATTTTAAGCATCTATTTGTTATATAGGTGGAAATGTCTTGAAGGTAGTGAGAAAACTGAGAAAAATCTGAACTGAAGATTTAGCAATTAGTTAAATTATGTAATCCATAAGGAGCAAGGATTGAACCTGAAGATTGACAACGTGTAATGAATATGTGGAGGAAGGGGAATCTAAGAAACAAAGAAGGACGATTAAAAACAGTAGGAGTAGGTCATCAGAGAGGGAGAAAAACCATGAGAGACTCTTAACTGTAGGAAACAAACTGAGGGTTGCTGGAGGCAAGGAGGGTGGGGGGATGGGGTAATTGGGTGATGGGCATTAAGGAGGGCATGTGATGGGATGAGAACTGGGTGTTATATGCAACTGATGAATTATTGAACTCTGCATCTGAAACTAATGATGTACTGTATGTTGGCTAATTGAATTTAAAAAAAAACAAGGAAAAATCAATAATAAAAAAAACCCAGTATGAGTAGAGTGGGGAAGGAGTGATCTCAAAGGAGTCAGAGGAAGATAGTTGCCACCTGTATTACATACTTTGGATAGGTAAATAAAGATAAAAACTGAAAAGGATCCACTGAACCTTGCAGAATTTTGAAATCAGTGGTTATTTTAGCAAAGAACTCTGATGGCCCAAGTTGCGGACAGCAGATGACAGTGGATTTAAGAATGGATGCATGGTAAAGACGAGGATCTTGTGAATATAGGCTGCTCCCTTTTTCAGGAAGCTTACCTAAAATGGAATGCGGAGAGATAAGCTCTTGTTGAATAGCTAGAGTTTTTGTTTTGTTTTTTTCTAAAGGAGAGACTTTATAGTTCTTGCCACTATAATTCTTTGCATGTGTTATTTATCTTTTGCTAATTTAGGATTATTGCCAAAATAAAAGCTAGGTTAATGATTTTAAATAACCTGATATTTAATATTTCAATTCAAGAAACATTTCTTGAAGTCAGTAATGTATGGTTAGCATTACACTATTGCCTTAGGACTTCAGATATTTAAAAAAAATCTTATTTGCCTTCTAATTGGAGATACAAATCACATATATGAAACAATTAGAGAAAATACATGGTGTTTTCCCTAACATTTGCTGAATGAATGAATGAATGACATAAATCTATGAGGGTTAAAAAATAGAGTATATGTGAAATACAGGGATATACTGAATGAAATGGGCTTTAATACTTCTTATGACATACAAAGCTGTTAGAATCTGACCCTAAACTTCTCCAAATGCACATTTCATGATTCTTCTCTATGTATCCTCTATTTTAGTCATATTGAACTATCTTCAGTTTCTTGAGCTTACCATTCTTCCCACTCATTCCCTACCTTTCTCCTTCTGCATAAGCTAGTCTTTCCCCTGGAATGCCCCCTTTTTCTTCATGTGGCTGATTTCCACTCATTCTTTGAGATTCAACTCCTGGTACTTTACACATACCTCAATCATGGCGTTTATCATTGCTGTATTATCATTATCTGTTTCTGCCACCAGATCATGCCATTCTTGAGGTCAGGGATTATGTCTTATTGATTTTAAATCCCTAACATATGGTAGATTATAAGAATTATTGAATGAAGGAATAAAATCACATTGAGATAGCTCTTAAAGGAAATATTGGGCAACAGATTGATGGATTGATATTTTGGGTTGAAGTAGAAAATATAACATTTGAGTAGCTGGCAGAGTAATCTAGCTGGCCAGTGAGATTGTTTTAGTGAGTACTGAGAGAACCCTGAAGATGGAAATAATGGAGGGCTTTTAATGGAAGCCAGAAATGTCCAGATTCCATATAAATTGTAGTAGTCACTTTTAAGCAGAAAGATATGGAAAACATTTTCAAGTTGTTTATTTTGATAGTTGTTCATTTTATAAAACTCCTTCATTTAAATCAATCTATTCCTAAGTGTCCATCAACAGATGAATGGATAAAGAAGAGGTGGTATATATATATATATATATATATATATATATATATATATATATACACAATGGAACACTACTCAGCCATAAAAAGGAATGAAATCTTGCCATTTGCAACAATGTGGATAGAGCTAGAGTGTATTATGCTAAGTGAAATAAGTCAGTCAGAGAAAGACAAATACCATATGATTTCACTCATATGTGGAATTTAAGAAACAAAACACGAACATAGGGGAAGGGGGAAAAAAAGAAAGGGAGGCAAACCATAAAAGAATCTTTTTTTTTTAAAAATTATTTATTGTTATGTTAATCACCATATATTACATAATTTGTTTTGGTGTACTGTTCCATGATTCATTGTTTGTTCATAACACCCAGTGCTCCATGCAGAATGTGCCCTCCTCAATACCCATCACCAGGCTAACCCATCCCCCCACCCTCCTCCCCTCCAGAAACCTCAGTTTGTTTTTCAGAGTCCATCATCTCTCCTGGTTCGTCTCCCCCTCTGACTTACTCCCCTTCATTCTTCCTCTCCTGCTATCTTCTTCTTTTTCTTTTTTCTTAAAATATGTTGCGTTATTTGTTTCAGAAGTACAGATCTGTGATTCAACAGTCTTACACAATTCACAGCTCTCACCGTAGCACATATCTTCCCCAATGTCCATCACCCAGCCACCCCATCCCTCCCACCCCCGACCACTCCAGCAACCCTCAGTTTGTTCCTGAGATTAAGAATTCCTCATATCAGTGAGGTCATATGATACATGTCTTTCTCTGATTGACTTATTTCACTCAGCATAACACCCTCCAGTTCCATCCACGTCGTTGCAAATGGCAAGATCTCATTCCTTTTGATGGCTGCATAATATTCCATTGTGTATATATACCACATCTTCTTTATCCATTCATCTGTCGATGGACATCTTGGCTCTTTCCACAGTTTGGCTATTGTGGACATTGCTGCTATAAACATTGGGGTGCACGTACCCCTTCGGGTCCCTACATTTGTATCTTTGGGGTAAATACCCAGTAGTGCAATTGCTGGATCGAATGGTAGCTCTTAAAAGAATCTTAACTGTAGAGAACAAACAGGGTTGCTGGAGGGGAGGTGGGTGGGGGATGGGCTAAATGGATGATGGGTATTAAGAAAGGCACTTGTGATGAAGAGTGGGTATTATATGTAAGTGATGAATCTAGTTATGTTAACTAACTAGAATTTAAATAAAAACTTAAACAAATCACAACCCCCCCAAACCCAAAAACCAAAAAACACCTGAAATCGTAAAATCAATCAATCTAATCCATTCCTGAAAACATATTGGATAGCAAATTTTAGGTAGCAGCAACCTTTATTCTGTTAAGGACAAAAGATAATACATTTGGCTCATGCAAAATTTTACATCAGTTTCCCAAATAAAACACACTTAAACGTCTATGTACCAATCACACAAGGATTTCTGTAAGGCATTTAAAACACCAGTTACTTAATTAAAAAAATATTTATTGAGCTCATTAATATGTTTGTGTGTAGTCAATAATGGTTCTGCTCTATATCACATATAACTATTTTACAAAAAATATGTTCTGTAATGTCAGTAAACAGTGAAATAGTGTGTTATAGATACCAAAAGTATCTAAATTGTCTGGGTTGATTATATTCTCAGCCATGTGGCAGAAGCAAAATCTGGGACCAGTGAAGTACTAAGGCTGGAGAACGTGGGAGGAGGTGGGAAGATAAGGTCATTGCACTTTAAACAAAACAGGAGTGATCTGTACTTCTGAAACAAATAACGCAACATATTTTAAGAAAAAAGAAAAAGAAGAAGATAGCAGGAGAGGAAGAATGAAGGGGAGTAAGTCAGAGGGGGAGACGATCCATGAGAGATGATGGACTCTGAAAAACAAACTGAGGGTTCTAGAGGGGAGGAGGGTAGGGGGATGGGTTAACCTGGTGATGGGTATTAAAGAGGGCACATTCTGCATGGAGCACTGGGTGTTATGAACAAACAATCATGGAACACTACATCAAAAACAAATGATGTAATATATGGTGATTAACATAACAATAAAAAAATAAAAAAAAAAAAAACCAGGAGTGATCTCATCAGCACAACAGCTAAGACTGTGGCCTATGCTAAATGCTGTGCCCAGATTTGTGCAGGGCATATTTTTGCTCGTATGCACCTGCATATTGATTACAGCAAGTTGCTATTTAAGTACTGAATTTTGGGTGAGGTGTTTGGCAAGTCATTATTTAAATATTTGGATTCAAGAAGTGAGAGCTTGGATAGTGGTGCAGATCTATATTTAATTATGTTCTTTTAAAAATGAATTGAAATATATTACTTTTTTTTGCATTATTTTTTTAAATTTTATTATGTTATGTTAATCACCATACATTACATCATTAGTTTTTGATGTAGTGTTCCATGATTCATTGTTGGTGTATAACACCCAGTGTTCCATTCAATATGTGCCCTCTTTAATACCCATCACCAGGCTAACCCATCCCCCCACCCCCCTCCCCTCTAGAACCCTCAGTTTGTTTCTCAAAATCCATAGTCTCTCGTGGTTCATCTCCTGCTCTGATTTCCCCCCCTTCATTTTTCCCTTCCTACTATATTCTTTTTTTTAAACATATAATGTATTATTTGTTTCAGAGGTACAGGTCTGTGATGCATCAGTCTTACACAATTCACAGTGCTACTTTTATTGTGGACTTACAGGTTTTTTGATTTGTTAAATTTGTCTTAATATTATATAAAAAAGCAGAGTTTTTCCTCGATACTGTATATTTTTAAAACATGACTTTTCTGCCTCTACACTGAAAAACTATAGCATGGACTTTATGGAAGTCAGACTTGGGTTTGAGTCCTGCTCCAACATTGCTAGTTGTAGGCCCGTAAACAAATTATTTATTTCAAGACTCTTCTTTAAAATGAGGAGTATCTCGTAGTTTGTTGTGAGAATTTCAACAGTACAGGAGATGTGCTTACTATAGTGTTTCTTATAGTGAGAAATACATGCTATTCAATAAATAATTTATTATTTTCTTTTATAAAAATATAACAAGTTTAAAGTCACAGTATGTGTAAAATTTTTCTTTTGGATTGTATCTAATATACATTCATTTAACTTAACTCAGTCAAATTGACATACTTCTAACAGTTTTTGAGTTTATTTCTATGTTCATTTAAGCCATTGCTTACCCTTGCCCCAAAATGATTGTCTTTTTTTCAAATTATTTCATTTTTATACTGAAACAAAATATATTTAAAAGGAACGTGAGAAGTTTGATAACTGTTGATTGTGATTGATCCATATGTTGATTTGGTAATTTTAACACCCATGATGAACGCAAGGACAGAATCATTCTCTTATTTTCCCTTTTTCCTTTAATCTAATGAGATAAAATATTATGAGTGCCTACAACAAAGCTACTAGAACTAGTGAATGTAGCAAGATCACACAATACAGGGTCAATATACAAAAATAAATTTCATTTCAATATCCTAGCACATAAAAAATGAAAAATTTAGCAACTCCAAGTCTAGATATTTGCATAATATAATTGAACACCCATGTTCAGGTACTTACACACTTATTTTCATAGCAGATTTATTCATTATTATGAATATTCCCCAAACTGGAAACAACTCAGATGTTTACCAATAAATGAGTGGAATATAGGTGGATATTCATGTAATGTAATGCTACTCAGCAAAAGAAAGAACTACCCATAGAATGACTCATTCACAAAACCTCATGGTAAATCTCAAAAACATTCTTCTGAGCACAAGAAACCAGATATTTAAAAAACTACTATATGCTTCCATATATATAAAACTATAGAAAAGACAAATCCAAACTATAATAATAGAAAACAAGTTAGCTGTTATCTATGGCCTGGGATGGAAAGATGTTTGGAAAGTGGTACAAGGATATTTTGGGGGGTGATAGAAACACTTTCTGTCTTGATTATGGCTTTCTGGTTTAATAGTTATAGAATTAATGGATCTGTCAAAGCTCATTGGAATGTACATTTATAATGGGCATATTGTTTGTAAATTACATTATAGTGTATGTAAACTGGATGATATATACCTTACCGGAATGTAAGCTGTGAGAGGGCAAAGATTTTTGTTTTTATTGCTCACTGTGGTATCGCCACTTCTTGGAACAGCCTTTGGTAACACTGTATGTTTAATGAATGATTGAAAAATCTGATAGATAATTTGAATTAAATATACTACAAACATTTGCTTTTCAGTATTATTGTCCCACCATCTTTTTCTACTTGTCAATGTTGAATATTTTTCTTATTATAATAGAGTATTATTTCATATTTTCTAAGAATTTCTATGAATAAAAGGATTAAACTCCACTAAAGATCTGCTTGGCCTGTTTACCGTAAAGGGAAATTTTTATCAATGTATATTTATATCAATGATTTGGAAAGGAACAATTCTGACATCCTTAAATGTTCTGTAATAGTTAATTCTAAAGTTATCTTTCCACCAGGATTTAAATCTTACAGATTTACTATTTTTCAATATTAAGTGTTCAAGAATCATTATTGCATGTGTGAGTTTTTTGAGATGGGAATGAGAGAGAGTTGAAAGAAGGCCACTGGGGCTGGAATTCAGTGAGAAAGGAGAATGAATCGTATGAGATGATATTTGAGAGGTAGGGAGAGGCCAGATTAGGTAGGGCTTTATAGGCCTTAGTAGGAAGTTCAGATTTTATTCTTAGGGCAATAAAGGGTTTTACATAGGGGAGTAATGTGATATTTCTGCTGAATGGATATTTCTCCATTTCTAGAATGGAGGGGGCAAGAGTAGAAGATTATGGTAATTGTGGCAATAGAGATGTAATAGATTTATTCAGGGTACAGTTTGGATTGAGATAGAAGAATGATTTTGTAATGCCAATCTACGAACTGTGCATTTTATTGTACAGGCAAAAAGAAGTCAATGAAGAATTTATCAGGGAGTCACCTGATTAGATTACTTATTTAGGAAATACTTGTCAGTGGTAGGAGTGGACTTGCATAGGGGAGAGAGGGGCAGAAGGGAGACCAGGGATGAGTTTCTTTAATATTCCAGATTAGAAATGCTGGGTCTGTGGTAGCAGTTTTCTGACCTTCCCTCTAAGTTAAATCAGATCTGGAGGCACTCCATCTGTACAGGAGTTATAAGATGGGGCTGGACTAAATTGAGACTGAATCTGGCTTGATTGCTTATGATGGGTGGGTGTACCTTAATAGTTCAGGTGTACCTTAACAGTTCAAATTGAAGGGTAGGAAGCTGGAGAAATTCCCTGAGGCACTAGAGTACAAGGTAGTTGTAGGGGTTTTACCTTAAGCTCAGTGGCCTCTTTGGTGGGTGGGAATATGCTGTTAAGGATAGCTGAATTGTCCTTATAATTTTCTCATAATCTTGTTTCCTCCTATTTGACAATACCTCTCAATTCTTAATGCTTGACTTTCTCCCTGGGTAATGGCCTTTAGTACCTATGCTACTTAAACTCTTACCATGGTCCCTGTTGAACTAAGCTATTTGCCATGACCCCACTTGTCAGATCTTGAACTGAATTAATGAATAACTTCTTTTTGCTTCCTGTCCTAAGTCAATAAAGCCCAAGGCATATATTTTTTTTGTAAAATTTGAGTGTAGTTGACATACAATATTACATTAGTTTCAGGTGTGTTGATTCTAGTTGAATACATGACCCTTGGTAAATGATGTGTTACTGTAAAACAAGATACATGTTATAGTGTGAATCAAGTAGACCTTGCTTTCAGCTTTGAAGTATGGGAAAAAAAAGACCATGGGGATTATGAATCAGAAAATATGAATTCCACAAGTTTATACATTATACTATACTTACCTCAAGTGTAGCTACTACCTGTCCTCATACAACGCTAATGTAGTATCATTGACTATATTCCTTATGCTGTGCCTTTTATTCCCATGACTTATTTATTCCATAGCTGGAAGCCTGTATCTCCCTCTCCCCTTCACCCATTTTGCCCATCCCCCCACCCCATCCCCTCTGACAATCGGATTCTCTGATTCTGTATAAACCCTAAGTTTTGATTCCTAGTCAGCCTCCCTTATTTTAATGTTACACATTAGAGGAGCTTGCAGCTTTCTAGCCATCCTCAAGATTGAAATATTTTAAAGGATTGAAAACATTGACCTCCAGACAAAGAATCTGGTTCTGCTAGAAAAGATGTAAGGAACTCAAGTCATGTCCCATGAACACACATCATACCCCTAGACAAGATTAAGATTAAGTTCATGTCCCATGAACACACATCATACCCTAGACAAGATTAAGACACTTAATCTTGTGATACCTTGTGATAAAATGTGATACCTTGTCAAAATAATAGATCCTATGAAACTAAGTCAAGACTCTCCAGAAATGCTCATGGTTATTTCCGGTGCTTTATTCTGGGATTTTTATAAATGATAGTCTTCCTTTAGAGCTTTTATGTATGTATGTATGTATGTATGTATTTATTTATTTATTTTATTATGTTATGTTAATCACCATACATTCCATCATTAGTTTTTGGTGTAGTGTCCCATGATTCATTGTTTGCATATAACACCCAGTACTCCATTCAATAAGTGCCCTCTTCAATACCCATCACCGGGCTAACCCATCCCCCTCCTTTGTTTTTGAAGAAAGATTGATCAAGTTTTCATAAGAGAACTTACTACCTTATATCTCTAATTTTCCCTTGCCGCATGCATATCTCAAGGAAAGGAAACTCAGGGAATGATAACGATCTCCTACTTCAAAGAAGGCTATATCTCTGGCTTTGAAGAAGTTATAATGCTGGGATCACTATTAGAGAAAGGTTCAGCATATACTGATGTTCAAAACTGACCCCACAGATAAAAGTATCACTGTGAAACTTAGAATTTGATCAGTATGGTAATTCTTCTTTTTGTTTTTAATTTAGTGCCTTTTGTTCTTAATTTGGAACTCCTGATTCCATATCAACATCTTATCTCAGCAGCCAGAATACTGACTGAGCTGAACACTGTTCACTTCCATACATTCTCTGCTCTGAGGACTTTGCAACCACTTATATGGTCCTGCTCTCAGAGCTGAGCTGCTGCCTTGACAACCAGGGTAAAGGCATAAAAGTGGCCAAGGCAGCATCTGAAATGTAGATAAGGAGGGCAGGGAAGGTTCAAAGCTAGCTGATTATCAGGTCTGAAGAGTGGGGTTAGATTTTAAGTAGGAAAGATAGGAAACAGTTCAGAATCTAGTAAGATCAATATTAGGTTGGTGAAGATAATAAGAGGCAGTTGAGGCAGAGTCAACAGAAATCATGAATAGTGTGAACATGTTGAGGCCCATTTTTATACACTGCTGGCTGCATGTTTTAAAGAGGGCTGGACTAGGTAGCATTGTCTTTCAAGTTAGACTATGTATCATTCCACTGAACTTGTACTTCGCCTCCTTATTTTTGAAAAGTGCAAACACACTAGTGTATTTTGCAATGTTTCCAACTCCTGTTTATCATTTGGAAAGGACCTCCTGCATTGATAGCCTGCCATACTTGCACTGTTACCTGTGTACACTCTTGTGCATAAAATCTCTGAGCCATGATACATCCCACCCTCTTCAGTGAGTAATTGGAAGATATTTAAGATCCCCTAGGTCTTTTGAGATTGCAGATAGTTCTAAATTTACGGAGTCACTGATTTATCTGGAAGTAATATAGTTTATAATGACTTGGGATTTCTGTGCATCATTAGAAGGTTATCCTAGGAGAACAAAAGGTTTCAATTTTGTTCTGACATTATAGAAGCAAAATGAAAATTTCTACAACTCTTCTCTGTCATTAAATGGCTTTCTATTGCCAGGTCCAAGAAAGTATACTTCCCTGGTCTGTAAATCCATCAAATAGTCTATTACCCTAAGTCTATTATAGCAGAAATATGCCAGAATATCTAATTGCAATTAAACAGGAATCCCACATACATCAGGATGGACCTTCATTCCTGATGTACTCTTGACATTGTGGGCCACATTCCATCACTAACCCTCATGTCTTACCCTACTTAGAGAAGAGGGCAGAGGTTGGTGGTACAGAGGGCTGTGGTGTCTGGTATTAGGAGGCACCTTGCAGGTATTACAGAGCAACAGCCAAGGCAAGTCTAAGTGGGCCATTCAAAGCCATTTTAGACCAGAGAGAGACTTTTGGCAAGATTAGATTGCTCTTAGATCTATTCCCTTTGTTCTGGTCTTCAAATGCCTTGAATGTTTCTGATTCTCTACACTTTCTGCCCCTACAATACTCCCAACCCCATCAATTAGATCACATACTAAACCTGCCATTAAATGTGTGATTTTTAGGAGAGAGCCTGCAGTTTCCTGTTTTTTTTTTTTTTTTTTTGGAAGGATTATATGTAGTGTAGACCACTAAAACATTGTTGGGTTAGAAAATAAAATATAAGCAAACAGAAGATGAATGAAGATTTCAAGTACTTGACTGAAGAAACCCCACAATCTTAATTTTTTGCCTATGGGATATTTTTTATACTTACTCATAGATATCTTTTGCTTTTGTCTGATATTTAGACTTTATTTCATATATCCATTCTAGTTGAATACATGACCTTGGTAAATGATGTGTTACTGTAAAACAAGATACATGTTATAGTGTAAATCAAGTAGACCTCACTTTCAGCTTTGAAGTATGGGAAAAAAAGACCATGGGGATTATGAATCAGAAAATATGAATGTGAAATTATGCTCCATTTTTATTATTAGGTGTAGATGTTAAAAAGTAACTTAATTTCTCTGAGCCTTTTTATTTATAAAATGGGAGTTATGATAATTCCTACTTTACAGGATTATATAAGAAATGAGATAATGCATGTGAAAACATTATCTTGCTGCATTTAAGATGTTACATATGTTAATGGTTGCTTTTTGAAGAAATCCATATTTACTTTCCTATGTATTACTCTAAGATTCTTTGAGTGAAGGAAGCAGCCATGTATAATTCATCTTTGTATACTGTTTTTGAGGATAGAAATTGTGATAGCTATATCACTACCTTTATATGAATAAAACTGCTGTATTTCATAATGTGATTATGCTGTTGCTGTATTTAGAATTATACTTTGACTTTGCCTAATTTTAAATAATTTGAATGGCCCTATTCTTTTAATTAAAAGAAATTCACATCAAATTTTTTACTGAATATTTTCGATTTGTCAGCCTAAAAGGAACACTTTTTCACTCTAAATGTCCTGACTCTAGTGAACTCATTTGCTGTAAGAGTAAGTAGTCCATTTGGGACTTAAGCAACAATAGATTGTTTTAAACATCTATATAGAAAATAAAACTTATAGTAATGTTTACAAACTATATAAACTCCCTCAAACTTAAATTTAAACAATTACTTTACATTAAACAATATTTCTCATAGTTTTATTTATATAAAAATGTACATTTAAAAAATTGTATGCTTTCACTTTTCGATTGTATATCTTTACTTTTTATATGTAAATTTTTCTATGAACCAAGTTATGGAAGTATTAGATTTTTAAAACATTAATTTTTTATTTTAGAATAGAATTAGATTTAGAAAAGAGTTGCAAGGGTAGTATGGTTCCCCTCACCCAGTTTCCCCTCACATTCCTATGGTGTTTTCAGAACATGCACTTTTGATCCTTTCTGTAAGTCCATTTACAGAATTTGTATCAGAGGCTCATCTTTAACAGTTATTTTCTTTTAGTCTTTTTTTTTAAATTAAATGTTTTATTTTAACTCCAGTATAGTTAACATACAGAGTTATGTTAGTTTCAGGTGTACAATATAGGTATTCAGTAATTCTATACATTACTCAGTGCTCATCATAATAAGTGTACTGTTAATCCCCTTTACCTATTTCACCCATCCCTCTATCCACCTCCCCTCTGGTGACCATCACTTTGTTCTCTATAGTTAAGAGTCTGTTTCTTGGTTTGTCTCTCTCTTTTTTTTCCTTTGCTCATGTGTTTCATTTCTTAAATTCCACATAGGAGTGAAATCATATGGTATTTGTCTTGCTCTGACTGATTTCGCTTAGCATTATACTCTCTAGCTCCATCCATGTCATTGCAAATGGCAAGATTTCATTCTTTTTTATGGCTGAGTAATATGCCATTATATATATACACACACATACTACATCTTCTTTATCCATTCATCTGTTGATGGACATTTGAGCTGTTTTTATAATTTAGCTATTGTAAATAATGCTGCAATAAACGTAGAGGTGCATGTATCCCTTTAAATTAGTGTTTTTGTATTTTTTGGGTAAATACCCAGTAGTGCAATTACTGGATCACAGGGTGGTTCTATTTTTAACTTTTTGAGGAACCTCCATATTATTTTCCAGAGTGACTGCACCAGTTTGTATTCCCACCAGTGGTACATGAGGGTTCCTTTTTCTCCACATCCTCACCAACACCTGTTGTTTCTTGTGCTGTTGTTTTTGTCATTCTTACAGGTGGCAGGTGGTATCTCATTGCAGTTTTGATTTGCATTTCCCTGCTGATATGATGTTGAGCATCTTTTCATGTGTCTTTTGGCCATCTATATTTCTTCTTTGCTGAAATGTCTGTTCATGTCTTCTGTCCATTTTTAAATTGGATTATTTGTTTTTTGGGTGTTAAATATTCTTTATATATTTTGGATATGAACCCCTTATCAGCAATGCCATTTGCAAATATCTTCTCCCATTCCATGGGTTGCCTTTTAGTTTTGTTGATTGTTTCCTTTGCTGTGCAGAAGATTTTTATTTTGATCTAGTCCCAATAGTTTATTTTTGCTTTTTTTCCCTTGCCTCAGGAGACATATCTAGAAAAAGGTTGCTATGGCCAATGTCAGAGACATTACTGCCTGTGTTCTCTTCTAGGATTTTTATGGTTTCGGGTCTCATATTTAGGTCTTTCATCCATTTTGAAATTGTTTTTGTATATGGTGTAAGAAAGTGGTCCATTTCATTCTTTTGCAGATAGCTGTTCAGTTTTTCCAACACCATTTGTTGAAGAGACTTCTTCCCGTTGTATATTCTATTCTGCTTTGTCAAAGATTAATTGACCATATAATTTTGGGTTTATTTCTGGGTTTTCTGTTCTGTTTTATTGATCTTTGTGTCTGTTTTTGTGCCAGTACTATACTGTTTTGATTACTCCAGCTTTTTACAACTTGAAGTCTGGAATTGTGATACCTCCAGTTTTGTTTTTGTTTTTGTCTTTTTTTTTTTTTTTTTTTTTCAAGATTGCTTTGGGCATTTGGGGTCTTTGTGGTCTTTTCCATACGAATTTTAGGGTTTTTCATTCTAGTTCTGTGAAAAATGCTGCTTGTATTTTGATTGGGATTGCATTAAATCTGTAGGTTGCTTTGGGTAGTATAGACATTTTAACAATATTTGTTCTTTCTATCCATGAGCATGGAATGTCTTTTTCATTTCTTTGTGTCATCCTCAATTGCTTTCATCAGTATAGTTTTCAGAGTACAGGTCTTTTACCTCTTTGATTAAATTTATTCCTAGGTATCTTACTTTCTGGTATAATTGTAAATGGGACTGTTTCTTAATTTCCTTGTCTGCTGCTTCATCATTAGGTATAGAAATGCAACAAATTTCTGTACATTGATTTTATATCCTGCGACTTTACTGAATTCATTGATTGGTTCTAGTAATTTTTTAGGTGGAGTTTTTAGGGTTTTCTATATAGAGTATTGTGTTATTTGCAAATTGTGAAGGTTTTACTTCTCTACTGTTTGGATGCCTTTTATTTCATTTGTTGTCTAATTGCTGTGGTTAGGATTTCCAGTACTATGTTGAATAAAAGTGGTGAGAGTGGACATTTTTGTCTTATTCTTGACTGTAGAGGAAAAGCTCTCAGTTTTTCCCCATTGAGTATGATGTTAGTTGTGGATTTTTCCTATAAGGCCTTTTTTATTATGTTGAGATATGTTCCCTCTAGACCTACTTTTTGAGGGTTTTTATCATGAATGGATGTTGTACTTTGTCAAATGGTTTTTCTGGATCTATTGAATTGATCATATATGGTTTTAATTCTTTCTCTTATTGATGTGAGGTATGATGTTGATTGATTTCTGAATATTGAACAACCCTTGCATCCTGGGAATGAATCCCACTTGATTGTGGTGAATGACTTTTTTAATATATTGTTGAATTCAGTTGGCTAGTATTTTGTTGAGGATTTTTGCATTTGTGTTCATCAGAGATATTAGCCCGTAGTTCTCTTTTTTTTGTGGTGTCTTTATCTGGTCTTGGTATCAGGGTAATACTGGCCTCATAGAATGGCAGTGTTAAGTTTTATTTAAGAATTTAGGTATAATATAATACAAATTTTATTCTGAAAAACAATTGAATAATTATGATTTTTGAATTTCACTCACAACATCTTTAAGGAAGTGAAATGCCATCTCTATATATTTTTATGGGTATATAAATATTCCAGGATTGGTCTCTATAAGTGAATATTCTTTTAGGAATCTGGAGTGAAATAATAATTCTATTTCAGAGCAGATAATGACAGTAATATTTTTCAAAGTAACATTTTAGAGAGATTGACATTAATGATTAAGTTATATATAAATTTACCTAAAGAGTTTTATGGCATAGGAAAATACTTTTTGCTTCACATATATAGAATTGCTGTATCACAGCATGAAATTGATATCTTGTGATTTAGTTAGTGGAGAAATTTAGGAGGAATTAATTTCTCAAAAGTGCTAGCAAGGTTATTTTAAAAAAAATGGAGTCTAATAAATAGTAGTAATATTTTCTAAGAATTGATGAAGGAAAGTAGTAAAGAGTGAGTATGTAAGACGAAGTGAAAGCAATGTCCTGATAAGACTAATGAGTATGTGAAATACTCATCTTTGCTTTTCAAACTAAACCTTCTGGGTCATCAATCAGTGAAGAGTGGCAGGTAGTGACCATTAGGTGGATTCATTAACACCCTGCAGCCTGCTTGTACAGGGTGACCCACATCTGTCTTCATTAGAAGTTTTCTAGTTGCCAGTAGTGAACAGATGGGTCATTATTGCCAACATTGCCCTCTGGGCCTACCTGGAGGACATGCAAAGTCATCCTATACAGGATACATATCTATATTTACGTAAAGGGTGTGAGCAAAATATTTTGAGTAATGGTGATATATTAAGATATTTTTAACCAAAAAGCTGCTCATATTGATTCATATTTGTAAACAGTTTATGCAAAAATATTATTTTGGAGGAGAGGGAAATTATTTAAATGTATTTTTAAATGTAACTATTGTGAATATCTGTAAAAGCTAGGATATGATTGAATTGTAAATTAGGCATAACTCGATATATTTTCATTCAGATTATTTGAATCTAATTGTATATGAAAGACTTCAGTAGAAACATAATATGTAATAGATATGGTTATTATTGATTGATGCTTTTATATTGAAGATTTCCTTCCATTTATCTGATGGAGTTCAAATAAAATTATACTTGATAACATGATACTAAATTCCAATTTAAGATATTAAAAGCTTAGGGATCTATATATTTAGTCCATCTACCTGATTTAAATAACAGGAAAATAATGTCATAGTCTTAAAATGTGCAATTTTAGCATTTAATGTATGTTTAAAGAGAGTGTTTTCTTCAGTGGAAACATGCACTTTTGTAAGGGCAGATTAATTACATCTGTTGTAATATCCTGGGTGTAAATGATGGGAAAATATTGACTGTGCACATTTGTTTCTGCACTCCTGCTTCTCTTTTTATCTACTGCGATGCCTTTGTTCATGAACGTTCAGGGTCACTGCAAATGCAGGCTACCTGTATATACTTAGAACACTGAGTCAGGAAAACTATTTTATGAAATGGTTACTCTTCACAGAATCCTATGAAGCAGTATTTTAAATCTGGTGTTCTTTATTTAGAAATCTGGAAGGTGGGGATTTGGAATACTTAGCTATTCTAGGGATTAATTTTTTCTCTAAATCTGAACAGCTAACTAGTGATGAATTGGGTTTCTTTTATGTAAGTCTCTAAGAGAAATATATTATGAGAGCTTCTAAATGATAGTAATAATAATTGTGGGCTAGTTCTCCCTTTAGAAGGAAATTCTTAGAAGATATTCTTGGCCTAGTGAGTCAAATGAGGATATACTTAGAAACACAGTGCTCCACTTTTTGTTAAGAATTATATGTTTTCTTCATGAGTTTTTTTTTTTTTTTTTTCTTCACAGTGATTAACTTACTTTACAATTGGGGAGAGAAACAAAGATTTTTAAGGGTGATATTTGAGATGACCTTTAAGCTCTGCCTCTGAGATGAAATTTATTTCAGGAAAACTGTTGTATTAAGTTTCAAGTTTTGAAGGGAACAAGAGAATAAAAGGATTAGGAATCTGTTGTGGTGTACTCGGACAATGTCTTTCTTCTGCCATTGTGATTCTTACTGATGGCTAAAGGATTCAGAAGGTCACTAGAATAATATGAAAAGTTTTAGTCCTGTGTATTAGTTTGCTAGAGCTGCCATAACAAAAAAGTAGAATGGATGGCTTAAACAATAGAAATTTATTTTCTCACAGTTTTAGAGGCCAGAAGTCCAAAATCAAGAATTAGCAGGCTTGGTGTCTTCTGAGAGCTCTATGCTTGGCTTACAGATGTCCACCTTCTTGCTGTGTCCTCACAGAATCTTTTCTTTGTGCATGTGCATCCCTGGTATCTCTTCCTCTTATAATAAGGACACCAGTCCTCTTGGATCAGGGCCCTATTCTTAGGACCTTAATTACTTCTTTAAAGGCCCTATCTCCAAATGTAGTCACACTGGGTGTTAGGGTTTCAACAAATGAGATTTGGCGGATATAGTTCATTCCATAACATCCTGTGAGAGTAGGAATATTTGATATTGGTGAATTTTGCTTTTTGATTTAGGTTTTATTGTATTTTATTGGTACTCTTCGACATTGAGGATTTATCAATACAACATACAAAATTATCTTTTTTACTATTTTTGTGTGATGTTTTAAAAAATAATTCTGTAGATAAAGCAACATTTTTTTGTTTGATTATTTTCTCTCTTAATTTATCATTTAGATTGTGGGGCACTTGTTCTCAAACCTCTTGGCCTTAGGACCTCCTCTATTGATGGATACTTGGATTGTTTCCATATCTTGGCTATTGTAAATAATGCTGCAATAAACATAGGGGCACATATATCTTTTTGAATTGGTATTTTCATTTTTTTGGGGGGGGATGCCAAATACCCAGCAGTAGAATTACTATATTGTATGGTATTTCTGTTTTCAAGGAACCTCTACATACTGTTTTTCACAGTGGTTGCCCCAATATTCATGCTCAGCAATAGTACATGAAGGTTCCCTTTCTTTCACATCCTTAGCATCAGTTGTTATTTCTTGTCTTTTTGATAGCCATTCTGACTGGTATGAGGTGATACCTCATTATGGTTTTGATTTGCATTTCCCTGATGATTAGTAATGTGGAACATCTTTTCATGTGTCTGTTGGCCATCTGCATGTCTTCTTTGGAAAAATGTCTATTTAGGTCCTCTGCCCATTTTTAAATTAGGTTGTTTGGGTTTTTTTTGTTTTTTTGTTTTTTTTTTTTTGGTCTGAGTTGTATGAGTTCTTCATATATTTTGGATATTAAGTTACCTTAGTTGATACATCATTTACAAATATTTTCTCTCATTCACTAGATTGCCTTTTCATTTTGTTGATGGCTTCCTTCTCTGTGTAAAAGCTTTCTAGTTTGGTGTAGTCCCAGTAGTTTATTTTTGCTTTTGTTACCTTTGCCTGAGGAGATACATTCAGAAGAAAGTTGCTATGGGTGATGTTCAAGAAATTACTATGTTTCCTTTTAGGGAGGCTTCTGCTTTCAGGTCTTACATATAGGTCTTTAATCCATTTTGAGTTTGTGTATTGTGCAAAAAGTGGTCCAGTTTCATTCTTTTTCATATGACTGTCCAGTTTTCCCAGCACCATATGTTGAGCAGACTCTCTTTTCCCTGTTGATATTTTTGCCTTTTTTGTTGTATATTAATTGACTCTATAAGTGTGGTTTTATTTCTGGACTCTCTATTCTATGCCGTTGATCTACACATCTATTTTTATGTTAGTACCATACTCTTTTGATTACTGTACCTTTGTAGTATATCTTGAAATCTGGAATTGTGCTACTTCCTGCTTTGTTCTACTTTCTCAGGATTGTTTTGAGTCTTTTTGGTTCCGTACAAATTTTAGGTTATTTGCTAAAGACCTTTTATTTAGATGGGTTATATTTATTGATACTTATTATATTAGAAATTAAACCTGAGGATTATTTAAAATACAAGCATAGACAAGTGTTCATGAGAGAGTGAAAGTCAAGTAGGCAAATAAAATCTTAGTATTTCTAGAGTGACTGTGTCTCCCCAAAAGTCAAGTTGATACCTAATGGTAGTATTGGGATGTGAGGCCTTTGGAAGGTGATGAGGATATGAGGGTAGAGCCTTCATGAATGGGGTTAGAGCCCATGGACAGCTCCTTTATCCCGTCCACCAAGTGTAAACACAGTGAAGTCATCTATGAACTAGGAAGTGGACCTTTGCCATACCCCAAAACATGGACCTCACAGCCACTATAACTGTGAGAAATACATTTCTGTGGTTTAAGCTTTCCTCCGTTTATGGTAATTTCTTATACTAGCCCAAAAGACTAAGACAGTATTACTATGAAAATAATTTTGATCTTGGGGATTCCCTGAAAGGATATCATAGACTTCCCAGGGGTCACAGGAACAAACTGAGAACCTTAACTGTAGGGTCTTTGTTATATATAACATTATTTTGTTTGTTGGTTAAATACCTAGATTAGAGAGCCTTTAACATGTTAGTAAATGGTTAGTTGCAAAAATTCTATGACCATATATATTACAAAGTTGTATGTTTTAACATATATGTAAATTTTAATAGAAAAATTTTTAGTTAATAAAGTACAATTGTATCCTTTCTTTAAGCACACAGTGACATTGTAATTGGGAATGAGAATAGGTTTGTTAACAATACCTGTTAAAATTATAGTGACCTTTTGAGATAATACTGGCATTTGCAACTCTTATATCAAATGTCTTTCAACATTATACTGTCAGCAGTGAACATGAGGATTGACTAGTTTGAAATGTCAGGCTTAGGCAAAGACATAAACTTTGAAATACCCATAACTGCTTTTAATGTCAAAAATCACACATAGTCAATGTCAACATTTGTTTCAGTGGTTCTGAAATCTCTACAAATTTTTAAAATTACATTTAAGAAGCATCTTCTCACTTGAATTTGCCTCAGATGTTCATATGGAAACAAACATATTGACATTTTCAATTGTGATTACAGATATGAGCCAGAAAACAGTAACTGTGAGATTAAGGTTGTATAAGTTTTAAGAAAAATTTAAAAGACTTCTGTCTTACAGATTAAATTCTCTTTTGAGATTTTTTGTTCTTTCAATTTTTCATGATGGGTTATTTGGATACTTTACCTTTCATTTGTTTCTTTAATACTTTTTAAAATCATATGGTCTTTCTTCCTTGAAGATTTTAGGTGCTCTCAAGGGTTTCAAACTTTATAGTTAAACTCTCAAGAAAAATATAAAACTTTATGTGATGTTCTGAAGGATAGAGGGCCCTCTTTTCATAATCTACAGACTATATTCCTATTTTTGAGCTTGGGTTTTGTTATTACATGACTCATTTTTTTCCTTCTCATTTAATATTATTCAGTTACATACTTCAGTATCTTAAAAAGCACAGTGAAGATTTCTGTTTCTGGCTATACTGGAGTAGCTTCTTATCAGCCCAAATACCCTGCTGAGAATAGTTATAGACCAGATGAATTATATGATTGCCAAATAGCTGAAGGCAGCAGGGAACAACCAAAGGAGATGGGACTTAAGGAGAGAGAAAGAGAAATGCATTGTGGTTAATCTGACGTTTTCTAGAACTTTTTCCATCAAGGCATCTTTTGATTTGTAAGTGGCATGGGAAGAAAGGCTGAGATATTAAGCAGAGATGGCTCGTACAAATCTTTCAACAGTCTCAAAGGTTGGGGAAATGAAAAATTGAAATTTAGGAATACCAAGGTAGTCAAGGCTTGAGAAGCCTAGAATACTGAGTAAAGGGAACTGCAGATAAGCAATCCTGGCATTCTGTGCTGCTTTTCTTTCTGAGGCATTTGTTGGTTTCTAAGATATGTAGGCAGGAAGCCAAGAATCCACATAGGAAGCTAAAAATGTAGCCTAGATTTTGGCATTTTCATGTGCTAGAAAGACAGAAAATAGCGATGAGGTATATTAAGAAGGAGTAGTAAGAGGGCCCTGGTAAACACTCCAGATTTTCAAGAATAAGGGCAAATAGGAAATAGATCAGCTTCCCCAAAGATTTCAACCCAGCATCAAAAATCTCTCAATCCCTGATGGGCCCAAGATGATCTGCCTCTATTTAACTGCAAGACCCAAGAATAGTAAATCCTCTCTAGTGGAAGATAACATTATTCAGTTTATACATTTTCCCATAAATAATGATTAGCATTCAATTACAATCCAAGAGGACATCAGACCCTTTAGTTGACCCAGATATTTGACTTTTCAGCCTTCAAAATAATTATGATTATTATTCTCAAGAATAAGGAATGAGCTGGAGATTTAACAGAGAACCAGGTTTATTAAAAAAATCAAATGGAGATTTTAGTACTAAACATACAACGCATGAAATTAAGAACTTAATCAGTAGGTTTGACTTAGAACTAAGAGAGCCTTTTGTCGTTTTACTAATCCTGAGCAGAAGAGAGGATTAGTAAACTTGGGGGCTAGTTCAGTAGAAAATATTCATACTGAAAAACAGAATGAAAGGATGGACTGAAAAACAGAATAAAAGAATGGAAGGTACAGAAAAGCGTACAAGAGACATATGAAACATATGTGTAATTGGTGTCCCAGGAGAGAAAAAGGAGAATGGGCAGACATTTTATATGAAAAGGTATTAGATGAGAATTTTCCAAAAGTGACAAGATATCAACCTATAAAGAATCTCTACAAACCTCAGGGAGAATAAACACAAAGTAAACCACATCAAGACACTGTATTAAAATTGCTGAAAACTAAATACAGAAGAGGAGTTCTTAAAAGTGGTCAGAGAAAAAGACACAGTACTTTCAAAGGAGCAAAAATAATCTGCAGATGATTAGTACAGAAATGATGGGAAGTTAGAGATAATGGAATGATATTTTTAAAATCACAAAGGAAAATAGCTGCCAACTTAGCATTTTATAACTACAGAAAATATCCTTCAAAAAATGAAGGTGAAGTAAAGATATTTTCATCATCACTTTTTTTTTTTTTTTACAGAGAAAGAGGGAGAGAGAGAGGGAGAGAATGTGTGTGGGGGTAGCGGCAGAGGGAGAGAAATAATTTTTTTTTAAAGATCTTATTATTTATTTTTTTATTTGACACAGAGAGAATGACAGCGAGAGAGGAAATACAAGCAAGGAGAGTGTGAGAGGAAGAAGCAGGCTTCCCGCTGAGCGGGGAGCCCGATGCAGGGCTGGATCCCAGGATTCTAGGATCATGACCCGAGCTGAAGGCAGATGCCCAATGATTGAGCCACTCAGGAGCCCTGAGAGGGAAAGAATATTTAGCAGGCTCCACACCCAGCATGGAGCCCGATGCAGGGCTTGATCTCACAATCCTGAGATCATGACCTGAGCCAAAATCAAGAGCTGGTTGCTTAACCGTCTGTGTGAACCTGGCACCCCATCATCAATTACATTTTAATAAAATAATCTAAAAAGTTATAACAGGCAAAGCAACATCAGTTAATAGGTTACCTTTTAGGTGAGTGGTTTTCAGTGGAAGGTAGGATAAAAGAGCATATCAGAATACACATACAACTCCCAGCACCTGGAAAATAAAAATCAGAATTGTGTAGAGGAGTATATACCTTAGGAGAGGGGATTTATATTGTTTGAAGGAGCTTTGTCATTGATTCTGATAGTCCTCTCCTTTGCCTCTCTTCTAGAAGTTGACATTCTCTGCTTTAGGCAGTGATTTATGTGGTCTGCCTCCAAATTTTATTTGAAATATATTTGCAATATGCCTATAACAAAGGAAGAATGCTTTAAGCTATGCATTGTCAAGTCTGTTTTGTATTTTATTCTTTTTTTTTTTAAAGATTTTATTTATTTATTTGAGAGAGAGAGTGAGAGAGAGAGAGCACACGAGAGGGGGGAGGGTCAGAGGGAGAAGCAGACTCCCCGCTGAGCAGGGAGCCCGACGTGGGACTCGATCCAGGGACTCCAGGATCATGACCTGAGCTGAAGGCAGTCGCTCAACCAACTGAGCCACCCAGGCGCCCTTTATTCTTAATTTCATTGTTATTTTTGTATCATCCAAGTTATTTTTTGGGTTATCAGTGTTAGGAACATTGCTATTTTGAATGAATACTAAATATACATTGATACTATGAGAAAATTCTAGCATAGTGACTGTCATGTATGTATATCCAATATATATAAGTTGAATTAGAATCTGCATATTAGATTCTATGAGTGTACTACAAAGAGGTATGAGAAATGATTTTTAAATATGTGTTCTATTTTTAGTGTATAAGAAAACGCAAGTGGAAAAAATTCTAATACTTCTTGTACCCAATTGTATTAACTGTGGAACATAGTAAGAAATCTGGAAATAAATATAAAATGTTTTTTACACAATATAAATAAGTAAATGAGTGAATATGTAAATGTTAGTAATAATATCAATAGTAACCATCATATTTTTTTCAGGCATAGTAACTACCTACTTTTCAAATAGCATTCACTTCACAACAATCTTTTGTAGTAATTATTATTATGTACATTTTACAAATGAGATCACATGAGATAAAGAGAGATTAAGTAGCTTGTCCAACATCACTGTACTGGTAAGTAGTGGAACTAATGTCAAGTGATCAAGCAGTTTGTAAGCAGTGGTGTGGTGGCAGAGGCTAGGTTGCCTTGCTCCTCCTCCACAGACTCGGCCTCTAAGGAGACAACAAGTAAATGGATTTAGACAGTTTAATACAGCAATGATGACATCCTGGCTCTGGTCCCTGATCTCCTATCCCCAGAGAGTAAAGCTAATAGGGCTAAGTACTGTCTGCACACACAGTGGGGATGCATTACCTTCCAAACGTCTGGAGAGAAACCCTGACCTTAGTAGTCTCTGATATATGAGAGCTGTTGGCAAAACTGCCCCATTCTTACTTTCAGAGAGAGATTATCTTCATTAACCTGCATTGTAGCAATTCTACCCCAGAAAGGGGAGGTAGGCATATTTTTGTCCTTATTACCTTGACTGTCTTTAGAGAAGGGGGATGTAAAAAAATTTGCTCCAGAAGTCCCTGTCTTCATCTTTCCAGGGCTATCTGCTTATGCAAATCTTGAAAAGATAATCCTGGAGCAACTGATTGTAATACCTAGTTGTATGGAAATGTGAGAGATTTATGGAGATTCTCCCAATAGCTAAAACTCAGACTCTGTTCTGATAAGCACCAAGTTTGTAGCCACTAAATTCATTGTTTTTTTGTTTGTTTGTTTTTGGCTAAGAGAGACCCTTAGAACTTATTGTTCTTACTTTAGGTATCTGTCCACAAACCTTTTGTTGTTTTATCCCAGCCCACAGCAAATTAAAACTGGTTGGGGCAAACTAACTGAAGCAAGTCATGATGACAGATAAGAAGGCAAAACTTTATAAATAACATACACAAGAATTATAACTTCATGGATATTTGTTGTGACAGAAACATTGAAATATCAGTTTCTGAGAGAATTACTACTCAATAACTAAAAAATACTTAAATTTAAAAAGAACATTATTTAAATTATTTAAAGAATACTTTTCAGTTATTTAGAAAATTTATGTATGTAAAACACTAAATTCTATTAAGTATTATAATGCAAGTATTTAAAAAATGGTGATTGATACACATATAGATGACCAATTACGGTAGAATGAACAAATGTTCATATCTTTATAGATATATTTTTAATATCTAAAAAAGTTTTTAAATATTAAAAATGTTTGCTTCCTGCTCATATTCTGAAATGTAGTAGCCTGTAAAGGTTGTCTCTGTACTTAAATACTCCCACACACAACTTTTGGAACTCATTGTTGGAGTCTGGATCTGAAAAACACATACACATTTTAAGGGAAAAATGGGTACTTTTCCTCTCTTGACTTTGGTTCACCTTAATATTACTATAAAACTTAGGAGCCATTCAGATCACTGGCCATTTCCAAATCTTGTGCTTCATTTAATAATTTATTCAACGTATATTTAATAAGCTTCTATCGTATACTATCTACTTTGCTAACCTCTGGAGATAACAGTGGTAAACAAAAAAGTCTCTCTCCTTAGGGCTTTTACAGTCAATGTAGCAAAAACATCACAGAAACAAATGCTAGGGAGCAGCAGTATTCAGGATTTTCAGAGTTTAAATAAAGGAATTTGACTAGTCATGGAGATCAGGAAAAAAAGCTTTCTTTTAGAAATGAGGTTTGAGGTGAGATCTGAAGGAGAACATAAAAGAGGGAGGGGGGAGGGAAGTGCATTCTAGGCAAAAGGAGTATCAAAGGCCCTGTGGTGGCAAGGGCAGACAGAGGTTAGTCAAAGGAGCACAGCCTAGATGTTTCTTGACATATATACATACAAGGAAATGTATAAAAAATTATGAATTACTTTGTAAAATTAGCGCCTTATTGTGGAATTAAGATTAAGTTTAGACAACCGAGGTCTCTTTTAGAGAGAAGTGAAAATCGTAAAAACTGCTTTTGTTTTCTTCTAACATCAATAATAAATGGCGGATGGGATTTTGGATGTTGATAGAAAAATATATATTATGGGCTTAGGAACAGAAGGATTCTTTTTCTATATTACCCAATAAAGCATAATATTAGTGAGGCTTCAACCTGGAAAACTAAGTTGAGAGATACAGGTTTATCAGGAAACCTCTTTTGCCTCAGTGCTCATTGTTGAAAATCTTTAAAAAATGTATTCACCTTATCCCTCATCTCTTCTAGCTTTGTGCCTAAATAATGTAGTACAAATAATACAATATCTGGATATGGGTGCTTTCAAGATATAAAATAAGTTGTTGAGTGTATTTTATTTTATATACTGATATTGTCCTCCTTTTTTAAAATTGTCTTCCTTTCTTGCTCCAAAATCTTCATGAAGCAGCTGAACCTTCTTGATGTTATTGGCTGAAAGACAATTTAAGACATTAACTTATTTTAATATCCAAAGTATAGGCTCTCTGGTTTTAGATGTGTAATAATAAACAACACTATTCAAAGTTTAATAGCTAAATTACTGTGTTTAATCCAGTTACTCATTGGATTAAAAATTTCTTTAAAATTGAATGCTGGCTTTCTTATTTTGCCTTACAGGTCTCTAGAACTCTGTTATTTTCTTTTCAGTCTACTTTCTGTTATTCAGATTGGCAAATTCTATTGATTTACTGTAAAGTTCACTGATTCCATCATATGTTATCTCCACTCTGCCATTGAACTCATCCAGCAATTTAAAAAATTTCTGTTATTCTATTTTTCCATTCTATAATCCCCATTTCATATTTTTGTAACTTCTATGTCTTTGCTGGGATTTTCTATCAAGAGAATGTGCATTTGTGGGACACCTTGTGGAGCAGTTGGTTAAGCTTCAACTTTTGGTTTTGGTTCAGGTTGTGATCTCAGCGTTCTGAGATCAGCCCCCTGTCAGGATCCACACTCAGCTCAGAGTCTGCTTGAGATTCTCTCTCCCTCTCCCTCTACTGCTCCCACTCATGCTCTCTCTCTAAAATAAAGAAATAAATCTTAAAAAAAGAAAAAAAAATTGAATATATCAGGAGCTACACCAGTAATTCTGCTATAAGTTTACTACAGGTCAAAGTAATTTCTTTAGTGTTTTCATTGTAGAATTCAGGCTTTATGAAGCACTTGTCTGAGCTATAGTTCCAAATTGCCTTCTGAAAAAAAAAAAATCATCCCTTTTTGTATGATAACCAAATAAACAATTTATTGTATAGGTGTTTTTATATGAGGAGAATGTTTGACTCCATGAACTAGACTGATTGTTTAGATTCCTAAAATGGGAAGAGGTGAGAAAGAAACATTTCCTCAATGTGTTGCTATAATTGATGAGGGCATGTTTGAATCTTTAGCCTTCTGACATCTCGTGAATGCTAAACTGTTAAAAGAAGAATGTAATTTCTTTATGTTTCTGAATATATATTATACATTTAATAAAAAGAACCATAACTGATATTGATTGTCAGAAATAATAAACTTCTGAATAAATAAAGCAGTCACTTGTACAGTTATAGGTAGAAGAGAGAACGTGTTATTCACTTAATAGTGAAGGTGATTTATGGATATTACATCTTCCTGACTCATGAATGGTAACATTAATAGTTGGTCTAGTAGAAAGGGGATATATTTCTTGCCATTTCTATTGTATTTTATCAATGTTTCTACAGATGAAGATATATTTCCTTTTTTAGAAATGAGTAAAGGAATGTGACATAAGCTCTTTTTCAAATAGGGTAAATATTAAAGTGTGGCTTTCTCTTTAAATTTTGACAAATAACTTCCCTATTAAGACATACTATATATCCATACTCAATTTGCCTTTTGTGAGAATCAGGTTGGATTACATTTTCCACCAAATTGTGTAATTTTGAAAAACTGTTAGCCACTAAAGTCATTTAAATATTTACACAGGTGATGTTTGATTATATTATGAACACTATATTTTTGATACATAAGACAAACTTTCTTCAGCTTTGATAGATATATTCAAATGCATACTGTCTTCTAAGTAGCTGAAGACTCTGAGGCATCAAATTGTTGAGTTATGTTTTAGTCATAGCATAATCCAGCAGAAACATGAAATAAAATGAAAGATGTATCAACTTCTCTTTACTCATAAAACATACTATAGTACAGTACTTTATAAACTGCAGATAGATATCCAAATTAAAATACTGTTACATGTATTGGTAAATTCACTCATACTGATAAAGTTGCAGCTATAAAAATGTACAACTTAAACATACTGTATAAGTCAGTGTCATAACTGGTTTTCTGAGTGCATCTGTATTTATTTACTTATTTATTTATGTTTTTGAGTTCATCTGTATTTAAATTCTGTTGCCTTGTTGTGATTCAGTAGCAGAAATAGCCTAGATATTGGGGTATTTATTTAGGCAAAGTAGCTCAGTGTTGTCAAAATGAAAGGTTGGTGATGAGGGAGTCTTGGCCTTATGTATATTGTTGGATGGAATTAGTCAAATATATATTTGTTTACTTTGCATACTCCTTATAGGTATATACTTTTCTTGGTAGGTGTATCAGGTGACAGTGAACTGAACTCAGTCTGTCTTAACTTAAATACGAAGGGAATTTATTGGTACATTTTAGAATAGGTCTGTCTCAGGTACTATTTTAGGGTCCAGTAATGTCACCAGGACCTGGTTTCTCTCTCTCACTTCTGAGAACCTCTTCTGTATTTGTTTTGTTCACAGATAAAACTTTTACTAATAGTGGCAAGATGGCAAACTTTTACTAATAGTGGCAAGATGGCTATTGCACTAAATAGCTTCACAGTCTCTTGTTTAAGTATAGCGAGAAAAGAATATCTCTGCTCCTGGATAATTCAAACAAAAGTCCATTTTGAATAATTTGTTGGTTTGTGATGTTTATTTAACATGTATTAAATTCTTATATACATTTATGATCAGTTTCTGGGCTATTTAGATTGTTCATGCAGGTAATATAGGGCGGGAATATTGTGGAATAAATATTTTTTCTCTTATTAGAATTTCTAACTTTGAGAAGAGAGTTATTTCAGAGAATGGATATGATAGCTCTTTTGTAATATTATTAGAGAAATGTTTATAGGCACATGTAATAATGATGTTTATAAGTTATACCTTCTTCATATGTAATAAATATATAATATATAATAAAGCAGTTTTTTATTTTTTTTTTTAAGAACTGAGTATAACTGGTATAGACAAAATATTTTATTTAAAATAGTGATCCAGGGGTACCTGGGTGGGCTTGGTTCTTTAAGTGTCTGACTCTTGATCTCAGCTCAGGTCTTGATCTCAGAGTCATGAGTTCAAGCCCCGCATTGGGCTCCACACTGGACATGGAGTCTATGTAAAAAAGATAAATAAATAAAATAAAAATAAAATAAAATAAAATGTGATCCAGTGACTAGACTCCTTACCAAACTTTTTTCCCTTAATTCTAAGAGATTTTTAAATAATTCTTTTAGCTTTTCTATATACATGATCTTGTCCTCAGAATGGCAGTTTGGCTCCCACCTTTGTCATCCTTATTTTTGATTTGCTATTTTGCTGCTTTGGAAAGAAATTACAGGGCAATATTAAATGATAAGGATGGTATCTGGCATCCTATTCTGTTTTTAATGGGAATGCCTTTAGTTTTCTCCTTTTGTGTGATACTGGCTTCTAGTTTAAAATGAATATTCTTTACCATTTAAAAAATCTTAATTCCTGGTTTTGTAATATTTTTCAATGTGGAAAGTGTTTAGTGCTGTTTTTGTGATCTAGTGAGGTCAGCATATGGTGGATCTCACTAAACCTACTGACATGATAGATCAGTTGAGAGATTTTCTTATATAAAGCCACTCTTGAATTTTGAGTAGACAATTCCCTTAATATGCAGTTGAATCAGTTTTGCAAGTATACAACTATCTCACAGAATGTCTCCCTGGTTAATGTTTTCCCAGTAGAGACTATCTCTTGTTTATGCATATAGTAATGTCATAGAATACACATCCTTTAAACCCAATACAAAATTTTTAACAAAGTGATGTTTAGGAAAAGTCTCTAGGCACATTAGAAATACAATTTTGGAAGAATATGAAATTTATCTGTAGATGTTTTGTGAAGTGCACTGAATTATCAGTGAAGGCATATTCATCTCCAGTGTTTGCTGGGCTGAGAGAGGCATCATAGTATTCAAATGTGCAAGGCAACTGTTTGTTAATAGCTACCTGAATTGTTTATCAGGAAATATGTTTTAACATTTTACATCTTAAACATCATTTGTTAAGTATGTAACCATTTTATAGGGTTTTAGTTACTACATAAAAAATTGTTAGAGGTTTTAGGTTGATGTATAATGCATTGTAACTGTTATTCTAGTGCAGAAAATTTTATTTTTAGGAAGAAGTGATGTTATACAGTTGATGCCCGTGTTTTATTTGGGTTTTTGCACCTGTGAGGTTAGTCTGTAGTTGTGATAACAAATATGTCAGATTATGATATTAGAATGATTTCTTTCATAAAACAAATTGGATGATTTAATCTTGACATTTTAAAGATCTTGTAGCAAAATTTCCTAGTCTGGATCATTTCTGAATTGTTAGTTTTTATAATTAAACTTTTATAATTTTTTTGTTTAATCAGATTTTTCTACTTATTTTGTATCCATTGGCTTGGGGTTTCTATTGTGGATAGTGGGTAGGATTGGTTGCCATGTGCAGATATGGTTTGAAACTTCTGATGGTACTAAAAGAGAGAACACCCAGGCTTTCTTATCAGCTTGCCAGATGTGGGCAGAAGGGAAGAGAGAAGGGTGTGAGGCTTTAAAATCTGTCAGCTGTCAAATGTCAAAAAACGGAGTCAGACTCTTTATTTCAGTGGATATCATAAGAAAGGGTACAATAACAAATGATCAAATATTCTTTGCAATAGTTTTGCAGTTGAGGAGTGAATCAGATGATTTTGGATGGTTTCCCTACAGAAGCCATAGTGATCCTCTGGCTCTTTATGATGTTGTGTCTGATTTGGCACATAGCTGGAGCCACAGCTACATTTCTACATGCTGGATAGATTATGATTCTTTGTTCCTGACAGGATGATTCCAACATATTGGGAAATTAATTTTTATAATTTCTCCAGAGAATGAAAATTTGAAGCCTATCATTGGATGGAAACTTCAATCACATTCAAAGTGAGGAAAAGGCCATTTTTTGCTATGGTACAAATTTGAATTGATTACAAATGGGAAATAGGTAACAATAAATTTATTCTATTATGGATACATTTATATGGTTTAAACCCTTCTATGAAAGGCAAAGACTTCGGATTATAATGAAAAAATAAAATTCTATTTATAAGAGGTACACATATATACAAATATATATAATGATTACAAGTGAAAGGATGAAGAAGGATATGTCAGGCAAATGGAAGTAGAAAATACAATGTGAATTACAAAATTCATTTTCTACAAAGTAAAATTCAAGACAAAAATATTCAAGGTGGTATCAAAGCAGACACCTTTCTCACTGGCTGAATCAACAGTACAGAGTGCCAATTATAGAGATTTGAGATTATATTTGCAGGAGAAAATAGAACTACGTCTCTGTGGATAGCAGGATTTTTTTCCCCATATTGAAACATATCTCCTTTTGGTGTTTGGCTTATAATCAGTTAACTTGGTGGAAAGTTAGAAGGATTCAATTAGGTATATCCTGTAGATGAAGATAAAGAATGAGCTTTTTTTCAGACAAATATATACGTTTGTTATTTTTAATTCTATTCATAATTTCAGGTTTTTTTTTTTTAAATTGGAATCATTTCTCTGATTATCAAATTTAAGTTGTAAAATGGCATCTTTTTATTCTACCCATGAGTGAAGAAGAGAGTTTTATTGACAATATAAATTTATGGAGTTCATGTCAAATGGCAATTTCTAACACCTATATTTGAGAGGGATTTTAAAACATCTTTGCTTGAAGGACCTTTACATCTCAATAGATAACATTCTCTATCCCTATAATTTACATTTTTTGATATTTGTCTCTCAATGCACAGGAAAAGAGATGTGTAATTGAGTGAAGAGAGATGAGATGGAGTATTGCTCTAGGTTCCTCAAAAATTAGGAGAAGGAAGGGAAAAACGAAGAGGGGAAATTGGAGGGGGAGATGAACCATGAGAGACTATGGACTCTGAGAAACAAACTGAGGGTTCTAGAGGGGAGGAGGTGGGGGGATGGGTTAGCCCGGTGATGGGTATTAAAGAGGGCACGTTCTGCATGGAGCACTGGGTGTTATATGCAAACAATGAATCATGGAACACTACATCAAAAATTAATGATGTACTGTACGGTGACTAACATAATATAATAAAATAAAATTAAATTAACAAAAAGTAGCAGACTCAGTAGGATTGATACCCACATTTTTGGCTCATGATTTTTTTTGCAAGGGAGGTATAATAAGGAAGTATTGAAGTCATCCTCTTATTTCTTTCGGGTTTGTTCTATATCTGTGCCTTGCAGCATGTGGAAATTCCTTATAGATTCTAATTATATATTTTCTCTGAATCCTACTTTGAAAAAATTTATTTATTTATTTCCCAAGATTTTATTTGACAGAGAGAGAGAGAGCGCACACAAGCAGGGGGAGTGGGAGAGGGAGAAACATTTATTTATTTCCCAAGATTTTATTTGACAGAGAGAAAGAGCACAAGCAGGGGGAGTGGGAGAGGGAGAAGCAGGCTCCCCACTGAGCAGGGAGCCTGATGCTGGGCTCCATCCCAGGACTCTGGGGATCATGACCCGAGCAGAAGGCCAGTGCTTAAATGACTGAGCCACCAAGGTGTCCCCCCCCTTTTTTTTAAAGATTTTATTTAAATTCCAGTTAGTTAACGAAGTGTAATATTAGTTTCAGCTGTTCAATTTAGTGATTCATCACTTCCGTACAACACCCGGTGCTCATCACAAGTGCACTCCTTAATCCCCATCACCTATTTAACCCGTCCTCCCACCCACCTCCCCTCATCAGTTCTCCATAGTTAAGAGTCTGTTTCTTGGTTTACTTCTCTTTTTTTCCCTCGTGATCGTTTGTTTTGTTTCTTAAATTTCACATAAGAGTGAAATCATATGGTATTTGTCTTTCTCTGATTTATTTCACTTAGTATAATACTCTCTAGCTCCATCCACATTGTTGCAAATTTCAAGATTTCATTCTTTTTATATGTATATATGTATATACCACATCTTCTTTATCCATTCATCAGTTGATGGACATTTGGGCTGTTTCCATAATTTGGCTACTGTAGATAATAATGCTATAAATATTGGGGTGTATGTATCCCTCCAAATTAGTACCTTTGTATTTTTTTTGGTAAATACCTAGTAGTGCAATTGCTGGATCATAGAGTGGTTCTATTTTTAGCTTTTTGAGGAACCTCCATTCTATTTTCCAAGGTGGCTGCACCAGTTTGCATTCCCACCAACAGTGTAAGATTTACACATGTTGTAATCCTTTCTCCACATCTTCGCCAACACCTAGTGTTTCCTATGTTGTTAATTTTAGCCATTCTGACATGTGTGAGGTGATAATCTCATTGTAGTTTTGATTTGTATTTCCCTGATGATGAGTGATGTTGAGCATCTTTTCATGTGTCTGGTTGGCCATCTGTATCTCTTTGGAAAAATGTCTGTTCATGTCTTCTTTCCATTTTTTAATTGGGTTATTTGTTTTTTGGGTGTTGAGTTTGATAAGTTTTTTATATATTTAGGATACTAACCTTTTATCAGATACGTCATTTGCAAATATCCTCTCCTTCCATAGGTTGCCTTTTAGTTTTGTTGATTGTTTCCTTTGCTGTGCAGAAGCTTTTTATTTTGATGAAGTCCCAATAGTTTATTTTTGCTTTTGTATCCCTAGCCTCAGGAGACATATCTAGTAAGAAGTTGCTATGACTGATGTCAAAGAGGTTACTGCCTATGTTCTTCTCTGATTTTAATGGTTTCCTGTTTCATATGAATCCTACTTCTTTTTTTTTTAAGATTTTATTTATTTGACAGAGAGAGACAGCAAGAAAGGGAACACCAGTAGGGGGAGTGGGAGAGGGAGAAGCAGGCTTCCCACTGAGCAGGCATCCTGATGCTGGGTTCGATCCCAGGACCCTGGGATCATGACGTGAGCTGAAGGAAGACGGTTCATGACTGACCTACCCAGGCACCCATGAATCCTACTTCTTGATGATTTTGTTTTTCCTTTCTTTTTTTAAAAATCTGCCTTCAGAAGTATATTATTGTGATATTATTGGTAACTTTGTTAGGCTATGAATCCTACTTCTTGATGATTTTGCTTTTCCTTTCTTTTTTTTTAAATCTGCCTTCAGAAGTATATTATTGTGATATTATTGGTAACTTTGTTCGGCAGACATCTTTTTTACCCTATGAAGTCTCTGCTTAAATTATGAAAATTATATGCCCATGGATACTTTTATAATGACTAACTCAGTTTTTAAGGAAGGAGCAAGGTCATACCTTAATTCTGGTTACTCAAGACATGAAAAAAGACCCTTTCACCTCTGCTCATTAGTTTTATTTCATTCATTCAAAAGAGAGGCAGATATACTTAACCTTTTTTTATTAGGGGAGAGTTTTTCATAGAGGATTGCCAGGAATAATGTCCCACATATGAAATTCTCACCTGAACTGTTCCCTATTAAATAGAATATTCCATATGAGATTTAGGCTATTTGTTGTGAAAGTATTGCTTGAAGTCTGGAGGTGATTCTGAAGACTATACCTTGGAGCAGTTGTGATAGAAAGTAAGCCTGTGTTATAGAAAATGGTTTGTTTTTTCCATCATTTGAATATTGTATACATTTCAGTCATTCCACATCTGGTGAGTTAAGGATCTTTATTGTATATCCTCCAAAGCCATTTCCATTTGGGATTTCTTCTTTATGGAGAACTTTGTGGCCCCACAGTCTATCATATTTCTTAAGTAAGTAAAGGGGTGAAGGTAAGGTGATGCTGGTGGTGATGGCATATACTGTTTAACCTAGCCTCTTTTGGACTTTAGTGGGTGAAATCGGAGCCAGTGTCTCTTCACCTCTACCATGGCACTGCCATAGTAGCTCATCTGAATCCCTTGAAATACTTACTGTGTTAAGCTGAGACATTTGGTAATTCTGTATCTCTGACATGTCTTGAAATATATAGAAATGTCTGGGATGTGTTAGCAATAAAACAGACTTAGAAGTTACAACATTAGAATTTTCTTAGATTTCTTTCCCATCAGAGTTATGATTTTATTCTTGTTCTTTAGTCTATGACCTAATGAAGATTATTTATTTACTTCTCTACCTTAGCCAATCTAGCCTTAGCCGCTACTGCCCTATTATTTCCTTCCATAGCCTCTCCAAACAAAGGCCCTTATGTTGTATCCTAGTTTTGGAGCATTCTCTTTTGGCCCCTTCTGATAGAAATCTGTTATTTGTATACCTCTTGAAGATTGATGGCCAGTCAGGGTAGTATCTTAGGCTTTGAATCAACTTCTTTAGTTCAACTAAACATTCAGACTCCTAAAACTATATAAGCCATATTTGGAACAGTCTTTTTAGAGGGATATAGGATAGGAGCCACAGCTTCCCTACCAAAAGTGTCAGGAATTCTTCTATAGGAGTCCTTTTGTAATTAAACAGAATTATAGCTTACATGCAAGAAGATTTGATACATGTCAGGAGAGTATGGTATTTTCCCAGGATTAAAAGTCTCATACCCTACAGGAACCGATATCTCTGGTAACTATTTCATAGACACAGCTTCCAGGATCCTCACAAGGGACATGCCAGCTACACATGATAAACAAAGCTATGGTGCCCCATCAGGTATTTATAGTTTTCCAGGTACAGATGTATCTTACCAGTCAGAGGGCATTTTACTTTAAGTAATGTTGCCTAGCAACCCAGTAGACATACTCTCTTTTCAGGTTGTCAGGGGAACACAGCTAGCAAAGGCAAAATACTTTTATTAATCCTTTGCCCATGTCTACTCCCTGTCCTTTGGTTAACAACATTCACATAGAAAAAGACAATCAGCACATTTTATGACCACCGGTATTTGCATTATTCAATGAATGGGGCATTAACGTTTACTTTCTACTAGTTGATTGGAATAGAATTTTGGCCAGTTAGTTTTATAGGACCCACCATATCTTTTAATGCTGTAAATCACAGGTAAATTTACAATAGGGGAAAAAAAAATGACAGTGTTTAGTAAACTGAACAGTACGTACAGTGTTTTTAAAAATATCCTTTTTATCAAATATGTCTCTTTCATTTTTGATGGTGTGTTTAAAAAAATACCATCGGTAAATCAGGGGATCAATGCAGTCTGAAATCATAGTCAAGTCAAGATTTTACTTTAGTCTCTGGTCTTGGGCTTTTAAAACACTCATTGTAGAAGTTTCTTTATTTTTATTGGTAATCATAACAAGGCAGCAGATGTTGGTCAGGTATTGACACCCTGTAGTCCTGCTTGTTTTTGCTGGCTAACCCACACACAGACATTTCTTGAGTGTGACCACACCCCTTCATCAGAGTGGCAGGCTTGTGTGCCCACCTTTACTCGCTAGCCAGAGTTTAATTTGGTCAGTAGCCATCACTTCCTGCCCAGTGGTGGCTGGGTTTCTGACTAGGTCCATTTCATGGACTACTATGGGATGTTACCTTCTGACTAGGTCCATTTCATGGACTACTGTGGGAGTGAGCAGTTTTTCCTCTTAGCACAAACCTGGATTTACTCTTACCTTTATTTGCTCCCACAAACAGAAGACATCTTCTATTATATGTCTTAGAACTTTGCTGTAAGAAAAAATGTAAATAAGATCCCCTATCCAGTCATCAGTATCTCATTAGCATCTCCCTCTTCTTCCCCCCACTTTTTAAAATTTTAAATCTCTTCTACCTCCCAATCCTTTATCTCTCATAGTTCCTGGGACACTTGGGTTAAAGGTCTGAAAGTCTAGCCTGTATTGTCATGCTTTAAATCAGTCTACTCAGAAAAATATAGGGCAGAAACCTTAGCTTAGCAGCAGGGCAACATCAAGCATTTGCCTTCTGAAGGAGTTGTGGCAGTTTCATAACAGTATAGTTCAGGTGCAAGAGAAGATTCACATTGTGTAGGTGTAGGATCCTCCCTGGCTTAAAAGCCTCATGCCTCCCCTTTGGAGCTAATATCTCTTGTAACAACTTCATAGCCATGGCTTCCAGAGTCTTTGCAAGAAATATACCAGTTACAAGAGTCATTTTATTCTAGGGAAGCTGGAAGCAATGGTATGACCATTAAGTATTTATAGTTTTCTCATTCCCGATATAGTGTACAATAATGTGTCTTCTTTAACACAAAGAATGTAGCCTGAAACAGAGTTGGTCTACCCTTATCATGTACCAGAGCAGTAGAGCCTGGCTTCTGTCATATTTGCACCCACCAACAACCCTATGGTATAGTTCACTTATTCTTATTTCCAGAACCTGTTACACTACCAGTCATAAAGTAAGTACCTTTTTCTTTGGTATAGAATTAAAATAAATTTTACTTATTTAAAACAATTTTTATTGAAGTACAGTTGACATAAAATATTAATTTCAGGTGTACAGCATAGTGATTTGACATTTATATTCATTATGAAATGATCACCATTGTGTCTAGTTACCATTTGCCACCATTCAAAGTCATTATAATATTATTGACTTTATTCCCTATGTTGTACTTTACATCCTTGTGACTTAAAAATAAACTTTAAATTTAAAGAGGATTTCCTGGCTCATTCTGAATCACTGTAATGATTGTGTATCACATCACCATTTCTTTCCGCTCTTTTATCCATTCATACCTACTCTTCCCTTTCTATGCTCAGCTTACTTAGCTTTCCTCTATACCTTTCCTCTGTACCTCTACATTTCTTAGCAAAGGTCTCATTTGGTTTCATGGCTTTAGATACCATTTGTGTGCTGATTATTTGCAAATTTCTATGTCAAGCCCTTCACCCATACTGTAGATGTTTTTATTTAACTGCACGTTCAACATCTCTACTTGGATAGTTGATAGGCATCTCAAATCACCCATGTGCAAAACAAGACTTTTGATTTGCCCCACTTGTCTTTCCCATTCAGTCCAGCTAGCCAGTCACTTAAATAGTACCAATTTCTTTTACCAAAAAAACTTAATTAAGAGTTTTAATCTCTCTTCATAATCTATCTATAATCTATTCCATATATATCATTCAGAGATGTCTTTCTAAAATAAAGTCAGATTAGGTACTTCCCTTGCTCAAAACCCTCCATTGATTTCCACTACTTTAAGAATAAAATTCATGCATTTAATTATAGTCCATAAGGTCTTTAATGCTAGAGACCCATCCTACTGCTTCAATTTTATTTTTTTCCACTTTTCTCCTTACTTTTATATATTCTACAATTCTTTTTCAGTTTCTTAGAATGTGCCAGACTGGTTCCTGTTTTCAACTATTTTGCATTCATTATTCCTTTTACCTAGAATGTCTTTGCTGTTGACAGGCTTTCCCCTCATTTCATTCACATTTCTGCTTCAATATCACCTCTTCAGTGAGGTCTTCTCTTGACTACTCAGTCTAATCACCCACCCCCATGTAGACATTTTCATTTTTCAACATTATATATGATATTATGCATTATATATGTATATATTTGGTTAAATTTTAAACTCCGTGAGGGAAGACATTTTATTTTATTAAGTTTATCTGCAGCACTTAGGAAGTTGCCTGGAACTTAGTAAGCATTTGTTAAAAGAATCAAAGAATGATCAAGGTTAGGGAGTTGAGATATACCACAAGATGCCCTGGAATCTTTATGCTATAGAAACTAATTTTACTGAATAATCTGGTGAGAAGAGTATGGTTGTAAGGGCATTCATGTAAATTTACATCCCAGAGGAATATGATTGGATTCTATTGGATATTCTAAAGGTAGAGCCATAGCAGATGATCCTTTGCTGCATTAACTGTTACCACATGAAACATGCCTGCAGCTCTCACTTGTCCTTCTCAGTACTCTTGTCCTTCATAGACTTAGTCCTGTACTACTTAACCTAACTTGTTGCATGTATTGAACTCAGAGCTGGTCACTGCTTTTAGACCCTGATCTTGGCTCCAGGGTTCTCCCATTGGCTGTTTCAGGTTTCCATGATCCAGTTTTCTCCCAGATCCTTTGTGACCCAGACCAGTCCCAGCTTCCTCTACCCCAACATAGCTCCCAGGAATCTAGTTAGTCTTGTCCTAGCCCTAGATGCCAGGATTTTTTTTACTGTAAGAAATTTTGTGCATAGTTATTATAGAAAATATTTATTAAACTTACGACTAAATTTATAGCATTATTGAAACATTGTGAAAATGCCACCAAAGGAAAATTGCAATAGAATCACCTAATGGTGTGCACAAAAGTGTCATTATTTTAATTATTTTCAGAGTTAATGGTTTTGGTAATATTTTCAATAATTAATAGCTTATGGATAGACTCCAAAATGGATCTTAGTTTTAAGAATTTCATCTTATAGTAAATGTAAGACTTATTAAGATTAGTGAAAAGTTTTGTAAAATTATTGAGTTAAAACTTTTCTTTTACCAGATAAAATAAAGATGATATACCAAAAAATTTTGGGCTCTACGCATCTAGAGAGATCACATTAACGATATTTAATAAAATAAACCCTTATGCTGGTTAATTTTGCTTACCATTGTAATCCAAATTGTAGTAATGCAAAAGTTTTTTTTTTTTTATTCATAGTTGTTTAGGGTGTTCCTTTTGAAGAACAACTTTTCTCATTTACATTTTGGTTCTTTAGAGTAAATTGTATAAAAATGTGAAGTGCAAAGTTAAATATTATGTGGGTAATACCTGTGCTTTAAAAAAAAAAGATTATTTGAGAGAGAGAGAGAGAGTGTGTGAGTTAGCAGGGGGAGGGGCAGAGGGAAGGGGAGAGAGAGAATCTCAAGCAGACTCTGCACTGAGGGTGAAGCCTGTTGTGGAGCTCAATCTCATGACCCTGAGATCATGACCTGAGCTGAAATTGAGTGCCCTGCTTAACCAACTGAGCCACCCAAGCGCCCATGCCTGTGCTTTTTATACCCCATCGAATGGGAGTATACATTTTGATTTGATTTCCTGCTAAATATCAACTGTTTTACATGAAATATATGAAAATGTAATGATCATGAAGGAATGATCATGAAGGAATGGTGAGAAGTAAAAATAGGAGCATAACCTAAGCTATTTTCATCTTAAAAAAATTATGTTCTGGGGGCACCTGTGTGGTTCAGTCAGTTAAGCGTCTGCCTTTGGCTCAGGTCATGATCCCAGGGTTCTGCCTGGGATCATACCCCGAGTCGGGCTCTCTGCTCAGGGGGAGCCTACTTCTCCCTCTCCTCGCATACCCCCCTCCCTGCTCTTGCTCTCTCTATCTCTCTCAAATAAATAGAATCTTTAAAAAAATTTATGTTATGGAACTGTGATCTTTAGTTTTTTAATAAGGAATACATTTATTTATAAGGACTATATCTCAAAGAGATCAGAGAAAGTATTTAGCTACAAGTTAGAGGCTTCAGGATAAACTAACCAAGTGGATAATACATTTTATCTGAAATTATCTAAATTATTAGTGAGATTGTAAATCACAAAAATGAATGTGCACAATCATGATAAATGTTCAAAATTGAACTATGAAATTTAGGACTGATTAAAAAGTCTTCAGTAGTTTATGTATTGAAAGCATATCATTCAATAAATGAATTTTCAGATTAGAGAATATGAAAAACCAGATATATAACTATCCTTTCTCACTTTGTAAAATAAGACATATACCTAAGATTTATATATCTTTGTGTTCAGGGAAATGAGCAGTGTATTTATTATAAAATGTTGCCAAAAGAAACCAATTACTGCTTCCATGATTATGTCTTGAGACAATCCATAAAATTCATGTGAAGGACAAAGATAAAATTATTGGTTGTCTCAACTGATGTGTAGAAGGAAATGAGAGGAGAAAGTACATTATGAAACAGGTATCCAATAAAAGTCAAAAGTCACTGAGGACTTGTTTTAATTTTACTCCAATTTAGATTTTGTAGTATTTGCTTTCGTAAATATCTTAAGGATTGATTCTTAGAGGTCTTATATAGCTCTAGTCAATGGTTCATGTAGAAGTGTCTATGGAAAACAGAATATATATATATATATATGTATTTATATATATATATATTTAAATTTTATTTATTTGACAGAGAGAGATACAGTGAGAGAGGGAACACAAGCAGGGAGAGTGGGAGAGGGAGAAGCAGGCCTCCCGCGGAGCAGGGAGCCTGATGCGGGGCTCGATCCCAGGACCCTGGGATCATGACCTGAGCCGAAGGCAGATGCTTAATGACTGGGCCACCCAGGTGCCCCTGGAAACTAGAATATTAATGGTTATGGGATGTTGTGTATCTGTACTCTAAGGAGGGGATACTTGAAGTGTGATTATGCAGATGGATTCTCATGAAGGGTTAGGAGCTGATCTCCAATCGCATGTTCTCATTTGTTTCTCGTAAAAATCAATGCCATTTTTGGCAGCTATTCTGATGATGTATATCAGATTAACAGAGAATAAGTCCTTTAATTCTACTAATGTACCTGGATTTTCATACTACATTAATTATTTTTTCCCAATTCTTTTTTATCAGTTTGTTACAAGAAATTTGGAATTTTTGGTGTAAGTGGGCCTCATCTTTTCTCAGGAAAACTTACCAACTAACTTTTGAGAACTGCTGTTTCATTAGTCCTTGTGTATATCTGAAACTTTGAAAGGTTGGGTATATGTTGGAGTAATCTTTTTCTGAGAAAAAGACTATGTTCCCTTCCTCAGTGAGGTTAGGGAGGGAAAAGATTGGTTATAGTCACTAAATTTACTAGCTGTCTCTTAATAGGTGATGCTTATTTATGAATGTATCAACATAATATGAAGATTCTTCTCCATAACGTGTCCATCAGCTCATTGTCTGCTAAGTGAGAGTCACTGTGTTAGATATTTTAAATATGTGATCTTATTTAGTTTTTTGTAGTTACCAAATATTTGTCTCTATTAATTCTCCTAATAACTATGTAAGTATAAATTGTTGGCCTTTCTTATTTTATTGCACTACATATATAGATCTGTATATATTAAAATGGAATGCTTGATGTCAAGAACATGTTATTGATTTTTAAAATGCATTACCAAAACAGCAAAACCCATTTAATTTAAAATTGTATTATGAATAGTATATGCTTGAGGTCCTAAAGAATGTTTACCAGAATGTTAACAGTGGTTAGTTATTACTGGGGCTAAAAAGAAGGAGGTGTGAGAATTCATGGGTACACAATATTTTTAAAATTAAAAAAAAAAGCACAAAAGACTAAGGCCAGTGGACCTATATTTGACTTGACAACTGCAAGTATGTTTAAGCTCCTTTCCCATCAAGAGATAAAGAAATAGGAACAATAAGAAGGTTCTTTTAAAAAAAATATCAAGCAATAAATTACATGCCTATCCAAAAAGAACACCTGGGGGATGTAGGATCTCAGTCTCTATCAGATCCTCCTCCCCTACCTAAGGAATTTCTGGGAAAGAATAATTTTATAGAACATTTTGCTGGTTAAATGTGAATTTATTTCCCACTTCTACATGATAGCTTGAATTTCTGTACCTCTCTGATACTATCAAGCCTCCTATCCTTTCTTCTTTTCCTTGGCAATCTGAATAACTTACAAGATCTTTTATCTAGAGGTGGTTTTCTACTGTGCCAGAAAAAATTTTTTTTCCAAAGAATGATAAGGTGGCACCAACAGGTGCTCCAGTTTTGATAGAATCAACTTTAACTTTGGCAGTTTAGGGAACTTCCTCCACATGACTAGCCAGGTGCCTTTGGTGGGGTATTTTGTTGATTAGACAGAGACCCAAAAAGGGTTCATCAGTTATTTCAATCTTCTAAGTAACTGCATACCTTTATTGTCCTTCTCTTTGAATTGATAAAGACCTACATTGGGCTTTGCAAAAAAGAGGACATGGGGCCAACGCTTTACACAGACCTAGAGATTCTTGGTCAGTAATGATTCTTAACATGATTTTTAAAAGATTTTTTATTTTATTTATTTTAGAGAGAGAGAGTGCAGTTGGGGGAAGAGGGAGAGGGGAAGGGGAAGCAGACTCTCCACTGAGCACAGAGCCCAACATGGGGCTTGATCTCACAACCCTGAGATCATGATCAGAGCTGAAACCAAGAGTTGGATGCTTAACTGACTGAGCCACCCAGGTGCCCCTTCATTCTCTACATGAAGCAGTACAACTTATTGTATACTTGGCACTCACAGGGAAGTTTTGTTCCAGCCACTGGTGAGGCACGGCTAGTCTATCTTCCTCCTTAGTGCACTTCTTCCCCATCAGTGCCTGTGTGGTCCATTTGCTGTTATTGGTTGTTTGAACTGTGGGCTTTAAACTTCCATACTTCACAAGACAATCCTTAGGGGTTGGCGAATTATGGTCTTTGGACCTAACCATGGCCTATGGGACTGTTCTTTTTGTACGGGCTCTTGGGCTAACAGTAGGCTTTATATTTTTTATAGAGTTGTAAAATAAAACAAAAAAGAAGATGCAACAGAGACCGTATATGGTCTACAAAGCCTAAAATAATCCCTCTGGCCCTTTACAGAAAAATTTTGCCAACTACTGATCTGTGTGATGTGACCCTGGATTAAACCTTTTGACACAAATTACAATACATTGACCTAGTATGTGAACAAGAATACCAATTATATATCACTGAGAAATTGTACATGTGGTACTGGTAGGCTCAAAATAGTTCCCATTTTGAATGTTTTCTGATCTTTCAGTCTAGTCTCCCATTTCTTCTTCTTTTTTTTTTCCCATTTCTTCTTTTCTGTTATCAGTACATGAGATGAGCTTTCTACATGGTGTTGGATTCAACCACGTGAGCATCTGTCAGATTCATCTCATCAGAAACTGTTGCCCTTGCGTTTTTGCATAGTACAGTACTAGTCTCTAAGGCTTAAAGTATGTCCCACCCCATTGAAAAAATGTTAGTATGGATTTTTCTGTTTCATTAGCATCACTTTTTTGATGATTGTCCTTTAGCAGATTTGGTCCAACATGGAAAGCTTGTAGATGAGCTTCTTCAGGAACCCAGGCTCTGCTTTGGACTCACTGTCCTCTAACTCCTCTGAGGGTGCTGGAGGCTGCAGTGAGCTCAGCAGAGGGGTACTTCCCTATTGGCAAGCAGCCTGGCTAGTGTGAGCAAGTCTTGCCAAGGAGGGAGGGGGCATAAATCTATGTTTTAATCTAAAAAGACTTAATATGAACAATTTAAAACGTACTCAAAAGTGGAGAGACTATGATAATGGGTTACCATGTACTCACCACCCAGCTTCAATAATTTGCAGGTCACAGTCAATCATGTTTATCTCTTTATTCTCCCTCTCAAACTATTTTGTTGTAAATCCTAGATATTTTATATTTTAATCTATAACATTTCAGTATGTTTATCTAAAGCATAAGCATTATATTTACAAAATAAAAATAGTTTAATATCCTCAACCTGCCACTTCGTGTTCAAATTTTCCCAATTGTCTCATGTTTTAAAAAAAAATGTGTTTCAATAATAATCCAAATAAGATTCATACATTTGTATCAACCAATTGGTTGGTGTGGCTCTTAGCTTTCTTCTAATACATTAGGCTTTCTCTCCATCTCTTTATATATTATATTTATTGAAATAAACTGATTATTTTTCTCTTAAATTTCCCACAGTCAGGCTTTGCTGAGTATTTCCCAATGGTGTCCTTTAATGTGTTCCTTTGTCTTTTTTACTTTCTGCAAATTAGTATTTAGATCTAGAGGCTTATACTAGTAATTCGTGGCATGAAGTGCCATCACAGTAAATTGAGCTATTACTTGTGAAGGGTTATGATGCAGTGCCAACTGAGGGAGGGGCCTTCAGAGCTCCTTTTGAGGACACAGCAATATTGCCACATGTATATCCTATAAATCCTTCTTAAAGCCTTGTACAGTGGGATCTGGGGCCAATTACTTGAGTGCTCTAGGGAGAAGGAAATTGTGGGGAAGACTAGTTGCTGCTTTGAGTTGATGCTATTTCTTGGGGGCTTAAAATTCTGCTGTGGTCCAATAGTCAAACTGAGGGTTTTGGTGGTCAGTTGATAGATGAAGTCTTAACTGAAGTTAGATTCATAGAGGAGAGTTTGTTCATAGATTTATTTTGTGTTTATAACTCCAGTTTCTAAAAGTATAATTGGAATAGATATACTTAGAAACTGGCAATACCCCCATAGTGGCTCTCTGACATATGGAATGTGGGCCATTACAGTAGAAAGAGCAAAGTGGAAGCCCTTGAAAATTCTATTCCCTGCTGAGGTATTAAGCCTGATGCAATATTGAATTCCTAAGGAATTACAGACATTAGGGCCCCAATGAATAGCGGTGATATCTATTACATTTCTATTTTTTTCTTTTTTAATTTTATTATGTTATGTTAATCACCATACATTACATCATTAGTTTTTGATGTAGTGTTCCATGATTCATTGTTTGCGTATAACATCCAGTGCTCCATTCAGTATGTGCCCTCTTTAATTTCTATTAACTATCCAATTTGATTTGTGGAGAAGTCAGATGAATTTTAAGGAATGATTGTGTATCATTATAAACTTAATCAGGTTGTGATGCAGATTGCAGCTGCTGTCCCAGATATAGTTTCTGTATTGGAGTAAAACAACATGGCCCACTATATTGATAGAATTAACTTGATTAGATTTGATGAGCAGGAATTAGCAAGAACTTGACATGCCTTAGGAAGACATATACAAATCAGACAGTAGGAGATAAACCCCATAAAATTTCGGGGGCATCCTTTCTCAGTGAAGTTTCTGGGAGGTCTAGTGGTTTGGATTATGTCAAGATAGCCCCTCCAAGGTGAAAGGCAAGTTGCTATTCCTTACATATCCCTACCATGAAAAAGAAGCAGAACTCTTGGCACACCTTTATGGTTTTTAGGGGGAAATGTATATCACATTTGAGTGTGTTACTTTGGCCCATGTACTGAGATATGGATAAGTCTGCCAGTTTTAACCAAAGCAAGAGAGGGTTCTACAGCAAGTCCAGGCTGCATTTCAAGCTACTCTTTCACTTGGGCCTTATGATTCAGAATATTTAATCATACTTGAAGTATCTGTTGCAAATTGGAATGCTGTAGAAAACTTCTGGCAAGTACTAATATGAAAATAAGAGTATATACACCTCTAGGATTTTGGAACACTTCTATATCCTCTTCTGCAGATAACTATTTTCTTTATGAAAAACAGCTCTGGCTTGCTACTGGGCCTTGATAGAAACTCAATACCTAATTGTGGCACATCAGATGACCCTGTAGCCTAAGCTTTCCATCATGAACTGGGTGTTTTCTAACCAACTGGCCCATAACATTTGGAGTGTACAACAATTACATATAATGAAGTGGAAATGGCATAGAAGAGACCAGACTCAGGCAAGTCCAGAAGATACAAGTAATACAAGTGCCCAAACTCCTTTGGCATTGACTCCTACTGTGCCAGAAATATAAAAACATAAATCAATATGAATGATGTTTTAAAAATTTTATCTCTTTAAAAGATAATTGGTTGTCTAAAGCATAACTAATAATAATGTTTGGGGGTTTATGACAGATAGAAGAAAATGTAAGATAACAATAACTCAAAGTAAGGAATGAAGAAAATTGAAGAATACTGATGGAAAATTCTTACACTATACATGTGATAGCATACTATTATTTGAAGCTAGACTGTGATGTTAAAGAGCCACTAAAAAGAAATTAAAGGGAAATTGCTAATAGTATAGCAGTGGAGATAAAACAGAACCTTATAGCAGTGGAGATAAAACAGAACCATTAAAAAATATTCAACTAATCCAAAAGAAGGCAAGAAATGAGAAAAAAATACCAAAGGACAGATGGTACAAATAGAGAATATAGAAAAACTATGCATCTATCAATAAAATGCCAACATATCAATAATTATTTTAAATCCAAATTGTCTCATCACTTCAGTTAGAATGCAGAGATTGTCATATGGGTTTTAAAAGCAAGAGACAACTATGCTATCTCTAAGAAACACACCTATAATATATAGATAAATATAGGTTAAAAGTAAAAGAATGGAAAATGACATACCATGCAAACAGCAATAGAAAATGGTTATATCAGACAAAGTAGATTTGAGGACAAGGAATATTACTAGAAATAAAGAGGGACATTTCATAATAAAAATGAAAGAGGAAATCAAGGAGACACAGTAATCCTAAATGTGTATGTATGTATAAATAGAGATTCAGAATACACGAAGCAAAAACTTGCAGAATAGACTGGAGAAATAGATTAACTCATAATTAAAGCTAGATATTCCACCACTCTGGTCTCAATAATTGATAGAATAAGGGAACAAAATACCGTGCTTTTAAACATTGAGGATATTTTCTCCCGATTTTTAAAGCCAATGAAACTGCAATACAAATAGCTTGAGTCTGACATTTGGACTTTTTCCCAGCTCAATGTCTTTTTTAGTTTTTGGAGAAAGAAACTGATGACATATTATTTAACTAATATATAAAGCACATCCAAATGCTGCAACAGAGCATGAAGAAATAATTTCCAGAACTGAAAACAAGAGTGCATTAGAAATACATTTACAGTTGTCTTCCAAGTTGAAACATCCAACCTTCCAGCTTTTGGCTGTAAAATGTTAGAATTTATCATCTATTAGAGTGCTGAAAGTAGTCTGCAGTGAGCCGTCTCTCCATAATTTCTGGGCCATTTGTGTTTAATATGAATATCCAGACTTATCTGGCAGCCACTAAACATTTGGTGACATTTACAATGATCTATGATTGTGAATTTAAAATTTCTAATTTAGTAGAAGCTTGCATGAGAAATCAACTGCAAGTGTAACCTAAATTATAAATTAAGCTATCCACCATTGAGTTGTATGATGTTACCTTGGTAAAAGACTGTGAACAATATTGTCCTTCCCATTGAAATAAAACATTTTGTTAATTTAAAAATATTATGGTTAATTTTTTTATTATTAAGAGAAGAAACATATTTTTAAAAAATTACCCAAAATTGATGATCTTCGTGTACACTGATTGCCCATTAAGGGGTATGTGGGTGCCAAACTATATAAACACTGCAGTTGAAGATATAGTCAAAGAATCTCCTTCACCTTGGGTGTTAAATGCCTTGTTTCAGTGCTCTTAGGTAATCACAATTATTCTCACTTTAGGGAATTGGAATTTCCCCATCATCTTCTTGACCTTCCCATCCCTATGAAATCCATATTGACATTCCACCACACAGAGTCAGAGAAAGTTCTTATCCTGGTACTTTCATTACTTGATGACTATCTATAACCATATCTGTTCAGGGGGTCTATAAATCTGTCCAGCCAAGCCTACTTTCACACTTTATTTTTTGGTTGCCACCAACATCTCCCCATACACTTCTTAGAGGATTATGGAAACTTCTAGTTTATTGTTTTCACTAACATGGGAATGTAACAGGAATTTAGATCATCTCTCTCATAACAATGAGAATTGTGAAGACAAAAGTCTCTTCATGGTGTCAGGCAGTGCCTGTGATCAGTAGTCTGATCACAGCACAGTAATCTAGTGAAAGTAAGTGTGAGTAATTGGGCCCTTTCCTGCACAGCATTTCAGATATAATACTTCAGATGTAGGCAATCCTAGTTTCATAACTATCAGTGTATGTAAAGATCAAGTCTCTACTAATCACTTGTAATTATGAACATTATAATTTTATCCTGATACTGCCAACAAGGCATGGGAAACTCCAACTCATTTATCAAACCTTTGATTTTATGAGACTTTAAGTTATGTGCAGGAATTTATATAAGGAGATATATTCTTTTTTTTTCATTATGTTATTTTAATCACCATACATTACATCATTGGTTTTTGATGTAGTGTTCCATGATTCATTGTTTGTTCATAACACCCAGTGCTCCATTCAGTACATGCCCTCTTTAATACCCATTACCAGCCTAACCCATCCCCCCACGCCCCTCCCCTCTAGAACCCTCAGTTTGTTTCTCAGAGTCCATAGTCTCTCATGGTTCGTCTCCCCCTCTGATATACCCCCTTCACTTTTCCCTTCCTACTATCTTCTTTTTTTTTTTTTAACATATAATGTATTATTTGTTTCAGAGGTACAGGTCTGTGATTCAGCAGTCTTATAGAATTCACAGCACTCACCATAGCACATACCCTCCCCCATGTCTATCACCCAGCCACCCCATCCCTCCCACCACTCCAGCAACCCTTAGTTTGTTTCCTGAGATTAAGAATTCCTCATATCAGTGAGATGATATGATACATGTCTTTCTCTGATTGACTTATTTCGCTCACTATAATACCCTCCAGTTCCATCCACGTTGTTGCAAATGGCAAGATTTCATTCCTTTTGATGGCTGCATAATATTCCATTGTATATATATACCACATCTTCTTTACCCATTCATCTGCCGATGGACATCTTGGCTCTTTCCATAGTTTGGCTATTGTGGACATTGTTGCTATAAACATCGGGGTACATGTACCCCTTCAGATCACTACATTTATATCTTTGGGGTAAATACCCAGTAGTACAATTGCTAGGTCATATGGTAGCTCTATTTTCAACTTTTTGAGGAACCTCCATACTGATTTCCAGAGTGGCTGCACCAGCTTGCATTCCCACCAACAGTGTAGGAGGGTTCCCCTTTCTCTGCATCCCCACCAACATCTGCCGTTTCCTGACTTGTTAATTTTAGCCATTCTGACTGGTGTGAGGTGGTATCTCATTGAGGTTTTGATTTGGATTTCCTTGATGCCGAGTGATGTTGAGCACTTTTTCATGTGTCTGTTGGCCATTTGGATGTCTTCTTTGGAAAAATGTCTGTTCATGTCTTCTGCCCATTTCTTGATGGGATCATTTGTCCTTTGGGTGTTGAGTTTGATAAGTTCTTTATAGCTTTTGGATACTAGCTCTTTATCTGATATGTCATTTGCAAATATCTTCTCCCATTCTGTTGGTTGTCTTTTGGTTTTGTTGACTGTTTCTTTTGCTGTGCAAAAGCTTTTATATTCTTAATATATTTAGATTAAGATAGGGTAAGCAGAATGTGGAATCTAGCAGTCAGTGGGTTGAATTTAATCCACAAATGGATTATGACCAATTTTTAGTTATAAAAAATGGAATTGCCAGCATTTATAACTTGTAGCATTTCATATAGAAATCAAAATTTTCAGCTTTTCTCAAAAACAAACCAAAAAAAAAACAACAAGAAAAACCCACCCAACAACCAAAAACAAAAAAACAACAACCCATCCTAACAATAATCAACTGGAACTGATTAAATTCTACCCCTGGGAGTGAGGGTGAATGATCTCCAGTGTACCATTTTCCATGGAACTCTGGCTCCAGTAGACATTTGAATTCTTCATCCCTGTCAATGTAATATCAGTTAATCTTATGTGGGTCCTTTAGCTTCATTTAAGATTTATAACTTTTAACATTATTTCATTTGGATGTGTTCAATTGTCTTTGTATTATTCATTAAGTGTTATTGTTTCTTTTTCCTTTAAAAAGAGAATTTGGGTTTGCAAAGAGCAGGAAGAATACACTCATATTAAGTAACTATTCAGAAGTTCATGTTGCATTGCAGAGTAATAAATGTTAATGACTCTGAATATTAACTTGGCACTCATTTACCAAAACAGGCATTATAAATCTTGGCCGCTACAAGATAATCCACCATATAAGATATAGTAATTATGGGGAAACTATATAAACTATTTGTATATATTTTCTTTTGGTGAAAAATATTTGAGCACAAAACTCTTAAATAATTCTTGATCATTGTGGTAAGATTTTTCAGGAGAATCACATTTAATCCTGTTTACTCTAGTTCAGAACTTGGCAGGGTACCTTCAGATTTACTGTATTTTGACTGAACTGAATTGCTAACACCAGTGTTGATATGCACTGTTATTTCAGCAGATATATTAAGGAATCTAAGTAGCTTTTCATCAGCCTTACTCAATTTCATGTTGGGTTGGTTGGGACTGCATAAAATAACCCTCTACTCCAAAGCAAGAATATACGGTCAAACCTGGCAGCTTGCATTTGAATTCTGCCTCTCTTGATATACTTGTTTAGATTTACATGCGAAAACTACTTTTATTTTCTATTTGTTACTGAACATATGGTAAGCTAACTAGTTTATGATTTATCCTACAAAACATTTCCTGTCACTTACTTGATTTTCTAATTTCAGTGATGTATAACAGAATTGTTGTATCTGAGACCCAGTGACACTTGTAGTTCTCTTATTAATAGTTACTTTTCATTTTTTAAATTTTTAAATTTTTAATTTTTTTAAATTTAAAAAAAATTTATTTTATTATGTTATGTTAATTACCATACATTACATCATTAGTTTTTGATGTAGTGTTCCAAGATTCATTGTTTGCCTATAACACCCACTGCTTCATTCAGTACATGCCCTCTTTAATACCCAACACCAGGCTAAACCATCCCCCTACCCCCTCCCCTCTAGAACCCTCAGTTTGTTTCTCAGAGTCCATAGTCTCTCATGGTTCATCTCCCCCTCCAATTTCCCCCCCCTTCATTTTTCCCTTCCTACTATATATATATTTTTTAACATATAATGTATTATTTGTTTCAGAGGTACAGGTCTGTGATTCAACAGTCTTACCCAATTCACAGCACTCACCATAGCACATACCCTCCCCAATGTCTATCACCCAGCCACCCCATCCCTCCCACCCCCCACCACTCCAGCAACCTTACTTTTCAAATCTGTTCTGTTCATTTAGAGTTTTCCATGACATCTTAATTTGATTTGGTTCTGTTTAAATTTAATTAGTTCTTTAAAAAAAATCATACACAGGGTGTTTGTTTCCTGAGATCAGAAAGAATGAATCACACTTTCTAAATGAACCAAAATTTATCTTGCAGTTATGAAAATGAACATAAGAAACACATGTTCTTTTCTACACTCTCAAGTAAAAGTTATATATTTCTCTGGCCAATCAGTCATTATGATGAGTCACTTAAAAAGTTAACTAAATCCACGACATACTTATTTAATATATTTAATTTTAAATGAAAAGGCAATTTTCTTTTTTTAAGAATATAGTGCCAAGTATAATCAAATAGCAAAAATTATGTTGATATAAGCATGCTGAAAATATTTTAAGTTGCAAACTTTCCTTTTAAGTTGCTTATAAATTTGTTTCTCTTTTTGTATTATGTCCTTATTATATTATGTCCTTTTAAGTTGCTTATAAATTTGTTTCTCCTTATTGTATTATATTTATATTACATAAATTTGTTTCTCCTGTTATATTAGAAAAAGGATGCTGAATATCATCTTGTTTTTAGGAATTAGAATACATATGTTAATTCAGCTCTGGAAAATGGAATAATCATCAGCGTTGCCAAAATATTCAGTCTAGTTGAAGAGTATGGTAAATGATTGAAAAATTGTTAGAATAAAGTCTAGGATTAGAATGATTCATTAATTCATATGGGCCATTAAAAAATTAATGATATTAAGACTGATAAAATTAAAATAATAAAATATATAATATAATCTAAAAGAATCACATAAATCTTGCATAATACTCTAAGCCCTTTCTTTATATAATTTTCCCAGAAACCACATTTAGTTTCATGGCTTTAGGTACCACGTATTTGTACTGATCATTTCCAAATATACAGATTGCTTGCAGTATGTATTGACACCCTGAGCTCTCCACTGAGCTCCTGTCTTCTATGAATTACTGTCCATATGACATCTCTACCTTGACGTTTTATAACAACTACAAAACTAACATTTCAAAATTGAACTTGTCTTTCTTTCAGTCCTGCTCTGTTTTCTCTATCAGACAAGTGCTTATATTCATTAGCCAGGACTGTGTCACATGGCCACCCCTCTCTGGCAGAAGGCGGTGGAAAGGGAGGGTGGAAATTGGGATTGTGGTAGCAACCAGTAGTATCTATCTCATCTGCTTACAAGCTCTGTTGCTTTGGAAATAATTTCTTTGTGGCCCAGTTTTCTTGTTTTGAACTGAAGTAATGCCTGACAAATAGTAGGTGCTTAGTAAATATCAGTTGTTGTTTCTCTCATCTTTTGCTGCATAACCAGTCACCCTAAAATGTAATGTCTAAAACAACAACAATATAACAACAAAAGAACAATTTGTTATTTTTCATGATTGCACTAATAGTGGCACATAGGGCTGGATTGCCAAAGGAGACTCAGGGCCCAAAAGGACAATCCTTAAATGTAAGTTTATTGCAGGAAAAAAAAAAACCCATAAATAGCAACAACTTTAAAGTAAGAATATTCTTTGTATTTAAAGGCTACAAGGGTTCCAGAGAGATCAGAGTGAGCTCTAATTGTCTTCCTTCTCTAAGGCCACACCAGGGCATGCATTATGCATTATGTCTTGATAATAGACACATGCATGAACAGCTCAGAATCTGGGAGCACAAATGGAGTCTGTCCACGGTTTCTTGTACTCTGCTGGCCACATAGGATAGTTTGCTGCATAACCCGTACCAACAGTAAAGCCCTCCAGAAGTCTCACCGAGGCCAGGTGCAAATCATCAATGTCCTTGTTATCAATGAACAAAGCTAACAAGCTGATACAAACCACTCTGAAACTCATGGGAGCCATAATTGCAAAGCAAGACTATTAGTCAGTTTCATACCTTGACCAGGGATCAGTGCCTTATAGATACTTTAGTAAAACAACATACTAATTCCAGGCCTATTGGAATTAACCTTCACAAGTACAATGATTCTCTGGTTTTACTGGGCTCAGTTGCCTAGTTTTTCTAATCCATATGATATTAGCTGGAGTCACTAATCTGGTTGCATTCTAGAATATATAAAGTAGGGCATGTTCCTATAATAGGTTAATACATATTTTTTCTATCATTTTTGTTACAATGTCTGCAATATTGATCTTTTGTAATACTCCTCAGGGGAAAAAAAAAAGAGGGCCTTTGTAGTTACTCGTAACTTAGTTTTTGCCCCTACTAGTTGTGTTTAAAGCTAAGTTATTAAATCTCTGTGGATCTTATTTTCCCTATGGGGCAAACTTCAGTAATGTTGTCCATCTTGCAGGATTTTTAAGGATTAAAGATAACCTAAGAATATAGCAAGTATGGTGCCTGCCACACAGTGGTGCTCAGTAAATATAGGGAATTAATGTTTCTTCATTTTGTTTGGAAGAAGGATCAAAGATAGGAGAACAAAAAGCGCTACCTAAGAAAGTGTTGATTGCGGAAGTCAGAGTTTTATAGACTAAGAAATGCCTCTAAACTACAATAAAACCTTTCTGTGATACCTAGATGTATGCTAGTAAAAAGATCTTCAGTACCTCCCCATCCCCCCATATACCCTTTGTGCAATGTCCTAGCATTATAGCATGGATATATGTGGATAAACTTTAGAACGAGGCCACTTCCAAAATTATACTGGCAGAACAGGCAACAATTAAATTAGATGTGAAACTAAAGTATAGAAACAAATGAAAATGTTAAAATCTTAACATTAGACTTCTCTGTGGATTATACCAAACCTTGTTTGGTAACCATTATAATTTTGTCATTTTTAGTATTTTTTGAGTTCTATATTAGAATAATCAGTTTAAGTCCATGGCATAGTTTCAGGTACTATATGCATACTATTATGTTCTGTGGAAATATGAGAGATCTTGCAAACTATCTTCAGTATTTCAAAGAGAGATGCAGAAATATCAAGAGTTATGGGTGGTATTCATCAGTCTATCTTTATAGTCCCATCTATTCAGTTAGTATTATTGAACTATTATTTGTCAGAAGTGTAAAGTTGACTTTTTCCTTCTCAAAATTACCATCAGCACAACTCTTAGACTTGGTGGGTACCATTGTTATATTTTCTGCTACATTTCTATCTTCATAAAATATATTTTTTAGTTTTGTAGAATGGGATAGACAGACTTCTGTTTGAACAAGGTAGATTGAATCTGTGCTTATATCTTAGGTTCCTCCCTCCATTAGTTTGCTAGGAATGTTATAACTGAGTACCACAGACTGGGAGACATAAACAGAAGAAATTTATTTTCTCACAGTTCTGGAGGCTAGAAGTCTGAGATCAAGGTGTTGGCAGTGATTTCTTCTGAGACCTCTGTCCTTGGCTTGTAAATGGCTATCTTCTTTTTGTGTCTTCACATGGCCTTTCCTCTGTACACACTCATGTCTATGTTCAAAATTCCTTTTCTTATGAAGACACCAGTCATACAGAATTAGGGCCCACCCTAAAAACCTTATTTTAACTTAATTATATCTTTAAAGACTTTATCTCCAAATACAATTATATTCTGAAGTACTGGGGGTTAAGACTTCAAAATATGAATTTTGGAGAGATACAGTTTGGCCCATAACACTCCCAAAGCCCCACTAAAATTAATAAGTAAAAGAATAAGGAAGGTACAATACTACAAACAGAAAAAGAATGGGAGAGGAGATGATAATGGATAAAAGATGTCTTCGGTTTTCAAATATGGAAAGCTGATGGATAAATGTGAAATAGTAGAATAGAGAAAGCTGTTAAGTAAATATCTTCAGAGAGGAATGCCAACAAGAAAGCTAGTTCACCTTACAGTACCTTCAAAAAGCCCAGGAATATCAGTTACTTTGGAGGTGGCAGGTGGGACTGAAAACAGCAGGACTGGTGATAATCTGGATAGGAAGCACAATCTCTTATAGCTAGGTGACTTCCTCATCCCCACTCCAGGAGAAGATGTGAGGTCTGTTGGTGGAGAAATCCAATGAGATAGTCTCTGGACTTAGGGACACTGAGAGAAGAGAGGAAAGGGATGAAATGATGTAACAAAAATGGAGGGTATTCCTAGACTCCAGATAAAAAGAATTAGAGCTCCTTGGAGAGATGCCTAATTCCAGCTCTGGAGCAGGAATTATATCTGAAGAACCTGAAGCATCTTGTCATACCAGAAAGTAAGGGAGCTATGAAAGACTACTGGGGGTCATGTCAAAAGGACATTGGGGCTCATTTAAATAAGTTCCCACCAGCCGAAGATGGGATAATTTCAGTATCAAAGAGCAACACAAATATATTTAATCCATGAGTTTAAAATTAGAATTTTAAAAACTCATTGATTGGTATTGGAAGATGCAAGAATCTGCTTGGTATTTTGAAACTGGTAAATAAAAGGGAAAAAACCCCAAGTATTTATCTTGCTTTTCCTATGTGAACTATACCTTAGGGTAACTAAACAATTGTTGAGAGAAGGCTCTCTTTACAGAAGCATTTCAGTTACAGAAGTATTTCAGGCAACAAATAAGAAAGAATTGTGGAATTATATTATCATTTTGGAGCCCCTACTAAATTACTGCATCCAGTCAGTAATCATTAATGGCTGCTGATGTTGCAGAATGGAAAGAATCAGCTATTATATATGCCTCCTGGTGGAAGTATACAGTGCCACCTATGAAGTAATCTTGAAAAAAAATTGAATTAGAATCTGACCAAGCCCTTATATCAAACTGCTGGTTTACAGAAGTATGAGGGACAGGAGACATAGATATTCAGTCAAAAAAATACAAACTGTGGGAAATGCTCAAAAATTGGACAAAAACTTAGCTTTTTCATCAAATAAAATGAAAGAAAAAATAAAGTGATAGAGAAGAAAACTATAGATTATAAGAGACTTAAAAACATTGACCCCTGCTAAGTATGGGCTTTAATTGGGTTCTGATTCAGATAAACATATAGATGAAAAGTATAAATATTTATCACATAAATTTATGGGACAGTCACAAAAATTGGAACAGAATAAATAAGGAATCAAATCATTGTTGCTTTTTTTTAAGATAGAAAAATGGTTTTGTGTTTATGTTAAAGAGTCCCTTATTTTTTGGAAATACATGCTGAATGAAGTTTGTATTGATAAAATTATGATATTTTGGATTTGCCTCTACATCATTGGAGTGAGAATTGGGGAAGTTGGGAGGATTCGGAAACAAATTTGGACATGAGTTGAGAATTATTAACCCTGGGTGGTGGGTATAGGGAAATTTATTACACTATTCTCTATGTTTTTTTTTGCATGTTTTTAATTTTTCCTAATTAAAAATAAGTCAAGAAGAAAATGGAGGGTGTAAATGAAAGTTTATACATAGAATGGAAGAGAGTTCCAGGTACCTTTCCCTACTCACCTAACTTGTCAGCCAGACTTGAGAAAAAGACTGACATTTTGGGGCCTACTAATGCAAAGACTGATTTATGATTCCACCACAGCATAATGAAGTCCAATAGGTTTCAAGTCAAATCTATCCATATATGGATTTTTCAACCAACTCTTTTAGTGGCTCACTCTTAAATCTGAATGGGGAGAAAGAGATCACCAGATATTTGAGGAAATCTTCCAATGCGAAACACAGAGAAAGACAAACAAAAAACCCCTAATCAATAAAACTCCAAGAAAAAAGACAATAAAGAGAACAGAATTATAAATAAAATTATAATTAATATCCTTGGAAAGATGGAGGGTAATGCAAGTGTGAATAAAGATTTAGAGAATTAGAAAATTAAAAATATGCTTGCAGAAGTTAAAATTATAGAATGTGAGCTGAAAGATATACCTGGTAACCTGGTCTCACTGTAGTCCTTATTTACATGAAGGGGACTCTCAAACTCTAGGAAACCATGGTAGTTACAGAACTTTTGGAAACTGATTGCACTTGGATGAGGCCTAGCAATGTGAGTTTTAAACCAATTTAGGTCTCTATCCTGACTGCACATTAGAATCAACCAAAAAGCTTTAAATTAAAAGAAAAGAAGCACCTGGGTCTCATTGCCATTGGCTTTAATTTGGATAAGGTGGAATGAGTCATTGTTATTTTTATAAGTTCCTCAGATGATTGTCATGTACAGTTTGGGTTTAGAACCACTAATCTAGTGTCAACTTCTCAAAAGCAGACCCCATGCCTTATTTATTCCTATATACCAGTGCTTTGCACATAGTAAACTTTTAGTATTTTTTTTTTTAAGATTTTATTTATTTATTTGACAGAGAGAGACAGTGAGAGCAGGAACACAAGCAGGGGGAGTGGGAGAGGGAGAAGCAGGCTTCCCGCTGAGCAGGGAGCCCGATGTGGGACTCGATCCCAGGACCCTGGGATCATGACCTGAGCCGAAGGCAGACGCTTAATGACTGAGCCACCCAGGCGCCCAACTTTTAGTATTTTTAATGAAAAAAATAATCATCATTGATGGTGACTCCAAGGTAGAGGAGTGAAGGTAAAATCGTGTGGTTTCCCCTAGTCCTCCTAACACTTGTATGCCATCCGATCATCAAATGGATAATTATACCCCGGTTTTTATTTGAAGCAAGAGGCCCATTTTATTAGGTTACACATGAAAAGATGCCATAAACAACCTGCTTCAGTAATCTTTAACCTCTGTTCCCAAAGCAGAATACTCCTAAGATCTAGGCCTTCTTCCTTGGGAATGTATGTGTTTAGCAGAAGATGCTGTAATAGTGACCTCTTTTGGACTAAGCTGTGGTTCTTTATTATGCATGAGAATCATCTGTGAGGCCTGTTAAAAGTGTAGATTCCTCTACCCAACAAGATTCTGATCCACTAGATCTCAAATGAGACACTCTGGGGGAGGGGGGCTATGTATTTAATAGGTTGATATTAATGCAGGTGGTCTGTTGATAACAGTTTGAAAAAGCAGGATAAACATAGCATTTTCAGCCTGTGCCTAGGGTTTGGTCTTCTCAAAGCCTTTCCACCTTTGCATTGTCATAAATGGAGACTTGTCTTGAGTGGTGATTGTCTTCTATTTTTAAAAAATTTTTAATTGGCTTACTATATCCTAAGCTTAACTTTTTAGAAGCCCAATGGTACTGTTATATCTTACTTTAGTGGAAAAAAAAAGTTCAGTAACATTAGGAACTTTTTGAAAAAACAGTAAAAAAGGAAAAAGAAGTACTCATTAAAGAGGTCAAGATTTCATTTCTGCTTTAATGCAAAATAGTTCCCAAGACTAGATTCACTTATCTAATTATTCAGTCTTTTCCCTGTGATCCATAGTAATGGCCACTTATACTACTGTTCATAACAGTAGGAAGGTTATCTCAGTTTGTCAGTAGCTGAGTATTTTTTACCAAGCCTGCCTATACGGAGAAGATGGATATAGCATATCTGTAAAGTTCAAGAAAATAGATTAATATTGTGTATTTGAAGCTATGCTCTTTATATTTCTATATTTGATTTGTAGCTCATAGGTTTTTATAAACACAGAATTCTGTAGAAGTTTCTTTAATTCTAAACCTAACTTATTTTAAGTTCATAGATTTAAAAACAGTCTTACATGCCACAGCCAAAAGTGCATCTATTCTACCAATCACCAAATAATGGCATAGATTTGTTCATTTGAGACAAGATAACATGGACCTTTGCATAAAATTTTAGAATCAAACCTATTAATACGAAAAGGTACTTACATATAAGAATTTCTCCTAAATAAAAATTTCCCAAGTATTATTATTATTGTTGTTAAATATAAATTAAATATGTGGGCTTTAAGATATTTTACTATTATTAGAAGTGGCTAATGTTCTTATTTGAAGCCACATTATTTCCCAGAGGAACATATCCCCAAATCCATTAGATGGTCAGTGAAAATGTGGGATTCAATGCATGCATTCGTGCATTCATGCATTCATCCATTTTTTTTGGCAAATATTTACTGAGCACCTACTATGCTCCACATACTCCTCTGTACTCTAAAGATACAGTAGCAAATAAAACAATAACTGCCCTGTTGGAGCTTACAACATAGCAGAAAATTATATTTTGGGTAGTAAAAAATGATAAGGTTAAAAAATAGGTAGGAAAGGGGTGGGAATTATTTGGAGGAGGCAGTTAAATTTTAGATTGGGTGGCCTGGAAGTGACTAATTCCAGGTAACATTGAATAGTGACATTACTGAAATGAAGGAGTGAGCCGTGGAGCTATTTAGGAGAACATCCCAGATGGAGTGCAAAGGTCCTCAGGTTGATATATGCCTGATCTTTGTGATAAATGGAGTGAATGGAAATGTGAGAGTAATAGGAGAGTAGGTTAGACTGGTGATAGTGTGTCTGGGGGTGAAATTCACACCATATTAAGGACTTTGATTTTTGTTTAGAGTGAGATTGCAAGGCATTGGATGGATTTGAGAAGGCAAGTGGTGCAGTCTAGCTGGATCCATCACTAGCTGCTATGTTGAAAATAGACTGAAGGAGGACAAGGGTGGAAGCAGGGGGGCAGTCAGGAAGATTTCACAGTAATCCTGGTGAAAGATGGAGGCTTGGATCAGAGTGGTGTGTGTGAAGGTGGAGAGAAATCTTGGTTTTGGACATGTAATAATGATAGAGATGACAGAATTTGCTGAGGGAATTTTATTATACACCCAAGTATGTAATTCATAAATTAAGGAATAATTCTTTTAACTATAGAAAAGTAGAGGAGGTATAGATGAAACAGAAGATTTGAAACTTTTTTATGCTATGAAAGATACTCTATCAAGGTAATTAAAGTATTTGATGATTAATATTTAGCACTTCTTGGTATATTTTTAAATAGCACTTGTATATATTTGATAAATATATATAATACATGTGTTTAAATTCTTGATATATATTTATAAATATAAAGTTAAGTATGTTTAACTAAGATAATAAAAGTCAATCTCAGTATTTACTGAATTAATTTTTATCTATTGTAAAGTATCTGGTTAAAACTTAACGTCTTACATTTTTTAACATTTTATTTGAAATAAAATATATCCTGAAGCTTATTTGTTGGAAACAAAGTAGCCTATTGACTAACAGAAATTTGAAAAGACAGTGAAATATTTTCTTAGAGAAGATTTTGTTGTATACATTTAAATAGAAGAAATATAGAAGCCACCTTTATTCCTTGTAATGTTTAATTATGTGAAGTAGAAAATTTTTTCTGTGCTCTATCAATAGAGGGCAGCAAAGTTTCAAGTAGTGTGTTTTCAGGTTCCTAGGAAGCTTTGCTAAGGAAAATTTTTTTGTTGTTTCTCTTACGAAGTTTGTTCTGGCTTGCCTTTTACTGAAGTGCTTTGGTAATATCATATAGGAATTTGCTTAAAAATCCTGTAGCTTTGGTTCATATATTTAGCCAACTGTTCCCTTAGGTACTATAGATGCTTTCTTAATGAGAACATGTATTTTTCCTTTCTGTAATTTAGGGAGTACCAGGGCCTGGAAAATATGACATTAAAAGTCAATTTCAGAAGGCTGAAAGTATGATACCAAGTGTAAATGATGCATCACCTGCTTTTCTTTCTCAATCCCAGGTACTGTTCTACAGTCATTTTCATACATAAAGCATAATAGATACAATGTGAAGCCAGCAACAAATCTGATGGTGTTTAGGGAGATCATAAAAAGAAAAGTGATATGTAAGCAAATTGGAAACAGACATGGATGGGGCAAATCATATTGCCAAAAAATATGGCTAAAATGAAATAAGATTATAATATTAACAAGCAAAGGTGAATATTTGAATTGAAACCATCTATTAAACATTTTAAATTTGTATATGTGAACGTTCAGTTTACCTTATAACAGATTTAGTCTGAGTTTTAAAATATACTCTGCCAGTGAATATGTAGAGTATTAACATGTAATCTTTAAGGACATGCATATTTTTCAGAGAAGGTTCTGAAGGCTCTCTGTGGAGGGTGGGGATAGATCATATCTACAACTGCAACTAGGGTCTTTATTTGTGATGCAAGAGTCTATTTCACAGTAATTGTATCACATTCTCCAGGGTATACACCAAGGCAACTTGAAGGTATCTAAGATATTTCCATGGCAGTTTAATACCAGCCAACTTTTATAATGTGGCAGCCTCTAGATCAAAGTAGTTGCAGTATTTATCCAACTATAGTACATACAGCTCTGATTAATTTATCTTAACTCAGGAAGGTTATTAACTTTCAGATGACTACAAGTTACTACTTTGGTTTCATTGTACTTAAGAGGCACCTCCTTGGAGACAAGGAGATGGATTGCAGGTATATTTTTGGAGACATAACTGAAATGACTTTTTAACTGGTTAGATGTTGTGCTGAGGGACTGGGAAGAATTAGGAATGAATACCAGGTGTCTGCCTTGAGCGACTTGATAGTACTGAAGGTACTACACAAAACAGATGTGTGAGAACAGGATGTTGTGTGTGTGTCCTTGATTTTTTAAAAATACCATTTTTTATAACTAGAACCCTCACTTCTTATGCTGTTTCTATTCCTCTAACACGTAGTCCTTATTTGATATCACTTGGCACCAATTACAAAACTTTAAATATATTTTCAGAAATGGAAAAGAATATGATATCAATTTTGTTTAAGGGGATGATGAAGAAAACAATAATGGGTCTGGGGTGAAAGATACGGAAGAATTAAAACCAACAGGACCGCCTGCTAGGGGTAGTGTTAGTGGTTGGTTGAATATGAATGTATATATTTAATGACTGATAGAGAAAGCAATAATGCAATTAACAAGGTAGATTTAGAACACATAATTTTTGGTTTATAGAAACAGTCATTTTTCTGGGATACTTATTTTAATTATTGATTTAAGGAGTTACTTGGTATTTTATCTAAATGCATTGAATTTCCTTAGGTCTTCAACTATTATTTTTTATTTTATTTTATTTTTTGCTTTTCTTTTTTTACTATGTTATGTTAATCACCATACATTACATCATTAGTTTTTGATGTAATGTTCCATGATTCATTGTTTGCGTATAACACCCAGTGCTCCATGCAGAACGTGCCCTCCTTAATACCCATCACCAGGCTAACCCGTCCCCCCAACCCCCTCTCCTCTAGAACCCTCAGTTTGTTTCTCAGAGCCCATAGTCTCTCATGGTTCGTCTCCCCCTCCGATGTCCCCCTCATTAGTTTTTAAAACATAAGACTTCTTTTACAGCAATGGTACTCAATCTTGCTGTGTATTAGAAACACCTGGGGAATTTTACCACTCAGGTGCCTTCTTTTTTCCAGAGACTGATTCAATTCATCCAGCATAGGGCCCAGAAATCAGCATTCCTTTTGTATAAGAAAGAAAGGAAAGTGAGAAACATACATATAATGCTGCAATAAACAGAAGGGTGCATGTATCTTTTCAAGTTAGTGTCTTTGTTTTCCCTGGGTAAATACCCAGTAGTGGAATTGCTGGACCATATGGCTAATTTTATTTTTAATTTTTTGAGGAACCTCCACAATGTTTTCCACAGTAGCTGCACCAATTTACATTCCCACCAACAGTGCACAAGGATTCCTTTTTTCTCCACATCCTCACAAACACATTATTTCTTGTCTTTTGATTCTAGCCATTCTGGTTGGTGTAAGTTTGTGATTTTTGATTTGCATTTCCCTGATGATTAGTGATGTTGAACATCTTTTCTTGTGTCTGTTTGGCATTTGTCTTTGGAAAAATGTCTATTTGGGAATTTTTATTGCAGCATTATTTGCAATAGCCAAGATATGGAGGCAACCCAAGTGTCCATCAATAGATGAATGGATAAAGAGGTGGTATGTGTGTGTATATGCACACACAGGCACACACAGACACACATAAACATACAGACACACACACACCACACTGGACTATTACTCAACCATAAAAAAGAATGAGATCTTGCCATTTGCAATGACATGAATGGACATAGAGGGTGTAATGCTAAGAGAAATAAGTCAGACAGAGAAAGATAAACACCATATGATTTCATTCATATGTGGAATTTAAGAAACAAAACAAATGAACTAACAAGGAAAAAAAAGAGACAAACAACAACCTCCCCCGCCCCCAGACTCTTAAATATGGAGAATAAGCTTGTGGTTGCTAGAGGGGAGGTGGGTGGGAGGATGGATGAAATAAAGGAGATTAAGAATATACTTATTGTGATGAACACTGAGTAATATATAGAATTATACAACCCTTATATTGTACACCTGAAACTAATATAACACTGTATGTTTATTAAACTTCAAACAACAACATGGAAAAGAAAAAAACAAAACATTCACACAACTACTTATTTTTATATAAACACATAAAGGATAAACCAGAAAACAATGAAGTTGATTACCTACAAGGGATGTAAAGAGATGGAATGGAAGTGCTGGTGTGCTGCAGTTAGTTCATTTTTATTGGCTTGCAGGAACTGACTGTTAATTTTTCCAGTTTTGCATGTTGGTTGATGTTATAATGGTAGCATGAGATTAGCCACATGGTAGTGTGACTAATAATTTCTATACCATGAAAATAAGCAAATGTTTCAAATTTGGACTATTTTCCTCCAGTGGTGCAGCATCCATGGGGTGGAAGGGAAATGAAGGGAGTAGCATGTCTTTGAGTATACTTTTTAAAAAAATTTTTTATTTTATTAAGTTATGTTAGTCACCATACAATACATCATTAGTTTTTGATGTGGTGATCCACGATCCATTGTTTTCGTATAACACCCAGTGCTCCATGCAGTACGTGCCCTCCTTTAATACCCATCACCGGGCTAACCAATCCCCCTTCCCCCTTACCCTCTAAAACCCTGTTTGTTTCTCAGAGTCCATAGCCTCTCATGGTTCATCTCTCCCTCCGACTCCCCCCTCCTTCATTTTTCCCTTCCTTCTCCTAATATCCTCTGTGCTATTCCTCATGTTCCACAAATAAGTGAAACCATATGATAATTGACTCTCTCTGCTTGACTTATTTCACTTAGCATAATCTCCTCCAGTCCCATCCATGCCAGTGCAAAAGTTGGGTATTCATCCTTTCTGATGGCTGAGTAATATTCCATTGTATATATGGACCACATCTTCTTTATCCATTCATCTGTTGAAGGGCATTTCGGCTCCTTCCACAGTTTGGCTATTGCGCACATTGCTGCTATGAACATTGGGGTGCATATGGCCCTTCTTTTCACTACATCTGTGTCTTTGGGGTAAATACCCAGGAGTGTAATTGCTGGGTCATAGGGTAGCTCTATTTTTAATTTTTTGAGGAACCTCCACAGTGTTTTCCAAGGTGGCTGTACCAACTTGCATTCCCACCAACAAGGTAAGAAGGTTCCCCTTTCTCCACAACCTCTCCAACATTTGTTGTTTCTTGCCCTGTCAATTTTTGCCATTCTAACTGGTATAAGGTGGTATCTCAATGTGGTTTTGATTCGAATTTCCCTGATGGCTAATGATGATGACCATTTTTTCATGTGTCTGTTAGACATTTGTATGTCTTCTTCAGAGAACTGTCTCTTCATGTCTTCTGCCCATTTTTTTACTTGATTATTTGTTTTTTGGGTTTTGAGTTTGAAAAGTTCTTTATAGATCTTGGATACCAGCCCTTTATCTGTAGTGTCATTTGCAAATATCTTCTCCCATTCTGTGGGTTGCCTCTTTGTTTTGTTGACTATTTCCTTTGCTGTGCAGAAGCTTCTTATCTTGATGAAGTCCCAAAAATTTCGCTTTTGTTTCACTAGCTTTTGTTTCATTTCGCTTTTGTTTCACTAGCTTTTGGAGATGTATCTTGAAAGAAGTTGCTGTGGCCGATGTCAAAGAGGTCACTGCCTATGTTCTCCTCTAGGATTTTGATGGATTCCTCTCTCACATTGAGGTCTTTCATCCATTTTGTTTATCTTTGTGTATGGTGTTAGAGAATGGTCAAGTTTCATTCTTCTGTATATAGCTGTCTAATTTTCCCAGCACCATTTATTGAAGAGACTGTCTTTTTTCCATTGCATGTTTTTCCTGCTTTGTTGAAGATTATTTGACCATAGAGTTGAGGGTCCATATCTGGGCTCTCTATTCTGTTCCATTGGTCTATATCTCTGTTTATGTGCCAGTACCATGCTGTCTTGGTGATCACTGCTTTGTAATATAGCTTGAAATTGGGCAACTTGATGCCCCCAGCTTTGTTTTTCTTTTTCATTTCCTTGGCGATTTGGGATCTTTTCTGATTCCATACAAATTTTAGGATTGTTTGTTCCAGCACTTTGAAAAATGTCATTGGAATTTTGATCGGGATGGCACTGAAGGTATAGATTGCTCTGGGTAGCATAGACATTTTAACAATATTTATTCTTCCAATCCATGAGCATGGAATGTTTTTCCATATTTTTGTGTCTTATTCAATTTCTTTCATGGGTGTTCTGTAGTTCCTAGAGTATAGATCCTTTACTTCTTTGGTTAGGTTTATTCCGAGGTATTTAAGGTTTTTGGTGCTATTGTAAATGGAATTGATTCTCTAATTTCTCCTTCTACATATGCATTGTTAATGTATAAGAAAACTGATTTCTGTGCATTGATTTTGTATCCTGCCACATGACTGAATTGCTATATGAATTCTAGTAATTTGGGGGTGGAGTCTTTTGGGTTTTCCACATAAAGTATCATGTCATCTGTGAAAAGAGAGAGTTTGACTTCTTCTTTGCCAATTTGAATACCTTTTATTTCTTTTTGTTGTCTGATTGCTGTTGCTAGGACTTCTAGTACTTTGTTGAACAATAGTGGCGAGAGTGGGCATCCTTGACGTGTTGCTGATCTTAAGGAAAAGGCTCTCAGCTTTTCCCCATTGAGGATGATATTCACTGTGGGTTTTTCATAGATGGATTTTATGAACTTGAGGAATGTTCCCTGTATCCCTATACTCTGAAAGAATTTTAATCAGGAAAGGATGCTGTATCTTGTCAAATGCTTTTTCTGTATCAATTGAGAGGACCATATGGTTCTTCTCTCTCCTCTTATTAACATGTTCTATTACATTGATTGATTTGCGAATGTTGAACCACCCTTGCATCCCGGGGATAAATCCCACTTGGTCGTGGTGGATGATCCTTTTGACGTATTGTTGGATCTTATTAGCTAGGATTTTGTTGAGGATTTTGGAATCCATATTCATCAAGGATATCGGTCTGAAATTCTCCTCTTTGATGGGGTCTTTGCATGGTTTGGGGATTAAGGTAGTGCTGGCCTCACAGAATGAGTCTGGAAGCTTTACTTTGGTATCTATTTTTTCAAATAGCTTCAGGAGAATAGGTATTATTTCTTCTTTGAATGTTTGGTAGAATTCCTCAGGGAATCCATCAGGCCCTGGACTCTCGTTTTTTGGGAGGTTTTTCATCACTGCTTCAATCTCGTTACTGGTTATTGGCCTATTCAGGTTGTCAGTTTCTTCCTGTTTCAGTCTTGGCAGCTTATAGGTTTCCAGGAAGGCATCCATTTCATTCAGATTGCTCAGTTTATTGGCATATAGTTGTTGATAATAATTTCTAATAATTGTTTCTATTTCCTTTGGGTTAGTTGTGATCTCTCCCCTTTCATTCATAATTTTATTAATTTGGGTTCTTTCTCTTTTGTCTTGGATAAGTCTAGTCAGTGATTTATCGATCTTATTAATTCTTTCAAAGAACCAGCTTCTAGTTTCGTTGATCTGATCTCCTGTGTTTCTGGTTTCTAATTCATTGATCTCTGCTCTAATCTTATTTCTCTTCTAATGCGTGGCTGAGGCATCATTTGTTGCTTTTTCTCTAGCTCTTTAAGGTGTAGGGTTAGTTGGTGAATTCGGGATTTTTCTATTTTTTTGAGTGAGGCTTGGATGGCTATGTATTTCCCCCTTAGGACTGCCTTTGCAGTATCCCATAGGTTTTAGACCAATGTGTTTTCGTTCTCATTAGTTTCCATGAATTGTTTAAGTTGTTCTTTGATTTCCTGGTTGACTCAAACATTCTTGAGCAGAGTGGTCTTTAGCTTCCAAGTGTTTGAATTTCTGCCAAATTTTTTCTTGTGATTGAGTTCCAGTTTTAAAGCATTATGGTCTGAGAATATGCAGTGAATTATCTCAATCTTTTGGTATCGGTTGAGACCTGATTTGTGATCCAGTATGTGGTCTATTCTGGAGAAAGTTCCATGTGCACTCGAGAAGAATGAGTATTCTGTTGTTTTAGGGTGGAATGTTCTGTATATAGCTATGAGGTCCATCTGGTCCAGTGTGTCTTTCAAAGCTCTTGTTTCCTTGTTGATTTTCTGCTTAGATGATATGTCTATTGCTGCAAGTGAAGTATTGAGGTCTCCTACAATTAATGTATTGTTATCAATATGACTCTTTATTTCAGTTAACAGTTGGCTTATGTACATGGCTGCTCCCATGTTGGGGGCATAGATATTTACAATTGTTAGATCTTGTTGGATAGACCCTTTAAGAATGATATAGTGTCCTTCTGTGTCTCTAACTAGGGTCTTTAGTTTAAAATCTAATTTGTTTGATATAAGAATTGCTACCCCAGCTTTCTTTTGAGGTCCGCTGGCATGGAAGATGGATCTCCATCCCTTCACTTTCAGTCTGGATGTATCTTTAGGTTCAAAATGAGTCTCTTGTAGACAGCATATGGATGGGTCCTGTCTTTTTATCCAGTCTGCAACCCTGTGCCATTTTATGGGAGCATTTAGGCCATTCACACTGAGAGCGATTATTGAAAGATATGAATTTATTGTCATCATGTTGCCTGTGATGACCTTGTTTTTATAGATTGTCCCTGTAAATTTCTGTTGTATATCACTCTTGGGGTCTTTCTCCTTTTATAGAACCCCCCTTAATATTTCTTGCAGGGCCGACTTAGTGGTCACATATTCTTTCACTTTCTACCGGTCTTGGAAGCTCTGCATCTCTCCATCCATTGTAAATGACAGCCTTACCAGATAAAGTATTCTTGGCTGCATGTTCTTCTCGTTTAGTACCCTGAACATGTCTTGCCAGGCCTTTCTGGCTTGCCAGGTCTCTGTGGATAGGGCTGACGTTATTCTGATGTTTCTCCCTCTGTACGTAAGGAATCTCTTCCCCCTAACTGCCCTTAAGATGGTTTCCTTGCTTCTAAGATTTGCGAGTTTTACTATTACATGCCGGGGTGTTGGCCTGTTTTCCTTGATCTTGGGAGGGGTCCTCTCTGCCTCTAGGACACGAATGTTTGTTTCATTGCCCAGATGAGGGAAGTTCTCAGCTACGATTTGCTCAAATATATCTTCTAGTCCTCTCTCTCTCTCCACCCTTTCTGGGATCCCAATAATTCTGACATTGGAACGCTTCATGGTGTCACTTATTTCTCTGATTCTATTTTCATGGATTCGGAGTTGTTTTTCCCTGGCCTCCTCTTTTCCCTTTTTATCTTTTAAATGGTCGTCCAGGTCACTAATTCGTTCTTCTGCCTCACTTACCCTAGCTGTTAGATTATCTAGATTAGATTGGATCTCACTGATGGCATTTTTAAGTTCTGCCAATTCAGCTTTCATTTCTGCCCTTAAAGACTCTATGTTGCCATTAATTGATTTCTCCATTCTAGCTATTGTCTTCACAATTGCTAGCCCGAATTCCATCTCCGACATCTTGGTTATATCTGAATCTATTTGTAAATCTGTGGCATAAGTCATAACCTCTGAGTCTTTCCTATTTTGGGGGTTCTTCTTCCTAGTCATTCTATTGATGGGTAGTTGAGGGAATGTACAGAGTCCAAATTATTGACCATAATCCAAGCAAGATGCACCTGTTTTCTAGGTACCTTAGGGTTGCTGGCCTCTTGTTTTCCCAGCCTGTCTTCTGGAGGGGGGCCTGCCACACTGTCATTCAGGCATCCCTGTTTGGGCAGATTTGCTCTGCCCCCTGTGGTGGGGATGGGCTCAGTGGAAACCAGTTTTTTGGGGCTTTTGTTTTCTGGTGGCTTTCCCTGGCATCTTTCTGCGTCTCTTTAGAGAGTCAGAGCAGAAGAGACCATTTCCAACTCTCTGCCTCAGAGCAGAGAGATCGCAGTCTGTTCTTCAGTGAGCTCTCTAGGCCACACTCTCTCCATTTCTGTCTGTGCTGCTATAAACTGCAGTGTCCTGGGTTGTGCACTCCTCAGCAGCGCTCCCAGTCCTCGCCTCCGGGTCGGGGCTCGTCTCTGCCCTTTGTGCTTCTAAAACCGCCAGCCACCCCCAGTTTGCACATGCGGCCCCGCTGCTCTGGTTTCCATGGGGGGTCTGCCCTAAAGTCCTTTCCCTGCCACAACTGATCTGCGAGTCTGTGCCCCATTCCCAGCGGGGGAGGCTATCGCTCACCAGTGGTGTAGGATCCCCATGGCCAGGCTCCCCCCTGCTGCCGTTTGTCCTCTGCTATCTGCCCGCAGAATCATGGCCCCCTGCTTTGTACTTCAAAACCAACCACCTGCGATATTCTGTTTGTAGAGATCCAGATCTTCGTACATCTCAGGCTGATTTCATGGGTGTTCAGAGTGGTCTGGTAGATATCCAGCTCAATTCCAGGGACCAGTTGGAATAGGGTCCCCTACTCTTCTGCCCTCTTTTCCTCAAAAGCCTTTGAGTATACTTTTTTAAAAAAGATTTTATTTATTTATTCGGCAGAGAGAGACACAGCGAGAGAGGAAACACAAGCAGGGGGAGTGGGAGAGGGAGAAGCAGGCTTCCTGCTGAGCAGGGAGCCTGATGCGGGGCTCGATCCCAGGACTCTGGGATCATGACCTGAGCCCAAAGCAGATGCTTAACGACTGAGCCACCCAGGCGCCCCTTGAGTATACTTTTTAAGATATATATTTGTCTTTCAGAAGCATGTCAATGTTCCATATATTCAAAAATAAAAATAAATAGAAAAGAATGGAAAAGCTTAAACAAAAACCCTAAAACTGAAAGTGAATAGAAACAAATGTACCACTGTATTCTAAGTGAATACGTTTAGCCATGTTGAAGGGGGGGAAAGAATAATCCAGACTACCCCACAGTATTTGACTACATCAGTCTTGGATAGGAAGGAGTTGGAGGGGATAGTGAGTGCAAGAATTACAAACAATTTCTGAATTCTTTTTAGGAGGTTGGTTTGTTATAATGGTATGGGTGAAGGAATAATGAAACTATTTTAGATATATTACACTGAGCAAAAAAGTCAATGTTGTAAACTAGGGTTTTCACTTGGAAGAGGGTACATACAAATATGGATTAAGGGAGTTGAAAAAGGACCTTGTATGATAGATTTGAATTGAAAGTTTGATGTGAATTCATGATTCCTAAATTATATATGTGTATGTGTCTTTATGAGTATTTGTGTGTATAGATATAGGTGTAGGTATAGTTGTAGGTAGTATAGATATATATCCCAGCTTGCTAAATAAGCCAAGAAGCAGGGACTGGGCAAAGTAGGTGGAAGATGAACCTGTAACATATTATGTCACAAAATAAGAAAAGTCTCAACAACAACAAAAAAGATGACGGCATATCATAGGGACATATGAACCAACTTAGAGGGCTCCCTACTGGTACAACAACAACAACAACAACAACAACAAAAAACCACAGTAATTAATTATAAATAGTTAAAAATGGTATTCATATTGCCATATGGATTGGAAATACATAAATAGGTATATAAATAATGAAATGAATAATTGGGGGAGAAAAGAGGACTCTTGCTTACAGTAGAATGTTGAGTGCTTACTGGTAAATGTAGAGGGAATATTCAATTTTATAAAGTTAAAATGACCACTGTGGTTCAAGGACATCATGTACCTCTACATATGATACTCTGAGAAAGCCACATCACCTATTTAGTATGCTGTCCAGGAATGCATAACCTGAATATAATCATGAGGAAGCATCAGAGAAGTCCCAACTAATAATGGTTTTATTATACAAAAATGGGGTGCTATATTCTTCCAAAGTCATAGAACACAGAGGACGGTTGTAGAAATGTTCCTATATTAAAGGAGGCTAAAAGCAATATCTGAACCTAGATTAATTATATGCTTGAAGGGCAAAAATGCAGTAGAGGCATTATTAGATCACCTGAGAGATTTGGAAGATGAATAGTTGATTAGATAAAAATATTATATCATTGATACATTTATTGAAGTTGATAACTGTGCTTCAGATATGTAAAAAAAAATCCATACTTTTAGTAAATACACACCAAAATATTAAGGGGTAAAAGGTCATGACATATACAACTTTCCATTAAATGGTTCTATATATATGCTGCATGCTTGTGTGTGTGTGTGTGTGTGTGTGTGTGTGTAGAGACACACACACAGGGAGACACAGAGAGGAAGGAATAGACGTACTGAAAGAAAGAGAAAGAAGCAGAGTGTGGCTAAATGAAAAAAGCAATTGGCATAATGTTAACAATGTGTGAATCTGGGTAAACATTATATAATACATGTATTTTCTTAATTATTTTTATTCATGCAAATTTTTTCTGTAAATTTGAAATTAATTCCAAATAAAAAGTTAAAAAATATACAATGCTATACTTCATGATTTCAGTTATATATGTATGTATATATATATCTAATATTAAGTTAAATATTATAGTTTTATATGTTTATAATAAACATAAATTTATAAGTTTAATATTATAAGCTAAACCAGATTTATGTATCTCTTGAATCTAAGATTTTTTTCTTAAGATATTTAATGATATTGTTGAGTTAATTGAATATATATATCAAGGAACTTTGTCAATTTGTATTAATATTATTCCATAAAAGAAACCATGTTATATCATATAGTTTTTTATTTATTATCTTAACTTGCAGAATAATTTAAATGTGAAGATTGTCCATACATTATCATCCAGAATCTCATCTTGAGATAATTTCCTTCAAAATGTCTGTTTGGCTTAGTAAAGTACGTAATGCATTACTGTATTAATATATATATGATTTTACTAAAAGCTATATATTTTATGTTTTGATAGGTACAAGATCTTAATTCGTCTGTATTTTTTCACTCCATTAATAAATAAATTAAACTCCAGATGTTATATTAAGTAAGAAGGCAGCTTTTAACTCATGAAATATCAAAATGTATTATGTAGTACATTTCTCATTGGCATATTTTCCTGTTCTTTACCAGAGATTTGTACCTATGAAATCAATCACTCCAGCTCCTGGCACATATAATGAATCTCGAACTGCTTTCAATTCCTTGAAGAAAACACCAATACTGAAAAGTACTCCATTTGGTCAAAGTGCTGCTCGATTCACACAGGACTTCAGGACAGAGGAAATGCCAGGTTAGTAATTAATCTATGTAGTTATATAACTTAATATTCTTGACAAGATGGATGTACCAAAAAGCACAATTCTTTTTGTTCTGTGGTTTGTGTTGTCATTTTAAGGCACATTTTTAAAAGTATTGACTGTACACTAAACACAGATAGATTAAAAATAATGTATAATTTTAGTAAGATTTCAATTTAACAGGTCACATATCTTAATGGTAATTTTCTATTGTTTTCCTTTATTCAGTAAATTTCCTAATTTCTCTTTATGGGTGAACATATATATCAACTGTGTGGTCACTGCCAGTATTTTAACTTATGAAATGCACTTTTGTTAAAATTTTATTTTGGGGATAGCCTAAAACATATTCTAGTATTCTCACTGGATATTTTAGTATACAGAACTAAGAATCCAGCACAAAAATAACTTATATAAATGTTAACGTATAGTTATGTGTTGCTGCATAACAAACTTGGTGGCTTAAAAACACAGAGTTTTCTTTTGTATCTTACTATTTTGTGGGATGGCTGGAAGGCAGAGCTCAGATAAGACTGTCATTCAGAGTGCATACATAGCTTCAGCATTGCTGTTCCAGGGTAGTTGGTCTTTTAATTTGGTAGCTCAGGACTCTATAGGACCTGGCAGGATGGTACAAGTCTTATTTCCTAATGTCAGAAATCCCACATTCTGTTTGTTAATCAGGTTACTCAGGGCAGCACATGTTGGACAGAAGAGCATGACACTTCATCTCTCAATGACATGGATAGCAAAGAATTTTTGGCCATTTTAATTTACTATAGACTACCCTTGGCCCACAAAACATTTACAGTTGTCCTACATGCCTTCCCCAGGCCTCCAAAATCTCATGTAATTATGGTGTAATCTTGAAGTCCAGTATTTTGTTATCTAAGACCTGTATCGCTATAGGTGAGAATTGTTGGGTGTGATACTTTAGATTAGCTTCTTGAGTATGACTTCTCTCTGTCAGAAGAGCTATGAACTAAAGACACACATTATCTGCCTCACACATCCCAAAACACAGCAATGGGAGAAAGATAGGATAATCATACTAGATGCTCCTATTCAGAAAAGAGAAAACTAGAGGCCCATAACAGTCATAGGCCTATAACAACTATGAAATCCAACCAGGCACATATTGTAATTTCCTTGATTAGGGCCCAGTTGGGCTCCCTTGGAATGATTTTCCAAGGTCCTTTGTTCTGCCTTTGGGCTCTTGGTTCCATCTTTTGAAACATCCTTTCTTTTCTATAAGAAATAGGCTGTGTTTCTGGCTGCCTAACTTGTTTACACCAAGCTCCACCCCATGTGCTTTGGCAGGACTGCCTTTCTCAGTCAAGCTTGCTTCAGTCCCAGCACAACAGGCCCCTCCCCCAAAAGGTCAAGTCCCTCCCCCCAGAAGCCCCTGCCCACACAATATTTCCTGACCAGAGAGTTCTACAGGGCTTCATTTCTGGCAGAGTTGGTATCAGGTCTCATTTCACAAGCAGATTAGGGTACACCTAGTTAAAACTCACCACATTCAGTCCAGGGACCAAACACTGCCCACAGAAGGCAGGGAGAGCCTCTAGAGACAACTGGCCTGAAGATAGAGCGGCCAAAACACAATAGCAGAGTGCATGCAGCATGCCTGGAGACATTCCGTGAAGCACTACACCCTGGGCACTACATGACCTCTTCTTCATAAGGCTATTACTTTCAGGAGCAAGAGACATAACTGGCTTTTCTAATGGAGAAGGCAGAGACTTAGACAAAATGCCAAGACAGAGGAATTTATTCCAAATGAAAGAAGAGATAAGGACACGGCTAGAGATCTAAGCAAAACAGATACAAGTAACATGCCTGATGGAGAATTTAAAGTAACAATCATAATGATATTCACTGAGCTTGAGAAAAGAATAGAAGATATTAGTGAGACCCTTACCACAGAGATAAAAGAGTTAAGAAAGAATCAATCAGAGATGAAGAATACAATAAACGAGATTAGAAATGGGTTTGATACAATTAACAGCAGGCCAGAAGAAGCAGAGGAATGATTAGTGACCTAGAAGACAAAATAATGGAAAATAATGAAGCTGAACAAAAAGAGAGAAACAATAATTATGGGACATGAGAGTAGACTTAGGGAACTCATGACTCCAACAGATGTAATAACATTCATATTATAGAAGTCCCAGAAGAAGGAGAGAGAAAAGGGAGCAGAAAATTTATTTCAGGAAATAATAGCAGAAGACTTCCCTAGTCTGAGGAAGGAAACAAGATATCCAGATCCAGGAGGCACGGAAAACTCCCATCAAAATCAACAAAAGTGGGTCCACTCCAAGACATATTGTAATTAAATTTGCAAAATATAGTGATAAAGAAACAATCTGAAGAGCAGCAAGACAAAGGAAGTTCTTAATTTACTAGGGAAGACCTTTAAGGCTAGCTGGAGATTTCTCAACAGAATCTTGTGGAGAAACATTTATCATGCAAATGGATGTCAAAAGGAAGCCAGAGTGGCAATACTTATATTGGATAAACTATATTTTATTTATTTATTTTAAAGATTTATTTATTCATTTGAGAGAGAGAGAGAACGAGAGCATGGGGAGGAAGAACAGAGGGAAAGGGAGAGAGAAACTCAAGCAGATTCCATGCTGATTGTGGAGCCCAACATGGGACTCAATCTCACAACCCTGAGATCACGACCTAAGCCAAAGCCAGGAGTTGGATGCTTAACTGACTGTGCAACCCCGGTGCCCCCAAACTAGACTTTAAAATAAATACCTTAAAAAGAGACAAAGAAAGGCATTATATAACCACAAAGGGGTTAATACAATAAGATATAACAATTGTAAATATTTATGTACCCAACATGGGAGCACCCAAATATATAAAACAATAACAAACATAAAGAAACTAATTGATAATATAATAATAGTAGGGGACTTTAACACCCCATTGACATTAACAGACAAATCATCTAAGTAGAAAATAACAAGGCCACAATAGCTTTGAATGACACACTGGGCCAGATGGACTTAACGGATATATTCAGAACATTCCATCCTAGATGCACTTAATAGATATATTTAGAACATTCCATCCTAAAACAGCAGAATACATATTCTTTTCAAGTGTACATGGAAGATTCTCCAGAATAGCTCACATATTAGGTCATAAAACAGACCTCAACAAATACAAAGGATTGAATTCATACCATGTACCTTTTATGACCACAACACTATGAAACTAGAAGTCAACCATAAGAAAAAATCTGGAAAGACCAAAAATACATGGAGGTTAAACAACATGCTACTAAACATTGAATGGGTCAACCAGGAAATCAAAGAAATCAAAAAAGACATGGAAACAAATGAAAATGAAAGCACAATGGTCAAAACCTTTGGAATACAGCAAAAGTGGTCCAAAGAGGGAAGTATATGGCAATGCAGGCTTACCTCAGGAAGCAATAAAAAAATCCCAAAGTAGGCTGTGTTTGCAGTTGGAGCTTTCTCCTATAGAAGATGAGGGGTCTACAGCCTATAGAAGATGAGGGATCTATAGCCACTTTTCATTTTGCACTGTTGTTGTCTCTTTCTTTTCAGGTTTGTATAATTCCCTTTAAAAACTATTTTGTAAGTATCTTATTGTATTGACTTAGAATCAAATACCTGGACAAAAGCCACACTCAAATGTATTTCTTAGGAAAACCTTTGTCTACTTTGGGTCACCTTTGGTGCCGCTGTGTTTCGATATTCTTAGATTCTTAGGAGCATTATTATTATTTTAGCCAAGAGGGTCTATGACATATGGCCTTAAAATTCTTAGAAGCCTTTTCTTTAATTGAAAGATTCTATGACGTACCATCTTAAATCTTTCTGAGGTCTTAACAAAGGGTCTTACAGTCATATCCTGGATTTGGTTTTTGATCTTAGGCCATTTCTTGCTTTGAGAGCTTTTTGCTATATGTAGAGATGGAATGAAAAGAAGTTTTACTTTCAACCCCAGAAAATTTTGATTTCTTTCATTTCTTATAAATTCTCCTTGAAAACAACTGTTTGAACTCCTATCTTTCTTTTTTTAAATTTTTTATTGTTATGTTAATCACCATACATTACATCATTAGTTCTTGATGTAGTGTTCCATGATTCATTGTTTGTGCATAACACCCAGTGCTCCACGCAGAACGTGCCCTCTTTAATACCCATCACCAGGCTAACCCATTCCCCCTCCCTCCTCCCCTCTAGAACCCTCAGTTTGTTTTTCAGAGTCCATCGTCTCTCATGGTTCGTCTCCCCCTCCGACTTACTCCCCTTCATTCTTCCCCTCCTGCTATCTTCTTCTTTTTCTTTTTTCTTAACATATGTTGCATTATTTGTTTCAGAAGTACAGATCTGTGATTCAAAAGTCTTGCACAATTCACAGCGCTCACCATAGCACATACCGTAACCAATGTCTATCACCCAGCCACCCCATCCCTCCCACCCCCACCACTCCAGCAACACTCAGTTTGTTTCCTGAGATTAAGAATTCCTCATATCAGTGAGATGATATGATACATGTCTTTCTCTGATTGACTTATTTCACTCAGCATAACACGCTCCAGTTCCATCCACGTCGTTGCAAAGGGCAAGATCTCATTCCTTTTGATGGCTGCATAATATTCCATTGTGTATCTATACCACATCTTCTTTATCCATTCATCTGTCGATGGACATCTTGGCTCTTTCCACAGTTTGGCTATTGTGGACATTGCTGCTATAAACATTGGGGTGCACGTACCCCTTCAGATCCCTACATTTGTATCTTTGTGGTAAATACCCAGTAGTGCAATTGCTGGATCGTACGGTAGCTCTAATTTCAACTGTTTCAGGAACCTCCATACTGTTTTCCAGAGTGGCTGCACCAGCTTGCATTCCCACCAACAGTGTAGGAGGATTCCCCTTTCTCCACATCCCCGCCAACATCTGTCGTTTCCTGACTTGTTAATTTTAGCCATTCTGACTGGTGTGAGTTGGTATCTCATTGAGGTTTTGATTTGGATTTCCCTGATGCTGAGCGATGTTGAGCACTTTTTCATGTGTCTGTTGGCCATTTGGATGTCTTCTTTGGAAAAATGTCTGTTCCTGTCTTCTGCCCATTTCTTGATTGGATCATTTGTTCTTTGGGTGTTGAGTTTGATAAGTTCTTTATAGATTTTGGATACTAGCCCTTTATCTGATATGTCATTTGCAAATATTTTCTCCCATTCTGTCGGTTGTCTTTTGGTTTTGTGGACTGTTTCTTTTGCTGTGCAAAAGCTTTTTATCTTGATGAAATCCCAATATGAACTCCTATCTTTCTTTCCATACCTTCGCACACATGGCTAAAAACAACTAGTTGGTACTTTTGATATTCAGCCTGGAAACTTTCTTAGCTAGAAACTATTCATTATTTTCTTCATTATCTCAAGCATTAGTTTTGTTAAAATCTCTGCCATTACATTATATCTCCAGCCTCCAATACCATTTTCCTCCTGTCCTTTAAGCTATCACCAACTGTCCTCTCATGTCCCTTTCTCTAAGTCTTGAGTTGTTCTAGCTTCTGACCCATTGCCTGATCTCAAACAATTGCTATAAGTTTTGTTATGGTAATTTGTTATGGTAAGTCTATACTGGTACAAAATTATTTACTACTCATGCCATTGAGAAGTTGAGTCTTATTCCTCTCCATTCCAATCTTGGTTAGTCTGGTGTCTTTTTTGACCAATAGCATGCAGTGGAAGTGATATTTTAGCACTTCTTAGGCAAAGTCCTGAACTTTACCGTATATACCTGGTCCTATTGAAACAGTTGGTTTTGGAGTCCTGAGCCTCTGTGAAGTCTATTCTAAGACTGCAACTCTGGAGAGGTCATGTGTAGGTGCTTGGCACTATCCCAGCTGAGCCTAGCTGAGTAGTGTTTCTCATGAATCTGAAATCCAAAGTATTTCTAAAATATGAACTTATTGACTGGCCCAACTGCCTTAGGATTAGGTCTTATTTTCAATATTGTGGTCTACTGTATTATGAATAAGGTATTATAAATTCCCCAAAAGTTTATTTGTGAAGGATACAGTTAAATTATGATGACCCTTCCAATCTAATCCTGAATCTTACATATTTTAAGAATTAGAATGGCCTCATGGAACTTCAATTTTTTTCTGTGTAGATATTAGTATGCAGTAATAAATTGGACCCATCAATCAGTTCTAGAACATACTTACAGGTTGCTTTTAGAAGGTAACCCTAAACTCTCTAGTTCTGGGGTTCCTGGGCATTTCTATACTTACTGATTAGAAAAATGAATGTGAAAGACCTCTAATGTGAGTGAATTACATAATCAGGATGGCTTTTCGAATCAGATGCTTAACAAGGTACTACTTGTGATATATATACTTTTGAGTGAGGTCCCTATATTTAAGCACTTAAGCTGTAATGTGTTCTGTTGTCTTCTCCTACCTGAAGAGAGACAGATCTCAAATACTTGTCTTCTAAGTACCTTAAATGGTGGTCCAAATAGTTTTTATTACACTTTCTATTTACCTTTTTTTCTAAACTTTACCAGTGGAGGAATGTTTGAAGATTGCTGAAATAAGACATTAGCATTTAGGTTTTCTAAGAGTTGGCACAAGAGAATTTTTGATAGAGATTTTTGAGAAATAGATATTAGAACTGGAATATTGGAAAAATTGGGAAGAGTTTATGGGTAGCTTCTTTGAGAAGAACCTTCTATTTGACTGTGTATGATGATTTGATCACTTTTAATCCAGAAAGCACCTAAAGTATCTCTAGCCTCATACTACTCAAAGTGCCCTTTTGTCAACTGTTTGTTTCCTACCTACAAGGAGAAAGAAGATTGTACCAGAATGTAAATCAACACAATCCTTCCTTTATGGAGAAAGACTAGTTACAAAATGCTTAGTGAGGGGGGAAGAGCAAGATGGGGGAAGAGTAGGAGACCTAAATTTCATCTGGTCCCAGGAGTTTAGCTAGATAGTTATCAAACCATTCTGAACACCTACAAACTCAACAGGAGATCAAAGAAAAGAATAGCAGCAATCCTATGAACAGAGAAGTGACTCCTTTCTGGAAGGTAGGACATGTGGAGAAGTGCATCTGAGGTGATATTTGGGAAGATAGACTGCAGGGGGAGGGAGCCTCTGTCAGCTGGCTCCCAGCAAGTGATAGAGCAGCAGAGCACAAAATCAGAACTTTTAGAAGTCTGCTCCACTGAGGGATGTCGTTCCAGTGGCTAAGTGGGGGGTGGAACCCTTGCTGGGACAGTGTGGTCTCAGGACCCTGGGGTCATAGGAAGACCAGGGGTGCCTGAGTGTGGCGGAGCTCTCAGGTATCAGAGCAGGGAACCTGGCAGCAAAGATGGAGCCAAGGAGTAGGCTCTCAGCTAAGGGTTGCCATAAACTGTGATCCGCAGCACAGTCGGGCCACTACTCTTCAAGCAGGGACCCAACAAGTGGCAGATCCAGGGAGACTCCCCTTCCTCCCCTAGGAGGAGTGGCACGGGAGCGCAACAGAGGAATCTGCTGGGTTTGGAGTCTAAAAACGGGGTCGTGTGCCAGAGATAGAAATGCTCGGTCATAGGCCACTGAGCATGGAGTGTGCCAGAGACCAGGGAGACAAGAGTGATTGACTGCTTTTCTCTGAGGGTGCACTGAAGAGTGGGGGCCCTGAGTTTTTGGCTCCTCTGGGGCCGGAGATTGGGAGGCCCCCATTTTCATTCTCGTCCTCTAAAGCTGTATGGAAAGCTTTCAGGGAACAAAAGCTCCCGAGAGCAAACCCAAGCAGATTACTTAGCCTGGCTTCTGGCAAGGGTGGTGCAATTCCACCTCAGGCAAAGACATTTGAGGATCACTGCAACAAGCCCCTCTCCCAGAAGATCAGTAAGAACATCCAGCCAAGACTAAGTTTACCAATCAATGAGAAGGGCAAACCCCCAGAACTAGGGGAATAGAGCACATGGAATTCATGGCTTTTTCCCCATGATTCTTTAGTCTTTCAAAGTTAATTTTTTAAATTTATTTTTTTCTTTTTCTATTTTTTTTTTTGCAATTTTCTTCTTTCCTTTTCAACCAACATATTTTATCAATTCATTTTTTAAAACCTTTTTTAATTTTCACTTTTACAGTCATAGTCTATCCCTTCATTGTATTTAACCTTATTTTTTGTATATATATAAGTTTTTCTTTCTTTAAAATTTTGGGATATGGTTTCTTGTAACAGACGAAAATATAACCTAATCTAGTGCATGGCTTTGTTCTAGTCCTCTGCCTGATCACATTCTCTCCTTTTTAATTTTTTTTTATTTTCTTTTTTTTTTTTAAACCAACTTCTTATCAATTCCTTTTTTAAAACCTTTTTTTTAGGGGTGCTGGGGTGGCTCAATCATTGAGCATCTGCCTTTGCCTCAGGTCATGAGCCCTGCATTGGGCTCCCTGCTTGGCGGGAAGCCTGCTTCTCCCTCTCCCACTCCCCCCTGCTCGTGTTCCCTCTCTTGCAGTATCTCTCTCTGTCAAATAAATAAATAGAAAATCTTTAAAAAAAAAAATCACTCAATCACTCTTGTCTCCCTGGTCTCCGGCGCACTCTGTGCTCACCAGCCTGTGACTGAGCATTTCTATCTCTGGCATACGACCCCATTTTTAGATTCCAAACCCAGCAGATTCCTGTGGTGCACTCCTGTGCCATTCCTCCTGGTGGATGAAGGGGAGTCTCCCTGGATCTGCCGCTTGTTGGGTCCCTGCTTGAAGAGTTCAGAATGATGATTATAAAGATACTGGCTGGGCTTGAAAAAAGCATACAAGATACTAGAGAATCCCTTTCTGGAAAAATAAAAGAACTAAAATTTAACCAAGTCGAAATTCAAAAGGCTATTAATGAGGTGCAATCAAAAATGGAGGCTCTAACTGCTAGGATAAATGAGACAGAAGAGAGAATTAGTGGTATAAAAGACCAAATGATGGAGAATAAAGAAGCTGAGAAAAAGAGAGATAAACAACTACTGGATCAGGAGGGGAGAATTTGAGCTATAAGTGATACCATAAGATGAAACAATATTAGAATAACTGGGATCCCAGAGAAGAAGAAAGAGAGAGGGGGCAGACTGTATATTGGAGCAAATTATAGCACTGATCTTCCCTAATTTGGGGAAGGAAACAGGCATCAAAATCCAGGAAGCACAGAGAATTCCCCTCAAAATCAATAAAAATAGGTCAACACGACAACATCTAACAATAAAACTTACAAGTCTTGAGACAAAGAGAAAATCCTGAAAGCAGCTTGGGACAAGAGGTCTGTAACCTACAATGGTAGAAACGTTAGATTGGCAGCAGACCTATCCACAGAGACCTGGCAGGCCAGAAAGGACTGGCATGATATATTCAGGGCACAAAACAAGAAAAATCTGCAGCCAAGAATACTATATCCAGCTAGGCTGTCACTGAAAATAGAAGGAGAGAGAAAAAACTTCCAGAACAACAAAAACTAAAGGAATTTGCGAATACCAAACCAGCCCTACAAGAAATATTGAAAGGGGTCCTCTAAGCAAAGAAAGAGCCTAAAAGTAACATAGACCAGAAAGGAACAGAGACAATATACAGTAACAGTTACCTTGCAGGCAATACAAGGGCAGTAAATTCATATCTTTCAATAGTCACCCTGAATGTAAATGGCCTAAATGCCCCAATCAAGAGACACAGGGTATCAGATAGGATAACAAGACCCATCGATATGCTGTCTGCAAGAGACTCATTTTAGACCCAAAGACACCTCCAGATTGAAAGTGATGGGGTGGAAAACCATTTACCATGCTAATGGACATCAAAAGAAAGCTGGGGTGGCAATCCTTATGTCAGACAAATTAGATTTTAAACCAAAGACTATAATAAGAGATGAGGAAGGACACTACATCATACTTAAAGGGTCTATCCAACAAGAAGATCTAACAATTGTAAATATCTATGCCCTTAACATGGGAGCAGCCAATTATATAAGCCAGTTAATAACAAAATCAAAGAAACACATCAACAACAATACAATAATAGTAGGGGACTTTAACACCCCCCTTATGGAAATGGACAGATCATCTAAGCAAAAGATCAACAAGGAAATAAAGGCTTTAAATGACACACTGGACCAGATGGACTTCACAGATGTATTCAGAACATTCCATCCCAAAGAAACAGAATACACATTCTTCTCTAGTGCCCATGGAACATTCTCCAGAATAGATCACATCCTGGGTCCCAAATCAGGTCTCAACCGGTACCAAAAGATGAGGATCATGCCCTGCATATTTTTGGACCACAATTCTTTGAAACTAGAACTCAGTCACAAGAGGAAAGTTGGAAAGAACTCAAATACATGGAGGCTAAAGAGCGTCCTACTAAAGAATGAATGGGTCAACCAGGAAATTAAAGAATTTAAAGAATTCATGGAAACCAATGAAAATGAAAACACAACTGTTCAAAATCTTTGGGATGCAGCAAAGGCAGTCCTAAGAGAAAATTATATAGCCGTACAAGCCTTTCTCAAGAAACAAGAAAGTTCTCAGATACACAACCTAAACCTACACCTAAAGGAGCTGGAGAAAGAACAGCAAATAAAGCCTAAACCCAGCAAGAGAAGAGAAATAATAAACCAATGAAATAGAAACCAAAAGAACAGTAGAACAGATCAATGAAACTAGGAGCTGGTTCTTTGAAAGAATTAATAAGATTGATAAATCCCTGGCCAGACTTATGAAAAAGAAAAGAAAAACGACCCAAATAAATAAAATCATGAATGAAGGAGGAGAGATCACAACCCACACCAAAGAAATACAAACAATCATAAGAACGTATTGTGAGCAACTATATGCCAGCAAATTAGATCATCTGGAAGAAATGGATGCATTCCTAGAGATGTATAATTTACCGAAACTGAACCAGGAAGAAATAGAAAACCTGAACAGACCCCTAACCACTAAGGAAATTAAATCAGTAATCAAAAATCTCCCAACAAACAAGAGCCCAGGGCCAGATGGCTTCCCAGGGGGATTCTACCAAACATTTAAAGAAGAATTAATACCTATTCCTCTGAAACTGTTCCAAAAAATAGAAATGGAAGGAAAACTTCCAAACTCATTTTATGAGGCCAGCATTACCTTGATCCCAAAACCAGACAAAGACCCCATCCAAAAGGAGAACTAGAAACTAATATCCCTGATGAACATGGATGCTAAAATTCTCACCAAAATACTACCCAATAGGATCCAACAGTACATTAAAAGGATTATTCACCACGACCAAGTGGGATTTATCCCTGGGCTGCAAGGTTGGTTCAACATCCGCAAATCAATCAATGTGATACCATACATTAATAAAAGAAAGAACAAGAACCATATGATCCTCTCAATAGATACAGAAAAAGCATTTGACAAAGTACAGCATTCTTTCTTGATTAAAATTCTTCAGAGTGTAGGGATAGGGGGTACATACCTCAATATCAGAAAAGCCATCTATGAAAAACCCACGGTGAATATCAGACTCAATGGGGAAAAACTGTGAGCTTTTCCACTAAGGTCAGAAACATGGCAGGGATGTCCACTATCACCACTGCTGTTCAACATAGTACTAGAATTCCTAGCCTCAGCAGTCAGACAACAAAAAGAAATAAAAGGCAGCTGAATTGGCAAAGAAGTCAAACATTGACTCTTTGCAGATGATATGATACTTTATGTGGAAAACCCAAAAGACTCCATCCCCAAAACTGCTAGAACTCATACAGGAATTCAGTAAAGAGGCAGGATATAAAATCAATGCACAGAAATACACCAACAATAGGATAGAAGAGAAATTAAGGAGTCAATCCCATTTATAATTGCACCGAAAACCATAAGATACCTAGGAATAAATCTAACCAAAGAGGCAAAGGATTTGTACTCAGAAAACTATAGAATATTGATGAAAGAAATTGAGGAAGACACAAAGAAATGTAAAAACGTTTCATGCTCATTGATTGGAAGAACAGATATTGTGAAAATATCTACGCTACCTAGAGCAATCTACACATTTAATGCAATCCCTATCAAAATACCATGAATTTTTTTCAAAGAAATGGAACAAATAATCCTAAAATTTGTATGGAACCAGAAAAGACCCCAAATAGCCAGAGAAATGTTGAAAAAGACCACCAAAGCTGGTGGCATCAGAATTCTAGACTTCAAGTCATATTACAAAGCTGTCATCATCAAGACAGTATGGTACTGGCACAAAAACAGACACATAGATCAATGGAACAGAATAGAGCCCAGAAATAGACCCTCAACTCTATGGTCAACTAATCTTCGACAAAGCAGGAAAGAATGTCCAATGGAAAAAAGACAATCTCTTCAACAAATGGTGTTGGGAAAATTTGACAACCACATGCAGAAGAATGAAATTGGACCATTTCCTTTCACAACACACAAAAGTGGACTCAAAATGGATGAACGACCTAAATGTGAGAATGGAATCTATCCAAATTCTTCAGGAGAACGCAGGCAGCAACCTCTTTGACCTTAGCCACAGCAACTTCTTCCTAGACACATCGCCAAAGGCAAGGGAAGCAAGGGCAAAAATGAACTATTGGGACTTCATCAAGATAAAAGGCTAAAATTAACAAGTCAGGAAACGACAGATATTGGCGGGGATGCAGAGAAAGGGGAACCCTTCTGCACTGTTGGTGGGAATACAAGCTGGTGCAGCCACTCTGGAAAACAGTATGGGGGGATGGGTAAGCCTGGTGATAGGTATTAAAGAAGGCGCATAGTGAATGGAGCACTGGGTGTTATATGCAAACAGTGAATCATGGAACACTACATCAAAACTAATGATGTAATATATGGTGATTAACATAACATAATAAAAAAAAAGGTAAAAAAAAGATAAAAAGCTTTTGCCCAGCAAAGCATACAGTCAACAAAACCAAAACACAACTGACAGAATGGGAGAAGATATTTGCAAATGACATACCAGATAAAGGGCTAGTATCCCAAATCTATAAAGAACTTATCAAACTCAACAGCCAAAGAACAAAGAATCCAATCAGGAAATGGGCAGAAGACATGAACAGACATTTCTACAAAGAAGGCATCCAAATGGCACAGACACATGATAAAGTGCTTAACATCACTCGGCATCAGCGAAATCCAAATCACAACCTCAATGAGATGTCACATCACACCAGTCAGAATGGCTAAAATTAACAAGTCAGGAAATGACAGATGTTGGTGAGGATGCGGAGAAAGGGGAACCCTCCTCCACTGTTGGTGGGAATGCAAGCTGGTGTAGCCACTCTGGAAACAGTATGGAGGTTCTTCAAAAAGTTGAAAATAGAGCTAACGTATGACCCAGCAATTGCACTACTGGGTATACCCCAAAGATACAAATGTAGTGATCCGAAGGGGCATGTGCACCACAATGTTTATAGCAACAATGTCCACAATAGCCAAACTATGGAAAGAGCCGAGATACCCTTCCATAAACGAATAAAAAAGGAAATAAAGCCTTTAAATGACACACTGGATCATAAAAAAGATGTATATATATACAATGGAATATTATGCAGCCATCACAAAACACGAAATCTTGCAATTTGCAATGATGTGTTTGGAACTAGAAGGTATTATGCTAAGTGAAATAAGTCAATCAGAGGACAATTATCATATGGTCTCATATGAGGAATTTGAGAAACAAGACAGAGGATCATAGGGGAAGGGAGGGAAAAATGAAACAAGATGAAATTGGAGAGGGAGACAAACTATAAGAGACTCTTAATCTCAGGAAACAAACAGGTTTGCTGGAGTGGAGGGGAGTGAGAGGGATGGGGTGGCTGGGTGATGGACATTGGGGAGCGTATGTGCTATGGTGAGCGCTGTGAATTATGTAAGGCTGATGAATCACAGACCTGTGCCCCTGAAACAAATAATACATTATATGTTAATAAAAAAAGTGTTTAGTGAAATAGTCAATTTACATTTAATTGTAAGTTTCTTTTCTTGTGGATTGTTCTTGGACAAGCAACAGCCCACAGACCACATTTTGAGTAGCCTGATCTTAGTCAATTTCTGTATCTTCAGACATGGAACTTGTAGCCCAGAAAAACAAATGAGAACTTATGTTTTTAACTATTTAGTTGTAGAGCCAATTTAGTAGAATTAGTAGATTATAACTTGAGTATAAGCAAGTTAAGTGTTCTTTCAAGTATATATTGCATTTTGTGGATGGATATTGCTGCTTACCGGAACTGATTTTTTAATATTACTGAAATATAAAACATATGTACAAACATAAAAAGATACAAAATATAAAATTTGTTTCAAATATTCACTCAGATTGCCACTGTAGAAAATATTCCTGATTATAAGTATGTCCTGAAAGGTAAAACGCAAAAATAAGGTAACTGCTGTGATAGGAATATTGGATGATAGGTGATTTTTTTTCAAAGTGATTTTTTAAACTCTGTACTCTTATTTACTATATTTCTCTTAGAATATGCTATCTATAATATTTATAAACTTCAATAAATATGCTTGGAGAGCTATATAAATAAGATTTTAATAATTTCCAAAAGTTAATTTGGTTCAGTTTTCTACATAAGTTTTAGTTCAATTCTTATAATTGTAAGGAAAAACTTTCCATATTTTTCAAAATCTTTTTTTTTTTTTTAGTTTAGGATTCATTCCATTGCCAAATTAATTTTTAATGTTGCTACATCAACTCTTTAATACTTTTTGGCATCAAGAATTCTTTCCTTCCTTCCTTCCTTCCTTCCCTCCCTCCCTCCCTCTCTCTCTCTCTCTTTCTTTCTTTCTTTCTTTCTTCTTTTTCTTTCTTTCTTTCTTTCTTCTTTATTGAGGTATAATTTATACAATAAAATAGTTCATTTAAGTGTACAGTTTGATGAGTTTCGGTAAATGGATGTAGTCAGGTAACCACCACTAAAATTAAATGTTGGCAATTTCCATCATTTTAAAAATGCTCTCTCATTCCACTCTGCAGTTAGTCTCCACCCATTCCAGGCTACTGTCTCTGTCACTATGATATTTCATTTTCTGGAATTTCATATAAATAGAATCATATGTTTTTCAGGATTTTGTCTATCTTCTTTCACTTGGTATCATGTTTTTGAGGTTGATTCATATTATTGCATTTATATTTCCTTTTTATTGCTGAGTGGTAATTTTGTTGTTTGGGTATAGCCCTTTTTTTTTTTATTCACCAGCTTATGAACATTTAGTTTTTTTTCATTTTTCTTGGGAAAATACCTAGGACTAGAATTTCTGGGTCATATAATAAGTATATGTTTAACTTTATAAGAATTTGACAAATTATTTCTCTAAATGTCATACCATTTTACATTCCTGCCAGCAATATAGGAGAGTTCTGTCTAAAAAAATTTACTTAAAGCTACTCAGTTAAAAAAAATTAAAAACATGTTTATTCTTACCTGTGGTATTCCTCATGACTTTAGGTCCTGGGTTTTATAATATCCTAAACAATACTATAATCGACAACTTTAGCAATACCTGCTTGATGAAACAAAAGAAAAGTGCATTTGGTTCTTCTGTTCCTCGGACCCTCTTCCTGGTTCAGAAAGAAGGTTTTACTGCTCCTGGTCCTGCTGATTATCAGGTAATTTGTGAATACCAAAATAATATTCTTTATATCTAATACCAAGGCATAGGGCTTAAAAATTACATGTAGCATATATGCCTCATTATTTTAAGCCATGCTATTATTATTATTTTTTTAAGATTTTACTTATTTATTTGAGAGAGAGAGAGATAGACTGAGAGAGAGCATGGGAAGGAGTACAGGCAGAGGGACAAGCAGACTCTGTCCTGAGTGCAGAGCCCAACATGGGGCTCAGTCTCATGACCCTGAGGTCAGGACCTGAGCTAAAACTAAGAGTCAGATGCTTAACCGACTGAGCCACCCAGGCATTCCAAACCATACTATTATTATAGAAATAATTTTATGTGGTAATTTATGGCATAAGAATAAATGTTAATTTGGTTCTCAACTATGTTTGTAATTTCTTTTCAAAAGATGGATCTTATTTATTTCTTTGAGGATCTCATATGTATTTCTCTAAATATGTATCTTCATTTTGAAATTGCTCCACTACAAAAAATAAAGTAAAACTGCTCCACTATTTTCTGAAAGTAATTTAGGTCTCCTTTAAATGCTTTTTGTGGTTTTATAATTTTTGTGTAGAGGTCTTATACATCTTTATTAGATTTATTCCTTGGTATTTAGTATTTCATGTTTTTTAGTTCTAATGGTACCTTTTAAATATTTTCATTGTTTAGCTTTCTGCTATTGGTATAAAGAAATGTAATAGTCTTTATTAAAGATTTGCTTTACCAATGATCCATACTTCTTGCTAAATTAAATGATTAATTCTACTAATTTATTATTAGTTTTTAAAAAATTTACTCAAGTACAATTGTGCCACCTGTGAATGACAGTTTATATTTTTTCTCCAGGTGTTTCATCTTTTATATATTTTTTTGCTTTACTAGACTTCTGTGTCTCAGAACAAATCTCAATAATATTCATAGGAATTAAAAAATATCCAGTATTTAAGAAGATAAAATTCAGAGTGTGACATCCAATAAAAAAAATTAGTAGGTATGCAAAGAAGCAGGAAAATATAACCTAGAATCAGGAAAATAAAAACAATCAATAGAAAAAGACCAGAAATTAGAGATGATAGAATTAGTAGATAAAGACATTAAGCAGTTATTATAACTATATTCCACATGTTTAAGAAGGTAGGGGAAAGATTGAACATATCGAGTAGAGAAATGGTACAAATAAAAAGACACAAATTGAAGTTCTAGAGATAGCAAATATAACATTTTTTAAAAAAGTACACTGTCATTAACAACAGATTAGAAGGTTCAGAAGAAAAGATTTGTGAACCCTAAGACACTGGTAGAAACTATCTGAAATGAAATAGTGAGAAAAAGGACAAAAATAGTGAATAAAGTATCAATGAACTCTAAGTCAATTTGAAGTGGCCTAATATGTGTGTAGTTAGCATCCTTGAAGGAAGAGAAAAAGTGCAGGGGCATAAAAAATATTTTAAGAAATAATGGCTGAAAATTTCCAAACTTTGATAAGAACTAAATACCCATTTATCCATGAAGCTCAACAAGACTGCAACACAAAAGACATTAAAGAAACTATGCCAAGGCATATTATAACCAAACTGTCTAGAATGGTTAAAAAAAATTATTAAAAGCAGCCAGAGAAAAAGGATACATAGCATTGGGGAACAAAGTTAAAAATGACAGTATATTTCTTATTGGAAATGATGTAAGTCAGAAGACAGCAGTGCAATATTTTTAAGTATTAAAACAGTTGTCAACCTGTAATTCTATAGTAGGCTAAAATATCTTTCAAAATGGAGAATAAAATGAAGACCTTTATATATATATAAAAGCTGAAATATTGATCCCTCAAAGACCTGCATTAAGAGAAATATTAAAGGAAGTCTTCCAGGCAGAGGAAAATGTTACCAGATGGAATCTTGATCTATAAAAACTAATACAGAGTATCAAAGGTGATAACTATGTGAGTAGATATTAAAAGCTTTTGTTGGATTTCTCATTTTATTGAAAGCAGAATGTCGTACATGTTTTTGATTTACTGATAATTTACTTTCACAAAAGGTAGAGGAAGCTATGGGAGGAACTCCTGTCTTAGCTTAATTTTGACTTAATAAAGGAGAACTAATGAAATAGAAGGGAAGTATCGTTTGCAAATAGTGATCATGTTATTTTACAGTTTAGAATTGTCAAAGAAGAGATTCTGGACATGGTTAGATACGTATAAGGAAATTAGATAATCCCTATTTCAAAATGATCAGCAGATAAGAAATGTTCTTAAGATCAGAGACTCTAACAGTGAAACTAACCTAAAAGTGTTGACAGGAAAATAACTCATGAGTAAAATTCTGAAAATGCAGTTTTGCTATACATTAAACTTTTTAGAAGACATTTTTAAAAGGACATTGTAATATATGTGTATATATTATTCTTTCTCCTAAAGAATTTGAGAAGTTTAAAAGAATGTACATATGGAAAAGTAAAAGTAGCTAACAATAACAAAAAATATAGATGGAACAGATAGATATTTTATAGGTAGAATATAAATAGAAGTTAAACATTGGGGAAGTTTGAACATAGTTGTCAAATCATAAAAGGACATGTACAAAACAGTGGAAACATGGTATCTGTCCTATAGTAGACACTCGGGAAATTATAACTGAATAAATGAATATGAGAGAGAAGCATAGAACTGTACTCCAGGAAGCTTAAAGAGAAGGAAAATTTATTGTAAAAAATACTACAGAAAATTAAAATTAGTTTGTGTAAGTTTGGTTTGGCAAAAAAAAAAAAAAACTAAAAAAACTCTGTAGGGGTGGGGTAGATGAAATGGGGATAGTAGAGCCACTGAAATGCTGAATTGGATTTGTCTTTCCTATCAGAGAAAATTATTTTCAACCCAGAAAGTGGAACACACATGGTTTATAGGAAATTGAATCCTAAGATGTTTATGGTGGTAATATAAGAATACCCTAGTGCAATGAAGTTAAATTTGTAAGTCATTTTTGCACAGGGTGCTAATCTTCTCTGTGTTGTTCCGGTTTTAGTATATGAGCTGCCAAAGTTATCACTCTAGTGCTTTAAATTAGTTAAAAACTTCAGATATAGCTGAAATAGATCTCATTGTAATGAAAGAACAGCTGTAAATCATTATCTGTAATCTCTGGGAGTTGCTTAAGGTTTGTAAGCATAAAAGACAAATGGAGTAAATAAAGGCTTTTCTTATTTAAACAAAAATTAAAATTTCACTGAGATTTTATGAAATTCTTACAAAATATTTTATTTATATATATTCTAATGAGGTAAAAAATGATAACATTAAATTTACTACCTTAATCATGTTTAAGTGCTGATATAAATATATTTGAAATGTATCACTCTCACCACTATTCAACAGTACTAGAAGTCCTAGCAACAGCAATCAGACAACAAAAATAAATAAAAGGTATTCAAATTGGCAAAGAAGTCAGACTCTCTCTTTTCGCAGATGACATGATACTTTATGTGGAAAACCCAAAAGACTCCACTCCCAAATTACTAGAACTCATACAGCAATTCAGTAATGTGGCAGGATACAAAATCAATGCACAGAAATCAGTTGCTTTCTTATACACTAACAATGTAACTGTAGAAAGAGAAATTAGAGAATAGATTCCATTTGCAATAGCACCAAAAACCATAAGATATCTCAGAATAAACCTAACCAAAGAGGTAAAGGATCTATACTCTAGGAACGATAGAACACTAATGAAAGAAATTGAAGAAGGCACAAGAAGATGGAAAAACATTCCATGCTCATGCATTGGAAAAATAAACATTGTTGAAATGTCTGTGCTGTCCAGAGCAATCTATACTTTCAACACCATCCCAGTGAAAATTCCAATGACATTTTTCAAAGTGCTGGAACAAACAATCCTAAAATTTGTATGGAATCAGAAAAGATCCCGAATCACCAAGGAAATGCTGAAAAAGAAAAACAAAGCTGGGGGCATCACATTGCCTGATTTCAAGCTATATTACAAAGCAGTGATCCCCAAGACAGCATGGTATTGGAACAAAAACAGAGATATAGACCAATGGAACAGAATAGAGAGCCCAGATATAGACCCTCAACTCTATGGTCAAATAATCTTCGACAAAGCAGGAAAAAATATGCAATGGAAAAAAGACAGTCTCTTCAATAAATGGTGCTGGGAAAATTAGACAGCTATATACAGAAGAATGAAACTTGACCATTCTCTAACACCATACACAAAGATAAACTCAAAATGGATGAAAGACTTCAATGTGAGACAGGAATCCATCAAAATCCTAGAGGAGAACATAGGCAGTAACCTTTTCGACATCAGTCACAGCAGCTTCTTTCAAGACACTTCTCCAAAGGTAAGGGAAACAAAAGCAAAAATGAACTTTTGGGACTTCATCAAGATAAGAAGCTTCTGCACAGCAAAGGAAACAGTCAACAAAACAAAGAGGCAACCCACAGAATGGGAGAAGATATTTGCAAATGACACTACAGAAAAAGGGCTGATATCCAAGATCTATAAAGAACTTCCCAAACTCAAAACCCAAAAAACAAATAATCTAGTCAAAAAATGGGCAGAAGACATGAACAGACCCTTCTCCAAAGAAGACATACAAATGGCTAACAGACACGTGGAAAAATGTTCATCATCATTAGCCATCAGGGAAATTCAAATCAAAACCACATTGAGATACCACCTTATACCAGTTAGAATGGCAAAAATTGACAAGGCAAGAAACAACAAATGTTGGAGAGGTTGTGGAGAAAGGGGAACCCTCTTACACTGTTGGTGAGAATGCAAGTTGGTACAGCCACCTTGGAAAACACTGTGGAGGTTCCTCAAAAAATTAAAAATAGAGCTACCCTATGACCCAGCAATTACACTCCTGGGTATTTACCCCAAAGACACAGATGTAGTGAAAAGAAGGGCCATATGCACCCCAATGTTCATAGCAGCAATGTCCACAATAGCCAAACTGTGGAAAGAGCTGAGATGCTCTTCGGTAGATGAATGGATAAAGAAAATGTGGTCCATATATACGATGGAATATTACTCAGCCATCAGAAAGGATGAATACTCAACTTTAGCATCAACATGGATAGGACTAGAGGAGATTATGCTAAGTGAAATAAGTCAAGCAGAGAAAGTCAATTATCAGGGCACCTGGGTGGTTTAGTTGTTAAGCATCTGCCTTTAGCTCAGGCCATGATCCCAGGATTCCTGCTCAGCAGGAAGCCTGCTTCTCCCTCTCCCACTACCCCTGCTTGTGTTCCTGCTTTTGCTATCTCTCTCTCTGTGTCAAATAAATAAATAAAATTAAAAAAAAAAGAAAGTCAGTTATCATATGGTTCACTTATTTGTGGAACACAAGTAATAGCATGGAGGACATTAGGAGATGGAAGGGAAAAATGAGGGGGGGAATTGGAGGGAGAGATGAACCATGAGAGATTATAGACTCTGAGAAACAAACTGAGGGTTCTAGAGGGGAGGGGGTGGGGGGATGGGTTAGCCTGGTGATGGGTATTAAAGAGGTCACATATTGAATGGAGCACTGGGTGTTATACGCAAGCAATGAATCATGGAACACTACATCAAAAACCAATGATGTACTGTATGGTGAGTAATGTAACAATAGAAAAAAACAAAAACAAAAAAAACAAAAAAATTAAATTTAATCTAATAAATTTTAAAATCTAATAAAATTTAAATAAAGTTAAAAGAAATGCATCATGAACGTTAGTAGTTTTTAGAATATTTTTGTTGTATTTTGCTTAAAATGTACTAGAAGTTCATTATTCTAAGTAACCTGACATTTAAATTTAGAAGAATTGTAACTTGTAAGAATTCTTTACAAAGCCCTCATTATAATCTTTATTCTCCATTGCAGATAATGAGACAGTATAGCTTAGTGATTATTAGCATGATCTCTGATGTCAGAGTACTTGAGCATATTTTCTTGCTCTGTCACTGACCTTTGTAAGTTATTTAAACTTTTTATGCCTTAGTTAGATAGAGATCATTATAGTACATACTACGAAGCATTATTGTGAATACTAAATGAATCAATACATGTAAAATACTTTAAATAGCTCTGGCACATAGCAAAAACTTAGTAACTTTTGTTACTATTATTAATAATTAAAAATTAGCCATAGGATTAACCCAGACTCTTTTAGTTTATGTAAAATTTGACATACAGTCAAGAGTGAAAGATATACACTAAACATGTCTAAGTTTTAAAAATCCAGTCTGATAAACTGTGTTGAACTGCAGTATTAATCTATTTATATTTAATGTGATTACTGATACATTTGTGTGTATAGAAGCCATATTGTTGTATATATTCTATTGGCTTGCTTGTTTTAGCATTTTTTCTTACCTCACCTTCTTTTTTGACTTAGTAAAATATTTTATATGATTCTATTTCATCTATTTTTATAACATTTTTAGTTATGTATTGTTTTATAGTCTTTTAGTGCTGGCCACCAAAATTACAATATGTATCCTTTACTTTTTGCAGTTTAATAAAAAGGATTACTTTTACCACTTCTCAATATGCTAACTTAAAACATTTTAGCTCCATTTTCTACCTCCTATTTTGTTAATTTTGTCATACAGTGTAACTTTATGTATATTTTGAACCCTTTGAATATTACTGTTTTATACAATCAATATTTATTCATATTTACCAAAACATTTACCTTATCTTTTGTGTTTTGTTTCTTTCTGCATTTCTGGTTTCTGTATCAAATCATTTTTCTTCTGCCTGAAAAACTCCCTTTAGTTCTTCTTTTGGTTAAGGTCTGTTGATGATGAATTATTGTAATTTTGTCTGAAAATGTCTTTGTCATTTTTATTTTGGAGGGATTGGATTTGTAGGTTGGGAGTTATTCTATTGTTTTAGGTCTTCTGTCATTTCCATTGAGAAGTACATTGTTAAGTTTATTGTTTCTCCTTTGAAAGCAACTTTTTTTTTTTTGTCTGTTTCTTCAATGTGTCAAAACTGTGGTTCTCTTTATAATTATTTGCCTGAGGTTCGCAGAGCCTTTGGGTTGATGTCTTTCATCAGTTTTAAGTAACTTTTACCATTATATATTCATATATTTCTTCTGTCACATTCTTTCCTATCATTTGGGACCCTAATAAATAGATATGTTACACCTATTTACTATGCCTCAAACATTTCTTATAATCCCTATATATCATGTCCTCTTTTTTTTCTTTGTGCTTCAGTTTATATTTTATTTAAATTCAATTAACATATAATATATTATTGGTTTCAGTAGTATAAGTCAGTGATTCATCAATCTTATATAATACACAGTGCTCATTACATCCTGTGCCCTCCTTAATGCCCATCACCCAATTACCCCATCCCGCCACCCACTTCCCCTCCAGCAACCCTCTGTTTATTCCCTATTGTCAAAGAGTTTCTTATGGCTTTCCTCCCTTTCTATTTTCATCTTATTTTATTTTTCCTTCCCTTCCCCTATTTTCATCTGTTTTGTTTCGTAAATTCCACATATGAGTGAAATCATATGGTATTTGTCTTTCTCTGACTGATTTATTTCACTTAGTATAATGACCCCCTAGTTCCATCCAGATCAGTGTAAATGATAAGTACTCATCCTTTCAAATGGCTGAATAATATTGCATTGTGTGTATGTGTGTGTGTGTGTGTGTGTGTGTGTGTGTGTGTGTGTATACACCACATCTTCTATATCCATTCATCTGTCGATGGACATCTGAGCTCTTTCCATAATTTGGTTATTGTGGACATTACTGCTATAAACATTGGAGTGCATGTGCCCCTTCAAATCACTGCATTTATATCCTTTGGATAAATACCTAGTAGTGCAATTGCTGGGCAGTAAGGTAGTCCTATTTTTAACTTTTTGAGGAACCTCCATACTGTTTTCCAGAGTGGCTGCACCAACTTGCATTCCCCCCAACAGTGTAAGAGGTTTCCCCTTTCTCCACATCCTCACCAATATCTGTCATTATCTGACTTGTTAATTTTAGCCATTCTGACTGGTGTGATGTGGGCTCTCAGTGTGGTTTTGATTTGTATTTTCCTGTATTTTCCAAGTGATGTTGAGCACTTTTTCATGTGTCTGTTGGCCATTTGGATGTCTTTGGAGAAATGTCTGTTCATGTCTTCTGCCCATTTCTTGATTGGATTTTTTGGTTTTTGGTTGTTGAGTTTGGTAAGTTCTGCATAGATTTTGGATACTAGCTCTTTATCTGATAAGACATTTGAAAATATCTTCTCCCATTCACTCAGTTGTCTTTTAGATTTGTCGACTGTTTCCTTTGCTGTGCACGAGCTTTTTATCTTGAAGTCCTAATAGTTCATTTTCTTCTTTGTTTCCCTTGCCTTTGGAGCTGTGTTTAGCAAGAAGTTGCTACAGTTGAGGTCACAGAGGTTGCTGCCTGTGTTCTTCTCTAGGATTTTGATGGATTCCTGTCTCACATTTAGGTCTTTCATCCATTTTGAGTCTATTTTTGTGTATGGTGTAAGAAAGTGGCCCAATTTTATTCTTCTGCATGTGGCTGTCCAATTTTCCCAACACCATTTGTTGAAGAGACTGTCTTTTTTCCACTGCATATTTTTTCCTGCTTAGTCAAAAATTAGTTGACCATAGAGTTGAGGGTCCATTTCTGGGTTCTCTATTTTGTTCCATTGATGTGTCTGTTTTTGTGCCAGTACCATACTGCCTTGATGATTACAACTTTGTAATAGAGCTCGAAGTCCAGAATTGTGATGCTATCAGCTTTGGTTTTCTTTTTAAACATTCCTTTGGCTATTTGGGGTCTTTTCTGGTTCCATACAAATTTTAGGATTATTTGTTCCAGCTCTGTGAAAAAAGTTGATAGTATTTTGTTAGGGATTGCATTGAATATATAGATTGCTCTAAGTAGCATATACATTTTAAAAATATTTATTCCTCCAATCCATGAACATAGAATGCTTTTCCATTTCTTTGTGTCTTCCCCAATTTCTTTCATGAGTGTTCTATAGTTTTCAGAGTATAGATCCTTTGTGTCCTTGGTTAGTATGTTCTTAAAATTGTATTTCTTCAGTTTTGGTTGTGATATCTCCTCTTTCATTCATGATTTTATTTATTTGGGACCTTTCTCTTTTCTTTTTGCTAAGTCTGGCCAGGGGTTTACCAATCTGACTAATTCTTTCAAAGAACCAGCTCCTAGTTTCATTGATCTGTTCTACTGTTCTTTTGGTTTCTATTTCATTGATTTCTGTTCTGATCTTTATTATGTCTCTTCTCCTGCTGGGGTTAGGCTTTATTTGCTGTTCTTTCTCCAGCTCTTTTAGGTGTAAGGTTAGGTTCTGTATTTGAGACCTTTCTTGTTTCTTGAGAAAGGCTTGTATTGCTATATACTTCCCTCTTAGGACCACCTTTGCTGCATCCCAAAGGTTTTGAACAGCTGTGCTTTCATTTTCATTTGTTTCCATGAATTTTTTAGGTTCTTTAATTTCCTGGTTGACCCATTCATTCTTTAGTAGGATGCTCTTTAGCCTCCATATATTTGAGTTCTTTCTGACTTTCCTCTTGTGATTGAGTTCTAGTTTTGAAACCTTGTGGCCTGAAAATATGCAGGGAATGATCCCCATCTTTTGGTATTAGTTGAGACCTGATTTGTGACCCAGTATGTGATCTATTTGGAGAATGTTCCATGTGCACTTGAGAAGAATGTGTATTCTGTTACTTTAGGATGGAATGTTCTGAATAAATCTGTGATGTCCATCTGGTCCAATGTGTCATTCAAAGCCCTGTTTCCTTTTTGAACTGCTTAGATGATCTGTCCATTGTAGTGAGTGGGGAGTTAAAGTCCTCTGCTATTATTATATTATTATCACTGTGTTTCTTTGATTTTGTTATTAACTGGCTCATATAATTGGCTGCTCCCATGTTAAGGGCATAGATAGTTACAATTGTTAGATCTTCTTGTTGGGTAGACCCTTTAATTGTGATATAGTGTCCTTCCTCATCTCTTATTACAGTCTTTGGTTTAAAATCTAATTTGTCTGATATAAGGATTGCCATCCCAGCTTTCTTTTGATGTCCATTATGGTGATAAGTGGTTTTCCACTCCCTTACTTTAAATTTGGAAGTGTCTTTGGGTATAAAATGAATCTCCTGCAGACAGCCTATCTATGGGTCTTGCTTTTTTATCCAGTCTGATACCCTGTGTCTTTGGATTGGGGCATTTAGTGCATTTACAGAGTAACTACTGAAAGATATGAATTTAATGCCATTATATTTCCTGTAAAGTCCCTATTACTTTTGTTGCCTCTGTTCCTTTCTGGTCTATGTTACTCTTGGGCTCTCTCTTTCCTTAAAGGATCCCTTTCAATATTTCTTGTAGGGCTGGTTTGGTGATCCAAATTCTTTGAGTTTCTGTTTGTCCTGGAAGCTTTTTCTCTCCTATTTTAATGACATCCTAGCATGATAAAGTATTCTTGGCTGCATATTTTTCTCATTTACCATCCTGAATATATCGTGCTCATCCTTTCTGGTCTGTCAGGTCTCTGTGGATAGGTCTCCTGACAGTCTAATGTTTCTACCCTGTGTATTTGTTAGGTACCTCTTGTCCCAAGCTGCTTTCAGGGTTTTCTGTTTGTCTCTGAGATTTGCAAGTTTCACTATTATATGCTGAGGTGTTGACCTATTTTTATTGATTTTGAGGGTAGTTTTCTGTTCCTCCGGGACTTGAATGCCTGTTTCCCTCTCCAGATTAGGAGTTCTCTGCTCTAATTTGCTCCAATATACCTTCTGTCCCTCTCTCCTTCTTCTTCTGGGATCCCAGTTATTTTAATATTGTTTTGTCTTATAGTATCACTTTTCTCTTGAATTCTCCCCTTGTGATCAAGTAGTTGTTTATCTCTCTTTTTCTTAGCTTCTTTATTCTGCATCATTTGGTCTTCTATATCACTAATTCTCTCTTCTGCCTCATTATCCTAGCAGTTAGAGCCTCCATTTTTGATTGCACCTCATTAATAGCCTTTTTGATTTTGACTTGGTTAGATTTTAGTTCTTTTATTTCTCCAGAAAGGGATTCTCTAGTCTCTTCTATGCTTTTTTCAAGCCCAGCTTGTATCTTTATAATCGTTATTCTGAACTTTAGTTCCAACATCTTACTTATTTCCATACTGATTATGTCCTTGGCAGTCAGTACTGCCTTTTGTTCTCTTTTTTGAGGTGAGTTTTCCATCTTGTCATTATGTCCAGAGAAGAATAGATGAACGAGAGAACAAAAACTAAAATGGCAACCACAACCCCAGAGAAATACACACTAAACAAATCAGAAGAGACCGAAACAGAAAAAAAAAAATTAAAAGAAAGAAAAAGAGAGAATATAATCAGAGAGGTGAACAGAACAGTGCAGTACACTGGATCCTGTGTGTATTTTGGTCTGTTTGTTAGAAAACTAGATCCTAAAATTGTAAAGAAAGAAAAACTTATATATGTACAAGAATAAAGTTAAATACCATGTGTAAAAATGAAAATTAAAAGACAAAAAAAAAGGAGGAATATAAACAGGTGGACAGAACAGAGCAATACACTATATCCTGAGTGTATTTTGGTTGGTTTGTTAAAAGAAACTACATCTCAAAATTGTAAGGAAAGAAAAACTTGTATTTATGCAAAAATAAAATTGAGTACATTGAAACATTAGATTGTAACTGTAAAGGTGAAAATTTAAAAAGACTGTTACAAAACAAAACAGAAGAAGAAGAGAAAAAGAGAGAATATGATGAGAGAGGTGAAGTGAACAGAGACATACACTACATTCTGGGTGTATTTTGGTCTGTTAGAAGAAATTGTGTCCCAAAATCATAAAGAAAGAAAAACTTATATATATACAAAAATAAAATTAAATATAATGAAAAGATAGAATGTAACTGTAAAAATGAAAATTAGATTAAAAAAGAGTGGATAAAATAAGAAATTGGTTGAAAAAGGAAAGAGGAAAAAATTAAAAGTGAAAGACTATAGAATTATAGCAAATAAACCATGAATTCTGTATTCTATATTTCTGTGGTGCTAGAGTTTTGCAATTCTCAATGATTGGTAAACTTGTTCTTGGCTTGATATTCATGCTAATATTCTGGGGAGGGGCCTTTTGCATTGATTCACAAGTCTCTTTTCCCCGGTCGGAATTGCACCACTCTTGCCAGGGGCCAGGCTAAGTAATTGGCTCTGGATTGCTCTATGTGGCTTTTGTTCCCTGAAGGCTTTCTGTGCTGCTTTCGAGGATGAGAATGAAAATGGCACCCTCCCAGTCTCCAGCCCCAGAGCCAAAAGCTCTGGGTCCCACCTTGGTGCACCCTCAAGGGAAAGCAGTTATAACATCACTCCTGTCTCCCTGGTCTCCATCTGCTCTCTGTGCTCATCCAGCCTGTGACTGAATGTTTGTATCTCAGGCATGAGACCCTGCTTTGAGTCTCCAAGCTCTGCAGACTCCTGTGGCATGCATCCGAGCTGCTCTTTCTGGGGGAGAAAGGGGCTTCATGGGGAAACAGATCATGTTGCAGCCATTTTTTTCCTAGATCTCTGGTTGAGTTCACAGGTGTTCGGAATGATTTGATGGCTATCTAGCTGAATTCCTAGGACCAGGCAAAACTAAGTTCTCCTACTTCTCTGCATCTTGGACTCTCTCTTTGCTTTTGTTTAGATATTTTCTTCAGACATATCTTTCAATTAACTAATTTTTTTTAAAAACTGTGTTTCAATTGCTATTACGCTGACCTAAGTTTTTAATTTCAGATTATCCTATTTTTCAGTTCTAAAATGAATTCTATTTAAATCTTTCCAAAGATTTCACTTCTCAGGAGAAATTCTCCATGTTTTTAACTCTCGTTTTTCATTTTTTTCTTCTGTTTTCTTGAACACATTAATTATACTTATTTTAAAGTTCTGTGTACTAACTCCAATATCTGGATTACCTATTAGCCTGTTGTTATTTTCTGTTATTTTTTTCTTGAGTTTTGATCATGCATGTCTATCTTTCAGCATGCCCCCTAATTTTTAATAAAATGCCAGATATTGCATGCAATATAGGGACTTTAAATGGTGTTACCTTCTACTAGAGAGATTTTATACTTTCCTTTGCAAGGCGGATAGAAGTCAGAGATCACCTTAATCCAATCATGAATTACAGTGATTATATTTTTTCTAGGGCTTAATTTACCTCTGGCTTGTTCATTTTCCTAAGTGTAGTCCTCTAGGGATTTCAGCTCCAAGCCTGATGTGTTTCAAGACCCCTCTCTGTCAGCTTCTGAACTTCAATCTTTAATGCATCTGTGTTTTGGCTTAGATTTTTAGCATCACCCCATCTCTTATCCTCTGGCAAAGAGCTTCATGGGGAAACAGATCATGTGTTTTGAGGCTCCTCAAACCTGCAATTTTGCCATTTTTAATGGCAAAACTTAATAAGACCACAATAAGCTTTTTCTCAGTTCTTTAACAGCAACCTCTGCGAGGTCTAAACCCAAATTCTTTCTCTGTTGCCTTTATGAGTAAATGCCACCAGGGAAAAAGTATCCTACAGAGTGATAGCTTACCTTTCAGAGGTTCTACCCTCTTTAGAATCTTAGCCCCTCTTGTCTATGCTGACAGCTCAATGTTAGAAGCATCCACAACTGTATGAGGCCTTTAAAAATAAGATTTTCTTATATTTTATCTGGATTTCAATTATTTTTGGTAAAAATGTGATCTTCTGCAAACTTATTCCCTCTAAAGCCAAAGTCATCCAATGACTGATGCATTTTCTGAACTTCTACCCATAAACAGTAAAAATTGCAAAATGTGGGTGCCTGGATGGCTCAGTTGGTTTAGTGTCTGCCTTCAGCTCAGGTCATGATCTCAGGGTTCTGGGATTGTGCCCTGCATCCAGCTCCCTGCTTGGTGGAGAGTCTCTTTCTCCCTCTGCCCTTCCCCACTACTTGTGTGTGTGCTCTCTCTCTCTCAAATAAATAAATAAAATCTTTTAAAAAGTTGCAAAATGCTTTTGAATTTCTCTTTGCTATAATTTCTAGTACCACGTACATGATAATAATAAAATTTATTATAAAAGTGAATTATTTTTTCAGCATCAGTAAATATAAAACCTATACAAAATAATAATGCTGGCTCAGATGTTCTATATTTGAAGGCTTTCATAAGATGTGACTGATTTTTCTGTTTTTGAAAGTGATAAAACCTGTTTTCTTTTGAGTGACTAGGTAGGAATAATATTAGGAGAAGAGTAGAGAAGCACCAACTTCAGCATTTAGGTTAGAGAGGCATATAGTTTTAAAGATATAGTATGTGAAGGATGGATTTTTTAGTAGATTAATTTTCCTCATAAAGTGAACAAAGAAAGAGATATCTAATTATTTTACTAGGTATTGCATTCTGAATTGTTAAATATGAATGTCAAATTCTGAAATAAAAACTGAAGTATATAAAAATGGAAAAATAAATTCTCATCCCTTTTTGTATACACAGAGAATGCTACTACTGGTTATAGAGTTTAAAATATTAAATGAATGCAAATGAGTAAATTGTATGATGAATCAGAGTATAATATCACAAGGATTACTTAATTGCTAATTAAAATTTTACATTACCAGCTTCATGTAGCCTATTAATTTGCATCCTCAATACATATAAGGAATTACAATATTCAAAAGAGTGTGGATCATTCTGCTTAGAAAATTTATTAATCAAGGATTTCCACATAATCAATTTAAATAGTTACTTTAATATATATTTATTTTATGTATTAGTAATCAAATACTAACAAGTAATACTATATGGCTAAATATCTCATGTATGTTATGAAACAACAAAAATTGATGTCTGAATTTGACATCACAGTATAGGTAATAACTCACTCTTAATGTGTTTAAATAATGTATGTAGATCCATCCTACTTTTCTAGAGTTCCATATAATTAACTCTTTTTTCATTTTTATATCTCATTGACTTAAAGTCTTTTACTCCTATATCCCATTTAAAATTTTTAATGAATATGTCTATCTCTATTTAATGATAGAGCAACATTGATGTACTTTCTTGCAAATTTATTACTTATTGTGCCACTTGAATTGATAAATAGAAATGATATACTCTTTTTATCCCTTCCTTCAATATGCTTTTTGGAACTCACAGGTTGGTGGAATTTCTGATGAACTACCTAACTTGACTAACCGCTATGCTGCTTTCCTGTCAAAAACACAAAGATCTACTAAACTGTCAGATATGGTAAGAAGACTCCTCTATAGCCAAACTTATTTGTAATCTAGAAATCATGGAGGAGACTGTATAACATGAACAGTATATTAGGATCTGAGAGACGTACCTGGTAGCCTGTTGTAACATCTTTGGTGAGCATGATACTTCCATATTTTTAAAGTTCAGCCAAAATTCTTGAGGCTAAGTAGAAGTCCAGCATTGCTCTGTGAGAGACTATTATATGGGACAGCTTCTGTAGGGTTAGAGAACATTTGTTTTTAGGACCTATAGGAAATCATAATCATTTTGGGTATGAAGTGAAAGGTTTACTTTAGGTTCACCTCAGTTTATTCATAAGTGTAAATTTTTTCTTTTCAATTTGAATCTGTCTTGCAACCTAAGACTCTTCATTCAGGGCTTTTCTTTAATCCATGTTAATCTGTATTTTAAACTGTTGCTATGAATTTTTCTAACTAAATTTCCATTTTTTATAAATACCTAATATTGAATAAGTTGAAATAAGCAAAGCAGATGAAATTTAACAATGAATATTTATTCATTCAGAATAAATTTACTAAAAGATCAATTTGAAATTTACAGTTAAAAAGTTAGACTTCCATGTACAGGTATTGTTAAAATGAATTTTTATAGACATTGGGCTGAAATTAATAAGAAATTAATAAGATATTAATAACATATTAGTAAAACAAACTCATCAACCAGGTTTTAAAGTGTAGCCATCAACTTGAGAAGTAGCACTGCTTGCTGAAATAAAATTCTAGTAGGTGTACAATGCCAGGAGTTCATTTATAATGTTTTCAGTGGTGAAGTAACTAGTATAAAATTAAGAAGAACTAGTTTAAAGAAAGGACAAATGCAAAGCTAATTAAATTAATATAGCTGTGAATGTCTAAGAAATCATAGGGATTAATTTGGTGAGAGTCATCAGAAATGGGCTTATTTTTTTCCGAGATATCAGTTTATTGAATCTTATTTTTTTTCAAAGACATTGGTTGATGGGGTCAGAATTAGCATTAGGTTTTATGATTTTTTTTGTAGTTGTAAGTTCAAAGACAGTTAAAATCATCCAGCAGTGTTCTTGACATGTAAGAGATTCTCATAATTGTAAAATAAATGTTTTTTTAAAATGCCTTGTTTTAATAGATCATTTCTTTATCTTGAGTTTTATGGTTGTGTTTGTTTCTCAAGTGAGTCATTATACACATTAGGATCCACTGTGAAGTATGTCAGAGGTAATTTATTACTAGTATAAAGTTTTTAAGCATAAGAATATTTAGTGGATTCATAGTTATTTCTATCATGATATTATAGCTACTAGGAAAAAATGCAAATCTCTGAAGGTACCCATAGGACTGCATATGTATGTGCTAAATGTTTGTAGAGAAACAAGATGGTGATGTGCCCTAAAGAAAGATCAGTTACTTTATCAACTGCTTTTACTTAATTTACATTTTTCTCTTTTAACTTGGTCTCTCACTGGATCTGGAAACTCCTGTTTTAGTATGGTTGTTTTTTGACATGAAACATTTGGAATTTAAAGTATTGGGTGGGACTTTGCTTACCCAAGAAGCAAAATAGTTTAATTACATAGAATACTTTGGTTTTAGAAACTTTTCTGCATATAAAATACCCTTCAAATATGTAGGTGTATAAAATATATCTCATGAAAAATCCAAACTATTGATCCCAGATCAAAATTGATTTCAAATTTATAAAGTAATGGAATTAATTTTATAATTTTCACTTACAGTAAAAATATTAGAAAATTTACTGCCTACATTTTAAAGGGTGTAAGTTTGATTTTCAACATTTTATGTGTTTCACATAAAAATATTTAAAAACTCAGGCTTCTGGTTTCATATGAAAGACATATACATACATCTCTCTTCCTTTTACATGGTCCCAATGAAATAGATTTTTTTTTAAACTACAACATAGCATTAGTTTAATATAAAAAGACAAAGAGATTGAAAATATGATAAATGGAGGCTAGAAACAAGCCAAACATCTGTTTATTGGGCATAGTAGTTAGGAGTATTTGATATAAAAAACAATAAATTATCCTGAAATGAATAAAGACAGAAGTCTTCAATTAGAAGAACTGAACATAATACCAAGGAAGATGAATTTTAAAAGACATACATCCCTTTCACATAGCTTTGCATTTTCAGAAGACTAGAATTAAAATACCCTTGAAGCTTCCACAGAGAAAAGTAACTGGGTCACCTACAGAGGAATGAGAAACATACTGATATCCAACACTTTCCCAGCAGCATTGGCAACATTTCAGAGCTAGGAGATGATGGAATAACACTTTCTTGAATTTCCAAGAGGAAATCAATTTGGATATAGAATTCTGCCTTTATACAATATAAATCCAATTAAATGAGTCAAGAGAATAATTTTCTGGTATGCAAGAGATCAGAAAGTTTAGTACTTCTACATTTCCATGTATAAAGATGCTCCAGCAAAATATAAAAAGGGAAATGACGGATGATATACCCCTAGAGAACAGAAACTGAGCATTTCCTGGATGAAGTAAAATGAAAAAAATTAATAAAGAAGGCATTTTTAGCTCATTCATGGGTCATTCTTGAGGAGTCATGGATTTGGTGGCAGAATTTCATTTACTTCTCTATGTGTTTGGCCACACTAGTTGGTTTGATAAGGAATAACCATGATATTCGAATTTCTGTTTTAATAGAAAAACAGAAGTGGTTTTAGATCAATCTATTCAAATTGCAGAGGACTTAGTTATAATATAAAAGTATAAATGTTAGAAAACTTAATATCAATAAAACAAAAGCAAGAAGTGAAAGGTTGGGATGCAGTAAAACGTGCCAAATTTCTTATAGTACACAGAGTCAAGAGATGTCAAAAATTGACAAATTACAGTAGAAGTTCTTATATTAAGTTTGTAATGGTAAATAAAAAAAACCCTCTAAGAAACCCAATTGTTGTTAAAATAAATTATTTCTGGAAATGGAACTAGAGAGAGATCAAAGAGGACAATTTTACTGTGTATTTTAGACTCATATCTGATTTGATTTTTATTTATACTGTGAACATATTATTTTAAAATAAAAATAAAAATAGTACTCATGAGTTAATGGTGAGTATGTATTAGGAATGGTATGATCTACTGGTACCTAGACTGACCCATTCTCTGCAAACAACCAAAATTTTAGATTAAATAGAAACAAATATATTCATGAGTGCTTCCAAGAATTAGGAAGAAATTAGGAGTACACAGGCTAAAGACTAAATTAAGGAGGGCCCCGGAGTGGCAGAGCACTGAAGTTCACTTTTACCCTAAGGACCTTTGCCAAACCATATGACATTGAATTTTAATTTTTATAGCCTCCAAGCCCTCCAGGGAATGAAACAAAGCCTTAGACCTCTCATAGTGGGTAGTCTCAAAGAAGATTCATTAATACAGTTAAAACCCCAAAGGGCAAGCTGTACAGCTTAAAAGTGAAATGCAAATAAATCTACCTTTCCTACCTACCAGAGGATTTGAGAGAAGTTACTGGTGTTGGGCACTTTGGTTTTGAAGGTATATTAGAGGAATTACCCCTGAGAATCTGTTACATTTTATAATTCATTTAATGATGTGAATTGTTAAAAAACACAAAACATCTGTCACAGATATTAACAAAATTAATTTAATTTATTATTATTTTTTAAAGATTTTATTTATTTATTTGACACAGAGAGAGAGACAGCTGGAGCGGAACACAAGCAGTGGGAGAGGGAGAAGCAGGCTCCTGGCTGAGCAGGAAGCCCGATGCAGGGCTCGATCCTAGGACCCTGGGATCATGACCTGAGCCGAAGGCAGATGCTTAACGACTGAGCCACAATAAAATTAATTTTATTAATAAAAATAAGAACTAATGCTTATATAGTGCTTGTTTTAAACCAGGCACCATTCCAAATATATAGTAACTCATTTGAATACTACAATTATGGTCATTTTTAAAAAAGAGGAAACTGGCGCCTGGGTGGCTCAGGTGGTTAAGCGTCTGCCTTTGGCTCAGGTCATGATCCCAGGGTCCTGGGATCGAGTCCCGCGTCGGGCTCCGTGCTCCTTGGGAGACTGCTTCTCCCTCTGTCTGTCTCTCTCTCTTTCTCTCTCTGTCTTTCATGAATAAATAAATATATAAAATCTTTAAAAAAAAATGAGGAAACTGGGGAGCACCTCAGTTGGTTAAGTGGCCAACTCTTTCGCCTTTGGCTCAGGTCATGGTCTCGGGGTCCTGGGATGGAGTCCTATGTCAGGCTCCCTGCTCAGTGGGGAGTCTGCCTCTCCCTCTCTCTGATCCTCCCCCACCCCCATGCTCTTTCTCTCTCTCAAATAAATAAAATTTAAAAAAAAAGAGAAAGTTATAATGGTATATTTAGGCAGAGAGGGCCTATATCAGTCAGGACATAGAACTGCACTAGTTATTTTGAGACAGATAATATAAGGGATCATGTATATTGGAGAACTGAAAAGGCAAAGAGGGAACACTAAAGTATCTTGGAAATAGTAACACAGGCAATCAGTGCCACCATTTTTAGGCCTTGGGGAATAAAGGGACTCGGTGGAATTATTAAAACTTGAAAGGTTGGAGAGAACTTTTCTTGCTGGGATTCAACCCTCTGAAGAGGAGGCATAGCTCAGCTGGTGCTAGTGTCTCAGGAGCTCAAAAGTAAGATCAGACCCTTGGGACCCTGAAGATAGTAAAAATATATTGGAAATGGGTTTCAGATGAACTATTTCACAAGAATCAAAGTTATTCTGACTAAACTATATTACCCTCAATCTTTTTTATAATTTCTCACTGGAACATATAAAGTGCTTTAATTTTTGCAGTTTTTGGAGTTTATTTTGTTGGTTAGTTTGCTTGTTGGCATCGTATCCTTCACCCAATCATTGGTGAGGGAGAGAACATTAAAATGAATTTTCTGAATATAGGCCCATTAATGCAAGTGAAGGATTTAGGCCAATGATTTCTGACACATTGGAGAGTGATTTGGTCACAGTGCACTTAGATACTTTGTGTATTTCCATTACATTTTGAAGTCTATATACATTTTCATATAATCGTCTGACCTCATTAGTTCAGAAAATGGGTTTGATATGCAAGCAGCAAGAATAGGTGCTGTTGGATACCATCTTCATCAGAGCAGAGAAAGAATAGTGAAGGCAACTCCTGAGCCAGATACATTGGGATAAGCCAGATTCTAATAGTTTGCATTTTGATTGGGTGCTGTCAGTACTTACACAGGTTGTGAGAAGAATGGTATTCTACAGTTTTAGCTATTTTTGATTGCCCTACATAGGTCTCAGAAGTAAATAATAACTTCATGAAGAAATGATTTTATCTTTACTCTTTGGTTGCTCAAAAAATTTTGCACTTTCATGTGTTTTGAGAATGAAATCTGTCCTGACTTTGAAGGTGTCATGATTATTTAAAATGAACAACAGCAAAATGACTCATATTCTAGATAATCTCTGAGGTTTAAATATTGCAATATTTGTGGCATCATCCAAAACTGATTCCCACATTTTCTATCAACCAGTCATTATGTTGTAGCTTATGGGGTGATAAAAAAAAGAGAAAGTATGTTACAAGTGACATGGAAATGACTAGACTATAACTCCATCATTTAAATCCTTGAAGCCAACATGACTACATGTGCAACCCTACATATGGTATAAAAATGCTGTCATTAATACCATTAAAACCTCTTTATAATAAATTTGTGACTAATGAAACATGACATTTAGAAATCGACTTAAAATGTCCAATTATCTTACTTAGGACTCATATATTCATGAGGAGTAAACCTTGTGTCAATGTATTTATTTATTTATTTATTTATTTATTTATTTATTTATTTAATTATTTGACAGAGAGAGACACAGTGAGAGCAGGATCACAAACGGGGGAGAGGGAGAGGGAGAAACAGGCTTCCCACGGAGCAGGGAGCCTGATGCAGGGCTCGATCACAGGACCCTGGGATCATGATCTGAGCTGGAGGCAGACACTTAACGACTGAGCCACCCAGGCACCCCTGTGTCAGTGTATTTAAATGTTTGAGAATTCATCTCTTTTCAAAATTGCCTCCACTGATGAAGAGGAGGTACACTGGATTCATTTATAGAAATCTCACTGACAGTTAACACAGACATCTTTTGACCAATTCACAACATTAAACTTTTGAGGACCTGGTCATCATTATATACAAAAGTATGTACTAATGGTCCTTATGTTGGCATTTTTACAGACAAACAATAGTCCCATTGTATTATTACAAATGTCTAAGGGAAAAGGTGTTTTTCCATCACATAAATTTAAAATGTAGTCACTAAGTAATGTTATATTAGTATCATCCTCACAAATACATAGGGAACAAATATGGAAAACTCTATCAGCTTCGTGTAAGTTAAAATGACATTGATAGAAAAATATAAAAAAAGGGGAAAGGGAAAAGGTCAGAGATATGAGGAGTATAAAGAGAAGAGATAATGGGAAGAAGTATTTATGTTGTAATATTTGAGGGGGTACAGAGTGACATTAGGAAAACTGAAGTGGAATCATGTTGGAAAAATTGTAGCTACACAAATTCGTTTGCTACTATGGGAAGGAATTGCTGCTTTCCAGTTAAGAAGCAAATACATAGGAAGAAATCCCTTCATTCACCAGCCTTTCCAGTACCCTCTAGTATCTCCTGTTGGCTGAACCCAACAGGGAGTCATCTGACAAATACAGTTTGAAGATTCCCAGGTTTGGAGCTAGGACAATAAATAGCTGAAAATCTGGTACATTTCACTCCCTTGACCACTTAGTATTCATATGCATCTTTTTACTTACATGTGAATTTCCACATGATATTCCAAACAACTCTATGTTTCTGCTTAATATGGTACAACTATCTTTTGTATAACAAAAGTTTTTTCATTCTCCTAAATGAGGAGATACAAGTTTCCAACAGTGATTGTCTTCATCTCTGGCCAAATTTAGTCATAGCCTATCTAAATATTTTGTTATCTAAATACTGTCATAAATTGTTAATGTACGGTATTTGTTACCTACATACTGAATCATACTTTGTTAACTTCTTTTTAAAAAACATTTATTTATTTGAGAGAGAGAGAGCATGCTCATGAGTTGGGGGAGGGGGAGGTGGCAGGGTTGGGAGAGAGGGAGATGGAGAGAGACTCTCCAGCAGACTCCCCGCTGAGTGTGGAGTCCAGTGCGGGCTCACTCTCACAACCCTGACATGACTTGAGCTGAAATCAAGAGTCCGTAGCTTAACTGACTGAGCCACCCAGGTGCCTTCTTATAAAACTTTTAGAAAATGAGAAGGAGAAGGAGAAGAAGGAAGATGAAAATAGTTAACACACACACACACACACACACACACACACACAGAGAGAGAGAGAGAGAGAAGGAAATTTATATGAATAGCTGCCATGGCTGTAGATGATATTTCTGACTTCTTTCTTCTGCCACCCTCTCCATGTTTCCTTTGCCCTCAATCAGTGTGTCAGTTGCTGAGGGTTCTTTACCTAATGGAAGACCAAATCTTCATTTTTGAAGGAGATGAACACTTAATGATTCTTCCTTTTTTGGTTGATATGATTTTCTAAAAATCTTCTATTGGAGATAGAAATATTAAGAGGAATCTCGAAGAGTGCCCCAAAAAGTTTTTCCTGCCTTCACTGTGTATCAGCAATTCAGATTTCACTTGTTAATTATGACAAATCACCACAGTCAGTAGAGTAACCTCGACTTTGTTTCAGTAGCATCAGTAGCCCAAAATGCTAGTTGACACTGAACTTTCAATTCTGTAGAATCAGAGTTGTGTCTCTAAGTGGAAGCATTCCTCTCTTGGGAATCAAGACTTATAAATAAGTAGAGCTCAAAGTTATGGAGACAGCAGGCAAACATTGTGTGTGTTATTGGTGAAATAATGACAAGGGGTACTTGATATATATTGCATATGGAGCACCATGTATGCTTAAACCCTGTCCTCCCAAGGCCTTGTCTCGCAACTGGCACCTTAATTGAGTTTTCAGCAAGCCCTTCTATTCTTTTAGATTGGCTGCTTTTAACTGATGACGGTATGTTAGACCTAGTGAATTCTGTGAGCACAAGCCTGATGCTACATTTCTTTTACTGTGAAATAAGTTCCTTGATCAGGAGTAATGTCTAGAATACTGTAACAGTAAATAAACCATTCTCTAAGTCCAAGGAGGGCAGTACTGGTGATAGAATTATTGACAGGGAAGACAGATGAGGTCCTTTCTTGTAATGACCTTTTTAACGTTTTGAAGTCAAGGTTATACTCTGTCCTTAAAAGAGAGTAAAGTGTTCTTTTTCCTCCTATTCTCTCAGTTTATTTATTTTTTGCAAGATTGATTTATTCTTCCTTAAATGTTTGTAAGGATTCACTGTTAAAGCCTTCTAGGAAAAAAAAAAAAAGCCTTCTAGAGCTGAGATTTTACTTGTGGGAGGGTTTTAAAGGAAGGATTCAATACCCTTATCTATTAAACGTGTGTTTCTGATGATTTGTCATCTGGGGTCTTGTTGACCTTGGAGAGACTGCCCATTCCAGGATCAGCCAATTACTGGAGATAGCAAATGACTCTCCTGCAAGTGTTCCTTTCTTATGCAAACTACCAATCCAGAGCTCACCATCAACCACCTACTCTATGGGGTTCTCACACTAGGAGCCTTTATTTGCTGACTTTAATCATCCCAAGGACAGGTAACCAGACAAGGAAGAGCCCACTATGCTGAAGAGCCTGCTGAAAGTACTCAAATTAACCAATCCTAAACCTGCATACCCTGCCTCACTGTTCTTCCTGTGGAAACCACAGTAAAGGCTCTCATCCATATTTTCCCCTTTCTGCCTCCCCACCAATCTTGGTGCTTTTCTGTGTGACCCCCTATGACACTGGGATCTGTGAGTATAACAAACTTTTAACAAACTTTGTTTTCAAAGAGTCATCTCTCAATCTGTTCACCTTGACATACCTAAATAATAATAAAACCTGTTTTATATACCTTAATAGATATTGGACTATTTATATTTTGTATTTTTTCTTTTGTCTGCTTTTATTAATTCAACTTTTAGAGAAATATATCCACTTCTTCCAAATTGGCAAATATATTTGTTTAATCATAATATTCCCGTCTTTTTGTTTATAAGATTTATAGTGATGCCCCTTCTTTCCCCCTGATATTAGTAATTTGTGTTTTCTCCCCTCTCCCTCCCTCCCTCCTTCCCTCCCAATCTCCCTCCCTTCCTTCCTTCTTTTTTTCTGTAATCAATCTTACTAGAAGTTTATCAGTATTTATAATCTTTTTTTAAAGAAAACTTTTGACTTTGTTGATTTTCTCTGTTCTATATTTTCTATTTCATTGATTTTCTTTATAATTTTTCTTTGTGCTTTTCCTAGGTTTGATTTGTTTTTCTTTTTCTAGTGTCTTGAAATCGAAGCTCAACAATGATTTTCGGCTTCTTTTTGATTATATGTATTTTTAAAGCAATAAATTTCCTTCATATACTGCTTAGCTGTATTCCTCACATTTTATGTTGTTTTTATTTTTCACTTAGCTTAAAGTATTAATTCACACTTTTATTTGACCAATTTAGATGAGTGCTATTTAATTTTTATAAAGTTGGCTTTTTTTTGAATTGTCATTCTTTCAAGCTTGGTTCCATTATGAAAAATAGAAAATATTCTATAGGGTGCCTGGGTGGCTCAGTTGGTTAAGCGACTGCCTTTGGCTCAGGTCATGATCCTGGAGACCCCGGATTGAGTCCCACATCGGGCTCCCTGCTCAGCGGGGAGTCTGCTTCTCCCTCTGACCCTCTTCCCTCTCGTGCTCTCTATCTCTCATTCTCTCTCTCTCAAATAAATAAATAAAATCTTAAAAAAAAGAATATATTCTATATTCAATTATTTCAATGTATTAAAAATTTAGTCTTTCTTTATGGATCAGCCTGTGATCAACTTTTTGTGTGTGTATGTGGAAGGAGTGACCCATCGTCACTTTGTGATATCTGTAGAGTTTTCCTTAATGCATTAAAATATTCTTAGTAATACACACCATTTTATCTGCAGGCTCTTTCAATATCAGGAGATAGAATTTATCAGAGGTTGCAGATTCAGCTTTATTTGGAACATCTTCATTATTTGCAACAATTACTTCCAAGTGTTTTGAAATGTATTTTTATGAACCATAATATATGAATTTTTAGTGTCAGTAGGAAAGTTACTTTTTGAAAGAAAAGATGGGCATTAAATGGGAGGTTAGTAATTTTTTCTCAATCTTCTAATGAGCCTTTTATGAATATCATTATTCAAGAATGTTTTTTTAAATCTTAATTTTGCCGTGGACCACTGTCACACATTTAAGACCATTGCTTTGAAGTTGATTTTAATTTGTCTTAACTTTACACAGATTATTTATTTCTTAAAGGTAGATAGTCTGTTTTCATTGTTGTTATTTCTGGTTTGTATCATACTAGGTACATACTACGTTCTCAGCATATAGTTTGACATTTAAGGAAGAATATAAATCAGAAGATTCTCTTTTTTCTTATAAGCAGTATTTACCTTAAAGGAAGAATAATGTAATTATGAAATATTTAATGAACCTAAAAAGGAGATGAAATCCTTGTCAAATTGATACATAGTCTAAAAGGAACACTTGGTATTATCTACATAAAAGTTGAAAAAAAGCTGAGAAAATAGATTTATGTTTTATGTTATAACTTGCATGTAATCTAGTTGTGGTGTTTTTGTGCCTATATTTTCTGAAATAAAAGGCTGTTTGAGGGTATTTTTATCCTCTGTATCAATATAACTTGTTGGATGTATCTTTACATGAATATGACTATACCTTTTACTTTATTTTTTTTAAGTTTTATTAAAAAAATTTTTTTAAAAGTAGGCTTTGTGCCCAATGTGGGACTTGAACTCAAAACCCTTAGACCAAGAGTCTCATGCCTTAACAACTGAGCCAGCCAGCTGCCCCTGAATATACTTTTTAAATATTAAATTTATTTTACTTATTTTCAAAGGCTACCATGTATCTAAACTTTTTTATGTTTTGAATTTTTCTTAGCTGGGTAAGATTGATGTGGGAAACAAAGGCAAAAGAAAAAAACTTAAATGTCCTTACAACTTACAGCCCGTTGACAAGCCCTTGAGATAGGCAGAGTGACCTTCCTGAAGAAACTCAACTGTCTTGATGTTAATACTTTGCCGAAGGCAAAAGGCAATTTTAGCTTAACATTATCCCACCTCCAGGATCCTGTAAATTTCCTTTAACATATAAAAATTCCTTTGGGATCTTCCTTTATCTCTATCTTCTCCTCCCCAAGATACATGTTGGCAATCATCCCCCAAACATATGGCCTACTGATATACATCTGAAGGGTCCCATGACTTAGGTTTTATTAGACAGTAATAAATGACCTTTTCCCAACAATAGCTAGCCTCCTCAAGGTCTGGAAACCTTGCTTCCAAATTCCTTAGAGACTTAAGCTATCCCTAACCCCCTCCCAACTTGAAAGTATATAATCAGTCACCCCTCACAACCCCAGGGCAGCTCTTTCTGCCCATGGGTCCTATCCCCATGCTTTAATAAAACCACCTTTTTGCATCGCAAGAATTATTTCTTGACCATTCACTCTGAACCCCAACATTTTCACATGAAGATAAGTCTACATAAAAATAGAAAAATATGAAAGTCACTTATTGTTTGCCAGTGTTCAATGTGTGTTCAGATTTTCTTAATTTGTTCTATTTCCAAAATTCTTTCCTGACCTAGCACTTTATTTTCTTGGTAACCTATCCCATTTATTTTTTAAGTTAGTTCAGTGTGCTAATTTTTTTCATAGTGGTGGTGAGCCACCATTAATTACAGTGGTTCTAATTGGGCTTCAGAGAATCATCAGTTTAGTTGTGTTTTCCCTAAACATAATTTCTAGGACTATATGATAAGCATCAACTTAACTTGAGATAAGAGTTTGCTCTCAGATAGAGATTACTGTGAAAATAACTGTAGAGGTTTTTTTTGCTTGTTGGTATCAGGTATTGTATATATCCAATTTAGATAAATCATTTCAAAGAATTGATTATCTTTCATGTGTAGGCCTGATCTTATACTGTTATAAATTTTGGAGGTTTTATTTTTAGTACCTGTTCTAAAGTATAGCTGATTTGAGCTTCAATATTCTCAGGATTTTCAATGATAATTTTGTTATTTTTGATTAAAATAAACACTGCAAAACAGGAAACAAACCTAAAAATTACATTATTGTAAATGTTAAAATTTGTGTTCAATTTGTTCATTTAAATTGCCTATTAAATTTAAAATATTCACAGTTAAATTTCAAATTTAGGATGAGATTGTGTAGAAAATTTGGGTTTTATGTATGCATTAGCAGTTTTAAAATTTGAAACCCATTGATTCTGTGTGATATTTATTACATTTAAAAACTATGCTCCTATATTGAATGAGGATTTTTTTATTATTTAATCCATCATGTGTAGGTATATGGTGCAATATTAATGATGATTGGGAACAGTAAACACTTGGAATTACCTATTATCATCCACTGTAATCTTAATTGAGAGTTTAAAACTATACTCCCATCATTACACCATCAAGTAGTAGAAGCTGTTGTATAATTCAGGGACACAGTGGGTCACTTATATCTATAACTCATCCTCTCTCTTGACCTCATATAAATGTACAGTTGCCTCTCTGACATTTCCACTTGGATTTCTTATTGCTATTTTTCATTTTAATGCAGCCAAATCCAATTAATTCTTGTAACTTCTTCATTTGCTCTAATTCCAGACAAATAGAATATAAGTATTGTAAAACACAACTCAAGTGATAAAGTTAGGCAGATAAAGTTTTGAGGGAATTAAACTTTCAGCTGGCTCTTAAAGTTAATTTAGTGGATTGAGGAAGATGAAAAAAAAAAGATATTTTTAACTTCTTGGGGCAGCTATTTATTCTCTTCCATTTCCTGTTTCTGTTTTTGTCATGAGTATCTGGATTTTCTTTTTTCTTTTCTTTCTTTCTTTGAGAGAGAGAGAGAGAGAAAGAGAGCATGCACTTGTGAGCTTGTGAGCGGGGGCGGGGGGGGGGCAATGGGAGAGAGACAGAATCTTAAGCAGGCTCCAGGAACAACGGTGAGCCTGACTCGGGGCTCCATCTCAAGACCCTGAGATCATGACCTGAGCTGAAATCAAGATTTGGATGCTTAACTGACTGAGCCACCCAGGCGCCCCATCTTGATTTTCTTTGAAGCTTAAATTGCTCAAATTCTCTTTGGGATGGAGGTTTTTTTTAACATCATTGTAAAATATCTGTTGTGTTGTCAGTATTCTTAGAAGGTACATACTAGGGTGAGTTTATTTTGCTAAAAGATTTTGCTTCAAGCTTCATCATAAAGGTATCCCTTTCCTCTTTAGAACGGTATTATTGGATCATTATTATAACTAGATTTTGCCATTTGCTAGTAGATCCAGAATTATATGCGTAAAATCAGTGTTTCTCAGTCCTGGCTTAGAAAACTTCTTAGAATCAGCTAGAGAACTTGAAAAAATGCCAGTGTCAAGTCCCCACCCCTAGATATTATGAATTAATTATTGTGGAGTGGGGCCCAAGTATCTATATTTTTTGAAGCTCTTAGACAATGTTAAGACAAGTGCATGTTGAAAACTGAGTTAGAATATACTATAATTGGGGCAGCTGGGTGGCTCAGTCAGTTAAGTGTCTGCCTTCAGCTCAGGTCATTATCCCGGGGTCCTGGGATTGAGCCCTGAATTAGGTTCCCTGCTCAGCGGGGAGCCTTCTTCTTCTCCTCCCTCTGCCACTCCTCCTGCTTGTGCTCTCTCTAACTTACTCTCTCTTTCTCAAATAAATAATTAAAATCTTAAAAAAAGAATATACTATAATTTATACTGTTTCACACAATGTTAGCTCTCCCTTACTTTCTAAATAATTTTAAGCCCTTATCCAGTTCATTCATTCATTCATTCATTCAGCATATATTTATTGAGGGTTTAGCATGAGCAGCTCTAGGTTTTTAGGAACATAGATGGGGACAAGACATATAAGATCTTTGCCTTCATGGAAAAAATATTTTAATGCAGAGGGAGAAAGGAGGGCATAAGTAAAAATATTAAATAAACATGACTTTTTTCTGTTGGGTGTAATGAATCAGGAAGAAAATATACAGGGTTCTGTGAAAGAGAGAAATGACAGAAATATGGGACAGGTGGATACTCCCAGAAGTTTTCTCTGATAAAATAGCATTGAGTTAAGATCTAAATGAGAAGAAGACAATGGTGAAAAGAGGCTAAGGAAGATTTTTCCAGACAGAAGGAGCTTATAGCACCAGAGCCCCAGGGAGAAAACACTTGACATATTTGAGGAACAGAAGGAAAATTAGATGGGTGGCTTTCAGATGAGAAAAATCTGTTGTTTGAATTGATGTTCCCCCAAAGGTAATTTATCATTTCTCTCTGATTGATTTCAAGATTTTTTTTTTTTTGTCTTTAGTTTTCAGCAATTTGATTATGATGCCTATGGGTATAGATTTACTTAGGTTTATCTTGTTGGAGGTTATTGAATCTGTGGGTTTATATCTTTTGTCAAATTTGGGAATTTTTAGCCATTATTCCTTCAAATATATATACATATTTTATATATATATATATAAAATATATAAATAATATGTAATATATAAATAAAAATATGAATATATTTATATATATTTATCCCTGCACTCTTTCTTCTCTCCTTTTGAGTCTCTGACACAAATGTTAGACCTTTTGGTATTTTCCCACAAATCCGTAAGGCTCTGTTAATTCTTTAAAATCTACTTAAAAATCTACTTTCTCTTTGTTGTTCTGATTTGGGTAATTTCTACTGATCTATCTGTAAGTTGATTGACTCTTTCCTTTATATCTCCATTTGGCCACTTAGCTCATCCAGTGAGATTTTAAAAAATTGTTAATTGTATTTTCCATTTATCATTTTAATTTCATTTAATTTTTCTTTGTATACTATAGATTCTTACTAAGAGTTTTTAATTTTCCATTTGTTTCAAGGATGTTATAATTGCTCCTTGGTACTTTTGTATGATATTTGCTTTAAGATCCTTGTCAGATAATTCCAGCATCTGTTTCATTTTGATGGTGTCACCTCTTGATTATTTTTTCTCATTTGAGTTGAGTTTTTCCTTTTCCTTCATATGATGAGTAATGTTGGATTGTGTCCCAGACATTTTCAGTACTATGTTAAGAAATTCTGGTTCCTACTTAAATCAGTTTTAGCAGATAGTCAATTTATTTGGGTTTAGGGCACACATCCTGCACCATTTTTGTGAGCTGTAGTTTAGATGTCAATTTAGTATTTAAAATCTTTGCATTGCTATTTTGTTCTGTCTTGTTTGTATGCTACCCAGTGGCCAATTTGAGACTTGGACAGTATTTTACATGACATTTCAGTTCTCAGATCTTTTACTTTGTTGATTTGATTCTGGTTTCACCCATGAGCCACTTGGGGGTATACCAAAGACTTCATATACAGATTTGAATAATGCCTTTCTCCAGCTTCCTCTTTTCTATAATCCACTCCTCTCCTGCCACTCTCTAGCTTGAAGGAGGTAAGGTGCTGTCTTTTTGTTGTCATACTTAGTACAGAGTGGAGTTGGGTGACAAGGCTTTGCCCTGTAGTTTCTGCATCATCAGGTGGGGAGCAGGAGAGTGCACTTCATTAGTGCAGCACAAAAATGGTTAGTAGGGTTCTGCTCCACAGTCTCCACAGCACCTGGTATAGGGGCAGGGTGCAGACTTTTTAGCAGTATTTCTCTGGAGAAAGAGTGAGTGTAGTCAAAAGTGCTACAGGGATTTCTTCTAACTGGTTCTTTGGCTAGAAAGAACAGGACAGGCTTTTCTTGAGGCTGTTTCTTTCTTTTTTTTTTTTTCCCCTGTGTCAGTTGATATTTCCAGGTTGTGGGCTACTCTTGTGTCTAACCTAGGATGTATAGGAGGAAAAAGAAAACCAATTTAAGGAATTAATTGAATTAACTGTCAGCTCTTCCCTTGAGTCCTGAGGATTTTAGTCTACTTTATTTTCTCTGCTCCTCAGGGACTTCTGATAGCTATATTTGATCCAGGATTTTAGTTGTAATTTACAGGATTAGGATGGAATGTGCTTATTCCATTTTGTCTGGAACTGAAAGCCCCCTATTTAATTTTCAAGCTTTTAGTTAGTTGCTCTATGTATTCCATCTAGGGATTTTAGATGGATTCAGCGGGAGAGGCAAGATGGATTATGTTTATTCCATTTTAACTGGAGCTAAAATTTCCTGTATTTGATTTTTTAGTGCTAAAATATAAGTATCTTTTTGAAAAATTATTTTCCAATTATTTGTTATAGTATTTAGAAATACATACTGCATATTGACCTTATATCCACTGATCGTGAGAAATTGTTTATATGTAGTATACTTTAGATTATATGCATACAAAGCCATATAATCTATGGAAAATGACTTCGCACTCCCTATGCATTTTATAATGGTGATGATGAAGATGATTATCATGTTTTAGTGTACTGGCACTGGCACCAGCACAATGTTGAATAAAACTAAAGAGAATGAACATCTTTATTTAGTTTCTGGGAGAACATTTCAATATTTCACTATATTGCATAATATTAACAGTAATTAAAAATAATCTTTATCATTAAAAGAAGTCCTCTTCTATTTCTATTTTGCTAAGAGTTTATTTTGGGAATATGTATTAAACATTAATTTTTTACATTATTGGGGATAGTTATGATTTTTCTTCTTCATTCTCTTATTTAGTAAATTACATTGATTGCTTTTTTGAATATGAATTCATTTTTTGCATATATTGAATAGTCCCATCTGTTCATGATGTAGTATCCTTTTTTATATGTTATAGCAATTTACTTGCTAATATTTTATTTAGGATTTATGCTTCTGTATCCATGGGATAGATTGTTCTTTAATTTTTCTCTTTAGTAATTTCATTGTCAGGCTTTGATATCATGGTTATGGTTACCTCCTAAATTAAGTTGGTAACTGTTGCCTCTTCTTTTCTGGAGGAATTTGTGTGGGATTGGTGTTTTTCCTTAAATGCTTCTTAGAATTCACTGGTGAAACCATCTGAGACTAGAATTTTTTGAGGTAGTTTTAATAACATTAAATTCCTGTAGTAGATTTAGGGACTATTTTAAAACTTTTTTCTTGTGCCAGTTTTCTTTCTATTATATTTGTTGGTCAGTCTTGCTAGATTTTTTAAATCAATTTTATTGATCTTTTCAAATAACCATTTTGTGGCTTTGTTGATTTTCTATTTTCTATTTATCACTCTTGCTGTCTTAAAAAAAAACTTTCCACTTTATTTAGGTTTGTTTTTCTAGATTTTTAATTGGATGCTTAGATATTTGATTTTGGTTATTCCTCTCCATAAATTTCCCTCTAAGCCCCATGTTAGCTGCATTCCACACATTTTTGTACATCATATTTTCATTATCACTTTAAAATATTTTATTACTTCCATTATAATTTGTTCTTTGGCCTGTCAACTTGAAAATAATGAGCCACAAAGAAAGGCAAAGGAATGTTTATTTGGGATTAAAGAGTTAGAATTTGGGGAGCACTGATTCAGTAAGAAACCCAAATAGTATTTCTGATTGTAGGGTGAAAGCAAGAGGTTTTTATGAGAAAAAGGAAAAGGGCAATTACATAATTTGATATATGGAAAAAAGGTTTTTCTGTGGGTGTTAAGAAGCTAAACTACTCTGGATTATACATTGATTGACTACTGGTTCTATCTTCACGTAGTCCACAACTATTAGGACTATAATCAGGATGTCCATTCTCCTGCTGACTTGTCAGGCAATTGCTTATAACAGTTGATGTTTTGCCCATTTTGGCCCAGTATAAACAGAGATGGGTAAGGCAGTTTCTCTGTAGTAGGTGCTCTGGCTCCATTTTAAAAATGGCTCCAGTCATGTCAATTTTTCACATATCCAGTGTAGAATTAGTATCATACTGTTTAATTTCCAAACACTTATGAATTTAGTATGTATTATCTTTTTCTGGATTTCTGGCTTATTTCACTGTAGTCAGAAATATAATCTATATGATTTAAATTCTGCAAAAATTTATTGAGACTTGTTTTATAGACTATCATATGGCATGTATACTTGAAAAAAAGCATATTCTGCAGTAATTAGGTGCAGTAATCTAAATATGTCAATCATCTCAAATTTGTAATTGTGCTATTCGGCTCTTCCATATTCTTAAGTTTTATCTGCTTGTTCTATATCTGCTTGTTTAAAACAAAGACAGTTGTTTTAAAATCTTGAACTTGCAATGTGAATTTATTTAGTTTTCCTTTTAATATTACCTGTTTTTATAGAATCAAAATGAGGAAGTTGATTAACTCTTATCTTTTTAAAAATAATTGCTTCTTTCCTCTTATTTCCCATTAGACAAATAATGTGTAAAAATGTAATTCAATTATAAAGATGCCAGCTTTTGCTATTTTTCTCTTGCCCCATAACTTTACTGAACTTTAAAATTTCCAGTTATCTGCATTTTGATAAGTAAATGATGCTATCATTGCATTCAAGTTGTTTGCAACTAAATAATTGAAGAATTTAAATAACAAAGTAGGTAATCTCATGAAAAACTAAATGCCTTGCCATGGAGATTATTTTCAACAAGGGATAAATGATGGCTTTTCCTCCCTACCTAGTTATGTAATTCTTTTTGCAAATCAAACATATGTGGTAGTTACCTTATCTGAAAGCATATCAATTATTGGCATTTTATATGTATTGTAAACTTTAGAATACCATACCATTGACATTTACCCACAGAACATTCACAATGATTTAGTGATTAAACATTCAATTTTTGGAAAAGAAAAACATAGAAGTTTAATTTTAGAATGAAGGATTTTTAAAAGTTTTTATTTCTCAGTATTTCTACTAATTCTGCAATTGAGACAACTTATTGGTCTATTAAAATTTTTATTTCTTATTTTATAAAAGTAATACATAATTGAAAATTTTCAAGACAAAGGAGAAAGAACAAAAGAAGTTTATACAGTCTACCATCTAAAATTAAATAGCAGCTGTTAATGGTTTGATGAATTTTTCTTTCATTTTTATAATAGTAAAAATGCTTTTTTGTAGTTTTATTCAAGACCGTATTATAGGAGGAGCAAGATGGTGGAGGAGTAGGACACCTAAATTTCATCTGGTCCCAAGAATTCAGCTAGATAGTTAATCAAATCATTCAGAACACCTACAAACTCAATAGGAGATCAAAGAAAAGAATAGCAGCAATCCTATGAACAGAAAAGTGACCACTTTTTGGAAGGTAGGCTGTGCGGAGAAATGGATCGAAGGCGATATTTGGGAAGATAGACGGCGGGGGAGGGAGCCTCCTCAGCCGGCTACCGGCAAGTGATAGAGCAGCGGAGCACAAAATCAGAACTTTTAGAAGTCTGCTCTGCTGGGGGATGTCACTCCAGTGGCTAAGTGGGGGGTGGAACCCTTGCTGGGACAGTGTGGTCTCAGAAAGACCGGGGGTGTATGAGTGTGGCAGAGCTCCCAGGTACTGGAGCGGGGAAGCCAGCTACACAGACGGGGCTGAGGAGTGGGCTCTCAGCTGGGGGTTGCCATAAAACATTATCTGTGGCACAGTTGGGCCACTGCTCTTCAATCAGGGACCCAACAAGTGGCAGATCTGGGGAGACATCCCTTCTTCCCCCAGGACGAGCGGCACGGGAGCCCGCAGTAGGAATCTGCTGGGTTTGGAGACTCCAAATGGGCTCATGTGCCAGAGATAGAAACACTCGGTCACAGGCCAGGTGAGCACGGAGTGTGGCCAGAGAACGGGGAGACAGAAGTGAATGACTGCTTTTCTCCGGGGGCTAACTGAGGAGTGGGGCCCCGAGCTCTCAGCTCCTCTAGGGCAGAGACTGGAAGGCTGTCATTTTCATTCTTGTCCTCCAAAGCTGTATGGAAAGCTTTCAGGGAACAAAAGCTACCGAGAGCAAACCTGAACAGATTACTTAGCCTGGCCCCTGACAAGGACAGTGCACTTCTACCTCGGGCAAAGACATTTGAGAATCACTGCAACAGGACCCTCCCCCAGAAGATCAGCAAGAACATCCAGCCAAGACCAAGTTTACCAATCAATGAGAACAGTAAAACCCCAGTGCTAGAGGAATACAGCACATAGAATTCATGGCTTTTTTCCCATGATTCTTCAGTCTTTCAAAGTTAATTTTTTAAATTTTCTTTATCTTTCTTTTTCCATTTTTTTAGTTGAGTTTTTCTTCTTTGCTTTTTCAACCAACATCTTATCAATTCCTTTTTTAAAATCTTTTTTAATTTTTCATTTTTACATTCATATTCTATCTCTTCATTGTATTTAACATTTTTTTTGTATATATATAAGTTTTTCTTTCTTTAAAAGTTTGGGATACAGTTTCTTCTAACAGACCAAAATATACCCTAAGTCTAGTGTATGACATTATCCTAGTCTCCCGCCTGATCACATTCTCTCTCCTTTTTACATTTTTTTCATTCTTTTTTCAGCCAACTTATCAATTCCTTTTTATAAATCCTTTTTAATTTTCATCTTTACAGTCATATTCCATCCCTTCATTGTATTTACTGTTATTTTTTTATACATAAGTTTTTCTTTCTTTAAAATTTTGGGAGGTGATTTCTTCTAACAGACCAAAATACACCCAAAATCTAGTGTGTGGCTCTGTTCTCTTCACCAGACTGATTATATTCTCCCCCCCCCCATTTGGGGTCTCTTCTTATTTGTTTAGTATATATTTTTCTGGGGTCATTGTTACCCATTTAGCATTTTTTTTAGCATTTTGTTCTCTCATTCGTCTATTCTCCTCTGGACAAAATGATAAGATGGAAAAACTCACCTCAAAAAAAAGAACAAGAGGCAGTACCGACTGCCAGGGACCTAATCAATACAGACATTAGTAAGATGTCGGAACTAGAGTTTAGAATGACGATTATGAAGATACTAGCAGGGCTTGAAAAAGTATAGAAGATACTAGAGAATCCCTTTCTGGAGAAATAAAAGAACTAAAATCTAACCAAGTAGAAAACAAAAAGGCTATTAATGAGCTGCAATAAAAAATGGAGGCTCTAACTGCTAGGATAAATGAGGCAGAAGAGAGAATTAGTAGTATAGAAGACCAAATGATGGGGAATAAAGAAGCTGAGAAAAAGAAATAAACAACTACTGGATCACGAGGGCAGAATTCAAGAGATAAGCGATGAGATAAGATGAAACAACATTAGAATAATTGGGATCCCAGCAGAAGAAGAAAGAGAGAGAGAGGTGCAGAAGGTATATTGGAACAAATTATAGCAGAGAACTTCCCTAATGTGGGGAAGGAAACAGGCATCAAAATCCAGGAGGCACAGAGAACCCCTCTCAAAATCAATAAAAATAGGTCAACATCCCGACATCTAATAATAAAACTTACGAGTCTCAGAGACAAAGAGAAAATCCTGAAAGCAGCTCGGGAGAAGAGATATGTAACCTATAATGGTAGAGACATTAGATTGGCAACAGACCTATCCACAGAGACCTGGCAGGCCAGAAAGGACTGGCATGATATATTCAGGGCACAAAACAAGAAAAATCTGCAGCCAAGAATACTATATCCAGCTAGGCTGTCACTGAAAATAGAAGGAGAGAGAAAAAACTTCCAGAACAACGAAAACCAAAAGAATTTGTGAACACCAAACCAGCCCTACAAGAAATATTGAAAGGGGTCCTCTAAGCAAAAAGAGAGCCCAAAAGTAATATAGACCAGAAAGGAACAGAGACAATATACAGTAACAGTCACCTTGCAGGCAATACAAGGGCAGTAAATTCATTATCTTTCAATAGTTACCCTGAATGTAAATGGCCTAAATGCCCCAATCAAAAGACACAGGGTATCAGATAGGATAACAAGACCCATCGATATGCTGTCTGCAAGAGACTCATTTTAGACCCAAAGACACCTCCAGATTGAAAGTGATGGGGTGGAAAACCATTTACCATGCTAATGGACATCAAAAGAAAGCTGGGGTGGCAATCCTTATGTCAGACAAATTAGATTTTAAACCAAAGACTATAATAAGAGATGAGGAAGGACACTACATCATACTTAAAGGGTCTATCCAACAAGAAGATCTAACAATTGTAAATATCTATGCCCCTAACATGGGAGCAGCCAATTATATAAGCCAGTTAATAACAAAATCAAAGAAACACATCAACAACAATACAATAATAGTAGGGGACTTTAACACCCCCCTTATGGAAATGGACAGATCATCTAAGCAAAAGATCAACAAGGAAATAAAGGCTTTAAATGACACACTGGGCCAGATGGACTTCACAGATGTATTCAGAACATTCCATCCCAAAGAAACAGAATACACATTCTTCTCTAGTGCCCATGGAACATTCTCCAGAATAGATCACATCCTGGGTCCCAAATCAGGTCTCAACCGGTACCAAAAGATGAGGATCATGCCCTGCATATTTTTGGACCACAATTCTTTGAAACTAGAACTCAGTCACAAGAGGAAAGTTGGAAAGAACTCAAATACATGGAGGCTAAAGAGCGTCCTACTAAAGAATGAATGGGTCAACCAGGAAATTAAAGAATTTAAAGAATTCATGGAAACCAATGAAAATGAAAACACAACTGTTCAAAATCTTTGGGATGCAGCAAAGGCAGTCCTAAGAGAAAATTATATAGCCGTACAAGCCTTTCTCAAGAAACAAGAAAGTTCTCAGATACACAACCTAAACCTACACCTAAAGGAGCTGGAGAAAGAACAGCAAATAAAGCCTAAACCCAGCAAGAGAAGAGAAATAATAAACCAATGAAATAGAAACCAAAAGAACAGTAGAACAGATCAATGAAACTAGGAGCTGGTTCTTTGAAAGAATTAATAAGATTGATAAATCCCTGGCCAGACTTATGAAAAAGAAAAGAAAAACGACCCAAATAAATAAAATCATGAATGAAGGAGGAGAGATCACAACCCACACCAAAGAAATACAAACAATCATAAGAACGTATTGTGAGCAACTATATGCCAGCAAATTAGATCATCTGGAAGAAATGGATGCATTCCTAGAGATGTATAATTTACCGAAACTGAACCAGGAAGAAATAGAAAACCTGAACAGACCCCTAACCACTAAGGAAATTAAATCAGTAATCAAAAATCTCCCAACAAACAAGAGCCCAGGGCCAGATGGCTTCCCAGGGGGATTCTACCAAACATTTAAAGAAGAATTAATACCTATTCCTCTGAAACTGTTCCAAAAAATAGAAATGGAAGGAAAACTTCCAAACTCATTTTATGAGGCCAGCATTACCTTGATTCCAAAACCAAAGACTGCATCAAAAAGGAGAACTATAGCCCAATATCCCTGATGAACATGGATGTTAAAATTCTCAGCAAAATACTACCCAGTAGGATCCAACAGTACATTAAGAGGATTATTCACCATGACCAGGTGGGATTTATTCCTGGGCTGCAAGGTTGGTTCAACATCCGCAAATCAATCAATGTGATACAATACATTAATAAAAGAAAGAACAAGAACCATATGATCCTCTCAGTAGATGCAGAAAAGCATTTGACAAAGTACAGCATCCTTTCCTGATTAAAACTCTTCAGAGTGTAGGGATAGAGGGTACATACCTCAATATCAGAAAAGCCATCTATGAAAAACCCACGGTGAATATCATACTCAATGGGGAAAAACTGTGAGCTTTTCCACTAAGGTCAGGAACATGGCAGGGATGTCCACTATCACCACTGCTATTCAACATAGTACTCAAAGTCCTAGTCTCAGCAGTCAGACAACAAAAAGAAATAAAAGGCATCCAAATTGGCAAAGAAGAAGTGAAACTGTCTCTCTTTGCAGATGATATGATACTTTATGTGGAAAACCCAAAAGACTCCATTCTCAAAACTGCTAGAACTCATACAGGAATTCAGTAAAGTGGCAGGATATAAAATCAATGCACAGAAATCAGTTGCGTTTCTATACACCAGCAACAAGACAGAAGAAAGAGAAATTAAGGAGTTGATCCCATTTACAATTGCCCCCAAAACCATAGGATACATAGGAATAAATCTAACCAAAGAGGCAAAGGATCTATACTCAGAAAACTATAGAATACTCATGAAAGAAATTGAGGAAGACACAAAGAAATGGAAAGATGTTCCATGCTCATGGATTGGAAGAACAAATATGTGAAAATGTCTATGCTACCTAGAGCAATCTACACATTTAATTCAATCCCTATCAAAATACCACCAACTTTTTTCAAAGAAATGGAACAAATAATCCTAAAATTTGTATGGAACCAGAAAAGACCCCGAATAGCCAAATGAATGTTGAAAGAGAAAACCGCAGCTGGTGGCATCACGATTCTAGACTTCAAGCTTGTATTACATAGCTGTAATCATCAAGACAGTATGGGACTGGCACATAAACAGACACATAGGTCAGTGGAACAGAATAGAGAGCCCAGAAATGGACCCTCAACTCTGTGGTCAGCCAATCTTCGACAAAGCAGGAAAGAATGTCCAAAGGAAAAAAGACAATCTTTTCAACAAATGGTGTTGGGTAAATTGGACAGTCACGTGCAGAAGAATGAAAATGGACCATATCCTTACACCACACATAAAAATAGGCTCAAAATGGATGAAAGACCTCAATGTGAAATGGGAATCCATCAAAATCCTTGAGGAAAACAGAGGCAGCAACCTCTTTGACCTCAGCTGCAGCAAATTCCTCCTGGAAACATTGCCAAAAGCAAGGGATGCAAGGGCAAAAATGAACTATTGGGACCTCATCAAGATAAAAAGCTTTTGCACAGCAAAGGAAACAGTCAACAAAACCAAAAGACAACTGACAGAATGAGAGAAGATATTTGCAAATGACATATCGGATAAAGGGCTGGTATCCAAAATCTATAAAAAACTTATCAAACTCAACACCCAAAGAACAAAGAAACCAATCAAGAAATGGGCAGAAGACATGAACAGACATTTCTACAAAGAAGGCATCCAAATGGCACAGACACATGAAAAAGTGCTCAACACCAGTTGGCATCAGGGAAATCCAAATCAAAACCTTAATGTGAGATACCACCTGACACCAGTAAGAATGGCTAAAATTAACAAGTTAAGAAACAACAGATACTGGTGAGGATACAGAGAAGGGGGAACCCTCCTACACTGTTGGTGGGAATGCAAGCTGGTGCAGCCACTCTGGAAAACAGTTTGGATATTCCTCAAAAAGTTGAAAATAAAACTACCATATGACCCAGCAATTGCACTACTGGGTATTTACCCAAAGATATAAATGTAGTGATCCGAAGGGGCACATGCACCACAATGTTTATAGCAGCAATGTCCACAATAGCCAAACTATGGAAAGAGCCTAGATGTCCATCAACAGATGAACGGATAAAGAAGATGTAGTATATATATATATAATGGAATATTATGCAGCCATCAAAAAAATGAAATCTTGCTATTTGCAATGACGTGGATCAAACTAGAGGGTATTATGCTAAGCGAAATAAGTCAATCAGAGAAAAAGAAGTATCATATCATCTCACTGATATGAAGAATTTGAGAAACAAGACAGAGGATCATAGGGGAAGGTAGGAAAAAATGATACCAGACAAAACTGGGGAGGGAGACAAACCATCAGAGACTCTTAATCTCAGGAAACAAACTGAGGGTTGCTGAAGTGGAGGGGGGTGGGAGGGAGGGGTGGCTGGGTTGTGGACATTGGGGAGGGTATGTGCTATGTTGAGCACTGTGAGTTGTGTAAGGCTGATGAATCACAGACCTGTACCCTAAATGAAATAATACATTATATGTTAATAAAAAATTTAAAAAAGACTATTATAAATATTTTATGATTTAAAGCATTTTGACCATCATTATTTCATGAATATAAAATACAGAATCTTTCACTTGTTGTGAGGAATGCATTACTAAAGACGTCCTATAATTCAAGTCTCAAATTAATGAGTTTCTTATAGGAATAAATATAAAGTTAAGGGTACATATTCAGTGACCATCCATTGTAACTTAAGAACAGATTACGGGTCCTGATTTTGTAGCCATATCACACACAGGTGGTTGTGTTTTTGTTTTTTGTTTTTTGTTTTTTTAATTTTCCATTATCCTTACCTAGTTTTGTAATTCTTTTTGCAAATCAAACATTTGCAGCATTTGTCCTTATTTATTTTTGACAGTATTTACTTGTGATTTTTTTCATTTTCCATGTGTGTTCTGAGTTATATAGGAATTTGTGGGGGGATATCAACACTTTTTCTTCAGTTAGAATGTTATAGCTTTCATTAGTTCCAGACTTAAAATTTTATATTAATTTTATGTTGCTTGATTTAAGTTAATTATGATAATTTGTGTAATTCTCTCTCTTACTACAGTGATTGTTTCAGGTGGGAATAGGTACTAAGATGGACAAGAGAATAGCCTAGAATTATGTTCTTGGTTGAAGCAAAAAGCTTTCTCTTCTTCTGGATTGTATAACAGATGCATATAAGGCTGCAACCATTATTCTATCATGAAGAGAGCCTGCCTACAGAAGGAATTGACACATGGAGGAGAATACGGCTTAGAGAATCAAAGAGAAATAGAATTGAAATCCTATTTAAGTGACATCTGAAGCCCACCCTTCTTCTAAAACAGGGATAGTTAACCCTGTGCATACATTGGATGTTATCTGAGAACCTGTTAAAATATGTATGTGTACTCATGAAGGTCCCAAGACTATTCGAAGCATCATCTCTGGAGAGAGGGAGCACTGGGATCTGGGCAAGAATATTTCTTTAAAAACCTCACTAGGTGATTCTAAAGTACAGACATGGTTGAGAACCATTGCTCTAGACTTTTCAGTAATGTGAGCCCATAATTTGCTTTATTATTTAAGCTCATTTGTGTTTCTTTTTCTATTATATGCAACTAAAAACAACCTCACTGATAAACAAGGAAAGGAGATTTCATTAGAAAAATTTAGGATGGAAACTTAGCATGATAAACATCAGTACAGAACTTCTATACCAGCATCCCAGAGTCTAGGCCTAACACTTATTAAAACAATCTAACAATTATTAATTCCAGTTTGTTAGGAAAACTGGAAAAAAAGGGAATGGTGCAAACCATTGCAGTGAGATAAGAATATGTTAAGCCATACTAAGAAGATACATAATTATGGCCTTATAAAAACACTCTATTTCATATTGGATAGTTAATAGAGTATAATACAGAACCAGACATACACGTTCCAAGATCTTTTCACTTGGGTAGGAAGGGATACTCTGTCATAAAGTTGACTATACCTCTTGAAAGATTATGTAATCTTAGGCTCTTGATTTTTGTATTTTCTTTCTACATTATAAACATTGCTCTTTTATTTCCTTTTGAGCATTTTAAGTGTAAATTAGGCACTTTCCAGGAGATATTTTAGTAAAAAACCCTCGTTCATCTTTTACTGGCAGAATAGTACAGCTTCTTACTTGTTACTGAGTCATCATCATCAGGCTTATTTCAGTTGCTTGACCATGTGTTAAAACTGCATTTTCTTTTGGGGTTATACCTTGAGCCCAATATTAATCTGATTTTGAAATAAATAATATATATTCTTATTTTCTGTTTGAGTTGTAGGATTTCCTTATCTAGCATTTGGTTACATTTATTTTAAAAAATTCACAAGGTGGCTGGAAAATGTAAAATTGAGAATCAAGATTAGGAGTGCAAATGACATCAAATATTCTTAATCACTTTTTGGAATTTTTTCTTGGCGACTGAACTGCAATAATTTTTTAAAATTAATTTTTTTTCTTTTTGACAATTTGGAGATTTCTTACTCTTTGACCTACTTTTGTTCGCCAGCCCAGGCTGGTGGTTACTGTTGAGATGCAGGCCTCTGAACAGGAATAACAATATTGGAAAATCTATGAAAGTTTCCTGAACTGGTTTCCTGATCAAGGAAGACTTCAATTCAGAAATGTAAACTAGTAGTCATAGAGATGACTGAGGATCGCACTGAGCATTACTTAATGTAGGCTGGCAGCTGAAGAGTAAGGTTAAGACTTCGGGTAGAGCAGTTAACTGGGAATCCTGTGGTAAATGAACTCAGGAAGGAAATGCTGAACCCTTTGGAGATGATCATAAGAAAAAAGGTTCTGGAAGACAAAGTTATAGCCAAAGTAGACAGGAGGTAATTCTTACTTTAGGAAGTAAATTATTTTAGAAAACAAATTTTACTCTATTTTTGAAACTAGGAACCAGAAGCAGTTGCTTTGGTTTGAATGGAACTATTCAAATGGAATGGAATAATGGAATGGAATAATGCCTGTAAATGAGGTTTCTTTACTTATTCTAAAACTATCCCTGAAGTCATGTCTGTTTTATCACCTTGTTTTACTCTATCTGATTACCTAAGAGAGACCTGTTTTTCTCAAAAAGTTGCAGATATTTTCTTCCATGGGGACTCAATCCTTTTCTAAAAAGAAAAAGAGATTATGTGATCTAAGTCAGTAAGCCTAGCTCCAGCTTTTATGTGTGTTTAAGGTTAATATTTTTTATTTACCTTAATCTTTTTTTATCCCCCTTTTTAAATTTTTTTGTTGATTCTCAGTTTTTCCTTAATTGTGTAAAGTATCAAAGTTGTACTATATAGAGGCAAACTATTAAAAAAATTACTGGTGTCTAACAGTTATATTTGTTTTTTTATAATGCTATTCTTTTTAAAATCAGGTTACTCTAAAAATTACTCTGTTTAAAATGAGAAATTTATGAGGTGCCTGGGTGGCTCAGTTGTTAAGCATCTGCCTTCAGCTCAGGTCATGATCCCAGGGTTCTGGGATCAAGCCCCGCATGGGGCTCCCTGCTCGGTGGGAAGCCTGCTTCTCCCTCTCCCCCCCCCCCCTACTTGTGTTCCCTCTCTTGCTGTGTCTCTCTCTCTGTCAAATAAATAAAATCTTTAAAAAATAAAATAAAATGAGAAATTTATATTCCTTTAATATTGCCTAATTTTACGGGAGAAAATACATATTATTGACCCTCCACTGTCTTTTGAATATAGTTGAGTTGTGTGAGAGAATTTAAAAGAAATTGGGAAGACACAAAATTATCTTATTTTAGCTTTTTACTTTTTATTTTATTTTTTTAGAGAGAGTGAGAGAACATGAGTGGGGGGAGGGGCTAAGAGGGAGAGAGAGAATTATTTTAGTTTTTTAAAACAACTTAAGTTTTAAATAATTTTAAAATGTTCTTTAGAAGTAAGAATTAGTTTTGCCTGTTAATCTTATAGTAGGCCCTTAGTTTAGGGTAGAGTTGAGATATAAACTAGTCACAGGCTTTCTAATTTCTTTTCTCAGGATTAGAAAGGGGAAATTTTGGAGTTACTATCCTTCCCCCAAATTGCTGCTATAACTCTCTCAATGCTTCATAAAATATCCTAAAGGTTGCATGCACTGGTCTTTTTAAAAATACATGAACTGTTGCTATCAGTGCTACCCCACCTGTTGCAGGGTGTTGCTACTCCAATCACATATTTCCTATACCCCAGCTGAGGAGCTGAAACAGCCTGTTTACTGTCAAAACACTCATGTTGCAACTACCAAGGTCAAGCCATTGTTTGTCCATTTTGATGATGACTTTTCCAGTGTACCCCATTGTTATTTTTGAAGAAAGAAGTCTATTTGGTCAAGGACTAGTTACTGGGATGTCTTGGTACCTGAATACCAGTTCTACTTTTGTGACTCCATTCTTTTTATTCACATGAGGAAATATATTCCCAGTGAATTTATTCAGTACCTGGACCCAAGATTCTGCTTCCTTCTACCACTCACTTCTGTTGAGTAACTTTTTTCTAAGTTCCTCCAGCAGGATCCATCTTTTATTTTATGCCTCTATTCTGTGCTTTTTCTATAATATGCTTGGTAAAAGATTATTTTGAGCTTAAAAGTGCTCATCAAATTATTATTAAATTAATTTAAGCAGCTAAAGCTTTTAATCAGAATTTTTATAGATTTGACCCAGTTTCCTTAAAATACAAGTTAATAACATGCCCATTCATTCATTCATTCATTTTAGCAAAACTAGTGATGGTAGTAGTTCTATTACATTAAATCAATTTCCCAGACAGAAACTATTTGTATAATAGTGAGTATGAAGTTTTAATTTGTTATAATTCATAATATTTAGATATTCCTTTCATATTGGAAAGAAAGACAATGTATAAAAAGCTGCAATTTTATAGCTGAAAGAAGTTGCAGTAAAGAGTTGTATGAAATATGAGTCAATGAAATAAAAGATATGTGAAAAAAATTTGTAGTTTGGAATCTATTGTACTGCACAATATTCTGTACAGTGTAAAACTACTTTTTATGGATTGTTCCATCATTTTATATACTTATAACAATATATAACAATATACATACTGTGATTCTAGGTGGTAGGGTACATTCATGAGATTGTTAACTTAGTTTTTCTTTTTTTTTTTTTACTCTTACTGATGCTGTTTTCATTTGAAGTGTGAAAGCAATCTGAACTGAGCTCTTGTTATCATGATTAGTTTAATTTCTCTCTTTTAGGCTGGCAATATAAAATGTAGCGAAATTTACTGCTTCCAAAGGATTATCTTTTCACATAGTTAGAATGTAAGACAATTACCCTTTTAACAGCTTTAGTTACTTTGTATTAGGATCCAGAGGAGCCCTGAGGACTCACATAGTTTATTAGTCCAAGAAGCAGACAAGAAAATAGTATAACAATGACAAATCTTGGGAATCTTGGATTTTTAAATTTGTGATCATGCTTAACTTATTTAGCCTCCTATATAGTAATCTTGTAATGTTCAAATTGTGATCAGCAAAGTATGTGTTTTTGCTAGTCGAGTTTTGTTACTAAAGCAAAATTACAGGTATGCAGCAAGAAGAGGGACACAGTATATACAATCTGAGTTTTTGAAATGAGAAATTCGGAAACCTGATTTTTCTTACTTTTATCTGATATTCTGTCATGTTATTTAAATATGATACCATGCCAATAACAATAATAATAGTAATAATAATAAATGTGAAATCCAGAACATTTATACTATGTGAAAAGTAATGTAGCATGCAAAAAAAGGTATTGTGTTATTGTTATTATTATTACTGTTATTTGCAGCAACTTGTGTAGAACTTTCTTGAGTTAATGTATTGCTTTCAATAACACATGGTCATAGTTGCTACCACTCCTTTCATTGGCTGCCTCCAATGGCCTTAGGTCTTTTGAAGTGTTGTGTTGTTGATTATATTAGTTAGATGTGTGCAGTATTAAATAAGTGAAAAACTCTCAGTTCTAAATATTTCCCCAGAATGACTACCACTATTATCACCTGGCTTTACAGCTTTATTTGCCTTTGTTCATACTACGCTTCTGAGTCTGTCTCATATATTACGGGGTACTGAGTAGATGCCAACCTCTCTCAAAGTAATGTCACAAAGGTTGCAAGGAATCCTCCATGTCATATAATTATGATTTCCAAGTGGAGCATTTGATCTCTGGCTGTAGTTCCAGAAGTAGGATATTTGCAGAGGTCAAAAGAGCTGGCATTGTGTGGGGAAGGATGTCTTTCTCCATAAAGCTAGGGATTGGTTTTGACAATATTATAGGGCCAATCTATGTTGAAGTAAGCAACAATTAGCCAAACCAATTGAAATAACTTTGATATTCATTGATTGACCCAGGAGACCTTTCACATACAAACCATAACATCTTGTCTAGCATCTAGGCTCTCTTGTTCAGAGAAAATATAGCCCAAGAATTCCAAACAAACTCAAAATACATTTGCCATCATTGCCTTGGACCCAGAGCGAGTGCTGCAGCTGGAAATTGAGGACTAACTTGAGTTAGGATTGTGTAAAGTCAGGTTGGGGCTGATTTTAATTTACCCATGAAACCACAACCTCTCAGGCTAGAAGGTCAGAAAAGATGCTGTTGTGTGCACTTGAAGGAAATTAAAATGTTTCCCAGGCCAAATGGCATCATCATGTACTTAAATTGGTCTTTATTTAGATGACTGTCTTCTATTCATTACCTTCTTGGTAGAGGCTAAGTTTGCAAATCCTACAGGTATAATTTTGCAAAGTGCCAACTAAATAATTTAGATTATAAAATATAGTTTTTTCTTTTTGAACTTGTGTTCAAACCAGTGTTTATCTTTTATCAGAACCAGTATGGATATCAGGTAACTAATCTCCACATTAATTTAGAAAGTCTTTTAGGGCTACTCATAAGAAACTGAAATGTCTCACAATTTGAAAGATGAATAATAGTTTTAACAAATATCAACTCATATCTGAATTAGGTTTAGCAGCATTAATAGAAACTTTGTCCAAGTAGTTTTTAAGTTTTGCTGCCTTATTTTAGTCTTCTGAGTCCTCTCAACCAGTTCAATATCTGTAAACTTAGTAAAGATGAAACAATATTCTTTATAAATTAGAAAATTATGGGAATTTGGGAGTTTAGAAGACATTGGGATCCATTTTATAATACAGATTAGGAAATTTGACTTCTTTAGACTTATTATTTTTGAGTTACCAATACAATCTTTTGTTTATGTGATTAATGCACTTTAAAAATACCTTTTATTTGTGAAACTATAATTTTTTATTTTACATAATACCTTGAAGTTCAAGTATTTTTAATGAAAGTATCTTTTTTATCATTTAGGCATGAACATTTGAAAAATATTTTGTACTGGAATCACTGGCTGACTTTATCTAGACTTTGGTTAGTGCCAGTATTAAAAAATAAAAATTAAACATAATGACTGTAAATAGAAGAATCTTTTCAGTCATATGGTTTGAAAGTAGTTTAATATGTCCGTGCTGGGCACCCTTTTGCCAAATTTAATAAAAATCAGCATAATTAGCAGTTAGTGTTTGAATTCTGCTATTATCTTCACGAGTACTAAAATGACAGATTCAAATAGCAACTAACAAGCTAGTCTTATCTATATCACATTCCTCATGTGAATCAGAAACTTGCATGGGCCTTTAGTAAAAGTTCTCTCTCCTTTGAAGGTGACTTTGTTTTCTGTTTCTGTGAGGGTATATTGGATTAGAATTGCTGACTAACAGTTTAGTAGCCTTCTTCCCAATTCAGTGAATATTCAATTCAGTGAATATTAGCGTATGGTATTGTTCTGAGAGATTCAAGGCAGAACTCCGTGATTTGACTTGCAGCTTTCTGTGATGAATCCATGAAGGAGATATGCCTATATCAATGTTTTTATTCATTGATTTCCATGAACACAATGAAGGCAGAGCAATATTATTTTGTTTTCTTATATTTGTATATCATTTATCTTTTAAGCTAATTTTTATCATTCCTGTTTTGGATTTCTTTATATTTAGAATCAAATATTTTTACTAGCATGGTGTTTGACAAATCTTGGCTTCCAAGAGAATCATAAGAACTTTATCTTTTGCTAACATCCTTTTTCCTTTTTAAAAAAATAATATATTGTGGTGCACCTGGGTGGCTCAGTCGTTAAGCGTCTGCCTTCGGCTCAGGTCATGATCCCAGGGTCCTGAGATTGAGCCCTACATCGGGCTCCCTGCTCTGTGGGAAGCCTGCTTCTCCCTCTCCAACTCCCCCTGCTTGTGTTCCCTCTCTCACTGTGTCTTTCTCTGTCAGATAAATAAATAAAATCTTAAAAAAAATAGTATATTTTGGGGGGCACCTGGGTGGCTCAGTCATTAAGCATCTGCCTTTGGCTCAGGTCATGATCCTAGGGTCCTGGGATCGAGCCCCGCATTGGGCTCCCTGCTTGGTAAGCCTGCTTCTCCCTCTCCCACTCCCCCTGCTTGTGTCCCTTCTCTCGCTGTGTCTCTGTCAAATAAATAAAATCTTTTAAAAAAATAAATAAAAATAAAAAAATAATATATTTTTAAAATTTAGTGTGACTAATCTTGTGAATGGTAACACTCTGTATTGTTCTCTAGATTTCAAATATGATAGCATTTTTACGGACCCTTTTGCACTGCCTTCACCCATTAATCACTCTCTTGGTGGTCTTGTCATAACAGTCATGATGGACCTTATCTTTGTCATGGTGGGATACATTTGGAGTTACCATGGTGACTCACTGGGAGCACTGTGACAGGTTCTTGCATTGAAAGGCTTTAGAAAAAAAATTAGCTAGAAACAGACTACTTTTTTGAGGAAACTGAAGTGAGATCACAAATTTGGTATTTTTGTACTTAGAAAATAATGCCTAACCAAAAAATGATACATATTTTCTCAGAGATACTCCTAAGGGAAAGCATTTTGAAGTAGATTCAAAATAATTTCAAATGACTAAAAATATGGTATTCTTAAATTTTATAAAGGCAGAAGAAATTATACCACCAATCTAGAAAAATTAAGATTCCATTTAATAGTTGCTTATTACTTTAACTTTCCTCTTTTAATCTATTTCAAATCAGTAGATTCTTTAAAATTCTACCTTCCATTTTTTTTCATGACAAGCATTACTTGAATTACTTTGAAGAATAAAACACCAAATCTATTCCATATCTTGAATGTTGGTGGGGAAAACTGAAAAATATAAGCAATTTTGTGATAAATAATGATGGAACTCCGATAGGAGTAAATATAGGCAGTCTACTTAACCCAGCCTGAGGGGTTGGATATTACTGAGGATGTTTAGTAATATTAATCTGAGTCCTGCAGGCTAAGGGAGCTGAATGAAAAGAGGGTCTTCTATGTAGTGTTCAGCATGTACAAAGGCTCTTTGCTTTGCAATTTTTAGGAATAAAAATAACAGAATATTTAGAGCATAGTGTGAGGAAATTATGATGATTGAATAAGGCTGGAGGAATAAACAGATACTATATCAAGCAAGGTTCTTGTATGGTCATGCACAGGACTTAGAACTTTATTTAGAAGGCATTGAGGTTTAAGTGGTGGTTTTAAGCAGATGCATGATAAAAATAGATTTAATTTTAGAAAGATTACACTGGCAGTCACTAGAGAATGAATTGGAGTGGGATACACAGGAATCAACACCATCAGTAAAGAAATGTATTAGCTTTCTATAAGCGCTATAACAAACTACCTAACATTTTGCAGCTTAGAACAACATCCATTTATGGTCTCACAGTTTCTGTGGGTGAGAAGTCCAGTAGCAGTTTATCTCAGCTGGTTCTTTGCTTAGGGTCTCATAAGGCCCAAATCAGGATGTTGGCATAATCATGTTCCTTTAGGAGGTTCTGGGGAAGAATCTGTTTCAGACTCATTCAGGTGGTTGACAGAATTCAGTTCCTTGAAGGTGTAGGGTGAAGTCCCTGTTTCCTTGCTATCAACCAGGAGAGCCTCTCACAGCTACTTAAGATCAGCTACATTCCTTCTCATGTAACCTACTCCATCTTTCAATCTGCTATAGCATGTTGAATCCTTTTCACATTTCAAATCTCTTTGACTTCTGACACCACCCAGAGAATGTTCTCTGCTTCTAACGGTTCATGTTATTAAATGAGCCCAATCAATAATTCAGGATAATCTCCCTATTTTAAGGTACATAACCTTAATTAAATCTGCAGAGTCTTTTTTGCTATGTAATGTGACATATTCACAAATTCCAGGATATCTTTCAAACACAAATTAGGGCCTGGATATTTTGGGAAACAATTCTGCTTACACTAAGAGGTCATTGCTCTAATCCAAGAAAATGATGATTGTGACCTAAGCCAAATTGTTGGCAGTGAAGGAGGAGAAAGGTAATTAGACCCAAGAATCAGATCAATAAGTCTTATTAAGTAGTTAGATGTGGAGAATAAAGAAGGCAGTATAATCTCTCCACTAAAATTATCTTTTAGTCTTCCTTCTTCCAAGAGTATACATTTACAAGTCTCCACCTGTCCATATGTCAATGTCTCTCCAATCATTTTGGCTTTTTGAAGCTCATTTTTCAATAGATTCAATAGGAAGTGCTCATGGGAACATTATACCCTCAGTTTTTGCATGTTGATAACAACTTTTATGTTACCTTTATACTTGACAATTGCTTTGGCTGCATTTAAAATCTTTGACTCATAGGTTGTTTCCTTGACTGTCTTAAATATGTTACTGTTTTCTGTTGGCATAAAACACTACTGTTGAAAAGTCTGATAAAAGTCTTATTTTCATTCCCCTTAAAGGGCTCTGGTTTTTTGCCTGAGTGCCTAAGATATAAGTGTGTGTGTGTGTGTGTGTGTGTGTGTGTGTGTGTGTGTGTAAGAGAGAGATAGATATTGGAGAGGGTATGTGTTGTGAGCACTGTGTATTGTGTAAGACTGATGAATCACAGAACTGTACCCCTGAAACAAATAATACAAAAAAATTAAAATGACATTAAGCCTTAAAAAATAAATAAATAAAATTTAGTAATTTTACTTGAATACACTTTAATTTTGTCCACTCTGGAAAATGTTTTCCCAGGTAAGTACTGTGCTTTTCATATATGTAGTTTTATTTTTTTTTCCTAAGAAGGTTTTCTTGAATTATAGGCACTGGTGTGTATTCTCTTCCACTTCCTTGTTTTCTTCATATAAGCACATTGATATTTGACTATTCTATATTTTTGTCATTTTGCCTTGAATACTTTTCTTTCTTCTTTTTAATTTTTAAAAATAAACCTTATTTTCATCTTAAGACATTATATATGGTATTCTCCTGTTCATTCAAATTTATTCTTCAATTCCGAAATAGCTTTTGATTCATTTCTATGCTTTCCTGAGTTCTATCATTTTATTTATATAATTGATATCATTATTTAACATCATAACATTTCCTTAATTTTTAGCTTGAAATACTGGGTGTTCTGGATTGCATGTGGTCAACTGAGTACCACCAATACTTTCTATTCTCTGTATGGCTCCAGGTTAGAGTTTGACAGTAGAGAATCTCACATGATATTTGGAATGTAGAATAAAATAGAAGTCATTATTTTGGGGATGTCATGATGCCCATTTGCAGTAGTTTTAGAGATCTTTCCACAAATTCCTATTTTATAGTTGTGGTCACTGGATCCAGCAGTTTCTCAGACTTTTCTGTGAGTGCTGACCTCTTTGCCAACTCCATTGTTCTGGGCTACCATTGTGACTCTATCTTCAATTCTCTGACTAGAGCCTTCCAGCTCTCTGACTAGACCACCCACATTGATGTAAGCCTTAATTTTCTCATTAAACTTTGTATTTCTGTAATAGTTTTCATAGCTCTGTTTTCTTGACCAACCCAGATAGGTATATACTAGGTTACAGTTTTTAATTATTTTGTACACATGTCTTTCTGAGAGTGCCATCTTGTCTGTAGGGATGGTTTTCTGCATCTTGTTTTCTTTTATAATATCTTTGTGTAGGTTTCTGTGTGTGTGTGTGTGTGTGTGTGTGTGTGTGTGTGCGAGTATGTGTGTGTGTGTGTGCGAGTATGTGTGTGTGTTTGCATGTAAGTATCACAGACTTTTTCTTGGTCCTTTATTAATATCAATATCAAATTATTTTCTTGAACTTTTAAAAGGGAGAGATGGATCAGGAGAGCTTTGATTTTGGGGCTTCCCTAATGTTCCAGTTATATTGTAACAGACCCTGAACTAGAAATCAGGAATCCTGATTCTTTTCTTAAGGCTTTATTTCCTATACTGTGCTCTCACAGATGAAATAAATCTTGCCAGTTTTGCTGATACATCAAGAGAATCTTCTTTCATCTGTGCTATTTCCTATTTGGGCATACTTTGTCTTACTAGTTTCTCATTTGCCATCTTTTCTTTCTGATTCCTTCTCTTTTTAACTATAGCTACATAAATAGAAACTTTCAATGAATCTGATGCCGTTGCTACAAAATACAGATCTTTTATGGAAACATTTCATTCAAATGAAATGTTTGTGTTCTACTGCTGTGTTCTACTCCACAGTTTTTCTGTTCTCTCTTGTTTATTTCCAGACTAAGAGAGCATAGGAATCTCTTTGCAGGAAGCAAATACATTTGTAATTCTCATCTATATAAAATGCAAACTTTTATGAAATATTATTTAATTAGTAATAATTGAAAGGAAAAATGAGATTTTATGCATTTTATTGTTTTATCTTTTCTTAAAAAATCTTTCAGAACTTAAAAAATAATTACATGTAAGTTAAAAATAACTTTCATACAGTAAGGTATCATTAACTTTTAAATATATGTAATGTTTAGTATGGAAAAGATGTTCAAAGAAAAGTAAAACAGTTCCCTACACAGTAGAAAACAAAGGAAGCAGCACGTAATTTAGTGATAAATATCTCTGAGGACTTTCTAATTACTTTCTAATATGGCATTTATATTTAGAAAATTAATTTACCTATTTTTGTGGTCCCACATCCAATTCTAGAAATATGCTTTTAAGACATTATTGCTTAATTATAAAAGAAGCATTAACAGAATAGATTTTTAAAACCAGAATTTGCACATTTGAGTATTTCACTAGGGTTTAAGACCTTTCCTAGACCTTTGATTTGCTGTATATAAAGAAAAAAATTACATATTAAACATTTGCCAACAATTTCCTAATGTGCATTGTAAATACATGATTACATCTGTTTCTTCATATGAGTCTCATAGTGCACACTTAGGGGGCTTTTCTTCTACTGGAATTCAGTTGATTTAATTAAGCAAGTCCCACTAATGTGCTAATTGGAAGACAGACTTTTTAGCATTCACTTGAGATTAGATTGCATTCACGGAATCATAATTATTTTGATGGCTTGCCACAGTGAAATAGATGAACTGTGTATCAGCTAAATTTTTAATGAAGTTAACTTTTACTTTTGTTCTTATGTAATTTCTCTCTTTATCTTGTATACAAGGTAATTTCTCTAAGTGTCTTTTATTTATTTTTTCAGTTGTTACTATCTTTCTAATATGCCACATCTCAAATATTTTAATAGCTTTTTTTGTATATTTACAAGACTGAAATGAAAGAGGCAAAACAATGTTGATTTGAAAACCTAACGAAGGGGAATAACAGTATGAAAAATTATATATTAGAGCCCATTTGTGGCATGAAATATTTTAAGTTTTTAATATTTCACATACTATTATAATTTCTGTTCATTTTTCTCCTATATTAGATCATCTAAGTTCATGGTTCTGATTCTAATAAACCACTATTATGACCTTGCTATGTTCCAACCACTGTGATAGCATTTGGGATACAAAGAGAACTGTGACTTCCCTCTGGGAGAATTTCATCCAAAAGTAGAATTAATGAATTTACAGAAAAGTTCCGAGGCACAAAAGTTTTAATATACTATTTGGGATGGTTCCTTTTTCCATTTATATGTACATTCAACTGGTAATTTAATGTCATGATGAATTCCCAATATTTTTTCTTTTTTTTTCCTTAGAAGTCATTAGGTTCTGATCTTTTTTTCTTAATCAGGTATTTTAGAGATTTTTGACATTTAGAGAAAAGTATATAAAAAGATCGATATAGGGGTGGAGTTAAGATGGAGGAATAGTAGGGGTCCCTGAACTTCCTTCCTCCTACAAACACAGCTAGATCAACATCCAACTATTTTGAACAACTAGGAATATGATCCGAGGATTAAGAAAACCATCTGCGCAGTTGGAGGGAGAGAACATGGTAGATGCGAGGTTCAGTAGCTATGAATTGGGGGGGAGGAAAGCCAGGTGGCTGCAAATGTGAGGGAAACCTTTCACTGAGCAAAGTCAGGGAGAGGAAGAGAGTGGGAGAGAGAGAGAGCATAGTGGGTAGGGATCACACAGTAAGCCCAGCGAGGAGCTCCCCTGCATTGCACAGGGAGAGATGGCTTCCCTTCCCAGAGTGCATTTGGAAGAGCATGTTCTGCCTCTCCAAGGACAAAAGGCCAGCGGGGAGCCAGTGAGTGGTGCTCAACAGCAGAGCCAGAGGTGTGCACAGAGGGCAGAAAACCTGATAGGAGCTTTTTACTGTGAGCCACAATAGGCTTAAACCACCGTGTGCACACCGAGGAGCTGCTTTTCTGGGGCAGAACTGAGCAGAGAACAGAGACACGGGCGGACTGCGGATAACCTGGCTGCTGCTTTTCGCTGTCTGCCGCAATAGACTCAAGCTTTTCTGGGACAGAACGGGGTAGGAGACTGAGTCACCCACAGATGGCAGATAACCTGGTTCCAGCTTTCCACTGAGCCTCACAATAAACTTTAGCCTCTGCCCGCACACTGTGCGACTACTTTTCAGGGACAGGACAGTGGTGGGCTCATTCCAAGCCTCCTCGGAGGACAGAAGTGGGTCCGTACCTTACCAGGCCCTTTAACACTTGGAGTTTTGAATCCCAGACACTGGCCAGAGATAAAATACAGATCTGTGGCTCCGGGTGAGCCGATGGCCCAGGCACAGACAGGTTAGGGCAGGGAACTAACAAAAGCCAGGGACACAGGAGATTGTTCGATTTTCTAAGAAGGCCTCCTGAACAGCAGTGGCCAGGAGTTCCCCTCCCCAGGGACAAGAAGGTGGGGTAAAGCCATATTCTTCCTTCTCCGCTTGCCCTCTCACCAACACAGCTGGACTTCAGAAAGAAACACAGTACCTCCAGTGGAGGCTGGGGTCCTCTACACTAAATCCCACCCTCCTGCGCCTGGCAGGGGCATCTTTACAAGGGCAACTTGGCTTTGTGAGCCAGCCCAGCAGGCCTCTCCCTCAGAAACCAACAGAGGTCACCGCATCTACCAAGTCTACTGATTAAAGAATGCTCCAAAACATCAGGTTCCAGTGGAAATAAGAGCAGGCTTGCTGCTTTTTTTTTTCTTTATTTTTCCTCTTTTCTTAATTTTTAAAAATTTTAAAGTTCTTTTTCTATTTCTTATTTTTATCTTCTATTTTGTATATATATATTTATTTCTTTTTTTTTCCTTTTCTCTTTAACCTTTTTTTTTTTGTATCAGGTTTATAATTTTTTGTTCATTTGTTGGATTGTTTCCTTCTCTTATTTTTTTGGATCAGGCTTCTTATTTTTTTTTTCTTTTTTCTTCTTTCCCTACCTTTTTTTCCTTCTCTCTTTCTTATTTTTTTAGAATCAGGCTTATAGATTTTTATTTGTCTGTTTGCAGTTTTGTTCTTTTTCCTTTTCTCTTGTCTTGGATCAGGCTGTTTTTGTTTATTGGTTTTTGTTCTCTTTTTTCTTTTACAGGCTTATCTTGACAAATAAATCAAAGCATGCTTACTTAAACTTCCAAACACTCCCCACTACAAGCAAGGAGGAGCTCTGTAGAGGAAGAACCAATGGGAAAGAGTAGCCAAAACCCAACAGCAGAGTGTGCACAACATATACCAGAAACACTTCCTGCAGTTTTGTTGATGTTGTTGTTTTTTCTTTTTCTTCCTTTCTTTTCTGGACAAAATGACAAGATGGAGAAATTCACCTCAAAAGAAAGAGCAGGAGGTAGTACTCACTGCCAGGGATTTAATCAATATGGCTATAAGTGAGATGTCTGAACTAGAATTTAAGATGATTATAAAGTTGACTGGGCTTGAACAAAGCATAGAAGACACTAGAGAATCCCTTAATGTAGAAATAAAAGAACTAAAATCTAGTCAGGTTGAAATAAAAAATGCTATTATTGAGATGCAGTCCCAAATGGAGGCTATAAAAATGATGATGAACAAGGCAGAAGAGTCAGTGATATAGAAGATAAAATGATGGAAAATAAGGAAGCTGAAAAGAAGAGAGAAAGAAAACTATGGACCACAAAAGGAGACTTAGAGAACTCAGTGATTCTATAAAGCAAAATAATATCCTGATAATAGGGGTCCCAGAAGATGAAGAACAGGAGAGAAGGGCAGAAGGTTTATTTGAACAAATTATAGCTGAGAATTTCCCTAATCCAGGGAAAGAAACAGGCATCCAAGTACAGGAGGCACAGAGAAATCCCCTCAAAAGCAATAAAAATAGGTCAACACCTTGACATATAATAGTGAAGCTTGCAAATTCCAAAGATAAAGAGAAAATCTGGAAAGTAGCTTGGACAAGAGGTCCTTAACCTACAAGTGTAGAAACATAAGGGGGCAGCAGATCTGTGCACAAAGACCTGGCAGGCCAGAAAGGACTGGCGTGATATATTCAACATGTTAAATGGGAAAAATATTAAACCAAGAATACTTTATCCAGCAAGGCTGTCATTCAGAATAGGAGAGATAAAGAGTTTCCAGGACAAACTAAAACTAAAGGAATTTGTGAACACTAAACCAGCCCTGCAAGAAATATTAAAGGGAATCTTTGAGTGGAGAGAGAGCCTGAAAGTAACAAAGACCGGAAAGGAACAGAGACAGTCTACAGGAACAGCAACTTTACAGGTGATACAAATGGCACTAAATTCATATCTTTTAATAATTACTCTGAATGTAAATGGACTAAATGCTCCAATCAAAAGACATAGGGTATCACAATGGATAAAAAAACAAGACCCATCAATATACTGTTTACAAGAGACTCACTTTAGACCCAAAGCCACTTCCAGATTGAAAGTGAGGGAGGGGAGAACCCTTTATCATGCCAGTAGACATCAAAAGAAAGCTGGTGTAGCAATCCTTGTATCAGATAAAATAGATTTTGTTTGTTTATTTTTATTTTTTAAAAGATTATTTATTTATTTGAGAGAGAGTGAAAATGAGAAAGATGACAGAGAGAGAGGGAGAAGCAGATCCCTGCTGAGCAGGGAGCCCAATGTGGGACTCAATCCCAGGACCTTGAGATCATGACCTGAGGCTGAAGGCAGACACTTAACTGACTGAGCCACCCAGGTGCCCCAGACAAACTAGATTTTTAAACCAAAGACTGTATTAAGAGATAAAGAAGGACACTATATCATAAAAGAGTCTATCCAACTAGAAGATCTAACAATTGTAAATATTTATGCCCCTAACTTGGGAGCAGCCAAATATATAAACCAATTAATAACAAAATTAATGAAACTCATTGATAATAATACAATAATAGTAGGAGACTTTAACACCCCACCCACAGCAAGGGACAGCTCATCTAAGCAGAAGATCAACAAGAAAACAAGGGCTTTGAATGACACACTGGACCAGATGGACTTCACAGATATATTCAGAACATTCCATCCTAAAGCAGCAAAATACACATTCTTCTCAAGTGCACATGGAACGTTCTCCAAACAGATCACATACTGGGTCACAAATTAGGTCTCAATCAGTACCAAAAGACTGAGATTATGCCATGCATATTTTCAGACCACAGTAGTTTAAAACTTGAAGTCAACCACAAGAAAAAATTTGGAAGGACCGCATATACGTGGAGGTTAAAGAGCATCCTATTCAAGAATGAATGGGTCAACCAGGAAATTAAAGGAGAATTAAAAAAATACATGGAAGCAAATGAAAATGAAACACAACAGTTCAGAACCTTTCAGATACAGCAAAGGAAGTCCTAAGAGGGGAGTATATAGCAATACAAGAGGTTCTCAAGAAACAAGAAAGGTCTCAAATACACAACTTAACCTTACACCTAAAGGAGATGGAGAAAGGACAGCAAATAAAACCTAAACCCAGCAAGAGAAGAGAAGTAGTAAAGATTAGAACAGAAATCAATGATATAGAAATAAAAAAAAAAACCCAGTAAGAACAGATAAAAAAAACTAGGAGCTGGTGTTTTGAAAGAATTAATAAGATTGATAAACCCCTGGCCAGATTTATCAAAAAGAAGAGAAAGGACGACCCAAATAAATAAATCATGAATGAAAGAGGAGAGATCACTACCAGTACAAAGGAAATACAAACAATTTTAAGAACATTATGAGTAACTATATGCCAACAAATTAGACAATCTGAAATAAATGGATACATTCCTATAAAATATCAAAACTGAAACAGGAAGAAATAAACAACCTGAACAGACCCTAACCAGCAAAGATATTGAATCAGTAATCAAAAGTCTCCCAAGAAACAAGAGTTCAGGGCCAGATAGCCTCTCTGCAGAATTCTACCAAACATTTAAAGAAGAATTAATAGCTATTCTTCTGAAACTGTTCTAAAAAAATAGAAATGGAAGGAAAACTTCCAAACTCATTTTATGAGGCCAGCATTACCTTGATCCCCAAACCAGACAAAGACCCCACTAAGAAGGAGAATTACAGACCAATGTCCTTGATGAACATGGGTGCAAAAATTCTAGCCAATAGGATTCAACAGTACATTAATAGGATTACTGACCACGACCAAGTGGGATTTATTCCTGGGCTGCCCGGGTGGTTCAACATCTTTAAATCAATGTGTTATGCCACATTAATAAAACAAATGACAAGAACCATATGATCTCAATAGATCAAAAAGGCATTTGACAAAATACAGCTTCCTTTCTTGATAAAAGCACTCTGCCATGTAGGGATAGAGGGAACATACCTCAATATCATAAAAGCCATGTATGAAAAACCCATAGCAAATATTATCCTTATCAGGGAAAAACTGAGATCTTTCCCTTAAGGTCAGGAAAATGACAGGGATGTCTACTGTCACCACTGTTGTTCAACATAGTACTGGAAGTCCTAGCCTCAGCAATCAGACAACAAAAAGGAATAAAAGGCATCCAAATTGGCAAAAAAGTCAAACTTTAACTCTTTGCAAATGACATGATACTCTATGTAGAAAACCCAAAAGACTCCACCCCCAAAGTGCTAGAACTGATCCAGGTATTCAGCAAAGTGACAGGATATAAAATCAATGCACAGAAGTCAGTTGCATTTCTATATACTAACAATGAGACAGAAGAAAGATAAGGAGTTTGATGCCATTTACAATTGCACCCAAAACTATAAGATACTTAGGAGTAAACCTAACCAGAAAGGTAAAGGATCTGTCCTCTATAAACTATAGAACACTTAGGAAAGAAATTGAGGAAGACAAAAAGAAATGGAAAAATATTCCATTCTCAAGGATTGGAAGAACAAATACTGTTAAAATGTCTATGCTACCTAGAGCAATCTACACATTCAATGCAATCCCTATCAAAATACCATCAACATTTTTCACAGAGCTGGAACAAACAATCCTAAAGTTTGTATGGAACCAAGAAGACCCCGAATAGCCAAACGAATGTTGAAAAAGAAAACCAAAGCTGGTGGCATCACAATTCTGCACCTCAAGCTCTATTACAAAGCTGTAATCATCAAGAGAGTATGGTGCTGGCACAAAAACAGACATATAGATGAATGGAACTGAATAGAGAACCCAGAAATGGACCCTCAACTCTATGGCCAACTAATCTTTGACTAAGCAGGAAAAAATATCCAATGGAAAAAAGTCTCTTCAACAAATGGTGTTGGGAAAATTGGATACCACATGCAGATGAATGAAACTGGACCACTTTCTTACATCATACACAAAAATTTGAGTCAGGAATTCATCAAAAACTTAGAGGCAGCAACCTTTTTGGCCTTGGCTGCAGCAACTTCTTGCTAGACACATCTCCAAAGGCAAGAGAAACAAAAGCAAAAATGAACTATTGGACTTCATCAAGATAAAAAGCTCTTGCACAGCAAAGGAAACAGTCACAAAACTAAAAGGTAACTATGGAATGGGAGAAGATATTTGCAAATGTCTTACCAGATAAAGGGCTAGTATCCAAAATCTATAAAGAACTCATCAAACTACACCCAAAAACCAAAAAATCCAGTCGAGAAATGGGCAGAAGACATGAACAGACATTTCTCCAAAGAAGACATCCAAATGGCCAACAGAGACATGAAAAAATGCTCAACATCACCTGGCATCACGGAAATACATTTCAAAACCACAATGAGGGCCCACCTCACACCAGTCAGAATGGCTAAAATTAAGTCAGGAAATGACAGATGTTGGCAAGGATGCAGAGAAAGGGGAAACCTCTTACACTGTTGGTGGGAATGCAAACTGGTGCAGCCACTCTGGAAAACAGTATGGAGGCTCCTCAGAAAGTTAAAAATAGAACTACCTTACAGCCCAGCAATTTATCCAAAGGTAATTATCCAAAGAATACAAACATAGTGATCTGAAGCACCATAATGTTTTTAGCAAAAATGTCCAGAATAGCCAGACAATGGAAAGAGCCCAGATGTCTATAAATGGATGAATGGATAAAAAAGATGTGGTTTAAAAATACAATGGAATATTACTCAGCCATCAGAAAGGATGAATACTTACCATTTACATCGACGTGGATGGAACTAGAGGCTATTATGCTAAGCAAAATAAGTCAGTCAGAGAAAGACAAATACCATATGATTTCACTCAGATGTGGAATTTAAGAAACAAAACAGATGAACATAGGGCAAGGAAGAAAAAATAAAATAAGATGAAAATAGAGAGGGAGGCAAACCATAAGAAACTCTTTGACAATAGGGAATAAACAGCGGGTTGCTGGAGGGGAAGTGGGTGGGGGGATGGGGTAACTGGGTGATGGACATTAAGGAGGGCACTTGATATGATGAACACTGGGTGTTATATGCAACTGATGAATCACTAAATTCTGCCCCTGAAACTAATAGTATAATATATGTTAACTACATTGAATTTAAATAAAGAATTAAAGATTGATGTAGTTGCAATATCAATAGGTATGTAAAGAAAGAATCATGTACAACCACTTTGGAATGTGGTTTGGCAGTTTCTTCAAACATTCAGAAGTTTAAAATTCACCTTTGGCCCAGACATTGAACTCCTAGGTATTTATTCAAGAGAAATGAAGGTAGATATGTGAATGTTCATGACAATATTATTAATCAAAACTGTTATTATTAATCCCAAACTGGAAGCAACCTAAATGTTCATCAGCTAGTGAGTAATTAACAAAGTAGTATATCCTAATACAATAGAATATTACTCAGCAATTAAATGAAACACAGATATACTCAATATGTTGAATCTCAAAATTATTGTGTTGAGTGAACAGAGCTAGAAACAACATATTGCATAATTCATGATTTCATTTATGTAAAACTTTAGAATGTGGCACCTACTGTGTCATTGCAGAAAGATCAGTATTTACGTGTGAAAGTGGGTGGAAAGTGGGATGGCTCAAAAAGAACACAAAAAAAATTTGAGGGAGTGAAAAAAATGTTATCTTGATTGTTATGATTGTCTCATGCAGGTGACATATCAAAACTTATCAAATTGTGTACTTTAGATATGTGAAGTTTACAGTATGTCAAGTATACATTACAAAGTTGCAAAAAAGTTACTTGGAATAAGATGAATTTATATATATGTCGTAAAAATACAGAGAACAGCACATTAATGACAAACAAAAATAAGTCATTAAGATGATCATTGCATGAATTTGGTAACCCCAGGGAATAATGGGTTTCATAAAGTGTTTCCAATGGAGTTTTAAATAACTAATTTTCATTTTAATGTTCAAAGTTTTAAAATGACCCCTTTATTTTGATTGATGAGAGAATAGAGTTTACTTTTAATATCTGCTTTTACTGTTTATGATGTAAATTTCTTTGCTGCAAAAGAGGTTGACTATTTTAATATTTAAACCTTTTATTATCTACATTTCTGATCATCCATTATTTCATTTAATTATATAATTAGAGAAGAATAATTTATGAAAAATAGTTTCTTATTAGTTTATTAGTAGTAGTAGTAGTAGGATTTTCTTGGCCTGCTGCAGTGATAGAAACTTTCAGAGGCACTGTGAACTTAGTAGAGCTCGAGGCTATTTTTAGACTCAGAGGCTCAATGTATGTAATGGAATTAATGTGTTAAGTTAGTAACTGGAAGTTTAATTTTGTTAGAGATGAAAGTGTCTCTAATTCAAACATGTAAGGGTGCTAAAATTGAATGATATTGCTTCTGTTTTTGTCCTTGGGAAAAGAAATTGGATATAAGGATATAAGAATATAAGAATCTTGGTAGTAGGGTAATTTTGAGCAGGTTGAAATGAAAGAAGAGAAATGATATACTGTTCCTTTTATGTGATATGATATTTTTTTTGTGGTGTATAATATTACTCCTTAAAAATAGATACATATGAGAAAAATCTTTCATGTTCAGTAGTGTGTTTGTTGTTAATTTCCTTGCTATTTAAAAAAATATTATTATTAGTAATCCAGGTAAGTTTTGAACACAATACTTTCAGGCAAAAACAACTATATACAAATTCTAACTGTAATTTAGTAGGTATGGTTTTCACAGTGGTGTAGGTTAACAATTTTAAAACTTTTCATGTGATCTAGGAGTAAATGAATCAATAAATATATTGAGAATAATGAGAACTATGTTTTTTACTGTTAGAGAATCGTTATAAATATGGAATGGAGAGAGACCAGAATGTACATTGTAGAATTAAGTTGGAATTGAAGATATCATTATGATCCCATCATTTTTGTGCATTTATAGGTATAAACATAGAGGTATTTGTGTATGTATGTGTATCTTTGTCTGCTAAATGGGCTCTTATAGCGATGGACACACTTTGTTCTCAGATCTTGGTTTCTCAGAACCATTCCGCACTTAAAGGTTCCAGACATCCCTAGAGAAATTGCTGATTCCAGTGCAGGAGCGGAATATCTTGCTATGTTAAAAGTTAATGCATGACAAAAAAATTTTTGGAACCTGTCAAAAGGACACAGGAGCCAGCTTGAAGGTGCTCCTACTGGCTAAATCTGGCAAAATTTGAGCATCAAAATAAATAATAACGGTAATGAATTATAACCCATAACAGGAATTCATTAGTTAACATGTCTGAACTGTCTTGAACTGACCATGGTATTACTGTCTCTTATCATTAGTGTCCTTTTATCTATTTATTCTCATGTCTCCTGTAGTTTTAGTTTTATAATTGTAGTTGCTATTTTATTTGGTGGATGGGTAGTCATGAATTTTATATCTTCAAAGTGAATTTGTCTTTCAGGATTGAAAGTGTTCTTCATTACAATTAATATATTTGGCTGGAATTCTGATTTATCAGATATTATGATCATAACCCCTTCTGTTATTTACCTGTTTTTTTTTTTTAGACTTTTTGAATTACTATGTTTTGTGTTTGTACAAAGCATATAGTTGTTGGTTGGTTGTTATTGTTACTCAATTTGAAAATCATTTTATTTTGATAAGTGAGTTAAGTCCATTCACATGTATTGTTATGAGTAATATATGTGGTCTCTACTGTACCATAATATTTTGTTTTACTACATATTATATTACATTTTATTGTATTTCTTAACATTGTTTTTTCCTTTGGTCTTTCATGATGTCAATTTATTTGTTTAGGAATATTTGTATTTTCGCTATAGTTGTTACTTTTTTGTACTTAAACTTTTTGAAAACTCCCTTAATCCCATTTCCTTATTTGTCCTTTTACTGTCGTTTGTTAGTTTTTAATGGCGTCCTTTGATTACCATACATAGCAAAAGAACTTTTAAATTTTTTCTTGTTCCTCTCTCTTCTCCTGCCATTATTCAATTGCATTACTTCTACTTTGTTTTATCTTAGATCTATTAACACATATGCTAAATATGTTTATAAGTCATTTTGTTAAAGTTTTACCTGTCATATCTTGGTTAAATGACACCCTTCTTTGTATCAGTTTCTCATAAGTATAGTACTACCTGAATTCCTGTGCGTTTGAATTCTTTTTCCTAAAGTCTTGATACTTTTAAGAGTGGTTTGGCTATATTTATTGTCCTTGGTTGATATTTTCTTTGTGTGTATGTGTTTATTAAAAATAATAGTCCTGTACATGTAAAAATGCTCAACATCACTCATCATCAGGGAGATACAAATCAAAACCACAAGCTACTACCTCACACTGCTCAGGATGGCTAAAAGTAGTAACTCAGGAAAAGACAGATGTTGGTGGGGATGAGGAGAAGGGGAACCCTCTTACACTGTTGGTGGGAATGCAAGCTGGAGCAGCCATTCTGGAGAACAGTATGGAGGTTCCTCAGAAAGTTAAAAATAGAATTACTCTACAATCCAGCAATTGCACTACTCAGTATTTATCCAAAGTTTACAAACATAGTGATTCGAAGGGGCACCTACACCATAATGTTTATAGCAGCAATGTTCACTGAAGCCAAACTATGGGAAGAACACAGATGTCTCTCTCTCTATATATATTGTGTATATATATATATATGTGTGTGTGTGTGTGTATACACACACACAGTAGAATATTACTCAGCCATCAAAAAGAATAAAGTCTTGCCGTTTACAATGACATAGTTGGAACTAGAGTGTATTATGCTAAGTGAAATAAGTGAGTCAGAGAAAAACAGATACCATAAATACCATGAAATAACCATGATTTCCCTCATATGTAGAATTTAAGAAACAAAACAGATGAACATAGGGTAAGGGAAGTAAAAATAAAATAAGATAATAACAGAGAGAAAGGCAAACCATAAGAAACTCGTGACAATAGGGAACAGAGGGTTGCTGGAGGGGAGGTGGGTGGGTGATGGGCATTAAGGAGGGCACTTGATTAATGAGCACTGGGTGTTATATACAACTCATGAATCACTAAATTCTACCCCTGAAACTAATAATATACTATATGTTAACTAATTTGAATTTAAATTAAAAAAATAATAGTCTTGTTATATTTTTGAGAAGTCTGCAGCCTGCCTAATTTTATTGCCTTTGTAAGTTTTTTTATCTTTTGCTTAGAGGTCTTGAATATTTATTTATTTATTTTATTTTATTTTTTTAAGAGGTCTTGAATATTTAAAAAAAATTAAATTCCAATAGATTTACTGGCATATTTCCAGAATTGAACATTTCAGTTTCAGTTTTCCTACATATAAATTGGTTTCTTTCAATAGGTATATTCAAATAGATTTTTTTAACTTACAAAAATTTGTCCTTCATTATTGCTTTAAATATTAGTTTGTTCTGTTAAAGTTAAATACAAAAATGAAACTGTATTTAAGAATTCCCTGAGTAGAAAAAATCCTTTAAGCCATGTAAACAAATTAAATCTATCTTATTTCATGAATATAGGTGAAACTTAACTTGGGTTATTTCTTGTAATTACTTCTGACAATCATAAAAGAAACTGAAGTAATATTCCTGAAAATGGTATGAGATAATCACTTTTAACCAATTCCCTGCCTTGTAGAAATCTGCATTGTATTACCAATCATTGTAAAGGTTAACAGCTTCCTCATTTTCACTTTATAAGTATCCTGTAACATCATGCCTCTCAGCCTTATATCAATTTTTATTGTTGGAGGCACCCAGTTTACAACTGTTTTTATATGTCTTAAGCTCTTACTAATACTATTCCTTGATTTAGTGGTTTTAATTTTGCTGTTTCTGAATTTTTGACAGTTCCATTGATTCTTTAATCTTCAGGGACATCATTTATACATACATTCGATCTCCTCTGCCTGTCTTCCATTTCAAACTACTTTTTCTCTGACTCTTCACTTCTTTATCTTATATTCTTATTCTTTATTTTCCTTGATTTTTGCCAATACTTCTTATGAAATTTTTTATGTGAACTATTTCTTCCTTGGTTACCTTGTAGCTTGGTCTTATATCTTGGATGGTTTTATATATATATATATATACACATATATATGAAAATTTTTTATTGTAAGTCAAATCAACTTTTATTTCTTGTATTTTTTGTTCATTTCTGTTATTTTAAAACTGTATTCTGTAATTTTTTTTAATCTCCAAAAGCTTTATTGAGGAAATTTAATTTGGTTTGTAGTTTTGTGTTATAGTTTTCTTTGTGTGTGTGTGTGTGTGTGTGTGTGTGTTTGGCTGAGGGGAGCATTTATTAGCTATTGCTTTGGTGTTTTTCTCTTCTCTTTTTAGAGGTATAGACTGAATGTGTATATATATATATATATATATATATATATATACACACACACACACACACATTGCTTTCTAATGTGGCAGGGGCTGGTTAAATACAAGAATTTGGCTTCTAAGTGGAGTTTTGTAAATTTAGAGCCATAGATAAGACATTCTAGATGAAAAAATAAAAGGCTGAACTGCTAATCAATAGTTGTCTGTTCTAGTCATCTCGCATACTGTGTTCAAACCCTAATCTAAATAAGTCTTCAATATATCTTAATGCTTTTAAAATATCTATTTAAATGCCTTAAAATATCTACAGTTTATCTGTTTAAAAATGCATCAAAGTGTTTGTCTTCCTGGATCACTAAATAATTAGTTACCTGGGCTCCACACAACTCCCTGGAATTTGTGAATATGATGAATTATCACTCCCATGATTAAATTATGATATATGACACAGCTGACCTTAAAATAGGGAGATTCTTCTGAATTATCTAGGTAGACCCAATGTAATCACATGAGCCCTTAAGTGTGGAGAAATTTGTCCATCTGGGAGCAGGAGAAGCCAGAGAAATTAGAATTGGAGAGAGACTGAATATGTCGTTGCTGCTTTGAAGATAGCCATAGCCACATGAAAAGAATGTGGACAGTCTTTAGGAGCAGAGAGAAGCCCCCAGCTAATAGCCTGCATGGAAGTAGGGAATTCAGACAGACCTACAGCTGCAAGGGATGGGAATTTGCTAACAACCTGCATTATCTTGGTACTAGATTCTTCTCCTGACCTTACAGGTTAAGAGCTCAGCTTGGCTGACACCTCGGTTTTGGGCTTGTGATACCCTGAGAATAGAATCCAGCCGTATCTACTCCAGACTTCTGACCTATAGAACTGTAAGCTAGTAAGTAGGTATTGTTTTAAGACACTAGGCTTGTGGCAATTTGTTATGCGGCATTAGAAAACATTAGTCCACAAAGTGAGACCCTTACTTTTTTCATACTAAATTTACTTGATGTCCCTAAGAAATAACTTGACTTAATCTGTTCAAATTAATAAATGTTTTAAATTTAAGAGAGAGAATGAGGAGCATGTATTTTGATTCCAATTCATGCTTAATACTTCCCTGATTATCTAAAATGTAATTTGATTTTCTTCTGCATTTCATATATGAATAGAAACACTGTACATTTATATTATGAAAATTTTTGATGCTTAGGAACATTATTAAATAATGATGTAATCACTGATTAATGTGACAACACCATTTGCACTAGATGAGTGCTGAAAATGCAGAAATGATAATGAAATGCAGATACTGAGAAGAAAATGTATTTAATTTTATTGATTTAAAAAATCAAAGCAGGGACAATTTTTCGTACTTAATTAAACAGAGAATAAAGCACATTCATAAAATCAAGAGTAGGAAATAGTGTGTATTAATAGATTTTTTTAGCAACATTGTAGGTACTATTTAAGAATGTCACATTGTGCTATTGTTTGATTAGAACTTTCTTGCATTTTTAAGTGGCACTGTACATCAACTTTAATTTGTATTGTCTACATTTTAATACTATCCATTAAAAATGATTAGTATGAAAACATTATTTAATTTGCCTCAAATAATCAAATTTCCATAGATCTTAGTTAATAATATATTGTTTGGCCTAAAAGCCTTTCAGAGCGCTGTATGTTTTGTAATATTAGATTAAATATGTTGCTTGGAAAAAGGGAAAGGCAAAGACAGTTTTTACTGACTTTTGGAAGAAAGGAGAAGAGTAAAAGAGTAATGCGGATATTAAGAGTATTAAAAATTGAGCACCTTCCTTTCATTCTGAAAAAGAAATCACATTAGTATGCCAAAATGAAGGCTGTAGAAATGTTTTGAAAACATATTCTGTAAATCCAATGTATGGTTTATAAATATTTTAGTTTTAATTAAATACCGGTTGGAATCAGACTTATACTCAAAGATTTTTAAAGTTCATATTTTATTTTTAATGATGAAATCTGATAATAGAATGGCCAGGAGTTTCAGAATACATAATTTCTATTTTGAGTGATATTAAACAATAATTTAAAAAAATTCACCTCAATTTTTAGTGTTATATAACAAAATAAAGAATGCAAAATAATGTTTTATACCCTCACATCCATAGAAGTATGTTTATGAGATGATGAATGAGAAACTTGGAGTGGGCTGGAGGGAGAAGGCAGGAGTGGTACTCACTGGCTTCCCTGTTTTTGGAGGAAGAATCACAGCCAGCCCCTAATGCCTAAATTAGAAGCTTAGTCCAATAAACCTCTTTCATGAAAAGACTGGGAGATGGGAAATTTTGCCTACTCCCTCTTTTGTTAGCCCTTGATAATTAGATGTGGTGAGTTTGAGACCGCTGTTAAGAATTTCTTTGTTTGCTATAGTCTTACAGGCCTTGTGGGCACAAGCCTCCTGGATTTTAGAGCTAGGTGTTTTGGGAGCTCTTCTGGTGAGATTTTAACCTTTGCCCTGCTACATGTGGAGTTCCAAACCTTTCATTCTCAGGGAGTAGCTAGGGGTTTCCTTCCTGATTGTTTGATGCTGTGTTAGGAGTGGGGTTTAGGGTGAAATGTGTTTCAGCCTTTCCTAACCATTTTGATGTAGTTATTTTCTCATTCATCCAGTGTGTAGGAGTCGCTCAGCTAGTTTCTGGACCTTGTTAAAGGATGAGAGGGAATTGCTCCGTTTGTAGTTGTATGTTTAGTGCATTTGTGGGAGGAGAGTTCAAGATCCTTCCATGTTGCCCTGTTGGCTGATTCCCAGTAAATATTCAGTTTTCATTATTTTGATCATGAACTAATTATTGATATTGACAAATTTTATTTATTCATTTGAAAATCAACCAATCATGTCTTGTTTTCCATTTTGTGTTGTAAAATTTATATTTTTCTTATTACTCTCTAAGATATTCATGTATTACGGAGAAGAACCCATTAACAATAAGAACTATACTACTACTACTAGTTAATTACTAATTGGAATTTATTGTTTTCTTTAAATTTTTTTGCAATAATCTTTACATTTAACTTTTACTGATCTTTTCCTTTGGGTTTATTCTTTGTTTTGTTTTTGCTTTGCAGTTATAAGGCCCTTATCATCTTGAAACTAGCTAAATAAATAAATTTATATTAGTTCTTATTATTTTTTTCTCATATGCCATTTAAATTTTTGGTTTAGGAAATATTTCAGAAATATGGAAAAGGACAGAGAATAACACAACAAAGATTTTCACATTCGTCATCCTGTTCTATAAAACTCACATGCTGCCATACATTTTAAACATGCTCAAATCACAATAAAACTATCTAAATGCAGTATATGCCTAGTATATGTCAACATTTAGTATTTGTGGCTTTCTTTTTAACCCTACTCACTATTGAGTTGAGTGATAGTTTATCATCTAATCTACAGCTGCTGTTGAAGTTGATTTGTACATATCTTTGATCAGTTTTCAATATCTAGTAGGCCTTCACCTAGAGCAGTTCTGCGGGATTAAATCCTGCCATCTTCCTCCACCCCCTAAGTTTATTTTTCAGTACTTTGAACCTATGTAGTAAATGGAAAAGTACAGTACTAAGTACTACTAGCAGAGTATTAGAGTATTTTCTCTCTATCCCTGACTATAATGTTTTGCTTTTATGATGGGTCTTTCTACAATGCTATGTTCTGTGACTAGTTCTATTCTCTACTGGTAACCTTATCCTCTGACAGTGACAAGTTTTAAGTAGTTACAAAATATAAGTTGATTATTTTTTCTATAAAACAAATTTAAATTGATTAAATATTTAAATGTTAAAGAAAAATTTGGATTAAAAAAATCTTTGATTCCAAAGGATTTTTTGAACAAAGTATAAAACAGGGGAACTATAGAGGAAACATCAGAAAAATGTGACTTCAAAAAGTTTAACACTTTTCTATAGGAAAACTAAATAAAAATTACTATAAAACACCTTACTAGAAATAAACAAAACTGAAAATTTCCAAACCATAAGACAAATGTCATATATGAAGGTGGAGGACCAATTATAAACTGGGAATAATATTTTAAATGCATATGAAGGCCAAGACTATTACCTTAATATACATGAAGAGTTTACAAAACAAGAAAGAAGAAAGATGAGGGACTCAATGAACCATAGAAATTGAATAAACACATGAAAAGATGCTTACATTCACTTGAAATTGAAGAAATATAGATTTTTAAATAAGAAAATGTTTTCTCATTTAGGAGATTTTAAAAAGATAATATTTAGTGTTGGCAAAGGTAGGGGAACTAGATATACAATTGACTCTTGAACAATTCAAGGTTTGGGACATCAGCACCCTACACAGTTGAAAATCTGTGTGTACATTTTGACTCACCAAAAACTTAACTGCTGATAGCTTACTATTGACTGGGAGCCTTACTGATAACATAAGGAGTCAATTAACACATATTTTGTGTGTTATGTGTATTCTATGCTGTATTTCTATAGCTAGAGGAAAGAAAATATTAAGAAACCCATAAGGAAGAAAAAATGTGTATCAGACCTGTACTGTATTTATTGAAACTGAAAGTTTATGTTGTCTGTTTATAAAAATGAATTGTCAGTGCCTACATCAATATTGTCTTATATGATACAAAATACTATAGGTATTATATGTATTATTAACACTAAATATAAAAAATGAAAAGATAATGTGAAAAGGAAATTTTTATTTATTTACAGGTTTGATGACTCATGCATTAATAATGAAGAAGCAGTAATATGATTGCTTTATGGTAGCCTAGCCACTAATGAATGGTTATAAAATTTTCATGGCATACAGTATCACAATAATTTTCTTAATACAGTATTGGGCACATAGTTACTTTTTAAAAAAGCCACTTACCAGGGCACCTGGGTGGCTCAGATGGTTAAGCATCTGCCTTCGGCTCAGGTCATGATCCCAGGATCCTGGGATCGAGTCCCGCATCGGGCTCCCTCCTCCTTGGGAAACTGCTTCTCCCTCTGCCTCTCTCTCTCTCTCTCTCTCTCTCTGTCTTTCATGAATAAATAAATAAAAAAATCTTAAAAAAAAAAAGTCACTTACCTGTGATGATATGCTGATACTCAGTTTCTCCAATGATGAGAGAGAGAAGCATACTGTACAATGATATAATTCTTTGAAAGCAAAGTTATAAAACAGTAAGAAAACTAATATGTTACTAATTATATATTAAATATCACTCACTTTATGCCTATATAAGGATAAACTATCCACTTCTATACAGGTCTTGTATATGATGTTCTACACGGTGAACACTTAGCTACTGATGATGATTACACAAAAACATTTCATCCAGTTCTTGCAGTTTTTATATTTTCACACAAGGACACACACATACACAACAGATAAGTTTGTTGACTGTACAGCATAATTATTATTTACTATTCATTAAGTGGAAGTGGATCATCAGAAAGGTCTTCATCCTCATCATTTTCATGTTGAGTAGGCTAAGGAGGAGGAGGAAGTGGAGGTGTTGGTCTTGCTCTCTTAGGGGTGGCAGAGGTAGAAAAAATGGAGGAGGTGGAAGGAGAGGCAGGCACTCTTGGTGTAACTTTGTGGAAATACCCATAATTTCTGTCTGACTTTTTTGCTCTTTCCATTTTTCTAAAAATATTGCTATATGGTACCAATCAGTCCTTCTTCCACCATTTGCTTTAGTTTCAGTGCTGGTATCATAGAAGGGTCCATGTTATAAGTTAATTCAAAATCAGTCTTCAATAATCAGAACCCTTCTGCCACATTGTCTAATGTCAGTTTGTTTTCTGGCACTGCTTTTTCTGTGTCTTTTTCCTAATTTAGAGGCTGAATTAGAGATGTGTTTGGAAGCAAGTAGACCTCATGGGGTGGGTGGGGGCATTGTCCAATAACAAAAGATGGATGTGTTTGTTTTCCCTTTGGAGTGCTGAAATCGAACTGAAAAAAATGGCTCTTTGAATGTAGTTTTAATTGCTTTCTACATTTTTTAAAAAAATATTTTATTTATTTGTCACAGAGAGAGAGAGTGAGAGAGCACACAAGCAGGGGGATCAGCAGGCGTAGGGAGACACAGGCTCCCACTGAGCAAGGAGCCCAATGTGGGACTCGATCCCAGGACCTTGGGATCATGATCTGAGCCAAAAGCAGACACTTAGCCATCTGAGCCACCCAGGCATTCCTGCTTTCTACAGTTTTTTAATTTAGTTTGTGGGCCATTGGAATTGTAATTTTTTAATTGTCTTCAACGAATGAAGATTTAAAATAATGTCTCATTGGACAGGTTAGATATCTCAGTTGCTTTTGGGTCACTGGTTTATAGACTTTTACACATGTACACACACACCACACACACACACTCAAATTTCTTATTAGATTTTAGACTTCTTAATTCAGTTGATTATGCTTAATGCCCAAGATTCATACTACTGTACTACAGACTTTTATTCAGAGCAGTACATCTTCAGTTCATTCTGATTCCACTCAACAAAGGCCTGCAGAAATGAGTTATTTTTTGGAGATGATACATTTGATGGATTTTTGGAAAACTTTTTTTCACTCCATAGTCAGATGTGTTTTATTGTCAAGTGCATATTTAGATTAGGTTCTTGAGTTGTAATGGTGATCTGCTGCCTTTATTTTTAAAACAAAATTTGAGTGAAAATGTTTGTCATTTTTTTAATGAGTTAGCCAAAGAAATGCAGCTACTATTCCATACTAAGCCTGCATTTCTTCCTTAAATTCCACTTAGGTTAAATTGGTTTTCTTTTTCTCTGATTTTGAATACCACAAAATAACTTCAGAACCGATTACAGGTTAAATGTAACAATTAATGCTTTGATTTCATAGATCTCACTGTGACATTTTTCATGATAAGTAAAGCAGTCCATTGGCAAACGTGCATGTATTTTTCTTTTCTTCTTATTTGTGAGATTCTATTCAGTGATACTCTTTTCTTTTTTTTTTTAAGATCTTATTTATTTATTTATTTGAGAGAGAGAGAATGAGAGAGAGAGAGAGCACATGAGAGGGGGGAGGGTCAGAGGGCGAAGCAGACTCCCTGCCAAGCAGGGAGCCTGATGCGGGACTCAATCCCGGGACTCCAGGATCATGACCTGAGCCGAAGGCAGTCACTTAACCAACTGAGCCACCCAGGCGCCCAGTGATACTTTTTTCTTTGATTATCAGAGACTCTCACTGCAGACAGTGCTATTGCTTGTGCCTAAGAATATTTCTGCAAGTTGCATCACTAATGCTGCTTGCCAAGTTGAATGTCTAGAAACTTTCTCATCTCCTATTCATGTTAATCAATAGCAAACACCTGTGGATGCTTTAGCATGAGACTGTAGTGCAGAATACATGAATTTTGTCCTCAGGAAATTTGCAGTGAAGCAGGTGCTGGATAGATCCCCGTGCACCCTCCGCCCCAAAGAGCTCTGTTAGTTCTACCTTCAGTAGGCCTGATGTTTGAATAAACCAGATGTCTAATAAATTATTTTCATGCACAGAATTTCAGCTTTTTGTGCCCTAGTATAGCTTGGTCTCATTCCTTACTGTAAGAAAGTTTCATGGCAATGTGATTTACGGTTTTGTTTTGCTTTTCAAGAGGGGAATATGAGTGATTTAATTCATGGGTATTTTTAGAACCTGGTATATAATTCTACTGCCTTTCTTTTTCTAATTAAAGAATTCCTAAGTACCTTGGGGGAAAAAAAGGCAGTGCCTTACTAGCAAGGTACTGCCTGACTTTAGAGACAAAGCACCAATAAAACCAATCCAGAAAAAGGATTCTTGTCCAAGCTTTCTTGATGTATAGCCACAAGACTGGCTGCTGGTGTTTATTTTCTCCCTTCAAGGCTTGGGGTAGCAGCTTTATAGATAAGGGGAGTCCTGATCATAAACCTGACTGCATTGGCACAAAACAGAGTTAGCCTATCTCTTCCTGCCTTAAATCCTGGTGCTTGCTTCACTTACTGATAATGTCCTTTAGCATTTTTTGTTTTCAGAATAGTGCACTTCCATTTGCATTAAAAACCTATCCAGGCAGATATCCTTTCCCTTCAACGATTTTCTTAATGGTGTCTGGGAAGTCATCCTCTGCCTCTTGGTTGGCAGAAGCTGCTTCCCCTGTTATCTTGACATTTTCTAAGCCAAACCTCTTTCTAAAATCGTCAAATCATCCTTTGCTGGCATGAACTTCTCCAGCTTTAGCGCCTTTACCTTCCTTTTGGCTTAAATTGTCATATAAGGACTTTAGTTTTCCTTGAATCATATTAGAGTCTATAGGTATGCCATTCGTATAGCAATCCTGCACCCACAATAAAAGCTGTATTTTCAAGACAAGATCCAAAGCCATTTCACAAAAGGCACAAGGTTTTTGCGTCTGCTGGTGTAGCTGCAGTGGTGGCTTCACAAACTGTCTTTTCTTTGTTTACATTGGCCCTTAACTCTGGATGCATTTATCTTGAAATGGTGGGCTGCAGACCTCAGTCTGTGGTACATGTCGAGCAATTCAGCTTTTTCTTGTAACGCCATGACTTTTCTGTTTCTCAGCAGCACTTCCAGCATTACTAGAGGCACTTTGTGTGGGCCCCATGGGGTTAGTCAGGGTTTATGGTATTGCACTAAACATCGTGAAAAATAAGTGAGAACCACAAGAGATCACGTTTTGCTGTGATATGCAATTTGCTGGAGAGAGAAACCGTTCATGTGGAGGAATTAGTGTCACACAGTTGTTTTAGGCAGATATTCACAGCACTTGAGCTCACTGCAATAGCAACAGAAGGTGACTACCACAGTAGTGCAGTCTGTGCTAAAGTTAATTTTATGCAGTTTTGATTTAATACTGCATCTTTACGTTTGCTTTCATTTCTGTCGTCTGCAAATGGTGCCGTGTACTATCTGTATGTTTGGGTACACTTCAACTTTTCATAATAGATTTGTGTATACTTTATCGTAGCAAATGATAAAATAGATTTGTGTATATTTTATTGTAGTAAATGATAAAATCTACATATATTTTATGCACTCACGGCATACCTTTTTCTTAAATTTTTCCATATTTCTAGGCTATGCAGTTCATCTGTGAGTTTTTCAAATTGTTGCAAATCACCAAAACATTTTCCAATATACTTAACTGAAAAAAATTCTGTGTGTAAGTGGACCCATGTAGTCCAGCTCATCTTTTTCAGGAGCCTGTATACTATTGGGGGAGTTTACATTGCTAAAACCTTTCTGAGGTTACTTGATAATTTCAACCAAAAGTTAATTTGCACATATCCTTGCCTTAACAATTCGTTTTTAAGGAATTTATCTTGGCATTTGCCCGAAAGTGCATAAACATGTATTTATATGTTTTCCCTTATGATGTCATTGTTTATAACAATGCAAAAATGGAAATGAGTTAAATGTTCACTGGTGAAGGCTGATTAAACTAATAGAGTAGAATAATAGACTTTCCTTTTTACTTTGTATTTCAAATTTTTACAGTGAGAATGTAGTGTAATGATGGGCAGAGAAAATAGAACAATACCTGATTACATCAAAGATGATCTATACTGGTCCTTTGGGTTTGTTAGCTTTTTTGTTCATTTCATTTTGCTCTCTCTGTGTGTGTGTGTGTGTGTGTGTGTGTGTGTGTGTGTGTATATGTTCCTTCTTAATTTTTCCTATGAGTCCTCTGGCAAATTTGGAGTGTCTTCGTGAGAGATATAAATTAGGTGCTTTTCTAAACTGAAACCATGAACTTTCTTTTTTCTTTCTCTTATGCTTGTCTTTTTTTTCCCCACGTGCTTTTGTGCATGTTTAACTGAATTTCTCTTTTATTGTGCAGACATTAATATGGACTAACTTTATTAGTTATTAACTCAGAAATTCACTTTTCTCAGGGTAGTTGTATCTTTAAGGTATTGGAAATATCTGTGTTCTACAAAACCAGAAGCTGGCACTAGAAAATTTATATTTTCTTTAATATATTGAAATGTAGATTTCCAAAAACTCTAACAAAGACATTTAAAATTGTTCAATAAATAATACTTTTTAAAAAGAATTGATTCATCTCCCTGAAATGCATGAGGAAAAGAGTTTCTTCTTTTTAAGCATGACATTTCTTTAATAATGTCAGTAAATGATAGAGGACTCTATTCTGAGTTTTGTTTTTTTCATGTCTAATAAAGATATTTGTTAAATTATATTTCCTCATGATCAAGTTACAATTTTATGTCAGTCTTTATGCTTTTCTCGTTTGAAACAGATATACTGATATTTTTCTTAAGCTGCATGTTCTAAGATTAATTTATTTCTTACATTGAAAAATATATTACTTTCAAATAGTACTTGTAGTAGCTATTTGGGGAAAAGCCAAGTATCCTCCAAATATCTGATATATTAGGAACTCAATATTTATAATGAGGTATAGTAATAACTAAAATTTACATAGCACACACCTATATACCTGGCACTCTGTGTTGTGCATATATTAACTCATTTAATCCTAGCAACTAGCCCAGGAGGTAGGAATTATTATTATTCCCATTTTACAGATGAGGAAAATTGAGACATAAGATTTACCCATGGCCATATGATTAGCAAAATGATGAGCCAGGGCTTGAACCCAGGCAACATAGCTTCAGAGTCCATAAGCTTCACTAAGGATGGACACTAGTGACCGTGCTTAGTAAACACTGAGTAAATTTTTGTTTCACTGGAACTAAAATAGTGTAGCATTTAAAAACAGTATCACTTAAGTAGGATTTTGTTTATAGTACAGGGGATACAATATACCAAAGTTTTCAAAAGAAAGGAAAGGAAGAAATAAGGATATTAGCATTATTTTAGATGATTATTTTCTTGATTCTCCATGAAATTAAGATATTTTTTAGATGTTTTCAGATGGCTATAACCTTTGTATGTATGACTCTTGGAAACAGTGATAGGATCCTCGAAGCTTTTTCATCTAATATTTTATTCTGCTTGTTTTGTTTCTTTATCTGTTCAATCAAGAACCATTTGGTGTCACTAAAAAATGTGCTATTAAATTTGACACCAAATATAAACTAACTTGAACAATTCTTTAGTGCTATATAAGAACTATAAATAAGGAATGAGATGGGGTCTTTAAAATATATTTCATTCATCAGAAAAGGTATTTATAGGCACATCAGGGGAGAATAATTTGGTTTCCTTCATTTCAAATACACAATTTACCTTTTGCTATTGAGATCTATAAACCCTGTGCCATAAAATGGAAAACAGTTATTTTTGTGTATGGGTAACATTATCAGAGCTCTTTATCTCTCTGTGTAGACAATGTTCAGTTCCTGTCATTGCATACCTACTTTGTCATAATTACCTTGCTTTCTCTCCTCTCTTTTTCATAGTTTATTCCTCTCTGTCATCACCTCTACTCTTCTCTGTCTACATATAATCATAATTATTTTTTGAAGTAGGTAATGGAATGCTAAGATATTTATAGCTTACAGAAGGAAAGCCTAGATCATTCTGCCTTCCTTAAAACTTACTGTGGGAGAGGCAACTTCTAACTATGAATAGTTCTATGACTCATCTCACTGTTAATCTCATAGGAAAAAGAGAAGGGAGAAACACATCTCCTGCATAGAGACCCACTAAATATTTCTGAACATGACCTTCAGCATACATTATGGTGAGAGGGAGTTAGATGAGTGAGTAAGATTCTTCAAGGCCTGCTTGAGGCTAAAAACAAAGCTGTGAATATAACCCAGCAATTTTGACTTAAAGTTTTGTGGTATTTCAGGAGTACTACCTTAAAATGATCGTTCTTTTTATGTAAGGGATAATTCTTGCCATACTGAACATAACAGATGACACTAGGGGTCATTTGATTTCAAAAAGTTTGAACATAACAAATTGATTAGAATTTTACTTGTGGGGCGCCTGGGTGGCTCAGTCATTAAGTGTCTGCCTTCGGCTCAGGTCATGATCCTAGGGTCCTGGGATCGAGCCCCGCATGGGGCTCTCTGCTCAGCAGGAAGCCTGCTTCTCCCTCTCTCACTCCCCCTGCTTGTGTTCCCTTTCTCACTCTCTCTCTCTCTGTCAAATAAATAAATAAAATCTTGAAAAAAAGAATTTTACTTGTAGACATTTCTCTAGGGCTAATGAAAAATTTTGCAGCTCTGCTATTCACATTCACACATCCCTCAGAAATCACATTCAAAATTTACCTCTTTTAAGTTTTCTAAGTTTATCAAGATAATTTTTAGTGCCTTATCCAAATCTGTCTGGCCAGGTCTAGGAACAATTGTGTTCTTTTTAAAAAATCACTTACATTAACTTTCTTTTCACATTCAACTTGGAGAAGAATTAACTTCTGGATTTGTATTGAGTTGATAAAATCTGAAGAAATGATATCATGTCAATTAGAGCTATTATAACTGGCAATAATCTTATGTTTTTTTTTCCTATCTCAGAATTAGCATTTACAAGAAAAGAAAGGTTACATAGGCCATTTCTGTTCATGTGTTTTACTCTAATCTGCTGAGATATACATTTTTTTCTATAAAACCAATGTCACAAGTGATCATGAAAAGCTCAGGTATCAAAAGTAAAAGTCTACTTTTTTGATAGCAAAGAGAAGGAAATGCATCTCACATAAAATATTAATCAAATTTAACTACCTAGTGATTTTATGAAAGTTCGTCCTTGATTAGTATGAATGGACATATCCATACTTCTACATCATTGCTGAGATTGTAAGTTGCACCTATGTTTATTAGAAACAGGAACATCTTTAGGGAAAGGAGAACTTGAACATTCTTTACCCAGCACACATTTAATATAAAACTGCTTATATGTGAGACAAATTTAAGCACTATAGGGGTTGAAAATACTTTCAAGGCATTGTGTTAGCCCTACTGTTATGGGGCAGCTCAGTGATAAGACCAAACATGGGAGGGGAGGCTTCAAGGTAGACAGATACTGATAGATTTATTCACTCTTTCATTAGCTCATTTATTTACTCATTGATTAAAAAATATTCATTGATGGGACTCTTGGGTGGCTCAGTTGGTTAAGTGCCTTCAACTCAGGTCATGATTCCGGGGTCTTGGGATCAAGCCCCACACTGGGCTCCCTGCTTAGTGGAGAGTCTGCTTCTCCTCTCCCTCTGCCCCTCCCCTCTGCTCATGCTCTCTCTCTCAAATAAATAAATAAAATCTTTAAAAAAATATTCATTGATCACTTACTGTGTGCAATGCATTTGCCATTATTGAAGATACTTTGATCAATGAAACAATACTTTCTCAACCTTCAAGAACTGTACGTACCTATGGGGATGATGATATTAAACAAATAATTGAAGACTTATTTAATTGCAAGTGTAACAACCACTGCAAAGCTAAGAGTGGTGTGTTCTAAAAGTGTATCACTTGAAACCTGACAGAGCTAATGGACTGAGGGAAAGTTGAGACCCAGAGGTTGAGCAAGAGTTAGAGAATGAACCATAAATCTTGGGTCAAAATAACTTTTGATAGAGGTAGTCTAATATCCTGGATAATATACTAGAAGTGAGTTAATTATTTTATGATTTTAGTACCCTCAAAGACAGACATATGTTATGACTGAGATTACTAGTTGCCAACACCGTATCTATTCTCTTTTTCTTCCTTACTAACAGAACCCAATTTTATTTGAAGAACAATGTGCCCAGCTAAAACGACTTTTTTTTTTTCCAAGTTCCCTTATAGTTATAGAGTAGTTATTTGAATAGTTTTAACTGATGAAAAGAAAGCAGAAGTTATCGGATTGGGAAAGTTCTTCAGAGAAGGCTGTTCAGTTGTTAAATGCATTTTTTTGCCTTTTTTCTTTCCCTTCTTTTCTGAAATAAGAATGTTATGGCTAGAGCTATGGTCAGTATCTTGAGAACATAAGGATGGGGGCTACAATCTAAGAATGGTACAGAAAAAAGCATGAAAGGGCCTACATGTCCAATGCTATTGTGGAGCCCCTGTGCTCCTGGATTCTTAATGTCAGCTTTCTTTAACTGAGAGAAAAAAAAATTCATCTGCAAATACATAAGGCAAATAAAATCTTATCTGAGGAAACATCAGATAGCTATAAATGCTCTCCCTGCTCTTATATTGATGAGGAAAAAATATTCAAATAAATATGTATATTTGTTTAATGAGCTATTTATATGTTTATGTGTTTATACAAATAAGTATATTTATACAATAAGTAACAGAGGAATTGAAAAGTGAAGGATATCATTTGTAGCTAGGGTGATCAAGAATGGAAGAAGAAGCTCTGCTTGAACCAGGTTTTACAATTGTAAATTTACCTCCAAATTTAAAAAGACTTTTAGTGCCAAAGAGAATTTTCTGAAAATTTTTCCCATAGCACTCAGGAACCAATGTACCTTCCCAGCAGAATTTGGTCATGTTTTAGTACAATAACTTCTTTGCTACTGTGATGCCAATGGTTTGAGATGGAAGACCTAAAGTTTAAAGAGATAGTACAGTTGTCAGGTATATTTTAGGGCCCATAGCAGGATTGTTTTGGTAGTTAAGAAAAGAAAGGCATAAAGTGAGAGAAGTTACAATAGATATAACTAATGATTTTTAGTTATGGGAGAGGAAGGTGAAGAAAAGTGAATGCAGCTTTCTATTTTCAGGCCTGGTTAACTAAGGAATTATTGTAGCTAGGTGAGAAAGGATAGATGGCAGGGTAGTTGTGGAAGGGAAGATAAAGGAGTTTTATTTTAAGGCTGTCTGAGGATAATGAAGTAGAAATGTCAGCAAATAACTGGAAATTTGTGATTCAGGTGTGAGTTGTATAATGTTATATTAGAGAAATTAGGTGAAATCAGTGGTTTTATTGTCTACATGATTTCGTCCACCAGCACTTTTTATTATTTTTTCCTGAGCCTTGAAGTATCATGGTATGGCTGACCTTTCATAAAATAGTGTTAGGGTAAAAGGTCTTTTCTAGTGTGTCAGGAGATTATGGACAATAAAATCAATATTTTCTATTTTTGCCTATCACTTATAATTAACAGTATAATTTTGTATCTGTATTAAAATATTTTTTTGTTCTAAAATAACACTTATTCTTTCCTAAGTCAAATATTTAAAGAGGTGTGTGTTCAGGATGATGACTGTTAGGAAAGCTGAAAAATGGCAAGGATAACTACATGTTCGTAATTATAATTTGTGATAGGCAAAACAAAGGTAATTTGATCATCATCTGAAATGCCCTTCTTCTTTATAAAACTGAAATTATTTTTTATTTTATTTTTTTATTAGTTTCAGAGGTAAAATTTAGTGATTCATCAGTTGCATATAACACTCAGTGCTCCTTACATCAAGTGCCCTCCTCAATGCCCATCACCCAGTTACCCCATTCCCCCCCACCCATCTCCCCTCCAGTAACCCTCAGTTTATTTCCTAGAGTTCAGTCTCTTATGGTTTGCCTCCCTCTCAATTTTCATCTTATTTTATTTTTCCTCCCCTCCTCCTGTTTATCTGCTTTGTTTCTTAAATTCCACATGAGTGAAATCATATGGTATTTGTCTTTCTTTGACTGACTTACTTCACTTAGCATAATACCCTCTAGTTCCATTCACTTTGTTGCAAATGGCAAGATTTCATTCTTTTTGATGTCTGAGTAATATTCCATTGTATAAGTTGCTTTAATCAAAGTTTTCTGCATATTCAGGCAAGTTTCACTATATTTATGGCCCATAATTTTTTTTACTATGTATACATATTTGACTAAAGATTTTGATTCAAAGCTTTGATTGAAACTTTCCCTGAAGTCTTCTTAAGTCTTCTTAACTGATAAGCTTCATTATAAACGAAATTCCAGTGATTTTTAAATAATTATATATTTGGGATTTTAAAATAAAATTTTAGACTGGAATATACTTAGGCATGAAGTAACAGCCAGAACAATTTATGCAAAAATGTAATGAAAACTTATTTTAGCCAAAGCATAGTCAGTGGTCTTTATTATATTATGCTATCTAACATTTTATTTATATAAAATGCTGTTAGATCTGTTGTATATTGCTGTGGGCTCGTTCTTCTAGTGACACTTTACCTGATAAATACCACAAGATTAGGATTCTACTCTACCTTTGTGGCTCTGCACTCATCGCCCTTTTGAGTTTTGGGATGAGAGCCTGAGGGTCTGTTTTCTTTCTTCCTGTAAGTTCTACCCTCCAAAATTTTCAGCTTTACTCTTTAGCTTCCTACCCCATTCAAGTTCAAATATCTTGAAGAAGAGGATTGTATTTGGGCATGGGAAATTTTGCAGGGGCTTCAACTTGCCTGACAGAATTTAATAAAATCTCAAAGTATGTGAAATGGTTTTTCCAAAACATAAACGGGGTGACCTGCTTTCCTTTGAGGCTGGTTGAAACTAGTGATTTTTTCTTTTTAAACTGCCTGGAATACTGTCTTCATGTGATTCTCAACAACTTAACTACCTTTCATTGTTGTTGTTGTTTGTTCAGGCTTAAAATACTAGAAGCTTTCCTTTTAAAGAGCCAGTTGACATCTCTCCAGGCAAGGAAGATATCACTGAGGGTTACACATAGTTTCACACCTAATAGAAATTAACACTAGTGCTTGTTATATATCTGATACCATTCTAATAATTTTACATACATCAATTATTTTAATTATATGACTATGTCATTTTTTGATAGGGCCTGTGTTTTCCAGATGAAATGAGGACACTTTAGATTTACCTTTAATTTGCACTGAGGCATAGCTTTTATTTCATCAGACATTTTATCGCATTTTCCCTCACTTTCTACTTGTTCTTTTTGCCTCTGGGAGCTGGACATAGCTTCTAGCACTGCCAGCCCCTCACTAGAATGGACTTTTTAATGCTCTGTGTTTCTCTGAATAACTGGCTGCCAGTTCAAAGTCTGTCATTTAAGCCTATGACCTAGATTTGTGTTCTAGCTAAAAAATTAGACCAGGAGGATGTGAATCAGGCATTTTTAGTTTTTGTGACAGGACTCAGATTCTGCTGCGAAGTATGTGGAATTTTCTAAACACAGGAAAAGGGTACAAATAACTAAGTTTAAAAAAAAGGCATGAGAAATGTCTATCATATCCACTCATCATGTGCCTTTCCTATTTTCTGTGATGTATAAAAGATCACCCACAGAGATTTGATGATCTTACCTCTACATACAATTTTTTTCCTGAAATGGTGTTTAGGGTACCATCTATAGGTGTTGTGTAAATTATTGCTCTTAAACAGTATTTCAGATTTGTCTTAGTAACCATTTGCCTGGGAAATTGACTTGAAATATCAATCTCTTGGTCAGAAAAAATAAGAATTGAAGATGAGTAAGAAGAGCTTAGAAGCATTGATAAAGGACAAAAGCAGGGAATATGTTTTCAGAGAAGCATGGATATGCTATAGGAAGAGATGATCATGAACAAGGGTAGTATATCTTGGTAGAGGACACAGTGAATCTATTCAAATTTAGGATAACTAGTTTGATGAATTTTCCTTGGTGGGAACACACTATTTTTTAAGAAAAGTGATCACTGATGAAGTTTCTTATCTTTGCTTCAATGCATTAAAAAAAAAAGGGGGTTTCTGTGTGGCAGTAGCCAAAGCCATCAATCATATATAGGCTAGGCACTGGAGAAAGGAATAGGTGGTAACACCAGGCAGTGTGTTAAGGAGGCAGTAACTATAATAGCTTCAGATAAGAAAATTAAAATGTATAGTAGGTGCAATCAAGATCTTTGCAAAACTTTCCTAAACACTCTGAGTATATTGTGTGCACTCAAGATTTCTTTGTGCTTTGGTACTCTCTCCCACTTTCCTTTCACATACCACAGAAGTAGCCCCAAAAGATCCACAAGTCATCTATGGAGCTACTACTGTTATTGCTTATCTTCAGCCTACCCTTCCTAAATATTCTGTTGATGCAGGCAAGAAGAAAACAACTGCTGACATTTATTAGTTGACTTACTGAGTATGGCATTTGGTGTTTGGCACAGCACTTAAAACAGAAATGTGGGGTTTCATCTAAGAATCTCCACCCCTAGTACCCATACCATATTAATGATTCTTTGGAAGTAGACAATAATGTTGTTGGCATATGCTTGAAGGAGATAATAGGGGCATGAGAAACAAGAGAAGGTATGTTTTATAAAGTATGGCTCCTTGATGGACTTTAAAAGTATGATTTTTCAGTATCCAAATTTCTTTGACTTACTTGAAACATTAAAATACTTCCTTATTAGCCCAAACCCTGAAGTTCCGTATTGTTTTTTTGCATTGATATTAACTTTTGTGGAATAGTAAGATTATCTAATGCTTTTATGGAATTAGGTATCATTCTAAGTATTTTACTTGTTTTAACTAATTTAATTATCATAACAACCCTTATGAGATATGATATAAAGACTATTATTTTCTCCACTTACAAATGAGAAAACTAAGAATCACGGAGGTTAAGTGGCTTGCCTGGAGTCCCTAAAAAAGTAAGGAGCAGATATTTGAAATCCAAGAAGTCTAGAGCTAGAGTCTACACCATTAGCCACAGGAGTGTCCTGCCTACTAGAAAAACATTAAAACTTGAAAAGTTTGGTTTTTATACATAATAGAGATGAAAAGATATGTTAAATAGAATATATTATATTTTAAAATAATTTGAGGAAAATGAGTTAAAATTTTTTTCATTGAAATAATTAGCTAATAGTTTACAGGCATTGATTGTGCAACAAATATATGATATTTTATATTTGATTGAGTTTAGAATTATTATTATAGATATTAATTTCCATGTGGTTTATGTTGATTAAAAATGCTAATATAACTGTAGAGCATATAAACAGCCATAAATGATAAAAGGGGAAGCCTTTCAACTTAATTGGAATCTATTAAAAATGAAATAAGCAGTCTCATTTGTAGAATAAGTAAAGTGGGCTCACATAGAACAGTATAGCAGGGATAGTTTTGCTTCTTAGGAAAACAAATAATTATTCTCATTCCTGTGTGAAATTTGATTTTCATTATGAAGTTTGAAAATGAAAGTTTGATCTATAATATGAAAGCTTTTTTTTTTAAGAATATGGACCTAAATTTCATAATTCCGTTTATTTTACTTTAAATTTTGACACGCAAATTTACAGTCCTATAAGGAGGGTATAAATTTAGGGATAGTCTTTTAATTTTTTTTAAATGATTAAGAGAATTTTCATATTTTTCCACTTATGCCATTGCTTAGTGTGAACATGTATTCCACATGGTTTTAGGTATTTTCCATGTAAGACATGTTAATGCTCATCCATTGACATTCTTTTCAGGATATTCCAGCACCTGGCAGCTATGATGTTCAAAAATCATATGAGATGTCCCAAGTTCAACATAAATACATGCCACCTCGTAGTTTTGTGGCTAAACTGAAACATGCCTCCTTTCTTAGCACATCTCCTCAGTGTCTGGAGAAAATGACTGATGGACCAGGTAAGTACAGACTGCTCTTTTAAAGCTATGAGAAAAAAAATCTAAGGCTTCCATCATAAAAACAGACAATTATAAACATACCTTTGTATTTACCATGCCTCTTTTAAATGTACAGGACGAAAAAGATATCTGTTTACTCAGTGAAAGATTTTAGATTTTTTTTTCAACTGTAAAATTTGTTTGGAGTTTTATGTCTCTTAATTTTAACAAAGACCATCTTACCAGTTTTAACTTCAAGCTAACAAAGTCATTTTCTATTAGGGAAAAACCCAAAATTCTTAATATGCTAGAGTCATTAGAGGAGAAAGGCAATTTACTATGATTTGTAAGATCAATCATATACAAGGCACACATTGTGTTATTCTCATGAAATTATTTTTTCTCAAGTATCGAGAAAACATCCATGTAAAAAGATAAACATTTATTTGGGGGGGAGTTAAAATTCCAAAAGCAATTTTGATTTTTAAAATTGGGATTAATTCAGCTACTAGTAATACTGTTCTTAGACTAAAGAATGAATGCAATAGCTTTCCTTAGTAATGAGGATAAATCAGTTAAATGTGTTATTTCACACAGGAAAACTAGATAGAAAATAGGAACGATAGTTTTCAAGTAATTTTGAAATGTATTGCTAGTAAACAACCAAACTGTTGTAATGACTCTTTATGAGAATATTGAAGAGAAAAACAAATGAAACAGAATGGAGAAACTCGTTCAAGAGTTTCTGATGAAAAACCCGTCAGCAAATGAGAATACTGAGAGCCTGTGATCCGTAGAGGCTCGCTTTGTTTTTCATTGTCTTTCAAGAATCAAGTATGTTGCCCAATTAAAGGTCTGTTGTAAGTCAAAATGTAACTTTTCTTATTTTCTTTTTCTTCTCTTGAGTTACTATACTACTGCTGATTTTGTCAGGTTTTAGCTTTGTTATGAAGTAGAATGCACACAACTTTAGTGTGTCCCTGACCACACTCAATATGTGGTCACCCAGAAGTGGTGCAGGAAAATTAGTTTTTTCAAGTTCTGGTACTATCACGGTCACCATCACCAAGCACAATCAAATAATAAATAACTATCCATTTCAGGGTCTCTTGAAGTAAATTATGTTGAACTTCATATTTTCTGAAGAATATTTTTTTCTCTCTGACTTTACTGTTCTCTCCATAAAAATTATTGTGGTTGGAAGGTATAGGAGTTTCAGTTAGGTGCCAGGATTGGCACTACAACTTTTCATCATTTCAGTATTTGGCCTAAGGCAGTAAATTCACTAATTGTTATATTAGTTTCTGTTTTACAAAATTCAGAAAATATTTGCCACCTACGTGCCTCTCATGAGAATATTAAAGATTAATAAGAATGTATTTCAAAGTCATTTTCAAAAGCTCTGAAGCTCCTTAGAAGAATAAAATCTTATTATAATATGAAACACATTTCTTCTTGTTGTCAGGCCAACACTAGCTTCTGAAAGAATTTGGGAGAGAGGAATATCTTCATTATGAAGAGAGTTACTATTTGGAAGTCAAAGACAAGGTGACTGTCAAAGTCACTACACAACTGTAGAGTAGCCAGCTTGCTAAGCAAAAAGAGTTTATTACACTGGTTGAACTCCATGGTTTGCCATCCTGCATCTTAAAAGTAGCATATAATTCAAAGAAATGATAGCAGAAATCCCACATGTGTCTATAATAAATACATTAGAAAAAAGTGGATTTCTGAAGGTACTACCTGATATTCTGATGTATAAAATTTGATTTCCTCTGACATGCTCAGATATTATAGTAATTAGAATTGTTCATATTTTTAAATTTAATCTACTATTTAAGGTATACCATCCAAAACATGTCTTGAATATAGATTTAATAGGTGACCAGGGCCAATTCAATTAATATCTGTGCTTCATTCTGGTAATTGAAAATTAACTTCCATTTGTCCTAATTCTCTTACACTGATCCAATCAAGGAAAAGATATTCAGGTGTGATATTATCAACTCTCTAAATAGATTCCTCATTTTTTATTGATTTTTACTTAGGCTAGGTTTTTTATTAATGAATATGACAAAGAATTCTTGATTCTTTTTAGTATATACATAGTAATATGGTTTTCTGTTCTAAAGTGAGAATAGCCCATTTCTGTTTATAATTCTTAATACCATCTAACTTTTGCTGGGAATATCATCTAACTTAGTATGTTAAGTCTTGTGATTTTTTAAAAAAAATCATTGTTATAAAATCAAAAGATACAGGGATAATAGTTCTGTTGGTTATATGCTTGTGTCAATTTTTATCCTATAATGATACCCTTTCATATCCTATCTTAGAATTAAATTAAGAGAGAAGTGTTTTTTCAAGAAACAACAGGTGTTGGTATGGATATGGAGAAAGGGGAACCCTCTTACACTATTAATGGGAATGCAGACTGAGGCAGCCATTCTGGAAAATAGCATGGAGATTCCTCAAAAAGTCAAAAACAGAACTACCCTACAATCCAGCAATTGCATTACTAGGTATTTACCCAAAGAATACAAAAACGCTAATTCAAAGGGATACATGCACCCGATGTTTATAGCAACGTTATCTATAATTGCCAAATTATGGAAAGAGTCCAAATGTCCATTGACTGATGAATGGATAAAGAAACTGTGTGTATACACACACACACACACACACACACACACACACACACACACGCACAGTGGAATATTAGCCATAAAAAAGAATGAAATCTTGCCATTTGCCATGGATGTGGATGGAGCTAGAGTATTATGCTAAGTGAGATGAGCCAGTCAGAGAAAGGCAAATGCCATATGATTTCACTCATATGTGGAGTTTAAGAAACAATCATAGGGGAAAAAAAGAAAGATGTAAAGCAAGGAACATACTCTTAACTATAGAGAGCAAATTGATGGTTACCAGAGGGAAGATGTGTGGGGGATGGGTTAAACAGGTGATGGGGATTAAGGAGAGCACCTGTCAGTGATGAGCTCCGGGTGATGTATGTAAGTGTTGAATCACTAAATTGTACACCTAAAACTATTTTATATTGTATGTTAACTAGCTTGAATTTAAATAAAAACTTAAAAAAATATTTTTAATCATATTTTTAGTCATTTAAATATTGGCAATTTTATTTTACCTTAATACTAATGGGAAGGAGCTTTTAGGGTTGTACATCAAATATTTTATAAGTCAAATAAAATTATTTTGTGTTGTTATGTGTGTATATGCATATACATATGAGTAAAACTATAAAATGGAGTCACTTTATGCAGCATGATAGGCATATTCATTCCTTGAGTCATGACATTACTAAAAATTCAGTAGTTTGCCTTATAGAACTTAACATGTATATTTTTATCTTTCTACCTATAAATAGAATGATTGGCAAATTAAAATTGATTACTGGATATTTTACATTTGTAGTTAAAGTGTTAAGAAATGAGGTTGTAAATGATATATTATGAGTTAGGAGTTTGGTTGATAAATGAAGACTAGCTTATGGGATTTATCAGCTTATAGGGCATTCATTCAATCGATCAACATTTTATGGTGATATATTTATTTCAAATTGTTTTAGAACTTTTGTGGAACATGAGGAATAGCATGGAGGACATTAGGAGAAGGAAGGGAAACATGGGGGGGGGATTGGAGGGAGAGAGGAACCATGAGAGACTATGGACTCTGGGAAACAAACAGGGTTTTAGAGGGGAGGAGGGAGGGGGGATTGGTTAGCCCGGTGATGGGTATTAAGGAGGGCATGTACTGCATGGAGCACTGGGTGTTATATGAAAACAATGGATCGTGGATCACCACATCAAGAACTAATGATGTATTGTATGGTGACTAACATAACATAATAAAATTTAAAAAAAAGAACTTTTATTAACAGCATGGAAATAGTTTTGTTTTATTCATAAATGAAGTCTTTGCATATATTTAAGAAAGATAAAATTCATTTTCATTAGTCTGAATTAAAGAGGAAATAGTATATTTGCAGTCAGTATATTTTAGACCATTAAATGTGTGTAACCAGTGAAAATACATTAGAAAAATTTAATGAAGAGATTATTAAATGAGGTGCATCACATTATAAAGCAATCTACTCTTATTGCACAAGTTTTAATTCACAGATACGTAAATGATTTTGTGATTGATCCAGCACAGGTAAAATAAAATTGTTGTTAAGTGGAAGAGGGCTTAAAGATTACTTTTTTGCTCATATTGACCTGGTTTTGGACATTTAGAGGAGGGAAATACTCAGCAAATGTAAAAAGAAAGTGAATGAAAATATTGAGTGTGGAAAACCGAGGGCTCTCATACAATGTGGTGGAAATATAAGTTGATATCAGTGATTCTCAAGGGCAGGCTGGCAGAATATTTCAAATGTATATGCCATTTAACCCCAAAATCCTACTTCTGAGATTGCCCTAGGGGAATAATTAATGATATGCCTCAAATTTAAGCATTAAGGAAATTCGCCGAAGAACACTAGTAATGAAAACTTTAAAAATGTCCTAAATGAAAGAAAAATGTGGTCTAGTTAATTCTCATACATCAAATGGATAGAGTCCTATGAAAATTTTTAACATGGTGTATATATTTAAATCTGGTAAAAAGATGAGATTCATTTGATTAATCATTTAACAAATATGCACTGAGAGTCTCTTTTGTATTCACCACTATTCCAGAGCCTTGAACAAATTATAAACTGTTGTTTTATAGAACTTAATTTGAGGTATAAGAGACATTTAATGGATTAGACATTTAATAGAAAAAATATATCAATAGATTGATACATGAAAGAAAGCAAAGAAAAAATAAAGAGAGAAAAGAAGAAAGAATGAATACCAGGTGGTTATAAATGCTACGAAGAAAAATAAGAGAGAGAAGGAAGACTGGGAGTTCAGAATGGGTTGTGCATAGTTTCAAAGAAGGTTATTAGAGAAGGCCTCACTGAAAAAATAATATATAAGTATAAATCCTTCGATTGTTAAAGATTTTGTTTTGCTTTTCAGTTTTTTAACTGTTTTCTCTAAATGAATGTACATTGCTTTATAGTAAGTAAAAATTATTTTAAGATTTTTAAATGAAGAAAAACAATTGAATTTTAAAGCATAATTTTTATTAAAATCAAATATTTAAATGAGTGGAAGATGCCACAACATGTGTGGCATATAAGACAATATTTGAAGGCTGAACGTAAGAGTTACTGAGACTTACTTTATGTAGAAAGTATCGATCATTTCTCATGAAAAAAACATTGTGATTTCTGCATCACATTCCCACAGGAATTTATTTCAGGAAACAAATATAATTTATCTTGGAAGTTAATTGAACATATACCATGGAGGTAGTTTTGTTCGCTTTTTCAATAAACATAAGTAATACCTTTGATATAAAATCAGTGTAGTGTGAAAACTAATTATTTATTCTATTTTCTCAGTGGCTTGTAATATTATAGCCTCAGAAATGCTATAGAGTTTATCAAAATGCAGTTTATCTCTCTTGCTGGGTACTGTTAACCTAGTGCAGTAAATACATAATTTTTGTTGTTTTTCTGTAGCTTACAGAAATGCTGTTGGTATGTTAAAATGCAAGGTAATTTTGAGTATAGGCAAAATAGATCAGATCACTTTTGAGGATTTGTTGATTCTATATCTTTATTAAAAATGATGGTTGAATGGTTCAGTCAGTTGACTGACTGACCTCAGTCGGGTTCCATGCTGAGCGTGGGGCCTGCTTGAGATTCTCTCTCTCCCTCTCCCCCTGCCCTACCCCCCCAAAAATGATGGAAATGTTATTATTGAAAATGAACTAATTTTATTAGTTTCAATCTCAATTTCATTTTATTGGGTACTTTATATATATTTCAAGTAAATTCTTCTTATTTATACATAATTTGCAAATGATCATATTTATTTTAAAGATTTTATTATTTATTTATTTATTTATTTGAGAGAGAGAGAGAGAGAGAGAGAGAGAGATAGAGCGCTGAGCAGGGAGCCTGACTCGGGGCTCAATCCCAAGACCCTGGGATCATGACTTGAGCCTAAGGCAGAGGCTTAGCTGACTGAGCCACCCAGGTGCCCCTCATATTTATTAATAGGCATATGTTAGAGGCAGAATTATCCTATGCATAGTATATTGAGTTTTTGGAGTTACTCACTTTTTGAATACTAAAGAATCTTGACGACTATGGGAAAAATTTCATTTGAGAAGGAGAGAATATGCAGGGGGCACAGGTAGGAAAGAACTGGTACACAATATTGTAGAACATAAAGGATAATATAATCAAAATCTGAGGTAGAGTTATAGCCTTAGTGTAAAGAATTGATGATATATGTATTTTATATAGACCAGGAGAGCTTATCTCAAACATTTTGTGGGTATAACTTTATATAATGGAGTGAGTTATAAATTGATAAAACATAGAGGCCACACATTTAAAAAATAATTATATTAGCTTGGAACTAAGAGGGATAGACACAGTATATAAAATAAAAAGAGGTCTTTGGACTTTCAAATTTCTATAGGTAGGAAATTGGCTGAAAAACCACCTAGTTGCAAACATGGGCTACTTTTCATGGAAAAAGAATGACTTAAGAGAACGGAACCAGAAACCCACAGAATGGAGTCATGAAACATACTGAACAACTCCTAGGAATTAGGACTGGACCCTTATCTAGGAACTGGCAACATGTACTCTACTGAATTTGAAATGCCATGAGCCTATGACTGCTATGTCCTTCCTATTTTTCTCCCTTTGAATAGCTGTGTTGATAGCCTTTATCTTATGTCTGTTCAATCATTAGTCTATAGGGTATCTGTGGGGCAGTAAGTTGTCTCTTTAGTTCAGGGCCTTTAGATCAAGAATGGTATTCAAAGAGTTGTACAGAGGAATTAAGCCAGAGGAGTCTCATCCCATTTGAACCAGAATTCGATGACAAAATTCTGAACTTCAAGTTAAAGCCACAATGGGATGAAATTTGGGAGTCTTCACAGTAGGGTTGCTTGCATTTTACATATGGGAGATGTGAATTATAGCCAGAGAATGGACTATGAAAATTTGTGTTTTCCAAAGTTTTTGCCACAATATATCTCATCCTATATGTTCTTCACACAGTGCAGAATTAATACTGCTCCCATTGAGTACTGAAGTTTATTTCTAGTTCCCTAGTGGACCTTTGGTATTGCTTCTATAAAGTGTGGCAAAAGAGTTGCTATGTGACTGTTGAGGCTAAATCGTAAAAACTTCATCCACTTTTGGATGGTCCTCTCAGAATGCCTACTCTTGAAACTAGCCATTCTACCAGTGCACAAACCAAGCAGCCCAGGAGAGGTCCATGAAGAAGAAGTGAGGCTCCCAAGCCTAGATGCCAGCCAACATCCAGCATGGAGTAGCCAGTCTTGTAGGTGAGTGGGAGTGGAAGCAGAACCTCCGGTCCCCAGTCAGGCTGCCCCAGCTGACACCATGTACTGCTGAGATGAGCCTTTTCTTCTGAGTCATGCCTAAAATGCAGATTTTTGAGCAAAATAAATAATTAGTGTTGTTTGAAGCCACTGGTATTGAGGGGTAGATTTTTATGCAGCAGTAGATAATTAGAACAATTTCTAAGCAGAGAAAGACAAATGAAGGCAGATAAAGTTAGTACTAAGTAAAAGTATGGAATAATTGGACTGGTTGGCAAGACAAGGCTTCAGTATAGGTCTCAAAGGTGATGTGGTCCAAGAATAGGAAGTTGATATTCCATGTAATTATTAAGTTGAAGATGTATTCATTCCTATAATTGAAGTCGAATCAAGAGTAAGGTTAAGTCCAGGATTAGAAAGGCTATCAACAATAATATTAAGCTATCTAAGAAATATTTGATAGGGTAATGTAGTAAGATGATCCATGTTCTGAAATCATATAAGAAGGCGGGAGAGAACATTAGGGTTGGGTAGATAATAGCTACACAGAGGAAAATCTCTCAATTTAGATAAATTAATGATTAAAATCTATGTGTTGTATTTGGGTGAAAGTTTTAAGTTTTCAAAGCATTTCACATATATTACCAGATTATCACAACTAACTTATGAGTTAATGATCACTGTCTTTATAAGGGAGAAAATGGAAAGTCAGGTAACTAAAAAAAAATAATTTGCTCATATTAATACAGATAGAAAATAGTAAGCAAGAATAAGACCCAGATGGTTCTTTTTTTGTTCATTCATTCATTCTTTATAGAAAATACTTTTTGAGCACATATTATGTTTCAGGCACTGCTATGAGTGCCTGAAGGAGTACTACTCAATCCTTGTCATCAAATATCTTATATCTAGCAAGGGAGAAAAATGTCCACAGGTAATTATAATAAAAATCAATTATTAGTTGATACATCACAACTGTTTCCAAAATCATGTATAAGTTTATTGGAAAGTGGATGAATTAATATTATTTGAGAGTGAAAGTCCAAGGTTTGTAAAAATTTGAATTATATTATTTTCTTCAAATTAAATCAATGGAAGGAAAATAAAAGCTAAGTACAGTAATATCTATATTGTAGAAAGACATTGGAAATAAACTGTCTGCTAATAGACTATTTGAAATAATACACAGAAGTCAATGGAATATTATTTGATGATGAAGAATCATAGCATTTTCTACTGCGGTGCATGTTTCTTTAGTGCTCATATAATATTTTATTTAAGAATAGGGCAAAGAAATCAGTAAAACTCAGAAATTATCTTGGTTCAAATGCAGTTATGTTTTGAGACAACAAGTATCAAACTTTCTTATGATTAAAGAGAAAGACTTAACTATATATTAGTTATATATATATAACTTAGAGAAAATAAGCCAAAAATTACACAATTGTGCCTTCTTAGTGTTGATTGTTACTGATCTGTTAGACTTTTCATCATGTTAAGATTTTGAGGAAGCTAAAAGAACAGATAAAGAGGTTGCAAAGACCTTTCTCTTTGTATTAGAAAACAAAACCAACCACATACCCCTTCACAAAACAAAACAAAACAAACAAAAAACCCCAAAATAAAGCCTCACAACAAAAATCCTTGATTCATGAAGTCTTCATCTCAGATCAGATTTTTATTATTTTTTTTCAGATTTTTGTTATTGATGAAACTTGTTTTTATTAGGAGTGAATGCCCTCAAGGACCTAGTTCTTGAGAAATAAGCCTAATCTCTAAAGGCTGCAAAGAATGGGATGACACTGATGCCAAGTGTAGATTTAACTCTACTCTTTTTTATTTTTAAAGATTTTATTATTTATTTGAGAGAGAGCAGAGTGAGAGAGAGCACAAGCAGGGGGAGGGGCAGAGGGAGAGGGAGAGGGAGAAGCAGACTCCCTGCTAAGCAGGGAGTCTGAGGGGCTCAATCCCAGGACCCTGAGATCATGACCTGAGCCGGAGGCTTGGAAAACTGTTAGTGCACACGTTTCTAAGTTCTTTTTTGTGTGTGGTAAAATACACATAACATAAAATTGATCATCTTAACCATTTTTAAAATTTTATTTATTTATTTATTTATTTATTTATTTATTTATTTATTTATTTATCTGTCTTTAAGATTTTATTTATTCATTTTAAAAGGAGATAGCACATGAGCAGGGGGAGGGCCAGAGGGAGAAGCAGACTCCCTGCTGAGTGTGGAGCCCGACACAGGGCTCCATCTCAGGACCCTGAGATCATGACCTGAATCCAAACCAAGAGTCCGACACTTAACCAACTGATGAACCCAGGTGCCTCATTAACCATTTTTAAAAAATATTTATTTAGTGGGGCGCCTGGGTGGCTCAGTTGTTAAATGTCAGCCTTCAGCTCAGGTCATGGTCCCAGGGTCGTGGGATCGAGCCCTGCATCGGCTCCCTGCTTCGCAGGAAGTCTGCTTCTCTCTCTCCCACTCCCTCCTGCTTATGCTCCCTCTCTCACTGTGTCTCTCTCTGTTAAAAAATATATTTATTTGAGAAGAGAGCATGAGTGGAAGGGACAAAGGGAGAGGGAGAGAGAATTTCAAGCAGATTCCATGCGGAACACAGAGCCAGATGGGGGGCTTTATCCCACAACTCTGAGATCATGACCCGAGCTGAAACCAAGAGTTTGAGGATTAACTGACTCTGACACCCAGGTACCCCGATCATCTTCACCATTGTTAAATGTGCAGTTCAGTGGTATTAAATAAATTCATAATGTTCTGCAACCATTACCACCATCCATACTCAGAACTCTTTTCATCTTGTAACATTGAAACTCTATACTCATTAAACAATAACTCCCTGTTACCTCTCCCTGTCCCCACCCCGTATTAGCCTGGGAATGGATGAAGGACCCACCATGCTGTGGAGAATGTAAAAAATAATGAGACAATCCTCATACTTCCTTCCCTAGTATATACTATGAGGAAGTGAATCTTAAGGGAGAAAGAAAAAAGAAATTGGGGGCGAGGGTTAATATGATCTTTATTCTGTTGTAATTTTAATTCTGAATAACACCCAACTGTGTCACTGGCCAAACTACTACTCCAGATTCATGTCTGGTTACATATTCACCATAGTGTCTATACTGTTGGTTGAAAGAAATCTAGATGCATCAGGCACAAGTTGTGCTAGTCTTTGAAATACCCTCCAACATGAAAAGGTTTTATTCACAATAATGTGATATTAGCATTAGGATAGGAGGAGAGGATTAGGAAGAAAAGAAGGAAAGATGGGAAAGGAAGGAGGAAGATAGATTTTTTGACCTGGTTGAATGGTAGTAAAGTGTAAAATGTAGAAATGTGTGTGTTTGTTGGAGAGGGGATGTTTCTTCTAAGCCCAGGGAATATAATCATAGAAATTAGGAGACTCAAAGTATAAAATGTTATTAACTAAATAACAAGAAGGGAAGTTTAAGGGAAACTGAAGACTGTGATATTCTTGAAGTGGTTCTACTTTTTACATGTAATTACTATAATCTTTGTGGTCAGAAAAATTTACAACTGTTAATTTTATACCCCATAAATTAGAAAACCTAGTGTCTACTTTAGGTTTAATCATTTCCATGTAGGATAATGTTATAGTTGAATACATGAAAAATATGTTTCTGTCAGATATAATATTCTTTTCAAGCAAGCCATGTCTACTTTTGTAGAACCAGTCCTCTTTGGAAATGCTACACAACTGTTCTAAAATTAAATTAGAATTCAAACACTTGGAACACAGAAAAACAACTCTTTTTATAGTAGAAAATATAGTAAAAGTTTTTAAATAGTTCAGTGTAGGATTATTATATAAAGTTATATAAAATGTATCTAGACAATGCTATAAATTTATTAAAAGTCAACACTATGTTATGATAGTTTTATATGGTAGCTTTACAGAAAGATTATATTATCCAGTTTGTTATACTTATAACTGCATTTCAATTAAAACACTTAACAATTTCCTTTTTCTTTTTGAAATATTTTGAAACCCATTAGTGTGTCAGTGACTTGGTATTGCTCTCTAATTGCAATGGATATCAAGTGATAAAAATTGATTTTTCTGTGCCTTACTTTGAAGAATCAGCATGGCTTACCTGAACACATTACAATTCCTTTAAAACATTATTCTCATGTTTTTAAAAGTTTTTATATTTGAACTTAAGATTATATGTGCAGTTTTTTCTTCACTACAGAATGATTTGCATTTTGAGGAAAGGTAATGAAATGTGGAATTCTAAGAAATGTTACAATATTAAAAATATATTTTAAAAGTCTACTTTTTATACGTAAAGCTAAATTATACCAGCATAGGTTCAGTGTGTCCATCTCTACCCATTTTGGGTATCGTGTAATTTTCATTATAAATATATTACAAAGCAATAATGGAAATAACAAATTTATATTTCCAGGAGACAATGAAACCTTACGGCCTTACCTAATAATAAAAAATTATTACATTAAAAATATTATAGAAAAGTACACAAATTATTAGTTTATATCTCAGTGCATTTTCATAAATTGAAGTGCCCATGTAAACATTATTAAGTGAAGAAACAGAACATTACAAGCATCCTTAATCCCTCCCCTAACTCTGTCCTAGTCACTAACCATTATTCTGGCTTCTGTCATCTTTGCTGTATTTTCACTATTTTCAACTTGTGTAATTTGAGTAATGAGGTGTATTTTGTGTATGGCTTCTTTCACTCAACCTTATAATTTGTGGCCTATAAACAATGTTGTTTCAGGTGGCAATCATTAGTTTATTCTCAACATAAGAATGTGTCACAGGGGCACCTGGCTGGCTCAGTCAGTTAAGTGTCTGAGTCTTGGTTTCAGCTCACGACATGGTCTCATTGGTCATGGGATGGAACCCCAAGTCAGGCTCTATGCTCAGCAGGGAATCTGCTTGAGATTCTCTCCTTTTTCCTCTGCCCCTCCTCCACTCTTATGTTCCCTCTTTCTCTTTCCCTCTCTCTAAAATAAAATAAATATTAAAGAAAAAGAATGTATCACTATTTCTTTATCCATCTTATCATACTACTGATGGAAATTTGGGTTGTTTCCAGTTTAGTGCTTTTATGAGTACTGTTAATAGTGAATGTTGTACATATACTTTTGGTGCATATAAAAATACATTTCTCTTGATTTATATGCCTAGGAGTGGAGTTCCTGGGTGATAGAGTCTGGTGGATGTTCAGTTTTATTAGATCTTGCTCAACAGTTTTTCCAAGTGGATGGAGTGACTTATATTTTCACTGGTAATGTGTGAGATTTGCAATTGCTCCACTATCTCACCAATATACGGTGTTGTCAGTCTTTTTCATTTTAGCCATTCTGGTTTAGGAGTATTTCATTGAGGTTTTATTATGCATTTTCCTGATGACTAATGAAGTTTATACTTTTTCATATGTTCTTTGGTCATTTTGATATTTTTTTGAGAGTCCCTTTTCATGTCTCTTTTCTATTCATCTATTAGATTATTTTTATTATTGATTAGTAGTTCTTAATATATTATGGTTATATTTGATAGTTATACATACTGTAAATGGTATCTCCTCTGTGATTCATTTTTCAGTTTCTTAATGATTTCTATTAATAAACATAACTTCTCAATTTTAATATTGAATTTATTAATCTTTTCCTTAAAGTCACTGCTTTTATATCTTGTTTAAGAATTATATCCCTATCATAGTTCTTAAATAATTTTGTAGACATTTTATTGCTTTGTTTTTCACAATTAGATCTATAATATTATCTCAAGGATTGTTCCAGTTCCACATCACATATATTTGTGAATGAGGTTATCCTGTAATATTCCTTTCTTGAATTTTCCTCATCAGTCATTGTTGCCAGATTTTGTTTGTTCCGTCTAGTTTCAAGAAAAAAGATTTGGAAAGTTTTTAATTAGTTATTGCTCTATTTGTAAGTAGATAGTTTCAAAATCTCACTGGCTTATAGCAATAATATTTATTTATTTTTTGCCTCTTCCTTTTGCTTACAGTATTTTCAGTATCGTTCAGTTCTAAATTTATACTAACTTACATTATCATATATACTTTGACCTATATTATTTAAAACTATATTTACATTTTTCAAATGTTTATAGCCTTATTAAAATAGTTTTTTTAATAATTATTAACTAAGTTGTAAATTTTGTAGTCAAGAAATGTTAATTACATACTGTCCAGTTTTTGAAATCTCTTGGCTTGTTTTATAGCCTAATACATAGTATTTTAGTAAATATTTCTCTTACACTTGATATGTGTATTTGTCAGTATTTGCATATAATGCTGTAGATGTCAGCTAGATCAAGCTTATTAATTGAATTTTTCTTATCTTCTCTATCTTGCTTAATATATTAATTACTTTTAGTGGTATGTCAAAAAACCCCACTGTAATGATGTATTTTACAATTACTCCTCATGGTCTGTTTAATTTTAACTTAATAATTTTTGAACAATACTATTATAGAAGACTACATATTAGAGCCTTCTGTTGAACTGAACATTTTATCATATTATAATGCCCCTTTTTATCTCTACTAATACTTCTTAGCTATATCAGCCTTTTGTTGTTGTTAGAATTTGTCTGGCATATCATTCTTCATCCTTTTACTTTCAACTCTTCTCTCTGACTATATGTTTTTAGTGGGTCCCCTTTGTTACTAACATATTCAGGAATAGGTGGATTTTGTTTTTATAACCAGGTTACAAAATCTCTATTTTCTGTTGTTCTCTACTTTTCTGTATTTCTTTATTTCTTGCCTTTTTTAAAAAAAATGACTCAGGGCCTCTCCACCATCCTCTTACCACCACCCGATTTCATCTGTTTGCTCTACTGGTTTGGAATCTATATACTCTTATTTTTGCTTTTTTATTAAATACCCTAGATGTTGCTAGATGCACACTTAATAATGTTTATATTTCATCAAGATCTTTGTTTTCCTGAACAATGCTTTAGCTTTGTTTTCTTTAACCTTACAAATTGTCTTCTGCAATAAAATGCTATTTAGATTCACCCATATCTATTATTTTTTCATTTCCTTTCTAAAGTTCAGACATTCCTCCTAGGGTCATTTTTCTTCTTCTTGAAGTGTATCTTTTAGAAATTCCTATAGTTACAGACTTTAGTGATAAATACTTCCATTTATTCATTCAAATCAGTACATATTGTATACTGGAATAAAATAAAATATACAGAAATCCCTGCTTTCATAGAACTAAAATTCTAGGGAGGAAGACAGGGAATAAGTGTGATAAAACATAAAATATATAGTTATATTCTATCTTACACTCTGTAGCAGAAAAAATAAAGCAGAAAAATGCGATGTAAAATTTTAGATAGGGTAAAGGAAGTCTTACTGGGAATGTAACTTTTAAGTCAAGACCTGAAAGAACTGAGGGAACATGAAGGTATCTAATGAAAATGCATTGCAAAGGGAACAGATTCTACAAGAGGGCTTGGCAAGTTCAAGATACAGCAAGCAGGCCAGTAAGGCTATTGCAGAAAGAATTATTTGGAGATTAGTAGATGTGCCCAGAGATGTAATGTATATCCAGATGATACATGGCTTGGTAAGTCATGCTTCATGGTGAGATGGAAGGCTATTAGAGGGTTTTGAATGGATATGATTTGTTTTAACAAGTTTACTCTGTACATTATAGACTGGAGGGGAGCACGAGAAGAAGCAATTAATAGGCTATTGCTGTATCAGTGAGAGATGATGGTGGCTTGGAGCAGAGTGTTGGCTGTCAGGGTGGTGATAAGTATTACAGTCCAGGTATTTTTTGAAGGCAAAGCTGATAAGATATGCCATTGGTTCTGATGTAGGCTGTGAGACAAAGAGAAGCCGGAGATGGCTTAGAGGTTTGGGTCCAAGCAACTATCAGGAGAGATTTGCCATTAACGTAGATGGAGACAAATCTAAGAGGTGGTGATTTTGGAGAGACCATCAGGAGCTTAATTTTGAACAAATTAATTTAAAAAAATATAAAAATGTCTTAATGTCATCTTTATTCTTGCAATCCTGTTTACTGGCTGTATCATTCTATTTGATATCTAATTTCCTTAGCACTTTAAAGAGTCATACTACTGACTTCCATGGTCACTGTTGACAATTCAGTCCTCAAATTGTCATGTCTTTTTAGGGAATCTGTCTTCTCTACCTGTTTCTGAGATTTCCTTGTTTTTCATGATATTTAGTGGTCTTCTCATATCTCACTCATACTGGTACTGAGCATTCTTTTGTCAATGTAATTTTTTCCCTTTTGTTGCAATCATTCAGGAATTCTTTTTGTCTTTAATTTTCATTAGCTTGGATAGATATGAGAGTTTTATTTGTTTGCTTGTTTGTTTTATTTGTTCTGCTTGGATCAAGCTGAACCCTCTCAGTCTGAGCTTTTCTCTCATTCTCAGAAACTCCCAGTAATTATTTCTTCTCATATTGTCTCCTCAGCCTTCTTTATATTTTATTTTTTTGCTAGCTCACGTTGGAACTTCTAGCCTCTAGATCACTTTTTATTTTAGTATCTTCTCTCTATGTCTTTGTTGTGAGTTCTTGGAGTATAATTTGACCCATTTTCCATCCACCCATCTGCAAAAGCTTTCATTCTGCTATTCAAGCCTTGTATTTATATTTTTGTTCTACAATCTGAGAAGTGATTTCTGTATCTACTTGCATTTTTCATAAATGTCATTTTTATTATATCCCACATTTTCTAACATTTTATATGTGTTAGCTTACCTGTTTTAAGACATTAAATATTCTGATTTAAAACTATGATTCTGAATGATCCTTTATTTTGTTTCTTTGGTTATGAGGTTTTAAAAAAAGTATCTTAATTGAGTTGTCTTTCCTTAAATGTATGTCAGGACTTGATTTTTGTGCTCATCTTTGTAATTGAGATTCTTTGCTAGATAGTTTATAAGATGTATCATGCAACTTTGGCCACTGTTTTCAAAATAAATGCTAAATTGATTTGGGACATGAGAATTATAGGCATAGACCAAGGTCCTGGGAAACCAGAACACATAGTCACACAGTTGTCAGACTCTAGAATGTCTGTGTTGGTTTATCCCACCAGGGCCAGAGGAAGGAGCTGCTGCTGTTAGGGCTTGCTCTCTGAACTGTTTTCAGTAACAAGAAAATATAGCTAAAATATAACAATAAATGGGGGTACTTTAACATTTGGTCTTCACATACTGTGTTTCACTAACCATCTGAGACACTTCCCTTATGTCTCCGTCCCTGCTTTTCCACTTGTTCTCTCTGTTCCAGCCACCTTTCCACACCTGTTCCTGGCTGAACATAAGACAGAGACTTATGTGGCTTCTTGAGAGAGGTAAGTGGTAGTGCTTAATTGTTCTTGCTCAGGTACCTCAGATAACAACTCTTGTCAGTTCCTCCCTGCCCCCCACCCCCAGTTCTGTCCTGCATACTTATTGCTCCTTTGGTGCTGCCCTGGACTGAAGTTTTATTCAATCTTACCTACTTTCATTCTCTCAGAAATTTTTCATGCTCATAAAAGTATATAGAGATGATCCCTGACTTATGATGGCTTGACTTATGATTTTTTGACTTTACAATGTATGAAAATGATACAGATTTGATAGAAGCCGTATTCTGAATTTTGAATTTTGCTCTTTTCCTGGGCTAACGATATGCCTTAGGAAACTCTTTCCTGATGCCGGGCAGTGGCAAAGCCTCAGCTTCCAGTCAGCTATGTGATCACAAGGGTAAACGACTGATATTCTTACAACCATTTTGTTCCCATGCAGCCATTCTGTTTTTCACTTTCAGTACAGTATTCAATAAATTACATGAGATAATCAACACTTCTATAAAATAAGCTTTGTGTGAGATGATTTTACCCAACTGTAGGCTAATGAAAGTGTTCTGAGCACATTTAAGTTAGGCAAGGCTAAGCTTTGATGTCCATAAGCTAGTTTTATTAAATGCATTTGCAAATTAAACAATATTTTCAACTTAGATGGGTTGATTAAGATATAAACCCATTGTAAGTCAAGGAAGATCTGTATATATAATTTTCATTTCTAGAGTTTGCATATTAAACCTGGCAGTCACTAAATTCTTGTTACTGTTGTTTAGGAAATATTTCCAGCTGTTTAGTAACCCTATCACTTTTAGAGTTGATACTCTATCCTTACTCACTATGGTAGTATAGTAGTCCCTGCCTCCCATCTGTGGTTTCCCTTTCCATGATTTCAGTTACGTTCTGTCAACTGTGGTTGGGAAACAGATGATCCTCCTTCTGAAATATGGTCAGAAGGTCAGTAGTAACCTAATGTTATGTATTGATGCACATCATTCACCTTACTTTATCTCATCACATTGGCATTTTATCATCTTACATCATTACAAGAAGAATTAGGGTGAGTATAGTACAATTATATATAGGGTAAGTATAGTACAATTATATATATATATATGTATATATATACACACACACATATATATGTTTTTATTTAAATTCCAGTTAGTTAACATGCAGTGTAATATTAGTTTCAGGTGTACAATTTAGTGGTTCAACACTTACATACAACACCTGGTGCTCATCATGACTAGTGCCCCCCTTAATCCCCATCATCTAGTTAACCTATCCCCCCCCCACATCTCCCCTCTCTTAACCACCAGTTTGTTCTCTATAGTTAAAAGTCTGCTTCTTGATTTTCCTCTCTCTTTAATATATTCTGAGAGAGAGAGAGAGAGGGAGAGAGAGAGATATTACATTAACTTTTATTAAGTATATTTTTCTATTTTACTATTAGTTATTATTGTTAATCTCTTACTGTGCCTAATTTATAAATTAAACTTTATCATATGTATGTATGTATAGGAAAAACATGATATATATATAAAGCTTGGTACTATCTGCAGTTTCAGTCATCCACTGGGGGTCTTCGAATGTACCCCCCACAGATAAGTGGAGGGACTACTGTATTGTGAACTACTCATTACTGCTATAATGTTTCTAGACTAGTTGAATTTTATGATATACACATTTCACACAATTAGCAAAGTAATCTTTCTAGAAATGGGCAGTATGAATTTAGTTTTATTTTTAAAGATTAGTATTGATAAAGTTGTAGATTTGGTACACATGTCTATATTTTAAAAAGGAATTCACATAAGTATTTATAAGGTGCATCATAATATGTATATTTGCCAAAAAAAACAACAGGTTGCTCTATATTGAAGTCACCTTGCAAAAATACTTTTTTGTATGATTACTATCTTGATAACGTCATAACAGTTCTATTTATGTGATTCATAATCTTGATAATTGTAGAGGTATTGAAGTTTGACTAATCATTCTTAATTGACTATAATAAGAAAAAAATAAGATTTCATATTTGTAAAAAATTAGAAGGAAAACTATCAACTTGAGATTCAATGTGATATAAACTATATTTCATAGAGCTTATTTGTATTCTAAAGTATTTTTGACTCTGACAACTTCAAAATTGCATTCAGTACTAGGCAGAAAAATGGAGTTATATAAAATCATAACATCAGTGTAGTATATGAAGTAGAGATAATAGTTGTACTCTTAGCCATTTTATTTTGCTATAAATGAAATTCATTGTTCAGCATGGCCTTCTGAACTGTGTTTTCCAGTCAAGTTATTTTGTAAAGATTAAATTAAATTCATTGCAGGGTACATGCTTTCAGAAACTGTAACAATTCCTATCTGTTTGAACTATACTGTGAATTATTTTTTAGTGTAGGAGAAAGTTCAGAAAGACAGTTTTCCATCTCACTGCACTTTTCCAGAATCGTTCTCATATCTCAACCACAGGTTTTATTAAGTACAAATTGAAGTGAACTTATGTCAGTAAGAAATAATGAAAACACACCTTCAGTGGTCTTCTTTGCTTTTTCAGAGTACAAGCATAAATTGTACTTCAGATTACTTAGAGATTATGCAAAAGTTTGGTGGAATTTGAGTAACTGTTATATTTAGAATATTATGAATGATGAACAACTAATTGTCATAAATTATAGATTTGGTAGACAGAATAATGCCTTCCCACTCTGCCCCCCTTCAAGATGCCTGTGCCTTAATCTCCAGAGCCTGTGAATATATGTTGATGTTACATGGTAAAGCGATTTTACAGATGGAATTAAATGCTGTTCATCAGGTGACCTTAAATTCGGGAGATTATCTTGTATTAATTCCAGTGGGCCTGATCTAACCACATTGGCCCTTGAAATTGGAAAAAGAATGCAGAAGAGTTGGTGAGAGATGCAGCAGAAGAAAGAGGAAGAGGAATGAGTTAAAATGTGAGAGGATTCTACTTTTCCCTGCTGGCACTAAAGATGGAGGAGGGGGGCTTTGAGTGAAGAAATACTGCAGGTTTAGGAAGCTGAGAATGACCCCTAGACACCAGCCAGTAAGGAAATGGGGGCTCTTACACCTGTATGCAACTGATTTCTTGCAAAAATCTGAATGTTTTTTGAAACACATTCTTCTCTAGAGACTTCAGAAAGGAATGTATCTCTGCAGGCACTTTCATTTTGGCCTTGTGAGATAGAAGCAGAGAAATAATCCAAGCCCACCAGACTTCTGATTTAAAGAATTCTGAAATAGTACTTTTTGTATTATTTTAAGCCACGAAATTTGTGGTAACTTCTTCAATTGAAAACTAATACAGTTGGCAATATTTTTATTCTAAAATAAGAGACATCTTATAGAAATCTCATCATATAAAATAAATTGAAATTATAGGGGAAAATATCTTACTTACTCTTTCTGAATTTTATCCCCGCATCCCTTTCTATTTCCTTACATTCATTATGTTTGTAACTTTATCTTTCTTTCTTAAAACAATGACTGTGGTGGAAAAAGGTGCACAGTTGGATGTGTGGTGAACTTGTAAGTACTGAGAACTCTATTTAAAAAATTAAATTAAGGATTATCCAGAAAAGAAATCAAGAAAACAATCTCATTTACAATAGCATAGATAATAATAAAATACTTAGGAATTAATTTAACTAAGGAGGTGAAAAATATGTACACTGAAAGCTATGAGACATTGATGAAAGACATGGAAGAAAATACAAATAAGTGGAAAGATATGATGTGTTCCTGATTCAAAGAATTAATATTTAAAAATGTCCATAGTACCCAAAGGTAATATAGAGTTAGCATAATTATAGTATGATCTATAATTTATTGCAACCTCTATCAAAATTTCAATGGCCGTTGAACACTACATAAAAAACTAATGATGTATTATTGTTGGCTAATTGAACATAATAAAAAAAGTTCAATGGCATTTTCACAGAAATAGAGAAAAACAATTTTAAAATTCGTGTAGAGCCCCCTCCCCCCCAAAAAGATCCTGAATAGCCAAAGCAATCTTGAGAAAGAACAAAACTGGAGGCATCATACTTCCTGGTCTCACACTTTTACAAAGCTATAGTAATTAAAAGAGTATGGTACTGGCATGAAAACAGACAAAAAACCTAATGGAACAGAATAGAGGGCCCAGAAATAAGCCCACACATAAACAGTTACATAATCTATGACAAGGGTGCCAAGAATACACAATGGAGAAAACACAGTCTCCAGTAGATGGTGCTGGGAAAATTGGAGGTCCACATGCAAAAGAATGAAGCTGGATTACTATTTTACACCACACACAGAAATTAACTCAGAATGGATTAAAGACTTGATTGTAAAACCTAAAACTATAAAATCCTAGAAGAAAATGTAGGTAAAAATTTCCTTGACATTCATCTTGGCAATGAGTTTTTGGATTTACACCCAAAGCACAGGCAACAAACCCAAAAATAAACAAGTTGGGACTATGTCAAACAAAAATGCTTCACCACAGCAAAAACCAATTCACAAAATGAAAAGGCAGGCTACAGAATGGGAGAAAATATTTGTGAACAATATATCTGATGAAAGGTTAATATTTAAAGCACATAAGGAACTTTTTCCCTATAACTCAACAGCAAAAAACTAATAACCCAATTTAAAAATAGGCGAAGAACCTGAATAGACATTTTTACAAAGAGGACATACATATGGCTAACAGGTACATGAAAACCTGCTCAGTGTCACTAATCACCAGGGAAAGGCAAATCAAATTCACCATGAGATACTATCTCACACCTGTTAGGATGGTTTTTATCAAAACGACGAGATAACAAATGTTGGCAAGGGTGTAGAGGAAAGAGAACCCTGTTCACTGTTTGTGGGACTGTAAATTTAGTCATTATGGAAAAATAGTATAGAGGTTTCTAAAAAAATAAAAAATAGACCTGTAATATCATTCAGCAATCTCACTGCTGGATATGTATCTAAAGGAAATGAAATTAATGTCTCAAAGAGATATCTACTCCCACGTCATGGCAGCATTATTCACAATAGCCAACATATGGAAGCAACCTAAGTGTCCACTGACAGATGAATGGATAAAAAAATGTGGTGTACATATACAATGGAATATTATTCAGCTATAAAAAAGAAGTAAATCCTGATATTTGCAACAATGTGGATGAATCTTGAGGACATTATGCTAAGTGAAATAAGCCAGACAGTGAAAGACAAATACTATACGATATCACTCATATGTGAAATCCTAAAAAGTCAAACTCATATAACCAGATTATAGAATTATGGTTGTTAGGGGCTGGGGTGGGCAAAATGGGAGAGGTTGGTCAAAGGGTATAAACTTTTAGTTATATGATGATTAAGTTCTGGGGATCTAACATACAGCATGGTGACTATATTGTATACTTGAAATTTGCTGAGAGTATATCTTAAATGTTCTCATTACATAAAAAAAGTAACTATGTGAGGTGATGATGAGCTTGATTATGGTAATCATTTCACAATGCATATGTTTATCTAACCATCATGTTGTATCTTAAATATATATAATTTTTATTTGTTGATTATACCTCAGTAAAGCAAAAAAAAAATTAAATAATACAATTTGTGCAGCAATAAGCCTGGGGGAATCTAACTGCTTAGGAAATCTAGCACATTTGGTTAAACTCTGGTGTTAATTAGCCCCAAATCACTTGCTAAATTCCTTTGAAGTTCAGTTCCTTTTTTCATAGATGAAAATTGAACACAACAGATCCTACTTCTGCTTCCACTTAAGTTCTCTGGGTACAAACAGTTGAGTCACAAGGGGGATTGGGCTGGATCTGGGGAAGGCAATGTAAACCATCATTTTTTGAATCCCAGCAAAAAATATACCCTACTTTGGGTATGTTAGTGACTCTTACCTAAGTGAAGCATAATGGGGCAAAAGCACTATGGAGTGCCACACAATAGCATAGAATGTATTTAGAAATATATGTTGAAACAAAAGCAAACTTGGAAGCTTTAATTCATTAAGAATCTTAATTCCCTAATGTCTTGGTTCACTTTGTCACTTCAATTTTTATGCTGTGCAAATAAAAATTGGCAGCCATAATCTCCAAAATTTAAGTTGAAAACATCCTCTGTAACTCCAGTTATGTTATGTCATGCTATCCATCAGGAGTGTCAGAGAGAGAAGTTTACTTAATCTAATAGCTAGTTACATATCACCCTGCATCTTGACACCTGCATCTCTGAGGATCTCCAGTAGTTAGTCCTCTTTGTGTATTTCTATAATTATCTGTCCTAGATGCTTTGCTGTGGAACAGTTTACACACCTAGGCAGAAAACTGTAGGAGTTAGAGATAAGAAAACAAAAAAAGAGTATCTTTTTATTGCTTCTGTTGTATCATAAGAATCTCTTATTAACTTGATGTCTTGTCAAAGTTTGCAGAGTAGCTTAGTAAATCAAACTACCTGGATGATAAATTCTATGTTTTTTCATTTTATTTATTTATTATTTATTTATTTACTTATGCAGAGACTTCTCATTTTCCCTGGAAAAAAGTGAATTTAAAGGAAATTTCACTTCTTTCCCCATAACTGCTTATATTTAGGAGAGAGGGAGAGAGAAAGATACTTATTAATTTTAGTTAATTAATCAATTCATTTATTTTTCCTACATATGCATTGAACACTTTGATCTTGGTGTGCTGTATTAGGTGCTAGATTATAATGACAAGCAAAAGTAGACAAGATTCTTGCCTACATGGGGTTTACACTCTAGTGGGAGTGATAGAAATTAAACAAAGAGTCAAAGAAATAAAGGTAAAGTCATTAAGTTACTATAAAGGCTGACAACTGTTTTTTTTTTTTAATTTTCCTTTTTGAAATTTTTACCTAAGCCTGACTTTCATGGTTAGAGTTCTGTTACTTAAGTGGGTAATCACTCCTTTCTTAGAGGTCTGAAATTCTTACATATTTAGCTATGAGAGAAGACTAACAAGAAGAAAATTGGAAGAAAGCAGTTTGAAAAAAATAGCCTGCTGTCCTTGCGAAGTCCAGTATCTTAGTGTAATGGGCATAGCCCTCGCCTGTTTCATCCAGTAGTCATAGATTGGCTAACATTTTATGCATTAATCTTTTTTTAGTAGCAGTTTAAAAGACAAACACGTTTGGGAACTATCACAGTTAAAAATCCATTGAAACATTTTATAAAAGCTTTTATTAATTTACAAGATAATTGTGAGAGTTAGTTTTATTTTTTTATTGTAGTTCTTATGTAATTATCCATATTTTGAGAATTTGAAAGGTAATAAAATTTGAATATGGTGAGTATTTGATTCTGACAGATGTAATGATGGTGTAGAATGTGGATTAAATAAAAGAGTATAACAATTGTATATGATTTCAACTAGTTAATGGAAACCAAATAGTCTTGAAAAAGTAGACTGAAATTATCCTTAATTTTTTAGTGTTCAGCTTTGGAAAATTTTATGCCTTAGTTGATGAAACACATATATTGTGAATGGTATATGAGTTAGGTTATCTTTTTCATTATGTTTTAATTACTATAAGAATTCAGATAACTGATACATGAATATTTCAGCTTAAGATGTGACATATTTTATTTTGAATGCCATAATCAAAATAACTAAGAAGTTGGGCATGCCTCTTATCTCTTTTAATTCTCTCCCTTACTCTGTGATACAGGTGTCATTTTCTCCATTTTACTAATAAAGTAAGAAAATAGTAATGTAGCTAGTAACTAGCAGCATCAAAATTAGAACCCAGGTCTCTCTTGACTACAAAATCAGTGATTTTTCCTATATACTGTACTGTAGTGATCTGTTTTTAATGTTTATATTAGAAAAGAAGGAAGCTTTGAAACTTAATAAAACAAAATATAGATAATGAATAATGAAACAAAAGACTAGTTATTTTTAAAAAGTTAATAAGATTGGAAAACCATAAGTAGGCTAAGATAAAAAGGATATGTACAACAAAATCTAACCATATTTCTTTATACTTTCAATAAAATTTTTTAATTGAATTAACAAAAAACCCTTGTGTAACATCAGAGATTAAAAAGTGGACATCTTACATATTCTTTGCACATTAAAAGAATAATAATAAAATATTATGAAAAGTTTTGTGCCAAAGAATTTGACAATATAGATTAAATGGACAAATTTCTTAAAAGACATAAATTACCAAAATTGTCTCAAGAAGAAAGACAAAATCTGAATAGTTTATTCTGTGTTTACTAAAGAAATTGAATTCTTAATTAAATATCTTCTGACAAGAAAATATCAGGCACAAACATTTAAGGAACAAAAAATAGTGATCCTACAGAAACTTTCCTAGAAAATGGAAAAGATGGGAATATTATTTATCTTTTTGATGAAGCCCACATATCCTGGATAACAAAGACATGCAGTTACATTTCAATATAAGAAAACTACCCATTAGTATCCCTAATGAATACAAAGAAAGAAATCTTTAAGAAAATATTATTGAATTGAATTTTGCTTTGTGTTTTACTCTCTTTGTAAAGTTATGCCCCTTGAATTTTATCTTTTCAACTCCAAGCAGTTAGTCAAGGTATTTTTCTTTTTTTTTTTTAAAGATTTTATTTATTTATTTGAGAGAGAGAATGAGAAATAGAGAGCACAAGAGGGAAGAGGGTCAGAGGGAGAGGCAGACTCCCTGCTGAGTAGGGAGCCGGATGTGGGACTTGATCCCAGGACTCCAGGATCATGACCTGAGCTGAAGGCAGTCGCTTAACCAACTGAGCCACCCAGGCGCCCTCAAGGTATTTTTCTAATCTAAAACATTTCTCTTTCTAAGAGAAATCTGATGCCAGGTGGGGGAAAATAGTTTTTGTTGTGCTCCTGGGTTTTATTTTTTCTTAACCCTGATGCGTATATTTTACTTTTGCTCTTCTCCCATTTTCTCCTTCACATTTATCTTTCTGTCATAACCACTGTTAACATCTGAACACAGACTTTTAAAAAGAGGTCCATTTTCTTATTCCAGTTATCAACTATTCATTTGAATGAACACAAACCCATAAAAAAGAATATTTATTACAAATTATAGTATAACTTGAAATGGAAAATGCTTGGAAAAACTTACACAGTGACTTAACATCATTTTTTCAGTGGTGGTAAGTGTACTTTGTAGTAGTACACTTTAAGGAGAAACTCTCATAGAAATATACTTACATGGTACTCTGATGTATTACATTTTTATACTATAATAAACAAATGGCTTGGAATTGTCTTTCACAATACCTTTTGTTTCGGGTACTATATACTGCTAGATAAACAATTTTCAAATATATGCTAAGCTTTGTTTTTATCTAATTACCATTGGTTAAAAAAAAACCTTGGAAAAATACATAATTTAACACAACAATTACAATCTACTTTAAAGACTAGTAAAATTATGCTGCTTGTATTTATTTTAAAAGATATATATTTTTTCTGTCCCAGGTTTCAGCACACACAAAAAAGAAAGTAGGAAAGAAAAGCTATATATTTTTGTTATCTAGGGCAGTTACAGCAGAATACAAGATCTTTGTAGTGCCTTTATTTTTTCACATGCAAAATATTTTTTTAATCTTTGATCAGAAAATTCAAAAGCATCTCAGGCAGAGTTCATTGGAAAACATTTTTATAGAAGATTGTCCTTTTGAAGCAATATAAAAGATTACATTAGAATAATTTTGTCAGATTTTATAGATGTAATTCACATAAGACTTATTCATTTCCCCTTTGTTGTTTAGCAATGATATTTATGGTTTTAAAAAGTAACATATTATTCTCCATCATAATGTTATCTTACATTTTAGTAGTTTTTGTAACTGATTGCATGAATGACATAATAAAGAGCATAATTTCCCTATCTTTTGTATCTCTCTTTGCTATTTATAAATATTAATATTATAAATATCATCATTGAGCTATCTTAGTTCTTCTCTGTGGTAGAGAGTAAAGTCAATTAGCATCTAGGGGAAAGAAAGTTAATCGTTCATATTTTGGAGTGAGTGATAGGTTGGCTGAATGCATTCCTTCAAATGTGTTATTAGAAATATTTATAAAATTAGTTCACATACTGTAGTACAATATTTGTAAGGCCCATATATATTATTAGGATTAAAATGATAAACAGAGATGGGGTGGAATGAACTATCACAAAATTTTCATTCATGAGCACTTTATGATAGTTAAGAATGTAACTGGTGAACTGTTAAATCAGAAGTTGTATTTGATAGGCATCTAGGTCAGAGTTGATGGAATGCCTTGTCATGAAGAAGAATTTAACAAATTGCTTTTATCAGTTTTAGTCACCTTTGATCCAAGTGAAAGAAAAAGCTGATTCTTGTGAATTTTATCTATGCAGGGTAAAGGCTTTGGACACTCTTGAAATTATATTTCATGGAATTGTAGAATCTTTAAGGTAGACAGGACTTTATGTATCATCTGATCCAATCTCTGCTTACAAATCAGGAATGTGAAAACCCAAGAGTTAAGGCATGTTCAACCATTACATAGCTGGTGAGAGAAAGAGCCAAGACTGAAATCTAGGTTTCTCAATATTTAGTTTAATGGCATTTCTCTCTACTATGGACTTTCTGGAAAAAAATGAAATATTATATATATGTTAATATATATATTTTCTTTTTCTCAGAAGCTGTATTATGGATATAGATACAAACAATATAACAGGATATATAATTATTCAATTTTTTTCTTTAAGGAAATATAGTTAAATAAGTATATTCATAAAGTAACCAACAAGGGTTCCTTTATAGATTATTTAACTCATTGTATAGTTCTCTTTAATTACTGTTGATTGATTATATAAGTCCAAATGACTTGAACTATAGAATACATTATTTCCCATGTTATTTTTTAGTATTTTTCTTTATAACATCATAATAAATATTAACTAACATAAATCATTGAATAATAAGACAAGAATAGACTGCAGAGCCAAGATTTTGCTATATTCCTACTGATTCAATATAGAACTGCATTTAAATTATTTATAGTTGGCTTTTTTGGGACAGAAAAATATTCAGTGATGATGGATGAAAACTTTATTGGCTAGCATTTTGATGTCTTAATTTCTCTAATGATTTTTTTCTAATATTCAATATCACAACATCCCTATAGCAACATAAACATCATTATTTAAATAGCTAGTAGTGAAATGTTATTATCATTCATAATTGGCAAAGGCAATTTAATAGTGAATCAAGAAAATTTGATTCAGAAAAGTAGCAGATAGTCCTTTAGTAAAAAAGGGATTTCTGACACATAAAAAATTGCCCAAACTATTTTATGCAATTAAGATTTCATTTTACAAGTAAGAATAGGCCATAGAGAGAGCACATAATCATCTTTGGCTGATAGCTTCTAAAGGCAGAAAATTGATAGACTGAGGTTGAATATCAGAGGCATATAAGAAATAAAGGAGAATGGTTAATCCACTATGAATAACAACTGAAGAGAGATCATTTCTATTCTGTTTAAAGCAAGTATTAGGGCCAATAGTATTTAGTCTAAAATAATGAAAGGTAGGTAGAGAAGTTAACTAATATCTTTTTGGTTAACAAGAAAATAGGGTTTGGGGCGTCTTGGGTGGCTCAGTCGTTAAGCATCTGTCTTTGGCTCAGGTCATGATCCCAGGGTCCTGGGATCGAGCCCCTCGCTCCCTGCCCAGCAAGAAGCTTGCTTCTCCCTCTCCCACCCCCCCTGCTTGTGTTCCCTCTCTTGCTGTGTCTCTCTCTGTCAAATAAATAAATAAAATCTTAAAAAAAAAAAGAAAACAGGGGTTAACAATACATTTTACATTTGATTGTAAAACCAACCAAGGAGTAGCTCTTCCATGCAGAAAGTTAAGAAACTGAAAACTTTATTGATTTTACAATCCTTTCTGTGGTCCCTAGAATTTATAGCACCTGGTATAGCAACACGGCTGGGAAAAACTTGTGCAGGACCAGGAAAAGCATTGTTTTACTAACAGCAGGGTACATATGGAAGATCCCTGATAGAAACTGGGATTTTTTGACTACCCAGGAGACATGATTTTTTGACTACCCAGGAGACATGATTAAATTGCCCCTGGGCTCGGGTTTTTTTTTAATTTTTTTGTTGTTATGTTAAACACCATACGTTACCTCATTAGTTTTTGATGTAGTGTTCCATGAGTCATTGTTTGTGCATAACACCCAGTGCTCCACGCAGAATGTGCCCTCTTTAATACCCATCACCAGGCTAAACCATCCCACCACCCTCTTCCCAGGGCCCGGTTTTTTTAAGTAGGATCCAACTGGGACCTTTCAGTTTGATTTAAAGAAGAGACTATTTTGTGGTATAATTTTGGCTAAAAATTGACAGGGAGAAAACTGACAAACCTGTATAGGCAGTTGTTGCAATTTAACTGTAAACTAAAGGGTCAATAGTACTTCCTCTTTGGCTAAATGGGAACGTTTATTTCTGCATTTCTGTGGAGTTATTCCTGGATCAGTTCTTCAGTGTGAAGTGCCTTGTGATCATCCTCTAACCTTTATTTACTGAGCTCTTGGATAATGATTGTGATTAAGTATAATGAGCTAACCTTTTATTTGTAACAGTACTTAATAGTTTTCAAAGCTCTGGAAAACAGGCCCTTTTAATTCTTAAAATAAACTTGTGAGATAGCCATAGATTGGACATTATTCTTCTATTATTCTGAAAATTAAGAAATGGAAGAACCAGCACCATATTCTAGGAGTTTTTGGCAGGCACTCCAGTGCTTTTTTTAGTCTCACTTTGTTGCCTCTCCAAATCCCACTATAGTGAAAAATAACAGAAATAATAAAGACCACTTATCTTTTGGAGATATTTCAGAGATCATCTTTTTATATTTGATTGATCTATTTAATTTTATTAAAATAGTGGATATTAATAACAGGCAAGTAAATAAATGATTGCCTTTTGTTTTTATCCTGTTTTCTTCCCTTCATCTCTGTCAATTTCTCTTTATACCAAAGTGCTGTTCTCCAAGGACCATATTTACTTTTTCTCTTTTTGTTCCCAGTAATTCTTCCATTTTTCTTTCTCTCATATGCTTTATATCCTTTCTATTTATCAACCTTTCTATTATAAGATGGTAGATAGGATGGACTAGTTACATTTCAGTATTCCTTGGAATCTAATTCAATCCAGAGCAGTAATGTATCCAGATAAAAGACTAAAACCTAGTAGTCCATTCCAGCTAGGTGTAACCATTGTCTAAGTTTGGACATCATTGTGTGGGACATGTGGGAAGACTGCTCCAAGTGGAGACAGATTGATGATGCTTTTTGCCCCTTCCATTTCATCTTCTCCCCTCAGAGCTCTGGTAGCCATTTTGTTCCCCTGGAGCTATATGTGACTTTGAGGTGAAAAGATAGGTTCCATGTCCTGTGGGAGAAGAGGGAAGGAGCTGGGTTCCTCACTAGTGTTGAGTCAACACTCTGATGATAGTCTTGGTGATTTCTTTTCTTTTCTTTTCTTTTTTTTTTGTGGAAAGAGATAAAACTCACATTTCTTTTGAGTTTTTGGTGTATTTGAGAATTCCCAAGTAGAATTTTTTTCTTTCAGGCTTATGGCCTAAGTAAAATTAAATGACTGTAAAATAAATATATGCTGAAAGGTTTATTTTATTTAATATATGGAGCTAATATATCAAATATTTTACAAAAAATTATCCTTATGTTAATACTCAAGTACTCTTTTTTGATGATTTATTTAAATTTCCATAAGCATTTATTGTTAACAAGGAATATATTTTTCCTTAAGTTATCTAGCTAACAAGCTCTCTGATAACAGGGATGATGGCTTTCAGTCTATTCACTATTTATTTAAATAGTTGAGAATTATTAACAATTGTTTTATATGGCCATGATCACAAGTACCACAAATAATGCCCACATGCAATATATTCACTTTATTCCAAAGTTGAATAACAGAATTTATCTCTAAACCCAAACCTACAGCTGAACTTTAGGGCACTCCTACTGTTATCACTAAACCTTTCTCTCCTGAACACAATCTAAACTTGTATATCCAAGTGCCTATTAAACATTTCTACTTGGACGGTTAACAGACCCCCTCAAAAACAAATTAAAACACACACAAAAAATAATCTTGCCCCAAACCAAATGCCCAATCCATCCCACCCCTACCTCCTGCACCCTGATTTTTAACTGTCCTCCCAATCTCAAGAAAAGCAGTTCCATTTTCATGTTTCTTAGACTAGAATTTTATCCTTGATTCTTCCGGTGCTCTCAATTCCAAATCCAGTCCATCAGCAAATTTTATAGGCTCCATATTCAAAATATATCCAGATTCCAACAACTTTTCATCTCCTTTAATGCTAACACTTTGGTCCAAGCTGCTGTCTTGAACCAGGAATTGATGGAACTAACATTTGCAGGAATTTCCTAACTAATCTTGTTTCCTCCTTTGCCCATGCAGTCTCTTCTCATGTTACTCCTCTATTAAGAATTTCTAATAGCTTCCAGTATTAGTTAGGATAAAAACCAAAGTCCTTGGGGTGCCTGGGTGCAGTCTCTTGAACGAGCCTGTGTTGGGCTCTGTGCTCAGCACAGAGTCTGCTTGAAATTCTCTCTCCCTCTCCCTCTGCCACTCCTGCTTTTGTTCTGTCTCTCAAATGAATAAATAAATCTTTAAAAAACAAAAACAAAGTCCTTATCATGGCCCATAAGGACCTGTAGAATCTAGCTCCCCTCTGCCTCTCTGAACTCATCTTCTCTCTCCCTTGCTAACTTGTGCTCTAGGCACAGGGCAAGTTTTTTTGAACTTACCAAATGAACTCCATCCTAAAATGTTCTTCCTCCCAACACCCACATGGCTCACTTCTTCATCTCCTTCTGGTCTCTGTTCAGATTTCAAGTTACAATAAAGTCTTCCTTGACAACCCATACTCAGTACTTACAGTCCTGTTTACCTCATTTTATTTTATTTGCGGTACCTTTTTCATGTCATAAATTTATATTTACATATTCATTGCTTATTATCAGTTTGCTACCCCAGAACATCAACTCTGTAATGACAACAGTTAGTTTACTGCCGTATCCTAGCACCTAAAATGGTGCCTGGCATATGATAGATGCTCAGTAACTACTGGTTGAACAAATGAACCAATGAAATAATTAATGAATAAATTGGTTTCCTACAATAGTCCATTCAAGCCTCAGTATTAGTTTTATGGTATAATATCAAATCTCACTTTACAGAGGAAAACTGGAGCTCAAAAAATTTAACTTATTTTCCCACAACAATAATAAATAGCTAATAATAATAATAATAATAAACAAATAGTAATAAATAGTGGAGACAGGATTTAAATTCAAGCTTATCTGTAATCAAAGCCCATGCATGATTTTCATGTTATTTCTCAGAATTTCTAATATGTATACAAATGGATATGCTCAAACATTATATTAGGTTTATTTTATTCTAGTTAGGGTACCAATTGTCAGTATATCCAAAATTTGCACCTAATAATTACAAACGATCTGGTATTATTTTTTTTTACTTATACTCTGTAAAAAGGACCCTAAAGTTGGGTGGCAACTGTTACTGCTCCAGGGACAGCTAGGGTTGACAAGGAGGCTCAACTTATCTTGGCTGGGCTTGTTTGCTATATGTCTGGTAGTCAGGTGATTATTGACTCGATTGAGACTAGCCATTGTTGGGGCAACTGCGGCAACTTAGATGTGCTCCATGTGGCTCTCATTTTCCAGCAGGCTGATCTAGGCATGTTCTGTCATTGGCAAAGGTGGAAGAGAGCAAGCCTCACTGCGCACACCCACCCATTTCAAGCCTTTGTTTGCATTGTGTCTTTAAAATTGTCATTGTTTTACCAAGTCATTTGTATGTGCCTGGAATCAAAGGGTTGCTTCTATTTTTTCCTTCATTATTTCTGATTTTCTCTTCTCACCACCTGACTCATTCTTAACCTCTTAAATTTCAATCATTTTTTGTTTTCTCTAAAATGCCAGTTTTCTAGGAAAAGGCCAAATCAAACTAGCTCTTTTGTGGATATATAATATGAAAAATATGAATATTATGTAAAGCCACCTCTTAATTTTGTAGACGAAGGAGATTTTTTTGGGGGGAAAATTGCTTCAAAAATTGCAATTTTATAAATGTTAAATATGAATAACAAACTACATGGAAACAAATTCTGTAAGATTTATTTCCTTTTGTAATTAAGCATAGCAAATACTATGAAATTCAAATTCTAATAGAAGCTACAATTTATTATTGAAACATGATGTCATGTTTGTCAGAGATAACTCAGAATCTTCTAAAATTTTTTTACTACCAAATGAATCATCAAGAATAGAGAATAGATAAAACTTAAAAAAATAACTAGGAGAAGGGAAAATGAAACCAAACTTTGCCTGGTTTGTTGCACTCCTTTCGGTTTTTTTATAGGTTAAAAAATGGAAAAACCAATGAAAAGAATGCATTGCACTTGGTTTTTAGTCAAAATTTTAATAGAAGAAAAAGACAAATGTAATTGGTAATGGAACAAACACTTTAAAGTCTCTTTCTCAGATTATCAACAGCTGAGTTTCATTTACATCACTGAGCTTCTAAATTTGAGGCCAAAAGAAAATTTTGTGTGTCTAAAATGTGTTATAATTACTAATGTTGAATATTTTGAGTTTTAAGATGTGACAGTGAGATATTTTTCATACTGTTAAGATACTGATTTTTATAGTTATTTTGTATTATTGAAATTTAATGAATATTGACTGTGTAGTACCTATTTGAAAAAAATTACAATGTGTGATAAAATTGAACATTAGCCTATGATAAATAAAATTAAATATGAAAAACTAATTAGAAGAGATAGAAGAAACAGATGTTGGCAGCCATAATTTAACATGTTAATTATTTAAGATGGCATTGACTTTATTTGTATGACAAAAATAAGTACCAAAGAAGAACTTATTTGATAGTTATTTTTCTTATAAAAGCAAGCATGAACATTCTTCTGAAGATGTAATTCATTAATTTTTAAATAAGAGTTGGTTAATTTTGATATTAAATTCTTTAATTCAACAAATTCTATATTGGATTGGAAAATTAAAATCGTCAAATGTCCTATTAGTTGTCATAGTAATGCTTATAAATACACCATAGACTCATAAGTGAAGTAGAAATCATATTCTGCATATAGCAAATGGAGAACATTTTATAAATCTATGTGTATTCATTTGTGAGACTTTTATTTTTGAATAATATTTAGGAACAAAACAAAAGCAATTTTGTATTTGTGATTTCCTATTTTAATTTAAAATTCAATTACTTTATTTTAAATATTTAATCTAAATCTTGTGAATGATATCACTTTCTCAATTTGACTGCTATACCCCATCTTAGACTGTTAATTTGGAAGCATATGACTTATTTTAAAGAAATATTTCTTTCTTTACCAATTAGTGTTTATAATGATTAAACAAGAACAGAATGAGGGGAAGAAAGCCAACATATAATGGACAATGAGTCTTTGGAGAAAAGTGGGTTCAAGTCTCCTGTATTTTGTTATAAATTTTGCGTTTTGTTTTATAAAGAGGCTATATAATTTATGAAGTCAAGCAACATTTGAATTCTTTTAAAATATTCCAACTAAATGTATTGAGCTATTTGAACTTGCCAATGTCAGGAAACAAGCATTCTAAAACTGCAAATTTCACTTTTGACCACCTATGCAAGTAGCAAATTCTAATACTGAGCTGAAATGGTTTTCCCTAAAGCTCCCAGTTATTGATCCTAATTTGGTCCAGTAAGAATACTCAAACCAGTTCTGCTACTCTCATATTTGACCACTCATTAAATGTCTAGATGGCTACAATGTCCCTCTACATTTGTTTTCTTCAACAAATGGAACATCTCAGTGTCTTCAGCTATTCCTAATATGAAATGGTCTCAAAGTTGTTGTTTTTTTTTAAAGATTTTATTCATTTATTTATTTGACAGATAGAGACATAGCAAGAGAGGGAACACAAGCAGGGGCAGTGGGAGAAGGAGAAGAAAGGCTTCCTACTGAGCAGGGAGCCTGATGTGGGGCTCGATCCCAGGACTCTGGGAGCATGACCTGAGCTGAAGGCAGATGCTTAATGACTGAGCTGCCCAGGCACCCCTGGTCTCAAAGTTTTTAATTATTCAGATTGCCTGACACTATTAGTTAACTTTCTCTAGGCTTTGCTGTGGTAGTAAACAACTCTATAATTTTAGTGGTTACAGCAATAAATGTTTAATTCTCGCTCACGTAATAGATCAGTTCTGAATTTGCTAAAGTTCTTCTCCATATATCTTCATTTTAGAACTTTGGGTGAAGGAGCAGCCTCTAAGTTATGCCAATCTTTTAATAGAGGAAAAGGTGTAAAATTTGCTCAGAAGTGGCATGTATCTTTTATTCATATTTTACACATATATTTTACTTTGACTCTTTTTTTTTTTTTAGCTAAAGCAAGTCACACATCCAAATGTAACTTAGATGGGGTAGGAAAATTTAAATCTCTCACTGGGACGCACTCTAAGTCACATAGCAAAGGGCAGGGATCTACAAGCCTCTTACAGGAAGGACAACAAACAATTAAGAACAGTAATACAATCTGGAACAGCGTCAACATGTCCTGTCTTTCTCAGTATGTCATTTAAAGTGAAGTTCCCAAGATTTGACAGTATACCAGGAGTGTTCTGAGCAGTTTTGAATAGTCCTATTGTTCTTGTTCTAGATTCTACATTGTTAATTCAGTCCAAGATTGCAGTATCTGTTTAGCAATCACATTGAATAGACTTCTGTTATTTATTGATCATGGCTAGTCCTTATGACTATTCTTAAAAATTCCTGGTCTATGTACCATGTAATTACATGTTAGCTATATTCTCCATGCTAACTCAATTCAACACAAGCATGGGATGAAATCTGAGAATTATAACAGAGTATCAGCACTTAAAATAATAAAACTAATTTGGAGACTGTGACAAGGCCCTGCGTAGTCTTAGTATTGGAAGATAGGTGATATATTTAAATTTACCACTTACTGTCTAGCACCCCTGGGTCTGGATGTAGCTTACCTTTCTGGTTTGCCAAGAATATTTTGGGCACTAATTCTCTCCTTGAACATATTCTCTATCTTTCCAGCCTTGTATCCTTTAATCTACAAAAAAACCCCAATTATTTACAGTGTATTTTCTCTGTATTAGGCCACTGTGCTGAATGTGGCAGATACAGTACTGTGCAAAATTCATACAGCCTAGTGTGTCTTATAGTCTGGAGGTGGCAAGTTGGGCTTGAAGGGTATTCTAGGCAGATACCACTATGTTCTATGACTCAGCATAGCACATTCAAAGAACTGAAAAAAAAGGAAGTGTGGCTAAAAGGGAGAGTAGGAAAGGGTGGTACAAAACAAGGATGAATAAGTGGGCTTGGGCCAAATCATGCAGGCCTTGCACACCATCTTAAAAATGTTTAAACTCAATATATTAGGCAATGAAAAATGTGACTTCAGTATCATCATCTAAGATAAAGATAAAAACATGTTGAACACAGTTTCAAGAAAGTCAACAGAAATATCCACACTGATTGATGCTGATAATTGATCAGTAACATTTGCATAATATCCTATGGAGCACATTCCCCATCCTGGTGGTTGGTCTTGGGTTCACTCCATGATCTTGGAGGTTGAAGAGGGAGTGCCTCTCTCTAGAATGCTAGAAATAACTGTTAGGGTAAACAAGACCCTGAAATGAATTTTGAGGCTGAGTTCAAAAAGCAATAAAAGCAAAGATCAAATGAGCTTGAAGAAATATTCATTCCTGAGGGAATTAAAAACAAACAAACAAACAAACAAACAACAACTGAGGTCAGAGTGAAGGCTGAATGTTGAATGTAACCTGACTTTGTCTAAATAACTGCCTGGAATAATATGCTTTTGTCTGGGTTGACTTTTATGAGAGTACAGTGTAGTATATAGAATAGCCAAATGTGAAGTAAGTATACTCAGAGAGAAAAAAATCTACTTTTTGTGTGTTGATACAATGAAAGACATTATTTAAATACCTTGGTAAAGTCTAGATAGGCTATATTTGTGGCTCACTGTTCCACAGATTAGCAAACTGAAGAGTGCTGATTTGTTGTTTATAGAATTTACCCTCTTCCAATTAGAAAAAATAATTGGAGTCGCTTTAAACCATTTCCTCTTCCTCCATCTCTCACATTCTTTACATTTCCTCATAAATCCAGTAATGCTCCCATAATCTACATTTCAAGTTGCCTCACTTTCTTTTGCTATACTACATCCAAACCAGTAGACTTGAATTTCTTAAATTTGGATTTCCAAGCATATAGGTGTATTGCCATTTGGATTTCTTGTTTATTTTCTTTTAAATTTACTTATTTATTTTAGAGAAAGAAAGGGGAGGAGAGGAGCAGAGGAAGAAGGAGAGAGAGTCTTAAGCATTTTCCATGCTGAATGTGGAGCCTGACGTGGGGCTTGATCTCACAACCCTGAGATCACAACCTGAGCTGAAACTAAGAGTGGGACGCTTAACTGACTATGCCACCCAGGCGCCCCTACCGTTTGGATTTTTATTCCCCTTATTTTCAATCTTTTCTTGCCCTTTTCAATTAACTGAAATATCCCAAGCTGAGATAAGAAAGCTAGCTTAGAGTTCGAGCCAACTTACTGGGGAGGGCTCTGCTACCAGTTAGTTCTGATATATTATCAATAAATTACTAGATGTAAATAATGTGTTTATCTTATGTACATATTTTTTATTTTTTAAATTATAAATGTAACTTAAAACATCTTTAGAAGGTATAACTTTAGAAGGTAATTTCAGGCTTAGCCATCTTGATTTCATTCTTTTGGATAGAGTGACTATGTAAAAGGCCTTTGAGAGTGAAAAGGGCTCTTTTTTCTTTCATTCTTTCTTCCTTTTTTTTGGTATACATCTACATGGAATACCTTATTTTTATTTTGTATTTTAAAAATTTTAATTCCAGTGTAATTAACATATAGTGTTATATTAGTTTCAGGTGTATAATACAGCAATTCAACAATCCCATATTACTTGGTACTCATCACAACAAGAGCACTCCTTAATCCCCATCACCTATTTCACCCAACCACCTACTCACCTCTCCTCTGGTAACCTTCTGTTTGTTCTCTATAGTTAAGATTCTGTTTTTTGGTTTGTCTCTCTATTTTTTCCTTTGTTCATTTGTTTTCTTTCTTAATTTCTACATATGAATAAAATCATATAGTATTTGTCTTTCTCTGACTGGCTTATTTTGCTTAGCATTATACTCTCTAGATCCATACATGTCATTATAAATGGCAGGATTACATTCTTTGTTATGGCTGAATAATATTCCATAATGTGTGTGTGTGTGTGTGTGTGTGTGTGTGTGTGTGTGTGTATACATATATATATACTACATCTTCTTTATCCATTCATCTATTGATGGACACTCAGTTTGCTTTCATAATTTGGCTATTGTAAATAATGCTGAAATAAACATAGGGGTACATATATCTTTGCAAATTAGTATTTTTGTATCCTTTGGGTAAATACCCAGTAGTGGAATTACTTGATCATATATGGTTATTCTATTTTTAATTTTTTGAGAAACCTTCATACTGTTTTCCATAGTGGCTGTACCAGTTTGCATTCCCACCAACAGTGCACAAGGGTTCCTTTTTCTCCACATCCTTGCCAACAATTTTGTCTTGAGTTTTTTACTTTAGCCATTCTGACAGGTGTGAGGTGATAATCTCATTGTAGTTTTGATTTGTATTTCCCTGATGATGAGTGATGTTAAGCATCTTTTCATGTGCCTTTTGGCCATATGTATGTCTTTGGAAAAATGTCTATTCATATCTCCTGCCCATTTTTTACTTGGATTATTTGTTATTTGGGTGTTGAGTTGAATCAATTCTTTATATACTTTGGATACTAACCCTTTATCAGCTATGTCATTTGCAAATATCTTCTCCCATTTAGTAGCTTGTCTTTTAGTTTTGTTGTTTGTTCCCTTCACTCTGCAGAAGCTTCTTATTTTGATGTAGTCCCAATAGTTTATTTTTGCTTTTGTTTCCCTTGTCTTAAGAGACATATCTAGAAAAACATTGCTACGGTGATACCAGAGACATTACTGCCAATGTTCTCTTCTAATGTATTTATGGTTTCAGGTCTTATATTTAGGTCCTTAATCCATTTTTTTAAAGATTTTATTTATTTATTAGAGAGAGAGTGAGCGAGAGAGAGAGAGGGCATGAGTAGGGGGGAAGGGTAGAGGGAGAAGGAGAAGCAGACTCCCCACTGAGCAGGGAGCCCACTGCAGGGCTCCGTCCCACGACCCTGGGATCATGACCTGAACCGAAGGCAGAACCTGAACAGAAGCCACCCAGGTACCATGGTGCTTAATCTATTTTGAGTTTATTTTTTGAGTATGGTATAAGAAACTGTTCTAGTGTCATTCTTTTGCACGTAGCTGTCCAGTTTTCTCAACACTCTTTGTTGAAGAGACTCTCTTTTTTCCCTTGCATATTCTTGCCTCCCTTATTGAAGATTAATTGACCATATAATTATGGGTTTATTTCTGGGCTTTCTATCCTATCCCATTGATCTTTGTATCTATTTTTTGTGCCAGTACCATACTATTTTCTTTTTACTACAGCTTTGCAATGTAACTTGAAGTCTGGAATTGAGATACCTCCAGTTTTGTTTTTCTTTTTCAAGATTGCTTTGGCTATTTTGGGTCTCTTATGGTTCCATACAAATTTTAGGATTGTTTTTTCTAGTTCTGTGAAGACTGCTGATGATATTTTGATAAAGATTGAATTAAATGTATAGATTTCTTTGGGTCATATAGAAATTTTAACAATATTTGTTCTTCGAATCTATGAACATAGAATATCTTTCCATTTGTGTCATCTTCAATTTCTTTCATCAGTGTTTTATAGTTTTTAGAATACAAGTCTTTCCTATCTATAGTTAAGTTTATTCCTAGATATTTTATTCTTTTTGATGCAGTTATAAATGGGATTATCTTCTTAATTTCTTTTTCTCCTGCTTCATTTTTAGTGTATAGAAATGTAACAGATTTCTGTACATTGATTTGTATCCTGTGATGAAAGAGGTTCTATTAAAAAAGTTCAGACAACTGCCATAAGATAAGATTGTACTGGTCAAACTGGGACATTTGGTCAGCCTATTTATAGGTTCCCTATTTGTCTTTAGTTACATGCCATCTCATAAAGCTTTTGCCTGAAATCAAGAAATAGAAATATGTAGAGTTAATTGACATTTAAATATACTCAAAAACTTTATTTTAAAATCCTTGCCATTGAATTTAAATCATTCTTTGCTTTACAGAATTGTAGTCTAGTATTAGTCTCTTGCCTTTTAAAATCCAAGATTCAGGTAATTTAAGGCACCACGTTTAAATTTACCACTTACCACCTATATGCTATACAAGTAACTAACAGTATATAGATAACTACATGCCAGTCTGCCAGTCTTTATTTCATTCTTGGGATAGAGGGCTCTTATTATTTTCTAGTATTACGATTTTTGTCCAGTTTTCCTTTTTGAAAATATTACATAGATTATTATATTTATAGTTAGGTCCTCTGAGAATCAGGATTGAGAGAACATGAGCAAGATTTAATCAGGATGCTTTGAATATGAGAGAAAAGAAATTATTAACATTTATGCAAAAGCTGGAATGCATTGTTTTCTTTTAGCCATATGATTTTAGGAATAATATCTTTTCAGAATCTGATTTTGTTAGCTAAGGAAATGAAAATATTTCACAAGAATTTGAAGAGTTCTTGAATGACTTGTTCTATTTTTGTTTTTTTTGTTTTTTTGTCTTCTGGTACATATTGTTTTTAATTTGGAATACTTCAACTATGTATTTGGTCTTGTATTTAATGTAAAATATTTTTCAAATAAGATAGTATCTTTGATTTTCTTTTCCATTGCTATTGTAATATAAGATTTTCTCTCCATACTTTTTCTCCCCCCTCAGGCATTTTAGCTACATGCTCTTCACAATTGAATTAAGTGTTCATATCTGTTAATGGTTCATATCTGTAAGGCAAATGAAATTCCTTTTCTGAGGAGAAAACTTCCTATTAGGCGAAAAGCTCTCATTCTTTTACCTGTCCCCATTCACATTCTCCTGTCCCCCCTGCCCCTCCCCATTATCAGCCTCTGGTTATATGGGCAGAATAGGTCTGAACCTGATGTTCCTATAAAGATTGGTCATAGGGAACAGCACAGAATGTGCCTTATCTCAAAAGACAAATCCTACTCTATTAAGTAGGAAGATAAATCTGGCAGAATGAAAAAATGCAAAATGAGTCATTTTGCTTTTGTAAGGTTAAAAGATCTTTGGAAGTATTTAAATTTCCTATATATATATATATATATATATATATATATATATATATATATATATTTAAAAATTTTAAAAAAGGAATGAAATCTTGTAACCCTTAAAAGGGTTTTAAACACTAGCTGTGCCGAATACAGATTTAAATGTCTTTAAAAGCTCTGAAACTTCTGCATAACAAATGGTGAAAAGTCAACCTATGGAATAGGGGGAAATATTTGCAAAGCATATATCTAATAAAGTATTAGTCTCAAATATATAAGGAATTCTTAGAACTCAATAGTATTAATAGGTAAATGAATAAATAGCCTGATTAAAAATGGGCTAAGGACTTGAATAGATATTGCCCCAAAGAAGACATGCAAATGGCCAATTGGTATATGAAAAAATGCTTAGCATCACTAATCATCAAAGAAATACAAATCAAAACCATAATGAGATACCAACTCACACCTGTCAGGATGGCTATTATCAAAAAAACAAAGACAACAAATGTTGGTGAAGATGTGGCAAAATTAGAATTCTTGTACACTGTTGGTGGGAACACAAAGTGGTACAGCTGCTATTGAAAATGATATGGAGGTTCCTCAAATAATTAAAAGTAGAACTACCCTGGGAGCCAGTAATTCCACTTCTAAGTATTTATCTAAAAAAATTAAAATCGGAGTCTTGAAGAGATATTAGCACTTCCATGTTTATTGAATAACTATTCAAAATAGCCAAGATGTGGAATCAAACTAAATGTTCAATGACAGAGGAATGAATAATGAAAATGTGGTTATACATACAATGGAATACTATTCAACCTTAAGAAATAAATTCTGCAATGTGAGACAACATGGGTGAAACTTGTTGGCATTATATGAAGTGAAATAAACCATCACAGAAAGATAAGTACTGAGTGTTCTCATTTATACAAGTGTCTCAAATAGCCAAATTCATACGATCAGCATGGAATGGTGGTTTCCAGGGACTGGGGGAGGGAAAATGGGGAAAATACTAATCAGTGGCATAAAGTTTCAGTTGAGCAAGATGAATAAACTATAGGGATCTGCTATACAACATTGTACCTGCAGTCAAAGTAATGAACACTTAAAAAATTGTTAAGAGAGTTGATCTCTTAACATATAAGGAATTCTTAGAACTCAATAGCATTAATAGATAAATGAATAAATAGCCTGATTAAAAATGTTAAGTGTTCTTACCACAATAAAGTAAAATTTAAAAAATAACCTCTAAAAATTTACAGCAGAATTTTTTGTCCTTTTTATAATACTGAAGGACACTGAGCAGGTACAGATTTTTTCCCCAGTCTATTTAGGCTATGTCATAGTGACTAGTCTATGTTTGGGCTACTCATTTTTTATTTAAATTATATGTTTTCCTGAACTGAACTTAGAGTAGCCATATATATTAAGTAAGCACTTAATTCACTTAATATTAAAATCAGTAGAAAAAGCAGTGGTTAAAAATTGCTGCTAAGTGATCTGTAATTCTTAATAGAAGTTGCAAGCAGATAAAAGCCTTCAGGATACTGTGTAAAATAGAAGGAAAAAAAGATGATCATTTCCATTTTTCCAAAAAGAGATTTATCTAATTTTTTCTTAATTGGAGGACAAATGTCTTCTATTTTTTATCATTTCCCCATTGACTGTGGTAGACAGAATAATGGCCCTATGAAGATGTCCATGTCCTAATTCTCAGATCCTATGAATATGTTCTTTTACATGGTATATTAGTTTGCTAGGGCTGCCATAACAAATTACCCCAAACTGGATGGCTTAAAACAACAGAAATTGTTTCACAGCTATGGAGACAAGACGTTCCTATGAAGGTGTCAGCAGGGGGCCATGTTCCATTTGAAACCTGAAGAAGAGAATCCTACGTTGCCTCGTCTAGCTTCTGGTGTTTGCTGGCAATACTTAGCGTTCCTTGGCTTGTAGATGTATCACTCCAATATCTGCCTATATCATCACATGGCCCTTTTCCTCCTGTGTGTCTGTCTCCTTTTATTTATAGGAACACCAGTCATATTGGATTAAGAGCCCACAGTACTCCAAAATGAACTCATTTTATGTAATCTGCAACAACCCTATTTCCAAATAAGGTCACATTGTGAAGTATTAGGAGTTGAAACCTCAACACACCTTTTGGGGGACACAATTCAACCCATAATATATGGCAGGGATAATTAAGGTAAAGGTTGCTAACCAACTGATTTTGAGATAAGGAGACTATTCTGGATTTTTAAAGAGGGTTCAGTGTAATCAGAAGCATCCTTAGATAAGTGAAAGAGGAAAACAGAGTCAGAATGATATATTATGAGAAAGATTCAACCTGCCATTGCTGACTTTGAAGATTGAAGAGGTGGTGAGTCAGGGAATGTGGGTGACCTCAAGAAGATAGAAAAGGCAAAAGAATGTGTTCTTCCCTCATGCTTCCAGAAAGGAATGCAGCTTTGCACACACCTTGGTTTTAGACCAGTGAGACCCAGTTTAGTTTCTGACCTCCAGAGCTATAAGATAATAAATTTGTATTATTTTAAGCCACTATATTTGTGACAGTTTGTTACAATAGTAATAGGAAACTGATACACTGACTCTTGCTAATGAGGCATATATAGAGACAGTGAGGACCTGGGTTAGAGTATTTTTTTCCCAATATGACCATCTTTAGATGTTTAGTACTATATTTTCTTTCTGAATCTCTTTTATTTCCACTCTTAACATATTAACCATAAAACTGTTTACTCACAAGTTTGTAAGAAAATTTGAAGACCCTATAGTTCAACCCACTGTTTCAAGCTTATTTGTCTCTCTATCATCCTTGAAATGTCATCATATTTTGCCACGTGTACCATGTAAAATTCACGACCTTCCAAATAAGACATAATATTTAGACATGGACTTAGATTTGGCTGATTTACTTACCAGGGTGGAGATACTTATAGCACCTTGGACATTAATTTAAAAACACTTATTGAACACCCATATAGAGCTAGGGTCTGGGCAGGGTATATAGTATGGGGTGGGTACATAACACCCAAACCTTAGTTCCTGCCCTTGCGCTTTTATTACGGTCTGAACTTCAGTAGCTAAGACTTTATTGTGTTAAGTTCTCTAATAGAATACATTGGAAACAAAGACTTAGGAATAATCAGTTATGTTTAGATATATGAAGATCAGTAGATGAACATGAAAGCAAGTAATACAATGTGGCTGGTGGTGGTAAGAGTAGCAGAATTTGAGAATATAACTATGTTGAGTTAAATCATGAACAATCTTGGTATGCTGTCAGAGGCTGTTAAATCGGGAAGTAATACATCAGATTCATCCTTGAGAAAACTTGTGCTAGTGTTGAGAACGGATTGAAAAGAACAGTGGAAGCAGACTGACAAGTAGGAGGCTCTTGCAATAGTTCAGATATCTATAATCCCTAGAATATCTGGCATCTTCCAAAACTCTCTGGCTTATTACATGGATAGATAAAGGAACACAGCATCCCTTCTTGTGGTACATCTTTAGACCTTATCTGAAAGTCCAGGAAACAAGTTCCTGAAACATCAGCAAACAAGTATTTTGCTGGCAATATTAAATATTATTATATTTTGTTATGGGCACCTTATTTTTCTGGTTTTATTTGAATAGCCCAAATATTAACTATCGGGGAATCAGGAAATCCTCCAATCTTATTACATACATTAAAAATACAACCCCTTACTCCCTGACCATGCAGTAGTGCTGAAGATTCTTGGTGACTTCCTTCTCACCACCTCTTGTTTTAATTTCCTTTTGCCACTCGATCATTGATCATCACTTTATATCTCACCACCTGTATTCTTTTCTTATCTCTACTCCATCTAAAACAAAATTCAACTCTCTTTCATTCCTTGAAAGAAAAGTACTATATACAGTAGACTTTACTAAAGGTAGGTGGTAAAAAAAAGGTGATTATTTTAGAGAATAGTGACAATTTTGATCTTTTTTTCTTTTCTCTCTCTCTCTCTTTTTTTTTTTTTAGTCCTGTTATTCTGAGTAAGCAGTGAAGATTAAGAAATCCTTCACGCTTTTGTGTTCTGGGTAAAGGCTAATGGCAAAGGACCACCCTGCCCTCATATCCTCTGATAAAAGACTAACCTCCATCCTTTCTCATGACTCCCTTAAAACTAGTAAATGACTCTTGTTTACCTATGGCTAGGCCATAAAACTTCAGGCCCCCTTCCTTTTCTTTGAGACATTTCTCATATGACATCCTCTTTGCAATAGCCTGAATAAAATACCTCTTTCACTGTCCAGTGTATTTTGTTTTTCTCATCAGCAAACAGTTTAAAATTAAATATAACATCCATTTTTCCTAAATCTTTTACAGTGTCCCTTGTAGGTATATTATTCCCAGCTTTCTGCCATCTTGCTAAATCCTTTTTCTGTTTTCCCATCTATGATTTCCTTGTCTCCTTAATTTATTGGGTTCTTCATCTCTTTCCTGTTTAGAAAGCCAGAGCAAAATAAAACCAAACACCTTTCATTTTCTCATAGAGTCTTTTATCTCCTTTTTTTAAAAAAATACTTTCCTTTCAGATAGCCCTCCAGGGCCTCCCTATTCTCACACAAATGGCTTTCTAAGATGCTTTGATAAACTAAAACCATTCTTCCATGAAATATATGCTATACCTTTTAATATACCATTTTACTTCTCATTAAAAAGACGGAAGGCCAGTAATTCCAAACCCCTAAAGTCTAGGCTGACACCAACAAATAACATATGAAAATAATGACTGTAATAATTTTAATTAAAATTGTTTAAATATTTGTAGGGCTGGTCTCGTGTCATTTATCTCATTTAGCAACATTTACCAACAACTTGTAGATTTTTTTCTTCATTGAAGTTATCAGAGAAATTAAGTTTCTTGCTCTTAATTTCATATGGTAAATTGGGCTGGTATAACACCAATGATTTAGTTGTTAATCTCATAACTTATTAAACTTATTGACCTCTGTCTACACCCCTATTGAATATGTACAAGAAAATGGCAAGGAAAACACACTCCACTGAGACAGGATGAACTCACTGACCACTAATAATGCATGAATACATGTGTTTGGAAATTTGATATTTTTAAACTAATGGAAGGTTTAGTCTCAATGTATGTATTATTAATACTAATCGGAAGGACATCTATTGTTTTGTATTAGGGGTCTATCTATTTATCTATCTATCTATCTACCTATCTATCTATCTATCTATCATCTATCTATCAAGTTTAGGAGCAAAAATAGAAAGGATTAACTCACTGAATTCTGGAAGGTGTTGACTATCACAAAGAATATTTTCAGAAAAACTTACTTTGCAAAGGGTTAACTTTCTTGTAACCACAAACCTGAGTTAAATCCATATTAGACTTGGGAGTCCATCTCATGGAGCAGAGCATTCACCTAATTGTCAACCAGAGGACCTTATCCTAGTGTTAGTGATAATGAGAAAATGCATTTGTGGTTAGAGTAAGCTTAATTAGGAGAAGAGCTGCTTGTGATATAATTAACTTCATTTTAGGGGGAGGTCAGGGAGTTTTCAAAGGATTTTTTTTATGAAGAAAAGATGAAAGTATGAGATAATGAAGAGATGGATTTGAATTATAAATAAAAGCCTGTATTGAGTATTCAACTTCATGGATACTACATGTGCGATGGCTGTAGTCAGTGTAAATAAAGAATATCTGTGAAGTCATGTTCTCACATCTTTCATTTGGTGTTTTCAATTCTTGGAGGAAGGTCCAGGGGCTTTGAAATGGTAGGGTACATTCTTATAGTGGCTCTTACAAATTACTGGTTTGGGTTACAGTGAATAGTAATAAGCTTGATGCCTTGATTATTTTCTAGCCCTTTGCAAGAGCAAAGCGGAGTGCATCTACCTAAAGAGGATAGGATAATAGAACTGAGGGGCAATATGATAAGCACATAGAAATGTAGCCATATATATGTAAAGTTAAAAACATATTTTTAACTTTTTTCTGATGGTCTACAGTTTTATTCTACTGAAATTAAAATGAGGAAAACAGAAACAGTGGAAATGCTCCTATGCTTCTCGGACCGAGTGGAGGGAACAAGGAATTGCAGGAATTCTTTCTAAGAACTTCTCCTCAAAATATAAGGCAAAATCATTTTCTGAAAGGTACAGGGAACTAGAACAATCTATAAAGAATGCAGAAGGGAATACTTCTTGTACTTTTTATAATTTTGTCTATCTAATGATTTCTTAATTTAAAACATCACAATATGCCAAAGCAGAACATGACATCATGTAATTCATTCAAGTCTTCAACAAGTGGGGAGATTTGAAATAACTCTTGTGGGGAGAGCAGAAGGAGAGAGAGATTTTTTTAAGAATTAAAAAAAACAGAGAAGAGAGAGTGAAGATGAGAAAGAGAAAAAATTATGATTAGAAAAATCAGAAATATACTCAGACAATGTTCGTTGGTCCAACTGGAACCACAGATTTGAAGGACAAACTCATGTCATGGTCGAAGTTTTTTATTGGTCATGTGAATTCTACACCAGGTATCATGAATATTTATTTTACATCTGTAGAGTATCTCTCACCAGGCTCTGTTTCCTAAGACTTTTATCCAAGGACTTTATAACATTTAAAGCCAAAAAACATGGCATGGAATAGAGATAGGAACCTATAAAAATAGGATGGATTTCATAGATCTTTCATGGAGAATCATCTTCTAAGAATACAAACATAGAGCTTTTGACCAGTCTGCAGTTATTCAGGGAGCCCAGTAAATATAAATTAATATAAAGTTTTAGCTGATCTCATTGTTTAAGAAAGTATCGGTCAAATTTAGATACACATACAGTACCAGTCTATTCTTTTTTTTAAAGATTTTATTTTTTTATTTATTTGAGAGAGAGAATGAGAGAGAGAGAGAGCATGAAAGAGGGAAGGGTCAGAGGGAGAAGCAGACTCCCCGCTGAGCAGGGAGCCCGATGTGGGACTCGATTCCGGGACTCCAGGATCATGACCTGAGCCGAAGGCAGTCGCTTAACCAACTGAGCCACCCAGGCGCCCTTAAAAAGCCAAATATTTTATGAACATAGAAAATAAAGATGAAGAGAAATGAAGGCAATATAAAGCATATTTTTTTAAGGAAGTAGACAATTTATAATACTAGGGAAAAGAAAAGACAGTATGTCCATGGAAAATAGGCTTATGTCAGAGTAAATAAAGATTACTTGGTTGTAGAGAAGATACTGATAAATCCTTACAATAGAAAAGAATACTAGAGTATGCAGTATGAGCACAATCTTCTCCCTTTGAACTATTATGCTGCTTTCCACAAACCAGTAATTCAGATAGAATGTATTTCAGGGTTTTATATATTAGACTGATTGCAGTTATAAGTATATTGTTAGAGGACATGCTTGAATTACTAATAGACATGGTGTACCATTCTCTGTTAAATTTTAAAAATTTATAGGAGCACCTGGGTGGCTTAGTCCATTAAGCATCTGACTCTTGGTTTGGGCCAAGGTCATGATCTCATGGGTTGTGGGATTGAGCCCCTCATGGGGCTCCATGCTCAGTGGGGGGTCTGCTTAAAGATTCTCTCCTTCTGCCTCTCCCCCAACTTGAGTGCATATGCTCTCTCTTTCTCTCTAAAACAAATAAATCTTCAAAAAATGAAAAAAATAAAAATTTGTTATATATAAGTAAAGACTCATATTTGTTAAGTATTTATTAGATAAATAAAAATAATAAAAGTGGAAGAGTATACCCTTTCTCCCCAGAACTTGCCACAAAAAAAATGATTGTTGAATTTTGAAGATAAGCAGAAACCTTTGATTAACCTTCCCTCCTTTTTTAAAATAGTTTTTTTTTTATTTGACCTCCGTAACAGTTTGGATCTATGATAACAGTCAGGGGAGAATAGGATGTATATGCAAGATGCTGGTAAATTGGGCAGATAGTAATGGGGGTCAGTGGAAATCTCTGATTGCCTTATTTTCTCAGTGAGGTATAGAAAGTACTCTAATTGGCAGAGAGTGAAGATTTATTGAGTGACTGAAAAGAGAAGTTGTGAAATAGTCATTTAGGAGTGGGAGACTACATAGATCAGAAAGAAATAGTATTATTGAGTGGCAGCATTAAGAGTTCATAGAGGTGGGAATTATATACATGAGTCTGGGGATTGGGAGAGAAATTGGGGTAGATACATAAATTTGGGGATTAAGAACCCATCTGATGGGGTGTGAAGTCAGGGAAGGTAGTGGAGTAGAAAGTGTCAGGAATTTGTCTCTACACATAGAAAACAGTTGTTCTGGCACAAACTGAAGTGCATTTTTTGGAACTCTGGAGTCTATTTGAACACTGCATCACCTAGTGGAAAGCTTGGCTGGTGATTTGTTAATATCTGCCCATTTCAGCCTTCAGTGTATAGTGACTACCCAATCCTCCACCCTGCCCCATGGCAGGCAGCTGTGGAAATGACAACCCATATTTCTGGCTTGGCTTGCTGGAGCCAGGGTGGGCAATAAGGCCCTTGTGTTTCCAATATTGGGGCTCTGTGTTCTGATTGCATTTTGCTGTTCCAGATCATTTTGGGGCAAAAGGCAAGTCACAATTGTTTTAATCTCTACTGGCTAAAGCAGCTTGCAGGATATTTAAAAGGACAGTACCTGGTTATCTTTTGGATATTCAAAAATAGCCACACATACAGTGGATTTAGTATGTCACTGGGCATGCCCAGAAAAAGATTCTGGATCAGAAAAGACCTGAGAAGACCTTAAACTTTCACCTGTGTTCATGAATAGGAAAGCTTAATATTGTTAAGATATCAATGCTATTAAAAATGATCTACAGACTTAACACAATCTGTATCAAAATTCTAACAGCTTCTTTTGCAGAAATGGTAAAGCCAATTCTTGATTCAGAAGGAATTGCAAGGGCCCCCAAATAGCCAAAACGACCTTGAAAAAGAATAATGTTGGAGGACTCATATCTTCACTTTGAAGCTTACAACAAAGCTACAGTAATTAAAATAGTATGGTCCTGGCATATGGACAGACACTTAGACCAGCAAAATAGAGAGCCCAGAAATAAATTCTCCCCCATATGTGACTGATTTTCCACAAGAGTGCCAAGACCATTCAATGGGAGAAAGACAGCCTTTCCAACAAACAGTGCTGGGAAAACTGGACATCCACATGCAAAAGAATGAAGTTGGACCCTTAACTTATGCTATATACAAAATTCATAATAGATTAAAGAAGAGCTAAAGCTTTATACAACTCTTAGAAGAAAATATTAAGAAAAATCTTCATTATATCAGATTTCATAATGATGTCATGGATATGACACCAAAAGCACAGATAACAACAACAAAAAGATAGATGGACTTCATTAAAATTAAGAACTTTTAGGGACACCTTGGTGGCTCAGTCGGCTAGGGGTCTGCCTTTGGGTCAGGTCATGATCTCAGGGTCCTGGGATCAGCCCCGCATTGGGCTCCCTCCTCAGTGGAGAGTCTGCTTCTCCCTCTCCCTCACCCTCTGCCCCTCCCCACACTTGTGCTTTTCTCTCTCTCTCTCTGTCACTGTCTCTCTCTCAAATAAATAAAATCTTTACAAAAATTAGAACTTTTGCACATCAAAGGATATATTAGGATGGCAAAAAGCCTACTGAATAGAAGAAAATATTTATAAATCATATATATATATTTGCAAATCATTTATTTTTATATATAATTTTAAGACTCAACAATAACAAAAAATAAACAAGCCAATTTAAAATATGGGCAAAGTTCTTGGGGTGCTTGGATGGTGTAGTTGGTTGAGGGTCCAACTCTTGGTTTCAGTTCAGATCATGATCTCAGGGTTGTGAGATTGAACCCTGCGTTGGGCTCAGCACTCGGCACAGAGTCTGCTTGGGATTCTCTCTCCCCCTGCCCCTGCCTTCCCCCCTCACCCACTCTCTCTCTCCAAAAATAAATAAAATCTTTTAAAAAGTGGGCAAAGTTCTTAAATAAACATTTCTCCAATATAGATATATAAATGGCCAATAAGCAGAAGAAAAGATGCTCAGCATCATTTGTAGTAGGGAAATGAAAATCAAAATCATGATGAAATACCACTTCATACCTTCTAGCATAGCTATAATCTAAAAAACAGCAAATGACAAAGATGTGCAGAAATTGGAACCCTGTGTATCAAATGGTAGGAATATAAAACGGTGCAGCTGCTGTGGAAAACAGGTTGGTGGTTTTTCAAATGATTAAACATAAAACTAATGTATGACTCAGCAATTTCACGCTTAGGCATATATCCAGAAGAATTGAATACAGAGACATGAACAGATATTTGTACACCAATGTTCATAGCCAAAAAGGTAGAAACAATCTGAGTGTCCATCAACAGATGAATAAACAGAATGTGTTATATATGTACAATGAAATATTAGTCAGCCACAAAAGGGACTGAAATTTTGATATATAGAACAACATGAATGGATCTTGAAAACACTATGCTTTATGAAAAATAAGCCAGACACAGAGGGAAAAATACTATACAATTTCAGTTATATGAGGTACTTAGAATATGCAAGTTCATAAAAAGTAGAATAGAGATTACTAGAGTTGGGGGTATGGGGGAAGGGAGAATTATTATTTAATGGATGCAGAGTTTTGTTGAGAATGCTAAAAAGTTCTGGGCATATATAGTGGTGATGGTTATACAAAATTGTGAATGTATTTAGTGATACCAAATTGTGCTTTTGAATGGTTAAGATGATTAATATTATGCTATGTATACTTTACTACAATACAACTTTTTGAAAAAAGGAATCCATCTGAAGTTTGCATTCATGAATTTAAAGCAAGTCCAGTCAGTATAGTTGAGTATTTTTCTTTAGCATTGCCAGGGTGATTGACATGCCAATGAATAATTGAGATAATTTACATCTAATAGGAAGACACTCTACTATGCATATAAAAATAATTTAGAGGACTAAAAAATTAGAGTAAATTAGAGCAGTTTGAAAAGATTTTGTGAAGGATACAGGATTTGAATAGAGCCTTGAAGGATTTTAGTATTTGGATATATGAGAGAAAAGAAAATTACACCTTGCTGAAGGAAACAAGGTCCATAAGTCTTGGATTCTGTAATCGGCATGCCGTATTCTGGGGTAACAATACAGGCTAAATTTGAGCAGATGATTGAGATAAAGTGGTTTTGGATAGGATGGAAGGTGTTATAAAGCTAGATTTTAAATGGTCTTGAAATTAGGGTGAGAGTTTGTTTTCCCTGTGGAGTTGGGAGCCAATGCTGTAAAGCAGGGGGTGATATGATTCGGTCAGTATTTGAGGAAGATTAAATGAGCAGCACTATGTTGGGCAGATTAAAGTGAAGTCAGAAAATATTAAACAAGAAATCTGGAGAAAAAATTTTTTTCATCCTAAATCTAATGCGACTACCTCTGTGATTTTGGAGAAGTCACTTAACCTCTCAAAGCTTCAGATTTCTCATCTGTAAAATGAAAGGATTGATGGTTTCATTATGATGGAATATGATAAAGTCATTTAAAGGATATATTTTTAAAGCACACAGGATCTGCTGATAAGATGCTTTTAGTAAAATATCAATTGAAGACAAAGATTATATAAAAATTTCTGTAGAATATGATCTCATTAAAAAATTAGAACTGTGTGTGTTAACAATGAATATTATTTACTTTAAAAAGAATGGAAATAAATGCAGCAAAATAATAGGGGGCTTTGTATAAGAAGTGATTTATTCATTATTTTATGTATTTTTTTTACTTTGTAAATATAATGAGAGAATGCCCTGCTTTTTAATTAAAAACAAATAATAAAAGGGTTTTGATTCTAGATTAGAACTTTGGACTTCTGGTGTATTGAAGTATTATTGGTAAGGTGTTAGGGACCCAACATGGAAAGATGCAAAATGCACACATAGAAAGAAAGAAAATCTGAAAGAAAATCTGAGGGCAATTGGCAGGATTTGGTAATTGAGAATTCAGTCATTCTCATGATGTTTTCCTTTTCTTTGTTTTGTTTTGTTGTTGTTGCTGTTGTTGTTGTTGTTTTACCAAAGAGGACCTCTGGAATAAATTTCCCTTTATTGGGCATGTGTGACCCACTCCAAACTGATGATCATAAATACAATTAAGTCTTGACTGCTCTTTGGCATTTCAGTTGAGTTTATCTATTTGACTCAATGAGTACTCTTCACAGTGGCCCTTCAAAGTTTGACTCTCCCCTCAAGTTATCTAATTCCCTACTGAATTTTTTTCTCTGTTTTCACTTATGATAAAAAGTTCTTAATAGAAATGTGCGTGGGGCACCTAGGTAGTTCAGTTAGTTAGGTGTCTGCCTTCAGCTCATGTCATGGTCCTAGGGTCCTGGGATCAAGCCCCGCATTGGGCTCCCTAGTCACTGGGGAGTCTGCTTCTTCTTCTCTGTCTGCTCCCCCCCGCTCATGTGCACTCTCTCTCAAATAAATAAATACAATCTTTAAAAAAATGCTTGATTTGACCCTCATCCTCCATTTTGCACTATGTGTAGCTGTTAATAGTGCCTTGTTTCACTCTGAAAAATATATCCATTTGGAAAATGAGCTGCATGGTCATCATAACTTTAAGAAACATATGAGACTATTTTGTAGTTGCGTTAGAGATCCTTGAGATCACTCACAATGTTGATGACTCACTAGAAGAACTCCCAAGAATCAGAAAAACTGTTATACATATAATTACTATTTATTACAATGAAACAATACAGAATAAAGTCAGCAAAGGCAAAGAAACATGAGATGGAGTCCGGGAGAAACTAGGCACAAGGTTTCAGGTATCCTATCCCAGGGGAACTGCATGGAATCACCTAATTTCCCCTGAGTCGGGTATGATAGCATGTGAAAAACTGTGGTCAGCCAAGGAAACTCACCTGAGCATTGGTGTCCAGAGTTTTTAGTTGGGGTCATTTACATAAGTAAGACAGGAGTTTCTTGGAAATGTGCAGGTTTGAGCAACTAAGGCCTGCTGAGTTAATCCTTTCCTGCATGGTAGTTTATATTTGAGAATTCTATTTTATAAAGTTCTTGTCTTACAGCATCTTGCAGTATAATATTCTTGTGGAAGTAGGGAAAGGACTAGAGAAAGTAACTGTGATTATTATTTGGAGTCTACAGAGCACCATGCTTAGAATTTACATAAATTATTTAATCTGTACAATAATTTTATTAATGAAGTATCTCTTGCCTTAGGAGGCTACTCTGTGTCTCTATTTTCAGCTAATTTCTTCAAATAATAAGGTTTATATGTTTAAGGTGTCAGCACCTGAAATCAGCATTTCATGAACTTACAATTTTAAGTTCCTAGCAGTCTTTTATATAAAGGTGATGTTCTTTTTCTTATGTTTCATCTTTCTTATGAAGGCAGATGCTTAATGGACTGAGCCACCCAGGTGCTCCAAAGCCAGGATTTTCTAAGGGCTACACTATCAGTTGGGCTAGGAAAAAAATATATCAGCCAAACAAACAAACAAAAAACCTGTAAGAAAACATTTTGTTGGGGGCACCTGGGTGGCTCAGATGGTTAAGCGTCTGCCTTCAGCTCAGGTCATGATCCTGGAGTCCTGGGATAGAGTCCCACATCGGGCTCTCTGCTCCTTGGGAGCCTGCTTCTCCCTCTGCCTCTCTCTCTCGCTCTCTCTCCCTCTCTCTGTCTCTCATGAATAAATAAATAAAATCTTTAAAAAAAAAAAGAAAACATTTTGTTGGGACGCCTCAGTGGATCAGTTGGTTAAGGGTCTGCCTTCAACTCAGGTCATGATCCCAGGGCTCCCGGCTTAGAGGGGAGTCTGCTTCTTCCTCTCTGTCTGCCCCTCCCCTCTGGCTTGTGCTCACTTTCTCTCTCTCTCTCTCTCAAATAAATAAATAAAATCTTAAAAAAAGAAGAAAGCATTTTGTTTTGGTCTGAATGTAAGAAGTTCTTCCCTGAGAATTCATAATCATAAATCTGTACTCACTTAAGTTTAGCATTTGCATTATACTACTTTGATGATTTTGGAAGACCTCAACCTGAGATAGTAACATATAAAAAGTAGTCTTATGGAGGTACCATCCATAGGGTGGTTGGCAGAAGCAAAAATCTCTATCCTAGTCCTCGCAAGATTCTCAGAAATAAACCCTGCTGAACATGAGTTCACAATCCACAATTAAAAATTGCACAAATAAATATCACTTTTGGAGAAGAAATAAACATCAGAATTAGACATCTTCCAAGAATTTTTGAAAATAGAATTATCAGATATAGACTACAAAACAGGCTTATGTGTTTCCTAAAGTTATAGAAACCATATAATTTATTTTCCACATGGATATACTTTTCAGAATGAAATAGGCCACTGTGAATAATTACACACAGGACAAACGTACTAATCCGGCACTGTGCTAATCTGACACTGTTCTAGGCTAACTGAGATGGATGGTCATGCTGTCTAAAATAAATCACCCTAAAGGTTTTTACTTTGGCTTACCTGTACATCAGTGAAATAATAAAATACATTTATATAAATTTAAGTGGTAAATTCTTATGATATTGCTATTACTCCTTTGACATAGATATTTCTACTACTATGTTAGTTTGCAAAAGACACATAATAAAATGATGAATAATGGATGAATAGGAACCGCTCATGTAGTGATACTGAATAAGAAGAAATAGTGGGAATTTGTATTCTGTAACCAGTATAATAAATAAATACATAAAGGGTAAAGTGCTTATCTCTCCAGCATTATTATGGCCTAAACCTTCCAAATTTTTAGGTTTGAGTAAAGCAAGAAAAAATTAGTAGTGGTAAAAATTATGGAACATTCTTGATTTTTTTATGTGATTATGTGAATCATTTTATTTTTCTGTTCATAGATATTGTTTGATGTACACATTGATTTGAAGTCCCTTGTAAGCAATCTTCTGGCAGCTAATTGGTAACTGCTTCATTTTTTTTAAATTTAAATTCAATTAACCAACATATAGTACATCATTAGTTTCAGATGTAGTGTTCAATAATTTATCAGTTGCATATAACACCCAGTGCTCATCAGATCACATGCCGTCCTTAATATAAGATACTTCCCTGGAGAACAGAATAGACACCCAAAATAGAATTTCCCAGAGCCCTGGGGATATACGGAATTAGACTTGTTTTTGTGTTAGTGAGGGAGTAGAAACAAATTAGACTATTAGAATTCTTTTTTTTTTTTTTTTTTTTTTGACAGAGAGAGAGAGACGGCAAGAGAGGGAACACAAGCAGGGTGAGTGGGAGAGGGAGAAGCAGGCTTCCCGCTGAGCAGGGAGCCCGATGCAGGGCTCGATACCAGGACCCCAGGATCATGACCTGAGCCAAAGGCAGACACTTAACAACTGAACCACCCAGGCACCCCTAGACTATTAGAATTCTTTTTCTTACTTCAGGGTTTGGCAAACTAAGGCATACAAATGAAATCCAGCTATTTTTGTATGACCATGAGCTTAAAGTCATTTTGCATTTTTAGATATTTGAAAAAGAAAAAAAATTCAAAATAAGAACACCATTTTGTGCCAAATTATATGAAATTCAAATCTCAGTTTACATAAATAAAACTTTTATTGGAACACAGTCATCCTCATTTGTTTACAAGTTGTCTATGGCTGCTTTTATGTTGCAATGGCTGAGTTGACTAGCTACAACGGAGATCATTAATTAATCTCGAGGCTTTTACAAAAAAAAGCTTGTTGACCCTTGATCTATGTGATCAGGAAAATAATATATCCTTCCCCCGTCCCTCCTTTTTGTTTTCTGACTTTTATAATGAGAATTTTTCACCAATTAGTCTTGTAAGGAAAGCTTTAGTTAGTATTATAAGTCACTGAGCAATTCAATTTCCTTTCAATGCACTAAACTTTCTATTCTTTCTAATGTATAATTCTAATATCTGACATCCTTAGTGCACTTTCATAACTTTCCTTTTCATTGAATTGTATGAAGAATGACCAAATAATAGCATTCACATTAAAACTATGAGACATACTTTAACATTTCATATTTATTGAGAGTTTATCTTCCCCCATCATAGTAATACTCTAGATTTGTGCTTCCAGTTTCAGATAATTCAACAAGAATCAAGGATGCAGGTGCTTTCCTTCTTTCTGATCTATGAATCTCAGAAATCTTGTACTTCATAGTAGCATGAGGCTGCAGGAGCTCCAAACATCATGCCCCTATATGACATTGAACAAATATAGGAATGAAAGACCTAAATGTGAGACAGGAAACCATTAAAATCCTAGAGGAGGACACAAGCAGCAACCTCTTTGAAGACACTGGCCATAGCAACTTCTTACTAGACATGTCTCCAGAGGCAAGGGAAACAGAAGCAAAAATGAACTATTGGGACTTCATCAAGATAAAAACTTCTGCACAGCAAAGTAAACAATCAACAAAAGTAAAAGGCAACCAATGGAATGGTAGGAGATATTTGCAAATGTCATATCTGATGAAGGGTTATTATCCAAAATCCATAAAGAATGTATCAAACTCAACACCCCAAAAAACAGATAATCCAGTTAAGAAATGGGCAGAAGACATGAATAGATGTTTTTCCAAAGAAGACATCCAATCCAGATGGCCAACAGACACATGAAAATATGCTCAACATCACTTATCATCAGGGAAATGCAAATCAATACTACAGTGAGATATCGCCTCACAACTGTCAGAATGGCTAAAATTAAAAACTCAGGAAACAGCAGATGTTGGCAAGGATGCAGAAAAAGGGAGAACCCTCTTAACACTGTTGGTAGATAGGGAAACTGATGCAGCCACTGTGCAAATCATTATGGAGCTTCCTCCAAAAGTTAAAAATAGTATGACCCAGCAGTTACACTACTAGGTATTTACCCAAAGGATACAAAAAATACTGATTTGAAGGGATACATGCGCCCCGATGTTTATAGCAGCATTATCAACAATAGCTGAACTATGGAAAGAGCCCAAGTATATATTGGCTGATTAATGGATAAAGAAGATGTGGTATTTATACAGAATAGAATATTACTCAGCCATCAAAAAGAGTGCAGTCTTGCCATTTGCGACAACATGATGGAGCTAGAATGTATTATACTAAGTGAAATAAGTCAGTTAGAGGAAGACAGATACCATATGATTTCACATATATGTGGAATTTAAGAAACAAAACAGATGAACATCGGGGAAGGGGAAAGAAAAAAAGAGGAAGGCAAAACATTAGAGACTTTTAACTATAGAGGACAAACAGGGTTGCTGGAGGGGAGGTGGGTGAGGGATGGACTAAATGGGTGATGGGTATTAAGAAGGGCACTTGTGATGAGCAGTGGATATTATATGTAAGTGATGAATCACTGAATTCTACTCCTGAAACTAATATTACACTATTATGTTAACTAATCAAAATTTAAATAAAAACTTGAAACTACAAAAAGAGAGAGAGAGAGTTAGGGATTTGGCAGCATGGATTAAAACTCCAGCATTACCACTCTTAATAGCTGTGGGACCTTGAGCAAGTAGCTTAATAATCTTTTGAATTACTCATTCGATAAATGGATGTACTAAAAGTACCTACTATGGGGTTTTGAAGCTTAGCTGAAATGATGTATTACAGTGCGTGGGAGGCTGTTGGTTGGCTAACATCACACCTCATTCCCACTCCCACCCCCCTTATCTTTTTCTCTGTCCGGGAAAAGCTAACCACCTTCTTTTCCATCCTTTCTTTCAGCTATGGTTGATTATATAATCCTGTTTGGACAATGAAACCTAAGAAGTTTTTTGGGAGTATTTCTATAAAAGGTGTTGTTTTTTATACAAAAACAGATTGTTCATGCTATCTTTTCCCCATTTTTACTGACTTAAAAATAAATTCATTCATGTATTAACATATATTTGTTGAGTGCCTACTATGAGACAGACACTGTTCTAGGTACAGGGGACATATCAGTGTATAAAACATATAAAAAGCCCTTATCTCATGGAACTTGCTGGGAAGAGAAACATTAAAAAATAAATATATAGCCTCAGAAGATGGTAAATGCTATAAGAAATAAGAAGGTAAAAGCACTGAGAATGCTGGGAGGTCAGTGGGTACAAATATTAAGTGATCACGATAGTCTTTGCTGAGTCACTTTCAAGCAGAAATCTGAAAAAAAGTAGGACAATGTGAATGAGGGAAAGAGTATTCCAGCAGAGGGAGCAGCCAGTGCAGAGACCCTGGCATGGGAATGTGCCAAATAAAGAGGTCAGTTATGACTGAAATGAGTGAGGGGAAGAGAGGGGAAGGATGAAATGAGAGATAGATGTGGGAACTAAGGGTGGCAGCTCTCTTACCAGCATGAGAGAAGAACTGATCGAATCATTTACACACCTACTCTGATCTTGTTGAGCAGCTGAACCATCCCTGGAAGCCATCTGACTCAAGACTTCTTATTATTTAAAAGAAATAATTATACATTTGTTTAAGCCACTAGATGAATTTTTCTGTTACTTGTGGACAAAATCATTCCTAATTGACGAAAGTCCTTAGTTTAATGGCTGGCGTATGCAAGTGCCCAAAGCATGCTGGCAAATATGTTATGTGTGTGTCTCAAGACCAGGCAATCTCATACAGTTAGAGGTAAGTGGTTGTTTATAAATAACAGGGATAAAAGTTCCAGTAGACACAGTAAACAGAAAATGAAATAAGGTATTTTAGGAGCTTATGAGTTCTCTATTACTGTGATAATTTGTGAGGTATCTTAGAAGGGCACAAAGAGTTGAGTCTGCTGTGCCCTGTGCCACACTAGGTAAACAAAAGTTAAAAAAGGGTGACACCAATGCTGTCAGTGTAATTTGTTTAAGCTCTTTAAAACCTTTCTTTCACCCCACTACTAGTCATTGATAGCTCTAAAATTTAGCTGACTAGATTTTGAGCGTGATTTTATCTTACCATATTATCCACTATCTGCTAAATCCTAGCACAAACATGAGCCAGCGCTTTGGTCTTTTGTATGTGCTATAGGCTGAAATAAAGCTACTTCCCAGTAGTTTTCTTTATGGATAAAGTTTTGTTCTTCCTGTTTCTGTCAGTAAGAAAACTTGCTGGAGAAGTTCAGCTAAGTTGGATAGTCACATTGCAAGTATATTGCAGAAGGAATTCCATTGGGTAAAGCCTGAAACAATTTTTTAGTACTTTTAGCTTTAAAGTCTATGGATTAAAGTATGAATATCATTTCTGCCCAGTTATTATAGCATTGCTTGAAAACTTACGGTGGCCTTTAATTTAGTAAGCTAGAGATACAAATTGATATGGTTTTATGTGTATACATTGTAACAATATATTGAAAGCTCAACAATAAATTTTTGGTACTGTCTGTAATTCTCATGAGTGTATCTGTTTCATAACTTTTTATTCAACCACACTTCATCTGTCATTATCAAATGACCATCTTTATAAAGAAAACTAAACCTGATGTAAAGGTTAAAACATTATGTAGATATGGACAGAACATCCAAGAACTTTTAGAGAAAAAAATGAGGTACATAAACCCAAAAGATAAATTATCTCAAATGACTGTCATCTTCTCATACTACATTTTCTATAGAGGATTAGAAATCCAGATGTTAAGATTAACTCTTTATTTTTCAAACAAGTATTGAATTGCAATGTAATTTTGAGAACCTTCATTTTGTCACTCTTAACTGCTATTTAATTGACTAGGAAATATTTTGTAAAGATAAAATCATATGCACATACAGTATGAGCTTTTCCCAAGTTGTCATGCTGCTTTTAATCTAGGTTCACTGAACAATATAGTTCTGTATAAATCAGCATAAAACATTTTATTCATTCAAGTTTTTGCTAAGTTCTAATAGAAGACATTGTGTTTTCCCATAGATATTAAGATAACAGCTTTTCTGACATTTTATTTATGACAATCTTAATTTTACTAAAAATCTTTCATGGTAAAAGTGTTTAATGAGATATATCAAGCTATGGTATTTATAATTGTAGCATAGTTTAATGGCCTTGTGAATATATGAGATGGTTTTATGAAATCAATTGACTAAAGGGAAAATGAAGAAGAAAAAAACTTTGGTTTTTTAAAATATCTTTTGTACAGAGATTAACACATAATTTTATAGATTGATTTAAAAAGGAATAAAATTAAATATGCCATAATTGCTCTTTATTGATGTGAATTTGATGTATTGGACCAATTAAGAACACTTTTCTATACAATTTTATTCTTATTTTTGTGCAGAGGGCTCTGAAAGATCAGGTAAGGATGACTTAAATTTGACTGAAAGCAGTTCTGGCATAGGCCCTAGTTCTGAAGTGTCAATATAAGTTCATAAATTATACCATATTGTAAGTACATTTCTTAAAGCTGTTCTTAAACCGTTGCTTGGTAGCTTGTTTTTTAGATTAAGTGAACAGATGATTTTATAAGGAACTATTTCTGGAAGTATCAACTCAGCATTACCTAAGAAAAATAGAAATTTCATTGGTAATTGGAGTAATATTTTAAAAGCATTATATTGCTCTTTTATGTGAAAAACAGATGGTAAAGTAGAAAAAGGAATTTATTGGAGTCTTCCATTTGAACCTTATAATTTTATTTAATTTTCTGAACATAGTAATAATCAGCTCAAACAAGAAAACTATTATAAAATTTAAAAATGAACTATTTTGGTAAATGTTTAATAAAGTTAAAAAAATATTTGTGGAAATTTAATATATATGAATAAGGAGATAATATTGCTTTCTCTACTCCACTCCCCCATCCTCCAACAATTAAAGAGCTGTTTGATATCAAGATAAGGCTACACAGTAATTACCTAGGGGTTTATTCTACTGTATTTGGAATAGTACATACTATATTTCCTGAGTAGAATAGATAAGTTGTTTAGTATACTGTATAGGAAATAATGTTGTAGAAAAAGAAAAAAAAGAATACCATCTAAGAAGTCATTTCATTATTCTTGTATATATGGGAAGATGAGTGGTTCAAGGGTCTTCTGAAACACAGTTCTGGTCCTACCATTTCCAAGCTTACCAACATTTCATGGCTAACTGTTGACTACTATATAGGTGCAAAGACTTCAACTTATATATTTTGGCCGCAAACTTTCCATTCTAATCTTCTCCATTCTCTACCGCCCCACATAGTCTTCTATTGTATCATCTAATGAAATTACACTATTCAATTTCCAAACCATGCCTCATGATCTGTTATATAAAGAAATTGTGTATGTTGTTTCCTTCACCTGGGAATAGTTTGTACCTGCTTAACAAAATTCTACTCATTTTCTAGGCCTATCTCAAATGTCCTCTTTTATGAAATCTTTTCTGATTCTGCCAACCAGATGAAATTTCTCTCTTTTAGAGCCCCATAGAACTAATAGTACTATTCTTATTCTATCTTACAGTATAGGCATATATGCATTTGTCTCATTTCCCCTTGCCACTCTACTGGTATTTCCTTGAGGTAGGACTTTGTTATTTTTCCTCTTTGTATCCCCTGTAGCACCAAGATGCTAAATGAATTAGTACCTTATTCAACAGAAGATTTAAGATAATGAGAATCTTCCTTAACTTTGGTTTCTACGGATTAGCCTTCCACAATATAAAATCAAAGATCAACTATTAATAGGTGATTCAAGCTCTGAGTAGTTTGGAAACAAATGATCATATCTTTGGTTTATCATAGTCTTCCAAAATAATGATTTAAAATTTAGATTTCCTTGGTTGTATAAATAAGAATAAGTCAATGTAAACAAGCCAATAGTCAAGATGTAAACATTTCTCTAAAGCTTGGAACTGAGTGTATTTCATCTGATCTCAAAAATAACCACTTTGTGCAATTGCACAATTCTAGGCGGAGGATAATAAGTAACCTTTTGGGCAACATCAATCTAAAAGAATGGTTATTGTTCATAATGTAATCAAAATGCAGTTTTTAGCTCTTGATTCTCTGTACTTTATGCCTTAAAAAGAAACAAAACAATACTCTACTTTTATAAAAAAAAAAATTGGGTAGCTTTTCTTACTATCTCTCTTTCAATCTGTGCCTGAAACAAAAAGCTACTTTAAAACGAATCGACAGTATGAAGGATATGTTTCTGGACATTTGTGATGAATCTTATCAGTCTTGTCTGGTTTCTTTAGTATTTTTCCTGTGGCCTTTTACCTAAATTCCTTTTCTGCTATACTCCTTAAGAGGGTTTATTATGTTGGAGGCAGCCTGGTTTTGAGTCTTCCATCTGTGGACTAGTTCCAGTTCATCTCACACACCTTGTTCAGTGTTTCAGGCTCCTGGTTATATAGGAAAGGAAAGGACTTTCCCCCCAAAGTTGGAGTTTGTAAAGTCACAGTATTATCACACAGAACATATCTAATATCAGTTTCTGACACATTTCTATTTCAATAATGGTTGATAAAATTAATCTAATACTGAAGTTCCAGCTGACTCACCCATATAGGTAGCTTCATCAAAATAAAAGGAGCTATAGTGACACAAGTTATATTCCATTCTCCAACTTTGAAAAGTAATCAAAGTCATATAATATATACTTCCCCATCATCTACCAGCATCCATCAGATCGTCCTCTGACTCTTGGTAACAGGTGCTTTCTTTCCAGAAATTAGTTAAAGGCACAAGTCCTTAGAAATTAGATGAAGATTTTAAGATCTAAAATTATGCACTATTTTCTCTTTCCTCAGTTGGGCCTAAGAATTCTGTCTTCTGTCTCTCTTTTTCTGTCACACACACACACACACACACACACACACACACACACACACACACACACACACACACACACACACACATACACCCTCAACAGGTTTCTTTAATAAGTTCTCCAGAAGATATTTACAGGGATAAAGTATTTTTTCTTTTCTTGGTTAGTTTTTGGATGTTTTTCTGTTGCCTAACTGTGCTGTAATCTTTCCATAGGGTCTGCTGAGAAATTTGCTCAATTTGGTCAAACAGGTTGTATAACTCCAACTGAGCTTTTCTCTCATGCAGCTTTTTTCCCCCCTCAGTTCTGGGTGGCTGCTTCAACAGGTATGCTCAGATTTTAAAGTGACTCTGTTTCTTAGGCCAAGTAAGGCTTTCACCAAGGTTAGAGCCTGACTTTGGCTCTGAGAGGATCATGAATAAATTATTCTGGACATCTATTGTCAAGATAATAGCAACTTGGAAGATTACTTCTACACGTAGATTTCTTGAACCTAAAAGCAAACAATTTCTACCTCCTATTTCAGTGAGTTTTTTTTTCTTCCTATGAAATTTAAAAAATACTAATTAAAGATATCATTGATGGAATGGAAGGCCATTTTTAAACCAATATTTATAAATAAATTAACTTCTTGACCTCAAAGTAGCTCAATTTTCTCAGTATTCATCTTTGGTTTTGCTATACCATATAATAATTCTATTGTACAAATTTCAGATAGACTATAGCTATTATCCTAAGTTTTTTTTTTTTTGATTAGAGAATAGAGAGATTGAAGAGAATATAAATGAGTAAGTTTCTTGCAGCTGTGGCCAATTATAGAGAATGCCATTCACTACTGATGGAATTCTTTGGTTTCATACTCTGTGGTTATCTGAAGATATTACATGCTGAAACTGATGAAGTTATTGTCTGGCTAGGTAATACTATGCATTGTTAAAGATGACTGATTATGCAAACTGAGGAATACAGTTCCATAATATCCAAAACTAAAGATGATATACGTGGCTTTTAAATGTGAGCTATTTAACCATAATTTACTTCGAATTTTTAATAACAATAGAAAAAATGTCTTACTGTAATTTTGTCTCTGCTTTGATTTGTGCTTTTAACCAACACTATAGCTAAGATTTAAATTACAATTTCAGAATTAGTACATTTAAAATGATGCTAGAAATTGGGGGACCAAAGTGGCTTCCTAGAAATTAAAATTTTTCTAAATATGTTTTGCAAACATTAGCTCTATAAGAAAATTGTAGGAAGAAAAGGGAAGTCATGAGCAAACATATGTGGTGGAAAATGCACACATTGTATTGATCTTTTGTTATGTATGAATTAGAACATTACAGACTCTGTCATGACCTGCAATAAAGAAAACTTTTAACTTTGTTCAATTCAAGTTACTTCAAATTTATTTGACCAAGGAATACTTTATATGTGTGCTAGCAAGTAAAATTCATTAATATGTAAAGATATAAACACACATAGTATATGCCTAATATATTTATTTTTACAATTTTACCTTTCAGTGGTATTTTGCTGTAGAAACCAAAGTATAGATAACTATGTATTTTTCATATGTGTCTTTTCCTTCTGATGACTTGGTGAATTTTAAATATGAAAACTCAGATATTTCAGTCTGAAGTGTATCTCCCTTCTTTTCAGAATTTTGTTTCTATGCTGAAAAACAGTGCTAGAAACAAAAGCTACAGAAGCCATGTGTATGTGTATGTGTATACACACTTGTGTATGTATATACACACTTGATATGTATAATACATGCACAGATAGCAAAGTTATATAGAAAAGCTTAGAGAAAAGCAAATAGATTTTGACTCATTCTTTCCCTTTATCAAAGACAAACTGTTAGGTTTATAACCTCTATCAAGTTAAAGAGTTTACTTGTATTGATAGTCTTCTAAGTTTTTGGTTTTTAAGCACAAATAGAAAAATTTAATTAAGATATTAATTCTTCAGCTCTCTATTAAAGTACTTTTTAAACACTACAGTACACAAAAATGAAAACACCTTAGAATGCACTGCTTACAAAACTCTTCTTGTCTGTTCCCTGTTCATTTATCTTTGCAGTGTTCTGCCTATCACCCTCTACTTTTTAAATTACTCAACAGTGAAACAAGTGAAATGCAAGGATTAATTTTCTTTTTGTGGTTCCAATGCCATGATCGTTAGGCTTTTCAAACTAGAATATTCTCATAAAAGTAATATGGAGTCTCTCTTTTACATTCCATTAGTTGTTTAAATTTTTCCACATTTTGATTAGCTTCATATTTATACTGTAGCTTTCTTATATAGTTATCTGAAATTATCTTTTAAAAAATTGTGGTGAAATACACATAACATAAAACTTACCATTGTAACCATTTTTAAGTGTACAGTTCAGTGGTACTAAGTGCATTTACATTGTTGTGCGGCCATCACCACCATCCATCCACACAACTCTTTTCATCTTGCAAAACTTAAAACTCCCTGCATTAAACAACAGCTTCCCCTCCAGCGCCTGGCAAGCACCATTTTACTTTCTTTCTCTATGAATTTAACTACTCTGGGTACCTCATATAAGTGGAATCATACAAATTATCTTTCTTTTTTCTTGTGTTGGTTATTATTTTATCCAAAGTTTCAATCACACTTTTTCTTTTTCTTTTCTTTTCTTTTCTTTTCTTTTCTTTTTAAACGGGTGGCCCTCTTTATTTTAGCTCTATTGATCTCTTTTTTGCGTGCATTGGTTTTCCTAAAAGACTGGTGTATATTAGTCCTGGACTTTCATTTTATTGAAATGGTGGCAGGACTTTATATTTCAAAACATCTTCAATTTTCTCATACATTGTCTTATTTTGCTTCATTGTCTTCTAATATCCAGTTTTGTTGATACAAATAAAGTAAGATAGCATTTTGAATTTTTTTTCCTTTGTAGGGGGACTTTGCCTTCTGTCTTCTTTTCTGTTGAAACATTTAGGATTTTTTTTTTATTTTTTTTATCTCCAGTGTTTTCTATTTTCTCTTTCTGGGAACTCTGGATTTGGACCTACCAGATTTTTTTTTTAATGTCTCTTTACTTTTCTATCATATTCTCTCTCTCTTTCTCCTTTTGCTTTAACTTCTGCAAAGTGTTTCCCCCCCCTTTGGCTATTTTTCTCATCTCATTAAGTTTTCTATAGTAACAGTTTTGTGCTCTTGAATACATTCTTGTTCTCTGATTGTTTTTTGTTTTATAGATGCAATATTATTGTAAATGTATTTTATATTATTTATTTAATTTTTAAAGTTATATTTTTTTCCCTAAAGAATCTCTTTCTCCTTTAGGGTCAGCTTTTAAATTTATTTTGGTCTTTGTCTTTCATGCTGCTAGCTCCTGTCATATGCCTGGTGGACTTTGCAGTCTGTTCATGTAAAACAAACAAAAAAAAGACTATCTATTTTGAGTACTCTTTGGATGCAGCAATATAAGTAGTACTATTCTCTCTTTTAACAACATTTCTGATTTGAAACTTTGTCTTGTTTGTTGAGGGCAGTGATATGTTGAATAGTGGGCTTTGGTTTAGGATGAATAAATAGAACAGCTAACTTCCCTCTCTCGAGTACCTCACCCTCACTTCTGTGTGCTCTTTTCTCTTAAATGCCAGCATGAGGCATGGTAGAGGGTGATGGGCAGAACACTGCATCTTAAACCGCTTAGTCATCTAATAGCCAAGGTAAATCAAAAAGGCCAGAGATAAGAAGAGTTTTGGTAGCAGTGCATTCCAAGGTGTTTCCGTTTTTCTGTACTATACCATTTAAAAAACACTTTATGGGCACCTGGGTGGCTCAGTGGGTTAAGCATCTGCCTTTGAGTCAGGTCATGATCCCAGCATTCTGGGATGGAGCTCCACTTCGGTCTCCCTGCTCAGTGGGGAGTCTGCTTCTCCCTCTCCCTCTGACCTCCCCCTACTCTGCTTGTGCTCTCTCTCTCAAATAAATAAATAAATAAATAGATAAATAAATAAATAAATAAATAAATAAAATCTTTTAAAAAATTTAAAAATACTTTAATAAAGAGCTATAGAAATAATACCTATTTGTGCTTAAAAAACAAAAACTCAGAAAACTATCAAAACAAGTAAGTAATTTGATAAAAGTTATGCGATTAAAACCCACCGTAAATGTTATTTTTAAAGGAAGGAAGGAAGGAAGGAAGAAAGACAAGGAAGGATACCCACTATTACCATACTTTCTTAACAAAGTAGGTGGTTCGTGCCAATACCTAAGGACAGAAGAACTACAAGGATTAAAAGAGATAAAATTATCTGTAATGTATGGTGATTAACATAACATAATAAAATAAAAAAATAATAAAATAAATCAGCAGCTAAAAAAATTATCTTTAATTTCAGATTAGAGCAACATAGAGCAAAACAACTTTTGAAAATCCAGGAACTACTAAAACTAATAAGAAATTTTAGCATACTTGCTAGATATAAGAATGACATACAGAGGGGCGCCTGGGTAGCTCCGTCATTAAGTGTCTGCCTTTGGCTCAGGTCATGGTCCCGGGGTCCTGGGATCGAGCCCCGCATCGAGCCCCGCATCGGGCTCCTTGCTCAGCGGGAAGCCTGCCTCTCCCTCTCCCACTCCCCCTGCTTGTGTTCCCTCCTTCACTGTGTGTGTCTCTCTGTCAAATAAATAAATAAAATCTTTAAAAAAATGACATACAGAATCTGTAACATTTCTCTATACTAGCAGTGATCATGTATAAAAAAATAATAAAAGTAAGTACAACTCCCAAAAGGAATGGAGTGTCTAGGAATTAACTAAGAAGACAAAAGTTTTCCATAAAGAGAATTTTTAAATTCTAATAATGGACAGAGATAATGGTCTGAATAAATGAGGAACTAATTCTAAGGTTCGTTAATGGGATGATTTTATATAAGGAAGATACCACTTTTCCCTATTTTAATCTATTAACATAATACCACTGATATTCCAGTTGGACTTTTTGAAGAAATTGATAAACACACTAAAGTTTATGTAAAAAAATAAACAAAACAAGAAACCCAAAGAGAAATTGGGCAAAGCATATGAAATTATTTTGTAGTCGGCATTGATTATTGTTTATTTTATTCTTCTCTATAGAAATTCAACTTATTCCAGAAAGACTCATATTCCTTCTTCTTAAAACTCATTTATTTTTATGTTACTACCATAAGAGTATAAAAATGAATGTTAATGTTTTTAAATTTCAGGGAATAACAATTATTGTAACAGAGCAAAAATAAACTCTCCTAGAAAGTTTGGCAATTACATGACAAAAACACAGGACTCTGACTTCAATGATAAAGTTCTCTTAAAAAGACTCATTGGAGTTACAATTATCAAGTCATTTCTAAGGAAAGAATAAATGCATTTTACAAAACAAATTGGCATGGGAAATAATGTAGTATCAAGTTTCATCTAAGTGTAGAACTCACTATTTCCCCTCGAGGCTTAAACAAATATTACATGAATGAGGGCTCTTATAAAATGTTATGTTTTGAAATAGATTTCATTAATGGTTTCTAGTGATAATTTATTTCTCCCTTTATGCACAAGTCTCTTCTCATACTAATAATGGATAGCTTATTTGCATATAAATAGGTTTCAGTATTTGCAGAAGCAGAGACCAAATATGTTTCTTTTTCTCCCTCTGGACATTGTTAAACAAATAAAAAAAGAAAAGAAGAAGAAGAGGGGAAGACAATACTGCAATAATTAGCAATGAGGAATTATAATAATTTTCTTGACCAAAAATTTTTGCAGGCAACTTTCTTTGGTGTTTTTATTGGTATACTTCATTTCAAAGGTTTAGACCTCTAGTAAAATAATAAAAAAAAGAATCTGCAGTTTTCTCAATGATGCTTTTTGGTATACCTATGGCTCAAATGAAAACAACAAAGCAGCTTGATATTGGTTATTGAAATGTTTACTATGGCCCTCTGGGTATCTTCTTCTAATTAGTTTTTACTGTTTCTGATGAGGGAGTATGTTCCATTCTAGATAAGGTAAATGCCACTTCTGTGACAATATTGCTTAATTAAATAAATCCTTTGTTTTTGAGATAACAAGTTGCATGCTTGTGATTAAGAGAATATTTCCTTCCTTTCAGTTAAAAAATGTACAGATGCTAATTTTTCAGTTATCATATGGTTAAAAGTACCAAGTCTTCAAAAAAAAATTCATTATAGAACATATGTCCTCCCTAAATATAATAAGAAGGCCTTTTAAGCCTACTTTCGTTATAACTCACGGTAGACATTAGTAAGGAAAGAACAATTAAATCAGTGCTTTTTAAAGATATCCACTTGATATTTAGCTTCTTGACTTTCAGTGTTTGAAATAGGATATGTTTCTGTATTATGGTTCTTTAAGTGAGTAAGGGGCATCGTCTTATGGTACACGTGGTATTTTTAAGTAATTCCTTCAGGAAATTAAGATAACAGCTGCTTTCTGGTAGGTTCAATATCTATTAATAAATGTGTCTTTCTGACCAGCAGAGGTCACTCAGTGTAAAGTGAATAATGACTTTAGCTTTCAAAAAAGACCGTAAACATGACCATTCTATTTGAGCAATTTTATTTTACTTGATTTCTGTTACTTGCATAAATCCCATTTTCATCTCTTGTTATACATGCTTGCCTAGGTGAGTGAGGTTGTTCCTCGGGGTCCAAGACCTTTCCAAACCTGAAGCCAAAAACATTCTGAAAGAAATAGTGAAGATGCTGTATTTGAATCTATGTTGTTTTGAATATTATACAGATCTTTTCTACCAGTTAAAAAAAAATAAGAGAGAAAAAGTCCTTCAGAGAACATGACACATTGTATTCCGCCACAGAGAGGCAGCCTTCACCAAAAGATGGGACTTAGGGCTGTTTGGTTTCTAGGAAAGCAGCATTTAACTCTCGATTTTTTAAAAATTTTTGTTTGTAACAGGTTTCGAAAGTAGCAGGATGTGGCATCCTTGACAGCTAGTGATGTGACAATATGGAGATTTGAAGACAATTTGATTTTTAGAATTGTGATATTTTTGTTTTCCTTAAATGTGTATGTACTTATAAATTTAAAAATATAGGTGTAAGAGCAAAATTACATCCTTATGGTATGCTAATGAATTAATAATCCAGGAACAAAATCCCTAAATTTATCATATAGACCCCAATTTATTCCATCTTCTAGACCTTATTCACCTTTTATAGAAATGTCATGTTCACGTGAAAGAATAACATTCTCATTTAACTAAGATGATATTTGTTTGGCCAATTTGATATTTTTGGAAAATGCTAGAGACAGCTAAAGATTAAGAAGGCAGTGTGAAGTAGAAAAGAGTTGTTAAAATCATAGAGCCAGTCATAGCTTAGCTATTAACTCAGTTTCCCGGAAAATTTAAATGGTTTAATTTTCCTTTCTTTGAGGGAGGTTCCAAGGATTTAAAGTAGGTTGAATGATGTGTCCTTACTCATCATGTGGCTTTGAGGAACTCTTCTGGGCCATTTTGTCCTCCTTTCCACAGGAGGAAACAAAAATTTAACAAGTTTTAGAGAATTTATGAAGGTCACATGGCTAGTATACAGAAATCTTGAATTTAAATTTTGGTTTAAGATTTATTCTGGGGGTGCCTGGGTGGCTCAGTAGGTTAAGCATCCAACTCTTGGTTTCAGCTCAGGTCATGATCCTAGGGTCCTGGGATTGAGTTCCACGTCGGGCTGCCTGCTCTGCAAGGAGTCTGCTTCTCCCTCTCCCCCTCCCCCTACTCGTTCTCTAAATCTCTCTCTCTCTCTTTCAAATAAATAAATAAAATCTTTAAAAAATTACTTATTCTGGAAAACAGTAGACTAAAATAAAATAGAGATGTGAATATACTTATACTTCACAAAATTTCATCTTCCATGATCATGAAGTAAGTTTTGCACATTTGGCCCAAAATTGAAATAGTGTGACATGGCCATAACAGAGTTCATAATGTGTTAAAAGATATACATTAAAAATGTAAGTCTCTGGGGGCGCCTGGGTGGCTCAGTCTGTTAAGCAGCTGCCTTCTGCTCGGGTCGTGATCCTGGGGTCCTGGGATCGAGCCCCATGTCTGGCTCCCTGCTCTGTGGAGAGCCTGCTCCTCCCTCTCCCTCTGCCTGCCACTCTGCCTACTTGTGCTCTCTCTCTGTCTCTGTCAAATAAATAAATAAAATCTTTTTTAAAAAAAAGCAAGTTTCTGGTGATGGCTATTAAAGAGGGCACATATTGAATGGAGCACTGGGTGTTATAGGCAAACAATGAATCGTGGAACACTACACCAAAAACTAATGATGTACTGTATGGTGATTAACATAACATAATAAAATAAAAAAATAAATAAAAATAAAGATGATTCCAGTGCAAAAAAATAAAAATAAAAAGTAAGTCTCCTTCCTATCTTAACACTGCCAGTCTCCTACTCCTCTCTCAGGCAATGATTATTCTAAATAATTTACAGACATTTATGTGATATATCATCTAAATATCATTTTCACATTGTAAATAGAAATAAGATCTTAAGGTATCCATTTTTGCATAGACAATTACTGGGAAAGAAAGTAAAATGAAAAGAAAATAATTAAAATGCTTAAGGTCACAGGAATAGATTCTAGTTGACTCAAAAACAGACTCTTCTTTCTTTGGTTTGGCTCGGTTCAGCTCAGTGAGCATTGATGGAAGCTCTACCATAAGTAGGCCCTGAGGCATAAGAGATTCAGATATATTCTGGAGAAATGATAGTCTCATCCATAATTTCAGAAGGTTTTTTCCTCTGGATAACTAATTCTTGAGATTATTTGAGAAAAAAATTTTGATGTTTAGATATATTTGCTAATTGCTACGTATTAAATTGTGGTTTAGAGGTCTAAAGCAATGGGATTTGTTAAAATTTTGTTCTCTTGTTTCCACTTTCAGAGAATATGATTTATTATTTTGGCATGAATCCAAGGAATCTACAATCTGACACTAATCTGGGTGATTCTGATGGCTATGGTCCATACACTACACTTTGGGAAAGATTAATTTAAATTGTATGGTGCTGAATATGATCCTCTTTGTTTTTTAGTCTTGATATTTCAAGCCATATAATAAGTTCAGCCAGAGGCCAGGGGAGAAACATGTCCACAGCTATGAAAAGGCTATGAATAGGCCCCGTGGGTCGTGGGTATTAAAGCTCGATGAGGAAACCATTTACTATTTGGAAATAAACTGTTAATATAAACAAATCCCACTGTTATTTGTCTTGGTTAAAATTAACTAGTGGTAGTTGATGGGAAGGCTTGCAAGGGAAGAATTCTGCTAAATTCTAGTAGCCTGATATTATTCCATGAAGTTATGGCAATAGTTAGAGAATATTTGTATTACATGATCACAGGAGCAGAGTGAGCAGAGAACCTGTAATGTGAAGGAAAAAAATCTTGTCTAGATTTAAATCTCAGTCTAGATTTAAGTTTACTGAAAGGAGCAAGAAGCTTTCTAAGATATTCAATGGTTAACCTAATAGTTTTTGTTTAATCTCTGATCAATGTAAGTAAAACATTTGCACATTTAAGTTGCAAATAAACATCTTAACCTTTGTTTAATTGGCTTGTCACTAAATTTATCATGTAGGCTCCTCTTCCAGAAAACTCTAAACTCTGTGAGTCTAGCTATATTATAGCAGAGCTAATCGGAGAAAAATTCAAATCTAAACACAATTAGGAGCCTAACAATTTTTAGTAAATTAAAGCAAATGGCAAATAGTTACATTTTAAAGTGGTAAAAATTAGCTGTTTGAATATTTTTGAAAAAAATCATTTATTTTCTATATCTTTCTTAAAGAATTTAGCTTGCTTAATATTAATCAAATGTTCAAAATAAATTTGGTGTTTATATTTAAAGAACTCTAATCACTTAATCTATGACCTGATGTGTTTTACAAAGATATAGCATTGTCATGATTTTTACATATAATGTTTAGAGATAAATGCCAGTCTTAGAGGGAATACCTTACTAATTCAGCTTTAATTGAATGTTAAAATAATGATGGGGATGTAAGAAGACTTGGAATATATGCTGAGACTTTACTTTTTTGCTTAGATAATTTTCTTGGCATTCTAGCTCCAAATATTTAAATAGGAACAGCGGGATGTAAAAACCAAAATTCAGTTATGAAAGGAAAGTTTGCAACTCTGCCAGGCCAGTTGTGAGGTATTTTACTTACCTTGAAAACAACTTCATATTTCATTGATTATTTGATTACTTTGTTCATTCATCAATAAAAATCACTCATGTGTTACATATTTATATACTACCTACTCAAAGTAGTAGTGGGTGAAAGATGATCATCCTTCCTTCCAGTTTGTTCCTAAATTCATACAGAAAGTGTATTATACATCTCGATTTACAAGACTAATGAAAGTCATTCAAATTTGCATAATGTACTTATCAGAGCAGGATCAGTTCAAAGACTTCATTTGGTAGGACTTATGGATGGATGCACATTTTGGTAAGAATTTCATTAGAATGTATTTAGAAGTACATGGAAAAACAGACGTTGCTGTCTGAAGATATATTTTAGTCAAGCCAAATCTATCTGATTTTGTATTTCCACGTCATAACAGTGATGGCCCTATTCCTTACTCAATGCTAGGAACACATGTTTTAACAGGTGGATGATTTAGGTAGACTCCAACTGATGCAATTCTCAGTCTACTTAGGTTGGAGTGCATTATAATAGACCATGTCTTAGGGACTGAGTTGGCAATAATTCTTAGATACTCTATAGTAATTTTAAGATATCAATCTCAAGTATTTAAGATCTTATTTCTTAAAACATGTAATTCCCATTTTGTTTTTGATCAGAAACGTTAACAGGATGGTAAAACATACGTGGAATTTTGGTTAAAAGTTTATGCATTATTGAGACTCTTGTCTGTTTTTTCTCATCACCTATAGGCTCAATTTAATAGTCTACAATTATTTGGTCATAATCTGAAGTGCCATTTCATTACCTCACGTCTTAGAAGCAGGAGAAGAGCATTAAACCTAAATGTGGCTTTGACATTGATGATAATAGTTCCTTGTGTACTAATGTTTTGTCTTAGCTATTATTTCATTCGTAGAGCTGAAGAATAAAATCAGCATGAGAAAATGTGTTCCATAAAAACTCAACTCTCTAAATGACATTTTAAAGCCATGTGGTCCGTTTTAATGAACAATTTCCTAGATGCTTTTTAATTCCTAAAGATATGCTCACACATGGGATATTTACTTTTCAGTAGTTTTCTTTCAGCTTCACATGAAAAAAAATGATTTGGTATTCATAAGCAAAATTCACTATGTAATTTATAAATTTAAGCTCGTTATGAAGACAGCCATTTTTTAATCTGAGGTTTTGTAGCTTTATTTATAGAAATAGTTATTTCTGAGTCCACTCTAATGTACCAACATGATTTTTATTTTAAATTATTCATTGTTCCTGTTCTCTCCTATTTTTGCCCTAGAGCATTGGTTGACATTTCATAGAGAGTTGGTTGGCATAGGCTGGAAAATATGTAATTATAAGAATCACCTGCTCTTGAATTCCCATTATATAATAGTCGTGATTCAGGCAGACTTTCCATAGGCGTTTGATTTGGAATGAGAAGTTTTCTTCTTCCATGACCTGTGATTAAAATGTAGCATTTTGGTAAATAAATAGAAGATAATTTCTGCATAATTTATCCATGAATCATAGCTGGTGAAGCAATGTAAATTTTTGACCTGTATTATATAAGCAGTAACATATGTAATTGGAAATATATTTTAAGATCAAGTACAATAAAACTGTTTTTTTTTAATGCTCCGTAGCCTAAAGTAAACTAAGTACTAACATGAAACAAGATGCATATTGAGAGTTTTGCTTTACTTAATGCTCCTCAAAGGAATTCCAATAAAAGAAAATCCACTAAAACTACATTTGAATATTTTCTTTTCTTTTAATGAGTTATAATCATGAAGGTAAATATTTATCAGTTGCTGTAGCATGATAGTAAGGACAGGGAATAGACTGTATTTCATTTCATAGTTGAAAATGAAATTTACTGATATAACAGTGTTTGGTTAATAGCCTTACCTGTTGCATTAACCTTTATACATCTTTATGGTTAAAGTCACAATTTTTAATTAATTGACTGTGGAATCATGCATCCAGTTCCTGATGATAAGTTTGTGTTCTTTTCTGCATACTGCAGTAACTGATACATTTTCCCATGTGTAGTTTAGTTTGTATATATCTATTTGTAAAGATATGTACGTATATGTACATTGTTTCTCTGCACTATGAATAGAAATTATATTATTCCAAAGTCATGCATGCAAGATGGCATTTGCTACAACACTTTGTCTTTTAGCAGATCAAGACACTTGAGCTTCTTAGTCCATTCTGACTGCTATAACAAAAATGCTGTAGACAGGGTAGCTTAAATAGTGTAAGTTTATTTCTCACAGTTACTGGAGTCTGGGAAATCCAAAGTCAAGATGTCCAAAGTGACATTTGAATTAGGAAGGGCCTTCCTCCTGACTTGCAGATAGACATTTGTATACACAGCAGAGAAAGAATGAGAATGAAAATATATTCTCTCATGTCTCTTTCTGTAAGGGCAATAATCCCATCGCGAGGGGCTCCACTCTTTGACCTAATTACCTTCTTTTTTTTTTTTTAAGATTTTATTTATTTGAGAGAGAACCAGAAAGAGAACAGAGAGGGGAGGGGCAGAGGGAGAAGTGGGCTCCCCACTGAGCAGGGAGCCTGATGCAGGGCTTGATCCCAGGACCCTGGGATCATAACCTGAGCCAAAGGCAGCTGTCTTAATGGACTGAGCCACCTACGTACCCCCACCCCCATTACCTTCTGAAGCCCTCATCTCCAAATATGATGATCACATTGGTGATTAGGGTTTTAATATATGAATTTGGTGGGGGGGGCACAAACATTCAGTTCATAGCAGCTTCCCACAAGGACTTTATAATTTTGTATATCTATCCTATTAATTCAATTGACGTTAGAAGGATTGAAATAGAGCCAAATCTCATCTTTTATTGTAAAAGTTGAAGTATCTTATGTTAATGAAGCTAAAGCCTTAAAAATATTTCATGTGAATTTATCAATTCTAATATATTTTAGTTTTGAAAACATCTTCAGGGATCTATTCTTCAAAGTGGTAGTTTTTAATTGCATGTATACTAGGGAGATGGAGGCATAATTTTTGTATTCTGCTTACATCTTTATATCTACTATTTCACTGTTTATGTCCATTGTCAATATTCTGTGCTCATGTTGTTCTTTCCTCTCTCCACACTTCTTCTCTCCACACTCTCTCTCCTTCCTCTCTCCCTCTAATTTAGTTTCATTCATCATCCCTGTTCCACACACTCCACGGTGACCTGTCTGTGATGTCTCCTCTTGCAACATTTGATATAGTAAGACCTCTAAGCACTCTCTGGAAATACAGGCCTGGCATGTGACAGATACTCAATAAGTATTGGTTAACATGTGAATGGAGAAAAGAAAAAACACCCTCCCTGTTTTCTCTCTTTGATGTTGTACTAGCAGTATTCTACTCACTAGACTATTTCCTTCTTTGACTTTCCCTCTCCCTTCCTATGTGCAGCACCACCAAGTTTCAGTCCTCAGTTATTACATTTTCTCTGTCATGTTCTTTTGCTTAAAGAAACTTCAACTATCACCTTTATGTGAATAACTCCTTTCCTTTTCCCCAGAACAACTTTCTCATGAGCTTCAGTTATGTATTTCCAGTTGTCTTCTGAACATTTCTATTTGGATATGCTGCCATCTTTTCAGACAAAAACTGGTTCAAAACCAAACACACGATGTTCCTCTTCAATGATATCTCTTCTGTGTTTTCTTATTTTTGTCACAGTGTTGCCTTTTTATTGGCCATTATTTATTTTTATTTTCTTCCAGTCACTATACATATTAAATATTTATTTCATCTCTTAGAAAATATTCTGAGTTGTTCTTCCTTTCCCTTAGCAATGTTAGTAAACTCCTTATTAGTGTCCCTAAAATAAAACATCAAGTCATCCCATCCTATAATGTACTGCCAAAGTTTATTTCATAAACTACCTCTTTCTTCATGAATCTCCTTTAGTGTAAAACCTTCAGGAGCTACCCACTACCTGTGGAATTAGTTTCCAAAAGATTTTTTGTTATTTATTTATTTATTTATTTTTAAAGATTTGTTTATTTTAGAGAGAGTGCACATGTGTGCAAGAGTGGGGGGAGGGGCGGAGGGAGAGAATCTCAAGCAGACTACCTGCCCCTGCTGAACTCTATCCCAGGACCCATGAGATCATGACCTGAGCCAAAACCAAGAGTCAGATGCTTAACTGACTGAGCTACTCAGGTGCCCCTCCAAAAGCTTTAAAAAATTATTAGACAATTTTAGTTAAAAAAATGTATATAGGACCCAAACAAAGAAGAGTAAATCTAAAGCTGTTTTGAATGAAAATAATTCAGGCTCCTATTTGGGCTTTACCTATACATTTTTCCCTAGGCACTTCTGTGGAATTCAGGACACTTTAGAATACAATTTGAAATCTATTGGCTCTAATACAAAATCCTTATTTAGGGTTAGGCCCTAGTCCATTCAACCAGTTTGTTCATTACATCCAGTCGTTCCATGTGAATTCCATCTTTCTACCTTGGCTTCTATTATGTTTAGCACCCAGAATGCTATTCAACTACTTTTTTGCTTCTTTAAGTCTTATTCATATTTCCGAATGCATTTCAAGCACTACATCTTTGCTGAATTTATGAATGCCTTTTTAGGAAATAAAAAACTTGGGCGTCTTTTTTCATGATCTATATGTATCTTGGGAGGGCACTGTTTTCTTTTTTGGGAAAATACTTCTGTATTACATTTAATTATTAGATAGACAAATGTCACTTTTTTTGTGCTTATTATATTTTAAAACCCTAACCTGAATGATTTTAAGCATTCAAAAAAAATGGGTCCAAGATTGTTTGATGCTAAAATTATACATTAAGAGCACAAATCTAAGAATAATAATGTGACCCAAATCAATAATTTTAACATACTTTATTATTTTCTACATTTGTTTTCTTTTAGGGCCTGCAACATATGACCCCATTTTAAGGAAATCTTGCTCCATACCCTTATTTGTTAAAGCATCAAAGCGTTTTAAAGATTCCAAAGAGATTACTCCTGGTCCAGCGACATATGAGGTTTGTCAATAATATATCTCTTTTATCAGTAACAAAAGAATAGAATAATTTCCAGAAAGTACTGAAAATGTCTACATTTTTTATAGTCTACGTGTTTTATTCATATTTGACTAATCAAAATCTTTTGGTTATGGAAGGCATTTTTAAAAAATTTATTTATTTATTTATTGAGCAAGAGAGAGCATAAGCTGGTGGGGAGGGGCAGAGGGAGAGGGAGAGAGAATCTTAAGCAGGCTCCACACTCAGCATGATCCTAAATTGGGGCTTGATCTCCCTGAGATCAAGACCTGGGCTGAAATCAAGAGTCTGACACTTAACTGAGCCACCCAGGTGCCCCAGAAAGGCATTTTTAAATACATTCTGACATTGTTTTAAAGATTGATTTATGAATTATTTAATTTATCAATTTATCTATAAATGTCCACTACAGCATTGATATATATATATTTTTTACATCTCTGCAACTTTAAAAACTAGTTGTTTACATACACAAATGGAAAATTTTAAATATTTATTGCAATTATGAATTTATTAGACAGCTCAGAAGGTAGAGTGTTGGTCCAATAAAATCATGTATTGATCTTTTAACTTCTTTTAATAAGTATAGATGCTGTAGTTTAGATTCATAATAAATAAAGGACTCTTTTAAGCTCTGGGCCTTCTGATTATAAGGAGGCTTAAGTAAATCTGCAGGTTTTAAATCTGTGTTCACAATTGGCCTTAATTCCTCATCTAGGATGAATAAGTCCCCCATTCCCACTCTACTATTAAAAGAAATATTTTATAGTGGCCTATAGCAAGTAATTTAAGAATTAATACTCAGTGCAAACCACAGTGAATATTGTTTTCTGGGTTAGTTAATGACAAGTTCATTTTTCTTGAATGTATGCTTTCTACTTATTTAAAATGTCATAATCTAAATAATTCTTCAGCATTCTGCCAAAGCAAATTCATAATATAACATATGGAAAAAAAGAAAAAGAAAATAAAATGAATGATAAAAGAGTTGTTATTTTACTTGTGGGTTGTTGATTCCCCCAAAAGACCACTGCTAATTCCTACTGATTAAGCAATGCTAATTTCATTTACTTCAGAAAGGGAGAATCTGCTAGATGGTCTTAATAGTTTTTCTGAAGGTGCAAGTCAAGGGACGTATGATGTTTTAGGACCTGGGCTGTGTGATGTAAGACAGGTCTTACAAATGGGGATTTGGTTGGGATTGGGCAAAGTTTATGACTTGTTTACTTTGAGTTATTGGGTGCAGCGAGGGAGTGTCTTGAGGCAAGTCTTGATCAGTAAGCTATCAGTCTTCATAAGTTAGGTGGTATAGCTGTTCATAGTCTGATCATATTATCATATTAAATCATTAGCTGAACCCTTCTCCCCTACTTTTTAAAACTGATTTTAATGGTATTTACAAATAATAAAGTCAGTAAATCTAATGTTATCCTTTTATTTTGTGATACATTTATCATAGAAGATGTATTTACTAGTCTTCTAGTATTTAAAGATGTTCTTTTTATTTCATAAGATTTTATAATTATATTTATACTTCCTCATAGTCATTTACTAGAGCAAATTATTTTCTATGTCAAAGGAAAACATTTATTGGGTTAGTGATGATGTTTATTCAGGTGTTGCCTGAAATTTCAGACTAATATTTCCTATATATATATATATACTGCACTGCAAGGTAACTTTCCTGTTGAGAAATGAGTAATATTTTTTGCCTTCCAACACCATTTGTTTTTTCTTTAATATTTGAAAACTTTTTTGAACAGGTAATTTTCCTTAAAAATTTTCCTTCTTATAAGAAAAAGTTATTTTTAATCAGATAGGCCAATAAATTACTAAGTCCTTTTATTATAACTTGCTCATATTTTTTAGTTTGATACTTTTTTATCTATTGACTTTAGTAAGTTTAAGTTGGTAACTCTTGAGAAGACATTTGCCTAAATATTTTACTTTTTTAACAGAAAAAGATGGTTCTAGAAATTTAGAACATTGTTTTCAGACTGCAATATTATGTTCTACTTAAAAAGTGCTTAAATTTGTAGGACTTGTGCCATCATTGGTTATAGGTTTTCAGTGTCACATATGCATACCGGATCCAACTTATCCAATGTGGGTGGTACTTACAATAATATCTATAATAGCTCTCTTAAGTTACGAAACCACTTTTGCAAAGTCTGCTTGCCATTTTTATTCTTGTGTGAATAATCTTTTGAGTTTCCCAGGCAGAATTAGTGTTTTCCTTTTTTTTTTTTTTCTCTTTTTGGTGTGTGTGTTGGGGGGAGTGGTCAGAGTTGTCATTGGAACATTATTCACTATCTTTCAATTATAAGCTAATCTGTTTTTCTCTTTTGCTCCTTCCAGTTGTTGATATTCATTGGTTCACTATCACTGACCCTTTTGAAGATAAAATGAAAGCTAGGGGCTTTTTACTTAGGGAGAAAATTTTGCATGTATGCTCATAACAAAAACCTGTGTATACAATTTTAGATGGTTTATTAATCTACAAAAGCTCACTTATGGCTTCAATCAAGAACTCCCAATAGTAGATTCTGAACTCCATGAGAGCAAGACTTATTTACTTTTATTTTATTAGGTCTTCAACCACAGAATCTGGCATATAGTAGCATATTAATAAACGCTTATAGTATAAAGCAACAAAATGGTTAATGCTAGGATTTTCTTCCCAGGATTAAATCATTAATCTTTACCTATGAATAAAGATTTACTTACTAATTTAGTTCTCAGTGAGAAGAATATGTATATGTCCTTTTAAAACAGCAGCAGGTTTTACTGACAAATTCACATTCTCTTGTTGAGTAAGTCTTCTCACTAAATGCCAACTTTTTAAGGTTTACATGAGGGACTACATTATTTTCTGGAATTTAAAATTGACAGTTATTGTATGAGAATATTTTAAAAACTAGATAGAAGAAATTTCAATGAATTTAACTTAAAAAAATCCTCATTTAAATATACAGAAAAATTTAAGTACACCTCTCTTTAAAACAAACTCTACTGAAATTAATTGAAATTTAATAATACAAGTAATTTAAAATATGTTTTCTACTTTTTGAGATATAATTGATGTAGGTATGTATTATAAATTATTGCCACAATGAGGTCATAATAAATGATGCCATCACCTTGCATAGTTACCATTTTTTTTGTGTGTGTGGCAATAACAGTTAATACCTACTCTTAAAGGTTAAGACCTATTACCTTGAAGTAATAACATAGTATTTTTAACTATAGTCACCACCATGCAGTATATAAGATCTCCAGAATTTGTTCATTTTCTAATAGAAGGTTTATACCTTTTACCCAATTTCTTTCTATTTCTTCTATTTCCTAGTCCCAGGCAACCACCATTTTACTATGTCTCAATCATTTCAGCTGTTACATACAAGTGAGAACATACAATATTTATCTTTCTCTGTCTAACCTATTTCACTTAGTATAATGCCTTCAAGATCCATCCATGTTGTCACAAATGGCAGGATTTTTTTTTTAATGGTGGAATAATATTCCGTTGTTATTCACACACACCACAACTTCTTTATCCATTCATCCATTAATGGATACTTATATTATCCTATATCTTTACTACTGTGAATAATGCTACAGTGACAGGGGAGTACAGATGTCTCTTCAAAATAATAATTCATTTCCTTCAGAATATATACCCCGAAGTGGAACTGCTGGATATGGTAGTTCTATTTTTAATTTTTGAGGAATTTCCATACTGTTTTCCATAGTGGCTGTACCAATTTACACCCCCACCAACAGTGCACAATAGTTCCCTTTTATCTACATTCTTACCAACATTTGTTATCTCTTGTCTTTTTGATGTTAACCATTCTAACAGATGTGAGGTGATATCTCATTGTGTTTTTGATTTGCATTTCCCTGATGATGAGTGATGTTGAGCACCTTTTCATGTACCTGTTGACCATTTGTATATCTTCTTTGGAAAAATATTTATTCAGGTCCTCTGCCCATTTTTTAGATTTTTCTTCTATTGAGTTGTATGAGTTCCTCATATATTTTTTATATTATCCCCTTATCAGATAGATGGTTTGCATATATTTTCTCCCATTCCATGGGTTGCCTTTTCATTTTTATTGTTTCTTTTGCTGAACAGAAACTCTTCAGTTTGATGTAGTCCTGCTTGTTTATTTTAGTTACACTTGGTATCATATCTAAAAGAATCATTGCAAAGACTAATGTCAAGGAGCTTCTTCCCTATGTTTTAGGAGTTTCATGGTTTTAGGTGTTAGATTTAAGTCTTTAATTCAATTTTTTTGTGAGTAGTATAAGGGTGCAATTTTATTCTTTTGCAAGTAGCTATCCAGTTTTCCTAAAACCATTATTTGAAGAGACTATCCTTTACCCATTGTGTATTGTTGGTGTCCTTATCAAGGATTAGTTGATCATACATGCAAAAGTTAATTTCTGGGCTCTCAATTCTATTGTCCTTCTATATATGTCTGTTTTTAGGCTAGTACCATACTGTTTTGATTACTACAGCTTTGTAATATATTTTGAAATTAGAAAGTGTTATGCCTCTAGCTTTGTTGTTCTTTCTCAGGATTGCTTTGGCTGCTTGGGGTCTTCTGTGGTTTCATACAAATTTTAGGAGTGTTTTTTTCTATTTCTGTGAAAAATGCCTTTGGGATTTTGATAGAGATTGCATTGAATGCACATTTTAACATTGTTAATTTTTCCAGTTCATGGACAAGGGAAATATTGCTATTTATTTGTGTCTTCTTCAAGTTTTTTCATCATTGTCCTATAATTTTCAGTGTAAAGATCCTTAACTTTATCCTTAAGTATTTTATTATTTTTGATGCTATTATAAATGGGATCATTTAAAAAATATTTTTGGATAGTTTGTTGTTAGTGTATAGAAATGTACCTGATTTTCTTTTTTTGTATTTATTTTGTATCCTGTAACTTCACTGAATTCATTTATTATTTCTAACAATTTATTTGTGGCATCTTTAGGATTTTTCTATATATAAGATTATGTCATCTGCAAACAGATAATTTCACTTCTTTCTTTCTAATCTGGATGACATTTATTTCTTTTTCTTGGCTAACTGCTCTTGGTAGGACTTCTAGTGCCAAGTTAAATAGGCATGGGTAGAGTGAGCACCTTGTCTTGGTTTTGGTTTTAGCAAAAAAGCTTTCAACATTTTATTACTGAATATAATATTAGCTGTGGGCATGTTATATATGATCTTTATTATATTGAGGTATGTTCATTCTATATCCAATTTGTTGAGGGTTTTTATCACGAAAGGATGCTGGATTTTGTTAAATATGTTTTTTTGCATGTATTGAGATGATCATATGATTTTTATCTTTTATTCTGTTAATGTGCTACATCACATTTATTGATTTGTGCATGTTGAACCATCCTTGCATCCCAGAGATAAATCTCACTTGATCATGATATAAGATCCTTTTAAGGTGCTGTTGAATTCAGTGTGGTAGTATTTTGTTGAGAAATTACATCATCAAGTATTAATGGCATGTAATTTTCTCTTCCTGTAGTATCCTTATGTAGCTTTGCTATCAGGGAAATGCTGGCTTTGTAAAATGAGTTTGAGAGTGTTATCAGTTCATCAAATTTTTGGAAGAGTTTGAGAATGATTGGCATTGATTCTTTAAAACTTAAGTAGAATTTACCAGTGAAACTATCTGATCCTGGGCTTTTCTTTGTTGGGAGGTTTTTGATTACTGATTCAATCTTCTTTCTAGTTGTAGGTCTATTCAGATTTTCTATTTTTTTCATAACTTATTGTTGGTAGGTTGTATGTTATAGGAATTTATCCATTTCTTCTAGGTTATTCAATTTCTTGGTGTAAATTGTTCATAAGAGTTTCTTATGATACTTTGTGTTTCTGTGGTGTCAGTTGTAATGTCTCCTCTTTGATTGATGATTTTGTCTTCTCTTTTTTCCTTAGTCTAGCTAAAGGTTTGTCAATTTTCTTTTTTTAAAGATTTTATTTATTTATTTGAGAGAGAGAGTGAGAAAAAGAGCATGAGCAGGGGGAGGGGCAGAGGGAGAAACAGACTCCCTGCTGAGTGGGGAGTCCGAAGCATGTGATCCCGGAACTCTGAGATCGTGACCTGAGCTGAAGGCAGGTGCTTAACCAGCTGAACCACCCAGGTGCCCCAGATCTGTCAATTTTCTTTCTTCCTTTTTCTTTAAAAAAAAAAAGCAGACTTTTTTTTCATTCATCTTTTGTATTTTTTTTCTGGTCTTTATTTCATATACTTCTGTTCTGATCTTTGTTGTCTCCTTCCTTCTGCTTACTTTGGACTTAATTTGTTCTTTCTCTAGTTTCCTAAGATGTAAAGTTAGTTTTTTTTTATTTGTGATCATTTTTGTTTTTTCTTAATGTAGGTATTTAATGCTATAAACTTTCCTTTCAGAACTGCTTCTACTACATCTCATAAATTTTGGTATGTTGTGTTTCCATTTTCATTTGTTTCAAAATATTTTTTGACTTCTCATTTGATTTCTTCTTTGACCCATTTGTTGTTCAATTTCTACATATTTGTGAATTTTTCAGTTTTTTCCCTTTTATTGATTTCTAATTTCATACCATTGGGGTTGGAAAAATATATTTGTTATATTTCATTCTCCTTACATTTGCTAAGGCTTGTTTTGTGGCCTAATACAATCTGTCTTGGAAACTGTTTCTTGTGCACTTGAAAATAATGTATTCTTTTGCTATTGCATAGAATATTCCATATATGTCCATTAGGTCTTTCTGGTCTCAGGTGTAGTTCAAGTCCAATATTTTCTTATTGATTTTCTATCTGGGTAATCTATCCATTTTTGAAAGTGATGATTGAAGTCCTCTACTCTTACTGTATTGTCTGTTTCTCCCTTCGGGTCTATTAGTGTTTGCTTAATACATTTAAGTACTCTGTTGTTGGGTGCATATATACTTACAATTGTTATATCCTCTTGATGAATTGACCGCTTTGTGATTATATAATGACTTAGTCTGCTTTTATAATTTTTTACTTAAAGTCTATTTTTTATGATATAAGTATAGCTCTCTTATTTCCTACTTGCATAGAATATCTTTTTCTGTCCCTTCACTTTCAATCTATGTGTATCCTTAAACCTGAAATACCCATATAGTTGTGTATTTTTTTAAAATCCATGTAGACACTCTATGTCTATGATAGGTAAGGACTTACTCATGCCACTTTATTATTTTATAGCTGTTTTATCTTGTACTTGTACAGCTGCAGAAGTCAAAGCTGGCTATGGTCGTGTCCCCTAGGGTTTGACATGGGCAGGGAGGGACTCAAGTGGTTGGTATCTTACGCTTGTTGAGCCACAAATACCTTGGATGAATGCCACTGTGGTCCTAGATTCTGGCAGGGGTGGTTGGGGGAGTGGAGGGAGTGAGAAAGGACTCATGTGGCTGGCATCAGTGAATTTGAATACTTGTGAGGGGAAAGCTAGTGAAATCTACTGGGGGTCTGCAACAGCTGTGCTGACCTTAGGCTTTGTTGGTGGTGAAATCTGAATTTGTCTGCAGAGTAGGTCTCTGTGAACTGCAATTGCTTATGATGCATGATTGCTAATAATAGCCTCTGCTTTTTCTTTCTTGTTTCTAGCCAGCTCTAGATGTCTTGGTTTTGTTGGTCTGGGTAGGGTGAAACCAAAGCAAGACTTTCCTACAGTACCCCAACAGGCTGGAGAAGCTGGTCACTCGCTCTGCTCTTATTTTGTTGGTGAGTGAAACTCTTTCATGCTGGGAAGTTGCTTCTTGGCATTGAAAAATGCCACTTGGAGGATGAAAAACCAGGCAAAATTGAGTTGTCTTCTTTCTCTTCTTGTCCTATTATTCTCAGGTTTTTGGTTATAATAGTGTGTTGTTAAAATTTCCTAAATGAACTCTAGACATCTCCCAGAGCTGTTTTTGTTCATGGGTAGCTGTCCAATCATTGATCTTTGTGAGAAAACAGGGAATCTGTGTTCTCCTACATCACTATTTTTTTTTCACTGAAATACCAGTAATTTTTCCTCCAGCGCTTTGAATTTATCATCCCACTCTCTTCTGTCCTCCAAGGGTTCTGTTGAAAAATCCATTGACAGTTTTGTGAGGGTTCACTTGTATGTGTGACAAGTCACTTTTCTTTTAACTGCTTTCAAAATTCTCTCTTTGTGTTTGACTTCTAACAAGTTGATTATAATGTATCTTGCAGATGTTTTGGATCCATTTCTCGGAGGGATATTTTGGGCTTCCTTAATCTGATTTCCATTTCCTTCCCCAGGTCTGGGACATTTTTAGCTACTCTTTCTTTGAAAAAATTATCTGGTCCTTTCTCTGTGTCTTCTCATTATGGAACTCCTGTAATGCCTATATTGATTCATTTGCAGATGTTTTTATAAGGCCCGTAAGCTTTCTTCATTATTTTTCCTTTTTCTTTTTGCTCCTCTGACTGAATAATTGCCAATGATCTGTCTTTGTGTTTGTATTCTTATCTTCTGCTTGATCTAGTATGATATTGAAATCCTCTAATGAATTTTTCAGTTCGGTTGTACCTTCAACTACATGATTTCTGTTTGCTACTTTTTAATATTTTCTCTGTTGAAATTTTCACTTTGTTGATGCATTGTTCTGACCTTGATGAGCATCTTTATATTGGTTATTTTGAATAGTCTGACAGGTAAATCATATGTCTCCATTTCACTAGGGTCAGTTTCTAGAAATTTATCTTGTTCCTTTACTTGAAACATGTTTCTCTGTTTCTTCATTTTCCTTGATTCTCTGTTTTGGTGCCTGTGCATTAAATAAAACAGCCACCTTTCCTAGTCTTCATGACTGACCTCATACAGGAAAAGACCCTTACCAATAAGTGCAACCGGAGATTCTGAAGACCTCTCAACCTTTATGCTAGTTCAACCTCCTTCCTTTCTTCTTAGTAGCCTACAAACATCTAGAGTATGTTGGATCCCATCAGTGCGTGGAGATAAATGAGACAGATGCAAGTTCCTCAGGCAGTCACCAGAGAAGTTGAATCATTAGATGTTCTGTCTAACTCTTTCCTTCCTCAGTGATAAGTTGGGATCTGAGTTTTTTGGCCTGTTTGCTCTGCACTGATCTGGGATGAGAGGCTCTGACAACTAGTTGTGTCCTAGATTAAATGTTGTCTTTGTTTTCACTAGCTCCTAGGCTTTATATATTTTAGTGCATTTTTTGTTTTGCTTTGTTTTGTTTTGTTTTTGTTTACTAATGTAATAAAGAAGAACAGTTCTTTGGATTTCTCAAAAGGAGTATAAGTACATTGGAAGGGAGAGAAATTTACCAGTTCAGTCTCATAATTGCAAGTTCAACTAGAAGAGATGAGATTTGAGGAGAGAGAAAATATCTTCAAGTCACTGGGTTTTGTTCATTATTACTTGAAAAATGTATGTTAGATATCAGTTGTTAGTCTCAGATGAGGCTCCGTTCAGCTTGATATTAGTGTATTTTTGTCTCAGATTCTGACAAATGAAGCTTTTATTATAAGAAATTTCTTAAGTTTTGGTGGGACTTTGTAGATATTATAGAAGAGAGTTGAGAATAACTGCTTTAGATACCATGGTCCAGATCATTTTTTAATATAGAATATTACCTATACATAATCTTGACAGTAACTAAAATGGAATAGGTAGTATAAGATCAGAAGTATTGAGAACAAATTTTCTAGAGTGTAAGAGTGTCTATATTGGTTCCAAAGGGCCACTTACAACAGATAAAATGAGTCTAAGTATATAAGTACCTAGATTTCCATTATCTGCTTCAACTGGAGTGACTCCATTTTATATGCTTCATATATTATGCATTTGTGTACATTAGAGAAAGAGTTCACTATCTAAAGTTAAAAGAAAATTTAAAATCTCAGTTGTAGAGAAAAGATAAGTTCATTGCATTAAGAGAAAACTTGTTCTAAATCTCACTTCAATCATTTAATAACTCAGATAGAAGGATAAAAATCTACTATAAATACAGTACAAAAAATGTGCCAAAAAAGTATTTTTTCTTTCTTTTTTTTTTTGCAGTATTTGACAAATAGTTGGATCCATACGTTGTAGTTATTGTTACTATTACTTTTATTTTATGGCTATACTCATTTATTTTTAGTTTACAAACATGAACCCAGTCTGGTGTAGGCTCTGAGAATCCAAAAATTAGAAAAAAATCTTTGTTCTCAAATATGTAGCAATCTGTTAAGGAGAAATATATGTAACTATTTTAATTACAATAAAATAATTATTATATTGAGTAAGTGAAAAGTACCAAAATGTGGAGTAAAAATCTGTAAGTCAACCAAATCAGGCAATCTTCAGAAGGCATTTTATATGAAATATGAGAATAATGGGAATTTTCTGCTTGGAGAAGCCAAGGGAACATATTCTAGACCAAAGGACAATATATTCAAACTCCAAGAGATACTAGAGAACAAAATATCCTTGGCAAGATTTTATTAATTCAGAACTGCTATAATGTAAAAATGAATGGCATGACATTAGACATGTAGACAATGTTAAATCACAAAGTATATGAAACGATGTGCAGAGTTTTTGTTTTCTCAACTATGGTTTAGACACTGAAGATTCTGAGTAGAGTTATACTATTATATATTAATATAAAATAAGCAAAATCCAGTTTTTAATTTTTTGGTATTGTAAAATATTATTTTTTCCCTTTTTTTTTCTGGACAAATTGCTAATAAAGGATGATAAGGGTTGATTTAAATTATATAGTTTTTTGGATGAAGGTTAGTTCGTAAGTTTATTTCCAAATGCCCATTATCTTTGCAGAAAACATTTGGTTATAGTTATAAATTATATTTATTTTATACTTCTATTTTTAAAAACCCCCGTTTATACTTCAGTTTCAAAGTTTGTGGGACCGTACTTCATATCCTTTGGAAGTGTGATTTAAATTTTTGCTTTTAGAAATCAGATTCTGAAGGTCATGGCACATTACTTAAAACCCCAAAATGAATGCTTAAAAGCTACCTGCCATTTGTCATTCCTTATAAAAGTTCTCTGACTCTCCATGGACTTCATCCTTAGTTTAATTTTCTCCTTTCATTTCTGCTTACAGAGCCCTTGATATTCCTTGGAACTTCCTAAGTTAGTAAGTTTGGGGAGACTTGTTAAGGTCTTCCCTGGAAAATTTTTTTTCAGCTTATCATATTAGGCCTTGAGATGCCTGTCAGAGGTATGGTCTGCTCTATGATATCCTGAGAGGATTCTAGGTTACTCATGTTACTAGTTACTGAATTGGGATAAGGATGAATCTTTGGACTTTAAGGACTGGTTTCAGCCTTGAAAGTTTGTCTTGGTGATTATATATTATGAATCCTTTTCATGGAGTCCATAACCCTTTTAAAGAAGTAGAATATTGTGTACTCATACATTTGTGTAATTTTCTGTGGATAGTTTCCATAATACTCTCAAAGGAAACTAACTCCCCTCCATCCCCACCAAAAATAAAAAGTTTAAGGATCACTGCTTTTTTACCAAAAGAATATCTTTAGCTAATAATTCAGAGAAAGAATAGAGAATCACAGTTCCCACATGAGGTGATGCTGTCAAGAAAAGAATCAAGCTCTGGCCATGCTAATCACCATAACTGCCAACCTCTTTAGGTACTAAGTCATTGCTTTCTGTATATGTATATTTAACACAGAAATCATTTTTAGAATTACCTATCTAAAATGTTTTTAAAATTGGGAAGGTTACATGTGATATTTTACATAGAGAATGGAGTACTAGGGTTAAAAAGATGAATGAAATATATGATTTTTGCAATGGCATTGGGTGATGATTTGAATGTACAATACAAAAAATAGAGTGGAAAGTAACCAGTTTCATATCCATTTAACCTATTTTTAACTTGAAATAGTGTTATTTTAATGGGTTACACTGAAATATATTCATTTTTTTGATATGTCTCAATATGCTAAAAATTATCTAAGCCATCATTATTTTTATTACCAAAAAGTACTTTTGCCTGAGACATAATTTGAGTTTGATCTAGGAAGGCAGGAAAAACTCTTACCAAAATGAAAGTTATGTATGTTTCTACTCTGTTGTTCTGATTACAATGTAGAATTTTTATTATTTATTCAAAGTAGTATTTCAACTTTAACTTCTTCATAATTAATCATGTTTGTAACCAAGGAAAGGACATTTTATAAATAGCTACCAAATTTTTATCTCTGGCTATCATAATAAATCATATTTTTATTTTCATCTTTTCCTAAAATATAAACATTGGTTTACCAGGCCATAGCATCTTGTTTATAAGTTGAGGTTTAGTTGTGGATTAGAATCATTGTTAGAGGAGAATCAGTAAATTAGTAAGGAAAGTAGACTTTGCTTTGAATTCTCAACAATAAAATCATTAGAGATATCAACTATTTTCTTCTCCAAGAAAGAAAGAGATAAGTCTCATGTTCTTTTTGATGGTCAAAAGAATAATTTATTGACAAATGCCAAAAAATACACCCTCTGGCCCTCTTTTTCTCCTGATACCACCCAGTTCCAAGGATGATGCCCCTCAAGGCTCAGTGTGTTCCTACCCTTGGCCTTGCTGCACTAATTACAGTCTGACTGGATATTGGCACTTGGTGCAGTAATGTTTTATCTTCACTCATTCTGTCATTGATGTTGACCTAGTCACTCCTGAGGCAATTGATATTGACCTGTTTATGCTCATGTTCAATAGCTTTACTCTTGAAAAACAGAGGGTATGGCTACAATATACTATATCTTTTATTCACAGTTTTTTAGAGTTCCAAGTTAATTATTTTCTTTTTCTTTCTTAGCACCTTTTTTTCTTAGTTCTAGAAGAAATTGGAAGAACGAAATATTAAAGGAATCATATAAATTAATAGCCACATGTATAAACTAATGCCACTTATGTTTAGCCAGGGTTGCTTAAACAAGCTAGGGTACCCTAAAATCTCTTCCTCCAGTGTGAGTTCTCTGCTCACCAGATATTTTATGGAGAGAGATGTTAAATGATTGGTTTCCTCACATTGATTAAGAACATTGGAACAGACCATTCATATCAGTTTGTCTGTTAATTACACATCAAGAATCAAGAATCATCTTTGATTTTTATATAAATAGGACCACCTATTGACTATACTTGGTGCATCTTAGTTCTGACTTGCCCAAATTGATTCATATTTTTGCCTTGAGGACTAGAATAGCCCACTTCCTGGCTATCAGTGCTCTTAAAATCTTGTAATATAGTCCACTTTGTGTCCTAGAAAACATTAATTTCTTTATAGTTGAATCTGATATGATAGCTCAAACTTAATTATCATGAGTCTGAAATATATTTCATTCTGAGAAGCTGTTGTCTGTAAAATGTAAAAAAAAAATCAATTACTCTAATTTACTAGGGAAAAAAGGAATGATAATATTCACCTTGTAAAAGTAAAATGATATTTTTGTATTCTTTATTATTGGAAGCTATATTTAAAAAATGCTATTCAGTACTATTGCTTCAGAAACTGCTTTATTGAAAAGAAAAATTGAAAATTTCTTCTGTGTATTATTTTAACATATTTTCACAAAAACTGAAGAATTTCTAAGTAAAAAAGAGAATTCAGATTGTCAACTTCAATACCCTGAAATTTCATATGGAGAGAAAATTCTAGTACTATGTATTCTTCTCTCCCCATAATTTATTTATTTATTTATTATTTTTAAAAAATATTTTATTTACTTATTCGACAGAGAGAGACATAGTGAGAGCAGGAACACAACAAGCAGGGGGAGTAGGAGAGGGAGAAGCAGGTTCCTGCCGAGCAGGGAACCCTATGCTGGGCTCAATCCCAGGATCCTGGGATCATGACCTGAGCCAAAGGCAGATGCTTAACGACTGAACCACCCAGGTGCCCCTCCCCATAATTTTTTTATTTTGCCTAAAATAATACCCAGAAAAAATTTTCAACTTTTCTTGTCTGTTATTGTGCCTTGTATTGTTAGATTTTCGTTTTTTGTTCTAAAAAGGAAAAAGTATTTCTAAACTTTTCTAGCAAGTGCACTGTTTATTATTCATATCAACTATTTACTTTTCTGTTTGAAAGTTACTAACTGTTTTTGTATATAAAATCACAAGCATCACAATCACCTTCAATTATTGCAGCATTTTCCCCTTGCAATAATAAACATTTAACACTTGAGAGAGAGGAGGAGAGAAAGAAGTAAATGTCCTATGTGTACATTTTCATATATAAATGATAGTTTTAAATAACATCTTTTTCTATGTGAGACACATACTGCTTTATATTTGGTCAAAATATTTATCAGTTCCATGATGATAAGAAGGAAGATGGGGATGTAGCTTTTTATGAATACAAAAGTTTCATGTCACTTATTTTAAATCCTCAGATGCTATGCTCTCAATCTTGCATTATTTCCTTTGTGGTGGCCAAAATGTTGACTAGGAAAGTAAAACCAACATCAGACAACATATTCAGTTGTATGTGAAAGCTATTTAATTTAGGTCCTTTTGTGAATATAGTCTTCAGTGATGGATGAATAAACAGTCAAGCTTTAAAATAATGTTTTATTTCTATAGCAGTAAATAGATGAGTTGATAAGATTGATGATTTCTTTTTCATCAATCTCTAGAAATCATCTGTATATGATTTTTGATCTCTGTTCAGAGTGAAAGTTCTTAGATTTCCTAATGTATAATACTTAATAATTATTTGTCAAATTAGTAAATGTGGTTCCAACTTATCCTGTAATATTAAGTCCTTATATTTTCACTAATCTGTAAGAATATTGCTACCTTCATTTCCGTATATTTAATAATTTCAGTTGACTGCCAAAAATCAGGGAGATATGTGGCCTGCTTTTTTTAGATAATCTGATACCTATTAGACATACATAAGTCTTATTTTGTCTTATTAAAAACCTTGGCATCATTTTCATTTTCAAGAAACTGAATTGCTTTATTTTAGAAATACAGCATTTTTCTATTTATATATTTCTTCTCTTTTTTTAAAACACATTACCAATTATTTTAGTTACCTCTTGTACTTGCACATATTAAACTCTCAAAAATGTCTGCTGATTTACTAATCGACTACTTCTTTTTATCTGTAAATGGCCCTTTAAATAATAATTTAGTGAAAATACAGTTTTGCATAGAGTAGTTCCTTTTTTTCAAGTTTTATTTAAATTCTAGTTAGTTAACATATAGTGTAATATTAGTTTCAGGAGTAGAATTTAGTGATTCATCACTTACATATAACAACTAGTGCTCATCACAAGTGCACTCCTTAATCCCCATCTCCCATTTAGCCCATCCTCCACTCGCTTCCCTCTATCAACCATCAGTTTCTTCTCTATAGTTAAGAGTCTCTTATGGTTTGCTTCCCTCTCTTTTTTTCTCCCTTTCCCTTTATTCATTTGTTTTGCTTCTTTGAATTTCACATATGAGTGAAATCATATGGTGTTTGTCTTTCTCTGTCTTATTTTACTTATTTCATTTAACATAATGCACTGTAGCTCCATCCACATCATCGCAAATGGCAAGATTTCATTCTTTTTGATGCCTGAGTAATAGTCTGTTGTTTATATATACAACATCTTCTTTATCCATTCATCAGTTGATGGACACTTGGGCTCTTTCCATAGTTTGGCTATTGTTGATAATGCTGATATAAACATAGGGGTGCATGTACTCCTTCGTATCTGTATTTTTGTATCCCTTGGGCAAATACCTAGTAGTACAATTGCTGTCTCATAGGGTAGTTCTATTTTTAACTTTTTGAGACGCCTCCGTACTATTTTCCAGAGTAACTGCACCAGTTTGCATTCCCACCAACAGTATAAGAGAGTTCCCCTTTCTTCACATCCTCACCAACATCTGTTGTTTCCTGTGTCATTAATTTTAGCCATTCTGACAGGTGTGAGGTGGTATCTCATTGTAGTTTTGATTTGTATTTCCCTGATGATGAGTGATGTTGGGCATCTTTTCATGTGTCTGTTAGCCATCTGTATGTCCTCTTTGGAGAAATGTCTGTTCATGTCTTCTGCCCATTTCTTAACTGGATTATTTATTTTTTGGGTATTGAGTTTGATAAGTTCGTTATAGGTATTGGATACTAACCTGAAGAATTTCTAAGTAAAAAAGAGAATTCAGATTGTCAGATATGACATTTGCAAATATCTTCTACCATTCCATTGGTTGCCTTTTAGTATTTTTTATTATTTCCTTCTCTGTGCAGAAGCTTTTTATTTTGATGAAGTCCCAATAGTTCATTTTTGCTTTTGTTCCCTTGTCTCTAGAGACTTGTCTAGTACGAAGTTGCTGGGGCTGATGTCAAAGAGGTTGTTGCTTGTGTTCTCCTCTAGGATTTTGATGGATTCCTGTCTCATATTTAGGTCTTCCATCCATTTTGAAATTATTTTTATGTATGGTATAAGAAAGTGGTCCAGTTTCATTCTTTTGTATGTCACTGCAGTTTTCCCAACACCCATTTGTCAAAGAGACATTTTTTTCCATTGGATATTTTTTCCTGCTTTGTCAAAGATTGTTGACCATATAGCTGTGGGTCCATTTCTAGGTTTTCTATAATGTTCTGTTGATCTGTGTGTCTGTTTTTGTGCCAATACCAGAATTCTGATGCTTCCAGCTTTGCTTTTCTTTTTCAGGATTGCTTTGGCTATATGGGGTCTTTTGTGGTTCCATACAAATTTTAGGATAGTTTGTTCTACGTCTGTGAAAAAGACTGGTGATATTTTGATAAGGATTGCATTAAATATGTAGATTGCTTTGGTAGTATAGACTTTTTAACAATGTTCTTCCAATCCATGAGCATGGAATGTTTTTCCATTTCTTTTTGTCCTCTTTAATTTCTTTCATAAGTGTTTTATAGTTTTCAGAGTACAGATCTTTTACCTCCTTGGTTAAGTTTATTCCTAGGTATCTTATGGTTTTTGATGTAGTTGTAAATGGGTTTGATTCCCTGATTTCTTTTTCTGCTGCTTCATTATTGGTGTATAGAAATACAACCAATTTCTATACATTGATTTTATATCCTGTGACTTTGCTGAATTCATGTATTACTTCTAGCAATTTTTTGGTTGGGTCTTTCAGATTTTCTACATAAAGTATTATGTTGTTTGCAAATAGTAAAAGTTTGACTTCTTTCTTGTCAATTTGAATGCCTTTTATTTCTTTTTGTTGTCTGATTGCTGAGGCAGGACTTCCAGTACTATGCTAAATAACAATGGTGAGAATGGACATCGCTGTCTTCTTCCTGACTGTAGAAGAAAAGCTCTCTGTTTTTCCCCTTTGGGGATGATATTAGCTTTCATATATGGCCTTTATGATGTTGAGATATGTTCCCTCTAGCCCTACTTCATTGAAGGTTTTCATCAAGAATGAATACTGTATTTTGTCAAATGCTTTATCAGCATCTATTGAGAGGATCGTATGGTTCTCATCCTTTCTTTTATTAATGTGGTATATCACATTGATTGATTTGTGAATATTGAGCTACCCCTGCAGCTCAGGAATAAATCCCACTTGATCATGGTGGATAATTCTTTTAATGTACTGTTGGATTTGGTTTGCTAGTATCTTGTTGAGAATTTTTGCATCCATGTTCATCAGGGATATTGACCTGTAGTTCTCCTTTTTAGTGGAGTCTTTATTTGGTTTTGGTATCAGGGTAACACTGGTTTAATAGAATGAATTTGGAAATTTTCCTTCCTTTTTTGAGGGGGAGAATAGTTTGAACAGAATAGGTATTAACTCTTCTTTAAATATTTGGTAGAATTCACCTATGAAACCATCTGGTCCTGGACTTTTTGTTTGTTGGGACTTTTTTGATTAGTGATTCAAATTCGTTGCTGGTTATGGATCTATTCAAATTTTCTATTTCTTCCTGTTTCAGTTTTGGTATTTTATATGTTTCTAGAAATGTGTCCATTTCTTCTAGGTTGTCAAATTTGTTGCCAGATAGTTTTTCATAATATTCTCTTATAATTGTATTTCTGTGGTGTTGGTTGTTATTTATCCTCTCTCATTTGTGATTTTATTTATTTGGGTCCTTTCTCTTTTCTTTTTGGTAAGTCTGGCTAGGGGTTTATCAATTTTATTAATTCTTTTAAAGAACCAGCTCTTAGTTTTGTTAATCTAGTCTATTGGTTTTTTGTTTGTTTGTTTGTTTCTGTATAATTTATTTCTGCTCTAATCTTTATTATTTCCCTTATTCTGCTGGCTTTAAGCTTTATTTGCTATTCCTTTTCTAGCTCTTGCTTCTTGAGGTAGGCCTGTTGTATACTTTCAACTTATGACCACTTTTGCTGCATCCCAAAGGTTCTAGACTGTCTTATTTTCATTTTCATTTGCTTCCATCTATATTTTTTATTTCTTCTTTAATTTCTGGTTAGCGCATTCATTCTTTAGTAGAATGTTCTTTAGGCTCCATGTATTTGTGGTCTTTCCAATTTTTTTTCTTGTGGTTGACTTCAAGTTTCAAAGTATTGTGGTCTGAAAATATGCATGGTATGATCTAAATCTTTTGTACTTGTTGTACTTGTTGAGGTGATTTATGACCCAGTATGTGATCTATTCAGAGACTGTTCATGTTTACTCAAAAAGAATGTGTATTCTCCTGCTTTATGATGAAATGTTCTGAATATATCTGTTAAGTCCATCTGGTCCAGTGTGTCTTTCAAAGCCATTGTTTCTTTGCTGATCTTCTACTTAGAAGATCTGTCCATTGTTGTAAGTTGGGTGTTAAAATCCCCTACTCTTATTGTATTATTATCAATGAGTTTCTTTATGTTTGTTATTATTTGAATTATATATTTGGGTGCTCCCACGTTGGGGGCATAATATTTACAATTGTTCAATCTTCTTGATGGATAGACCTCTTTATGATATAGTGCCTTATTCATCTCTTGTTATAGTCTTGGTTTATAATCTAGTTTGTCTTATATAAGTATGGCTACTCTCACTTTCCTTTGATATCCTTTAGCATGATAGGTGGTTCTCCATCCCCTCACTTTCAATCTGAAGGTGTCCTTAGTTCTTAACTGAGTCTCTTGAAGGCAGCATATAGATGGATCTTTTTGTTTTTAATCCATTCTGATACCCCATGTCTTTCAATTGGAGCATTTAGTCCATTTACATTCAGAGTGATTATTGATAGATATGAATTTAGTGCCCTTGTGTTACCTGTAAAGTTGGTGTTTCTGGTAATGTTCTCTGGTCCTTCCTAGTCTTTGTTGCTTTTGGGCTTTCTTTCCCACTCAAAGAGTCCCCTTTAATATTTCTTGCAAGGCTGGTTTAGTGGTCATGGACTCCTTTAGTTTTCATTTGTCTGGGAAACTCTTTATCTCTCCTTCTATTCTGAATGATAGCCTTGCTGGATAAAGTATTCTTGGCTGCATATTTTTCCCATTCAGCATATTGAATATATCATGCCACTATCTTCTGGCCTGCCAATGTTTTGTGGACAGATCTGCTGCAAACTTGATCTGTCTTCCCTTGTAGGTTAAAGACTTTTTCCCTTGCTGCTTTCAGGATTCTTTCCTTGTATGTGTATTTTGTGAATTTGACTATGATTTGTCTTGGCGTTAGCTGGCTTTTGTTGATTTTGATGGGAGTTCTCTGTGCCTCTTGGATTTTGATGTCCATTTCCTCCCCCAGATTAGGGAAGTTTTCAGCTATAATTTGCTCAAGTAAACTTTCTATCCCTTTATCCCTCTCTTCTTCTGGGACTCCTATAACACAAATGTTATTATGCTTTATGGAGTCACTGCATTCCCCAAGTCTACATTCCCGATCCAATAGTTTTCTTTCCCTCTTCTTTTCAGCTTCATTATTTTCCATAATTTTATCTTCTATATCACTGATTCATTCCTTGTTGTCAATACATATAATCAGTTTTGCATCTTGGTTACAGCATCTTTTATTTCAGTTTTTAGGGTCTCTTAGGTTTCTTCTATGCTTTTTTCAAGCCTACTAGTATCCTTATGATTGTTGTTTTGCATTCTGGTGCAGACATATTAATTATATTTGTTTTGATTAGATCCCTGGCTGTGACCTCTTCCAGTTCTTTCTTTTGGGATGAAATCCTCCATCTTGGCATTTTGCCTAGACCTCTATGTGTTAGGAAAACCTGTTATGTTTCTTGCTCTTGAGAGTAATGCCTATATTAAGAAGAGGTCATATACCTCTGGTGCTTCTGGAAGTTTGTTTGGTGTATGCTGTGTGCACTCTGCTGTTGTGTTTTGGTTGCTCTTTCCCTCAGATCAGTCCTCTGCAGAGTTTCTCCTTGCCTGCAGTGTGGAGTATTTGGACCTGGCCTAGTGCGTGGTGAGTTTTAACTGGGTGTGTGTGTTTTGGTCTGCTTGATAGAAAAGGCTAGATCCTATCTCTCTTAGAGCTGAAGTTTTGCAGCACTCTAGGATCAGTAGACTTCGTGCATGCAGGGGGTTTGTGCTGTTCTTCTGGGGAAAGGGCCTGTTGCACTGGTTCTCAGGTGGACTTGCCCTTGTAAAGAGCCACCTGTGGCGTGTAGTGGGGTGGGGTTTGGTGTAAGTAGCACTAGCTTCCACTGGGGGCACTGTGTTTCTCACTGAAGTCTGTCCATGTTGATGGGCTACAGGAAAACGACATCACACTGCACTCTCATCCCTGGCAAGGGGAGTTTGTGCGTGCCACTATTCAGGAAGCCCTTTCAGAGGAACAAACAATCTCCCCTCTTGTGTCCCAGGCTTCTGTCAGAACCCTGTCTTCACCCTGTCTGTGTCTGAGCCATCTGTCTGGTGGCATAGTACTCCTGTGTTTTATCTCAGCACACAGCTGGGTTTCAAAGCTCCAGATTTTAGGATTGGGCATGGCACAGACCCATACTGATTCTCTGGGGGAGGGTCTTGATGCACTGTGGCTGGTGTTGGTTTGTTACAGAAAAGCAGTCACACAACCATGGGGGAGTTTATGGTAAAGTACAGCCAAAAGCTGACTTCCAGATTAATGTCTTCAGCAGGTGCCTCTGCTGCTATGCTAATTAATGGGGTCACTTAATGATGCCCATCTTTTCTTTTGTCCCCTAAGAGACATGCCACCTCTCCCAAATGTACTCCAAGAAGAGTTCTCCCCATGCAACCCAGGGAATCCTCAGACCATGCTGTCTGCTCCCAGGCCTCTGCTTTCTTTCCCCACAGGAGCATCACTAAGCCCACCAGGCACAACCCCAGCGATGGAGCAGACTTCTAAAATTTTAGACTTTGAGCTCTGCTGCTTATAAAAACTTGCAGTAGTCAGCCCCTCTCCTTTTCCCAGTCAATGGTTTTGGGGAAGAGTTTTTCTTGTGCTGTGTGCTGCTTTCATTCTTTCTCTCTCTCTCTCTTTTTGTCTTGTCCTTTCTCTGGGATCAGGGCTCCCTCTCCTCCAAAGCACCTGCAATTCTTTTCTCCCCCAAATCAACTCTCTGCAGCTCCTACCTTCCAAAATTTGGCTGTTCTTCTCCCTCTACCTGTGCAGTTTGTTCTCTCAGTCCTCAGATTGATTTCTTGGGTGTTCAGAATGATTTAATATTTATCTGGATGTGTTCAACAAGCGTAAAGTCCCCCTACTGCTCTGCCATCTTAACTCCTCCTCCTCCATTTATTTTCTTAATGTGCCCTTGCCCTAATTGAACTTAATTATATTTAAGATCTTTCATGACTATTTATAATTCCAATTATATTTTATATAATCTACTGAATAACATGGTACAAGTAGCAGATAAGCAAGCAGATTTTCAAAGTTCATAATTACCATAATTTAGTTAAACTAACATTTAGAAATTTATTAAAATTTTTCCTCATTTGGGTTTTAAATGAATATTTGTTCAAATTATATCCTAATATTTGAATAAAGATTACAAGTTAAACCCAGAAGTAGTAGACTACTAACTTGAAAAACCTCATGGTTATGTACATATCATATGAAGATTGCTTTTAGATTATAGAATTAGGGACTTGAAGGGTACTGGAACATTATCTCATTTAATTCTTGAATATGCTCTATTATTTTATTCTTTCATTGAACATCTATAGTGTACAAATAAGCTATGTATTGTGAAGGATATGCGAGTAGATTAGTCTCCAGGTGTTGACAACTGAGTTGAGGAATTAAAAAATTGGGGTGCCTGGGTGGCTCAGTGGTTAAGCGTCTGCCTTTGGCTCAGGTCATGGTCCCAGGGTCCTGGGATCGAGCCCCGCATTGGGCTCCCTGCTCAGCGGGGAGCCTGCTTCTCCCTCTCCCACTCGCCCTGCTTGTGTTCCCTCTCTCGCTGTGTCTCTTTCTGTCAAATAAATAAAATCTTTTAAAAAAAAGTGTGTAATTAAAAAGATAGTGGTTTAATAAAAAATAATTTCAGAACATATGCCAAATTCTTTTTTTGTGTGTGATGAACACATGCTATAGCATATTCAAAAATATGCAACTAATGAATCATTAAACTCTACAACAAAACTTATGATGTATTATATGTTGGCTAATTGAACATAATGAAAAATTTAAAAAAATCCCCTTTTTCCAGTTTTATTGAGAAATAATTGACATATATCAGTGCAGTGTGTAAGTTTAAGTTGTACAGTGTGATGGTTTGATTTACATATATTGTGAATCATTACCACAATAAGTTTAGTTAACATCCATCATTCAAAAAAATCCCTTTTCAATTCTGACTTTGTCATTATTGATATTTTCAGAAGCAGTTTCATCCCCAAATCCCTCTCCCATTCCACATAGGCAGGCAGAAGGAAAAGGCCAGGATCTTAAGACTTTACATATATGCTTTCATTTGTTCTCTTTATTCTGGACTTAAATTAGAACACATATTAAAATGTTGAGTATGTAATTTGAGGAAAAATGGAAATTTCCATTTGGAAAATTAGTCACATAAAATAATTTTAGAGAAAAAGTAAATATTAATTTATAAAACTAAGTGCAATGTATTTACCACTTGATGTGTTTCATCTAATGGAGAAAAAAGTTAACTAAAAAGTGATTTAAAATTATGATTTAAAATTCATCAAAGAAATAAAAATATTTTTGCCAACCAGTGGATTTAACACCAAAAATAAAAGTGGAGGAGTTATGTACAAAAAAATGGGGTGGGAGTCAGTTACTGTTTACTGCATCTTGAGACTACCAGCCTTCTCCCAGCTTGGTTCTTAGTTGGTATCCAGGAGTCTAACTTCCAGGCAGGAGAATGTAAGAAGAATAGATTAATTGTGAAGAAAAATGAAAAACAAAAGCAACTTAAAAGTACTGACATCAAAGTTTTCCTATTGAAATGTCTGAGCCACATCGTCCCGGATATAGGATTAGGTTGACAAGCCCAGCTATGCTCAGAGAACTTCTAATCAACTTTTAGTGTCCTATGCAGTGGGCAAAAAAGTGAATGGGACACAAAAATCAATGACATTTGAGTTCAATGTTCTTGATAAGATAAAGGCAAAAAATAAAAAATAAAGGAGAAGAGCATTTTTGAGGCCATACAAATATTACAAGGAGAAGAAAACTTAAAATAATCCAGTTTAATGATTTTCAGAAAAGACGCTATATGCGTGGCATGAGAGCACTCAGTAGACTTTTATTTATAAGGAGTGCTTATGTAGTGGCTATTGTTACTTGAAATAAATAATATGCTTTCTCTTCCATTCTTTTTTTCAAACAATTCTCACAGTCTGACCTCATCTATAATTCAGGTTGAACCATATAAAATTGTGAATTTTGTAATTCAATGATGGTTAAATATTGGTAATTTCATATGGTTTGATCTAATACTGTTTTAAGTTTTGTATGTTTTGCTCTGTATCAGCCAGAACATTGTTCTTTGTCTTTTAAAAAAATAGATTTTTTTTTAGAGCAAGTTTAAATTTACAGAAAATTGTGCTGAAATTACAGAGAGTTCCCATATATCCTCCTCCATCACACATTGTTTTTGCTGTTATTAACATCTTGCAGATGTGGTACATATGTTATAACTGATGAACCAATATTGATACATTATTATTAACTAAAGTCCATAGTTTACATCAGTGTTCTTTTATATATGCCTGTGGGTTTTTACAAATGCATAATGTCCTGTACTACATTATGATATTGTGCAGAATAGTTTTACTGCCTTATAAAATTCCTGTGCTCCACCTATTCATCCCTCCCTCTCTTCCTTTGATTCCCTGGAATTCATTGATCTTTTTATTGTCTCCATAGTTTTGCCTTTTTGGTTATGTCATATAGTTGGGGTCACACAGTGTGTAACTTTTCAGATTGGCTTCTTTCACTTAAGAATATACATGTTAGTTTCCTCCATTTCTGTTGATAACTCATTTATTTTTATCACTGAATAATACTTCATCTTTATTGTATGGATGTTCCACAGTATATCCATTCTTCTATTAAAGGATATCTTGGTTACTTTCTTTTGGCTTCTTTGGACAGGTATGAATGAAGTTGCTATGAACATTTTGTGTAGGTTTTGGGTGGACATGTTTCAACTCATTTGGGTAAATAGAAGTATGATTGCTGGATCATAAGGCAAGACTATATTTAGCTTTGTAAAAAACTGCTAGACTGACTTCTAAAGTGGCTGTACAATTTTTCATTCCCACCAGCAATGAATGTATTCCTGTTCCTCCACATTCTTGTCAGCATTTGGTTTTGTCATTGTTTTGGATTTCAGCCATTTTAATAGGTGTGTAGTGGTATCTCGTTGTTGTTTGAATTTGCAATTTACTAATGACATGATTTTGAGTATCTTTTCGTATGCTTATTTCCCATCTGTATCTCTTTGGTGAAGTATCTGTCCAGATCTTTGGCCCATTTTGTAATTTTTTTAAATTTTGGGGTTTCTTTGTATATTTTGGATGTGAGTCCTTTATAAGATGTGTTTTACAAATATTTTCTCCCAGTCTGTGCTTTTCATTCTCCTAACAGTAGCTTTCACAAAGCAGAATTTTAAAATTTTTATGAAGTCCAATTTACCAGGCTTTTTTCATGAATCATGCTGTTGATGTTGTATCTAAAATCATTGCCAAATACAAGGTCACTTTAGATTTTTCTCCTGTATTATCTTCTAGAAGTTGTTAGGTTTTGTGTTTTTCATTGAAGTGTGAGATCCACTTTGAATTAGTTTTTGTACAAGGTGTAAGGCCTCTGTCTCTCTATATACACACATATATTTTGATATATATAATGTATATTTATATACTATATATTTATTATATACCTATGATAAATATATATATATATTTTTCACATGTTGCTATTTGTTTCATTATGACTTGGATTGTCTTTGCTGTTGCCAAAGATCAGTAGACTGTATTTGTCTATTTTGGGGCTCTGTATCCTGGTCCGTTGATGTATTTGTTCTTTTGCCAATATCATATTGTTTTGATTACTGTAGCATTCTATTTAGTCTTGAAGTTAGGTAGTGACAGTCCTACAGTTTTGTTCTTCAGTATGCTATTCTTGGTCTTTTACCTTCACGTATAAACTTTTCAGTTTTTTGATATCCACAGAATAACTGTCTGAGATTTTGATTGAGAATGCATTGAATCTATAAATCATTTTGGAAGAATTGACATTTTAATAACATCAGGGCTTTCTGTTCACTAACTTGGAATATTTCTTCATTTACTTATATTATTTTTTATTTCTGTCATCAGAATTTTGTAGTTTTCTTTGTATAGATCTTAAACATATTTGTTAGATTTATACCTATTTCATATTTTGGGCTGCTTATATAAAAAGGATTGTGTTTTTAATTTTTAATTCCAGTTGTTCACCTTTTGTATATAGGAAAGCAATTGACTTGTATATAAATTTTGTATCTTGCAACTTTGCTATAATCATTTAATTATTTTCAGAAGATTTTTTGTTGATTCTTTGGATTTCCTACATAGATAATTATATTATGTTCCAACAAAGACAACGTTATTTATTCCTTGTGAATCAGTATACCTTTACTTACTTTTCTTTTTTATTGCATTAGCTAGGACTTCCAGTACAATAATGAGTAAGAGTGGTGAGTGGGGACATTCATGAATCTCTAATTTCTGATCTTAAGAAAAAAGCATCTCATTTCTCACCATTAAGTAATGATGTTGGCTCTAGTTTTTTTTTGTAGACATTCATTATCAAGTTGAGGAATTTCCTGTTATTCTTAGTTTGTTGAGAGGTTTTTTTTTTTTATCATGAATGGATGTTAAAATTTGGTAAATGCTTTTTTTGCATCTGTTAATTATGATCATAAGATTTTTCTTGTGGTCAAATCTCCTTATAAGCTTGTTAATAATAATCTTTGCAGTCACAGTAGTGGTATTTACCAGTGGCAGAGTCCTTATCTATGGAATGCTTTTATAGTAGGATGTACCCTGTCTGCGAGGTTGCTAATTGCAAATAAGTCTGAAATTTATTGATTTATGAGACACAATTCTCTGGAAAATGTCACTTAATCTGTGCAATTATAGGAGTATGAAATGGAGATCTTTAGTGACTGAATAGCTTCCTTTAGCGTAAATAATGTTTTGTATGCATCATTTAGAAAGCACACCTGTTAAATCTGGACCAAAACCCATCCTGATGTGACCAGGAAGGAGAATTGATCAAATATACTAATGATCATGCTGCTTGCTATGCTTGAGTAGCAAAGTTCTTTATTTCTGACTCTGAAATCGCATTGTTTTTGCCAGCAGGGTGAAATAGTAACTGACTAAGTTATTAGCCTGTAAGTCAGGTAAGATGAAATCCCAATCCAACCCCTTTCTTTATGGCAATAGTTGGCTGGAGTTACTTAGCAGCTGCCCCTTTCAATGAATCTTGTTTTCTTCAGTTTGCCATGGTCCCCACTACTGTGGCCACTGTCCATTGCCTCTTTTTGAGTGTTTTTTTTCTTATTGTAAGTTTAAGGGACATTACAGAGTCATGATTATCACCAAGAACTCAGACTATGATTTCTGAATGCAAATCTGAATATTTCACTACATAAACCTATATGGCTTTAGGCAAGTTAAAGTTTCTGTGCCTCTGTTTCCCCATTGGATAATGATGATGGAGACAATAATAATGCTGTCTCTATGTTTGTTGTGAAGATTTACTGATGTAGTTACTAAATTCTACAACCTTAGTTTACTCATAAGCATAAGTACTTATGCTCTAAGTACTTAGAATTATGCTGAACATAGAGTATTAGTGTTACTATTAAAAACCATGTCCCTACTAAAAGTGAGAAAGTAGAGGAGAGTTATTTTGGTCAAAAATCTGAGAAATAGATATTATTTGTGTATTTTTCTGTATGCAAAGTGTATATGTATTGGACAATTAGTTTAGTAATATTCTAGGTGAATATTATAGGAAGCTGGAAACATAACATTACATAGTTGTCTTTGTGATCTAATTTTTGTAATCATTTTTGTTTTATGGAAGTTTGCATTAGAAATTTTAAATTTGGAAGAAACTTAAAGGAAACTTAAGTAAAATCTCAACAATGGGAAAGAGGCATCTTATAGAACATTCTAATTTTTCTTTGTATAAAAGAGTATCTCTAAATATTATCAGAACCTCTATTGATAATTAAATAGTATAAGAATAGTAACAATGCTCAATTTATTCAATTCAGAGTTCAAAATGGAAAATCTAGGTATTGTTTGATATTTCTTCATGAATAAATGATGCTCAAGATAGTTCCATCTGTCAATTCATGGTGATAATAGAGGTGGATTAATCATTCAGTTTTTGAGATTGTAATTTTGAATCTCTTGGCCACACACTTTTACAAATGATGTATTTTTGAAATTACAGCTCTTTTGGATGCCTAGTAGAGAGCTTACTATGATATATAATTCATGAAATGTGGTAAAATGAACTTTCTGCATTTAACCCTAACCTATAGGAAAAAATCCATTAAGTAGACAAATATTTACATTATAAACATATGGGGGATTTGATCCTGAACATTTTCTATAATACTGTATGAACAAGCCTTTTGTTATTAGTGGTCATTTAGAGCAATAATATTTGACTCAAGTGGTTCTTGACTCAGTAGTTTCTTGGTTCAAATTAGAAAGTTGATTTAGTGTAACCAACACTGTCTGTAAATGCTTAATTGGTCTAAATTATTAAGGTGCTGAAGATTACTATGAGATTGTATTGTTATATCACAAAAGAAATTAAATAGGGATGTAAACAAAACAAATACATTCAATAAGAAATATCAGAGCAAGTCTACCATACCTAGACTCTCTTTTGAATCATTCTCATTTAAGACCATTTCAACACATAAGTTAATTTTCTAAAATGAAGTTGAAAACTAGTAAAGGTCTGACTTCTGATTTGATTTAACAAAAAAGTTATGCCTTTTGTAAAGTGCTGAATTGCTTACACAGTCAGTTCCAATTCACTAGAATCAGGAGAAAGAGATATGTGCTATCATTTTCCATGAAAAGAGACTAAAAATTTAATGCTAAACATAGAATGCCAATTTATGAATATCCAGAGAAACTAGTGATAGCAGTCATTTCATTCAAGAAAACAAAATTTACTGTATTCCGGGAAGCTAAAATGGATATAAAATCAATCTTCACTGATTCCTAACATAGCATATAATTTCTCTCATAAATGCTATTTTTGCATTGTGTAGAATACTTCCTGAAACACTTTAATAAATTTCCTTTTCTTGTTTCTCCATAAAACATAAAATAAACCTATTCACATAAGAGATCAGAATCATTGCTCAATTCAACATTCTGCATATTATCTAAAATTATATTTTCAGTTAAGAATAATTATGTTTTAGACATTGTCACTTCCTCTTTACTTCCATCAGCGTTCGTGGGTTTCTCTTGGAGTCTATATTTATCCAGGAAATACAGTTATAATAGTTACTGTGTTACTGCATGTGCAGAGGCAAATAGAAATAACCAGTTTGAATTGAAATGCAGATGCCAAAATCCTATTAATGAGTAATGCAAATATATGTTTGAGCAAAATCACAAATCATAGATTTTTACAAATTCTTAAAGTAATTGGAACTTTATATGGTAAATTCATTAAAGCCACATTTCTATTATAGTTTTGATTACAGTTACTATTTATTAGCTAAAAGCAAGATGATCTTGGAGGTGAGGAAGGCAGAAAGGGGAAACTGTATATATCTTGCTATTGTTGAGGTCTTTGGTTACTAGGAGTTCACTTTTCTGGCAAGACAGACATAAGAGCTCCACTGGCTCATCCACCCTCTCCCTATTTCACTCATATCCAGATAATTTGAGAACTGAGCCACAGATTCATCTTTAAAATGTGGATGATAATAAGATCTATTTGATAGGATATTTAAAGGGTTATGAAAAAAATATGTGTGCTGCCTGGTACACAGTAAATGCTGATTACATTATTTATACTTAAAAAAATTATTAGGTACCATTAAAAAATAAGACATTTTAAATGTATGACCTAATCTATTAGTAGATATTTAGTTTGAATTCTTTTTTTACTTGCATAAAAATCATTTAAAAATGTCTGTGTTTACTTTATTCCTCATAAGGGGATTTTTCTTTAGTTTTTTCATCTATATGTTAGCAGACAAATCTTTAGTGTACAGTTGTTAATTAGCTCTATATGTTTATTACTGGCATGATTTCATAGTGGTTCCAATTAGAAAATTGACAAAAAGTAATTCACTCTAAGTATGAGGTACAAATTATATGTTAAAAATGTATGATTAAAATGAACTTGGGCCATTTTTGTTGAGGTATATACTTTCTGCAGTATCTTGCATTTCAGTTTACTATCTTTTTCTCAGTATATCTGCACATAAATCATAACATCCACAAAAAATTAAAAGAAACAGTTATATAGTTTTTCCACAAGAAACAATATCTAATGACATATGTATATTGATTTTTCATGATTCTTTAAGAAACCTATGTACAATTTTAATGAGAACTAAAACAACCTCCTAACTTTAAAAATACCTATGTTGATTAGGGTTAGGCTCAGCTGCATATAAAAGAAAACTCAAAATGACCATAGAAATTTCTTCTCTCTCATGTAAGAGATAGCCAATCTAGATCTCATATAGAGGCTCCATGAAATCACCAGGAACATGAGCTTCAACCAACTCAACCTTAGCAATCCTTGGCCATCTCGTCTTTATTCTCTGGTTCAAGACAGCTATTCCAGATATTACATCTAAGGTCCAGATACCAGAAGGAGGAAAAGGAAAGAGTATCCTTTCTCCTTTTGAAGGAATTACCCCCATATTTGACACAAATTTACTTTTGTAATCAAATAACAATTCTTTTTACTTGTTAATAGCCAATACTTATAGATACATGGCCACATCCCCAGTGAGGGACCCAGCTAAAAATTGAGATATTAAAACCAATTAATAGTCTCTGCCACATTATCTTTTGAAGACTACAGGTATACACTCAAAAATATTAAAGACAACTATTAAGTATAGCTTTGTAAACTGTAGAAAATTGGTCAGGCTATTACAACCTAGTCATCATTTGTTTTTTCATAATTAAATTGTTATAATAGCTACAATTGGTTCTGCATCATCTGCTAAGAAAATGGTAGAGTTATTAAAAAACAGTAAATGTCACATCAGACTACTCAACTCTGCAATGCATCAAACCATTTAGAGTTCCTTTAAAGCATTTTTACTAAGTAGGGAACAATCTTCAGTTGTGAAGTGCATTTTATGGTTTATGGGCAGATAGTGCCTGACTGACTGTGAGGAGTATTGCTTTTGGACAATATTTGTATTGACTAAAATGCTTCAATAATTGACTTCTAGGGGAAAAAATTTACTTCATACTTTTAATTTTGAAAAAAATCTAAAAAACTATTAACCTAAATGTGTTAAGAATTTAAGTTGAAATAGCTAATTCAGAAAGTTGCTCATATGAGTAATTATCTCTGTTCCAAGTAGCACTGCCTGTTCTTGCTTTCTGATGAAACTACTAAGATATGAGAGAAATCATCAGAGAATTAAAAAAAAATGTAGGTTCTTCTCTGTCCTGGTTATAAGGGAAGCAAGTCATTTGCTTTAGGATTCAAGATCCTTATGACAACACAGCAACTGACTTAACTTTAATTTATCAAGGCATAGAATTTTAGAATTTGTGAAAACCTTTTGAGAATACGTCTTTCAATGCTGTCATTTTATAGTTGAGGCACTAAGGTTTGGAAAGTCTAAGGTCACACTAATGAGCTAGTGGCAGTGCTGAAACCAGGACTAGGGTTTTACTGCTTTTTAATCTAGTGCATTCTATCCCCCCTTCCCTCTCCCCCTTCCCTCCATCTCTTCTTTACTTCCTTCCTTTGTCTACTTCCTATATTTTATTAGTATTAGCATTAAAATATTTGTATATCATACCAGGTTCAGATGTACAAAAAGGAAATAAATTTGTTCTGGCAAAAAATAATTCGAGACAGAAAATAAGGTGCTTATAATGTTGTTGGAAAAGCTGACAGAGGGAACTCCAATCTGAGTTTCCAGAAATAATTGCAGAACACCATGGTACAATCCACCCAGAGATGCTGAGACTGCTGCCATACATTTTTCTCCACATCCATAAAACTAGTGACTGGAATCTGGAATGCTGGTAGGTAAGCTGCACTAACTCCGTAACTGTCACTTAACACACATAACATTACTGAGTGGATCGTGGAATATTGCAGCAGAAAACTTCATATATTAACTGTGTTGGCCAGCAAAGCTAAGGACAAAATAATGGCCTCCACTTCGATATACCTATCATCTCACATGTGTGCTTTTAATTGCTAGGACCTAATTTATATCTAAAACCCCATTGTAAAGAAGTCTGATCAATGTTGTCTTTTAAGTTTGCAGCCTTGATAGTCTAAGGAAGATACCCCAGAGAGAGTACTTAGAAGGAAACTGGAGGGGATCCATCTATCTATCTATCTATCTATCTATCTATCTATCTATCTATCTATCTATCTATCATCTATCTATCCATCATCTATCTATCATCTATCTATCCATCATCCATCTATCTATCTAGCTAGCTAGCTATCTAGCTATTTAGCTATCCATCCATCATCTATCTAGCTTTCTATCTATCCATCATCTATCATCTATCTATTATCTATCTATCTATCTATCTATCTATCTATCTATCTATCATCTGTCATCTACACAAACATAAAACAAAAAAATCCTGCTGTGGTGTCAGCTAGAGAGCCTTCTCTTATTCATGGAACACTCAAGGAGCTAGCCTTATAAGCCATGTAGGGAAGCACATTCAAATGTAGAATATGTTGTTCCAAAGTCCAAAGAGGCCCACCAGGAAGTGTATGTATCTCTTTCTTAATGGTAGGAGTGCAAGTTTTTAAACTTTTCTTTGATTGTACCAGATCAGTGGAGCCCTAGAACTTTTATAAAGGTGGCAGGCCTTGAATTTTCATCAAGTTCTCCTGGGCTTATAAATATAATTAATGCATAAAATCATAGAAACAGATTTCATAGACCTTGGAGAAAGTAAACTTCATTGCTATTAATATATAGTTGGAGAAGTTGAGGTCAAAGAGATTGAGTGACTTTACCTTAGGTCATAATGGTTAGTGCCAGTGCTGAGAGTAAAACTAAATTTTTTTCTATTGCACCCTATTTCCCCAAATGTGTTGTTACTATTAATATATCAAAAATTTTATTTTAAGTAACATTTTAATTTCAGAATTTAGATTAGAATTATTGGAAAAATATCTTTTAAATACAAGAGTGAATGGATACCTGATTTGGTTAATCTCCCCAAACGCACCCCAGTGTTTATAGCAGCAATGTCCACAATAGCCAAAATAGGAAAAGAGCCCAGATGTCCATCGACAGATGAATGGATAAAGAAGATGTGATATATATAGTACAATGGAATATGACTCAGCCATCATATATAATACAATGGAATATGACTCAGCCATCAAAAAGAATGAAATCCTGCCATTTGCAACGACATAGATGGATCTAGAGGGTATTAGGCAAAGTGAAATAAGTCAGTCAGAGAAAGACAAATACCATATGATTTCACTCATAAGTGGAATTTAAGAAACAAAACAGATAAAAGTTAAGGGAAGGGAAGGAAAAATAAAATAAGATGAAAACAGAGAGGGAGGCAAACCTCTCTTAAGTTAAGACTCTTAACTCTAGGAAACATACAGAGGGTTGCTGGAGAAGAGGTGGGTGTGGGGGATGGGGTAACTGGGTGACGGGCATTAAGAAGGACACTTGATGTTATGAGCACTGGGTGTTATATGCAACTGATAAATCAGTAAATTCTACCCTTAAGCTAATTAAAAAAAAAAAAAAACACTGGCAATAATGTCATTAATAGCAATGTAGTGCTTTGCAGTTTAAACCAGACTGTGTTAAAAGAAGAGAAATGATCAGTTGGAGAAGTTAGGGGAAACTGAGTGTTCACTTGTTCTAGAACTCTGGACATGTTTAAGGGATTAATTGCAGAGGATTCAGCACCATCCTTTTCATTATGCTACTCTGTTTAAAGTGTGAAAATCTCAGTTGGGCTCCAGAAAATTGTATGTGGAATAAACATACCCGAGTAAAATATGACTACTGTTTTAGCAGTTTTTGAGCTATTTTGACCAATTTGCTGCTATATTATAATCAGCTTTCTAAAATAACCAACTAGAGTCCTAGTTTCCCATCTTCTAAATATTATGAATCGCATTTTGAATTTTCAAATCCCAATAATAATACAGTTCCTAAATTTCTGCTTCTGCCCCTTCCCTTCAGCTCCTCTTTCTTTTTTTTTCATTATCATCATTTCTTAAAAATAACATTTCTTGGGACACCTGGGTGGCTCACTCAGTTAAGTGTCTGCCTTTGGCTTGGGTCATGATCCCAAGGTCCTGGGATCGAGTCCCACATCCGGCTCCTTGCTCAGCAGGGAGCCTGCCACTCCCCCTGCTTGCGTGCTTTCTCTCTCTCTGACAAATAAATAAACAAAACAAAACAAAATAAAATAACATTTCTTTATCTCTGTTACGTGAATGACCTATCTACAATGGGATATGAAAAAGTACAGCACTTTTGCCAACAAAGAACTTATAGTCTGGTTAGAGGGACAGGACCTTTCCTAGTTCACATTAAATAAAAAAAAAGGCATGAATGGTAAGTATTAAAGAAGATGAGGGAAGGGAGAGATCGGAGTCCATGGCTAACTCAATTAACAGAAACTTCAGACAGAAATATCTATTTTCACCTAGACTTGAAAGATTTAATCAGGATACATCACAATATGCATAAATTGTACTAAACCCTTTGGGCCAATGTTAGATCTTGATGGACATTTTATGTAAATTTGTGATAAATGACTTGACATTTTTAATTTATGATGAATTAAATCATCTTTCTAAGCAAATTTAAATTTCAAACACAAAATGAGAAATTTCATTCAGATGATAAGCCAATTGCAAAAATATACACCTATATGTGTGTGTGTGTGTGTGTGTGTGTGTGTGTGTGTGTGTGTGTGTGTGTATTACAAAATGCCAGAAATGTTTTATACATTATAGCAAAGAGATAGAATATGATAGAAAATCATATATGTTCTTGCACTTTAATTCTTTTCATACTTAGTTATGGGACCCTGCCAATGTGGAAAGAAAACAATATAAAGCCTCATATTCTTTAATTGAATCCTGGTAGCAAATATAACTGAAGCCAGAGGCTACAAGCCTCAGTTGACAGTTTAATGAAGACTCGTGAAAGAATGGGAGACTCTGGTTACTTTAAGACAAGCCCTGAGCAAGTCATTACATCTCTTTAGACAAAGAGAAGATTAGTGAATATTTATATATCAGTTACTAAAATATTTAAATTAAATATTTGTTTATTTTTTTCTAGTTACCATAAATTTGAATTTTTTTCTTTAAATCTATTGGTTGTGAAGGCCAAAAATCTTTCCAGTAATAGTGAATCATTTGTTTCTAAAGTCCCAAGGGCTGTTGACTTATGACCGTGAAGCTATATTCATTATAGAAGACTACGTGTTAAAATGTTTGTGCTGAAATACCTGCCTTTTCATTTAAAATTGTAAATTCTTGTTTATTGGAAGCTGATTTTACCCAACCACACTTGTAAAATCAACTGTGAAATCAGACTTTTTTTCCTATAACTTTCCTATGTAAATGACTTGAGTGTGCTTGTTAGATAGAACGCACCAGGTTTTTTTTTTTTTCCCCCCTACAGGCTTACTTACAATAAACCTAAAGAATCTAATCCACTTATTTCTGAAAAACGTCACAAGTGTGAGTTTTTTCTCAGACATTCGGATGTATTTGTACACAGTTTAGGGTTTTGCTCAGGTTCACATTTACAGCCTGCTGCAAATATACAGGCAATTAGAGATGTTCAAAAAGGCAGTGATTTCCTGGATTCGAACGCCACCACATAGAACTCTGTAACAAACTGCCTTCCCCATTCCCACCAGTGGATTTTAACATGAATTTTACAGCTTTTTGATGTCTTACACCATTATGTCTGACTGCAGAAGACAACTCTCTTCATGCTCTAGTTGGTCTAAGTACATACTGACCTCCAACAGATAAACGCAGCTACATTCTCATGAGATCCACCACTAAAATTCCTTTATTTTTACTCTACATATCTTTATACCCCTCTTAAAACTTTCATTAAAGTACTACTTTGTGTGATAGCTATTTGTAGACATAATTTGTATTGCTTACTCCCTTTACTGTATTAAAACGTTCTTACTTGTTAGAAACAGGTTGTATTAATTTTTATGTACCCTAGTGTTTCTAATACTGATGTAAAGAGAAGACTTGAGAATTACTAGTTGTGCAAAGAATTTCACTTCTTTGAGACTCAGGTTTTTACTCTGTAATATGGGCGATAACAACAACCTACTGTTTTGTGGCAATTAAAATATTCAAGAGGACCTTACAGTGTGTGCGGGTCACAATAGAAGTAGTGGCAATGAGAGTAGCAGTAGGACCAGCTGCAATAACTGCTGGAGAGAGTTTTCTTTTTCTGTGTTATAATTCCTTTTTCACTTTTGTTGTTGTTGTTTAAAAACATTATTGCTTTAATGTTGGGAAGCATTGGTAAGCTGCAGTTCAGAATAAAAAGTGTTACTGATAAATACAGGGCCTGTGTATCTACATTTATAAGTATATAGAGTGTGTATTTACCATATACGGCTGTTGTTTGTCTAATGCCCACAAGAAATTCAATCTCATGACTTCTTAGTCACATTTCCTGTCTAAATATTGGTAGATATATATGACATTAAGCAGAGGAGAAAATTAAGTGAGATGGTATAGAAATATTTGCCTTTCCAATGCTATCTTCTCGATCCTTCTTTGTCTCACTTGAGCCCATTTTCAGAGAAGCTGAAAATAAGAGCTTGGGGGTATGGTGTCTATTGTTTGGTCTTATTACAGTCATTAACTGCAGTCAAGGTGCCTTTCAGGAGGAAAGGATGATAGATAGGCGGCACTCTCACGACCACATTCACTGTCGTGGAGAACAAGTCAGGGAGACGGGAGGTAGCAGAAGACAGAGTGCAGTGGGATACAGGTGCGCCTTTTCCAGAGAAGAACAAGATGAATGTTCCCATTGTCATTGCTCCCTGCATTTCCTTAGTCATTAGTGTGACAGGTTGATAATTGATGACATGACATGGGACCTGTTGTGAAGCTTCTTTCCCCTCCTTTGAAACTACTTCTGTGTCCTTTAAACAGTATATGGTTATCTAATGTGTCAATGCAGCTGTCTTTATATCTCAATCTAAGCCATCTTGGTAATGACAGAAAATCACACCACTTGTAACAAAGGAAGATGATATTAAAGTTTCATAGCTATGTTAACTGCAATTCTCAGCAGTGGTTTCTTATGTAATAATAGTCAAGGTCAAGAATAAATTTATCAGAGTAAGAGAAAATAGCATAATGTGAGCTCTCAATCTGCTGCCAAAGAATGCTTTGTGGTCTGAAGCTCATTGTTTTACTTACATGCTTTCTCTAGTTGCACTTTTTAGATAAAGAGTTTCAGAGTTCTCTTTCAAGAACTATTACATTATATGGATCATTTGAATGAAGTATTTAAATTAAATACTTGAACAAAATAACAATGTACAAATCATGACTAATCATCTTGATTCCTTTTTAATATTTGAAAAATATTGAATCAGCAACTGCTGGGAAATAGATTTGATTTTAATCATATATTTAGGCCTATTTTATAATTATTTATTAATTAATCAATATTATCCATCGGGGAATTTATTGAGGAAATCACTGTAAGAAAACCACAAAGGTGGAGCATATGTGTCATTGTAATAAATACACGTTAAACATTTTCTAAAATGAAGAATCCTTAAGATCAGAACTTTATTATTCATCAAAAATGTTACCAACAATTTAATGAAGGTTGTTTTTCTTAGGGTTTGTTTTTTAATATTATAAAAGATATCCTTTTCCCTCTAATTTTGTATGAATACAGCAATAATAAAAAATGTACTTTTTATAGCAGTCATCTATAGTGAGTAGCCCTCCATGTTGGGAAAAAATCTAATTTTTTATATATTAAATTTGGCTACTGCATATTAGAGTTGCTTTACTATAACCCTTTTAATATGCATTACCTCATTAGCATTATAATGACAAACTTTTAAACGAAAAGTTACAGTGAAAATTAGAACATCAGTGATGGTACAAAACCATTTTGTCAGTACATTTCTGGTTTCCTTATTATTCTCCAAACTATACTACATGTCTGATTCTACAAGATGAGATCTTTAAGAAAGCATTATTTGTCCTAACTTTTAATTCATCACACATGAGACCATAGCCTATGACATCCTCGTGACCTTTAAGAGTTCATGAACCAACATACATATATATATATTTTTGTTGACTAGTTAGATCAGAATTTGTGAGGTATTTTCTTAAAGAAAAATCTACTTAGATAGCCATCAGAATGTCCAGAGAGATCCTTGAGATACATTTAGCAAGTCTCTTCTATATTTAGCAAACACACATTTTCTTCCCTTTGTTTCTGAATCAAGACATCCTCCTAGTTGCCTCTCACCTGCGTGATCTTGCTTTCTGTCCTCCATGTTGTTTCTTCATCCTTTGCCTGTTACTAAAATGTCAGTCTACAGATGTTTGCCAGAGTTCTGTGCTATCCTGTTTTCTTCTCAGGTACATAACTTCATTCTCAAATTTATAGCACTTAATCTAATTTTTATAATCCTTTATCTCCTGTGAGCATCAGATTTGTTCTAGTCTTCTACTGAGATTGGCTACTGAAAGATCTTCTGATAATGCAAACACTGCTTCCCCCATCAAATCCCACCCATTATTTCAAAGTAGAAATATTGCTGTTATCTTTAATCTTCTTTCCTCCTCTCTCATTCTTCAGTTCTGTGAACTTGTAAGCCTGTGAATTTGATCTCCACAACTGCCCTTAAATTCATGCCATTCCCTCTCTTCTCAGAGAGTCACTTACTATCTTTTATCTACATTATTGTGACAGGCTCCTAATTCTGTTACCAGTCTCTTCATCTGAGAGTCACAGTTATTTTCCTAAAGCATAGGTCTGATCATTTCACCCTCTCATTAACTCACTTTTCTGGCCCTCCGTTTCTAACATGGCAAGTCCAAATTCCTTCTTATTCCAAAGCCATAAGAATGTTTCAAGGTCTGGCCACTGCATATCTTTCTAGCCTCATTTCCCGATGATTCCTTATGGAGGACTGTTGTCTATTCCCAGAATATGGCACGTATCTTGTGTCTCTCTTCCTTTACTTTGGTTTTCACTGCTGTCTTGAATGCCTTACTCATTTTTTCTCTTGATACTCTTTCTTATTCTTAAATTCAGTCCCCAAGTATCCGTTATATAATGCTCCTTTATATGTTTAATTTTGTGCATAAATTGACTCATACTATGTATAAATGTTTGCAGCTGACTATTTTTTTAAAGATTTTATTTATTTATTTGACAGAGAGACACAGTGAGAGAGGGAACACAAGCAGGGGGAGTGGGAGAGGGAGAAGCAGACTTCCCACCAAGCAGGGAGCTTGATGCGGGGCTCGATCCCCGATGCAGGGCTCGATCCCATGACTCTGGGATCATGACCTGAGCCGAAGGCAGAAGCTCAATGACTGAGCCACCCAGGCGCCCCTGCAGCTGACTCTTTTGACTCAAATTTGTTTTGAGATGTATCAATGTCAGAATATGTAGATTTTGTTTATTACCTCTACTTGCTGATAACGTTCTGTTGTGTGAATCAACTACTCTTTTCTATTCTTTTAGTAAGGGACAAATAGGTTGTTTTTATGTTTTTTCCCCTTTGCATAAAAAAAATGCTACAGTGAACAGTCTTGCCATTGTATCTTTGAGCATATGTGAACAATTCATTAAGTAATTAATGAATTAGTTTCAAATGGCTAATCTGGGGACCTGTGGAGAGTAATGAGAGGATGGTGAAATGTAGACACCTGCCATCATTTTCCAAATATTCTTTACTTGAAATGTCCTTGTATGAAGTATGATAGTGTCAAAAGTCCCATGTTATGCTTGGTTTGGCATGTAGTTATATTGATGCAAATAAATGTAAGGAATGAAGGTTTAAAAAAATCTACTAATCCAAGTGTTTTTTCTGTGCCATGTCAAAGTGTGCTCTCTCATTAACAGGCCTTAACCGCAGGTGCAAATACAAAATTTTGAAAGTGAATTTACATTTCATTGCTTTCTTTTTCCTAAATTATGGAAACATGTCAGTACTTTGGCAATCATTTATTCCTTATAAACCTAATTGTTTTTTATACTGGAGTCTTACTGTATATTTGCTTGAAAATTGTACTAGGTCATTGTGTACTGTACCAAATGCCACAAAATACAAAAGGGGAAGCAACTATATCTATACATAAAATATTATCTCATTTACTGTTTTATTTATGTTTTCATAGCTTTAAAATGTTTGGTGAACTATTTCAATAATTGTAATACATCTATATAAATGGAAACACCGTTGCATATTATAGTGGTCATTCATTTCACTTTGTGTAAGAATTGCCTGGGAAAGCGTTAGTATATATTTTTAGTTTCCACTATGGAAGATTCTGGTTCAGTAGATTTGGGGTATATATTTTGAATTTTAACTCTCTGTCCTTATCACAAATACCACTACTCCACTTGTCCTCTGGAAGTTGACTTTCTCAGAAATATAGGTTGAGGCAAAAGATGGTGTGGTGGTGGTCATGGTGATGGCAGTGTTGAGAATAATGGTGGTAGTAGTAGTTAGTGATGGTGGTGATGATGTTGGTCGTGGTAGTTGTGCTGGGGGCGATAGAATGGAGCTGGCATAGCCTTTGGAATCAGTAGTCCTCAGTTTGAATCCCAGCTCTAATACTTACTATTTTTATAATCTTGGTCGGATTAGTTAACCTCTCTGAACCTCAGGGTCCTCATCTATAAAACGGAGATAATAATTTATCTAATTCATAACTTGGTGAGGTTATTACACTGTATGTTAACTAACTAGAAATTAAATAAAACTTACAAAAAGAGAAAAACAAAACAAATAATAATTTACCTAATTCACAAGGCTTAGCACAGTGCCTAGCCTGTAGTAAGTACATAATAAATGCCAAGTGTTATATATTCCTAAAGTGGCTTTGTTTCTTTTCTGATTTTGTAAATAACATTGTAAGGGTAGATTTTCAATGAAGAACAGAAATATATCTAAAATTCAAGATCTCAGATTTATAAACCAAAAGCCAAGGAATATTTGGCTATCCTAATATTCTCATTTCTATAAATATTGCTTAATGACATTTTAACATCAGAAAAGTTAAAAGGCATTTCCTCAGGAGATGTAATTTAAGCATCTATTTTTTGTCCTGAATAAGAATCAATAAAAGGGTCACATGTTAACATTGCATGTTTTGGAGACTAAAAAAAAATTTTTTTTTTTTTGCCATTCTATGAATATCTCATTTTCTCATAGGAAATACCAAGTGTGAAAAACTAGAACACTCTCAGAAACACACATACATACATACATACACTTACACACGAATTCTAGAGCAATTCACAGGGGTACTTGTTAAAAGTGCCTTGCTACAGATGTATCAAATCTTTATCTCTGGACCTAACGCTTCAGAATCTAACTTTTAAAATAGCATTTGGTGACTTCGATATGGGTGGTCCATAGAACATACTTTGAGAAACACTGGGATGTAGGGACAGAACTGGTACTTTAACACTTAAAAGTAACAACCTCTGTGAATGTCTTCATCTGTAAAAATGAGAAAATATATGAAGTGCCTGGCACATCTTGGATTGTCAATTTCCTTCTCCTTGTGGTAGGCGACATGGTTAGTGCTTAAAAGCATTATGAGTTTTGGAATCAGACTTCAGGCTTAAATCTTAGTTCTTCCACTACTTTAGCTGAGTGACTTTAAACAATACTTAAGCTTCGTACATGAAGGTTTCTTATTTGTGAAATGGGAATAATAATTTTAGCTACATTTTAGGGTTTTTATGAGGATTAAATGAGATAAAGGATGAAAAACAGTTGGAAAAATGACTGCTATAAAGCAGTGCTTAGTAAGTTATATATATGTAATAATAATAATTACAATTATTTTCCATTTTCCCACCTGAATATACTAAGCCATATGTATATTTACTTTCACATCAAGTACACTTACACTTATTTATACCATCTTATATACTATTTAATGACATCAGGAAATTTTACATGCAAGATACATTATCAGTAATTTAAATTAAGTAATAACATAATGATTTGATTATTAACTTTGGATTTACTGGCAAATTTTAAGAGTACAAATTTACCATATTTCAAATATTTTCTTACTGTTTCAGTTTTGTCTCTTTTGGCTGCTGTTTGGAATAGTATCAGATGATACATTCCAGAAATCAGCAGGTTTCCGGGTAAGAAGACTAACACCACTCAGATATAATGAATAGCTTCCAGAAAAGGGCCAATAATACAGAACTGTCTTGGCATTGACAGGATTTGTATTTTCTTAATGGTGATTATTTTCAATATTAGAGTTAAAGACTTCTTAAGCTTTTCAATAGACTTTTCTGGAGATTTATTTATAAAAGTTCATTTGTAATGGTTGGAGAAAGAAAGCCCTTCTATGTAAGAAAAAGTTTACTTTTCTCATAAAAAGGTAATATTTAAAATAGTGACACCGTTGTTTGCTATTCTTTCTTATGAAAAATTTAAGGATATATTTGTTGATTGAATTAATGATTTTAAACTACAGTATTTTAGTTTATTGATATCTGTAATGATTTCTATTTTTAAAATTTGTTTACTTTACTTTTGTTGATTTTCTATTTCTTTCTCTGGTATGCTATCTCTGATTTTAAAGCCTGGGTCTATACTTCCAGCACAAACTCATGGTAATAATAACGATTATGATAATGAGCAACATATACTGAGTGTTAAATATTCTTAGGCATTAAGGTAAAGACTTCACCTACCTACTCGGCTTATCCTCCCAATAATACTATGAGAGAGACACATTTATGATCCATTTGCTGTGATTTACAATGACAGCACGTTTATATGAATGCATTATAAAAATATGACCCTGAAAAGTTAGTAAACTATAATAGGTTCACTTTTCTGAAGATTTATTTGCACATTAGTTTTTTTTAGTATTTAAAATCTAAATACCATTCCACTAAAAACAAAGTGACAATTCAGAAATTTGAAAGTTAAATCATTTTTGAACTTATACAAAGAAAATATTTATAAATTCATCAGGAATTTTCTTTTTTTATTATGTTATGTTAATCACCATACATTACATCATTAGTTTTTGATATAGTGTTCCATGATTCATTGTTTGTGCATAACACCCAGTGCTCCATTCAATACGTGCCCTCTTTAATACCCATCACCAGGCTAACTCATCCCCCCACCCCCCTCCCATCTAGAACCCTCGGTAAGTATCAGGAATTCTTAATCAGTGATCTGTGAACTTTTAGGAGTCCAAGAAAGTAAATGTGAAATGTTATATATTTGAATTCCTATTTAGCTTTTATCAAGCTCTAAAATAAACCTATGGACTCAAAATTACTAGACGTTATTAAAGTAGTCAGTAAAACTATTTTCCTCAGAGCTGATATTTTGTGAAATGAAAACAAAGAAGATCCATTATTCTAATATTGTTATCAGTTTGTTCTTATTGCCTATCCTATAAGATGATTTTCATTCATTTTTGCAGGTGTAATAATTTAAAGTAGATTTTTTCTTTTATTGCTCATTATTTGTTTTCTCCTCAGTTATACTGCCTTCTGAGGTTATATTTAGAAATTTGAATGTGGGATAGCTATTTCTTTATTCTTGGATAATTATTTTCTTCATGTTTTAAATGGTTACTTTCTAATAAAACTAGGCTGTGAAATTCTGGAAACCAAGTATTAAGACCTATTTGTGAAGGAATGCTCAACAATTAGAGAAGTCCCTACAGTAGGACTGTATAGAACTCGAATTTTGAAAGCATGGTGTGAGGACTCATGCGGGTGTATAAACTCACTTTATTACCAGCCCATGACTAGATGGGAACAAAATTCTAGAGCAATGATTTAGAAAGTTTAATATAAATTTGGCATTGCTTTGAAATCCAAGGACGTGATCACTTTTCTATTAATTCACTTCATTATTTTGTAAGAATTTTAGTCTGCAAAATGGACTGGGAATTTTAAAACATGGCCCTTCAACCACTGATTGAGGAAAGTGGTATAGACTTCTTGGTTCACAAGCTTCATTTGTCCAGTTATAGCATTTAACAGAAGAACAGAAGAGAAATCATAATTTTCTTCCAGAATTAAACTAGGGATCATGTTTTATATTTTCTCACATATTTTGAATCGTTGCAATGTTTTGCTAGGCAAATTTAGGATACTATTAAATTACCATGTTTAAATATGGAAAATATTTATTCTTTTTTCTCATTCTAAAAAATATATAAATATGTATATTTATATATATAAATTAAGAGCATTAACTTCTATGAAGCATTTTACAGAGATAGAGTTGTGACTTGGAGGTGGTAGTTGGTGCTCTGAAAATGAATGAGAACATAAGAGAGGGAGAGAGATAGAGTTGTGACTTGGAGATATAGAGTTGTGACTTGGAGGTGGTAGTTGGTGCTCTGAAAATGAATGAGAACATAAGAGAGGGAAAGGAGAGCCGATAGTTCAGTCTTAGTACAAGTCTTATCAAGTCCACTAGAGTAAGGATGGGGGAAGTTATAAGGTCAGCTGGGAAATTTAGGAATTCAATAGAATAATTAAAATATTTTTAAAATATTCTTTATTAATTATAACTGAAATAATAATTAAATATTATATTAATATGTATTAATGGAATGATGAGGAGAGAAGTACTTATAAAATGATGGGATAGTGATCAAAGTCTTCAGTGTAGTTCCCTAGGTGAGAATGTAGTGGAAGTTAGTAGAAGCACCAAGGCCAATCAAGGTAGAGAACATATAAAGATGACAGAAAAATCGGGTTAAAATGCTTAAATTACCTCAGGGAAAATAATAGTTTCCTGAGAAAAAGTAGAAAACCAGCACATCTGGAAGTATTGGCTACTTTTTTCATGATTATAATAGTGCTTTAGATGTTGTGGAAATTAAGAATTGCCACAAATTCTTTCACATTTATTCAATTGGACAGTGGCATCTATGTGCTCTTCCCAATTTGATGGGTTTACACATCATTTATGGCCATTAGAATATGGCAGAAACAATGGTGCATTACTTCAAAGAGGCCAAGTCCTCAAAGGTGACCCAGTTTCTACTTTGTTTTCTGGAATATTTGTGTTTGGAATCCAAAGAGTCCATGTAAGAAGTTTGACTACCTTGAGGTCAACATTGTAGGAGGAAGCCAAGCCACATGAAGGAACTATATATTGGTGCTCCAGTAGGCAGTCCTAATTTTTGAATTATTCCTGTCCAGGCACCAGATATGCAAATGAAATTTTAGATGATTCCGCCCACCAGCTGACAAATGAGCCCCAGCTTCAAATTTAACTAGTTGAGATATAATAGAGACAAATCATCCCTGGCCTGTATTTTGGATCCACTAAATATAGGGATTGAATATATATTATTTTAAATCCCTAAATTTGGGGTTAATTTGTTACAGAGTATTAGAAACTGGAGTAGATGTTAAGTTACATCGGGTCTAACTTTTGAGCTAAAGTTAAAGAGTGAGTTTTAGAGAGAGTACTTATAAATTATATATTTTAAAATATACATTATTAATATACATTATATATAATTTAAAACAATATTAGGTAGAGGGTACTATGGAATCAACTTGTATGGCTATATAGAGAGCATTTTAATATAATGCATTTACATGAGCATTTAATGCATTAGACTTTGTTTTTATTTATGTATTCAGTTTAGGTTTTATTCATGCCTCATATTTATCGGTTTTTAAGAAATATCCACCTTAGATGGGTAAGAATTTCTTAGAATGACAAGGAAACCATGTATGCCTTCTGTTTCAAATTCCTAAAATTTTCCTGTTTTTAGTCCTGCATGTCTTGAATCTTCTTCCTTCTACTTTTTACAGTTTTTGTTTTGAGATGGTAGGAGGAGAGTCAGAGGGAGAGGAAGAAAGAAAATCTTAAGCAGGCTCTGTGCCCAGCAGGGAGCCTGACATGGGGCTTGATCTCACTGCCCTGAAATTCTGATCTGAGCTGAGAAATCAAGAGTCAGACGCTTAACCAACTGAGCCATGCAGGTGGCCCACTTCCCTCTACTTTTTAAAAGCTTTATTTTTTAGAGCAGTTTTAGGTTCACAGCATAATTGTGCGGAAAGTTGTTATATTTTCTATAGATCTCCTGTCCCCACACATGAATAGCCTCAGCCATTATCAACATACCCCACCAAAGTGAAACACTTTTTAATAATTGAAGGACTTAAATTCACATCATTATCACCTGGGTCCATAATTTGCATTAGGGTTCACACCTGGTGCTGTACGTTCTATGGGTCTGAACAAGTTTATAATCACATGTACCCACCATTATAGAATCGTACAGAGTAATTTCACTGCCATAAAAATCCTCTGCGGTCTGCCTATTCATTCCTCCTTCCCTCCTAACTCCTGTCAGCTACTGATCTTTTTACTGTTTCTAGAGTTTTGCTTTCTCCAGTATGTCAAATGGTTGGAATCATATGGTATATAGCCTTTTCAGATTCCCTCTACATTTTTTTTTGGCAACTTCTCATTCACAGTTCTCAAATTAAATATAAGTCCTTTCCTCAAAAAAAGTGTTCCTAAATTTACAATCTAAAGTAGATTTTATGTTAATTTTTCACGTTGAAGCTTTAATTTTCCTTTGCAGAACTTATAGTTTATATAATTAATATCTATCCCCATGAAATGTGAATTATTTAATCATTGATACCATTCTTGTAGCTAGCTTAGTGTCTGGTATATTTAGGTGCTTAGCAAATATTTGTAAAATTTTTTAAATAAATTAATGAAACTTAGTTGCTATATACCAAAATACATTAAGCATATGAATATAAACTAACGAAGCTGATTCTATAAGGTATAATATAAATTCAAATTTCAGTTTCATTGGTTTATCACACTTTGTACTTGTATAGGTGGTCTAACAATACATAGTTTTGGCTTATATTTTATTTTGAATCTAATATAGTTTATTGTATTTTATTTTAAAATTACCTAAAAATTATTATGAACAAGAGGGTTTGATTTCTATATGCTAAATGATAGACTTGTTTTGTGGAGCATATTTTGGAACTCCCTTCAAATGTTTCACAAACCACCTTTTACTTAATTCCTACTGAAGCCTGTTTGGTGAGTTACTAAAATTTGAAGTATATAGTTTTTGGATTTCATTTCTGGTACAGACTGTAGAATTAGTGCAAATAGTCCAAGCACTCGTAAAAGAAGAATCATCTCAAAATCCATTGATTTGTCTGGGATTGCAGAACTACTCAGGACTGGAACCTCTTTAATCAACCTTGAATTCAAGGTTTTATAGTCCCCTACTCTGGGCCACTGCTTCTAAAACTCTTTCTTGGTAGATCAGGGCTAAAAAAAAAAATTAGGGTTCAGAAAAACAAAGCCTGGAGCATAAGCCTAGAATTCAGAAGTTCGGTTTTTTCCTTTCTTATCCATGGTCTTTTTTATCCCCCATTAATATAACTTTTTTTTTCACTAAAAGTACATATTATACATAGCATTTCTCTTTTAGGTTATTAGGACTGTAAGTGATACAGAGAACTTAGCCTTCACTCCTTTCATCTCCATTTTAAAGAACATTTTATAGCAGGTACCCTGTGTCTTCTAATTCAGTATTCTCAAATTATTGAAATCCTGGCTTTTTATTATCCTTTCATACAAACTTTCAGATCCAGACAGCAAATGCATTATTTTGATATAATTCGCTCTAGAAAAATGATATGATGGAAGACTCACTATGTCACAGTGGTCTTTACCATACCATTCAGATACTGGGATCCTCATTTTATTGATGAGGAAAGTAGCTCAGGGGGGTTAGGTAACTTGTTCAAATTTATACAGGTTATAAGCAGCAAAGCCAGGTTTATCTAGTCTAAAGCCTATATTTCTGTTTGTTTTGCTTTGCTTTCACTACATTAAACTCTGTCTATTATTATAAATTATTTTTCTAATCTGTCAAGGATGAATCCATATTAACCATGGAATCATTGATGTATTTGTGCTAATTATAAGTGGATTTCATCTAGGATTTCTTTTATCATTTTAACAATATTTTGACATCTTAGTCATTTTTGCCTTAATGGAAATATTTTGTGATATTTTGTGAATATCACTTTCAGAGAATAATCTTATCATCCAAATGCAAATGTTTTTATTTTAAGTAGCTTGGCCAAGTGTGCTTCATAGATCTTACCAGGAATGTGAACCCCTAATCCAAACAAATCTCTAGTTGGAATACAGTTAATGAATTAATATGTATATTGGTAAGCTTCTTCCATTTACAGACTTTGTGATTTAGGGAATTTATTTAATTTTTAAATAAATTTAATTTTTGAACCTCCCATTTCCTCTTTATATAATTGGGATGATGACAGTAACCCCTTTATTAGGTTTTTCTGGGGACCACATGAGAAAATGCATGCAAAACACTTGGCACCAGGCTGGACCCTGAATAAGTGGGCAATAAATCTTTTAACCAGATATTACTTGTCCTGTCTGCAGACTGAACAATTATAGCAATATCCCCAGATCTGGGAATGTTGCCATTATTTAGTAGATATATTTCATGAGAGAAGTATGAATAAAGCACACAGTTTTTCTTCCCTGCTGGGAGGTGTTTAAGAAATCCCTAACACCACGTGTCACATTCCTCTTTCACCCCGATAAGACTGTTGCAATATTCTAGTTCAGGTAGTTGTATGTGATGAAGTACACAGAAGCTCTTGTCAGGGTGTGTGCACCGGGGGTAGAGGGTGGAATCTCAGTAGCTCAATTGCTCAATAGCTACAAGGCAAAACCCAATTTAACAGATCCATCAATATAATATGAAGCCTCATCTACAAATGTTCCTCTCCCGTAGGAGGATCATGTCCAAATTACTGGTCAGAGGCCTAAAGGAACCATATTATGATGAATTGTTGTTGGAATATGATAGATGTGTTCTGTCTTGAGTTAATGGAACATGCACGGGTTTACTATAGCTTACTTTTCCAATTGTTTTAGGTGTGTCCACAAGTTTCAATAAGGTTTAGCAAATTTCCCCTGACTTACTATTTATTATGTAACAAAAAGGGGGCATGTCTAGTACAGTAGGTAAATTGTTCAGAAGCCCCAAAGAGTCATTACTGTATTGTTGAACTGGCATTGAAACCTATAAGGACATGTACTGGGCCAAAGCACTTTTCTTTTTTTCTTCTTTCTGTGCAGATGAAGCTTTGTCTGAAATAGCTACTTCAAAAATAAAAAGGTCATTCATTCCCAAGCTTTCCAGCAACCTTCATGAGCTGACATAAGCCTGAGAATGTGTAAGAACTCACTGCCATGTGAGAGTCATCATCTAAAAGGCAACTTTGCTGCTTTTTATGTAGTGATCCCTCTGTAGGGATCTAAAGTCTACCTTTGTAAATGAAGTAATAAAATCCTTGTATTAAGCTATAATTCTGTCCTTAAATGGTTTGCAATAGTTAGTTCCAAGCTTGCAGATGTTCAATACAAACCAAATAACAATTAAATGTCACACATATATTGAATTTATTTTGTTGTTTGTTACACATAGATAAACGGTTTGTGAATTTACATTTTTTGAAGGGAGGTCTCTAACAGGCCCTTTCCAGTTCCACCTAAGTAGAGATGTGGAACCAACTTGGTTCCTTGCTGTGATTCTCAAACATTTTGCTCACAGAACCACTTTACATGCTCTTAAAAGCTATTGAGGACATAAGAGAGCTTTTTTGTGTGTGGGGGGGTTATATCTATCAATATTTACTGGAGAAATTGAAACAGATAATCTTTTTCAGTATTTATTAATTCATTGTGTTTTCACTGGCTTATTCCTCCCTAAGAAACACAGTATGTCTAGTCAAATGAGTAGGAGAAGAGCACATGGAACAGAAGAGGATTATAGGGGCAGAAACCTCTAGGGCTTATATTTTTAAAATGATAATTTCTGCAGCATATGTATTTATTTGTGGATGTTTAGATATATTCCTTAATACTTCCATTGACTACAATAGTCCCTGCTATTTTAAAATTTAAATGTAGTACATATTTCCATATATATGTATGTTTATTCAATAATATCAGGTCTTATGATTTTTTTAAAAAAAACATTTAATTTCCTAGGAAAAGCAGTTTCTACACAGTCTATTGGTCAAGCTCTCCGTGTAGTACAAAGGGTCCCACTGATGTCCACCTTCTATCAGTCAAGCCTGGTACCCAGTCTCTGCTGGTGTCTCTCTCCTCACCCAGGAAATACAACCACTGCTGAGATAACCAGTACAATTTCATGTCCCTATAAAAAGACTAAACTTTCTTTTAATAAAACAGCTGGTACAATTAGTCTACAAATTACTTTGCCATGAAAGACGGTTCAGGAGCCTATTTCCAGGTACTTGTTCTTCCACCTATGCCCTATTTCCTTGCAGTTTACTGGGCCATGCCGTGTCTTTACTAACATATGACATACTATTTTTGGCATATTGGCACAAGCGTGGATGAATCTGCTTGAACTTGCTTCTCTCAGTACTTTTCAGTTCAACTTAATATATATGGAGCTAGTGTTGTAAAGTTATTAATGATTCATATACTTGAAAACAACAGGTGAAATTTATTATAAATTTTTCCTTAAAAACAAATCCCAAATTTAATTGTTGCAAGCACAGATCATATTTAGTATTGACACAACAATCAAAGCACATTATAGCAGATATCTTCTGTTGTTTATCATCTCAAAATATTGGCATTCTGATGGTTGAAAAGCATGTTTGAGAAATGTAATAAAATCTGAACATTTTAGAATGAATGGTTCCTCATGATAGAGTTATTCATCTTGGAATGGGAAAAATAAACTATATATGTTCTTCCTGTGGAATTTCATCGTTTTGTGCAAATCACATCTGACAAACAAGCAGGTGTGACCACATCCCTCCCATTAATATGCAGCGGTTTACATGATGCCTCTTTGCTCTGCTACACAAACACAAACTGAAAACACAAACTGATGTTCATAGATGGGGTTTCCATTATTTTAGTTAGTTTGCTTTTGAAGTTGTGTATTTAAATAATAATCCCCTTATAAGTGCTCTCAGTGACAAGTTCTAGGTACAACTCAGCTCTCATGGAATATCACAAAAAAGTGAATGTAAACTGGATTGACTAAAGTAGCACTGAGTTTACATATAACAATGTGGTAAGGCTAAAATCTGCTGGTAAGCCACATGAATGATCTATTAGTTGGTGATTAGATACAGGTTGACTCTGGAGCAAACAGAATGAGATGAAGCTGAAGGGGGTTTACTACCTGGGACCACCTCAAGGTAGACCTAGGGCAATACTACAAAGGGAAGCCCACATTCTTAATTTCTGAATATTTTAAAGTTATACGTCAGGCTAATAAAATTTTAAATAAAATATGTTCTATTATCCTGCATTAAAAGGTGTACTTTTATAAAAATAAAAAATTAAGACAAGAATGTGTAAAGCTTATGGTGTTATATTTTGGAGTTGGCATATGTCAAAGATGACTGAACTTCATTTCATCGCTGTGCCTATCTGATGAACTGATGATTGGCCCACAGAGTTTGCATGACTAATAAACTGCACATGTAATTCAAAATCATTACACCCCTATTCCATTAAACTTATTTTTCTTGTTTTTGTTTCAGCAGAATTACTAATTAGGTTGTTATAATCAAGATCTTTCACATAATTTTGTTCTATTGAGAATAATGATTTAAATTAGGATTATAAAATAAATAGTAACTGCATCAAAAAGCATACTAAAATTTTTTCAGAATTTTAAATTAAGTGTAAAATGATTAAAATTACTTTTTACATTTTCAAAAAGGTTGTTTCTCTTCTAAAATTTTTAAGTTATTAAAATTATAAATTGTCTTTCTTAGAAAAAATTATAGTATTTATTAAAATTAAAGGGCAAATACAACATAACTAGTAAATATAAAAATTTTAAATTTAATATGTAGAGCTAAATTTTTTTTGTGATAATCTAAAAGTCCAAATAAGCATTTTAAAATATTTTTAACAAAACGAAACTATAGGGGCACCTGGGTGGCTCAGTCAGTTGAGATTCCGAATCTTGAGTTTGGCTCAGGTCATGTACTCGGGGTCATGAGATGGAGCCCTACATCGGGCTCCATGCTGAGATTCTCTCTCTCCCTCTGCCCTCCCCCCCATTCACATGCATGCCCTCTATATAAATAAATATGTAAATAAAATATTAAAAAAATGAAACTATACAATTCTAGCATTCAGTGTCCACCTAGTTGCCAATATGAAGAAGTAATTTCATGCTTGATAGGCACATGTAATTAAGTTCAGTCATCTTTGACATATGTCAACTCCAAAATAAAAAACCATAAGCTTTACACATACTTTTCTTAATTTTATGGTTATAAAGGTACATCTTTTAAGGCAGGATAACAGAACATATATTATTTAAAACTTAACTAGCCTGATGTATACTTTAAAGTATTCAGAAATAAGGAATGTGGGCTTCCATTTGTAGTATTGCCCTAGGTCCACCTTGAGGGTGGTCCCAGGTGGTAAACCCCCTTCAGCTTCATCTCATTCTGTGTTTGCTCCTTTGCTGCAGGCAAAATATGTCTGTGGCCAATGTTGATAGGGGTACAGACCACAAACCTTCATGACATTTGGATGGAGTCACTTTTTATTTTTGAGGACATAGAAAAAGAGATATGAAATATTTCCCTGGGGTTAGTGGTGTTAGGTCATAAAAGTGGATTTGTACATTATGGGTTATAGTGTGCCTGTACTGAGCACTGCATTGCAAGTGACCAGGCCATCCATTCATTCTTCAATGCGTTTATCTTGTGAGTTTGTGATATGCAGGGCTTTAAGACATAGGGCTTCAGGCAGAGCCCTTCTTGCTGATTCTATAGGTAGTCCTAAGGATTTGTAATACATAGTTACTGCAACCACCACCTCAAGACAGCTGATCTTGTAGTATATTTTAAAATATACATCTGTGTATCTTTTGTGATTGCCATCAAATGAGTCATCTTAAAAATATAAAATAACAATAATTGTTACTTAATAACTAGAGAAAAGTCTGTACCCTAAATTAAGTTCTAGCTTTGTATCACTACTTGGTCTTAAGAATATATTTTTTAGGGTGCCTGGGTGGCTCAGTTGGTTAGGCGACTGCCTTCAGCTCAGGTCATGATCCTGGAGTCCTGGGATTGAGTCCCGCATCGGACTCCCTGCTCGGCGGGGAGTCTGCTTCTCCCTCTGGCCCTACCCCCTCTTGTGCTCTCTCTCTCAAATAAATAAAATAAAATTTTAAAAAAGTATATTTTTTAACTTATTTTTTAAAAAAAAAAACATGACAGGGGGCACCTGGTGGCTCAGTTGGTTGTGTCTGCCTTTGGCTCAGGTCATGATCCTGGGTCTTGGGATCAAACCAAGAGTCGGGCTCCCTGCTGAGCAGGAACCTGCTTCTCCCTCTCTACCACACCCCCACCACGGTTTGTGCTCTCTCTCTCTCTCAAATAATAAATAAAATCTTGAAAAAAAAACCCAAATGACAAGATATTAGGAGACTACATTGACATGAAAAATAGCATAATTTCTGTTCTTTTTTAAAAAACTAGTTTGCAGTATTACAGCAACATCAGTGATGCATATGCTGTTAAAACTGAAGTAGGAAATAAATAATTCTGCCAGCTGTTTCAAATGAATACCTAAAATCTCTTGTTTTGTGCTCTAGGCATTATTAAAATATAGAGGGTTTTATACATTTTTGATCTTGATAAACAAACAAAAATGGAAATGTTTTCTTCTCTTGAGATTTTATTTTCTCCACTGCATACAAAATATTAATGTAAGAAGTTGACATTGGTATGAATCAAGACACTAACTTAAGTGAAAAGTTATGTTTTGGTTTAATAGTTCTATCACATTCTCGGAAAGGTAAAAGAAAACTTTACTTTAGTGGTTTTTTTTCCTACAAAAAAACCCCATAAATAGATCCCATTAGAGAGCTTGACTTAGGAAAACATTTAGTCCTCATGTTCAGCTCTGCAACTCTACAATACAAGTCTAGGTTACAGAAAGAATTCACAAGTTAGTATCATAAAATAATATGCAAAAAGGTTTTGGTCATTTTTAAATGTTTGTTCGATGTTTGGTCAATTCATGACATTGAAAAAATTAAAGAGGCAACCCTGTAGACACTATAGACCTTCTATATTAGGTTCATTATGTTTCACAATAAAAAGATTTATAATTCATTATAAACACATACTATATAAAATTCATGGTAGAAAATATTGGAAATCACCTGTACATAGTGAATCAACTTTGAATTCCATCAGCCAGAGATAACCAGAGCTGATATTTTTATGTATTTTACTCCAGATTAGATTTACACTAAAAATATATGTTTAGCCCAAATTGAGTCATACTGAATATGCTGTTTCATAAACTGCTTTTTTAACTTAATGATGTTTAATGCCTATTTTTTCATGTCAAAATATATAGATGCATATTATCATATTTAATCCATGTATGTGTATATTATATAAAAAGCACCTTCTTTTGGTCATTATATTTTTCTTTTTTTTTCACTATTATAAAACAACATTGGGGGGCACCTGGGTGGCTCAGTTAAGCATCTGCCTTAGGCTCAGGTCATGATCCTGGGCTCCCAGCTTAGTGGGGAGTCTGCTTCTCCCTCTCCCTTTGCCCAGCTTGTGCTGTCTCTCTCTCTCAAATAAATGAATAAAATCTTAAAAAAAAACAACATTGAGATAAACTTTATTTGAATGTATTTGTGATCAGTTTTTCTATTGTTGTCTAATGATATACTTATGGAAAATCATTCATTCAACAAATTTTACTGACTATCTATTAAGTGCTGGCCACTCTTCTCAAGTCTAGGTGGCAATGAGTAAGGCAGACAAAAGTCCCGGGCCTCATGTGGCATATAGTCTAGTGAAGGTAACAAATTATAAAGATAAATTAATAAGTAAAAAAGTAGTTATTAGTTGGTGATAATGTACTGTGGAGAAAAGAAAACATGGACATGTTGAAGTGTCAAAAGATAGAGTTGCAGTTATAAATAGAATGGTCAGGATGTGAACTCTTGGATCAGTGTACATCATATTGGCTTATTATGTGTCATAAACATTTTGTCAATTGCATTCCCACCAACGTATGAGAGAGTATTTTTCTCACATTATTTAAAAAAATCAACCTTTTAAAAATATTTATATTTTTTACATTTGTTCCAGTTTTATTGAGTTATAATTGACATACAGCATAGTATAAATTTAAGATGTACAGCATAACAGCTTGACTTACATAAAAATATAATTTTAATATACAAAATCCAAATATTTTAAAATTTGCATTACTTGATTACTAATGCAATTGATCTTTCTCATGACTGTCAAGCATTTTTGTATTTTAAATGTAAACTACCAGTTCATTTTACTGATAGAGGAATTACTATTATTTGCTTCTTGTAGCAGAGGCCATATAATCTCTGCTATTTCTCTTGAGACTAACCATTTCAGTGAGTGCCAGCCAACTCCCAGCTGCCAGTATCTGCATCTGTTTCCTTCAGGGAGTTCTCCAAAGTCACAGAGGCCACTCTGACCTCCAACATCTCAACTACAAGTGCCAGAGAATTAACACTCTTTACGGCAGCTTTGCACTGATGGCTGGCAGGAGTTCTGGTAGATAACTCACCTCCCTCACCTCTTCTCTTTATAACTGTGAGGCCTGTGTCCTACTCTGTTTCCCCAAGTTTCTCTGTAGTTTTAAACAATTGTCACACATAGTGGTAGCTGCTATGCTAATGTTCCTTTATTAGCTGTTTTCTCTTGCCGATCTCCCTTTCCCTGCCCTGTGCCACTGCGTCCAGCACCTCCCACGTAACTTACTCACACATGGCTTCTATTCTTAAGATCAGCTTGGGGGATACTGAATGCCCTTCTCAGACAAAAGTTGTTTTACTTATCCTTAATAGCTACAGGCTTTTTAATTATTAATATAAGCCTTTGTCAGTTACATAGCTTATAGACCTTTTTTTCTAGTTTGTAGTTTTTTTAATAGTGTTTTTTCCCAGAAGTTTTGGAGTTTTGTTAGATGAGACATATCCAATTGTTTCCTTTGTAATCTCTGGCTTTAGAGCTATATTTCCTTTTTTTTTTTAACCTAACTCCAAAATGTAAAACAAAACGAATAAACCAAAAAACCCAACCAAAACTCTTAATGCTTTGTTAGCACTCTTAATTAATGAATTAATTAATGTTTTGGTTTTCACTTGGAATTTTTATGGAAGATGAGAGAGCTGGAGATTCAAAGTTATTTTTTTCGTATCAGTAACTATTTTTCCAATACTGTTCATCGAGACATTATAGTACTTGAAATCCAAACTTGCCTTTAGCTATGTTGTTAAATAACAAAATTAGATCCTCAGACTTTATTTTCTTTTCCCATTCTGTGCTGCTCTGTGGTTCCCTAATGCCTGAGTCAAAACCTGCATTTAGGAGTGAATCTGATATTAAAATAAATATATGTGTATTTATTTTATACACACACACACACACACACACACACATTGCGATTTCAAGGTACTATATTACCAAGGTCACCACTTTTGTTTACATATTTAAATTTAACTCTTACTGTGAAAAAATTTCGGTCTTCTACTAAAGGTATATGAGGTACTGTATTACATTTTGACAAAAAGTCTTCCCTTAGCACCCAATAAATTATAGCAAGTGATCATTTTAGTTCCTCTTGGTTTAAGGACGGCCTTCGTAACATCAGTAAGATGTAATATTCTACTTAGTTACGGTTGATCACATCTTTGATAATTTTCTTTGCTTTTAAAGTTCTCATGCTCTTATGAAACTTCATTTATTGTCTGTATATAAGTTCACTGAAGTTTTAATGATAGAATAATTTCTACTGTTATATTTTATTATTTTATATGTGCATGCATTATCTCTCCCATAGCTTTCTACTATCCTTTAAGGCATAAATTTATTTTTATTTCTGATTATCTCCCCAATGTACAGAGTTGAGAATGAGGTAGGGATTTTTAATCTATAATTTTTGGATAAAAGATGTAAATTTAAGAGATTTGAAAGCATTGTTTCATTTTACAAAATATCATACATTCTAATATAATTAGCTTATGGAGAAGTGTAAAACTGTCGAATTTTTTTTTTCCTGCAAGAACCTGTATTACCAATTTCCAGTACTTTTCTCTTTATTTTTTTAATCTTTCAGTGGCCAGACAAGTAAAGCTGATGTCAGACGTGAACTCTGTAAGGAAAAAGGCATGCTTTATTTTGTTTATAGTTTCATCAAATTTTTTTTTCTCCTTACAAGTTAGAAAATAATTACAAAATGGAATAAGAAAGCTCTACATCTTTTTCTTTTTTCAATTTAACTGTAATTCTATCAGTAAGAGACTGATAAATCCATGTGCTTGTAGGACATGGTAAAGGACATGCTAGCAATTTTAGGTCTTTTCTATGCTTCGCTTTCTTCATTACAATGTGTAAATGGAAATATCTGTCAAAAACCCCATAAAACTTTTATCATAAATGATATATCAAGGCCTTTAGATAAAGACTCATTTGAGCTTGTGCAAATTTGTGATAATAATTACCATCAGAGTATCCATTTATCTGTTCAAGATTATATACTTGTTTTTATTATATGTCAGGCAATGTAATTCATATTAATAAGCATTATCAAAAATTTCATTCGATATTTTTAGCATAACTATATTCATAAAATGTGAGTCCTTTCATATGGCAAGAATAATTTCCTATGAACTTACTAGGAGTTAGTGAAGAAACTTATGTGTTTCATATTATGTAATGGCCAATGTTTTTAAAAATGTGGAAAATTCTTTTCAATAACTTGGGCCTATTTTTAATTTCTTTATTTACTTTTCAGATTCAGACTACTCTTTCTTAGTTCATGCAGCATTACCAATTTTCTTCTAATTATATCTCCTCCTTCACTGTTTTATCACCTATCTTCCTTGCTTTCAAGAATTACCTATAAAATAATAAAAGAGGAAACTTTTTTTTGCTCATAAGAAAATAAGGAACTCACTACATAATTTAAAATATAATTTATCTGATCAAAATATATTATCATTCTAATGTTTAAATGTTCTTTTTCATACATTTTTGTACATCATTAGGAATCTATACTCAATTCAAATTTTACATTGATGACTTTAATTTTAAATGTTCCAGGTAGCCTAATGACATAAATTATAGTAACATATTTCATGAAAAATTTCCTCATGATATTGTTTGGAGCTCTTTTATACACAAGGTTGATTTTATAATAGTGATTTAACATGTTAATACTTTGATGCTGAGCACTTATAATAATGCATTCTTTTTCATTGATGAGTTTTCTTCACATTTTTAGATTTAGAAATCTTTTGTTTTATGAATAAGGAGATTTAAACAATAATTTCTGCTCTGTTTTGGGAAACTATACTTGTCCAGCAGGAACCGCACATATACAAGAAAGTTATTGACATATGCAGAATTTAAAAATTGGAATGGTTTTAAGGGCTCTGGAACTTTACTTTCATTCTTAGGAGGAAATGACATGAGCATCTCGTGCTTTTTAAAGTCTTTTATATACACGCACCATACATGGTACTTTATTTTCCTCGGTTCTCTAGAAAGAGCAAATGACTCTGGGGTATAACTGAACTGTGGTTTTACAATCATTTGTAATTTCAAATGGTTACCTTGACATCTCATGAGAAGATCTGAATGTGTCTTTCATATTTATGTACTGAAATATCTGCATTAAGCTTCTTCACCTCACATTGGTAGCCCATTTATCTGTAGGCAAAGTCCTGTGACTCCCTCTACTGCTTCCAGCTCCTACCAGCTAGAAACTAATCTTCCTTCCTTGGGCTGATTTTTAGCCAGTACACATTGGGAAGGCTTTAACTGTTGTTGAAATATGTCTATACCTGTTGATGAATAGCCTTTATCTCAAACTCTTCCCTGTCCCAGGGCATTTGCCATCCAGCTGCTCTACCTCTCTCTTGGGACCATTTCAGACCTCCCCAGAAACTAAACAATTAAGGTTGGTTTTAAGGGGGAGCCTTTAGGACTTTGCTTCTCTCTAAGGCTGGCAGCTGTGCCAATTCTGGCTGAACTCTCAGATCTGCCCTTTGGCAACAATATGGGCTCTCCACCTAGTCATGCCCAAGGGTCTTCTTTTATCCCATGTCCATCCTTTGTTCCATGTCACAAGGGCCTCAAGGTATGCAAAATTTGGAACCACCCTGGCCCCAGCCAGTGAGCTAGATTGCCACATGGCTCATGTCACTTACTGTAGTTCTTGAACTGGCCCATCTATTCCTGTTTCCTTCTGCCCAGAAATACCAAATACTAAAAAGTAAAGGTGGCATCCTTAGAGGCGGTGCTAGCATCTCGGAGGACAAATGCTCTAAGTCCGTCTGTCCCCATGAGGTTGTAGCCACCCAACACTGGGTCCTACCCCAGCCAGTGCCAAACAGTGCTTAGGTAGACTGTAGCCTCTGTAGGACTTTGAGAAAGAGGACAGAGACGGAGAGAGCCGGTAAGTAGGGAGTAATCGGGGGCAGCCTCAGGCAAAGACTAGGGGCTGCTGACTCTTCTAGCAGAGTGGGGATTTTTGCAAAGGAGGAAGAAGCAGAAGATGGACAGAGCCTGTGGGAGTAATATGGGGTGCCAGGAGTGAAATCTTTGTGTTCAACCTTCTCAGTTAAATATCACCTCTATTTAATTCACTTTAGGAGAGCTAGTCATAAACATTATTATCAATATTAACAATAAATTAAGGCCAGACACCACTGCAACATAATTGAGTCTTTCTCATTCAATAGGCAAGGAAACTGAGGCACTAAGAAGTTATTTAAAACTTAAACAGCAGTGCCAGGATTTTAACTTGAGCAGCCTGGCAACATGCCCATGCTCTTAACTACCACTTTATGCCACCTCTCACTTGACCTGAAAGATCAGTTTAATCCTATTAAATATGAAATTCAGATTTATTGTTGTCGTGTGTTAGTTGCTAATAGAAAACTGAATCTATAAGTGTCTCAAACATGGGATAGAAGGTATTTAAATACATTTACTACTAATTTAACAGAAACTGAGTGAAGAGTTAGCACTATAAACAATGCTGATCTAAAGAGAAACTCTCTTTAGACACCTAATACATATTGAGACACCTAATAACTGTCAATTACATGGAAGAAATCGTTAGAAAAGTATTTAGTATAGTTCTCTATGCCAAATCATTAGATAAAAGCATTACTTAGTAATAGTAATGTCAAACAAGATTGCACCAAACATTTCTAAAATTCAACAAATGATTTTGAGATTATTATTTATACTATAATTTATATCACTTATTAAAGAGTTTTATAATGTATATAATTCTGTTAATTTAGAGAATAAAAATGAATATATTTTAAACACTATACGCATATATTGACTTACATAAAGCATTCAAGCTTTTGGAATCTGTGAATGCTTAGGGTGGAAAGATTAGGAAAAGCTGATATAAATTGAATTTATAGAGGTATATAGGACATTTCCACAGGTCCTTACGGTTCTCATTTCCATCATGGAGCTATGTTTGCTTATTTTGATGTGTAATAAAGTTTTATATAGAAGACTAATTTTTCAAGCTAATAGAATATATTACATTATCAATTCCCCCCATAGAATAAGACAAAATATATCAAAGTGATCCTTTTGGAACCTTACTGAGATTGCTAACAAAAAGATAACATTAGACTTCATTGAGATACAAATGATAGGTGGAGGGCTACATTTTGTTATAATAAATCTGATTCCTTCCTGCATATAGCCTTGCAGTGTGTGCAAATAAAATTTGTTTCTCAGCAAAATTAAAAATTGCTACTTGTCATAGAACTTCAAGGACTCTCACAAATCTTCAAACCATGCATTTTAATTTGTGAAAACCAAGCAAGGGTCTTCTTCAAGCAGCATAAAGTTTGTGATTGATTACACATATGAAGACCCACAGAACCATGGATTTTCCAGTGAGAAAGGATCAGATCATTCAGTCCAGTGTCTTTTTATAAAGATGAATCAACTGAGACTCAGGGAGAGTGAAATACATCCCTGGTTTCAAGAAGTGTTTGTGGCAGGGCTTGGATGGGAATTTGTGTATAATGGAAACACTTTTTCCAGTATCCTATGTTGCCTCCTATCTAAGCTAAATATAAGAGAAAAAAAGTAAATTATTTATAGTAATAATTTTTAACTCAATGAAGTTTTAGACAAAAAGTCTAGAAGCATTCTATGTACCTCTAGTAAATTAAGTAAAACTGTAACTAATTGAACTTCTGCAGGAGTCATGAAGTTGGCCAAAAAGGATTTGAAAGTATCCTAAAAAGGATGTCTTCCACATAACAGTTTGGTAGTAGGACATAGCATCTGGCCAGTTTCTCAGAGCCTGGAATGAAAGCAACAAAGGGTTGCCAACCCCCCATGATCAGAAATGAGAGTCTCTGACAATGCCTATTAATTATGTCTTAAAACTAACTAAACAAGCCACATTCACATGCCACATGGCAGAGGTTAAAATGCAGCTAGTGAAGCCTAAGAATTCCAGAGTATTTGAAACTTGGATAGCTGCAGCCTGGCTGGAAATCAATAGCAAAATAAAAAGGCTTCTTGATATTATTTCATAAACTCTGTCTTTAAAACCCAAGTTTCACGTCCTTCGTCTGAAGAAGACTATAGAACTGAGCTATTTACATTTTTATACGAGTTTCTTTGTTTTTCCAGCAAGATGCTTTCTGCTCACTCTATTCAACAGTTGCCATCTAGCAGAGGCTTTTTCTTCTGAGTGGGGATTTTTTTTTTTTAAACCATAGCTATATAAAACAATAGTCCACATTCAGTTCTCCATCTGTCTTTTATGTCCTTCTGGATTGTTTAAAGAGGCAACAGTTTATTTATAAGCCCCACATTATACTCAAAATAATATTTAATGAACGCTCGGTTTTGAAGTTATCAGAGAAGTTACCTAATTGTACCTTTAGGATATGAAAAAAGCACCAGTGCAGTTCCTTGTAACTTTCCTGACCCTGCTGAGCCATGCACTTTGCCTGTACAATTTATCCAATTTTGAACATGACATGTGGAGAACAAAAGATGATAGCACTTCATCCAAAATCTAGTGTTGTCACTGACAAAAAGCCTTGATACATCTAAATCTGTGCTTGAGAGGAGGGAAGCAAAGTAAATTTACCTATCTTGACCAAAGGTTCAAAATGAAGAGGCTTTAGAAAACTAGAATACTAAGAAATATATTACCAATCTGTTAATTGTGCCCTGGTAAATCACTTTGGTGGCTCTTTAAGTGAGAGAGTATTGAACATCGCTGCCCTCCTCCAAGTGAGATCTGCTTAGTTGAAACATAGATCATATTATATTCAGGGTCCCTAACCCAAGTGTCACATTTAACCTAGAATGTCTCATGCTTAGAACCATTTGATGTTTGCTTTCTTTCTGATACTCTCAATTTGGTTTTAAAAGGTGGGTCATATAAAATAATACATATTCCTGCAGCACAGTGTCCAGACAATTCATCAGAGAAGCCTATTTGTGGAATGTCCATTTGTTCCTTTCAAGGTGCTTATTTGCTTGGCTGGGGACTAACCAAAGGTAATTCTTTTGTCAAAAGCAGTGATGCAGGACAGCTAGAATGCTTATTCATGAGTTCTTGTGACAATTTGTGTTTTATTTTGTTTGAAAGGGAAAGAAAGTAATGTATCCTGATGCTTTGTGTGTTCTAGAAGCATTAAAAACATTTTCTCATTTTATTGTCAAGAAAATTATGAGGCAAGTAATTTTTTTAAATAATATATACATACACATGCCATATTAAAATGAAAGATTTTGCTAAAGTTGTATTTCAAAGGTTTTAGAAAGTCAAAAGATCAGAGGTCACATCAAGTTACCCTTACATCTTCTTTAAATTTCCTTCTCTTAAGTTATAGGATGGCAGGACATGAACTTTGGCATACTGGTTCGAATCTAGATTTTCAGATTTTAAAATTCTTTGCAAAATATTGAAAAACACTCTTTAAAGATATTCATCTACAATGTTTGTGGTTAATTCAATATTTCTCATTTCCTGGTGATTCCTAGTTTGTGTGCCCCAGTTTTTAGCCTATGAGCATTGTGAGAAAAGTAAATATGGCTGAAAAAAAGGTGAGTTTTACCAAAACTATCTTTGAAATGGAGGAATTCATATCGGATTCTCTTATGCTTTAGACACTCTTGAAATAAAGTCCCTTTAGAAAAGACACATTAATCTAATACAACTTTAATCACTGCTAGATATATGTGCTCATAGAAGTCAACTGAAAGAGTTTCACAAGAGAAAAGAGGCAAAGAAATTATATGTTTACTTAATAAATGTATCTGGGTATACGGCCCACACAACTATGTATAATATTGTTGCAAAAAAGCTACTTAAAGTAAATTAAAGAACAAAACAGTTAAATATTATATTGCTGAAATTACTTTTGTGAAATGCATAATGAAAAAAGAAAACACTACCATTATGCTATGATATACAGATAAGTACTTGTGGCTTCAGATAAAAATTGCCATGACAGTATCAAAAATTATTTCAAAAATTGCTGTATTTTAAATTACTTAAATGGAAGTGAGGATAACATGCTCCAGGAAACTGTATGTGACTAAAAATGTGGCTATGCGATGAGAAAGCTATTAATGTCTAAAATGCATGTAAAGAGTTTTAATAAAACTATTTCATAAAATGTGAGAGCAGAACCAAAGAAATTCTCCACTAATAATTTAAATAACCTCAATAGAGAATTGATACAATTTTTGCAGCATCCTTATAAGGTTATGCATTAAAATCAAACTTCCTCTTTTAAAATTGTGTCATTAAAATTTCTACTAGACTCTAGTTCCATGACATCGCATAAATGTATTTTTGGTATGTAACAGGTATTCAGTAAACATTTGCTGCACAATGAATGATTTGACTGATTCATTCATTAAATATGCATCACTACACTGGTCTAGGAGTTTTTCAAAGTGGTGATAATATTGCCTTGATTCTGAAAAGTTCTGTTGTTGTTCGGCCCTTTTGAATTTATTTGGCAACTATTCTCAGAGGTTTAATTTCCTCTTCCCTTGTTTTGATTATTCTGTTCTTTTCTATAATTTCAATTAAATTATTACAGTATGATCCAGGATATAAATGTATATCATAGGAAGAAAGATTCATAAATAATATTAATTTTCTTATATTTTATTTATTGTCTGATATTTTCATTTTTAAGTTAAGCAGTTCAGAAATAGAGAATTAACATTATGGCTATATTCCTTTTTATTAACTGATCACAAGTAAAATAATATCATACCATTCAGTACATCACTTCAGATTTGCAATGATCTCCATGAAAACCAGTTACATATTTTTTTGATTTTTCTAGAAACTGTTTTAACATTAAAATGGGCATAAAATGTTTTTCACATTTTCAATTCTGAGAAGTTGATAAAATAATTTAATATGTCTATGCATTTTGCTATAATACTATTTATGGATCAAAAATTATCACAGGTATATCAAAATATCAAAATAATATCAAAAGTATACTTTATATCTTATATACTTTACCAAATGCTATTTTCATAAGTTCTATCAATATTTCCTAAATAATAAATATATTAATATATTTATCACAAAATATGTGATATTAAAGATATTAATACATTTTTAATTTTATAACTATTTTTGATGATGTATCTTAGATATTCAATATATGAATTACCAGGAATTAATGTATTACATTAAAGCATCCCATCCTTATTTTTATATGAATTGCAGTTTACATTTTTCTAAAAATACTCTACAAGCAGATACCAATTTAAAATCAATGGATCTATTTATGATGTGTAGTAAAAGTCACAAGCACATCACATTCATTTGTCAGTATTGCCAATAAAATAATTTGGAGAGAAAACAGGATTATGGCTTATTGACTGTAACATAAATAAGTTCAATGCTAAATAAAATCTCTTTAAGTTAAATACTAAATAAAACCAAAGAGAAAGAAGAATACGTATTATTATTTTACAAACATAATCATGCTTTGTTTTAAAAGACTATATCTATAACTTTACTGTGTCATACTAACTCCTACAATAGTGAAAGTGAATTATAACTAAAGATTTAAAGGGAAAGATATGTACTAGTAATCATTTCATCCTTTAACAAACATTGCTGATTTATGAGGAAAATAAGAAATTAAGCATTATGATGAATTGTTTTGATGTCAGTGAGTTCCTTTTGTTATTATGGTACTGTAGGATATGTGTATGTGTTCAAAATCTTTTCCTTTTTTTTTCATTTGGACATATAAAAGAAAGAAGTGAGTTTTAGATTTTAAAAAATCTCTTTATATACCCATTCTGCTGTCATGGTCTGTGATAATGTGAAATGGGTAATAGTAAAAGTTATAATGAATTAGAAAATTAGCTAAAATGATTTCCTATGTCTTCATATTAGTTCTAAGATGCTCTGTTCTAGATACATAATAGAAATACTAAAATAGAACTGACAGAAAATGAACTTACATGAGTATTCATATGTGTCTGTGTGTATATGCATATATATACAAACACTCGTGCTATGCTCCATCATGAATATTGAATAATTGATTCACATAATTAATGTCAGTTAGGAGTAGAATTATTTTGTTTTTAATTCCTTTCTGATAATATATAGAAATCTTACTAAATTAACTTATTGGTTCTAGCAGTTGCCTTGTATATTCCTGAGATTTTTATACATTGATAATAATGTTTGCTTTAAAGAGAAGTATTACTTCTCACTTTGAATACATAACTATGCCTTTTATTTCTTTTTTCTTCCATTATTACATTAGCTATCACCTCCAGTACAATATTAAATAGAATGGTGAGAGCTAACATTCTTGTCTTTCCCCAAATTTAGAGGGAAGGATGTTGTTTCACTTTATGTATGTATTTCACTTTCTTTATGATGTAGGTGTTCATCGATGTTATATATTTATTATATAGGATTACCTCTTTTACAAAACTGAGCTCCTTTGTACCTCATAATGTTTCTTGCACTGCATGCTGCTTAATCTGATATTTGCCCTTAACTTTGTTTTTAAACTATTCTTTTGGCTATATTTCTGCCCAACTTTTACTACTTATTCTCCTAGGTTATTTGATCTACAATTTGATCATCTTAATAGATGCAGGAAAAGCATTTGATGAAATTCAACAAACTTTCATGATAAAACTCTTAGCAAACTAGGTATAGAAGGAATGTACCTCAACATAATAAAGGCTATATATGACAAGCCTACAGCAAACATCATACTCAGCTGAAAAGCTGAATGCTTTTTCTCTATGTCTCGGTTTGCAGGTGACATGATATTATACAGAGGAAAAACCAAAAGACTTCACAAAAAATGTTAGAACTAATAAACAAATTCAGTAAAGTTGCAAGATACAAAATAAAAAATCAGATATATTTCTATACACTAACAATTTACTCTTCAACAAGAAATTAGGAAAATAATCCCATTTGCAGTAGCATCAGAAAGAATAAAACACTGAGGAATAAACTTAACCAAGGAAGTGAAAGACCTGTATACTAAAAACCGTAAGACATTGGTGAAAGAAACTGAAGCAGGCACATATAGATGGAAAGATATTCTGTGTTTATGGGTCAGAAGAATTAACATTGTTACAATGTCCATAAGAGCCAAAGTGACCTATAGATTCAATGCAATCCCTATCAAAATCCCAATGGCATTTGTCATAGAAATAGAGAAAACAAGCTTAAAATTTGTTTGGATCTACAAAAGACCCTAAATAGCCAAAGCAATCTTGAGAAGGAGGAACAAAGCTTCAGGCATCACGCTACCTGAATTCAAAATATACTACAAAACTATAGCAATCAAAATAGTGTGGTACTGGCATAAAAAGAGATACACAGACTGATAGAACAGAATTGACAGCCCAGAAATAAACTCCCTCATAAGTCAACTAATCTTTGACAAGAGGGTCAAGAATACACAGTAGAGATAGGATAGGCTCTTCAATAAATGCTTTTGGGAGAATGCAATATTCACACACAAAAGAATGAAATTGGACGCTTATGTTATACCATAAACAAAAATTAACTCAAATTGGTTAAAGACTTAAGTATAAGACCTGAAACTAAAACTCCTGGAAGAAAACAGGGATAAAGCTTCTTCTTTTTTTTTTTTTTAATTTGATTTCATATGGATTTTTTTTTTTAGATTTTATTTATTTATTCATGAGAGACAGAGAGAGAGAGAGAGACAGAGAGAGAGGCAGAGGGAGAAGCAGGCTCCCAAGGAGCAGGGAGCCTGATGCGGGACTCAATCCCAAGACCCTGGGATCATGACCTGAGCCGAAGGCAGACGCTTAACCATCTGAGCCACCCAGGTGCCCAGGGATAAAGCTTCTTGACATTGGCCTTAGCAATGAGTTTTTGAATATGACACGAAAAGCATAGGCAACAAAACCAAAAATAAATAAGAGGGACTACATCAAACTAAAAAGCTTCTACACAACAAAGGAAACAATCAACAAAAAGAAAAGGCAACATACAGAATGGAAGAAATATTTGCGAACCATATATCTGATGTAAGGTTAATATTCAAAATACGTGAGGGTCTCCCACAATGCAATAGCAAAAAACCAAACAACCCAATTTAAAAATTGACAACGGACTTGATTAGACATTTTTCCAAAGAAGACATATAAATGGCTAACAGATCTGTGATAACATACTTAATATCACCAATTACCAGAGAGATGGAAAACCATAAAGAAATAACACCTCACACGTGTTACATGGCTTTTATCAAAAGGCAAGAGATAACAAGTGCTGGCAAGGATGTGGAGAAGAGGGAACTCTTGTACATTTTTGGTGGGCATGTAAATTAGTATAGCCATTATGTAATAATAAAAATAGAACTATTACATGATCCAGCAATCTGACTTCTGGGTACTTATTGAAAGAAAATGAAATCAGGATCTTGAAAATGTTTCTGTACACTCGTGCAGCATTCATTGGGTTCCTTGCAGCATTTTTCACAGTATGCAAGATATGGCAACAGCCTAAAATATCTGTCAACAAATGAATGGATAAAGAAATGTGAGACACACACACACTGGAATTTTTTCAGCCTTAAAGAGTAAATCCTGCCATTTTCCACATGGGTGAGTCTGGAGAACATTATGCAAAATAAGTCAAACACAAAATAACAATCTCACAAGTGGAATGAAAAAAGTCAGACTCACAGAAGCAGAGAGTAGAATGGTGGTTGCCAGGATTTGGAGGGTGGAGAAAATGGGGAGAGGTTGATCAAAGTGTACAAATGATATTCAGGTATAAGATGAATAAGTTTTGGGGATCTAATATACAGCGTGGTGACTATAGTTAGAAATACTGTATTGTATACTTAAGATTTGCTGAGAGTAGATCTTAAGTGTTCTTACCACCCACACAAAAAGTTAAGCTATGTGAGGCGATGGATGTGTTAATTAGCTTTTTTGTGCTAATCATTTCACAACGTTTATGTATCTGATCACCACATTGTGCACTATAAATAAGTACAATTTTTATTTGCCATTTATGCCTCAATTAACTGGGGTGGGGAATAAAGAAAAAAAAGAGAAAGTTTTAAGAAACAAATATCATCATGTATTGTGAGGAACCTATAGGGAACAAGCAGCATGATTTCCCTCAGATATAAATTAGAAAGTTAAGTAGCTATGTTGGAGTATAAGCAGTCTCTAAATTTTAACACTGATGATTATTCTTAAAATCATACACTGACATTCCATAATTAAAATTCTCAATGTGATAACTAGGTAAATCTAGAAAAGTGATAGTAACACAAACCTTGAAATATAAAAGGGTGAGATCATTGAATAATTTATAAAATAAAAAGACTGAGGAGGTGAATTTGCTACTTCAGATTCCAAATGAAATTTCAAAGTTACAATAAAAAATGTAGTTTTGGGTCTTGAGAACTGAGAGATCACAGAAATTACTTAATAGTGGATAGAATATAATAAAATCTATACTTGTTAGAAAAAATTCCTCACTTCAAATGACAAATCCATTTGCATGCAACATGATTTAAAGATTGTGAGTCATATCTAAGTAAAGTTATAACATCATTAATAATATTTTCTTAAGTAATTGGGTTAAATATTTGTATGTATGTCTGTCTATCTGCCTAATCTACCTGTCTGTCATCTATCTATATCTATCTATCTATCTATCTATCTATCATCTATCTATCTATCTACCTATCTGCTTTTAAATATACTTAAAGCAGTGGCTGGTATAGAGTAAACATTCAAAAAATTGTTGTTGAATGAATAATTGATATTTCCTCCTTATCACTCTGGCATTTTAGCACTATATTATTGATACAGGCATTGATCCTATTTCCACATTCCTTCCTAGACTTGGGCACACTGAGCATAAGCTCTGTATCTCTGCATCTTTATATTGCCATTCTTTAGCACCGTGACCAATACAGCATTTTTTGTTGGCTCCTATTAGTTATAATATGACTTTAAAAATATATTGGTTTCTATGAGTCAATAAATACATAACATTCTGTCCTTGAAAACTGAATTTTTTTGTGTATGCATTGCATTTCAGAGCAAGGACTCAGGATCATAAAAATGTCATTTTATTGACACATGTAAGTAAGGCATTGAATCATATTAGGTAATTTTACTTTACCCTTAAATTATGAGTAAATATCAATACTAGTTTATGATTTTATTAGATTATTTTTACTCTTATTATGAATATTAACTGGTATTTAGCCTTTATTATATCTTGGTAGTTCATCTTTCCAGTGTGGCCATCATCTATCTATTTTACTTTTCCCATGCCAGTGGGAAGCTCAGAAATAAAAACAATAAAAATACCAAACTTTCTGTGAATTTTTCGTAAGCCTAAAAAACAAAATATGCTATTATTGTTTGCATATTTTAAGCTTAATAGTGATTTTAAGGGGCGCCTGGGTGGCTCAGTCGTTAAGCATCTGCCTTCGGCTCAGGTCATGATCCGAGTCCTGGAATCGAGCCCCGCATCGGGCTCCCTGCTCAGCGGGAGGCCTACTTCTCCCTCTGCCTCTCCCCCTGCTGTGTTCATTCTCTTGCTGTGTCTCTCTCTGTCAAATAAATAAATAAATAATCTTTTAAAAAATAGTGATTTTAACAATGTAATGGGATTTATTGTCATAAAAATGGTGACTTGGTTTTAATTAACTTTTTTTGATAGGTGTTACAAGTCCTTCATGTCAAAAAGGAAAGATGGATCTTGCTGTTCTTAAATGGCTAGAATAAAATAGGGACTATTCTAATGTTTATCTCCTTGGACAATGTAATATATTTATGTGATGTATTTGTTAATATATTCTGATTTGGGGATGTGCTTTTACATATAATGGAAAGTATCTATTCAAGATGGTCTTTTGCTGATGTTTCTGTCTTTCATTAAAACATTTCATCTATCTTTTCTTATTTCTATTATAAATTGAGGAACAGCAAAGAAAAAATAGTCTACGTTTCTCATAGCACATAGCCTTGCACTGTCAGAAATGTCACAGGTTAATGGTACAGCTCAAGCTCTATTTATCTTATTCTGACAACTCAACCAACCTAGCACAATCTAGCAAAAACATTCTTCTTAGACCAGGTGACATTCTCGGCCTTTGTTCCTTTAATATGGTGGCCGTGAGAGCATTTAGTGTGCAATAACTTTGTACAAAAACTTTTTGCTTTACATTTCTTAAGTATTTTCAATAGACAAGAATTTTTAGAATTTAAAAATCATTTAATTTAAAAATATAGAATACTCTTACTTTCAACTAACCTGAAGATTATCTGCAAACTATAGAGATTTTTAAAATTTTTATCATTTGAAAGCTGTAAAGAAACACACAGAATACATTTTTAATTTTCTAACTTTTTGATTGCATAAACTTCATCATCTTTTAATGCTAAAAGCTAAATTTAACATCAGGATTGATAGGAGGTCTTGTTAGCATTGCCCAGGTAACTTGGTAAATGAGCTTGAGTATCTTTGAGGAATTCTCACTGTGTTGTCAAATTTCTAGCAGAAATTTAAACAATTTATGACACCTGAATATTTCTAAACCTATTTCTTTGTTATGAATTTGATATTGAATAATATCCTACCTTTTCTGTCAATGTAATAATCATATTAAATAGCGACCCTGTAATACTTTAGTTTTAATTGCTTGGTTTTAATCAGATATATTTTCCCCCTGTAAACGAAAATCAATTTTTTTAAAAAGGGCAAGCAATATTTTGGTTTAGGAACAATATACACATAGATATGTGTGTGTATATGTCATTTTCAGAGTAGTTTTTACATTTTTTAAATAAATTAAGAATGTAGTCCAAAATGCCTGTCTCTTACCTGATCACAGAACCATAAATACTTGTCACATTCTGCCTTCATTGTTTTTATATAGTCAATATTTTAAGTTTTCTTATTTGATTTTTCATACTGATCATGTAGTCTGTTAACTCTGAAGGCCCTGAATTTCTTAAAATCAATTTCATAATTTTTTTTGTATTTTGTAAGATATTTTAGGATTAATAAGGCAGAAATGATTAGCCATCTTTGATTTTGAATAAGGTAGGACCTCCTCTGATAGAGCATTCTCTCATAACTGTAACATTTTTATACTGTACTTAACTATTTTTACATTTTTATGGTAATTTATGTCATTTAAAAAAAATTGAACTGGTTTTGTCCTTACTAAATTGTAGCTAATGGTGCTTTAACACAATGGGAATTGTATGGAGTCACTAATATTGCTTCAGATATTCTCTTGAGACAGATTGTTGTACAGTAAAATAACCCCAATTATTTTATTTCAGGATTAATAGTAACTCTAAGATGAATCAAGTCAAATAGAGCTTCTTCTGGGCTTTTTCTGTTTTTGGTGAATGTAAGCATTATTTGCAGTTCTGCAGCAAAATTTGCATATCACACTGCATCATCATTTTTTGTTTTTGGAATTAACCAATGAATTTCATAACTCTTTTGCATTGATAAATTGAATTGGTTTTGTCTGGAAAATGTTTGCATATTTATATGGATTATAGACTAACAGCTGGTGCTTAACATGTAGAGAATTATTAACTTATTTCATAACAACTGAGTTAATGTCAGGGAAGATTGATTCATTGTCTGATTAACAGTTTGATATTGTCTATGGATTAATAGGCACATCAGCTCCACATAGAGCTTTTCAAAGTTTCTGCGCTTTTACAAATTCTATTTCACTTACAAAATTTCCTTTTATTTTGGCCATGTTAATGATTATTTCCATCTTGTTTATTTGGCAATCCTAATTCCTTTCATTCTATTACTCTTGTCATATTTCAAAATGTTGATGCTACTCTCAGATTTTACAATGAATTTATATTATTTTGTATCCAAATGTATCTGTATTCTTTTCAAGATTACTGCTTCTTGTACCCTTTCTACTTTTTCAGACATTCAATCAACCAAAATTTATGGAGTTTCTACTTGGTGCAAATTGATGTGCTCATGAATTCACTGTATTGGCTTAAATCATTCTTGAAAATTTTTTCTGTTGTTAACATTCTTAAAGTGTAAGTTCAAGATTTACAGTTAAATGCTGGAACAAAGCCACTTTTTCCTATTATCTTTATTTTGTTTTTCTTCTCAAGGATGCTGTTGAACTTTCTATAGCATGTGGGTTTTTTTTTCATCCAGTTTTTTATCTCAACAATTGCCAGCAATATATTCAAATAGCAAAAATGGTAAAACAAAACAAAACAAACAACCCCCAAACTTTCCTTTTTACATTATTAATGAAAGTCATTGATTGTATGTGCCCTTTGCTCATATTTATTACTGTTGCTACCTTCATAAAGTAGTTTGCTTCCTTATATAAAATTTGGATTTTAAATAATTATCTGGCTCTTTCAATACCACATGTTATTGATGACTCTCAAGGCTTATTATTATTGTTATTGTTGTTATTATTCTTACTGCTATGACCCTCTGACTCTAAATTTATTTTTTTAATCCCTTTGCACTCCATGCTATACATGGTTAATGTACTGAATTAAAGTTTATGCATAAATGTGGGAGATCAAAATCAGATAATATCATGATACTTGAAGATATAAATGTCTAGAGACAAAATATTTCCAAAGTCTTTGCTTTGGATGAGCATTTAGGAATGCTATCTATCAGGATACCGTACAGATTCTAGTTTTCAGCAAAAAAAAATTAATCTAACTTTTTTTAAGATTTTTAAAATTTTTAAATTTATTTTAGAGAGAGAGAGGGAGGGGCAAAGGAAGAGGGAGAGAGAGAGAGAATCTTGAGCAGACTTCCCACTGAGCACAGAGCCCAACACAGGGCTTGATCCCATGCCCCTGAGATCATGACCTGAGCCAGAATCAAGAGTTGTCGCTTAACTGACTGAGCCACCCAGGCGCCCCCAGCAAAAATTTAATCTAGAGGCAACTTGGCCACTAGTGAGAATACTGTACAATGCACTAATATTTTATGTACTAAGAACAGAAAATATACTACCAGTTTCCCTATGGTCCTTCGATGATTTGTTGACTGAGAGATTTTAATTACCCAGACATGCCACTGGGAATAACAGCCAAGTTCACATATGCACATATGGTCATAACTGAATCCTGATACCTGTTTGTCTAACAGTGGTTGTAAGATAAATCCATATTTCAGAGATATTAAAATGTGAAAAATATGTTTCTTAGAATAGATGAAATAAATACAGTAATGCATATGAAGTGCTAAGCACAGTGTCTGGACCAACATTTAATAAAACATTAGAGTATTATTATGTTTTTTAATTTTTTATTATTATGTTATGTTAATCACCATACATTACATCATTAGTTTTTGACGTAGTGTTCCATGATTCATTGTTTGCATATAATACCCAGCGTTCCATTCAGTATGTGCCCTCCTTAATATCCATCACCAGGCTAACCCATCCACCCCCCCCCCAGAACCCTCAGTTTGTTTCTCAGAGTCCATAGTCTCTCATGGTTCATCTCCCCCTCCGATTTTCCCCCCTTCATTATTGAAAAATAGGAAACACAAATTGGACGTATATCTGACTTTTCTTGTAAACTTTAAATTTAGATTTTGGTAATATTTACTAAAAATGTTTGCAAAAATCTAGGCTTGTCAACCAGAACTATGTAGTTTAAGTTATTCATCCTGGCACAGCTTTATTTTTGGGTTGCTAGAATGGTTGGTGAAAAATAGACCCGTGCATACAATTTATCATCCAGCTTAAAATGGAGATTTTAAAATGTTTTATTGAACCTCGCCAGGTTCTTATTGATAATCCTGCTCCAATCTGGAGCAATATTTCTTAATAAAGAGTTCTCAAGGAATGGTGTTTCTCTGACTATACTATACACTGTGGAAAACAAAATTGATATGTGTATAAATAGTTCCATCCTTTAAACACTTTACTGTGTAATGTAAAAAGAGAGAGGAAACCAATTTTTGTAAATATTTGGCTAATTACAGAATGTCTGTATGTATGTACTGAAAATGTTTCAAGATACTTTATATTATGTTCTATACTCTATCTTACCTAAGAGTTTCAGAAATGCACAAGTCTCCTCACAGCAATACTTTTCTTTCTGATTTAACTTAAGTAGGTTAAACATCCTTGTTTAAATAAATGGATTAGCATAGAAAAATTACTTTCCAATTCCATTTTTAAAAATAATTCTGGTACACTAGATGCCTTACTAAAATAAATATTTTTCATATTTTTAGAATTCCATATTGAACAGGGCTGTGCAATGAATCTCAAGGGGATGAGACTTTAACATCTAGAATATTGAGTGGTTCCCTTATATGTTTTGACTCAGTAGTGGATGCTTTCCTGGGTTCTTAAGTTCCTCAATATAGGCTTTTCAATTTAGCAGATATTCATATTTTTAACTTTATAAATGTGATGAATTTAAAGCTATGAGGTAAAATAAAATGAAAAAAGGAGGAGAGGAGAAAGAAGAGGAGGAGGTACCCAGCATCTTTGATTAAAAATAAATAAATACATTTGGAAATGTTGGGACCTTCATTGGATATTATAATATTTTAGGAAATTCCAAATTCCACAATGAATGAGATAGATCTTGCCCTCGAGAAGGTCAGAGTTAAAAAGAGACATCCGTGTCCTGACTACTCACTAGTATAAATTATGACATGACAGAGGTGTGTACAAAGCAGTGATGAGTGCCCAGATTTAGAAGATACCAATTCTGTTTTGCTAAGAGCAACAAGAGTTAAGGAAGACTCCGCAAGGAGGTAATAGTTTCTGAACCTTGAAGAATAAGTAGGAGTTTGTGATACTGATAGATAAAGTGGGAGAGTATATTTGATAGGAATAGCAAGCATAAAGTGTGAAAGAGCATGGCGCATGTTGTTGTTTAATGACAGGGCTAGATAGGGCAAGGGTCATTATGGCATATCTGGGTCCATTTTACTTAAAGATTTTTCGAAGAAAATTATATTAATTTTTCTGATAGTAATTGAAAACATTATTTCATGTCAAGCCAAACATAAATATATCATGGAGTGGAGAATAGCATTTATGAGATTTCAAATATATTGTGCATTTGAGAATGACCACTCTGACCACATTGATTAACCTCAGACCCTGCAATTGAAGTTGAACTTTTCTCAACAGTTATGGATACTTTGCCATCAGACTTTAAGAACACTCTACTTTAAGTAGAGTGTTAAGAAGTCACTTTCTGGGGCACCTGGGTGGCTCCATTGGTTGGGCATCTGCCTTCGGCTTGGGTCATGATCTCAGGGTCCTGGGATCGAGTCCTGCATCAGGCTCTCTGATCAGCAGGGAGTCTGTTTGTTTCCCTCCTTCTGCCCCTCCACTCTGCTTGTGCTCTCTCTCACTCTATCTCAAATAAATCTTTTTTAAAAAAGAAGTCATCTTCCAAGTATTATAAAAATCATCCTTTTACCCAGGACCAGGAATATCTGGGGGAAACATTTTGGAGATGGGTATCTAGAGGGTGTCTGCAAATGGCTTAAAGGGTCATGTTTCAGGATACTTATAGGCTTGCTCCATGAAACCACAAGAGGGTCATTACTCTAGTCATCTTCATTCCAGCTAGATGGAAGGGGAGCAGGAATCCAAAGCCAGAGACTCCTTTTTGCACACATCTTGGCCATTTATCTTTCATCTGAGAGAATGTTAACATGTGGACCACATTTAGCCACAAGACAGACTAGGAAATGCAGTCACAGCTTTGTGCTCAAAAAGAAAGGAAGAACAGATCTGGATGGATAGCTTACGTGCATTCACTTCTAAATGGTGCAATGACAATGACCGTTGTCAATGACATTGAAAATGATTCTCGATTGGAATCATTTTATCTTAATCATAAAAACCCCTATTTAGTATAGCCAAATTCACTTAAGTATACCTGCCAGTATTATCATTTTCCCTAGTAAAATATATCGAGCTGCATTTTCTAAGGTGTCTATTATATTAGTTTGCTCAAGCTATGACAACAAATACCACAGATAGCATGACTTAGATAACAGAAATTTATTTCTCACGGTCCTGGAGGCTAGAAGTCCAAAATCAGGGTTCCAGACAATTTGGATACTGGTGAGAGCTCTCTTTCTGCTTTGCAGATGGCCACCTTCTCACTATGTCCTCACGTGCCCTTTTTCTCATGTGTGCATACTCAGATAAAGGGAGTGATCTCTCTCTTCCTCTTATAAAGATGTCAGTTCTATGATTTAGTGCCCCACCCTTAGGTCTTCATCTAATCTTAGTTACCGCCTAAGGACCCCATATCCAAATACAGTCGCCTTAGGTGTTAGGGCATCAAAATATGAATTGGAAGAGGGCACAATTCAGTCTGTAGAAACTATATTTCATTGTTTTTACTGATCTAGAATGTACTTCTTTCCCCTATTTCCCCATAACTACTCTAATAATTGTATTTTCAACTCCATCTTTAGTGGGAAAAATACCTGCACTTAAATTAGCCACTCTAAGTAGTTCTTGAGAATAGAAAGGGCATCTTTTAAGTCTTATGATGAACCAGCTAAACACAGAGAAGCTTTCTGGAAATAAAATGAGAAATCAAAACATTGGGGCATTGTCTTTTCTCACTCATTAAGTTTTTACAGCACTGTATAATTATAGATTAGTACTTAAAAATAATTCCTTTGAAAATTCAGCCAAACATATCATAAAGAAGGGAATTTTCCTGCAACTCTTCTTTCAATAAATATTTATTAAGGCTTTTTGGTATGCCAATTAACATCCTAAGTAGTGAGAATACAACTTTAAAACCTGCCTTTACAGAGCTTGAAGTCTAGTGGCTGAAATGGAATGTGAACAGGAAATTACAATCATGTGATGAAGACTGATGTAAAAAGTACAAGGCACTTTTGTAGTACTTAGGAAGGACAAAAGAGTAGAACTTGAGGGGTCATGAAAGGCTTCTTGGAATGGTTGGCAGCTCCTGTAGGAGATGTAGTTAGCCTGGAACTTATAAATGCATGTGTAGGAGGGTGCATTTTGTGTGCTGGGAAGAAGATGGTGTGGTAACACTGTTCCAGCCAGAGAAACACTATATGGGAGGGTCCTGGGAGTGAGAAGGAGCATGGGAATCATGTCAAAATATCATCTTCCTGTCAGCCCTCAAACCAAAACATGGAATTGCCCTCTGATGACTATCACATCATGTATAAATTCTTCAAAACTTGAAAATTTTCTGTAATCTTAAGAACTGTGAACGTTTGGTATCTTATTCTATTGCAAAGCTAACAAGTTAGCCTGCTACTGTTCACGGATGCTGGCAGAAGATAGGAAACACCTGCATCTGAGACATAGATCTTTTTCTTACTCACAGCAATAGCAGTAGTGAGAGTATCAGCTTTTGCATCATTTCCCCAGGACCCAATTCCTTTAGGTTGGTATGAAGAAGACCAGGTGAGACCTGCACATACAGTGAATAGGATTACATGAGAAGAATATGAAATTTAGGGAATTTGAATATAAGGTGCAGTAAGCCTGCCTGAACTTTGCACAAGATGGAAATATTATCTTTATTTCACTGAACAATAAACAACCTTGCCCTTTGCTTTGGAAGATATACTGTCTGCTTCAAAACTGTTCACTCTACAAACATCCTTGAAAAGTTAGTTAAAAACAAGGAGTACCTCCACATGTGAGAAATGCAATGGACCCACAGAGAATTGTTTCTCAGTAATTTTAAGGCCTTCTATAAACTTTTTTAAAAAATATGCAACTTTATTTTCTTTTTATTCTCCCAAAAGTGTTCTGTTTTGGCTCAATTTCCCTGCCTAGAACACCCCCTGCTTTCCTTCTGCTTAGCTATAAACTAATAAAATGAACAGATCCAAACAAAGCTCCCCTCCTCTGTGTCAGGAACTATGCAGAATCTGGATTTTTCATAATTGCAGAGTACTGTGTTAGCCTGTTACTGTATCGTGGATGCAGGGAAAAGACATGAGACTCCTGCATCAGTGACAAAGGACTTTATTACTCCCAGCAAAAGCAAAAGCAGCAGCCAGAGCCTCATATTCATTTTTGTTGGTTCTCATGTTCCCAATGTAGCATGGAGATAGGCTTGCCAAATTTAGCAAACAAAAAATATAGAATACCAATTAAATTTGAATTTTAAATATGTTTTTCGTTGTACATATGTCATGCAATATTTGAGTCACACTTACATGAAACAAAATATCCATCATTTATCCAAAATTCAAATTTAACTGGACATTCTATTTTATCTGGCAATCATACTTGGGGGCCAGAGACGGCGCATGATGGACACCTGTATCTCCAGTGGGCTGTGTTACAGGAGAGAAAGCCAGAGCTTGGGAGATCACTGGTTTGCTTTCATAGTGAATGGCAGCAAGGCTGTTCTTTGGGAAGAGATATATCATTCCTTAACATTACTCCCTGTGAAAAACCAAACCAAAACAAAACAAACTTGGAAAATGGACCCGGTAAAGAGTGATCAAGGCCTTGCATTCTTTGTCTACTCAGCAAGAGTGTGCAGGAAGCCTCAGGGCCCTGTCTTCCTCAACGTTTGGAAGGCTGTAACTGAAACTAGCCTTATTTCCCATCTAAAAGACTACTTGGAAAAAGCACTGTAACTTTTTTGTATTTATGTCTTTAGCATTTAGTCCAACCTAGCTTTGTCTTTTGATTTGCTTTGTGGTCTTAGTGAGGTCAGAGACATGTCCTACTTTTCTTTAGTATCTCATAGCATCTTTTATAATGTTTATAAATAGATGCTACTTACCAAGGTCTTTTCAGATAATTGAAGATAACATCCCTTTGGGATGAATAGCTTTTAGCTTTTACATTTTTAGGGATAATAGCAAACAAGGAATAAATTCTTTGGGAAAATATTTATCTGAATCTATGTGGAAAAAGTGGCCCTTAGCCAAAAGCATGTTGTCTCAATCTCTGCACAGATTTCTCTTTTGCTCTCCTGTACTTCTAATTACCTAATATCTTTTGGTATTATCCTTTTATATATCTTGGCATGTACAAATGAGCAAGCTTTCTCATATCTAAGGTTGTATAACTTTATGAACTTTGGCAGGTTACCATAATGTTAAAGCCTCTAGATAGAATTTCAAAATGGTGTCCAGGCATTGCTTCTCTGTATTTCCTCTTAGACAAAACGAGAGGGTTTTCCATTTGAATTTTGAGATAATGAGATGCTATTTGATCCTTAGGTCAAATACACATGTAAAAATACAAACACACACACACACACACACACACACACACACTTTCATTTTTTCCTTATCCCATCATTGACCACTATTTAAAGGATATAGCAGTGAGGTAATCAGTACTTTTTATCCTGACTAGAAGGGATATGTGCAGTTTGGGGGCACGGAGAAGGATTATCTATGATCAAGGGAAGAAATAAGAAAATAAGAACAGATGGCTCCCTAGTTATGTCCTATGTCAAGTTATGTGCCTCATTTCAAATGATTATTGTAAATAACTTAGTAATGAATCATTATGCTATGTTCTCTACCTCTCATGTATGAAAATAGAAATTTCGGCCCCACTTCCACATATCTAACACCACTGTGTGGATGGATGTCAGATAAGAACTCATAATAATGAAAAACTTATCAGTAATGAGTGCTGTGGCTGCCCTCCCACTTAGCTAACAACAAATGGGAATGTGGAGTACACAGGAAAACAGCCACCACAGCACGAGTCCTCAAATTGATTTGAGCAAGAAAGCTCCTTGTGGTGAATGCAAACCACTTGATTAACAAGAAAATAGCATTTTACTGAAAAAACAGTGCATTCTGTAATCATGTGTTTATACTCAGGTCACCCATTTGGATGATATTAAAATTTTATGGTTGAGCTGTTCTCTGAACGAGCTGGTACCCTGAAAGCACTCATTTATTCAAGGTTTCTCATACCCTGAAATATTTTACATTCTTAATGAGTTAAAAGCACTCTGTTCCTGTATGTCTCACCTAATGTTATGTATTGAAGGACTCAAATGTTTAATGGCTTAAAACAAAATTTTTTTTTTATCTCTAATGATTTCGTGGGTTGACTGGGTTTGGCTGGGTAGTTCTGGGTTGGGGTCTCTCATTAAGATGAATTAAGACGTAAACTGGAGATGGCATCAGCTAAGGGCTTGACTGCGCTGGATGCCAACGAAGGATCACTCCCCTGACTGGAAGTTGTTGCTGGCTTCTCCCAGTGGCAGTTGGGTTTCCAGAGGGAGCTTCCCAAAAAGCATTCTAAGACAAAGAGGCAGAAGTCATAAACATATGACCTAGCTTTGGAAGTCCCAAAATATCCCTTCTGCCACATTCTCTTGGTAAGGCAAGTCACAAATCCCAGTCTAGGTTCAAGGGCCAGGGGAATTAGACTTCAACTCTTGACGGAGGCATAGCAAGGTTACGGTGCAGAAGAGTGTGTTAGATACTCTGGAAAATATTTTCTGCTCTAGTTCCTTAGAGGGTTAGTTACCTTGGCTTTGAGCTTGGTAAGCAAGTCTGGATTTTTATACTAGAAATTACTTTAGCAATACTAATTAGACAAAACTGAATAATAAAGACCTATCTAAGCACCATTCTTGTCAACTATGATGTGGCATCTTCATAGTCTAATATAGATTTTCACAGTTTCCAGAATGCTCATTGCTACGCTGGTACTCTTTCTTAATACTATCTTACTATATCCACTGTTGGTATCTAATTCACACTTCCCCTTTCTGAGGCCAACTTGCTAGGGTATCACTTTCTTTTTTTTTTTTTTAAGATTTTATTTATTTATTTGACAGAGAGAGAGAGAGACATAGTGAGAGAGGGAACTCAAGCGGCGGGGGAGGGGGTGAGAGAGGGAGAAGCAGGCTTCCCGCTGAGCAGGCAGCCTGATGCGGGGCTCTATCCCAGGACCCTGGGATCATGACCCGAGCTGAAGGCAGATGCTTAACAGCTGAGCCACCCAGGCACCCACTACTGTATCACTTTCTTTAAAGCTTAAAGGGATTTCCATGGAATGGAAGGGAACAGTCTGTGTATTTTGTTATTCCTATCTATATGGCATATCCTCACTCTGCCTGGTTCTCCAGTTAAAGAAAAAGAGAGTTAAGTGCAAAAAAGATTTTGGTTAGGGTGGGGAGGATTATCTCTGCCTTACCCCTAAATAAACTCCATCAGACCTATTAAAGCCAATTATCTTAAACATAATTTAATAAAAAGTTTGCAATGCAAATGAATCTTCCAGAAAAGTACCCTTTAATTTCTAATACTAATCCCTTTTATGTATCATGGATATATCACAGATTCTAATTCCTAATGTTGAACTTGGCCACAAGAATAAATCATTTTCAATTTGAACCTCATGTTCTTCATATGAGATCAGAAGTCAGAAACTTAAATCATAACCATAAATCAATTAATAAATATGCACTTTATTTTTTTTTGAGATGGGGATAATGATGCTTCTTTCTACATTTGTATACCAATTTAATGCCAGGTATTGGGAATACAGCTTTGAACAAAATGGACAAAAATCTTTGCCTTCATGAATCTTACATTCTAAAAGAGGAGTTAAGTTTAGTTATATTATATATTATTGTATATCTATCTCTCTATCATCTATGTATGTATTAAGCTAAATGCAACCTAACTTAGTAAGGAAAGGAATGGGATCATTCTCACTAAAAGGATATAAGGAATATATTTGGAATTTTTCCAAAAACAAAATATTAAATGGACATTTTAATCATCATGACTTTTTAAGATACCTTCATATTTATCGATGGTTTTTAAGTTAAATACACACACACACACACACACACCCACACACATAGTGCATACATTTTATCTTAATAATCTCTCTATCGTTCACATTCTGTTACAATGTGAATATAAAATAATTTGTCTAGTAAACTTTATAAACCAAAATATTAAAACAATATAGTATTTAAAGTTTTTTTGTAAATCTGAGGAAATTTGGTAAGATTTATTAACTGTATTTATAACATATTCAAGCTTCATACACTTAAAATAGTATACCTCTTCTTCCCTGCAAACAAGTCACTCTTACCTCTTGCTCATTTTATAATTTAATAAGTCTTCAGAGGGCACATATGAATTGACATAAACTGGTCAACCTTTTGCTATGAAATAATTCTTTAAAAAGTAACCTTTGTTATTGTACAAATTTAAAGTCTTTTTTTTTAAAGGGAATTGAGCAGCAACACATAGTTGAGCCTGTTAGCAAATGCTATTCCCCAAGCCTCGCTGATACCACCACTAGTGATGTTTTTGACAAACAACAAATTAAACAATCAGTCCTCATGCAGCTGTGCTCAGGAATAAATGGAGTAGAAACAAATCAATAATGCCATATAGAAAAAGACAAAAGCAATAATAAAATAAAATGATTTCCTAGTCTCCAAGAAAATTTTACAAATAATGAAAACGAAACTTAGAAGTATGATTGTAAGGCCTTCTTTTGCTAGATAGGGGGAAAATCATGTTATTTCCCAAAATTTGTTATGGATAGTTACTATTCTATTGCTACTTTGCCTGTGAAAACAGGACTATAAAAATAGGTGATGGGGATTAAGCAGTGCACTTGTGATGAGCACAGGGTGATGTGTGGAAGTACTGAATCACTATATTGTACACCTGAAACTAATACTACACTGTATGTTAACTAACTGGAATTTAAATAAAAGCTTACAAAAACCCAGAACGTTAATAAGAAGAGAAAATAAAAAGACCGGGAAGTTTTGATTCCATTCCATTCCATTCATTTCCTTGCTGAGTTTACGTTACTTATTTTTTCTTTCTGTTTTCATTAAAAGGTTATAAGAAGTAATATGGAATTTTTGAATGAGTGTTTTAATCAGCATGACTTTTTAAGGTACCTTCATATTTCTCTATGGTTTTCCAAAAGTTCTCATCTTTATATCATCTTCTGGCAAAACTGCACATAAAATGGGCTGATTTTATGTTACTCTTCAGGGATGTTAAATATCTTTTTTTGGGCCACCTCAATGGTACAAAGTACGTCATTATGTAACTCACTAGGTATTCCAGCATTTCCTCAATATCTAGCCACAAGAAATTGAGATATCAGTAAAAAATCTATTTTATCTACTGCATGGTGTACCATTATAAGGTTAGGGATTTGAAAGAGATTATGATTAAAACAGTGAGCAAGAAAGAATCATAAATAAGACAAATTTTATTATACCAAAAGAATGGCCAATATATTGTCAAATCAAAGATTAATCCCTTACATATATAAATATACACACACACACACCACTCATTCATTTTACACTAATTTACTATCTTTGATGTTGCATTTGATATCACCATGATTACCAGCAATAAGCATTTATTAATTGTAGTAAATGCAGTCACGCCAGGACCCAGATCTTGGTTTCTGAATATCATTTTTCAATAAAATAAACTGGAGCTCCTTAGAAAAATGAGTGATTCTAGTAATGGGCAATGAAAATACAATGTGAGTCTAGAACACCTGATGTACCAGTATCAGAAAGTAAGAAATTGCTGAAAAAAATAAAAGAGTAGGGATATCCCAAAGTTGGATTAATTTGAGCAATAAAATAAATAACATAGTATTTGGTTATAAGTCAAAATATAAAATGAATATGCATGAGTCCAGACTGACATATATTAATTGAATAAATGAGGGGGAAGGGACAAATCTTCCCTAAAAATTTTTTTTTAATAATCTATGTGGTTATTCCCCACCACACACACACACACAAGAGGTGGAATATAATTACCCTATCCCCCCACTCCCAAGACACACACACACTTACTTGAGTGTTGGCTGGACTTGGTGACTCACTTTTAAAGAATAAAGTGTAGAAAGGGAAAAAATAGTAAATTTATAGTATGGAAACCTGGCTTAACCAAGTGACCAAAGTTAGTATTTCCGATGGTAAGTTTTGTTCATTGATATCTTGTACTTTCTGATATGGTGTGATGAGAAGGGCATTTCATCTTTTTGGCATCCTTCTCCCAAACCCATAACCCCAGCCTAATCATGAAAACAATAGTACACAATCACATATTCAAGGACATTCTACAAAGTATATAACCAGTATTTTTCAAACTGTTGAGGACATGAAAAATAAAGATACTTTAAATATCACAAAACAATTGACCATTGTTAATTCATAGTTTCTGTTCCTCACTATTGTCAGTTTGTTTGTTTCTTTATCTATTTGGATCTAGTTGCATCTATTTTTGACTAGTCATAATTGGGAAAGATGGTGTGGCAGATATTCATTTGTGTTAACTGAAACCTGTTAGATTTTTGTTTCCTTCACCTGGGCACACCCAGAGTCATATTCCACAGCCTGCCTTTTAGTTAGATGTGGCCACAGGACTGACTTCTGGCCAATGAAATACGGTAGGAGGTAGGGAGGTAATGGAATGCTACCTTCAGTCCAACACAATAAAAACTACCCTACCTGTGCCATCGGTCTTTGCCAAACCACTGGCTGAAGAGAGAGGGCACCAAAGATTCAGAACTGTTTGCTTCCTCACTACAGCTTGATTTGAGAATTATAGTGCTAACAGTCTGAGCATTTACAAAGTAAATTTACAGATACTGCTAAATTATTTTCTAGAATGGTTATATACCAATTACATTCTGTCCAGCAGTGAATGAATTGCTCCATTTCACAAAATTCTCATGTTGAAAATTCTGTTTTCCTCTTTGTTTTTGTCATTTTGATAGGCAAAGGAAATGTCTTTGTTATAGTCTATCAAATATGATAGTGATGATTATGTTCTTAAATATTTATTAGGCAATATTATTTTTGTGTGTAAACTGTGTAGCTGTAAATTAATACCATTTTAAATTGGTATCTTATGGTTATTCCTTTCTTGTTTTTAAAGACCTTCAGGTATATTAAGCATGTTACACCATTTCCTGCCATGTATTTTGTAAAAATTTTATCATAACTTGTTATTTGCATCTTATGTTGGTTTGTAGTATATGATGTACATAATTTCATACATTTATTCTTCCTCTTTGTGGGTGCTTCTTCACCTTTTGTTCTTACAAAGAACATAAACTGAAATTCAATACATAGTCTTTTGTGTTTTCTTTCATTTTTAGTATTCATTTTTTACATTTAACTGTAATCCATCTGAAATTTGTTTTGTTTTCTATTGTGAGGTAGATTTAACTTTCTTTTTGATAATAAATAACTAATAGTTTCATAACTAATTATTGACTAATTCTTTCCTCATTGATGGAAAATCTTAACTTTATTGTATACTATGTTAGAACTATCCTATTGTTTGAAATGCTCAGTTTTTATTACTTTTTGACATCTTCTGAAAATTCTAGAGAAATTTAGAAAATTGTATGATTTTAGGTATTTAATTTTGCCAAATGTAATTTGGCTATCTAACTAAATACAGGGTTTTCCATTTTTGACCTAATTGTTTAATACATTTTTATATATTATATCAAAACTTTAATATTGGAATAAGCCAAATTTCCTTATTGCATAGTCTTTTAATATAAAAACCTAGATATTGTTTACTAGTGTTTTCTTTCTTATCATCTGAGTTTATAGATGAGTTTTATCTTTGTGTGTGTGTGTGTGTGTGTTAGTATCATCAGGTTTTTATATCATGGTTATATAAGTGAAGGAATTTAAAGTTTCCTGTTTTTTTCTGTGCTCTGGATCTATGGTTTCTCTACACACTGTATTGTAAGCTCCATGAGGACAGGGACCATGATTTTCTTGCCCACTGCTTTATTCTTAGTGCCTAGCATCTATCAGCACATAATAGGTAATACTGGGTAAATAAATCTACTGAACTTATAGTTTTCCCGTTATTTGAAAGATTAAAAACATTCATGGTTAAAAGTTTTCTGAGCTAAGAGACTTTTAAAAGCAGAAATTCTATGGCAATTTTTAAAAAATTCCTTCATGAGTTTTAAAATTTTGTCTAGCAATTTGATCACTTTTCCCTAGAAAATATTCTATTTAATTCAAGTTTTAAAATGTATTAATATAGATTTATAAATAGTATTATTTTATAAATGTAGACAAATTTCACCTGATTTCTGAAATTTACTTTTATTTGCTATATTTCATAGTATTCAAGAAGAATACTTTTATTCCTACAACCCAGCTGCATTGTTCTCCTTTTTTGTACAATTGACATGTTACTGTTCTTGAGTTCACCATTTAATGAAAAGAGTCATACTTGACTATCTGTCTTGCTCTACTTCACTAATACCTGGCATTAGAATCTTTCTGCCAGGTCTACAATTAAAAGGCTTGTTGCTATTTAGTCATTAATTAATTAATTATTTTAAAAGATTTTATTTATTTTTGACAGAGAGAGAGAGTGTACAAGCAGGGGAGGCAGCAGGCAGAGGGTGAGGGAGAAACAGGCTCCTTACTGAGCAGGGAGCCCGATATGGGGCTCAATCCCAGGACCCCGGGATCATGACCCAAGCCGAAGGCAGATGCTTAACCATCTGAGCCACCCAGGTGCCTCAATTTAGTCATTAATTTAGTAAGATATCCTGAACTGGGACTCCTACTTTCACTGCATGGTCAGCCACGTCATTATAAGAATTAATTTTAGGATCATTTGAAGCAATCATAAAGACTATATGGCCCATAGAGTATGTACTTTTCCTATGGTTATTCTTGCTTTCATCTCCCTCTGCTACAGACTTCTTTCTGAGGTGTGATTGGTTATTTCTAGTCCAATTTTGTCTTGGGGTCTGCTGATTATTAGATTTGTAGTCCTGGGTGTATTATTGGAAGGCAACAGAGAATGGCTTTGGGTTGCTTAGAAAACTGTTCCTACTCAGTAAAATAATGACTTTTTTTGCTTTACTCATTGATGGTCCCATGTCTCTGAGGTAAGAATATAAATTAAGTTTTGATGGACATAATTTATTACCTTGTCCTAAATAATTTTGCTTAATGGCTCCATCTAACCTTTAGTTATCAGAAATTCTCTCTGGACTTAAGCAGATGCCTGGCCATTTATCCTGATTCTTACTGTTTTGGTGGTTTGTCTTCTTTCTTAGTTTTAGTATCTTTCTGTGGGAAAATTAGGGACTAAAAATAAGGACCTGCTAGCTAGCCAGCATTTTAACCTGAATATCATCAGGAAATTATTTTTCTCACTTGAAGGAAATTTTCTTGGTGATCTGTAAGAAGTCCTACTATATGCATATATATATATACATATATATATATATGTATATATATATATATGTTTTGCATAGACATTTTCCAGTGATGATAAATCAAGATGGGAAAAAATTATTTATGAACTTTAATGTAAACTCACTTAGGGACAGAAGACAAATACTTGGTTATGAAATTAATTCATGGTATATGTAAGACTAATTCAAATATAAATTCTAACATGATATAATCTGAATTATGATTTTGATCCCATAAATTCTGAGATTCCTTGATAGTTGAGAATATTTTAATTTGGGAAAATATGGAAATTATAAGTAATTCTTTTTTTTTTTTTAGAGAGATAGAGAAAGAACATGCAGGCGGGGATAGGCAGAGGGAGAGGGAGAGAGAGAATCTCAAGCAGCCTCCACGCTCAGTGCAGAGCCCTATGTGGGGCTTGATCTCACGATCCTCAGATCATGACCTGAGCCGAAATCAAGAGTCAGATGCTTAATCAATTGAACCACCCGGGCGCCCCAGGGAATTATAAGTAATTCTATTAAATGTCCTTCTGTAAGTCATTAGAAACATTTCACTAGGTAGATGCCATGTAGAAGAGCACAGGAGCTCTTCTATAGGTATAATGTCCTTTCTTTCATGTGCTTTACTGTAGGACTTTTGAGCATCTAGTTACTCCAGATATTATGATGATACTTACTCTCATTGACATTTGCTGTTTTTGTTGTCTTTCACTTCTTCCACCTTTCTCATGGCAACAGAGCATTGTTTTTCCTGAGTAAATGGGAAATTGATCCATGCCTGGTCAGAGTACTACCTTGGCCAGAGTGATTGATTAAGGGATAACCAAAATGACTCAGAAGGGCCTAACATACTACCCTGGGGATTTTTCTATCTAAGATATTAAGGAATACTACCTATTTTTACTGGCTAGTAGGTAAAGTAAGATGTACATGTAATTGATATGCTAGGTAAGCACAGTGTGTGGATTTTGCTTTTTACCATCCCTTTAAACTTTAATCAGGAGCAATATTCCCTTAGCTTTGGGTTAAAAACTCAAGCAGGCTCATGACTTCTCTGCTCATCTTTTTAAAAAAGACAGAATGCTATACGATAGTCACTTTATCCCAAAACAAGCCTCAAATTAGAAATTATAAACCAGTACTGTTTATAATCCCCAAACTGTGAAATTCACTTGGTTGCAATTGTTTTTCCTTCTTTTCTCCAGCTTGAAACTACATTGTGAAAGGTAATTGTGTGGTTGACATCTCTTTTCCTTTGACTTGAGCTTCTCTTTCCTTCTTCTCTCCCTTCCTTCTAGCTGTGATTTTGAACTTCCCAGGGATGGAAATATGGAGAAGAACAGGTAGAATTAGAAAAGTCTTAACTGAACTGGATAGTAAGTTGGTTTCAAACCCTCTAAGCTGACAGATGTATAAAGCTGAATCTTATTTATACTTCTATGGGATCTAAAAGCTCTCTCCTGGATATCTGTCTCTATTTTCTTGATCTCGGCAGATACCTATCTATTCTAGGTGGTCCACTGACTCTCCTTCTGCAGCCACTGGGTAACCTTTTAGACTCTTTATTTTGATGTCCCCTTGGCTTTATTGGACAGGGCTCAACACAATTTAAATCTGGTTTTCCTCCCCTCTAACACAAACTTGATTTATGAGAAAAACTCATGTATTTCTAGTCCCTTCAAAGTCTAGCAGTATAGGTTAATCACAATATCCCTAAGTAGATGTTGAGCTAGTTCAGAGAATACATTTCAAAAACCTGAGTTTTTTTTTTTTAAGATTTTATTTATTTATTTGAGAGAGAGAGTGAGTAAGCACAGGGCAGGGGGAGAGGCAGAGGGAGAAGCGGACTCCCCACTGATCAGGGAGCCTGCCTCGGGGCTTGATCCCAGGACCCTGATCATGACCTGAGCAGAAGGCAGACACTTAATCAACTGAACCACCCAGACGCCCCTCTGAGTGTTTTTTTTAATGCCCCCTTTCTAGACTTGTTAATAGAACATGCCCTAACCACCCACCCGCTCCCAAATGGGTGGCATGAGGAATTCACAGCACAGTGATTACTCTTGCCATCAATTTTCTCTCCTTCTGTGATACCTTCTTGATTTGGGTGGTGAATCCAAGAGTCATGGAACAAATCCTTTATCACTGGTTTTGCAAATTCTTCTACAATATAGTGCCAGGAAGAGCCCCTCCTTATATAATCTGGACTGCTAGGGAGAGAACAAGAAAGAGGAGAGACAGAGAGAGACAGACAGGGAAGGAAGGAAGGTAGAGAGAGGGACTGGAACATGCTATGGTAAAGTGTTTTGCGGTACTGGATTTTGGAGCTGCAGCAGCAGCAGTAACTGATCTTACCATTGCTGCTGTTACTTGTGCTGATACTATCACAGTAGCTGATAGACATTTTTAAAATATGTCTATCAGAGCACCTGGGTGGCTCAGTGGGTTAAGCATCTGACTCTTGATTTCAGCTCAGGTTGTGATCTTGGGGTCATGGGATTGAGCCCTGCATCAGGTTCTGTGCTCAGCATAGAGTCTGCTTCTCTCTCTCTCCCTCTCCCTCTGCCCCTCCCCCTGCTCATAAGTGCACTTGCACCATCTCTCTCTCTCTCAAATAAATAAATAAATCTTTAAAAAAGAAAATAAAATATGTGTATCAAATTGTGGGCAAAATCAATACCTTGAAAATCTCAAGTTATTCAGTGAAAATTCCTTTCTATTGGAAGCAAAACCAATGTCCATAACTTTTTTTGTTGCTATAATTACTCCTATGTTTTATTCTTATTATTTTATCATATAGAAGGGAGATAACTGCAGTTCTGTATTATTATTTGGAATATGAGTTTTAGCCCATAAGTCCTAGTACTCTTGACATTTTATTTTAAAAATTGTGTAACAGTTTTATATTTTTCTTAAAACTATCTTTGTAAACTTTATTTCTGGAATTATAGGCATAAAAAAGGGATGGAAGCATCTAATAAAATGCAGTTACTTAAAAACATTTTCAGAAGTGAAAGACAGTATAAGGACTTTTAAAGTATCACAATATTTAATCATTAATTTGAATTCAATATCATATTATAAATAATAAAATAGTAGATTGTGATTTCAAGAATAAATTTCACAAAAATTGCTCTGCTACAAATAAAATCAGCCAGTGGATGAATCAAACATCTATTACATTTAATCAGTTCTCTTGTTGAAGCACATCTACAAAAGAAAATAACCAAAGAATTTGTATGTTATTTCTGAACTTGACCTATATGTCATTATGTGTTTTGCCTTTTCCCAATACGATACTTTTATACTTGCCCTACTTGGGGCAAAGAGAAAAATTTCCTTGGTAGAGAGTTCCACTTTCGGTATTTGCAGAAAATGTGCAGACTAGAGAGCAGGGATCCTAAGTGCTCACTGGCTACATTCATATATCAATAAGGGTATCAGTTAAGAACTAAAATAAAATAAACAAAACTAACTTAAAAATAAGGATATTTAACAATATTGAGAGAATAATGTCCATCTTGAAAGCAGTGCTACTCTAAAGAACACATACCCTGATGTGGTCAAAGGTCATTGCACTAACATCACAAACACAGAATACCCTAATGCCTCATGTGATGGAATGAGCGAACATTTTAAAATAGATATCATCAACATCCTGTATTCTGGGACGTCTTCGACCATTTTGAATCATTTTGAAGGTGAACAGAGCTGAGCTGCTGTTTGAAAGTAATTTGTCTTTCGGTTCATATCTAGGAATGAAAATTAGATCTAAAAATTCCATAGCACGGGGTTTATGACACATATAAAACACAGCAATGAAATTGCCACAGCTTTGAAGTTGTTTTTTAAGTGATTCTTTGTGGAATGTTTTGAGATGAGAGTGAATAATTTACACTGGAGTCTGTCTTTCTTTTTTCTTTCTTTTTAAAATGAACTTTCATTTTGTTTTTTTTTTGTAATAATATAATACCTGATTATAGTATAGAATCTTGATGATTCTATTTTATGTACACATACTGTGGTTGCTTAATTTTCATATTGTCATCAGAAACGTACTGGAAAAAAACTACCTCTATACAACACTTCCGAATCAAAGCTCATTTCCAAAATATTAATTTAATTAACAATAAGTGGCAATATATTTATGCAATACAAAAAGTGTAGGTTTTGGAATCATGAACTGAGTTAGTCCCAGGTCCACTTATTGGTATTTTTGCTACTTTGCAAAACTGGCATAACATGAACTCTTTAGGTCTCTGATATTTACTTCTTAAAATGTTTCATGGAGATATCTGCATGAAGGAGAGTGTGTTTATCAAATATATATATTCTAAATTCTAATTGAAACACTTTCAGCACTATCAGGTAAATTGTATATCAAAGAACTATATGTAGATTTTTCACTGGGTTGACATGTTTTTATGATTTTGAAATTCTTATTTTAAAAAAGTATGTCTGATGTAGAAGTTCACCTCCCTGTGTCTTTTCAGTAGTAGAATCTAAAAAGGTAATGAAGTATTATAGGTTGGAGCTGATGATTTATATCTGTGTGTATCATGAAAGATAGGAAGCAAATGGGTATAATTGTTGAACTAAGTAAATAACCAATGCATACATCATACATATTTAAATATCTGTTCAGACATACATTCTCTTAAATGCCAATTGTTGAGTCCTCAATCAGTTCAATGTGTATGTTCTATGAAAGATTTTTGATATGTTATTTTCCTCTGGTGAGATTTCTCCCACAAACTCAGAGGACTTGCAAGATGTAGAACTATTCTTTCAGAATATGGATTAGGAGATTACCATTTAAAATATGAAACTACTGTTAGTGTAAAACTGAGTCCAAAAATCAATGTAAGAACATAACCAGATTCTCAGCTTCAGCCCTGGATCTTTTCTACTATGACAAAGATTTTCCCATGTAAAGTATTCAGAAATTGATAGTATCTTTTAAGATTAATTTTTAAAGTTCTTAGTTGTGGTAAAATATACACAACATAAAATTTATCATCTTAGCCATTTTTATGTGTAGAATTCTGTAGTGTTAAGTATATTCACATTGTTGTGGAACCAATCTCCTGAACTCTTTCCATCTTGTAAAACTAAGTAAACAACTCACAATTTTCCCTCCCCTCAGCCCAGTCACAACTGTATACTGTCTCTATGAACTTGACTAGTCTAAGCACCTCATGTAAGTGGATTCATACAGTATTTTTTTTTCATGACCGGCTTATTCACTTAGCATAATATTCTCAAAATTTAATTGTATTATAGCATGTGTCACAATTTCCTTTTTAAGGCTGAATAATAATCCATTGAATACATATAACACATTTTATTTTTCCATTATCCATTAATGGACCATGGGTTGCCTACACCTTTTGGTTATTGTGAGTATGCTATAATCATGGGTTTCTTCAAGACCCTGTCTCCAATTCTTTTGGGTATATACGCAGAGGTGGAATTAGTGGATCATATGGTAATTATACTTTTAATTTTTTTAGGAACCACCATACTGTTTTCCATAGTGATTACACCATCTATATTCCTACCACACTGGTATTCCAATTTTCCATATCCTTGTCAACATTTGTTATTTTCTATTTTTAAATAATAGCTATCCTCTTGGGTGTGACATATGTCATTCTGGTTTTAATGTGCATTTCCCTAATGATTAGCAATGCTGAATATCTTTTCATGTGTCTGTTGGTCTCTGTATATCATCTTTGGAGAAATTCAAGTTCTTTGCTTTTTTAAAAAAAAAATCCAATTCTTTGTTTTTTTCTTGTTGAATTACAGAAGTTTTGTTATGGTCTAGATATTAATCTTTTATCAGAGATATGATTTGCAAATATTTTCTTCCATTCCATAGGTAGCATTTGTTTTGAATAATTTAATTTTTAGAGCAGTTTTAAGTTCACAGCAATATTGAGCAGAAGATACATGGGTTTCATATATATCCTCAGTCCCCACCCATATATAGCCTTTCTCATTATCAACATCCCCAACCAGGGTGGTACATTTGTTAACAATGATAAACCTATGTTGACACATATTACCCAAAGTCCATAGTTTACCTTAAGGTTCACTCATAGTAGTGTACATTCTATGGGGTTAGATAAATGAATAATGACATATATTCATCATTATGATATCATACAAAATATTTTCATTGCCCTAAAAAATCGTTTGTGCTCTGCCTATTTATCCCTTTCCCTCCTGTCACCCCTGGCAACCATGATCTCCATAGTTTTGCCTTTTCCAGAATTTCATGTAGTTGAAATCATACAGTATGTAGCCTTTTCACTAACAATATGTCATAAACATTTTTCCCTAATATTTCATAACTGCATACTAGTAACATATGTACATATATATGTATTCCATAGGTATATGAGAATAGATAAATCTCAATATATTCAGTCATTTCCTTATTTTGGGTCATTCAGATTGCCTTTATATTTGTTATTGGTAATGATAACAAAGACTTTGGTTGTACCAAGAACACCCAATTTGCATGCTGGGGTTTAATCTTAATGGATTAGTTTCCAAAAGTGGGACAATTGGCTGAGTGTATGCACATTTTTAATTTCAATAGAGATGGCTACATCACTTTCCAATCAATGGTATGAATTTATATATCCACCAAAAATGTCTGAACATGCCCATTTCCCCACAATAATGCCAACATTAGATAATTATCAATTTTTAAATTTTGTCCAATCAAGTAAAAAGAGGAAACTCTTTGCTTTAATTTCCACTTTTCTGAACTTTCGTATCTTTTCTGTTACCTATCTGTATTTCTTCTTCTACAAAGTTACATGAAATCTTTGCCCATTTTTATTTCTTTGTTTTTGACTATACAAATGATAAAAAGCTTATTATATGGTAGAGATACATAACATTTATTTATTTTCTTAAAATTTTTTATTGTTATGTTAATCACCATATATTACATCATTTGTTTTGGTGTAGTGTTCCATGATTCATTGTTTGTTCATAACACCTAGTGCTCCATGCAGAATGTGCCCTCTTTAATACCCATCACCAGGCTAACCCATCCCCCCACCCCCCTCCCCTCTAGAACCCTCAGTTTGTTTTTCAGAGTCCATCATCTCTCCTGGTTCGTCTCCCCCTCTGACTTACTCCCCTTCATTCTTCCTCTCCTGCTATCTTCTTCTTTTTCTTTTTTCTGAAAATATGTTGCGTTGTTTGTTTCAGAAGTACAGATCTGTGATTCATAACATTTATTTTTAAGACTGCATTTTGACTAATTCTTGTCTTCCTTGTTTGTTATGGTGTCTTTTGCATTCATAAATTTTGTAATTTTAGGGGTGCCTGGGTGGCTCAATCGTTAAGCATCTGCCTTTGGCTCAGGTCATGATCCCAGGGTCCTGGGATGAGCCCCACATCGGGCTCCCTGCTCAGCAGGAAGCCCGCTTCTCCCTCTCCCACTCCCCCTGCTTGTGTTCACTCTCTTGCTGTGTCTCTCTCTGTCAAATAAATACAATCTTTAAAAAAATAAATTTTGTAATTTTATATATTTGAATCTAGTTATCTATTACTTCATAGTTCCTGGGGTTTTTTTGTTTAAGAAGGCCCCTTTCGCTACCCACTGACCTCATGTTTCTCTTTAGGTTTCCACCAAAAGAGGAACTCAAATCTGTCTATCCACCCAAGTCACCCAGTGCCTCTCTAATAATGCATCTTGCAGAGGAAGGCCTCAAAGTTGTCTGATTTTCCACACAGTCAAGTAAAAAGGATACCTCCCCATTCCTCACCTTGCTTCCCGCCTAGGGCAAGCCCCCATCTGTCCACCTACTCCAGCCCATCACTGACCCTCACGTACACCCCACCTCTGCTTATTCCATGTGATGTGCAATCGACCCAAGCTTGCATAGGAAAGGGCTGGGGGGCGGGGGGAGACACAGGGATATAGACAGAGGCTGGGGGCCCAGACCCAGGCCGAGGCCTGCCCATGCTGCAAGGAGAAGCTGAGATTCCCACAATGAGCCCTAAGGGCAGGATCCTGTGCTTCTGTATTAGGAGGTTTGTCACTCTCTTCTCTCCTGGCACAACAGGGAACATGGTGGGGGAGGAGGGGTCTCTGGCTGGGTTCCCCACCTCACCATCGGTCCAGCAGCCCCTCTGTCTAGGCTTGGGCCGAGAGCCACGCCCCGGTAGCCGCCAGAGGTGGCAGAGACTAAATCCTATGAGGAGCCGGGCTGATCCCTATCGGGGAGTTATCACTCCAGGTCTGCTGCTGTCACATTAAACCTGCCACAGGGGACTGACCCCTGCGAGGTAAAGGAATCCAATCCCTTAGCTGAGAGCGCACCATCACTGGGGCTTGGCGCCTCAGCCCAGACTCAGAGCCGGGTATGCAGAGCAGTCAGGCAGCTTCGCGTCGCCAGGGAGCCGGGCGCAGAAACGGGCCCACTCACTGGCCCCCTCCAGCCCCGCCCTGCCCGGCCCAGCTCAGCCCATCCCCGCCGAAGCTAATGCCGGCGCTTAGAGGAAACTTGTGGAGGGGTGGAGGACACTTCTGCCCAATTGTCTGGGGCTCTTTGCCAGCTGTGAGCTGGAAACAGTGGGGTAGAGCGGAGCAGAGGGGCCCGGGTCCCAGGAAGACTCTTGTTTATTCTTTCTTTCTCTTTCTTTCTTTCTTTCTTTCTTTCTTTCTTTCTTTCTTTCTCTCTTTCTCTCTTTCTTTCTCTCTTTCTCTCTTTCTTTCTTTCTTTCTTTTCTTTTTCTTTCTTTCTTTCTTTCTTTCTTTATCTCTTTCTTTCTTTATTTCTTTCTTTCTTTCTTTCTTTCTCTCTTTCTTTCTTTCTTTCTTTCTTTCTTTCTTTCTTTCTTTCTTTCTTTCTTTCTTTCTTTCTTTCTTTCTTTCTTTCTTTCTTTCTTTCTTTCTTTCTTTCTTTCTTTCTCTCTCTCTCTCTCTCTCTCTTCCTTCCTTCCTTCCTTCCTTCCTTCCTTCCTTCCTTCCTTTCTTTCTTCTTTCATCTTAGTATTTCTTTATTGTGAAATATGCACACCAACAGAAGGGTGTAAAATATAAATGTCCAGTTTGGCAAATAATTATAAAGAAAACACTCCTGTAACCACCAGTAAGGACCCCAGAAGCCTCCACGTGCATTTTCAGATCATAACTCAAACATCGCCCCCGACCCCTTCCTCCAGAGTTAACCACAATCTGCTTTTGTGATCGCCACCTCCTTGCTTTACAATTTACCTATATATGCATCACCTAATAGTATAGCTTAATTTCATCTGTTTTTTAACCTTGTATAAACAGAATCATACCATGTGTTTTTTTTAAGGCCCCTTTCATTCCAAAGGTATAAAAATATTTTCCTATTTTTTTAAAATAACAGATTGTTGTTATATCTTTGCTTTATAGGAAGATAATTTTGTGTGTGTGTGTGTAGTTTGAGATAAAAATATTTTACTTTTACGATATATAGATAATTATGCCAAGAACATTATTAAACAGCCACTCCCCATTTTTCTTATTATATAATTATTATATTTAACATAATCAATTTTTGCAATCTATTTTGTGTCACCAGGTTATTTCTAGATCTATGTCGAAGTTCACTTAGATCTTCTCTTCTATTACTGAAGATTTTTTTGGTAGAAATGCCATCAAAGTTTGACATTGCTCAAAGAATAGATTATAATTTTAACCTTCCCTTATTCAAAATATGAAAATAAAAGAGAAGGAAGGAACAGACACACACACACACACACACACACACACACACAGATGAAGAAGAGGGAGGAAAAATATTCAGCCTATTTTCCCCACCTTATCCTCTGGTTTTTCAGATCTTGTAGTATATGCCCTAATAAAAAGAGTAAACACGTGTCATTCTTCCTTTCATACACCTCAGCAAGTATGAAGGATGAGTTTTTGGGAAGTTTAATGAAAAAAGAAAAAAAAGTCCTGAGACCCTTTCCTTTTTTTTCCCGTTTGTCCTTTGCTTGTTCATTTATGTGTCAGTTTTGTTTCTTTGTCCCTCGTGTGTAGTAATTCCTGTTATAAAATGAAAATATCATCTTGATACCCAATTTATCTGCTAGACAAGAACATTTTATGTAGTACCAATAACTAGGACTCCTATAAATAGATTTATGGATACTATAGTCACACTTAAATAACTTGGCTGCTGCTGTATATTTTATATATTGAGGGTAGAAGATTGTTTTGGTGTTCAAGTTTTGATATTTAAATCAGCCACTCTAATGTCCTTAGGTTAGAATTCTTACTCTTTAGTAGTCAAGAAGCATCCCTTCTCTTTAGGCTTTTTAAACATTAGAGCAAACCACATGGCTGGCTTTAAATTTTTCTAGGTTATAGAAAAACTTTGGTTCTGCTTTGATCAATGTAAATCAGTAAACCTCCTATCCTAAGAATTAAATAGGAATGATTATTTCATCATCCAAAACACATAAGCTTTCTTAAGATCCATTACTTGTGCTATAGTTGACTTTGTTTTCAAATTCCCTTTGTCTTTATTTTCAGATTTGTATTTTTTTCTATTTTTTACAATTCTAGACCAACATCTAAATCAAAATTCACCAAAAAATCATTTTCTATTACTTTACTCTATTTTCATTCTTGTGGTCAGATAATTTATGGAATTTCAAAGACATTGGTAAGATACTTGAGGTTTTGTTAAGCATTCTTAGAAGCTAGTTTCTTCTAGGCAATATACATAACAGAACAATATTTGCCATTTCATGGTCAAGAGTTGACTCATTTTTAATATATGGTAAGTTTAATAGGTTATGGATAGCCCAGTATAAAATTATGATTTTTTTCCATCTAATAATGCTGTAATGGCATATCAGTCATCATCAGTGGTTGTTAAAGTGGACTAACTCACTTTATTTACTTAACAATTTTAAAGATAAGGGTGATCTCATCAGCCCTTTTAAATGGCTAGCTTTTTGGGTGCCTGGGTGGCTCAGTTGGTTGAGCGGCTGCCTTCGGCTCAGGTCATGATCCTGGAGTCCCGGGATCGAGTCCCACATCGGGCTCCCTGCTCAGCGGGGAGTCTGCTTCTCCCTCTGACCTTCTTCCTTCTCATGCTCTCTCTCTACCATTCTCTCTCTCAATAAAATAAATAAAAATCTTTAAAAAAAAAATAAATGGCTAGCTTTTTCAGATACTTTCTAATAAAGTATCTTCCCAGGTACTAATATGGTCATTTGACACACATAATAGTTAACATTTACACATTAAATTATGTTGATTCACATAAGAACTTAAAACGTGTATGCTCTTTCACCCTGAAATATAACATGGGTTTGCTTACTGCTCTGTAAGACTTATATTTTTTTAAAGTTTATTTTATAATTAAACAATAATATTCACTTCTTATGGATTTTTTCAGGAAGACAATAATACAGGAAAAAAGAACAAATACTCTATTATCACTCAGAGGCAGGGAGTGCTATATTTCAGTGTATATTCTTCTTTTCCCTTTTTTCACATTTTTTATAAAGAGCATAGTATTTATTAAAATTTCCAGCTGTTTTAAATTTAAAAAATATAGTCTATATGGATAGATAGATAGATAGATGTTAAAAATGTACCTTTCTCTGCATAGTTAATGGCTTTATGATGTAAGGAAAAATTTTTTTCTCTTTCAATTGAATAGGCTCAACCATTATTAAACAAGCTACACTGTTCAATATTTCTTGTATTCTTTGATTTGCTACCTGCGTTTTACCTTCTATTAATGTTAAACATTTAATTTGTCACCAGTATTTGATACCTGTAATAACTGCATTGAACATCTTTGTGCATAAAGCTTTTTCTATCATTAATTGATTCCTTTGCTTGATTTTAGAATTGCAGTGAATGGCTTAGACATTTATTGCCAAATAGACTTTCAGAAAGATTATGTAAGTTTATATTTCTACTCATAGTGTGTGAGGTACTGCATTATCAATATATCTTCTGTTTAAAAAAAAGAATGTTTTCTATTTGATAGCTTAAAAATCCCATTTTTCACAATTATTTTACTAATGTTCATTTTTAAAAATAGGGTCCTTATCATTTAATAAGTATTAACCCTGGGTTTCTGGTTGAAAATGGCAAATCAATACATGCACTCAACTTATCTCCCTTCCAAAATTCCACTAAACAATAAAGGAATAAAAGTCATCCTTATATGCACTAAGATAATGGAGAATTAGAAAATACATTAATGTAACTAATATGTTAACATGTAAAAGGAGAAAACCATAGGATAGTATCGTTAGAGGCAAAACAAATTAACAATAACAAAAAACATTCCATAAAACTCAACACCCATTGTGATATTATGACATAATAAAAATATATATATATATGGTCTTTCACTCTTGACACAGGCTCCTAAAACCCTTGGTATTTTCCTAAGTGATGAGAGCCAAAAAGGAATCTTTTGTTATGTTAATGGGTGACTTTTGGAAAACTAAGGGGGCTGGTTGCCTGGAGAACTAACCCTGTGATTAGAGGGTTGGAACTTTCAGTCCCACTCCTAGACTTCTGGGGAAGGATGAGGGACTGGAGATTGAGTTCAGTCACCAGTGACCAATGACTTAGTCAATTGTGCCTTTGTAATAAAGCCTCCATAAAAATCCCAAAGGACAGAGTTTGGAGAGCTTCCAGGATGAGGAACACATGGAGATTTGAGGAGAGTCGAATGCAGAGAGAGAACATGGAAGCTCCACATCATTTTCTCATTTTTTCCATTTGGCTGTTCATGAGTTATATCCTTGATATAACTATATAACAATCCTAAATGATAATCTAGTGAGTAAAATGTTTCTGAGTTCTCTGAATTGCTCTAGCAAATTAATTGAATCCAAGGAGGTATCACTGGAACCTCCAATCTATCCCCAGTCAGTCGAAGCACAGGTGACAACCTTGACTTGCATTTGGCATCTGAAGTGTGTGGGGGCAGTCTTGTAGAATTGAGCGCTTAACCTGTGGGATCTAACACTACATCCAGATAGATAGTGTCAGAATTGAATTGTAGGACACTCAGCTGGTATTGGAGAATTGCTTGGATGCTTAGGGAAAAAACCCACACATTGGAATTGGGTGCAGATTCTTACCCATCAATAAAAACTGCTAGTAACCTAACAATAGTAGGAAATTTCATTAATCTAATTAAGAGTATTTACTCAAAACATAGGACAAACATTACATTCATTGTTACAATCTTAGAAGAATTTCATTCAAATTCAGGGAAAAGACAAGGACGTCTCATGTTTCCACTCCTATTTAAGGGCATAATAGTAGCAAAAGGAAAAAAAATATAGATAATGGAATGGATTCATAAAGATTGGAGCAGGAGGATGGATGGAATTTTAAAGAACAAAAACTATGATGATAAAGCTATCAGGTGCATTTTTAATTTGAAAACTGATGTGGTTAAGGCATTGATTTAATGGAACAAGTGGGAAACATTAGTGATAGATACATAGAGAATTAATAAAATGAAAAGAAATGTCAACAACTGGCATTATTTGATTATATATACAAAAAATAAAGTTTATAGACAAATAATAAAATTCATAACAGATTTTGACTGCCTCCAGTTATAAGATCATTATTTAAAAGTGATTGCATTTCTATATGCCAGCAGTGATTAGAAAATGTAAACTTGAGTATGTTAATACATAAGTAGCAATAAAATATGAGATACATAGAGATAAATCTAACAAAAGAAATATAAATAAAAGCATATGGAAAGTCATTACAGTAACCTAAATAAATGGAGAAATGTACTATATTCATGAATAGGAAGTTCTCAAGTCTGAATTTTCCCAACTTGATCTTTAAATTCAATGACTTTTTAAAAAATATTTCTCAAGGAACTTGACAAGATTGTTTAAAATGTATTTGAAATAGTAAAGAATATGTAAGACACTCCTAAGGAAGAACATTGCAGGGGAATTCCTATACCACATAAGAAGATTTTATAGTGCAATAATAATTAAATCAGTATGATATCAGTGTAGGGATAAATGCAGAAATCAATAGATTAGAATAGAGTAGCTCAGGATACACTTAAGTACATATGGAAACTTGATATAGGAGAGAGATGGCTTGATGACCATTAGGGGAAAGATGGATTTTTTGAGAACTGTTGTAGGAAAAAATTAATCATCTATATGGGGAAAAATTGGATCTTTACAGTACACTGATGCAAAACTCAATTCTGGGTAGATTATTTCTTTTGAAAAGTGCAATTTAAAAGCTTTTAGAAGAAAACATAGAAGCTATCTTTGTAAGAATTTTTACTTTTAAAAATTCACAAAAAGCACATAGTGTAAGGAAATCTGGGAGACCAAATATATAACTAATAAGAATTTCAGAAAGAGAGAACAGAGCAAAATAAGGTAAGAAATTTACCAAAATATGAAATTTCTCCCTGGATTTAAAGACATGAATCTCCAGATTGAAAAGGCCTACTAATGTCCTGGTACAATGAGGGGAAAAGCAAATAAAAAATGCACAAAGAAACAAAGGCATATTCTTTTGAAATTCCAAGAGCAACTAGGATAATGATACCACCAAAAATCTTAAGGTCAATTTTGGCTTCATCTCATCAGTTTCATGCCCATCCCTAACTAACTCGACTGCTAAGTGTTCTAGATTCTACTTTAAACCACATTTCTCACATCACTCTTTCCATTTCTTCTACTACCATGGAGTTCAGGTCATGATCCTCACTTTTTAAGATTATTTTAATAATCTCTGAATTAATGTTTGCCTAAAATCTCTCTACATTCTAATCTATGCATCTAGACATTCAGGTTGTGTTCAAAATTACTTCCTGATTTCTATTCTCCTTAAACTAAGTCCAGATTCCTCATCTTGGGTTTTAAGGATAGGTATGAAAATACTACAGCCCTAATTTTTTTTTAAGATTTATTTATTTATTTATTTATTTATTTATTTATTTGAGAGAGTGAGAATGAGAGAGAGAGAGAGAGAGTGTACATGAGAGGGGGGAGGGTCAGAGGGAGAAGCAGACTCTCCACTGAGCAGGGAGCCTGATGCGGGACTCGATCCCGAGACTCCAGGATCATGACCTGAGCTGACGGCAATCCCTTAACCAACTGAACCACCCAGACGCCCCTACAACCTTAATTTTTGAATTTTTCCTCACTATGCATATGTATACCCCACACTTTAGCTTTTGTGTGTTTGTATATGCATGAATATATCTTCTAGTCACTGCTTCATCACTTTATTTGCTCGTACTGTGTCATCCACATGGTGTCCTCTCTATACATCTCCTTCTGTAGAAATCCCATCTAGCCTACAAAACCCAATTCAAATGCTACCTCCCTTATAAATCCTTCCCCACCCCAACAAATGTGAAATAAACATTTATTTCATTGAAGATCCATATTTACTTCAACAATTTCAAAATATTTGCTTTTTTTTGCTTTATATTATAACTTATTTGTATGCTGATTTTATAGTATTTAATTTTAAGCCCTTTGAAGAAAGGACTTCATTTTATACATGTTTATATTCCAATATCTAGCATGTACCTTACACATAGGAAGCATTTAATAAAAATTTATGTTGTATTGAACTTAATTCTTAACTTTGTTCAATTTGTATACACTTTTAATATCAAAAAGAGAAAGGTCTGATTAAAATTCCAAATTATGTTCACAATAAAAGTAAGCTTTAGGGGAGCCTGGGTAGCTCAGTCAGTTAAGCGTCTTACTTGGGCTCAGGTCATGATCTCAGCGTCCTGGGATAGAGCGCCGCATCAGGCTCCTTGCTCAGCAAAGAGCCTGCTTCTCTCTCTTCCTTTGCCTCTCTCCCTGCTCATGCTCCTCTCTGTGTCAAATAAATAAATAAAATTAAAAAAAAATAAATAAAATAAGTAAACTTTATATGTATGAATTAGTTACTTGAGCTTGATGAATTGAAACCTTGTAAAAATATTTTGGCATGTACCTATGTATAAAAACGTGTATATAATAATTTTATTATTCTATTAAGTAATTAACTTTAATAAAACAAAGCTCTTAACAAGCATTCTAATATTTTGTTTTTTCATTTGTTATATTTTAGAAGTGGATAAATATATTCTCCTAGTTAATAAATCAAAAAAGAACTACTGATATTAATTTGGGTTCTCAGGTCCCCAATATGGTAATTTAAAAATTTTATCCAATTTTTAATGTTATCATTTAAGGATGAATTATACTTATTAGAATGATTATTTTTTCCTATTGCCCCTTCTGATTATTATTTCTTCTAAAGTTTGTCAATGCAATTTATTTATTAGAAGAATTTATTTAAGGCATTTCCTTTCTATACACATCACATGTTTGAGTTTTAGATATTTAATCACAAAAAATAATTTAAAGACACTCAGGTATTTCTCTAAATTTTTATCAAAGGAATGCTATACTTAAGGAATTATTGAAAAATACAAGTATATATCATCTAGCTAAAAACAAATTTTAGAGCATTTCTTATTACTTATAACAAATTATACTCTGGAAATATTAATGTACATCTTATGAGAAGGCAACATGGATTAGCTATCAACATCCTGACTGATGACATTCACAGGATTAATGGGAAGGTTAGTTTATGCCTTCTGAGAGAACCATGATTTGGATATTGATACAGAAAGAGAAAACCAATTTGGTTGCAGTGAACCATGGCAGCCTGGGGTACAACATGTGCTTAAAAGAAATAAAAGGTACATTGTCAGAATTTTATCCCCTTATCTCTTATTTCACATCATTTTTCATCTTCAAGTGTGATGAACTGTGGGGGGGAATCAGATTATCCAAAAAGGGTACCATTTATTTAAAACTACAAAATTTTTCCAAGCTGCTAAAACTTTCCTTCCTTTATTTTAAAAATTGAGCAAGTCAGTCTATGGCTGACTTACATGGGAAGAAGATTATATAGCTTGTGTTTCATTATTATGTAAGCTAATTAACATTAGAGAAAATGGAGCAGCACATTTTCATCCTTTGCTGCACATTTATACCCCTTCTGTTCTGTATTCTGGTTTAATTCCAAATTCCAGGGTTTGTTAGTGAAATTTGATTTGGTAAACTATAGAGGTTATGATTTCATTAAATTCTTTTAAAATATTCTAATAAATGGATCAGCTCTCTAGTTTTAAGCTCCTTCATTGTCATAAAATTATTAGTGGCATATTTAGCATTTCATCAATTGAAATCAGTTTCTTCATCTTTGAGCTATTTTTAATGCTGTCCTATGAACAGCTTATAGTGTTATTCTGTATGTTTCTGATACTGAAGTATGCAACTAAAATATGTATTCTAGATACAGACTCAATGTAATTGTGTAGTGAAGAATTTTACCTACTTTTCATTAAGTGATATCTTGTACTCATCCCAAAATAGCAATGGCCTATTTTCTTGACGCATATTAATGTAAATCCAGATAGCAATTAATTTGCTTTCCAGTGCATTCTCTGCTTTCTTTATTCAAAATCTGAGAATAAAGCTGCATCATGTTTTCTCCTCTAAGTTCGTATCTTTTAGTAGCATATTTGGTATCACTCAAGTATATAATCATTAATATTATCAATTTTTACATCATTCCATGATATTACATCTGCATCTTATAGGTGAGTCAGGCATAACCTCTTTGTTGGTTCTTTCACGGTGTATGTGTGTGTATGCTATTAGGCATATATGAATTATGTGGATGTTTATTTATTGTAAGTATCCATGTTTATGGTATTTGTAAACTAAAGACAGCTAGATAGACTAAATATAGTCACCTAGGGCAGAAGTTGGCCAACTATAGTCTATGGACCAATCTGGTCTGATACATGTTTTTGTAAATGAAATTTTATTAAAACACAACCATAGTAATTTTTTATATACATTGCCTATTGTACATTTGCAGTACAAAGGTGGAGTTGAGTTGTGCCAGGAAGGGGAGTCTCAGGCTCACAGGGTCAAAGAGGCTTTCTGTGGTGGGCTGCTTGTAGTGGCTAGATTCCTCTCACCAGTACTATTCCAACTATTGTGGTATTTTTCTCTGGCTGAGATGAATCTCACTCCTGGTGGTGAAGGAGAGCACTTCCTCTGGTTGCTTAATGTTAGTGGGGCTCTTGATTGATCTTCTCGATGTTCACTACCCTCTGTGTCTCAGAAGGAGAAGAGTTTCAGGCCATCAGCAACAAAGGGGCTTCCTGGTCTGACCTGAACCAGTCTGGTCTACGTGGTTGGTTCATTCTAGCTGGTTCTACCTGCCCCTCTCTGGTGTCAGTGGGTTGGGAGAGGAGGAGTCAGACCCACAGGGAGAAAAAAGGCTTTTACTATTGAGTTTTGAGAGTTTCTCACATATTCTGGATAAGAGTAGTTTATCAGATCTGTTTTGTGAAAATTTTTTTTTTTACAGTCTGTGTCTTGTCTTTTTAATTTCTTAATAATGACTTTCAAAGAGAAGTTCTAAATTATGTTGAAGTCTAATTTGTCCGTGTTTTTTTTTTTTTACAGACTGTACTTTCGGTGTCATGTCTAAGAAATGTTTGTTTAATCCAAGGACACAAAAATGTTCTTCTGTGTTGTCTTCTAGAACTTTTATAGTTTTTAGGTTTTACATTATTTTAAGATACTTTTTAACTTATTTGTTTTTAATATGCTGTGAGCTTTGAGCTGAAGTTCATTGAATTTTATATGGTTATTCAATTGTTCCAGTACCATGTATCAAAAGACTGTCCTTTCTCCACTGAACTGCCTTTTCATCTTTGACAAAATCAGTTGTCTGTTTCCAGACTCACTGTAGCTATTCTTTCTTTTTTTTAAATTCCCATCTAATTAACATACAGTGTTATATTAGTTTCATGTGTACAATATAGTGATTGAACAATTCTATACATTATTCTGTTTTTCTGATGTGTTTGACTATGTGTAGTCAGTGCAACACTATCCTAATTATTGTAGCTTTATGATAAATTTTGAAATCAAGTAGTCTCTAAATTTTTCACTATTTTAAATATTTTACATCCCATGTAAATTTTAAAATCAACTTCTCAATTCTGTTTTTTTTTTTTTTATTCAGATGGTATTGAATCTATAGTTCCATTTGGGAAGAATTACCATCTTAACAATTTTGATTCTTTCAACTGATGAATGTGTGACTCCACTATTTATGTTTTCTCTAATTTCTCTCAATAGCATTTTACAAAACATTATAGTTTACAGATATTGCACATTTTTTGTCATAGTTCTCCATTATTTCATATTTTTGTGAATAGCATTTAAAAATTAATTTCTGATAATTCATTGCTCATATATAGAAAGGCAATTGATTTTTGTATATTGATCCTGCAATTCTACTAAACTCACTTATTCTTTCTAGTAGCTTTTCTTATAGGTTTCACAAAATTTTCTACATACATGATAATGCCTTCTGTGAATAAAGAAAGTTTTATTTATTACTTTCCATTATGGATGACATTTATTTCTTTATCTAGCCTCAGTGCATTAGCTAAACTTTGTCCATTTTTTTTTAATTGGCTTGTTTGTTTTGCTTAAGCAAAACATTTTACAAATTTGTAAAATGAAGGGTTACTGTTGTTTTTTTAAAAGCGGTATTATCAACTTAATCTCTGTTAATACTTGCATTATGGCTAGACTAGTTCTGTACTTTAACATTATAAAGGGCCTGCCAACTGACCAATAATATATAGTTACTATTCCTTCAGGTTGTTCTGAATGACCCTAGATAGACTTTTTTCTCTTGCTACTGTAAAATTTGTGTAGCTGATGATAGGGTGGAGCAGATAGCTGGCCACTATGGAACTGGTATTCAGGACACTGAATTTCTTCTTCTCGTGGAAGAAATTCCCTGTAACTCTGTTTGTAGTCTTGGCAAGAAACCATGATAGCATAGATCATCAAATCTGTATTTGCTTGTAATTGGCGAATGATAAAGGCTTAAAAAAGTACTATCACAGTAAGAACGCAAGGGAATTTTCATCAGTAATGTCAAGAATTGTATGTTTATGCAAAAAATATATCCCCAGCGATGTTTCACTGATAAATGTACTATATTATCTAGAAACATCAGGGGATTGTCACATCTTGATAATATTTGACACTTTGTAGACCTTTTCTCCCAGTTTAGGACAGCAGTTTGCATAGCACTGACCTCATTTATCTCTGTGCTGCAGTGTAAATAATACAGAGCTTCTTAGTGATCCAGTTAACCTAAAATTTATATTTGGACAGCTTTTAGGGTTATTACTGGCATTTGGATGCATTCAGTAAATACAACAGTTAAAATGATAATTGTGCAATCAATTTATCATTCTAAAATATATCTTTTACTCAGCTATAAATACTGTCTTTTGATTTGGGCTTTTTCTTCCCTAAAATATATCAAAAACATTCTTTCTTGAGAAATCAGATTAATTTTTGTTAGCAAAATAGATCTATTGATAGTTGATGAAAATATAAATTAATGACAGAGAAAAAGACAATGATGAGTATAGTTAGCAGATAAAAGAAACATTAAATGGCATAAGCAAGAGAATTTTTATTATAATAGTAAACAATGTCTTTATTTATTACTGGATTGGTTTACTTTTGTCTTCATTCCCTATCATTTGCCATGAAATCTGTAACTGAAACAAAATTGTTGTGTGTTACATTCTGATGTTTCTATTTTTTAAGCTTATTTATACACTAAATTGATTTTCTAATCCACTAAACTGATTCAACTAACAATTTGAAAAGTGCACTGAGTAGGTTAGTGCACATTCTATAGGTCTTAGTAACTTATGGTTCAGGCAACATTTGGAAAACTGTTGGTTCTAAAGTCAGTGTCTGACTTCCTACACAATGGACAACCTTGGGGCAGAAATAAGAGATGGGGTTGGCATAGAGGTTATGGCTCCAGGAGTCAGTGATGATTATAGCTACAGATCCTAGGCAAATTACTTTATGGTATAAAGTTCTACTTAGAAACAGCTAGTTTTGGCCAAATAATAAGGCCAAAAAAGAAATAATCATAAATGATGCACTTATCTTCCTGTAATGATATATGGAAAGTTTCCTAGAGCTACTAGATCTAGGGAGTGGGCACTCCTGGCTAGACTAGAAAGATAATGTGAAGAATTCCAGATGAGATCAACCACAATACAGTTATAGTTCCTTGGAACTTTGGCTTTCTCAAAATATTCTTATTTTAGAAAATAGTCCTATTTTCTGAAAATTTTTTTAGCACATTGGAGTGGTTTTTAAAAGAATTGCAAAGATCTGCTTTCAGGGCATGCCGTTGTCCTTTCCTGAAAGAGACAATGTGTGTATCCTCACCTAATTTGTATGTTGAAACCCTAATCTCCAATTTGTTGGTATTTGGAGATGGGTCCTTTGGAAGGCAATTAGGACATGAGAGTAGAACCCTTATGAATGGGATTAGTGCCGTTTTAAAAGTGGATGTGGGGGTACAGCAGGAAGGTGTTTCCTCTACACACCAGGAAAAGGACTCTCAACATGAACCAAAATTTTGACTGACACCTTGATCTTATCCTTCCTAGCCTTCAGAACTATGAGAAATACTTGTTTGTTGTTTAAGGCACCCAGTCGATGGTATTTTTATTATAGCATCCCAAACTGACTAAGACATTTCCCATTTGTCTTTGACCATAATTTTACAACTGTCATTTTCCACTTGGTCAACTGAAGAGTGAAATTAATTAGTCAATCCATGAGTTAAATTACAGTGTTTTAGTAAAGTGCTAGATATTTAGACTTTATAACATAATTAATTCCATATTATTTTTGAAAGTAGGCTGAGTCCAGACTCCCCTGAAGCTATCATTTTTATTAGTTAAGTGTCAATTAATCTATGTTTATGTTGCTTGATTAGCTTTTTTAAGAATGTCTGCAGTGTTCTCTATAGCTAGGGAGTTGGGCCAAGTATAATTTTTACATAACTGTCTGTCATACTATACATTTATAAATTGTGCTGAAACTGTATTGTTGACCCGAGTATCTTTGGTTGCCAAATGCCTAGTGCAGTGGGAAAAACAGATTCTAGAGATAAGCCTGGGTTTGGTTTGAATGTTGCTTATATCACTTAAGAGTGCTGATAGGGGAAAAAAAAAAAAAGAGTGCTGGTCGCCTAAACTCATGATCTTTCATTTTTGGTGGTACTTCTAGGGCAGCACTGCTCAAAAGAACTCTCTGAGATAATGGGAATGTTCCATGTCATCTGTTAATTGATCAGTTAAAGTGTGGTTAGTATGACTGAGGAAATGAATTTTTAATTTTATTAAATTTAAATTTAAATAGCTACATATGGCTAGTGTTTACACTATTGGAAAGCACAGCTCTGGCAACATAAAAGTAAAAAATTAAACACCATTGCAATCATACCCTAATTAAACAAATAAAATGAAGAATGAGAAAAGTTTAGCTTTCAATCATTAACAGTTTTTAATGAAAACTGCTTATGATTTTATTTTTTCTGATTTGAAAATTAACAATGATATTTACTCCTAGGCAAATGCTAAGGAAATCACATCTTTACAATGTAGGCATGAAAATGATCTTTTGATGCTTATTTGAAATAGCCATATCGCCATGAAAATCCAATTGTATTTTACATAATGAATTGGACACTCCACCAGCATATCGAAAGAAGTAGGGAGAATAAAGTATTAACTGGCCCAACCCACATCAAATTGTGATTTTCTTACACTTAAGTATTTAACCTAATATGGAGTCGGGTTACATTCATAAACTTTGTTTTTCCTCTAAGGATGTTTGTAGTTATCTGGAAGTTGGAAGCACTTATACTTGATTAGTAATTAAAATAGAACTTCTTAAGGAATTTAAATGACTCTGTGTTTGTGTGTGTGTGTGTGAGAGAGAGAGAGAGATAGAGAGAGAGAGAGAGAAAGGGAGACAGAAACAGAGAGACACACAGAGGAAAACATACAGAGAAAGAGACAGATTTTTATCGTGGCTTCTAATTATCTGTGTAGGAAATCAGTGACTGGTCCTGAAACTGTCAAGTAAATAGGTAGACGAATATTGTAAATTTCACTTAGTGATAAGTACACAATATCTATTCTAAGTAATGGTCTATCAGGTAATCTTTATAGCTTTTCTGCAGCAGTGATTACATTAATTATATATATTGATCATATTAGATAATCATGATAGCTTGTACTATGTAAATTACATTTGTGTGTCTCCTAGGGATTCTACTAGGGTGGCTTTTAAAATGAATGAGTAAATATTGTCTTGTGACTTTATTGCAGACCAGATATAGGTAATGAGTGTCTTCATTTGATAGCTGCTGAACACTTACACAATTCTTCTATTATTTTATAGGCTAATAATTTGCTATGTGTAACAGTATTATTTTGACTTTAGTTAATCATGTAGTTTGTTATGCCCCAGTGAACTAAATACCCATTGAAAAGTTAATATGCTTACTACAGTGATGAAAGTCATGAATGTGCAGTCCATCCAAACTTTCTTTCACTATATCTATTTGCTCAGTCTGACTGACTGGATATTTATAATAGGTGGTAGATAAAAAGTATTCATATATAATACTCAATTTTGGTGACTGCATAAGTGTAAATCTACAGTGATTATGGGGAATAGTGGTTTCAATAAAAAACTTGGTCCATTATAAAATATAATTGGGCAGTTTTTTAATTTTTAAAATTTTTAATTTTAATTTTTTTAATTAGGCAGTTTACCCCCATTAGTCTGCAAAATTGTGTAAATCTGATTAAATGAGAGAAAATCAAGCTCCATTATTGAAGACCAAAGCGTGAGCTTAATGACTATAGATCTCCTTAGTGTGGTACACTTGAAAGCACAGCCAAAGAGTGATCTATACAAGTAAATAGATGAGCTAGAGTAAATTAAAAGTTTGTTTCTTTTATAAAGGCAACAGCAGTTAAGTCCCAACTTCCTACTCAGTAGATGAAAGGACATAATTTTGAGTTTTCCAGAAATACTCAACTTTAATCCTTTCTTAAAATTTTAATTACTTTAAAATGGAGTTTAAATAAAAGTGGAACTTATAAAATGAAGTAATTAATTTAGCAGCACAAAAATCTTTCAAAGAGAAGAAAAACATTTTATTTACCCCCAAACTCCTATTTGGACATATTTCAAATCCTAGAATTCAATCCTTTCTAAGGTGTTAGGATTGAACCTTTTTTAGCCTAATTACAATATTTTACTTTGAATTTTCAAGAGCTATATCTTAGTACCTAAAAGAAAAAAATATATTAGTTGGTATTGTTTTCCTAAATAGGATAGTTACTAAAAATAGTTAATGTTTTAACTCACATAGGTAGTGTTTTGTATTTTCTGAGTGTGTATATATGTGTATGTATTTATGTATGTAATATGTAACTCTTCAGTATCTTAGTATATACTTTACAATTAATAGGAAAGCAGTGTTGGACACATTCAAATACCATTTAGTAACCATAACTAACAATCATTCCTATAACTTATTAAAAATGCATGAAAGTTCTTTGCAGAAGTAGATAACTTTTTTGTCTAGAGGACAGATGCAGTTTGAAGATTATATAGTAATTATTTATTGTAGATACTCTCTCATTTTGTCCCTTAATCCTGAGTACTTGGCCAAAACAGATGGATATTTTACTTCTTTGATGATGCAGACACTGTTCATTTGATGTTAAATGAATAAGAAACCTCTAAATCCTTAAATCTTACCAACTTCTGTTTCCTCAAGTTTTTCATGTTCAGTTTCTAGCTAGCAGAGACCATAGCTACGTCATAGCTAGGAACCTTGTACCTAAGTAGTTCGGTGCTTAATAAAGGTAAGTTCCATTTTTGTATTGCTGTAGGGAAAAGGGCTGCTTTCATTATTAGACTTTCTGGTTAAGTAAATACTTACTAGAAACTCTTTTTTTTTTTTTCTGTGGAGGGGGGATTGTTCTGTTTTGTTTTAGCCTTTGTTGAAAATTAAAGGAAATTGACTTTCTATTATGTGGGGAAACTGGAAGCTGAGATACGGGTGCACAGATGAGGATGTGGCTTTTCTGATGATGAATTTGATTCACATTTTAGAAGAGTCTGAGGTTTTGCTTATAGAAAATGCTTTATATAAGAGTGAGGGAATGAGATTTAGGCTAGTTTTTTATCTTTCAGGTTTTTATCTTTGCAGACAGAGTCACTAAGCAACTTTGAGCCTGAGAGAATAGAGACTAAGGAAATGCCTTGCTGAAGGAGGCTGGATCTCTTGCCCCCATATAATCACCTCGCTTGCTCTAAATACCCTTTCTTTGACGAACTAACTTGAGGGATTAATCCAATTAACAAGAGATGTGATATATCCATGATATTTCTTGCCAGTCTTAATTCTGATGAATTACTACAAAACTGACACGTTATCTATAGTTGTACACATATCTTTTTTGAGGGTTTTTAACATCTTTTGCATCATGGTTTTGAATATTCATAATTATTGTTGAGCAAATATCACAGACTATTTTAGCTGAAACAAACAATTAAGATATTGTAGTTAAGCACTTCACAATTGGTGTTAAGAGAAAATCTTCCCAAATTAGTGTGAAAATATATATATAAAGATCATTAAGCAAAAATTTTTAAATACTTTGAAGACTTTTTAAAATTTTAAAAATAGCAAAGTATACTTTGATTTTTTTTCAAAGATTTTATTTATTTATTTGACAGAGAGAGAGATTGAGAGCACAGGCAGGGTAAGCAGCAGAGGGAGAGGGAGAAGCAGGCTCCTGGCTGAGCAGGGAGCCCGATGAGGGGCTCGATTCCAGGACCTCAGGATCATGACCTGAGCTGAAGGCAGATGCTTAACCGACTGAGCCACCCAGGCACCCCTACTTTGGTATTTTTAATAGAAAATTTCACAATCTTATTGACCATGTAATTCTTCATTCTTCAAGATTAATAATTACAGTTCTAAACTGCAGTTCCATGAAATACCATGTGATCAGCAGAATAATGGTCCCTCACAAGTGTCCATGTCCTAATCTCCCCAAATTGTGAATATGTTACCTTACACACCAAAATAATTAAAGTTGAAGGTCTTGAGGTGGAGAGATTACTCTGCATTATTTGGGTGGGTCCAAAATAATCACACGGCTTTTTAAAGATTTTTTTTTTTTATTTATTTGACAGAGAGAGAGAGAGAGAGAGAGCAGGAACACAAGCAGGGGGAGTGGGAGAGGGAGAAGCAGGCCTCCCGCTGAGCAGGGAGCCTGATGTGGGACTCGATGCCAGGACCCTGGGATCATGACCTGAGCCGAAGGCAGATGCTTAACGACTGAGCCACCCAGGCGCCCCACATGGCTTTTTAAAAACAGAAAAACTTTCCCAGATTTGGTCAGATATAGGGATATGAAGAAGAAAAATTTAACATTAATGGCTTTGAAGATGGAGAAAGGGGGCCATGAGCCAAGGGATACAGGCAGTCTCTAGGAGCCTGAGAATACAAGAAAACAGATTTTCCCATAGAGCCTCCAGAGATGAACACATCCATGCTGACACCTTAGTTTTAGTCCAGTGATACCTATGTTGGACTTTGGACCTACAGAACTGTAAGATAAATTGTGTTGTTTACAGTGACTAAATTTGTAGTAATTTGGGAATGATGGTTTAATACTAACTTCTTTATTTATGAAAAAAATGAGGTCTAGTGATGTTTAAGATGTTTGACAAGCTCAAAAACATTTATGGATCTTCTTCAACTTATGATAGGGTTACATCCTACTCAACCCATTGTAAGTTGAAAATATCATGTCAAAAATTCATTTAATACCCCTAACCTGCTGAACATCATAGCTTAGCCTAGCCTACCTAAATGTGCTGGGAATACTTTCAGTAGCTTAGAGTTGGGCAAAATTATCTAGCCCAAAGCCTATTTCATAATAAAGTGTTGAGTATCTCATGTAGTTTATTTATTTTTTCTCATGTAGTTTATTGAATCCTCCTATACTGAAAGTGAAAAACAGAATGGTTGTAAGTGCCTTGGTTGTTCACCCTCATGATCACGTGGCCCATGGGAGCTGTGGTTCGCTGCCACTGCCCAGCATCACAAGAGAGTATCCTACCACGTATCATTAGCCCAGGATGTGAGCAAAATACAAAATTCAAAGTATAGTTTGAGGATCTTGGAATGCATATTTCTTTTGCGCCATCATAAACCTGAAAAGTCATATGTTGAACCATTATAAGTTAGGGACCTTCTTTCTGTACTTATACAGGGAAGGCAAAATTTTTTTCTTTATCCTCTTAGGGTCATCAGCTAGACCTGAGTATTAGGTTGACATAAAACAGATTAACAGGAGAAAAACATACAAATTTCATTTAATATTTTTTACATGTACATGGGAATCATCACAGAAAAATTAAGACCCAAAAAGCAATTAGGTCTAGGTGCTTATGTTGAACATGGAGTAGTAATTGTGTAAAAGTAACTAAAATATATGGGGAGACTAAAGGAAGATAGGGGTTATTTTAATAAAGTTTGTACAGTTTTCTCCTGGCCTTAACTTCCCATCTTTGGTGATAACAATGTTCTTTTTCTCCTGGTAGGGCATCTTTCACATGGGAGCTTTATCTCCTGCTTTTAGGAAGAATAGAAGAGGTTAGAGTGCCCTCCTTGAAACTGTTGCTCTCCAAATGCCTTTAGCTCAAAATAAGTACAAGTACATATACTTGTAGAACAAGCCAAAAGATACTTCCTCTTCCACCAGCTTCAAGTGAAAGCTATCATTTATTGTTTTATATATGTGCGGTAACAAAACACACAGCTGATGTTAGTAAGGAATTATTGTCCCTGCACTATTATGTCAAACTTTTAATAAATAATACTATTACTCTTGGTAATAAAAGTATAAAATAGTTCAATTTGTTTTAATTACATTTCAAATATATTCTACCACTGTAGATGTACATTTTATGTTGTTGATATGTGATTTTGGCCTCAGCTATAATTTTAATGTCATAATGAATTTTTTAACCTTTTATCTCAAACTATTTCTATACTTACAGTAAAATTACAATAGTACAAGATTTTCTGTTATATGTACAAAGTCATACATCATGCCTCCCTTTAGTCCTTAAAAGTTTAGTGTGAATTTCCAAAGCATAAGGATATTATTTCTAGAACCCAGTATAGCTATCAAATTTAGACATTTTGATAAAAACAAATTGAATTTAGAAATTAGATACAATAACTTTATCTATTTAATAATCCACATATTATTTTTGCCTGTTATCCCAATAATATCTTTTGTAACATTTTTGGGAGATACAGAATCCAATACAGGATCATGTTTGACATTTAGTTGTCATGTGTATCTTGTCTTTAATCTGGAATAGGCTTTGTGTTTCATGGTGGGTGATATTTTTGAAGAAATTGAGGAATTCCCCTCAATTTGAGCTTTTCTAGTGTTTCCTCATGATTAGGATCAGATTATGCGTTTATAGTCAGAATGCTACATATGTGATACGTGTATTTTTCAGGGCTTCACATTTAGGGGCAAAGAGTGACTATTTGTCCCTTCTCGGTAAGGTCATTTGGTTATAGTTTTGTCCATTTTCTTCAATATATAGATACTATATTTTTTTGTAATTAATATGTAATTTATAGGGAGATACTTTGAGACTATGTAAATATTGTTTTTCATTATCCTTTTCTTCTTGAATATAGCGTCAGTTGATGATTCTCAACTTTATTAATTAATGGAATATAAATATTTGTTGAAATCACCTGTACTCATACCAGGGAATGACAGTGCATATGACACGGTATGGATTTTGTCATATGACAACCTCAGGCACAAATGTACGTAGCTATTCTAAAACATACTATAAAGTTCTAATGCAAAGTGACAATTGTTCCTTTCTAAGACAACATAAGCAAGGCTTAGTTTGACTTAGGAAGTAATCTGTATTCTGCTTTAGTCTAGAGTCTTCTTTTGTGTATGTCACTTTGTTCTTGTTTCTATGCCTTTCTTCCTTGGTGTTGATATCTCTTATTTCAGGATCCTTATTCTATTTGCAAGAAATTCTCAGTCCCTGCTAATGCAATTGCTCAAAGGTCACTTTAAGTACAGTCTTTATAAATTGATTTCTACAGAGTCTTTGCTTCCTTTGCTCCAAAATGCCCTGCAAAATGCTTTCTGCCTATGTTAGTTGTTAACCTCAGGAATGACTTGTGTGTATTTTTTTGGCCCTGCAGCTCTTTTTCTTGCCTGAGAAATCTGTGTCTGCCCTTGTGTCTTTTCTGCCATCTTATTTCTCTCTCTGATGCTGAGGTTAAGGTGATGTTTTATATTCTATTCCCTTTGGCAAGATGAGTCAGGTTTTGGGTGTCTAAGTTGAAATGTGATCCTGCTATGTTTGCAGTACCATGACATCAGAAGAATCTCAGGAGTAATCATCTTTACAGAGTTTTATTGTCACTGTTTTATGTGCCACGTCAGATGATGAAAAGATAGAAATGATAGCCACTCTGTTCATCTCATTTGACAAGTTCTGAAAACTCATGTTGTTTATCATAATTCCAAATATCAAGTGCTTCATTTATTTCGACCTCCCCCCACCCCTCTCTCTGATAGCTGACTAGGGAAGTTCAAATCAGGAGGCCTTCCTTATAAGATTAGTTTTCTAAATGAATAACTTTATCCAGTTTATATAATTTAGTTTTATACTGACACAGACCTAATAAAGTATGAGTGTATTTTTAAAAGGGAAATTGATGTACTCTGTTGATACATAGATCTTTTATCTTTGGTTCTTTTATTCAGTAACCTTTGATTCAATAGAGTATGAACATTAATAAAATACACATATTTTTCAGTCCCTATTTTAACCTTTTATTCTTTCAGTTTTACAAAAAAATAATAACTGAGACAAAAAGAGACCTGTAATTTTATTCCAAAATTGGGAGAGAAATGATAACAGTGTTTTCATAGTTACTGTTTGTTTCTCAAATAGGGCTAGATGTCTTATCTTTCTGTTTTAGTTTAATACAGTAAAATCTTCAAGTTAGTGTTCTGGCTTATTAAAGATTTGGTATTTTGTTGAGAGAACTGCATAAAAATATGTAGATTGTGTGAATTCAGGTGTGTGATGTTTTCAACAGCCTACAAATCATAAAATGCAATTTTCTCCTTTTAGTGCCAAGTTCATGATACTAAATGGCTTAGAAAATTGTATTAGGTAATTTTCTCTAGTGCATTTGATGCAAATTGCACTAATATTGTGAAGTGCCTTTGTTTAACACATTTTCTTATAAGTTAGATAAATTAAAATTTCTGAAGGATGGAATTGGATCAAGATGATTATGATTAGGGAGAGGGCTTATTCCTCTCCAATAACATTAAATATGGTTAATTCCATGCATTACTGATGTGAACCTAAGTAACTTCACCATTTACTCTAATGACCACTTTCTTGCTTATCTTTCAGTAGATGAAGAGTGCTTTGTCTAATAGTTGTGCAATATAATCTATGTACTTCTGCAGATGTATGCAGGATATGTTACCAGTTGCCATAAATGTATTTTAATTACTAAAAGTAGCTATTTTTCAGAGGCACCTAAGAATGACTAGCTCATTTTAGGGTTTTTTAAAAATCATACTGGAATTTGAAGCAAGATAAGACTCTAGCATGTTTTATAATGCTCAGGAAAAGGATGTATGTTACGTGAAAAATATGGAACCATAAAGACCTTTGTGGAATGATAAAATAGACTCAGCTGATGGAGTGACACAGGCAGGTAAGAATGACTTACCCAGAGCAAGAGTTTGTCTTTGTTGTCTCCCATCTTTAATGTTAAGTTTCTGTCTCACCCACCCATTTCTAGGAGACTATTTTTTTTTCATGCTGCTCCTAATCTGTCCTGTACTACCTGTTCTGGGGTAAGAAATTAAATATAGACCTTAGAACTATTAGGAAGTAGGGAGTTGAGGTTGAACTTGAATGTATGAACTGTCTCGTACCACAGGTTCTCAATTACCTAAGCTTTAAAGTTGGGATGATGAGATGGAACCAGTACTGAGAAAAATGGTATATTATGGCCATGAGGCTTGGTTTGCAAATGCTGTTAAAGGGACTGTCTCAAAAAGAGAATCGGCCAGATTCAAGAGAGGGAGTGTATGCCCACAGTTGATCAGGGAGGAGCCTGCTATTGACCAGGGCGACTTGGGGCTGAGACAAAATCTTCTTATAGAGATGAGAGATTCAAGAGGGTTAGAGGGACTTTCCAAAGCTATCACAAAACTTGAGTAGCAGATTAGATATGAAACCAGCTATCTGATACCCAGTCTAATGTTCTTTCAAATATACCCAGAATCCTTTTTACCAAAAATATAAGTAAATACTGAGGATTTGTAATTGAAGAGGTGATCTAGCAATAGCATTTATTTATTTATTTTTTAAAGATTTTATTTATTTATTTGAGAGAGAGAGAATGAGAGAGAGAGAGCATGAGAGGGGGGAGGGTCCGAGGGAGAAGCAGACTCCCGGCTGAGCAGGGAGCCCGATGTGGGACTTGATCCCGGGACTCCAGGATCATGACCTGAGCCGAAGGCATTCGCTTAACCAACTGAGCCACCCAGGCGCCCTAGCAATAGCATTTAAATGAAAGAGGTCCTAGGATGAATTAACAATTTGAATAGTTTACAACCTACATTCATAAAATGATATAGCTTACATCTCAGTGTCACATGAAGAAATTTAGTAATATTTGATAATGATGAGAAAGGGATAACTTGGACAAATCACTGCATCTACATTAGCCTGGTGATTTGTTTTCTCTGGTGATTGTTTTCCTAAGCATTTGCAGCAATATATTATTTGGTAACAAAAAATGAAATGGCCATGATACCCTAATACAACAGAAAGTAGTAAAAAACAGAAACAATTTCATTTTCTGCCATGATTTGGAATGTTTCCACTCGTTTAGGATTTAGTCACTTATCTCACAGATCCTTGCTATTAACATTCATGTCATAAAGAAAGAGAAAATAAGCCATTAACTGCTTCCACAATGGAGAAAATTAGAGATGTACTTGAGAACTATAAAGAGGAGCATTGTCATCTACTTCTTTAATGGAGGTAGATTATTCAGAAAAAGGCTCCTTGGAAAAGAGCCTTATGATTGCAAGTTATTACTCTAATGGAAAGTGATTAAGAGTTAAGAGTATCGGTCTGTTTTGATTCGCTTTAAAACATTACTCATAGTATGGCTTGACCTTTTATAAGACTCAGGGTCCTGGTATTAGTTATAGTGAATAAAATGATTTCACTTTCATGGAAAGAAACTGCTAGCTTGCTTTTAAGAACTTGAAAAAAGTGTGTTCTCATATTTGCTCCAATGTTAGTATTAATATCTGAAACTCAATATATTTCATTTTTCTTCTTTATATTACAGTTTTCCTCTCAAAGTACAATGTTTCTTCATATAGTTTTCATGGATTTTTAAAGCTTAAATGTAAAAATATTCCAAATATTAACAGATATTTTGTGTTTATTTTCTAGTTTATATCTTAAATTTATTTTATCAGGTTGCTTCTTTTAAAAAGAACTCAGTAGCAGAAAAATCATATTGTGATAACTTAAAAATTAGTTTTTCCTTTGATGTGACACCCAGTCATAGAAAGACAGGATTACAGAAAAGCAGGAAGTAAAAATCAGAGCTGGCCAAAATTGAACAAGGAAGGGACAAAGTAAACACCAGTTGACTAGGAAAATTACTGGCCCATCAATTTCCAGACCCATCATGATTTTAATTGCTAATATGTTTCTTTATCTTATAAATACTTTTTAGTTCTTATTCTATGCAAGAGCTAATCTAAGTGCTTCTCATATATTTGTTCACTTCTTGTAATAACTATGTGTGGCAAGTGCTTTTATTATGGTTATTTTACAGATAAAGAAACTGAAACCAAGAGAGGTGAAGTAATTTGCCCCAGTTTACCCCGATATTTCTGAACTATGCAAATAGAATGGAATCGTTATTAGTCTGGATTTGAATACTGGCTGTACAGTATGTTTCTTTTATGTATATGGACTAAGTTTAGGTTCTCTTTCTTGTAGTCCCATTACATTCTTCGCACCGGTAGGGCTTGTAGACAGTCTCCAACTCTTTTTGACACACGTTAAACTAATTTATACATTTATTATGTTCTATTTGTATTCTTTAAAACCATGTCTTTATATTTATCCCCATTGAATTTGACATTGTTTATATCCTCTCATCATCCTAGTTATTAAGAGATATGAAGAATCTAGATAATATCATATAACACTGATTAGGCCTTTAAGCTTTCAGTCATCTCTTAAATTCATTCACAGTAAGAGTTACCTCAGTCTCTGATTGGTGGTGGAAGTACCCATAAGCAAGTAACTATGAGGGACCCACCAAACCTTTGTAACAGCTTGAATGCTTCTCTGAACTTATTATCTACATATTTGACATCTGTCAAAGACAGCTAGAAAAAGAATTTTTGTAGTAATAATAAGTGTTATTTTATCTAGGTACATGAGTAGGAGCTCCTCATTTTGAAATTGTAATTTACATATTAATAACTATAGTCACACAGCTATTAATGAGAGGGCAGAGACTAGAATTTAGATCTCCTATGGAGATATTCAATAGAGATTGAAATTTGTTTTGTTCTAATGCAAACGGAAAAAATCAACAGCAGATGTTGATCAAAAGTGATTATGAAACCACATTCTAAGAAGAAATTATAAGTGAAAAATTCTCAGAAATGGCAGTGTTGTATTTAGTTGTGTGGATGGTCTGAGCAAATTGAAAGCCCTATTACAGGTAGATAGAGCTCAGCACAACTGATTCTATTTAAAAATAGCTCCATTCACTACTTTTATTCTATAATCATAGAACATTTAGAGTATTATTGATTTTAAAGTGAACTGACTTCCCTTCTAGAAATCATAGGTACACATTATTCTTCTCTATATTCATTACAGTGAGTAGCATTAACAACATAGATAATAATTATTAGTGTTATAATGTTTCATATATGGTGGTAACTATAGAGCTAGCATAAGATTTTCCTAAACTAGGCTATTCCATATTATAAACCACTCTCCTCTGTAACCTTTTTTCTTTTAATTTATTTATCATAATTTTATTAGCTTTTTTGGTTCATTTTGTTTTTAATACATTTTATTTTTTAGAGACGTTTTAGTTTCATAGCACTATTGGGCAGAAGGTACAGAGATTTCCCATATATTTCCCTGCCCCCACACATGCATAGCTTCTCCCATAATCAATATCCCCACCAGAGTGGTACACTTGTTACCAAAGATGAACCTACATTGACACAACATGATGATCCAAAGTCCACAGTTTACATTACAGTATACTCTTGGTGTTGTACATTCTATAGGTTTGGATAAATTTGTAATGACAAAGATCCATTATTATAATGTCAAAATAAGTAATTTCACTGCCCTAAAAATCCTCTGTGCTCCACTATTCATTTCTCTCTTCCCTCTAATCCCTGGCAACCACTGATTGTTTTATTGTCTCCATAGTTTTGCCTTTCCCAGAATGTCATATGGTTGGAATCATACAGTATGTAACCTTTTCAGATTGGATTCTTTCATGTATTAATATGCATTGAAGTTTTCTGCATGTTTTTTTTTTCCATGTCTTAATAGTTCATTTCTTTAGTGTTGAATGATATTTCATTGTCTGGATACCACAGTTTATTCATCTATTCACCTACTGAAGGACATGTTGGTTGCTCTGCATTCTTTGCTCCACGTATGCCACTGGTCTTATTTATAAGATTAAACTTTTCATGTTTTTTTATTCTTTTTCTTTACTTATTTCTTAGGCATATGATATCATTTCCCCACTAAATGATAAAGATTAGATATACCATTCTTTCTTCTTTCTTCTTTTTTTTTAACATCCTTCAAAACAAAACATTTATTAAAAACCTCACTGACAGATTAGAAAACATAATAAGCATTTAGACCTCAGTAGTACTTCATAGTTTAAAAATACTTTCATGTTTACATCTTCAATTTAATCAACACAGCAACCCTATGTGACAGGGTATAATTTTACTATTTTATTGAGTAGGAAATAGAAGTTCATAGAGGTTATACCATTTGTTCAAAGCCAGAAATACACTATATTAGTTTTCAAGGGCTGCCATAATAAATTGCCACATACTTGGTGGCTTAAAACAACAGAAATTTATTTTTTCACAGTTCTAGAGACCACAACTCTGAAATCAAGGTGTCAGTAAGGCCATCCTTTCTCTGAGAAACCTAGATCAGAATCCTTCTATGTCTCTTCTCGCCTCTGGTAGCTCCAGGAGCATAACTCCAATGTCCACCTCCATCTTCACACAACCCTCTCATTTCTCCGTGGACTTCTAGGATGCTTATCATTGGATTTAGGGTTACCCTAATCCAGGATGGTCTCTTCTCAGTACCCTTAACTTAATTATATCAGGAAAGATCTTTTTCCCAAATAAGGTCACATTCACAGTTTCTGGGTGGTCATATCTTTTTGGGGGGGATAGGGAGCACAATTCAACCCACAACATCTACATATACTCATAAGAGACATGCTAGGACTTGAACCTAGGTATTCATACTCCAAATCCAATGTCATCTTTATTTCCAGACCTCAAAAGCTATTTATGAAAAAATAAATCAGGATATTTTAAAGTAACTTTCATTCACTTAGACATAGTGAAATTAAATTTGAGCAAGTCAGATAAAAATTACATTGCCATTCTCAGCTTTTAGGTTTTACTAGGTCTAGGCATTTATAATACATAAAATAATATATTATTTCATTTAATTCCTATAACAATGGTTCAATGTATGCCTTTTTTTAACTTTATAGAGACTTTACTTAGCTAGGCTAACTAATATGCCAGGACCACAAATTGGTAAAAAGATTGATGATCTGTTCTGGTCTGTTCACTACAAAAGTTATTCCTAATACCATGTCAGAACCCATTTTGTCCTAGTTCATATATTGAGTATAGTCATACATTAGCTGTCTAATAAGCTCACAAAGCCAGTTTGTCCCGAGTGATAATTCTCTTTACTACTAACTCAGTGTCTTCTAGTGGTTCCTAGTTGACCTTCCTTCCCTCCATCCTCTTGTTTTCTACACTACATCCACACAAGCTCTCTGTCAGTTTCTTTAAACACATTATGTTCCCTTTTGCCACAGGCCCTTTTCAACATGCTTATTCATCAGCCTGACTCTTTTGTATGCTGTTTCTAGGAAAAGTAGAGGTTTTTCAGAATATGGCAATAGAAATGGAGTACTGTACTTGTACCTCATTCAGCATTATAGTGGTGGACATACTACAACCGCAGTAAAATCTCACGATCAAAAAGACAAGTTTGGTTTTTTTTAAAGATTTTTTATTTATTTATTTGACAGAGAAAGACACAGCGAGAGAGGGAACACAAGCAGGGGGAGTGGGAGAGGGAGAAGCAGGCTTCCCGCTGAGCAGGGAGCCCGCGATCCCAGGACCCCAGGATCATGACCTGAGCCGAAGGCAGACACTTGACTGAGCCACCCAGGCGCCCCAGGAAAAGAAAGACAAGTTTTAAATTGAAGTACTTTTTATAATCTGGCATACTAGGGAAATTTTAATATGTGATTTTCAATAAAACTGTCAATATTTATGTACAGCATAATCTCAGATATGATAAATAAAAAAGAATGATGAAATGATATCTAACATATCTTGTGTTTCTTTAATATCATCAAATTTGTGGACTATTTTTTTCCTATTTAGAAACAAAAACTGTCTTCAAATTCTAAACAAATGCATACATCCTTTTCTTTTGTAAAAGTTTTGCTACTATCATCCCCCATTCAGTCACTTAGAAACTTGTTGATTCTGCCCACTAACCATTTCTCTAATTTGTCTGCTTCTATTCATTCTCAGTATCAATACCTTACCCATAATCATCTACTCCATAGAAACTATGAATTCTGAGGCTTCAGTCTTTCTCCCCATCCCTGACCCCCAGTCTGTGCTCCACACTGCAGTCGGAGTACTTTCTTAAGTGAAGTTTTAATTATATATTTCTACTGCTTTAAAAACACTCAAGAGTTTCTCAGCTCTCTCAGGATAAAGTGCAGACTCTTACCATGGTATGCATAACCAGGCCTTTGTTTATCTCACTATCTCACTTTTCCCACCTCATTTTTAGCTTGGATATATTGAACTTCTTTCATTTGCAAAAATTTACCATGTAATTAATTATATTGATCAAGCTAACCCTGCTGCCTTTCACTTGAATGACATCTTTCAGCTCCCCATATCAGGAATCAAGTATTCTAGAAAGCTTTATCTGATGCTCCAGATTTGGATTATTCTATATGTTCCCATATCATCATCTACTCATATACTTCCTCTCTTATACCACTTCTCACACTGAAGTATAACTGCTTGCAGGGTTTGCTTGATGAAATCAGGGACAGTCTTTCATGTTCATCAGTTTATTTCCAGCATATAGCACAATTACTGGCACATAATAGGTATTATTTAATGAATAAGTGATTATAATCTCTTAGGTTTTTTGTTTAATGACATCTACTTTATTTTAAATGTATTTCTTTTAAGAATTAATACATGAGTTTTTTAAAGTTGTGTTTTTTTTGAATCACTAAATGCAAATAATTAGACCCACCTTGCTTATCAGGTTGAAACAGGATTTTTTTTAATTCCATTTTTTTTTCCTTTTCTATACTGCAAAGTATAGGAATAGTCAAAGGAAAAATTACCTTTCTACTTCCAACTAGTTATGTTATTGAGTATACTACATATCACCTGCAGATATAATTATAATCCATTATTTGTAAAAAATGTCTCCTAATCTTTTTCTGTCATCTTATTTACCTAGATAATACAATACCCTTTACAATGGATTTTTCATAGAAGGACATTGTTAAGAACGAATATACCCTTTATTGGTAATATTTGTCTATCTTCTAATATAATTGGATTATATTTTTTCTATTACTAGCAAATGGTCTTTGGAAATATAGATAAATTAGAGTGCTCAATTGGTTTTGCCATTAGTATTCATTATTTTATATACTATTACATATCCTTCTAATTTTCCCTTTCTCAACTAAATGTATCCTTTAATCTTTTATGATAAAGAGTGCCTCATTTTTCTTGTAAGTATAATAGTTTCTCATTGCTTTCTGGTTCTTTATTTTTTTTCATATAGCCTGCTAAAGATGATGTGACTAAGATGACTACTATAGCACTATAGTTAAGATAAAGAGATATTATTGATTCATAAGTTGAAGTATTATAATATGTGTGTCCTATTTCTGGCCTCTTTTAATATAGTTTAATACCTCATTCCATTTTTATTGCCTCTAGGTAGTGAACAAATGTCTTCATTGAATTGCACAAAGAGAAACATAAATCTTATTCCTGAGAAAATTACATTTAGTTCAGAGCTCATCAATGTGTATGAGTAATTTGAATTTATTTTTAAAATGTGCTTTGCTTTTACATATTTTAAATGGATTTTATCAACCTTTGTGTTTCTTAATTACCTTATATTGTTAGGTCATTTGGAATTCAACCAATTTCCTTAGTCTCAAGAAAATTAAAATAAATTTTTTCTGCAAATTTTAAAACTTCACCTTCTTTTCCAGATCATTAACAAAAGTATTGAATAGAGACACAGCTCTGGATCCAAGACTAACCTTGCTAATTAACCTCTTTGCTTCCTGAGGGTTTAGAACTTATTTCTACTCAATTTCTACCACTTAACTTGTTTTTAATGGTTTAGGGCCATCCCCAGGGGGGTAGAGGGCCCTGAGCAAATCATTTTGCAATCTCATTGCTTAACATTTTTATTCTTTTGAAATCCTGTGAAAGTTCACATCAAGGACATCCTTAAAGTGTAAAGCTCCTGGGAGCTAAGTGTAAAGAAAGCTATTGTTTATATGTAGCAAACCCATTCCCAAATCCTCTTCCAGTTCTTTTTATGCCTCTCAAATTTTAGCATTCAAAGAGAATCACCTGGGGGATATTATTAAAAATGTAGATTTCTATGACTCTCCTTGGATATGCTGAATCAGAATCTGGCATTGTTTGGGTGACTCATTTACCCTCTTAAGAAAAAAGCCTGGATGAATCCCAGTTGTCTATGCTTTGCTTCTCAAAGTCTTATCCAAGGATTAGAAGAATTAGCATCACTTGGGAATTTGTTAGAAATGCAGAATTGGGGCACCTGGGTGGCTCAGTTGGTTGAGCATCTGACTCTTGATTTCCGCTCGGGTCATAATCTCAGGATCCTGAGATGGAGCCCACCATCAGGCTCCACACTTGTCCCTCTCCCTCGGTTCCTCTCCCCACTCATGTGCTCGCTCTCAAATAAATAAATAAATAAAATCTTAAGAAAGAAAGAAGGAAGGAAAGGAAGAAAGGAAGAAAGGAAGAAAGGAAGAAAGGAAGAAAGAAAGAAAAAGAAAGAAAGAAAGAAAGAAAGAAAGAAAGAAAAAGAAAAAGAAAGAAAGAAGAAAGAAAGAAAAAGAAAAAGAAAGAAAAAGAAAGAAAGAAAGAAAGAAAAAGAAAAGAAAGAAAGAAAGAGGAAGGAAGGAAGAAAGAAAGAAAGAAAGAAAGAAAGAAAGAAAGAAAGAAGAAGAAAAAGAAAGAAAGAAAAGAAAGAAAGAAGGAAGGAAAGGGAGGGAGCGAGGGAGGGAGGAAGGAAAAGAGGGAGCAAGGGAGGGAGGAAGGAAGGAAGGAAGAAATGCAGACCTTTTCCCAGGACACTAAATCTGAACTTTTTTTTTTTTTTTTTGAGTATAGTTGACACGCAATGTTACATTAGTTTCAGGTATACAACATAGTGACTGAACAAGTTTGTACATTATGTTATGTGCACTGCAAGTGTAACTACCATCTGTCCCCATGCATCCCTATTACAATATCATTGACTATATTCCTTATGCTGTGCCTTTTATTCCTGTGACTTACTCATTCCAAAACTGGAAGCCTGTTTCTCTCACTCCCTTTTACTCATTTTGCCCAACCCCCCATCCTTCTCCCATCTGGCAGCCATCAGTTTGTTTCCTGTATTTATAGGTCTAATTCTGCTTTTTGTTTGCTTATTCTTTTTTTTTTTTTAGTTTTCTTTTATATTCCACTTATGAGTAAAAGCATATAGTATTCGTCTTTCTCAGTCTGACTTATTTCACTTAGCATAATACCCTCTGGGTCCGTCCATGTTGTCTCAAATGGCATGATCTCATGGTTTTTTGTTTGTTTTTGGCTGTATAATATTCCATTGTGTATACCACATTTTCCTTATTCATTAGTCTGTTGATAGACACTTAGGTTGCATCCATGTTTTGGCTATTGTAAATAATGCTGCAGTAAACATAGAGCTGCATATCGTTTTTTGAATTAGTGTTTTTGTTCAAATCTGAATTTTTAACAGTATTCTTAGACGTTATTTCCCATTAATTTTCAGAGTGCTCGCTTCGGCAGCACATATACCATTAATTTTGAGAAGCACTCTATAGTCTACACTTTGAGAAACACTCCAGCATAAGAAAACAATCACTTGTCATTTATAGTACCAGCTAGACTTCATTTCCTCCTCAATCCCCTTCTCTCTAGTAGTTACAAGTTTACCTCCATCTAAGCCTTGCGGTATCTATGGTGAATCTGATTTTTTTACTGGATACTAAACTATATGCTATATAAATTATTTTTGCCAGAACTTGCTATCTAGGGCATTATGTTTAACTTCTCATTATAATTTTTAGAAAGATGTAAGTAAAGACTAAGTACTATGTCTCCTTTATCCTAGTGTATTAAAGAAAAAAATAATTATTCATGACTGTTAATAAAGATGGTAAAGAAGAGTTTATTCATTCATTATTGTTGAACAGTATGTTCATTCATTACTGTTGTTAAAGATACTAAAGAAGAATTAATGGGTTTGCTACATATAAACTCTTCACCATCTTTAACAACAGTAATGAATGAACATAAGCCTATACTTAACTAGAGATGTGTTGATATGAAAAATGATTAAATATTTTTTAAAAAAGTGAACTTACATTTAATACATACCATAATTAGGCTTGTAAATGAAAAAAAATAAGAGTGAAGCAGGATAAGGTATTTGCTACTGTATTACAGTACGGGAGAAAGATGGAGCTCAGTTACGAACAGAACAAGGACAAATAGAGATTTATAGCCAAGGAAAAGAATAAGGGTCAGTGGATGGAAAATGACTAGGAGGAAACATAGCTAGGGGAATTTTTCCTAGCCCAACTCAGTCAGATTCTTGCTGAAAGCAGGCTGCAGAGATAAGATATTGAAGGTGGTGGATGAGGAATTTGATCAGCTATCCAGAGTGGTAATATACCAAAGTTGGATGTTTAAATGGATTCAGCAGCTTTCTTGCTAACACTGAACTTTGGGCTAAGGATAGAGCCCAAGGTTGGGGCCAGGTCAAAAATATGACTCAGAGGAACCTGACTCAACTTTGGCCGAGGAAGGAGTCTTTGACAGGTGTTGCATATGTGTTTTATAGCCTTTAATATGTTGGGGAATTTTAAAAGCCATGCTAATTTCCTGTTTTCATAATGTTCTGACTTCTTGGAAATTCCCTGGTCTTCATTTTTCTTATAAGTATTTTTTAGAACAGCTTAGGTCTTTTTGGTTTGTTTTTGTTTTTGTTTTAGAACAGCTTAGTTTTAACCTTTATTGTGGAAAAACTCAGATTAAAAGTATTATCTTTAAGGCACCTGGGTGGCTCAGTTGGTTAAGCGACTGCCTTCGGCTCAGATCATGATCCTGGAGTCCTGGGATCGAGTCCCGCATCAGGCTCCCTGCTCAGCGAGGAACCTGCTTCTCCCTCTGGCCCTCCCCCCTCTCATGTGCTCTCTCTCTCTCTCATTCTCACTCTCTCAAAATAAATAAATAAATCTTAAAAAAAGTATTATCTTTATAATTAACAAATTTTAAATTGAGATTGTGATTCCACAATATATAAGATGACATTTTCCCTGCTGTAAAAATAATATATGTGCATAAGTGTTTTTAATCATGTACTATACATTTTAGTTAGTAAATTCATTAGCAATTCCTACTTATATTGTGTAATTTATTGTCTCTCTCAAAAGTACTATTGGGGAGGAAATATTTTACTTTACCTTCAGTAGTTCTTTTCACTGGTCTAAGAATTAAGTTGACATGAGACACATTAACAGGAGAAAATTAATTACCTACACACAGGGAATCTACATAAACATGAGATTCTAAAGATAGTCAGGCAAAATGAGGTAAATTGTCATCCTGAACTAAGGAGGAGTGGGTGGTAGGCTGGAACTTCAAAAGAAAGGAAAGCAATTCACAGGAAGGTGAAAATGAAAAAGAGTAAATATTTGGTAAACAAATGTTTGCTGGGCCATACAGAAACAATGGAACATAGAGAGGCATCTTAACAAACAGACTTTGCTAAATTCCTCCAGAGCTAGTTTATATTATGTATACCAGAGCTAGTTTATATTATGCTATACTTATCTATGGTGATAGCTCCCTTCCTGGAACAGGTCCTTTGTCTATATTTTTTTAGGTAGTTAGTGGGAATGTCAAAGGTTTCTCTTGAGCCTTCTGTTTCTTAAAAATAATCAGCCTAAAATAATCCATATGCCAAAGAGACACATTTGGGGTGGCAAATTTAGCTTCCCTATAATACCAATCCAAACGAATATTTGGATTTTGACTTAATACTAAAAGCTTAAGTGGAAGCCTATACTTAACTAGAGATGTGTTGATATGAAAAATGATTAAATAGGGGCGCCTGGGTGGCTCAGTTGGTTAAGCGACTGCCTCCGGCTCAGGTCATGATCCTGGAGTCCCGGGATCGAGTCCCGCATCAGGCTCCCTGCTCAGCGGGGAGTCTGCTTCTCCCCCTGACCCTCCCCCCTCTCATGTGCTCTCTCTCTCTCTCTCAAATAAATAAATAAAATCTTTAAAAAAAAAGAAAAATGATTAAATATTTTTAAATAGTGAACTTATATTTAATTCATACCATAATTAGGCTTGTAAATGAAAAAAAAATAATAGAGTGTAGCAGGATAAGGTATTTGCTAATTTGCAAGTTACCCTGAGGATTTTTTCAGTACAGAGTCATTCTGTGTTCAATAGCTTTTCATACACATCGGAATGATACTAAATAATAATTTGGATGTTGCAACATTAAGGGAATTACGATTTTGCTAAATAGTTCATCACTAAAATCCAAAAACACATATAGAGTTCTAAGTAGATGGAAGGAGCGACTCAAGCCTGAGAAATTTTTAGAAGCTGCTGAGAAGGATGGAAAGAAAGAGGCATGGAAGTTGAGAGTAAAGAGGGATTTTCTGAGGGAGAGGAGAAATATCATTAATTATCATTAAATTGTTTGCTCTATGCTAGGTAATGTACCTTCTCTTTTATAAGTCTGAAAATATTCAGTGAAAACTGCATCGCTGCCTCTTAATGCTTTGTAGAGATTTGTATCTGGAAATGTGAGGATGTGTTGTGTTCTGTTTTAAGATACATATTGCTAGTACATGGGCCTTCCTTAGCTAGATATTCTTCCTTCCATAAGGAAGGAAATGGGTTTTGCCCATGTAAGTTTTTAAAAATATGGCTATAAAATTCAGTTCTCCTTTAAAGAGTTGTCTATTATTTTTATATTGCTACTTTGCAAAGAATACCAGTCTATTTTTGCTATATTCTTTCATTTTATTGGGTGAAAAATCATCATGAAATCATGGATTCGAAAGGGAAAATGAGGGTCGTCAAATATAACACCGGCCTAGGTCAGGAACACCTTTCCCGTACTCCACCCTCTGTTTAATTCCCGATATTTCCCTGGCTGGTTCTACTTGCTCCCGGCTGTTTCTATTCACTCTTCAGTTTTTCTAGTTCTCTTCATTGGTTTATCTGGCTGCTGCGTTTCCTTTATGAATGATTTTTGAATGTTTGAAGATAACTCTAGCAATCCTGTTGTCCTTTTAAAAATTACTTAGCCTATTTATCCTGGCTGTCTTTCAATCGGTGAATCCCATAATAAAGCACAATAATATATAGGTATGATCTGAAAAGCTCTACTACTCAGTGGTACTGTTTATCTGAATCTGAGTTGTATGCTTTTTATGGATATCTCTGTAGATTCCATTAACTTTGAGATCACACATTCTGAGCTACTCATAATGTAACTGGGAACTGTATCTTTGTAATTTTATATGCATAGAGTTCTGTTTGTTAATTTATTTTCTGGTGAAGTATATTTGCTTAGTTAGATTTGTTAGGAAGTTATTTTACAAATATGTTTAATTTTAAGTTGAACTTCCTGTGACCTCTTTAACAGAGTGCTTGTTAGACCAAATTTTGTTGTGATTGGGGAAAAAATGATTTTTTAGATTTTGTCTCTTTTGGAAATGTTTCTCATAAACGAATATATAGACAGTAGATCACACGTGTCAAGAGCACTGCTAATCATGTAAATACGCAAATCCTACCAGGATCTACTGAACCAACCACCAATCTTCTCAGCATGTTTAGCAAGCCTTTACATAATCTGGCTCCTACCTAATTTTGGGCTACTCTCTGTTTCACTTACTGTTTCAGCCACTCTGGAATAGCTTTCTTCTAGCTATTATTGATCCTCCATATGCTAACCTAAGAGCTTTGCAGATTGGCTCCTTTATGTTTTTTTTTTTAACTTCCCTACTTTTCTCAACTCCCACCCCCCATTTTATACAGACATAATTGACATAAAACACTGTGAGTGCAAGGTGTGAAATGTATTGATTTGATACATTTATATATTGTGGAATGACTGACTACCACCATAGCAGTAGCTAACACCTCTATCTTGCCACATAATTACTATTTCTTTTTTGTGGTGAAAACATTTAAGGTCTACTCTCTTAGCAACGTTCAAGTATATAATACAGTATTACTATAATCACCCTGCTATATATTAGATACCTAGAATTTATTCAACTTACAACTGTAAGATTGTACTCTTTGATCCATGTCTCTCCATTGCCTCCACCCTCACCTCCTGGTACAACCATTCCAGTCTCTGTTTCTAGGAGTTCAGCTGTTTTAGATTCCATATTTAAATGATATCATACAGTATTTGTCTTTCTCAGTTTGTCTTATTTCACTTGGCATCAGGCCTTCAAGGTCCAGCTTTGTTTTCATGAGTGGCAGGATGCCCTTCTTTCTCATAGCAGAATAATAATATTCCATTTTGTATAAACACCACATTTTCTTTATCCTTTTATCCAATGATGGCTACTTAGGCTGTTTCCATGTCTTGGCTATTGTAAATAATGCTGCTATGAACATGGAGGTGTAGATATCTCATCCACGTAGTATTTTTATTTCCTTTAGGTATATTCCCAGAAGTGAAATTCCTGGATCATATGGTAATTCTCTTTTTAATTTTTTGAGGAAACTCCATACTGTTCCATAGTGGCTGTACCAATTTATAATTCCACCAACAGTGTGCAAGGGTTCCCTTTTCTCAACATTCTTACGAGTATTTGTTAGCTTTTGTATTTTTGATGATAGCCATCCTAACCAGTGTGGGATAATATCTCACTGTGGTTTTGATTTGCATTTCCCTAACGATTTTGAGCACCTTTTCATGTACATGTTGGCCATTCATATATTTTCTTTGGAAAAATGCCTATTCAGATCCTTCACCCATTTTTTTATCAGATTTTTTTTCTATTCAGTTGTATGAGTTCTTCATATATTTTGAATATTAATCCCTTATCAAATATATGATATGAGGGATGCCTGGATGGCTCAGTCTGTTAAGTGACTGCCTTCAGCTCAGGTCTGATCTCAGGGTCCTGGGATCAAGTCCCAAATAGGGCTCCCAGCTCAGCGGGGAGTCTACTTCTCCTTCTCCCTCTGTCTCTCTCCACCTCCCCCCACTTGTGCTCTCTCTCAAATAAATAATTAAAATCTTTAAATATATATAAAATATGAAAATATTTTCTCCCATTCTGTAGGTTGCCTTTTCATTTTTTTGATGGTTGTGCAGGTTTTTTTGTTTGATGTAGTCCTACTTACTCATTTTTGCTTTTCTTGTCTTTGCTTTTGGTGTCAAATCCAAGAATTCATTACCAAGACCAATGTCATGGAGCTTATCTCCTATGTGTTCTTTTTGGAATTTAATGGTTTCAGGTCTTACATTAGACTTTAACCCATGTTGAGTTGAATTTTTGTGTACAGTGTAAGATGGGGGCCCAGTTTCTGTCTTTTGCACGTGGCTGTCCAGATGATCCCAACACTATTTATTGAATAAACTATCCTTTTTTCATTATCTATTATTGGTTCCTTTGTGGTAAATTAATTGACCATACATACATGGATTTATTTCTGGATCCTCTATTGTGTTTCATTGATCTGTGTATCTGTTTTTATGCCAATACCATACTGTTTTGATCACTATAACTTTGTAATAAAGATGAAAATCAGCAAGTATAATGCCTCCAGCTTTGTTCTTTATCAAGATTGCTTTGGCTATTTGAGATCTTTTGTGGTTTATACAAAAGGATCTGGATATCTATTTCTTTCCCCAAGTTAGGGATGTTTTCAGCCATTATTTCTCTGAGTAAGCTTTCTGCCTCCTTTTCTTTTTTTTTCTCATTCTGGGATCCCGATCATGCATATAATGATAGTTTCCAAGAAGTCTCTTAGGCCATCACTCTTTTTCATTCTTTTTAGTTTTTGCTCCTCTGATTGGTTGAATTTCCCTGCTCTGTATTTGAGTTTGTTGATCCTTTTTTCTGCTTCTGCTTCATATAGTCCATATAGCCTAAAAATTAAATTTTTAGGTTTACTTATTAAATTCTTTAGTTCTGTGATTTGTGTTTGATGCTTTTTAATATTTTATATCTCTGTTGAAATTCTCACTTTGTTCATGCATTCGTCTTCTGAGCTTGGTGAGCATCTTTGTGACTATTATTTTGATTCTCTCTGAGTCTATTTCAGTAAGGTCTATTTGTGTCGTTTTATTTTGTTCTTTTGTTTGGAATATATTCTTCTGTTTCTTCATAGTCCTTGATTTTTTGTGTTGGTTTCTATGTATTAAATGAGACAGCCACTTCTCCCAGTCTTGAGAAAGTGATCTCGTGTAGGAGATAAACCTTGTCAATCAGCACAGCTCTGGTTGTCTCTCAATCCATCTTCTTTGATCTTACTGGCTCTCAGTAGTTTTAGGGTGTGCCAAGAGCAGTCAGTGACCCAAAAGAGTGGATTGCACTCAATACGTATGAAGGTCAACTCGAAGCTGTATCCTCAGGCAACAGCTGGGACAGTATGTTGTTGGGCCTCTTCCTGAGGGAAACTGGAAGGTGAGTATTTTTGCCTTCTCCCACTATTCTGGGCTTGGGTGTATAGCTGTTTGTGTGAGGGTGAAGAAGTATGCTCCTGGGTCCATCAAGAACTTCTTCTTTGTTTACTACAGTCCTGTGGGACTACTGAGCAGAAGCCCTGCTGGCCATCAGAACCAGACTATTTGGGGACCCCTACTTTGGGCAGCAACTGCTAAAGCTGAGTGCAGAAGTGTATATAATCTTCTTCCAGGGAGATACTGGTGACTTGGGGCAGCAGAAGAGAGAGAGAGTGAGGGAGATGTCCACCAACCTCCCTGTTCTCAGTTGAGGCTCACAGTCAGCCACTAGGTGCATGCTAAAATAGAAACCTGACCTTCTGGTAACAACTTTTAAACTATGAAGATAGACCTTATTTAGGGAGAGACTGGAAATTGGGCATTTTTTGCCTGCTCCCTCTGTACTGAGCTCTGGGGTACAGAGCTGCAGAGACAGCTGAAGAGAGGATTTCCTCCTGTTAACTACTTCTTAATTTGCTATGGTTTTATGGACTCAAGTCCCATTGACTTTCATAGCTAGATGTTTTAGGGGCCTATTCTTCAAATGGAAATCTTTAAAGTTGGGATGCTAGATGTGGGGTCCAAACCCTTCAGTCTTCAGTGAGAAGCTAGGAGTTGGGAGTTCCCTCCCAACTGTAGGGTGCTTACACTGTGGATAGGGTTTATGGCAAGAATGTGTCTCAGCCTTTCCTACCCTTTTCAATGTGGTATTTTTTCATTCACCTGATCTGTAGGAGTTACTCAGCTAGTTTCTGGATATCTTTCAGAGAGAATTGCTTCATGTATAACTATTCATTTAGTGTGTTCATAGAGGAGGGAAACTCAGGAACTCCTTACATCACCATCTTTAAATACTGCTCTCTTTCGTGTCTTTAATGTCTCTTCTCAATTGTGAATTCTTCAGAGGGACTTTTCCTTTGAACTCAGTCTAAGGTAGTTTCTATTGTGTCACCCTATAATATTTTATTCATGACATTAATTACTATAATAATTGTTTTACTTATTTGCTTTATTAATTAATTAATTTTCTTTCTCACTCTACCAGTGCTTAAAATTTATGAGAACAAGTACATATTATATATATAACATATACATATGTATTTAATATGTATTTTTATAATATATAAGTTCAATGAGTGACTCACTTTCTCCATCCACCAATTTGAGTTTTTATATATATATATATGTAAATGTGTGTTTGTGGTGTGTCTCTCGATAGATAGATAGACAGATAGATAGATAGATAGATAGATAGGGATTGTAGAATAATTTCATGTAACCTGTGACCTGAAAATTCAGCATTGTAGTTAAATAGGCTTTTCTATTATTTTAATCCAGTAGTAATAATGCTATTACTTTATCCAATAGAAATATATTCACTGATTTTAGTGGGTTGAAATGACATGGTGCAAAAATATATTTTTAGATATTGTCAGATTTCTTAAATTTGCAGCATATCTGTATTTACAGTTAAAATTTTTATATAGCCCACAAAACAATTTGAGATGCATTAATTTTATTTATTTTACTACCAACTTAAATCAGCATTACAATTCCTTTTAGTTTAAAGAAATTTTTTCTTATATTTTTTTAATATCATGACTGTATTTCTTTCAAAAAAATAAAGCAGAATTGTTTTCGCCATTTGATGATTTAAAGCAGTATTCAAAAGAAAATGAAATGAATTGCTTTGTTACCAGATGCATAACCAAAATAAAAGTTTGGTTTCATCAAATTAAGAAAACTAAGTGGAAAGAAGGTCTTGAAAGATATGTTGAAATATAATATAGATTAATTGTACTCATTTTAGTGTAGGAGGAAATGAACATACCTTAAAGGAATGATAGAAATGATTTGTTATACAAAAAGTGTGCTCATACTAGGTTAGATTTGATTGGATATGTTTATATTACTAAAACAATGGATAAGAAAATAAATTCAATTTTCATTAAAAAGATATACATTTAAGTATGCATTATAATAGTGAAAACAAATGTAGGACAGAGTTCAAGAACTGTTTGAATTTTTTTATAACTACCCATCTTAGCATATTTTCTTATAGAATTTACAATATAGATAATCACATAGAGAGTCAGAAAAATGCATGTTAGGGACTCAAAACACTATTCATAGAAAGAATAAATAAAATAATTAGTGGGAGAATAAGCTAATATTTCAGTTTATTATCTATACTGTCTTAGAATATTGATTTTTTTGTGAATGGAAATATATTTCTTAATTTATCAAATTATATTTTTTCTGTGTTATCTCTATTATTTTAAAATCAATTTTACTGAGGTATAATTTATATATAATGAAAAGCATTTTAAATATACAGTGTGATAAATTTGACATGTGTAGACATGTAACCACCATTCTAATCAAGATACAAAGCATTTCCTTCATGCCAAAACATTCCTTATGTTCCTTTGCAGTCTTTTCCCCTGCTTGCCCCAAGCACAGGAAACCTCTGATACTTGATACTGTAAAGACACAGTTTCATGATCTCTAACTTGTATTTTTTCTTTTCTGAAGTTGGTACTTTTTCTGATGTATACAACATGCCCTTTTTTTTCTCTGATCTCAGATACTTTCTCATATTGTTTACAATTATTATTATAAACCTTGGTGATGTTTGATGTTTATCTTGCTTTAGATTTGTTGAAGTTTTTAGGCCTTAACATTTATATTTTGTGAAAATTGGAAAAATTCAGCTTTTATTTATTCAAATATTTTTATGTTCCTCTCTACTTTTCCAACTGAGATTATACTTACACATATGTTAGACTACTAGATATTGCTCTAGATGTCACTGGGGAACTCTGTTATTTTTCTTTTCTTTTTTCCTGCTCTTTGGGCTTTATTTGAATAATTTTTATTGCCCTATCTTCAATTTCACCAATCTCCTTTTGCAGTAATCTTTGTATTGAACTCGCTTATAATTTCTAGAGTTCTTTTTATCTGAAAGTTGTATTTTATAGTTTTAAAATAAAATTAGGGGGAAATTGACTATTAACTACTTAAATGTTGTCTCACTTTTCTTTCTCTTGGACTCCTCATTATCTTTACATTTTCATTACATCCTTGAACATACTTATAATAGCTCTTTAAATTTGTGTGCCAAATTCATCAGCTTAGACATTTCTAGGTTCATTTCTATTGGCTGTGTTTTTCCCCGGTGTGATAGATCACATTTTCTTGCTTATTCACATGTATAGTAATTTTTGTTAGGATACTGAACATTTTGACTATTATGTTGTTTAATATCTTGATATTATTGTTTTTCTTCAGAAAGTTGTTGAGGGTTATTCGGGCAAGCATTTAATTTACTTGTGGTTTCAGCTAGATTTTTTTTGAGGATGTTTAAAGCCCTTTTTAGATTAGAATAACCTTTAAAGTTATTATTCCTACTACTGAAGCACAACATTTATGTATTCTACCAAATGCTCAGGTGTTCAACAAAGTCTCTACACTCTGGTTTGTCTGAACTTAAAAAACTTCTCTTAGTCCTGTGTGACCTTTGGGAACTATTCAGGCTATAGCACCCCAGCAATTCTTCATTTCTTCTTTGTACATGTTTATGGAGTTCTACTATATGCATGCACAGATTACTATTTAGACAAAGACAAAATCCTTTGCAGAATTTTGGAGCTTTTACTCTCCACAGGTTTCTCTTCTCCAACTCTCTGACTCTCAAATTCTAGCTGCCTCAGACTCTAACTGCATTGCCATATTCTAATTGGATTTTTCCTCCTTGTGCTGGAGTTCAGTATAGGCCTAGAGATAGAAAGCCAGGCACTTACAAGGTTAAATTTGTTTGTCTCCCATCTCTCAAGTACAATACTGTTTTGGCTGTTTCCCAATGTATGCAAAGAGTAATTTGATATTTTTTGGTTCTTTACTTCAATAGAACTAGTCTGTTACCAGTTGGTAGCTATTCACTTTATTTTTATTGAAGTATGTTCATACAAAAACTTTGAAGTTTTATTGTTTTGTATATTTTTATCATAAATCAAATATTAGGTTTATAATTAATTTTATAATTCACAGTCACAAAAATGTATACATTATTTTTAGGACAACTGTGCTTAAATATACCCACTTTATTGCAAGAGAAAATAATTATAGATAGGTTGGCTGTTGAAAACTGCCAACTTTTAAATGCCTATTATAACTCTTCCAAAAGATGTAAGTGATAATCCTTTGACCTAAAATACTTTTAATGTTTAAATTTTATTGAAAATGGAAATTTTGAAAAAACTGAAAATAGATATATTCAAGTGAGAGTTAATTATATTAAAAATAATAAATATTTCACATGGATAAATGAAGTTAATGTTTATGGTTGGGTTTTCTAAAGCATATCACAATACAATCAGTGCAAAGTGGTACAGCGGTTCAAATATTCATCCTTTTGTAAATAATATCTTTAAAGAATTACTCTGGTAATTTAGAGAGAAATGGATCATTTCAATAATGTTGTTTTAGAAAATATAAAAAGATCCCTGATGAAATATAGTTTGTTTTAATTTTTATAGTTAATTTTTATATAATGTTCATGTTCTATATAAAGACAGCTCTATAATTTGAAAGTCAACTTGCTCTTCCACTCAGCTTTTTAGTGACTGAAGTTTGATTCTTAAAAAGGAAAGACATGAACAGAGGCCTCTATTTAAGAAGAACAAAAACATTCTCAGTGTGAAGATTCAGTTCGTGATTCTCAGAATGGTGGCTTGCCTCAGCTCAGATGTTCAGTGACTGGCTGTACAAAATTTTTCCAGAAAGAAACTCAGAAGTGGAAACAAGATGACCCTTAATAGGAAGTATCTCCGAAGATAATGCTCCAAAAGAGAGGGTGCTGTTGGATGAGGGACATGTTAGTTAGTCCTCCCATTAAAAAAAAAAAGTGATAATGGACTAGCTTTTTTGAATCCCATTAAAATAAGATGCTTAGGAAAAAAGCATTGCTGATCTTTTGAGTTTCAATAAAATAGTGATTGAGAAGCAAGGTCTCATTAATGTGAACATAAGGCAATAACAAATTAAGGAAGACTAGAGGCTGCCTGTAAATAGAGAAAGAATCACACCAATACAACACCAAATGGATCTTACTCATCAAAGAAATTTTGAAATTTGCTCTCAAGAAAATTAGATAACACTACAAAAAGGTGAAGATCTGTTTACTTAGTGTTCTAAAATTAAGACTACCAACCAAAAAGGAACAAGCCTGCCACAACTGTAGTGAAAAGTTTAGGGATTTATTGAAATAATTATACTAGAGAGAAATGATACTTGGCACATTCAACAGTTTGTAGCCAAGTTTATCTTAATGTTCTTTGTTTCACATTTTGCTAGCTTTTATAGTATAAAAAATAGATCTATTACATATTTTGCTATATTCAACTTTTCTAGTATGCTGTGCTGTTTACCTGGAATCTCCACTGTCTACTCCTGTCACCAAAACTTTGTTACTTTGTTGGATGCAGGATCAGTAAAGACTTCATTCAGAAATCTTCCCTGTCCCCTGAACCCAAGTCTGACTCTTCCTTTGGAGACTGAGATGTCTTATCTGAGTTTAATTATGTACTTATTATGTGATTGTTTTAATCTTGTTCATCTCCCTCATTTTATTGTAAGTCCCATGCCCTCAGGATCTGTATCTGTATTTGTTTGTCACTGTATTGTCAACATCTAGTGCAGTAACTAGTGTTGAATGAATGACCATAATTTGTTATTGGATGAAATAAGAGAATTACCTCAGCTAAGAAAGGACACACTCACTGGCCAATAGTTTTTTTTCTCTTATGTTAAACAATATTTTCTCAACCTCTCCAGTTTTACAATGAGATCTTGTATAAAATCAAATAATTGCATAGTAAACTATATTGTTACCTAATAATATACATTTTTCTAATAAATAATCATTCCTTTGAAGACCATCAAGTCTAATAAACAATTTTTTGACTGTCCATTCACCATTTACTATTACTAATTTGCTTAAAACCAGTTATATTTTACATAGCACCTTCTTGAAAGGATATAGGAAGTATATTAAAATAAAAGAACTCCTATTTATTGAGCATCTATCATGTACTTTCTAGGCTTTATATAATAATTATTTTAACTTATTCTTTATAATTACCCTAGGAAGTATATAGATATGACCTCTGTTTTCATAGATGATGAAAATGAAACTAAGTGTTTAAAACATTTATCCAGCTGGTAAGTAGCAGAGTCTATATTATAATCCAAATCTACCTTCTACCAAAGCTCCTGCATACTCTTTCCACTCTTCTAGAATATTGAACTAAATTTTTTGTTCTAAAAATTTTAAATTATGTATTTGAAACCATAAAATAGTAGGAAAATGTCAAATACCATGTGGTATTTATACTGTGGATAAAAATGCTTTGCATTACATTAAAATTGTAACTTTAAAGCAGCGTGACATTTTAAATTGTTTGACTAGCTGGCTTCTTTAAGGAGCTACTTCACTATAGTGGAGGAAACTCTTCCACTCACATGTGACAAACATCTTAGGTGGTATAAGAGTATATAGTATTTCAAGAAATTAGCATTGTAATATCATAGCTGAAAGAACTTATGAATGATTATTCTTTCCAAGCTTCTGTCTTGCATTGTAAAATTCTTTAAATTATTCAGTATAGATGGGTCAACAGCTGTCCTTAAACTTAAAACTCCTACAGTCCATACCAGTATTTCATTTATTCTTCAACTGTCCAACCAAAATTTCTGCTAGTCTAATTTAAATTTAAATCTTTAATTTAAATCTTTTTATTATCCATATGTAGTAGAAGTCACTAGCATCTCCATGTGTGTTTAAATCATCCCTCTTCTCTGAGCTAATGTTACTTAAGGTAAGACAAAGACGGCACAGCATCTGCAGGATGGTTTGTCAAGTTTCTCTATTAAAATTTATGTCATTATAAATGATTCAAGTCTCAGTAGTGACCCCTAAGGTAAGTATATATTAATAGCTTTTATGGTAACATATTGAATTCAAATAGCTAAATAATACTACCTGCATAGAGGAAAAATTATTTCCAACAAAGTTTTCTGTATAACTGTTTGATTTTCCACCAGATTCCATTGTAAACCTGGAGGCTGTGAAAAATGTTTAGCTACTTGAAATTATAGAAGTTTGAAAACCTATAAAAGAAATATCCTAGGGGCGGAGCAAGATGGCGGAGGAGTAGGAGACCTAGATTTTGTCTGGTCTCAGGAATTCAGCTGAATAGGGATCAAACCATTCTGAACACCTACGAACTCAACAGGAGATCGAACAGGAGAGTAGCAACAACTCTCTGAACAGAGAAGCGACCACTTACTGGAAGGTAGGGCGTGCGGAGAAGTGAATCCGAGGCGATACTCGGGAGGATAGACGGCGGGGGAGGGGCCTCCGCCGGCCACTTCTGGCAAGTGATAGAGCCGCGGAGCAAAAATCGGACCTTTTAAAAGTTGGCTCGGTGGAGGGACGTCGCTGCAGTGGCTAAGCGGGGGGTGGAATCCTCCCGGGACAGTGTGGTCTCAGGACCCTTGGGGTCACAGAGAGACCGGGGGTGCCTGAGTGTGGCAGAGCTCCCAGGTATCAGAGCAGGGAAGCCGGCTGCAGAGACGGAGCAGAGTCGCGGGCTCTCAGCTCTGGGTTGCCACAAACTGTGATCTGCGGCCCAGTCGGGGCACGGCTCCCCCAGCAGGGACCCAACAAGCAGCAGATCCGGGGAGACTCCCCTTCCTTCCCGGGGAGGAGCGGTGCGGGAACACACTGCAGGGATCTGCTGGGTTTGGAGACTCCGAGCGGGGTCGGGTGCCAGAGATAGCAACGCTCGGTCACAGGCCGGGTGAGCACGGAGTGCGGCCAGAGACCGGGGACACGGGAGTGACTGCTTTTCTCTGGGGGCGCACTGAGGAGTGGGGCCCCGAGTTCTCGGCTCCTCCGGGCGGAGACTGGGAGGCCGCCATTTTCGCCCTGGGCCTCCAAAGCTGTACCGAGAGCTTGCAGGGAACAAAAGCTCCTGAGAGCAAACTGGAGCAGCTTCCTTAGCCCGGACCAACAAGGGCGGGGCAATTCCGCCTCCGGCAAAGACATTTGGAAACCACAGCAACAGGCCCCTCCCCCAGAAGATCAGCACAAACAGCCAGCAAGCCAAGACCAAGTTGATCGATCAAGGAGAATAGGAGAACTCCAGCGCTAGGGGAATACTGCACATAGATTCATGGCTTCCTTTTTTTTTTTTTTTTTTTACCATGATTCATTATTTCATCAAAGTTAATTTTTGTTGACGTTTTTTTATTTTTCTTTTTCCCTTTTTCAACCAACATCTTATAAATCCCTTTTTTAAAAAAAAAAATTTTTTATTTTTTTTTCATTTTTAGAGTCATATTTTATCCCTTCATAGTAGTTATCCTTGTTTTTGGCATATATATATAAGTTGTTCTCTCTTTAAAATTTTGAGGTACAGTTTCTTCTAACAGATCAAAATATACCCTAAACCACTAGTGTATGGCTTTGTTCTAGTCTCCTGCCTGATCACATTCTCTCCCTTTTTCCTTTTTTTTTTTCCTTAAATCTTCTTTCTTTTTTCAAACAACTTATCTTACCAAGTCCTTTTATTAAATCTTTTATAATTTTCATCTTTACAGTCATCTTCCATCCCTTCATTGTATCAACCCTTATTTTGTACATATATGTCTTTCTTCCTTTAAAATTTTAGGAGGCACTTTTTTCTAACAGACCAAAATACGCCCAAAATCTAGTGTGTGGCACTGATCTATGCACTAGCCTGATCATATTTGATCATATTCTGCCTTTTTTGAATTTTTTTTTTTTGTTTTTATCTTTTTTCTTTTTTTTTTTTTCTTTTTCTCTTTCTTTTTTCTTTCTTTCCCTTTCCTTTCCCCTGGTTTCAGGTCTTTTCTGATTTGTATACAGTATATTTGCTGGGGACGTTGTAAACCTGTTAGCCTTTTGTTCTCTCATTCATCTATTCTCCTCTGGACGAAATGACAAGACGAAAGAAATCACCTCAGCAAAAAGAACAAGAGGTAGTACCGTCTGCCAGGGACCTACTCAATACGGACATTAGTACGATGTCAGACCTAGAGTTCAGAATCATGACTTTAAAGATACTAGCTGGGCTTGAAAAAAGCGTGGAAGTTATTAGAGAAACCCTTTCTGGAGAAATAAAAGAACTAAAATCTAACCAAATCGAAATCAAAAAGGCTATTGATGAGGTGCAATCAAAAATGGGGGCACTGAATGCTAGGATAAATGAGGCAGAAGAGAGAATCAGCGATATAGAAGACCAAATGATGGAAAATAAAGAGGCTGAGAAAAAGAGAGAGAAACAACTACAGGATCACGAGGGCAGAATTCGAGAGATAAGTGATACAATAAGACGAAACAACATTAGAATAATTGGGATCCCAGAAGAAGAAGAGAGAGAGAGAGGGGCAGAAGGTATATTGGAGCAAATTATAGCAGAGAACTTCCCTAATGTGAGGAAGGAAAAGGCATCAAAATCCAGGAGGCACAGAGAACCCCTCTCAAAATCAATAAAAATAGGTCAACACCCCGACATCTAATAGTAAAACTTACGAGTCTCAGAGACAAAGAGAAAATCCTGAAAGCAGCTCGGGAGAAGAGATATGTAACCTACAATGGTAGAAACATTAGATTGGCAACAGACCTATCCACAGAGACCTGGCAGGCCAGAAAGGACTGGCAAGATATCTTCAGAGCACTAAACGAGAAAAATATGCAGCCAAGAATACTATATCCAGCTAGGCTATCATTGAAAATAGAAGGAGAGATAAAAAGCTTCCAGAACAAACAAAAACTAAAGGAATTTGCAAACACGAAACCAGCCCTCCAAGAAATATTGAGAGGGGTCCTCTAAGCAAAGAGAGAACCTAAAAGCAGCAAAGAGCAGAAACGAACACAGACAACAGACAGTTAACAGTCACCTCACAGGTAATACAATGGCACTAAATTCATACCTTTCAATAGTTACCCTGAATGTAAATGGGCTCAATGCCCCAATCAAAAGACACAGGCTATCAGATTGGATTAAAAAACAAGACCCATCCATATGCTGTCTGCAAGAGACTCATTTTACACCCAAAGACACCCCCAGATTGAAAGTGAGGGGGTGGAAAACCATTTACCATGCTAATGGACACCAAAAGAAAGCTGGGGTGGCAATCCTTATATCAGACAAACTAGATTTTAAAACAAAGACTGTAATAAGAGATGAGGAAGGACACTATATCCTACTTAAAGGGTCTATCCAACAAGAAGATCTAACAATTGTAAATATCTATGCCCCTAACATGGGAGCAGCCAATTATATAAGGCAATTAATAACAAAAGCAAAGAAACACATTGACAACAATACAATAATAGTGGGGGACTTTAACACCCCCCTGACTGAAATGGACAGATCATCTAAGCAAAAGATCAACAAGGAAATAAAGACTTTAAATGACACACTGGACCAAATGGACTTCACAGACATATTCAGAACATTCCATCCCAAAGCAACGGAATACACATTCTTCTCTAGTGCCCATGGAACATTCTCCAGAATTGATCACATCCTAGGTCACAAATCAGGTCTCAACCGGTACCAAAAGATTGGGATCATTCCCTGCATATTTTCAGACCACAATGCTTTGAAACTAGAACTCAACCACAAGAGGAAAGTTGGAAAGAACTCAAATACATGGAGGCTAAAGAGCATCCTACTAAAGAATGAATGGGTCAACCAAGAAATTAAAGAAGAATTAAAAAAATTCATGGAAACCAATGAAAATGAAAACACAACTGTTCAAAATCTTTGGGATACAGCAAAGGCAGTCCTGAGAGGAAAGTATATAGCAATACAAGCCTTTCTCAAGAAACAAGAAAGGTCTCAAATACACAACCTAACCCTACACCTAAAGGAGCTGGAGAAAGAACAACAAAGAAAGCCTAAACCCAGCAGGAGAAGAGAAATCATAAAGATCAGAGCAGAAATCAATGAACTAGAAACCAAAAGAACAGTAGAACAGATCAACGAAACTAGGAGCTGGTTCTTTGAAAGAATTAACAAGATTGATAAACCCCTGGCCAGACTGATCAAAAAGAAAGAGAAATGACCCAAATCAACAAAATCATGAATGAAAGAGGAGAGATCACAAGCAACACCAAAGAAATACAAACAATTATAAGAACATATTATGAGCAACTCTATGCCAGCAAATTAGATAACCTGGAAGAAATGGGTGCATTCCTAGAGATGTATCAACTACCAAAATTGAACCAGGAAGAAATAGAAAACCTGAACAGACCTATAACCACTAAGGAAATTGAAACAGTCATCAAAAATCTCCCAAGAAACAAAAGCCCAGGGCCAGATGGCTTCCCAGGGGAATTCTATCAGACATTTCAAGAGGAATTAATACCTATTCTCCTGAAACTCTTCCAAAAGATAGAAATGGAAGGGAAACTTCCAAACTCATTTTATGAGGCCAGCATTACCTTGATCCCAAAACCAGACAAAGACCCATCCAAAAGGAGAATTACAGACCAATATCCTTGAGGAACATGGATGCGAAAATTCTCACCAAAATACTAGCCAATGGGATCCAACAGTACATTAAAAGGATTATTCACCACGACCAAGTGGGATTTATCCCGGGGCTGCAAGGCTGGTTCAACATCCGCAAATCAATCAACGTGATACAATACATTAACAAAAGAAAGAACAAGAATCATATGATCCTCTCAATAGATGCAGAAAAAAGCATTTGACAAAGTGCAACATCCTTTCTTGATCAAAACTCTTCAGAGTATAGGGATAGAGGGTACATACCTCAATATCATAAAAGCCATCTATGAAAAACCTACAGCGAATATCATTCTCAATGCGGAAAGGCTGAGAGCTTCTCCCCTAAGCTCAGGAACGCGGCAGGGATGTCCACTCTCACCACTGCTATTCAACATAGTATTAGAAGTCCTAGCCACAGCAATCAGACAACAAAAAGAAATCCAAGGCATCCAAATCGGCAAAGAGGAAGTCAAACTCTCACTCTTTGCAGATGATATGATACTGTATGTGGAAAACCCAAAAGACTCCACCCCAAAGCTGCTAGAACTCATACAGGAATTCAGTAAAGTAGCAGGATATAAAATCAATGCACAGAAATCAGTGGCATTCCTATACACCAACAACAAGACAGAAGAGAGACAAATCAAGGAGTCGATCCCATTTACAATTGCACCCAAAACCATTAGATACCTAGGAATAAATCTAACCAAAGAGGCAAAGGATCTGTACTCAGAAAACTATAAAATACTCAGGAAAGAAATTGAAGAAGACACAAAGAAATGGAAAAACGTTCCATGCTCATGGATTGGGAGAATCAACATTGTGAAGATGTCAATGCTACCTAGAGCAATCTACACATTCAATGCAATCCCCATCAAAATACCATCCACTTTTTTCAAAGAAATGGAACAAATAATCCTAAAATTTGTATGGAACCAGAAGAGACCCAGAATAGCCAGAGGAATACTGAAAAAGAAAAGCAAAGCTGGCGGCATCACAATTCCGGACTTCCAGCTCTATTACAAAGCTGTCATCATCAAGACAGTATGGTACTGGCACAAAAACAGACACATAGATCAATGGAACAGAATTGAGAGCCCAGAAATGGACCCTCAACTCTATGGTCAACTTATTTTTGACAAAGCAGGAAAGAATGTCCAATGGCAAAAAGACAGTCTCTTCAACAAATGGTGTTGGGAAAATTGGACAGCCACATGCAGAAGAATGAAACTGGACCATTTCCTTACACCACACACAAAAATAGACTCCAAATGGTTGAAAGACCTAAACGTGAGACAGGAGTCCATCCAAATCCTAAAGGAGAACACAGGTAGCAACCTTTTCGACCTTAGCCGCAGCAACTTCTTCCTAGAAACATCGCCAAAGGCACGGGAAGCCAGGGCAAAAATGAACTATTGGGATTTCATCAAGATAAAAAGCTTCTGCACAGCAAAAGAAACAGTCCACAAAACCAAAAGACAACCGACAGAATGGGAGAAAATATTTGCAAATGACATATCAGATAAAGGGCTGGTATCCAAAATCTATAAAGAACTTATCAAACTCAACACCCAAAGAACAAATAATCCAATCAAGAAATGGGCAGAAGACATGAACAGACATTTTCCAAAGAAGACATCCAAAATGGCCAACAGGCACATGAAAAAGTGCTCAACATCGCTTGGCATCAGGGAAATCCAAATCAAAACCTCAATGAGATACCACCTCACACCCGTCAGAATGGCTAAAATAACAAGTCAGGGAACGACAGATGTTGGCGGGGATGTGGAGAAAGGGGAACCCTCCTACACTGTTGGTGGGAATGCAAGCTGGTGCAACCCCTCTGGAAAACAGTATGGAGGTTCCTCAAACAGTTGAAATTAGAGCTACCGTTCGATCCAGCAATTGCACTACTGGGTATTTACCACAAAGATACAAATGTAGGGACCCGAAGGGGTACGTGTACCCCAATGTTTATAGCAGCAATGTCCACCATAGCCAAACTGTGGAAAGAGCCAAGATGCCCATCGACAGATGAATGGATAAAGAAGATGTGGTATATATACACAATGGAATATTATGCAGCCATCAAAAGGAATGAGATCTTGCCATTTGCAACGACGTGGATGGAACTGGAGGGTGTTATGCTGAGTGAAATAAGTCAATCAGAAAAAGACATGTATCACATGACCTCACTGATATGAGGAATTCTTAATCTCAGGAAACAAACTGAGTGTTACTGGAGTGGTCGGGGGTGGGAGGGATGGGGTGGCTGGGTGATAGATATTGGGGAGGGTATGTGCTACGGTGAGCGCTGTGAATTGTGCAAGACTGTTGAATCACAGATCTGTACTTCTGAAACAAATAACGCAACATATTTTAAGAAAAAAGAAAAGAAGATAATAGAAGAGGAAGAAAAGGGGAGTATGTCAGAGGGGGAGACGAACCATGAGAGATGATGGACTCTGAAAAACAAACTGAGGGTTCTAGAGGGGAGGGTGGTGGGGGGATGGGTTAGCCTGGTGATGGGTATTGAGGAGGGCACGTTCTGCATGGAGCACTGGGTGTTATGAACAAACAATGAATCATGGAACACTGCACCGAGAACTAGTGGATGTAATATATGGTGATTAACATAACAATAAAAAATTAAAAAAAAAAATTAAAAAATAAAAAAAAAAAAAAAAAGAAATATCCTAAAAAATAAATTGTATACTTAAAAAAAACTAGTAATGTTCATGCCAAAGTAGCAACATTTTCTTTTTTTTTCAATGCAAGAAAAACATGGAAATATAATTATAGTACTAGCTATTCTGTATATGTTTTGACACTGATATTCTTCCTATTTTAGTAGTAGCATCAAATTATTTAATGAGTCCAATGTATCAAACTAATTGTTTGTGTAAACACTACTTAATTAATTGGATATACTATTTTACTATTTTTCCCCCATGGATGTAGGAAGAGTCAGATTTTTTAAGAAAAATCATATATATATATGTAGGGTGGGACGGGGGGGGGAGAGACTCTCAAGCAGATTCCATGCACAGCATGAAGCCTGATGTGGGGCTTGATCTCACAACCCCGAGACCATGACCCCAGCTGAAATCAAGAGTCAGACACTCAATTGACAGAGCCATCCAGGCATCCCCCAAATCATAAATTTTTATCACAAGAAATAGCAAAGTTCAGGCTTTAGAGGGTAACTAACTCCCATGTTTACTATTACTGGTAGATATTCCAACAAACATTTTTAATAAGATATACTTAGATTAGATATTCTATTTTGACTTACTTTTTTTTAATAACAAATTAAATCTGAACATGGAAAAGTTTTAAAAGTGAGTATAAATGCATTCTGATTTTAACTTTAGGATTTTTTTCTAGCCTATTTATGCATGCATGTTAATATTAGTTCAATTTTTAAATGCAATCTTTGGTGTACATTATTTATGAACAAATTAGATCATATGTATATTTCTGTTGAAGATAAAATTTTAATTTTTCAAGAGCCTTTCCAAAGATATTGAAATAATATAAACTAATAGGTCCTTGTTATTGTTGTTAATACCAGTTTCACTGTCATGTTCATCTCATGTCTTGTGTACAAAGTGCATTTCTGAATATTGATTTCTCATTTGTCAGTTCTGTATAATGATCCTGAGTGGTATGACGTAGGAGCATTGGGAAACTTTGCTTTTAATCCTAGTTTTCTCTGCAATGGGACTAAACTGGACAATTTACTTAACAGTATGTGGTTGGTTTCCAATCAACGAAAGGAGTAGATTGGCCTAGCCAACTTCTCAGCTTTCCTTAATCCCTAAAATTCTTTGACGCGCCTGTTGATTTGTTGGTCCTGTGGTAAGTCATTCATTATTTCTTTAAGCAAAAATTAATGATCATCTAGAGATGAAAAAGACTATTTCAGACTCCCCAGTAGTTAGGAAATACATTGGGGGAATGCTATATTTAGTTTCATTCTTTTCAATATACTGTTTAATAATGCACAGTAGTAACGAAGAGTGGACTAACTATATGCTTCTTTATCAGAATGTAAATATTGAAGTATCACATATGAAATATTATAAAAATATTAACAACATAAATCTCAAAATTCTGAAATTATTTTTTAGAAATCCTAACTGGTTCTTTGTTATAAATAAAAATTTGACCCACACTTATCTGTCTATTCAGACCAAGATCAATTTCATTATTTACATTATTTCATATTTGCACATACTCTTAAAAACTTTTTTAACTACTCTGTTATTTGAAATAAAAGTTTACCCTTTAAATTAAAATATGGTTGATTTATTATTGGCATTTTAATCTCTGTATAAGATAAATACTTAGACAAAAAAAGTAACAATTTTGTGTTTCTTATAAGTAGCCATAAAGATTAATTACACTTTACGATAGATCTGTGAAGTAGAAATGTAATCACTTTTTCTGAAATACTGTCCTCTTCAGAGCACAAAGCTAAAACTATCTTGGAGAGTTTGGTAGCCTTCTTTAAAATGCTAGACCAAGAATTTAAAAGTATTCTGTAACCAGTATACACATAGAGGAAATTTTTAAGAGTCTAACTTAGTAACACATAACTAAATGTTATGGTAAAATCTCAACATTTTTTTTTAATTCCTGTAAGATGATTAATGCATGCTTAGAATAGAATTTTTCTGACTTGCAACACTTAATCATACAGAGTTCACAAATAGAGATTAGAACAAGGAATTATACTATTGACTTGGGGACTAGTCAAGGCTAGTCCATTGTGTACAATTTATTAGGGGTACTTTAAATACTCCTATAAATGGAAAAATATCTTAAGTGTTGTTCAAAATATTCAAAATATTCCTCTCATTTTTCTTTTTCTTTTCCCTCTTTTTAGTTTATGGAAGTCACAGCATTAGGGGATAAATGATTTTCTTTTTTTTTAAGATTTTATTTATTTATTTGACAGAGAGAGATACAGCAAGAGAGGGAAGCAGGGGTGTGGGAGAGGGAGAAGCAGGCTTCTCACCGAGCAGAGAGCACAATGCGGGGCTCGATCCCAGGACCCTGGGATCATGACCTGAGCCAAAGGCAGATGCTTACCAACTGAGCCACCCAGGCACCCTGGGGGTAAATGATTTTCATAGCAGTATCTTTTTGCTGTGTTTATTTTTTTCTGATTTATATTTCTAATGGTAAATTCCTTTTAATTTTCAGTGTCACTATTCTTGTCAACATTCTTAGCAACTTATTGAAAATATGTGCATCTTCTGTCATCCTTCCTTCTTTCAATCTTACCTCTTATTTTCAATCTAACTTTGCAAGATTACTCTTCTAAAATCTAATGTCTTATATGCAAATCCTCCTTTTAAAAGGCCTTCATTGACTCCCCACTGTCCATTTGTTCATACGTTGATCACATGCATACTTATACTAGACCCTTTTGGATGTAGAACACACTAGACCCAGGTCATTGTTCTGTCCTTTTATACTTAGTTCCTATCTAGTATACTCCATACCCAGGTTCTTTTCCTTTCTATGTTAATTATTCTATTTTATCCAATTGTCTTTTATTATTACCTGGACGTGCCATAATCATTTTATTGTTTTTTGCTAGAATTGCATAATCACTTTACTTTTATCATTTTAAGCTCTTCTTATGTAATTCATTAATTGAGTCACTTATTTTATACCACCCCTATGAGGTGTAGGTACTATTGTTATCTCTATTTTACAGGTAAGGACACTGTGACACAGAAAATTTAGTTAGCTTCTCCAGGTTATACAGAAAGTAAGTTAGAACTGGGATAGAACTCTGACATTCTTACTCAAGTCTGATTTCTTAACTAGTTTATTACAAGATTTACCTGTCCCTCTAACTTTCTCCTCTTTCTTCCTTTCTCTGCCTCTTGTTCCACCTTCCTTCTCCCCCCTTTTCCCTTTTTGTCTTTTCTCATTCTTTCTGGAATAATATAAGTTTATAGTTGTATAGTGTCCTGGCTAGAGATGCAAACTGAAATTTGCCTTGATGACATCTTCTGTTCTGAGCTATCATCTTCTGCGTTAGCAAAACCGTGCCTGGGATCACCCCTCTATGCTGGCATTTGTAGAGCTGTGTGCATCTCTATTTGGTCCCACTTTCCCTGCATCATCCTTTAGTATGATCACAAGGGCCCAGCCGTGTATGCTGGTTTCTTTTTTTTTTCTCCTTTTAATCTCTCTCACAATAGGGGAAATTTGATGACCCTTCTAGACCTCGCTGGCATTCTGGGAATGCCAATGGAGATTTTTTACACCAGTCTCTTTACAGAGCTATTTCAATTCTGTTTGACTTTGACATGGATTTCTGGGGAAACTTCTGGAACTTGATACCTTCCAGGACAAGCAGGGGAAGAGAGCAATTATGTCCTCTATTCTAGATCTTGTTGCAAACCTTTCATTTCTCCATCTCTACCTTATAATTTCTTATCCCTTCTGTATTGACAGCTCTGAACTTCATATGATTTTTAATCCTTCTGTCTAACGCCTAAATCGCCATTTTTATTTACGTGTTGGTTTTAATGTTTAAAAGTCAAGAACTTGATGTCTTGATTTTTGATTCTGCTGTCCCTTGGAGCACCAAATTTCTTCAAATAGCTGGGCCATTCACAGGACAAGAAGAAAGTGAGGATGAAAAGCAATTCTATTAAAAGATTTTGATGTCATTCCCTAACATTAGCATCATATTGGAGGTAAAAATAATGTTGCTGAAAATGAGCTGGTAAGGAGCTAGGATAGCGACAATTTTGTTTTGTGATAAGATAAACAGGAAGCCATTTAATATTTTTGACGAAAGTAATATGACAGCAGGGTTATGGAGGAATGGTATGGAGGAAGGGTATGGAGGAATTTTGTTCTTTTAGCCTGAGAAATGATAAAAGGAAGAGGGAGACTACAAAAGGCCGATTATTAAGTACTTTATTATCTGCAGCCAAGTTTTTCTCCTGAGTGTATCATATATACTAATTTATATTAATGCTTTTTTCCATGAAATAGTGTTATCTACTTTCCCACTAAAGGTGAAATGATTTTTGATGACAATTGCATTTTTACTATATTACATGCTCCTTAACTGTATACTCATTTAAAAGAACTACCAATAACTCATAGAGCTTTAATGTGATTTGTGTTATCATGTCATAACTTTTAACCTTGTTTTAAAAAAAGAAAATGAATACTTAAATGTACCTGCTATCATTTCTAAGTGACCGTCTCTTTTATTCATGGTTTGTTTCCTCTGATGAGGTTCTCAGCAGACAGTTCTTATCTTGGTGTTTTTATAGTTTCTTAATTATTCACTGTCATTTTTAAATGAATGCTCCAGGAATACTTGAGTATTTACATACTCTTTGTCACCTTGCTTAACTTTGCATGTCTCATAGAAGGGTCTTGATAATTATTGTAATAGAACTTGAGGGAACTTATGTCAGCTTGCACATACCATTAGTACATTAATGTGTCAAAATAGCAGTGAATGACACAGCTCTAGGCAGTCTTAAAAGCTACTAATGGCAGACCAACTCTAAGAAATTGATTTGTAAGCAATACTGAAGCTATAAAACTTGCTCCTTGATATATAGTTTCAGAAAGCCTTGTTCTATTTTTCACTTTATTTTTAGTAAATGAGTAATAGCTATTTGAATAAGAGAACAATCTATAAAGACTACATGGTTGATATTCTTTTTGTTGAAGTAGCAATAGAAAAGCTCAAATAGGAAAACTAACAAGGTAACAGCATGTTAAAATTAATTCAGCTATTAACATTTAAACTGTAGTTTAATCACGGGTTGGATCTTATAAGTTACTGTTTTGTGGTTAATAGAAATGGATGTGGTAATGTGACTTGTCAAACTAATAGCTTTTTTAAAAATTTTATTATGTTATGTTAGTCACCATACAATACATCATTAGTTTTTTTTTTTTTTTTTTTTTCCAGGGCCCAAACACAAATTTTTTTTATTGTTATGTTAATCACCATATATTACATCATTAGTTTTTGGTGCAGTGTTCCATGATTCATTGTTTGTTCATAACACCCAGTGCTCCATGCAGAACGTGCCCTCCTTAATACCCATCACCGGGCTAACCCATCCCCACACCCACCTCCCCTCTAGAACCCTCAGTTTGTTTCTCAGAGTCCATAGTCTCTCTTGGTTCATCTCTCCCTCCGATTTCCCCCCATTCATTTTTCCCTTCCTTCTCCTAATGTCCTCCATGCTGTTCCTTATGTTCCACAAATAAGTGAAACCATATGATAATCGACTTTCTCTGCTTGACTTCTTTCACTTAGCATAATCTCCTCCAGTCCCATCCACGTTGATGTAAAAGTTGGGTATTCATCCTTTCTGATGGCTGAGTAATATTCCATTGTATATATGGACCACATCTTCTTTAGCCATTCATCTGTTGAAGGGCATCTCAGCCCTTTCCACAGTTTGGCTATTGTGGACATTGCTGCTATGAACATTGGGGTGCATATGGCCCTTCTTTTCACTAATTCTGTGTCTTTGGGGTAAATACCCAGTGCAATTGCTCGGTCATAGGGTAGCTCTATTTTTAAATTTTTGAGGAACCTCCACACTGTTTTCCGAAGTGGCTGTACCAACTTGCATTCCCACCAACAGTGTAAGAGGGTTCCCCTTTCTCCACAACCTCTCCAACATGTGTTGTTTCTTTCCCTGTCCATTTTTGCCATTCTAATTGGTGTAAGGTGGTATCTCAGCGTGGTTTTTATTTGAATTTCCCTGATGGCTAATGATGATGACCATTTTTTCATATGTTTGTTAGCCATTTGTATGTCTTCCTCAGAGAAGTGTCTTTTCATATCTTCTGCCCACTTTTTGACTTGATTATTTGTTTTTTTGGGTGTTGAGTTTGAGAAGTTCTTTATAGATCTTGGATACCAACCCTTTATCTGTAGTGTCATTTCCAAATATCTTCTCCCATTCTGTGGGTTGCCTCTTTGTTTTGTTGACTGTTTCCTTTGCTGTGCAGAAGCTTTTTATCTTGATGAAGTCCCAAAAGTTCATTTTTGCTTTTGTTTCACTAGCTTTTGGAGATGTATCTTGAAAGAAGTTGCTGTGGGTGATGTCAAAGAGGTTACTACCTTTGTTCTCCTCTAAGATTTTGATGGATTCCTGTTTCACATTGAGGTCTTTCATCCATTTTGAGTTTACCTTTGTGTATGGTGTTAGAGAATGGTCGAGTTTCATTCTTCTGCATGTGGCTGTCCAATTTTCACAGCACCATTTATTGAAGAAACTGTCTTTTTTCCATTGCATGTTTTTTCCTGCTTTGTCGAAGATTATTTGACCATAGAGTTGAGGGTCCATATCTGGGTTCTCTATTCTGTTCCATTGGTCTATATGTCTGTTTTTGTGCCAGTACCATGCTGTCTTGGTGATCACTGCTTTGTAATATAGCTTGAAATCAGGCAACGTGATGCCCCCAGCTTTGTTTTTCTTTTTCAACATTTCCTTGGCGATTCGGGGTCTTTTCTGATTCCATACAAATTTTAGGATTGTTTGTTCCAGCACTTTGAAAAATGTCATTGGAATTTTGATCAGGATGGCATTGAAGGTATAGATTGCTCTGGGTAGCATAGACATTTTAACAATGTTTATTCTTCCGATCCAAGAGCATGGAATATTTTCCCATCTTTTTGTGTCTTCTTCAATTTCTTTCATGAGTGTTCTGTAGTTCCTAGAGTATAGATCCTTTACCTTTTTGGTTAGGTTTATTCCGAGGTATCTTATGGTTTTTGGTGCTATTGTCAATGGAATCGTTTCTCTAATTTCTCTTTCTACAGTTGCATTGTTAGTGTATAAGAAAGCAACTGATTTCTGTGCATTGATTTTGTATCCTGCCACATGACTGAATTGCTGTATGAGTTCTAGTAATTTGGGGATGGAGTCTTTTGGGTTTTCCACACAAAGTATCATGTCGTCTGTGAAAAGAGAGAGTTTGACTTCTTCTTTGCCAATTTGAATACCTTTTATTTCTTTTTGTTGTCTGATTGCTGTTGCTAGGACTTCTAGTACTTTGTTGAACAATAGTGGCGAGAGTGGGCATCCTTGACGTGTTCCTGATCTTAAGGGAAAGGCTCTCAGCTTTTCCCCATTGAGGATGATATTCACTGTGGGTTTTTCATAGATGGATTTTATGAACTTGAGGAATGTTCCCTCTATTCCTATACTCTGAAGAGTTTTAATCAGGAAAGGACGTTGTATTTTGTCAAATGCTTTTTCTGCATTATTTGAGAGGACCATATGGTTCTTCTCCCTCCTCTTATTAATGTGTTCTATCACATTGATTGATTTGTGAATGTTGAGCCACCCTGCATCCCGGGGATAAATCCCACTTGGTTGTGGTGGATGATCCTTTTAATGTATTGTTGGATCCTATTAGCTAAGATTTTGTTGAGGAATCCCTATTCATCAGGGATATTGCTCTGAAATTTTCCTTTTTGATGGGATCTTTGCTTGTTTGGGGATTAAGGTAATGCTGGTCTCATAGAATGAGTTTGGAAGTTTTCCTTCTGTTTCTATTTTTTGAAACAGCTTCAGTAGAGTGGGTATTATTTCTTCTTTGAATGTTTGGTAGAATTCCCCAGGGAATGCATCAGGCCCTGGACTCTTGTTATTTGGGAGGTTTTTGATCACTGCTTCAATCTCGTTACTGGTTATTGGCCTATTCAGGTTGTCAATTTCTTCCTGTTTCAGTCTTGGTGGCTTATAGGTTTCTAGGAAGGCCTCCATTTCATCCAGATTGCTGAGTTTATTGGCATATAGTTGTTGATAATAATTTCTAATAATTGTTTCTATTTCCTTGGTATTTGTCGTGATCTCTCCCCTTTCATTCATAATGTTATTAATCTGGGCCCTTTCTCTTTCCTTTTGGATAAGTCTGGCCAGTGATTTATCGATTGTATTAATTCTTTCAAAGAACCAACTTCTAGTTTCGTTGATCTGATCTACTGTGTTTCTGGTTTCTAATTCACTGATTTCTGCTCTAATTTTAATTATTTCTCTTCTAATGCGTGGCTTAGGCATCATTTGTTGCTTTTTCTCTAGTTCTTTAAGGTGTAGAGTTAGTTGGTGAATTCGGGATTTTTCTATTTTTTTGAGAGAGGCTTGGATGGCTATGTATTTCCCCCTTAGGACTGCCTTTGCAGTATCCTAAGATTTTGGACCTATGTGTTTTTGTTCTCATTGATTTCCATGAATTGTTTAAGTTCTTCTTTGATTTCCTGGTTGACCCAAACATTCTTGAGCAGAGTGGTCTTTAGCTTCCAAGTGTTTGAATTTCTCCCAAATTTTTTCTTGTGATTGAGTTCCAGTTTTAAAGCATTGTGGTCTGAGAATATGCAGGGAATAATCTCAATCTTTTGGTATCGGTTGAGACCTGATTTGTGACCCAGTATGTGGTCTATTCTGGAGAAAGTTCCAAGTGCGCTCGAGAAGAATGAGTATTCTGTTGTTTTAGGGTGGAATGTTCTGTAAATATCTATGAGGTCCATCTGGTCCAGTGTGTCATTCAAAGCTCTTGTTTCCTTGTTGATTTTCTGCTTAGATGATCTGTCCATTTCTGAGAGTGGAGTATTGAGGTCTCCTACAATTAATGTATTGTTATCAATATGACTCTTTATTTTGGCTAACAGTTGGCTTATGTAGATGGCTGCTCCCATGTTGGGGGCATAGATATTTACAATTGTTAGATCTTCTTGTTGCATAGACCCTTTAAGAATGATATAGTGTCCTTCTGTGTCTCTAATTACAGACTTTAGTTTAAAATCTAATTTATCTGTTATAAGATTTGCTACCTCAGCTTTCTTTTGAGGTCCGTTGGCATGGAAGATGGATCTCCATCCCTTCACTTTCAGTCTGGACGTATCTTTAGGTTCAAAATGAGTCTCTTGTAGGCCGCTTATGGATGGGTCCTGTCTTTTTATCCAGTCTGCAACCCTGTGCCATTTTATGGGAGCATTTAGGCCATTCACGTTGAGAGTGATTATTGAAAGATATGAATTAATTGTCATCATTTTGCCTGTGAAGACGTTGTTTTTATAGATTGTCCCTGTAAATTTCTGTTGTATATCACTCTTGGGGTCTTTCTCCTTTTATAGAACCCCCCTTAATATTTCTTGCAGGACCAACTTAGTGGTCATATATTCTTTCAGTTTCTGCCAGTCATGGAAGCTCTGCATCTCTCCATCCATTCTAAATGACAGCCTTGCCAGATAAAGTATTCTTGGCTGCATGTTCTTCTCCGTTAGTACCCTGAATATGTCTTGCCAGGCCTTTCTGGCTTGCCAGGTCTCTGTGGATAGGTCTGACGTTATTCTGATGTTCCTCCCTCTGTACGTGTAAGGAATCTCTTCCCCCTAACTGCCCTTAAGATGGTTTCCTTGGTTCTAAGATTTGCAAGTTTTGCTGTTACATGCTGGGGTGTTGGCCTGTTTTCCTTGATCTTGGGAGGGGTCCTCTCTGCCTCTAGGATGTGAATGTTTGTTTCATTCCCCAGATTAGGGAAGTTCTCAGCTATAATTTGCTCAACTACATCTTCTAGTCCTCTCTCTCTCTCCACTCCCTCCGGGATTCCAATTATTCTGACATTGGAACGCTTCATAGTGTCACTTATTTCTCTGATTCTATTTTCATGGATTCTGAGTTGTTTTTCCCTGGCCTCCTCTTTTCACTTTTTATCTATTATATTGTCTTTCAGGTTGCTTATTCGTTCTTCTGCCTCAGTTACCCTAGCCATTAGATTATCTAGATTGGATTGGATCTTATTGATAGCATTTTTAAGTTCTGCCAAATCAGCTTTCATTTCTGCCCTTAGAGACTCTATGTTGCCATTAATCGATTTCTCCATTCTAGCCATTGTCTTCACAATTGCTAGCCTGAATTCCATCTCCAACATCTTGGTTATATCTGCATCCATTTGTAAATCTGCAGCATAAGTCATAATCTCTGAGTCTTTTCTATTTTGGAGGTTCCTTCTCCCAGTCATTCTGTTGATGGGTGTTTGAGGGAATGTATAGAGTCCTAATTATTGACCAGAACCCAAGCAAGATGCACCTGTTTTCTTGGGACCTTAGGGTTGCTGGCCTCTTGTTTTCCCAGCCTGTCTTCTGGGGGAGGGGCCTGCCGTGCTGTTACTCAGGGAACCCTGTTTGGGCGGAGTTGCCCTGCCCCCCTGTGGTGGGGGATGGGCTTAGTGGGAATCAGTTTTGGGGGCTTTTGTTCTCTGGCAGCTTTCCCTGGCGGCTTTCTGCATCTCTTCTGTGAGTCAGAGCAGAAGAGACTGTTTCCAACCCTCTGCCTCAGAGCAGAGAGACCGCAGTCTGTTCTTCAGAGAGCTCTCCAGGCCACACCGTCTCCATTTCTGTCCGTGCTGCTATAAATTGCAGCGTCCTGGGTTGTGCTCCCCTCCACAGCGCCCCCAGTCCTGCCTCCAGGTCGGGGGCCCCCTCTCTGCCTTTTGTGCTTCTAAAACCGCCAGCCGCTCCCAGTTCACAAGCGCGCGCCTCCCCCCCCCCCACCTCCGGGTTTCCAGCCCGGGGGCTGCCCTAAAGTCCTTTACCCGCTGCTACCGGTCTGCAAGTCTGTACCTCGTCCCCAGTGCGCAAGGCTGTTTCTCACCGGCGGTGTAGGATCCCCACAACAGGCTCCCTTCTGCTGCCATTTATCCTCCAATATCTGCCCGTGGAATCAGGGCTCCCCACTTCGTACCTCAAAACCAACTGCCTGCGATATTCTGTTTGTAGAGATCCAGATCTTCTTACATCTCAGGCTGGTTTCATGGGTGCTCAGAGTGGTCTGGTGGATATTCAGCTCAATTCCGGGGACCCACTGAAATAGGGTCCCCTACTCCTCCGCCATCTTTCCTTCTCCCCCAAACTAATAGCTTTTTGACACCTAGAAGAGTAAAGGAGAAATTTGAAAAGTGATATAAATAGAAATTTATGAGAAATAATGTAATAAATATAAATATAGTTATGTTTTGATTTTAAAAACTGAAAAAAATATATTTTAAAGTTAAATGTATACAGAATTCCATGTCTAAATGAGCTGGTATATTTTCTGCTGAGTTTTTAGATAAAAAATGTATTTGTATTGTTCTCCATACAGTAGTCAGAGATCCTTACAGCACTTCATTGTTGTTTGGGCCAAGTCTGTCTCTCCCTTAAGGAGCTCCATTAGAACAGGGGCCATCCCCATCATGCAGGTCACTGTAGCTTCCAGGACTAAGCCCAGTATATAGCACAAATTCAGAGCCTGAGTAATACTGTTATACAAAGACTGTGTGCTCTTGCAAGGGCCAAACCATACAATTTTAATAACGGGAATTTTTTTTAGACGTGTCATAAGAATGGCACAAAGGATAATCCAAGAAAGATGGCCATATGCCTCCGATTTCCTAAAACTTGCTCCCTTAGGACAGCCACTGGAGGGAAAACAAAAACCAAACAGTGTAGTATGGTATACTGCATTGGAACTGACATCCAAATTTGCACATAAAACAAATGAGTTTGATTAGAGTATTTGAAAGTTTCCATTTAACCCTAAAATTTGTGATGGTGATTCAGGTCCAAGTTCATGGCTACGCCACAGAGAAGCAACTGCAAATAGCTATTTTGAATGAATCCAGAAATAGCTTTTTCAGAGGAGAATGAGCTCACCTCAGAAATAGGCAGCTTCATAGCTCATGAATTTTATTCCATGTGAATGACAAGGAAGAGGGGGGTATCAGGGAGACCCTAAAGAGCTATGAAATTTCTGAGGGTGCACTTGGGGACAGTGCTGGGAAAAAAAGGTGACTTGCTTCAATTACATTTTCTTTCTTTCCCCCAGTCTTCATTCCATCTTCATGTGTTCATTATTTCCATTAAGTAGTTGAAAATACAGTGACTTCTTGAAACAATTTCTTTAATCGGGTTGAAAATACAAAATTACAGTATTAGAATAAGATATAAGAAATACTCAATGTAAGTTTTAAAGTTAGGTTTCAACAAAAATTTTGTATATATATAAAATACTTACCTCTATAATGGAAAGAAAACTATTTTTCTAGCATATAATTACGGGCTAAATTCATAGGGAATTTTATACTCAGTATTGCAGTACATTTTTTAGAAGTATGTGAAAAAAACAGTATGGCATAGTTCCAAAATTTCTTCATATTAAAATTACTTTTAAATTCCTTACTCCAACTTTACAATATTTTAACTTTACAAACTGTGAATTCTATCCTAGCTTCCTGTTTCAAATTGCTCCCTCAACTTATAATTTACTACTCTAGAGACAGTGCTTGACATTTTATGGGGTGATTATTTTCCAGTTGTTTCTTCTTTCAATTCCCTTTTCTGCTTTTCCCCTCTAAGCACCCACAAACACATATATGTGTCTTTTCTCATTTACTTGATATGTGGTCTTTACAATGAGGCTGTCTTTCTGTGAAAATGAAATTTTATATCTTGTTAAAAATTCCAGAATGCTGTGTCTCCAATGGGTATACAATTCTGAATACAAGATCCTAAATCTGAAAAACCAGAAGGAAAAATGACTTGCTTGTAATATCCATAACTACTTATAATAACACAACCTTATAGATTTACTAAGGCCATGATTTACAGTCATGCACATTCCAATAAGTAAGGTTTTCATCTCTGAAAGTGTTCTACACCACAACAAAACAGATTTGTAGTTCACTTAATTATAACTGTATATCTTCATAACACTTATTAGTTATGCCTCACATTCACCTTAGGGAGATCCTGTTCCAGATACATTTTTGATTTTGACCAAAAGCCTGATTATTTTGCACTGAGTTTGATTTCACTGAGACTTTGGTCTTAAAGACACATGCAGGTTTTAAAAACATCCTCAGTGTTTCTATTCATAACATTTATAAACTTTCAGATAAGATATTCCAGTTAGTGACCACTCTCCCCAGCCTTGCTCCATCCCCAATCATCTGATTGAAAGAGAACACATTGGTTAATATGAATATAGGTAGGTATATATATATATATATATATATATATAAAATTATATCATTATACTTAATATTTTATGTATAATGTCTCTTAAATGAGACCTTACAAGGTAATGATATGTTCAGGAAGGGGAAGCTACAAGCAAAGAAATTCACACTTGATTGTATGTATAACTTTCGGTAATAATAAAGAATATGAAATACAAGGTAATTAAGAGCTTAAAAGTTTTTGATCAACTGGCACAAGGAACTGGAACTTTAACTTTTATTTAAATATCTCCAAATAGTATTTTTCAAGCATATAAAAGCCTGTACCTTGAAGCTGAGAAAGCATAAGAGAAATATGAATGATTCAGTTTTTACTGTTGAAGTTATACTGAATCATATGCTATATGAAAAATATTTTTATTACTAATAAATGCAACTCACTTTTCTCTCTTCCATAAGAAAATAGAAGTCTCAGAAAGAAGTTCAGTTCCTTCCTTTGTAGACACTTGAACATCCACTTTCTTAGTGGAAAGAAAATCCCTTGTTGGATTTGAGGACGACTTTCACCTCAGTCCTCTTGTCACGATCCCCTAGGGCTCTCATACTTTCATCAGTCCCCTCTGGGCCCTGTTCCTTCAGACTATTCTCTCATTCAATTATCTTCTTTCTCTTATTTAACTTCTCCAGCGGAGGCTAGACCTCCTTCAGCATACAAGGATGCTGAATCTAGGATATTTGGAACAAAAACAAAACCTCTGTGCATGACACATTAGCTACCTCAATCTTTCTTTCTTCATGACCAGGCTCTAAAGAAGAGTCCAGAGTCCAGATTTATTATTGTCTTTGTCTGTCTACCTTCTATGAATGCCTCTACCTATTGTAGTCTATCTTCTACCAGTCAGTGGCAACTGTTTTTGCCAAAAGCATCAGTGAACTCTTGAAAGCAAAATCCAAAGAACATGTTTTGAAGCACTGTCACTTACTTATATTTTTTGTTCATTTTGTTTTTGTGGCAGTGGCCAATTGAGACCACTTCCTCGGTGTTGGGACTCTTCCTACTTTGATTTAGATTTGTGACATAGACTAGGGATGAAGCAGGAAGGAAGGGAGGCTCGAGAGACAAGTTGACCAAAGTAAAGTCATTTTGGTTTTTAAGCTGACCTTTAACCTAAATGTCAACAGGTCATAAAAAGAGTCACAGGATCTGACTCGTGGAAGACCACAAGACCCCACTCCCTCTGGCAGTAAAAGTAATAAAGGCTGGATATTCTTAAAATTGCTCCCGGTGGGTAATTCCACAAGCCTAAGACAATGGAAAAACTAACTGCCCTATATAAATGATAAATCCAAAGTTAAAATTTAAGCCTCTCCCTATATGGTTAGCTAATTTTTAAAAACTCGTAAGGCGTGACTGTTTGCCTCGGTTGGTTAAGCATCTGCCTTCCACTCATGTCATGATCTCAGGGTCCTGGGATCGAGCCCCGGGTCAGGCTCCCTGCCTCGTGGGGAGCCTGCTTCTCCCTCTCCCTCTGTGTGCTCTCTCTCTCTCTCTTTATCAAATAAATAAATAAAATCTTTAAAGAAAATAAAAACTTATAAAATACTTTGTTAGAGGGAAAGGGGAATCCTCTTCCCCTGTGGGAGGAGAGACCACTACTTTGTCTATAAAGACAAAGCATCTTCCTTAATAAATCTTTGTCCCTTTCTCTAAATGACTTACACTTGAATTCTACATGCTAGGACTGAGATTATTAAAAGTTTAAAGTCTTATGTTTCAAACTTTACTGCTTTCAGTCTTTGTGGTTCCAATACAAGTCCGTGTCAATAGTTGCCTGAAATATTTTAAATAGCTTGTTTATAAAGGATTCCAGGATCCACACTCTCTCCCAATACATAATTTAGTGCTAAAGATGCAATTTTGACCCTGACAAGAGTTTCTCAGGTTACTCTGCTAACTCTGACACTTCTACTTTGTGTCTATTATAGGGCTCAGAAGAGTGCTTTGGTTTTAGTAGGTACTTAATGTTCTATGTAAAGCTATTGCTATGGCTTCAATGCTCTTAAATTTTCAAAAATTATGTCTACTAACGAACTGGATAACATTTGGTACCTGGAGTACACTATTATGATGTCATTTGTAATTCTAAAGCATAAACTACCATTTTCCCTCTTCAGAGTGAATGCCTTCTCTCTAATGTGTAGCAAAAGTGGGGAAAACAATAGCAGAGTTTTATATTTTATTTGGTCTTATATTACATAATGTTAAAAGTGCAGATTTATCTTGGTTTAAAAATCAAATACTATGAGTAACTTTCTAATGTTAACACCTAAATAAGGCTTTGTTTTTAGATTTTTTTTTTCATATTGTATGACACAAATCCTCATTAAGTTATTCGTTATCACACTTTACTTTCTCATTTGGAAATTCTCTATGATTCCTTTAACAATGTGCTAGTGAAACTTCACTGTTCTTTACAGTTTATCTTAAGGCAAGACACTATTACAATTTCTTCTCAGATTTTTTGGAACCTAATTAAAATTTAGTGCATCAATTCTAATTTTTATAGATTGGATGTCTAAGGCTCATAAAGAGGAATAAAGTTTCTTCTTCTTAAAAACATTAATGGAAACTTCTGCTGCATTATGTAAATTTGCATCTGAAGCTTCTTAAAATTTTCTCATGAATTGGAATTAATTGGTGGATTTCTTTTAGCTTCATATCCTTCATGTAGTCAAATTATACTTACTGAACTTTTTTCTACTAAAGCCCTTTTGTTAATTTAAATAACAAAGCTCCTCACTGGTTATTTAGGAAAAGAAAACTAATCAGAGGGGGTTAGTGAGTAGTAATGTGACATTACAAATATATCAGAAGTCAGGTTCCAGGACTTTCTGTAAATCTTCCTACTTTCTTGTAATCCCAGTATTATCTGAAATAATTTGTAATAGCTTTTAAATTTGGTTTTAAATTTTTGAATAGGTAGAATATAAATGCTTATTAAGTGAAAAACACAAGTTAATAAAATGGGAAACAGCAAACTATTTTGAATAGCACAATAATACTGAATTGATTTTTTATTGATAGACTATATTTTTATTATTCAATTCAAACTGTTATCTAATATGCATTTTGATTATTTTGACCCATGGATTACTTAAAAATTTATTGCCTATTTTTATAGTTTCTATTTTTCTGGTGAAATTCACCATCTTGTCATTGTTTCTTGAACATATTAAGCATCATTATTTTAAAGTTTCTTTTTTTTTAAGATTTTATTTATTTGACAGAGAGAGACACAGCGAGAGAGGGAACACAAGCAGGGGAAGAGGGAGAATCACACCTCCCGCTGAGCAGGGGGCCCAATGCGGGGCTTGATCCCAGGACCCAGGGATCACGACCTGAGCCGAAGGCAGATGCTTAACGACTGAGCCACCCAGGCGCCCCTATTTTAAAGTTTCTGTCTGATAACCTCCATGTCCTGATCAGCTGTAAGTCTGTCTTTATTGTACCTTTTTTACTATTGGTCCTGTTTCTTGATCTACCTAGTAACTTTTGATTAATCACAGATTTACTCATAAAAGGTTGTAGAGTCTCTGGATAAAAATGTTCTTTCTCCAGAGAAAACTCACTCTATTCTAATGCAGTCACAAAATAGGGCAGATTGCTTCAACTGGATCAGTGACTGAGCTGTCTTGAGGTGAGATTGCCATCTGTAAATATAAGGCTATTTTTGGTCCACACTCATACATTTCCACAGATCCTAATAGAGAGCAAACTCTTTTCTAGGTCTCCTTGTCTTGCTGAACCTGAAATCTTGCCGGTCCTCAGAATTTGAGACAGCTAAAACTCTTCTCTGCATTATGGCTCTTCTCCATCTAGCTCCTAACTCATTTTTCTCAACAGCTTTCAAATTTATTAATTGCCACACAGCAAAACTGTCAAACATTGGGCTAACTTTTTGTGCCTCTGTTCTCTCGGGAATCTTGGCTCTTCAACACTGGCTATCTTTCTAGCCCCATTTCCTATTTTTTCTTCAGCTCTTTGAGATTGCTGAATGCTGTCTGGCTTTTGGCCTCTTAGCAGCTATCAGCTGCCTGGCTTCTAAGTCTCTTTGCACTAAGAATGAGCAAGTGTTTTCAAAGGGAAAAGCAGTCAGGAAAATGTTGGGCTCACTTCAGTTAGCTTCTTTGTCTTGGGATATTGTGCCATCAGATCTTTGGTGCCTCAGCAGCTCTTTATTAAATTATCTGCCTTTTCTAGTTGTTTTCTGTGGAAGTTTTGATATGCAATAAGCCATTCCATCATGGCAGAAAACAGAAATCTGAGTGTTTAGTTTAAAAGAAATACCATATTTGATATTTTTCAGGAACAAGCTTTCTTCACTTAATATCTTTAGGAATCTTTTTATGACCAAATCTGGATGGATATACCGGTAGATAAATGACTTCCTTATTCTGGTTTAATTATGAAATAGTATAATTATAGTATAATGAATTTAGTCATTTGCCTATTGTTAGAGGTTTAGGTTATTTCCAGTGTGTGTGTATGTGTGTGTGTGTGTGTGTGTGTGTGTGTGTGTATACAATTATAAATGATGCTTTGTGAAACATGAATATTGTGTATATAACTAGAGATGACATTACTAGGTTACATATGCACGTTTGAAATTTTTGTTGGATACAACCAAATTATTTTCTACAAATTATTTAGTATTTTACCAGTTTTGCCACATCCAGTCAATATGAAGTATCAGTACATTTAGCTTTCCAAATATAATGAGAAAAATATGGCATCTATTATTTTTTTGTTCAGCATTTTCCTAATTACTAGTGAAGTTGAATATGTATTTACATGTTTATTAGTCATTTATATTTCTTCTTTCAAGAATACCCCTTATGACACCACACTAATAAAAGAAAGGATAAGAATCATGCAATCATTTCAATAGATGCAGAAAAAACATTTAACAAAGTACAACATCCATTCATGATAAAAAATCCTCAACAAAGTAGGTTTAGAAGAAAGATACTTGAACATAATACAGGCAATACATGAAAAACCCCAGGTAATATCATCCTTAATGGGGAAAACAGAGAGCTTTTCCTCTACAGTCAGGAACAAGACAAGGGATTTTGACTCTCACTGCTATTATTTAATGTAGTACCGGAAGCCCTAGCCTTGGCAATCAGACAACAAAGAGGAAAAAAAAGGCATCCAAATCAGCAAGGAAGAAGTCAGACTTCCACTATTTGCAGATGACATGATACTCTATGCAGAAAATCCAAAAGACCCCACCAAAAAAATTGCTAGAAATGATACATGAATTCAGTGAAGTTGCAGGATACAAAATCAACATACAGAAATCTGTTGCATATCTCTACACCAATAATGAAGCAGCAGAAACAGAAATCAAGGAATCAGTCCCATTTACAATTGCACCAAAAACCATAAGATGCCTAGGAATAAACCTAACCAAAGAGGTAAAAGATCTGTACTCTGAAAACTATAGAACTCTATGAAAGAAATTGAAGAGGACACAAAGAAATGGGAAAACATTCCATGCTCATGGATTGGAAGAACAAATATTGTTAAAATGTCTATACTACCCAAAGCAATCTACACACTTAATGCAATTCCTATCAAAATACTACCAACATTTTTTCACAGAGCTAGAACACACAATCCTAAAATTTTCATGGAACCACAAAATACCCCTAATAGCCAAAGCAATCTTAAAAGAAAAGCAAAGCTGGAGGCATTACAATTCCAGACTTCAAGTTATATTACACAGCTATAGTAATCAAAACAGACACATGGATCAATAGAACAGAATAAAAAACCAGGAAATGGACCCCCAACTATATGATCAACTAATTTTTGACAAAGCAGGAAAGAATATCCAGTGGAAAAAAAGATAGTCTCTTCAACAAATGGTGTTGAGAAAACTGGACAGCAACATGCAAAAGAATGAAACTAAACTACTTTCTTACACCATATACAAAAATAAGTTCAAAATGGATGAAAGACCCAAATGTGAGACAGGGAACCATCAAAATCCTACAGCAGAACACAGGTAATAACCTCTTTGAAAACACCGGCCATAGCTACTTCTTACTAGACATGTCTCCAGAGGCAAGGGAAACAAAAGCAAAAATGAACTATTGGGACTTCATCAAGATAGAAATCTTCTGCACAGCGAAGAAAACAATCAACAATACTAAAAGGCAGCCTACAGAATGGGAGAAGTTATTTGCAAATGACATACGTGATAAAGGGCTAGTATCCAAAATATATAAAGAACTTATAAAACTCAACACTCCCAAAACAAATAATCCAATTAAAAAATGGGCAGAACAGATAAACAGACATTTTTCCAAAGAAGACACCCAGATGGCTAACAGACACATGAAAAGATGCTCAACATCACTCATCATCAGGGAAATACAAATCAAAACTACAATGTGATATCACCTCACACCTGTCAAGAATAGCTAAAATCAACAACACAGGAAACAACAGGTGTTGGCGAGGATGCGGAGAAAGAACCCTCTTGCACTGTTGGTAGTAATGCAAACTGGTACAGCCACTTTGGAACAGTATGGAGGGTCCTCAAAAGTTAAAAATAGAACTACCCTAGGATCCAGCAATTCACTACTAGGTATTTACCCAAAGGATACAAAAAAATACTGATTTAGAAAGATACATGCACCCTGATGTTTATAGCAGCACTATCAGTAATAGCCAAATTATGGAAAGAGCCCAAATGTCCATCGACTGATGAATGGATAAAGAAGCTGTGGGGTGTATGTATATATGTGTGTGTGTGTGTGTGTATATATATATATATATGAATAATATTACTCAGCCATCAAAAAGAATGAAATCTTGGGGCACCTGGGTGGCTCAGTTGGTTAAGCGTCTGCCTTCAGCTCAGGTCATGATCTCAGGGTCCTGGGATTAAGCCCCGAGTTGGGCACCCTGCTCAGCGGAAAATCTGCTGCTCTCTCTCCCTCTGACCCCTGCCTCATGCTCGTGCTCTCGCTCACACTCTCTCTGTGTCAAATAAATAAATAAATAAATAACCTTTAAAATAAAAGAATGAAATCTTGCCATTTGCAATGACATAGATGGAGCTAGAGACTATTATGCTAAGTGAAATAAGTCAAAGAAACACAAATACCATAAGATTTTACTCATATGAAGAATTTAAGAAACAAAACATAGAGGGGAAAAAGAGAGAGGCAAACCATAAAATAGACTCTTAACTATAGAGGACAAACTAAGGGTTGCTGGAGGGGATATAGGTGGGGGTATGGGCTAAATGGGTGATGGGTATTAAGGAGGGCACTGGGTATTGTATGTTAGTCGTGAATCACTGAATTATATACCTGACACTAATATTACACTGTATGTTAACTAACTGGAATTTAAGTAAAAATTTGAAACTATAAAAAAGAAGAATGTCCTTTATATACTTTTCCCAATTTCCCAGTGACTCTTTTTTCAAGTTGATTTATAGGCATTATATGTATATTTTAAATATTACCCACTTTCTTATTATGCATTTACAAGTATTTTCTTCATGTCTGTTCTTAATTTTTTCTTCTGGTGTGTCATAGTGTCTCATGGTCACATCACCCATTTTGCTTGTTAATTTATCAACTTCTTTCAATACAGTTAAACATTATGACCTATATGGTTGCTCCTTTTTATTTACAAAATATCTGGATTTTTATGTGTATATCCTAGTGTATTGTTAACTTCAATGAATTTTCAGAGATTATTTATAAATAATGTGTTTTTTTCCTGTTTGTTGAGGAAAAAGCTTCTTTCTTCTTTTTATTTCCGTCTCTACTTCTCACTCTGCCGCAGTTTCTAACTCTCTTCTGGATAATCATCTCCCTTCTCCTTCCCCCAAACCCAAAGCCCTGCTGTGAATGTATGTATATGTTAACAATGTAAGGGCCTCATCGATTAGATTAAGTTAATTTATTGTGATAACCCATCAAATTTACTTAAAATTTCCTTTCACTGTCTCTTAATGTAGAAAGACTTTATATGCTCATTAACTTTCTTAACTGATATCATCAATTTCTTTCCAAATGTGTTTTAGTTTTTATCCAGTTTGGGGAGATAATGTGATCTCCAACTATGATGGTAGACTTTTACATTTCTCCTTGCATTTCTAACATTCTTTTTCCTGCTGCATATATTTTGAAACACTATTGTTAACTTGATCTAATTTAATATATTTTATATTTGTTGATTCAATCTTTTATAAAAATGAAGTGTAATTTTTTTAATTTAATGCCTGCTGCCTTGAAATTTGTCTATTAATATTGTCATTGCCCCTTCTTTTGTATTATCTTACCTCCTTATTCTTATTTTTTTGTGGTTTATTTTTAAGGGTGCCTCATGTAAACAGTCTTTATCTGAATTATTTTTTAACTTAATATGAAATGTATATATTAAGAAAAGCTTTGTTAACAAATAATTTCCATATTTCATTGGCTTAAAAAAACACAATTTATATCTGGTATATTTTAGATGTCTATAACAGGTAGGAAGTCTCTTCTCATTGTAAATATAAGGGAACCAGACTAAAAGGACCCACCCATCTCATTGCCAGTCACTGTACCAGAGGGAAAATGATGCTCTGGAGGGTCTTACATCATCCATTAAATGCTCAATAAACAACCTTTCCACTTAAAACCCATTGGCAAGAACTAATTATATGACTCCATTAATCCAAAGTGGGGATCAAGAAGCAGGTAATGAAATCCTACTATGTGTTTGAGAAGCAGGGAACAAAAGTATTAGGTTAGCTACATAAGTGTCTACCAAAGAGGGTCTCTGCTTTGTTTCAAAAACTTGGCGCCTGGGTGGCTCAGTCAGTTAAGCATCAGAATCTTGATTTTGATTCAGGTCATGATCTCAGTGTTGTGAGATCTGTTCAGCAAGCTCAGAGTCTGCTTGAGATTCTCTCTCTTCATCTCCCACTGCCCCACGCCCCTGCTCTCTCTTTCAAATAAATAAACTAATTAATAAATAAACAAATAACAAAAACTTAGCTCATTCACCATGGTGGTGATTCATGATATTTTTGACACTGTTCCTACAGCCTTATTTTATGCTTACTATTGAGCATATTTTTTTATAATTTGTTTTTACCTTTCTACCTCCAATTTGATCGATTAAATTGGGGTTGATACTAACAGTGATGCTAATCACTATTGGCAAAAGTAGGCTGAAAATTCTAGATTTTCCTACTCACAAGTGTATTTTAAATAGTAATTTGTAATCCAAGTTTTTGTTATCACAAATTATTAATAGGCAGTTTTTTTTAAACTATAGTATAAATTAGAATTTCCCTTTTTTTTGAATTTAAGATTACTCTTACTGGGCCTAAGGAACATATGTAGTAGGAGCAGTTGGCTAAGTGTGCCTTAAATTTATACTTATCCAAAAGAAAGAAACAATTTAAGAGGAAATGAGTTGTTCAGAGCTAGAATTTTGTATACAAAAATTATAATTGGTTTAGAAATCCTAGTATTTAACTTAATATTTTAACTTATTGTCAAATATGAAATTGGTTCAAATAATCTAAAGGAAAAGGAGGATTACCTAGAGAATCCTAAGTTGGTAACTCCAGAGGTTTTAAAGATTTTATTTTATTTATTTGAGACAGAGAGAGAGAGAGAGAGCACAAGAGGGGGGAGTGGGAGAGGGAGAAGCAGACTCCCTGCCGAGCAGGGAGCCCGATACGGGACTCAATCCCAGGACTCTGGGAACATGACCTGAGCCGAAGGCAGTCGCTTAACCAACTGAGCCACCCAGGCGCCCAAACTCCAGAGGTTTTAAAATGTGGCACTACTTTAGTAAATTTACCATTATCCAGGGCCTGAGCCTCAGCTATTTTATTTCAGAAATTTTATTTTCTACTATGCCCGTGGCAGATCAGATTCAAGGGCAGACTCATGTTAACCATGCTCAGGAGACAGGTATATAAAATTCAAATATCAATTTACAGTAAGACCTATGATTGCTAAATGTACCAAATAAGGAAAGCTACATGGGAAGCCTAATTATAATCAAGGTACCAGTCTATAAATTACGGTAAGAAATACTGCTATCTAGGAGACCAGATACTTGAGTCTTGTATTTAGCACATTTTCTCCTTAGGTGCCACATGAGCAACTATATTATAAAAATCGAAAGATGGTTTGGTGAGCATATAATCAGAAGAAGGCAAGTTATGTGATTTGAAGTTTGATAGCCTCAAATTAAGATGCTTCTTAAGGACCATGAGAGTGTCTTATTCATTTTTGTAATCTGATTGCATGGAACATGCTAGTGATTTTTAAAAAAGTCTGTTGAATGAATGAACACTCTATACAAAAGAACACAGATATTTCAGATGCTAAAAAAATATTTTATTTGCTGTATTGAACATATTGCCTTAAAAGCATATTATTGCTAACAACAATAGTAAGGGGAAAACATCTGTAAAAATAGTAGCTAATCAACTTTCTATAAAACTTCAAAATGAACACAACTATCGAAGGTAGGACTGCCCATTACATGACTTTAGGAGCACCATTTAGTTAGAATAGCTTATGCCCCCTGGAGTTGCTCGGTACAGTAGAACTCACCTGTAGTTAGGTTATTTTTACATTTAGAGATGAGGAATAAGAAAGGTAAAGTGGATTATTCAAAATATGTGCAACTATTATAGACTAGGTGCTGAAATTACATATTCATAAGAGATAACTCCTTATTAGAACAATATCAGTGCACAGTTTCAATGGACAGTTATTGAAATAATGCCTTCAAGAACCCGGGATCTTTGCATTTTCTAGCATGTAACCAATAAAATTTGGCTTTCTCAACCTATATTCCTTTGTACCTGAATCTCTCTTTGTTTTTTTGGTTGCTGTGGTTGTAATTGTCTTTTCTTTTCAACTATTATTTCAATAACCATTATTCCCAGAAACCATCTTCCATTGAGGACTTTCAACTTCTATTTTCATCTTCTGGGTTAGATAAATTGAGTGTTTTGAAGATAACATATTTGCTGATGCTGTTCATTGAAGGGGTGATAGTGAACAAAAAGCACCAGAGAGTAATCATTTTGAAAAACAGGATGAATGCTGCTTGAGGAAAGGAAAGGTGAGTCATTTAAAATACTCCCAAGGATTTTCCAGAGGGTGACAAACCAAAAGAAAAAAAGAAAGTTTTAGGCCCTTTGCTTGTCTTTGGGTCCATCCTGAGTAAATGCTTTGACATCTGGTTGGATTGGTACTTGAGTATGCTCTTATTTTATTGGCTACTGTAGGCTGAAGATCCAACTCAGATTACCTAAATGAAGAAATACCTCTGTCATATATCACCATTTGTAACTGACCTTTTGTGCTTGGGCTTCAGTTTTTTAGCTCTGTTAAAAAAAAAAAAAGAAGCCTAGGGACACTCAGTGGCTCAGTCGATTGTGCATCAAAATCTTGATTTCCCCTCTTTCCTCTCGGGTCATGATCTCAGGGTTGTGAGATCCCACCTGCTCAGTGGGGAGTCTGCTTGAGTTTCTCCCCCTCCGCCCCTCCCTCCAGTTCGTGTGCACACTCTCTCTCTCTCAAATAAATAAATAATTCTTTTCCTATATAATCCAAATTCTAAGATACATTTTAAGGAAGTAACCAGAAAATAAAGAAAAAGTGCACAGAAACATTCCTCATATGATTTTGTATAATTGTGAATATTTTTGAAAATATGTGAATATTCAACAAATTCGAGACAATTGCACACACTATGATTTGCCTATAGTGGATTAGTTTATTAAAAGGTTGTTTATTGGGATGCCTGTGTGGCTCAATCGGTTAAGTGTCTGCCTTCAGCTCAGGTCATGATCCCAGGGTCCTGGGATTGAGTCCTGCGTCAGGCTCCTTACTCAGTGGGACTGCTTGTGCACTCTCTTTCTCCAACAAACAAAGAAAATCTTAAAAAAAAAAAAAGGTTATTTATTGAATACTTAAACATAGGGAGATAATTTGTTTTGCAATATAAAGTATGGAAAACAGAATTATAAATTACATTTTAATTTTTAAAACCATGCATACTAAAAGCTTATAAAAATACACAGGAATATTGGCAACAATTATGATTAGGTGGATGGTATACTTTGAAATATGCTTTCTATTTTCTTGCTGTTCTAATTGTTTTCAAAGAAGTATTTTTTAAAAGTAAATATTATTGAAATATATGGAGTCTCCTCATTGGAAACAAATCTAAATTATTCATAAATGTATTATCTATAACTCCTATTCATAGCATCTGACTATTTCTGTGGTATAAATACTTCCACCATGGCTGATTATAAACAACTACTTGGTGGAAATTCTAAAAATTTAACAGTTGTTCTGTGAGCTGATATGAGCCATTCTAACATTCAGGAATCTGATTAATCATCCTGAAAACTAGGTATATAAAACGAAAGAAGAGGTGAGGTGATGAGCGCGGAGGGCGGGAGCAACCCTCCCTCCTGTTCTCCCTGGGCTCCACAGCAAATTTCTGAGTAATGAAGAAAACTTGAAACTGTTTGAGAGATGCAAGAATCCAGATGGCCATGGGCACAATTACAAAGATTGATCCTGTTCCAGGAATGGTTAGGAGTATGACCAACCTCAAAGAGTGTATGGAGGAGGGTTATGAAACCCCTTGATCCTAAGATTCGGATCTGGATGTGCCTTACTTCTCAGATGTTGTAAGCACATCAGAAAATGTAGCTGTATGTGTCTGGGAAAACCTCCAGAAATTTCTTCCTCTGGGAGTTCTCTATAAAGTAAAAGTATATGAAACTGACAATAATACTGTAGTCTATAAAGGAGAATAGCTTTTAGGAGTTAATACTGTGGAAAGATTAATTTCTTTCCATATTTATAAAAGGTCTTTATCCCTCAGACTATTAAGAAGTCATCACATAATTGTTATACCTCCACCTTGTGTTCTGGAGTGCCTGATTTTTTGAAATCATTGTGTGTTAAGACCTGATGTGAATTCAAATCTATTTGAAAACCAAACTTATAAAACATCATGAGTATCATTTAGTCTTTTATCTATAGATTAAAAATCACTTTATTTTCTGTTAAAAAATAAATAAAAATAAAAATAAAATGAAAGAAGCAGATATTTATAATCTTTTGTAACTGAATTATCCCCTGGGTAACCAAATAGCATATAAGGACATCTCCTTATAAATAATTATTTCAGCTATAAATGAATATTCAGTGATAGAGTTAACTAACACAACTTTTCTTTTTTTAAATTTAATTTTATTTAAATTCAATTAACATATAGTGCATTATTAGTTTCAGAGGTAGAGTTCAGTGATTCATCAGTCACATAAAACACCCAGTGCTAACACTTTTCTGTCCTCAGTGAATTCATGGATCTAATTTTAAGTATCAATGGTCGGGGGTGGGGGGCGGGCAGTTCACACAAGTGAATGACATAGACAATGGTCCCTGCTATTAATTGTGTGGTGGGGGAGAAAACAGCCATTAAAGAAATGTTTTCAACTGTGATTCAATTTAATCTGCATGTAGTGATCCCCTCCATAAGTTATACATTTTACTGTTCCTCCCACTAATTCTATTACTAGTGCTATTTTTCTTTGTCAGCGTTTGCAATTATAGACTGTCCTGCGACCCTAACTTTTCTAGATGGTTTTCCCTAGTTCCCTAAAAGAATTCAATACTTACCATCATCCCTTTATGAACCATGTTTATATCATTAAAACACTTTTTTTAAATTCTCAGTTTTTGAATCATCTTTTAGTTGTCTGGATTTCAATACCGTATAGTTAAGTTTTTAACCATTCATGAACTCATGGGCACTCACATGTTGTCTCATGTATGTGAATGTTTGACATTTGCCTTTAGATCCAAAGGTAACTTTCTGGTCTTCACTCATTCATTCTTTTCTCATCAGAAATTTGGAGACACTGTTTCTCTGTATTCTGGCTATTAAATGTTGCTTGATGAAATTTGGGGCAAACTTGAATTTTTTTTTCTTCTTGAAATTAAGTTGCATTTTCTGCCTCTATGCCTAAGTAATTCCTTACCATGGACACAGAATAGTTTAATCAGAAATTTGTCATTTGCTAATGTTCTGTTAAAGTTCTTTCTGATGTATAGTGTATTATCCTTATTAGTTTCTCTCTTCATGTCAGAGAATGTGGTTGTATTAGATTCCTTTTTTTTTTTTTTAAGATTTTACTTATTTATTTGACAGAGAGAGACACAGCGAGAGAGGGAACACAAGCAGAGGGAGTGGGAGAGCAAGTAGCAGGCTTCCCTCAGAGCAGGGAGCCCAATGAGGGGCTCGATCCCAGGACCCTGGGATCATGACTTGGGCCAAAGACAGACACTTAACGACTGAGCCACCCAGGCGCCCCTGTTTTTTAAATTTTTTATTCCATTTACCAGATTTCCAATAAGTAATTTTTGTATATTTGATCATCTCAGTGTGCCTACTTGCCATCATCTCTCAATGAGAATCTTTAATATGTTTCTATTTTCTTTTAATTTCCTATAATTGCCTCAAATATTTTCTTTATGTCACTTATTTGACTTTTTATCATGTTTATTCTGATTCTTGCTATTTCTAATCTATACATTCAATTTGAATATTTTGCCTCTCAATTTCCTTAGCTGTGAAATCTTACATTTCAACTCATTTTGTTATCTTTCATGTTATCTGTGTGGTCCATTTCAACTCCTAATTTCTCTAAATTCTTCTATATCTCTAGGCTTTTAGTCCCTGGATTAAGTTTCATGTAAATTCTTTGTGTTATTTTGCATGTGATATTTCATTCTTTGTTTGTTTTTGTCTTTTGCTTCTCTCCCACCTCGAACCTTTTGTTTATTTTCTTTTTTCCCTATTATGGTATGACTGAATAGTTCACATATGCTATGCACTTTCAGATTTTAAAAAATCTTAAAGTGGGCAGCTTTGTTCAGATCTTATATTTGCTCTGATTTATGTGAATGAATTATCCTTGACACGTTTTTCACTTTCTAAAGACTATTTTCTCTGTTACTATATTTAAAGGCTAAATGCTGTGATCTACATACTTTCTCCCCTTGCGCATTTGGTAGTGTTCGTGAGTATTTCTTGTGCCTGTTTAAGGCCTGCTCCCTCACTGTGCGCTAGACCAGGCTCCCTCTCACTCAAACACATGTCTTCAGTAGTTCTCCTCCTCCCTTTCATCATCAACGTTTGTTTTCTTCTAGATCACCCCAGCAGCAGACAAACTTATATATCACATTTTTAAAAAATGTTTCTTTAACCCCTCATCCCCTCCAGTCTCTGTTAGTCTCCGTTTTCTGCAAACTTTCTTATAGTTCCTATAGTCATTTTCCCCAACTCCTGTCCTCTAAGAGTCCCTTGAGTCTAGCAGACTCTGAACTGTCTACATTTGCACGGAAACCACTCTTCTCATGGCCGACAGTAACTGCCATGTGGCTAAGTCCAATGGTGAAGTCTCAGTCCTCATCTTACGTGTTAACAGCATTTACCATATTGACACCCTTCCTTGAAACTTGTGTGCATGACATCCAGATGCCATCCTACTTCATTCACCATATATGTTTAATTTCCTTTTCTGGTTCCTTCTGATTTCCCTTATTGGAGTTCTCTTAGGCTCTGTTTTTCAACTTCCTCTTCTCTATTTCACAACCTTGGCATCAGCTTTAAATACTCTATTCTGACAAAGTCCTGTGTTTTACCTCCAGTTAGGATCTCTCTCTCCCTTTTTTTTTTTTAGAGAACTACTTTCTGTTACTTTTATGGACAGAAAATTCAACAGTGTACATTTAGTTCAGTTTGGTGGCCAGTTCTTGAAATTTTGCCTTTTCCAATTTGGCAATGTGATCCACTGACATCGGACCTAGGATATTGCCTCCACAGTGACTGTGGATCTCATCATATCTCTCATTGTAAGTTAGTCCTGATGGCTTCCACCAGCTTAGGTAGAGTTCCTTGCCTTCCAAGTTAACCTGTGTGCAGCTCACAGTGGTGCAGGTCTTCCTGTGGACCAGATGGCCCAGCCTGGCCTTCCCCTTGATAATGCAGTAGGGAACCCCCATCTTACAAAACAGGGTGGGCAGGAAGACAGCCAGCTCAATGGGACCCACACCATGTGCAATCAGTACCAGCTGAGCCTTCTTGTTTTCCACCAATGTGATGACAGTATTAACCACAACTTGAAGGACAGGGGGCCTCTTGGTGGGGAGATCCCCTTTGCCAGCAGCTTTCTTCCCAGCCCGGGCTACCAATCTCTGCTTCTTCTCTTGCTTTGTCTCTGGTCTGTATGTGTGGGCCAGGTTAAGCAGTTGAGCAGCTGTTTGGCAGTCCAAGGCCTGGGTGAATTGGTTAATCCTGGGAAGCACTAAATAGCAGCTGGATATAGGGGGCTATTTGGCAAAGTGGGTGAGGTCCCTTTTGGGTTGGATGTCCTGTCCGATGCCAAAATTCTTAGACCTTTTCTTACTAAACTCCAAACATCAAATCTCCATTTGGATGTCTAATGGGCATTTCAAAATTTCCATATCCAAAACCAAACTTCTGGTTTGACTCCTCTCTTTCATATCTTCATATACTCAGTCAGAAATTCTATTGGCTCTACTTTCCAAATATATCCAAATTTCAACCTCTTTTCATAAATCTCTGCTCTACCACTGTCATCCTCTTTTCTCTGAATTATTGTTATAACCTCCTAATGGGTCTCCTTGCTTCTACACTTACTCCTCCTAATGTCTTTTATCAGGACCATGGCCAGGATGTGCCAATTAAATTATAAATTAGATTAAGTCTCTCCTCTGTTCACAACACTCAATGGCTTCTTTTCTCATTCCGTGTAGAAGCCAAAATACTTACAATGGTATAAGGCCTTGTGCCATATGCCTGCCTCCACCTCCAACCCAATTACTCTTTTTTTTTTTTAAAGATTGCATATTTTTTTTTGAGAGAGAGAGAGTGAGAGAAAGTGAGAGTGAGAGAGAGAGAGAGACAACATGAGCAGGGTTAGTAGGGGCAGAGGGAGAAGCAAACTCCCTGCTGAACAGGGAGTCCGATGTGGGGCTAGATTCCAGGACCCTGGGATCATGACGTGAGCTGAAGGCAGACGATTAACCGATTAACCGACTGAGCCACCCAGGTGCCCCACCCAGTTACTCTTTTATCTAACCTTCTAACCTCCACCTAGCTCACTTCATGGAAGTAATACTGTCCAGCTGGGTTGTTTCCACACTTGCCTCTGCACCTGCTGTGTGTGCTGCTTGGAATCTCACCTTCACCTGTGCACATAGTTCATTCCCTAACTTTCTTCCAGTCTTTGCTCATTTGTCATCTTCTCTCTCTTCTCTCCTTTAATTTTTCCACTCCATTTATCATATTCTAATAAGCTGTAGACTTATTTGGATTTTGTTTGTTTTAAAAAAGTTGTTTCTAGGGGTGCCTGGGTGGTTCAGTCATTTAAGCCTCCGACTCTTGGTTTCAGCTCAGATCATGATCTCAGTGTTCTGCGATCGAGCCCCCTGACAGTCTCTGTGCTCAGCGTTGAGTCTGCTTGTCCCTCTCCCTCTGCTCCTACCCCCCCTTGCTCTCTTGCTCTCTCTCATAAATAAAAATAAAATCTTTAAAAAAATAAAAGAAATAAGAAGTTGTTTCTGTTATAAACTCTGTCAAACTAAATATTTTTGTCTGATTTGTTTACTACCATTTATTCGCTGCCTGGAACAGTGCCAGATACATCATAGGTTCTCGATAAAGAATGGTTGAATGAATGAATAAAAGAATGAACTGTAGAAGAGCTAGGACTCAGCTGCAGCTTTGTGTAATCTGAACTGGGTTCTTTTTCTTATTGTTTTATTAAATTCCATGTCAGAGCCCACTCACCCCAGCATAAACTGTGGCACTCCCATAGTTTTTAGATCTTTTACTTAACTCAGTATACTATCCTGGAATATGGAAAATCCTGGTGATATTTTCTCACTCTGCTCATGTTTCCCTGCATCATGTAAGTTATTTTTACTTTCTTGGATTCATTCTGATTTTCCCAGGGCTGATGAATCACTCCAGCTAGCTTTGCTTAAAATTAGAAAGTGTTGATGAGAATTTCCAGAACTTTCTTGTCTCATCATTTCCTAAGTATTGCTTTTCTGGGGGAGATGGGGCAAGGATGATTTTTTTTTAAACTAAGATCATCTGTGTTTTTTATTGGTTACTACTTTTTTAGGTTGGGCATTTCATTGTATCTCTTTCATAGTTTGGATCCTGCTGGTGAATTTTGTTATTTCTACTATTTTTCTTCATTTTGTTAAATATTGAAGGAGGGAGATTTTTTGGTACTGCTTTAATCCTCTATCTCTGCAGGAAGTCTATGTATTATATTTTATTTTTAGAAGTGCAGCAGTATTTAAAAATAATTGAGAAATTTGTGCTATTGGCATGTTTTTGTGTCTTTGTTTCTTATTTTAGTTAAAATGTGCCATTATTTGTTGCAAGTTTCAGGACCATTATGATATTTTTTTTTCAGGCTGCTTTTGATTTTTCTAGCTGTAGATTTTACTGCAAGAATTTTAAGTAACATTTTCCTAAACTGTATGATTATGCATTTTTCTTTTGTTTCATACATGAAAGCAATTGTTTTGTGATTTATAAAAGTCTTTATAATTAAATAACAGCAATGGTCAGCAGTGTTACATATAATCAAAAAAAAAAAGTCTTCTCAAATGTTAAAGAGATCTTTATAAGGAGGTTTTTCTTAAACTTCAGAATACAAAAATTGAAGACATGAACTTTTTATTAATATTCTTTTACTACCTTACATGAAAATGACAAATATCTTCAAAAATACTTCACTCACTTAAGCAACATTACTCCTCATGGACACATTCTGTGCTATTAAAAATCTACCATTTAAAGGTGGGTAGCATGGTTTGCTTCAGAAATTAAAATTGAGTCATAGTTTGGGAGTGCCTAATGCACCACGGACCCACAAGACTAAATTGAATATTTCTTTCTTAAAATCCCTTTACTTAAGAGGATTAAGAGTACACTTATTGCGATGAGCACTGAGTAATGTATAGAATTGCTGAATCACTATATTATACACCTGAAACTAATGTAACACTGTATATTTATTATACTGGAATTAAAATTTAAAAAATATTTAAACATAAAAAAACACTTCACCTAATAAACAAATACCTTATTTACATGCCCTCATTTTCAGAAACAGAAAAGATCTGTGGGATTCTGATTTTTCTCCAGGGCTGCTTAGCAAGGACTGTCTATAACTGCTCCTTCCTACTCCCCTTCCTGCACATGGTCAGGGGAACTGCTTCCCAGGCTATTACCATTAAAATTGTTAAGCCTTAGCATCTAGGGCGCCTGGGTGGCTCAGTTGGTTGAGCGACTGCCTTCGGCTCAGGTCATGATCCTGGAGTCCCGGGATCGAGTCCCACATCGGGCTCCCTGCTCAGCAGGGAGTCTGCTTCTCCCTCTGACCCTCTTCCCTCTCACGCTCTCTATCTCTCATTCTCTCTCTCTCAAATAAATAAATAAAATCTTAAAAAAAAAAAAAGCCTTAGCATCTATAAATTACACTGAGGCAACAAAAGAAAATGAATAAGACATAGAGATAATGAAAAAAAAAGGAATCAGGAAAATAAGTACATGAATATGGAAAGAATGGAAAAATTCATAGTGATAGCTTGCTAGTTTGTTTTCTTTATCAATATTTTGAAATCATATGCATTTCTCAGACAGATATACTATACCATAGGGTTCTCTAGGAGTGTAGCAAAAAGAAGAAACTATGTGGCGTGGATACATGGAATATTACTATTTACATTGCTAATTTTTTTAAAGTTCTAACTCAGCACAGCATTTTTAAATTTTTTTTTAAAGATTTTATTTTTTATTTATTTGACAGAGAGAGAGAGAGAGAGGCAGGCAGAGGGAGAGGGAGAAGCAGGCTCCCCACTGATCAGGGAGCCTGATGTGGGCCTCCATCCCAGGATCCTGGGATCATGACCTGAGCCAAAGGCAGACACTTAACCCACTGAGCCACCCAGGCGCCCTAGCACAGCAATCTTTTAATTATAGTTTCTAAGTATAATTTTATGTTGTGTATAAGATAATTAAAATTAATTTAATTAGCTAACAGAAATGTACATTTAAATTGGAGACTTTAAAAGAAGTTTATTTCTATTAATTCGATTTCTTTTGGTAGATGATTCCTCAAAATCTGAAAAATAATTTGGAAAGGATATGATAGGGCAGAAAAGAACTGCCTTTTCCAATTATATTAGAACTTATCCAGAACATGTATATCAATGTTACATATTTTGTTTATGTAACCTGATCAATAATGTTAAATAATTGATGTTTATTAAGTTACTAGTTTCTTTAGATGCTATAGTAGAATGCAATTGGACATGTTGTAAAGGACTTGTTTATCAGTTTTGCATAACTAATTCTAGCTTTTTGAAGTTCGAATTGGCAAGTAGTTCAAATCATATATGCTACGTGCATGTGTTTTTTCTGCTCTGTTATCCTTAAAACTAGAAGAAGATAGCAGGAAGGGAAAAATGAAGGGGGAGAAATTGGAGGGGGAGATGAACCATGAGAGACTATGGACTCTGAGAAACAATCTGAGGGTTCTAGAGGGGAGGGGTTGGGGGGATGGGTTAGCCCGGTGATGGGTATTAAGGAGGGCACGTTCTGCATGGAGCACTGGGTGTTATACGCAAACAATGAATCATGGGACACTACATCAAAAACTAATGATGTAATGTATGGTGATTAACATAACATAATAAAAAAAACTGGAAGTAACGGAAATAAGTTAAAACTGTTTCATCATTTTTATTTTAAATAATACTTATTTTTCTTGTATAACTCATTTTGAATAATACCTTTTTTTGTAATATAATCGGAAGAATTTCTGATTTAAAAAGAAAGATGGAGTTAACCATGAGAAACTGACTTTATGTTCCTTAGCATTTTAATATGAATGCTGCTTTCTCTTTCCTCATGGAGTCATGAGCTCCTGTCTCAGGTATAACAGCATAAAAACAAACAACTTCTGAAAAAATATTTGGCAGAGAAAATGAATGCCCCATGCTGAGTCTCATCTTTTAGGAAAGTCAAAGTACAACCAAAGGTATATTTGTAAGAGATTATTAGATAAGAGAAATGATTTGCACACCGCTGGGATACACATACTTCTCTGTGGGAACTTCCCTCAGAGCCCGGATGTTTCCGAGAGAATGCGGTAAACTGCACAGGTATCTACGCGTGCACAGGGGGCATGTGGATGACTTTCCAACAGAAGGATCATTTTACTTTCCAAACCTAATGTTTTCTTGCTACCTTGTAGATTATGCAATATATTTCACTGAGTTACCATGGTAGTGCAGTAATTCTCAGGCTAAAGCTTTCTCATGAAACAAAGCTTACTTTTTTTTTTTTTCCTAGCGTTAGGAAACATTGGACTGAAAAGCAAATCACAATCTTTCGAGACTAGGTGCACGCTGTGTAATTCTGAGTTCAGCATGGGTCTTGGGGGGGGTGTTTAATAATTTGTTTTTCCTGAGGCAGTTCTATTTTGTTTACCTAGAGATACAAAAAACATTCTGTTCAACTGTTAAAATGCTATATTGATATAAGCAGAAAGTTGTAATTGTTAAAATCAAATGAAAAATTGAAAACTGGTCTTTGCTTTCTCTTTACAATACATTCTGATTGAAAACACTTTCTTCCTTTTTGGGCAAATAAGTAGGTTCTTTGAAGATATCTGCATGTTTAAGGCAATAAAAACAGAAAATGACAGTACTGAAGAAATTTGCCTTTATTAATGTTAGTTGTGTATAATTTGTAAAACACACTTGCTCTCTCTGATTTTTCAACAAAAGTATGTGTGTATGTAAATCATTTTTAAGTACTTAATGTATTCATGAAATCTATAGAGAACATAAAAAATAATTCTTTCACTTCTCTCATATGACTGAAAATTAAGGAAAAAAGCCTGCAAATATTTAGGCTCATGTGGAAAATAGCTATTTATTTATAGACAACAGATAGTAATAAGCTCAATAAAGTAAATCTATCTTTAATATGTTTATTATATATCCATTAGTTCATTTATTTTGATTGTTAGATAGTATTCAATTGTGTTAAGGCCCATGACTTGGTTATTTCTTGCTATGAATACAAAGTATAAGAATATGAGTATGAAGAGCATGTAACATTTTCAGGATTATAGTTATTTCTGTGGAAAAAGAAGGAAAAGGGAGAGGGGATAGAATTGTATGTTTTTTTTGTAAGTGGCAATTTTGATCATTAAGGATGGTAAATACGTAGGTTTTTATTATACTCTATATTTTCTCTAATTTTGAAATATATAATTAAAATACAAATTACTTGTGATATTTTATATCTATGTGCGTATGTGTGTTCCCCTGAAACACACATACTATAAACATAACATGGCAGAATTAGCTTAACTCAACTTTTTAGTATTACCATATTCTATTGAATCTAAGATGCCATCAAGTGTTAGAAGCCTTATATTTATATAATTTATATAAGAAAGAAAAATGTTTCTCATTCTGACTTTGTGAAACCATACGTTGTATGATGCATTGTTTTAAAAATATTAAAAAATGGGTATCATGAAATTAATAAAATGTGTTTTTTTCTAATAGCAGTTTTTATTCCTTCAATAGATGTATCATGAAAGGATTAATTCATTTGTTAATCAGCTTTCTTGAGATTCTATTCATAGAAAATTTTAAAACTAAATTTGAAGGTTTAATTCAGTGAGCTTTAATAGTTGTATAGCCACTACCAAAATCATATAATAGAACATTTCTGTCACTATTTATTTATTTTTATTGAGGTATAATTGACATACATTATATTAGTTTCAAATGTACAACATAATTATTTGATATTTATATATATTGTGAAATGATCACCACAATAGTCTAGTTAGCATTTGCTACCATACATAGTTACAGAATTTTTTTCATGTGATGAGAGCTTTTAAGATGTACTCTCTTAGTGAGGTGCCTGGGTGGCTCAGCTGGTTAAGCATCTGACTTTGGCTGGTCATGATCTCAGGGTCCTGGGATCCAGCTCTGTGTCAGGCTCCACGCTCCATCTCAGGGTCCTGGGATCATTGGGCTCAGTGTGGAGTTTGCTTCTCCCTCTGCCTCTTTGCCCCAAAGAGTAGGAATGTGCATGCTCCCTGCTCATGCTCTGTCTCTCTCAAATAAACAAGTAAAATCTTAAAAAAAAAAAAAGATGTACTCTCTTAGCAACTTTCAAATATGCAGTACAATATTAACTATAGTTGCCATGCTATAGATTATATCCCTGTAACTTTTTTATTTTATAGCTGAAAGATCATACCTTTTGATTACCTTCACGCATTTTGCCCACTTTCTATCTCCCTTCCATCACTTCTTTAGAGTGAGTTTTTCTTTCAATGACCCATTGCTTGTAGCAGCCACTGTTCTGCTGTGATTATTATTATTTTTTTAGAAATTCATGGAGATTGAATCATAGCAAAAGGATCTTTTTTCACTTAGTATAATAGGTTTTGGATTTCTCTATGTTGTTCAATGAGTCAACAGCTTGTTTTTTTATTGTTCAATTGTATTTCATTATATAACTATATAATGTTTTGTTTATCCATTCAAAAATTGATGAGGCATTAGAGTTACTTCCAGTTTTAAACTGTTGTGACTGAAACAGTTATGAACATTTGAGTACAAATTATTATGTGAACAGACGTTTTCATTTCTCTTGGGTAGATATGTAGAATGAGATCAGTGAGTGTGTATTTAACCAAAGACTGCCAAGGAAGTTTCCACAGTGGTTGAAAAGTTGTACATTCCTGCTAGAGATGTCTGAGAGTACCAGCTGCTCCTTGTCTTCATCAACATTTGATACTATCTTCTTAATTTTAGCCATTATAGCAGGTGTGTAAATTAATTTGCTTTTTCCCTGTGACTAATAATAAGGAGCACCTTTCCATACGCTCATTTGTTATTTATAATCTTCTTCCATGAAATGCTTATTCAAATATTTTGCCTAATGTCAAAGCCAGACACTAAAGTGATAAGGACAGATTTTAATCAGTACTACCCTTCTACAATAAGGAACAGAGTCTGGTTGAAGTGAATTCAACTTTGATTACATAGGAGTAACTGGGAGAATGAGGAAATAGGGAGGGAGGTGAATAGGGGCTGAATAGAATTAGGGAAATGAAAAATTGCAAAAATTGGGGAAAATTGGTCCATGTTAAACCTATGTTAGGGTTTGTTAGCTGGCACACTTATCAAAGCTAGGCTCCCACCCTCCCACAGAAACCGGCAGACAGGGACTCTAACTGCAAGTGTTGCCTGGAATTAACAGGACGTTCTTTTGGCAGCATAGCCTGCAAGACAGCAAAGTATTTTGTCAATTTCCTCAGGCAGGCAATTTAAGGGAAGCTAGGGTCACTTTTGGAAGGTGGCCTTGAGCTGTTAGTATTTTGTCCAAGGCTTTATAAGCCAAGGTTGAGGCCAATCAAAAGAGGGCTCAGAGGAGCCTGGCTAGAGTTTGGTCAAGGAGAAAATCTTTGTCACTATTTCAGTTGATTTTTGTCTTCTTATTATGGAGCTGTAGGTATCTTTTATATATTCTGATTACAATTCTTAATAAGATATGTTTTTAAAATATTTTTTCCTGACTATGGCTTTTTAATTTTCTCTAGTTTCTTTTGAAGAGCATTTAAAAAATTTTTTTATGGAGTCCAAATTATCAATTTTTTATTGTGTGGTACATAACTTTGCATTCTATCTCAGAAATTTTTGCTTTACCTAAGGACACAAAGATTTTCTACTAGGTTACTTTTTTTCCCCAAGAATTTCTGTAGTTGTAGTACTTATATTTAAGAGCCATTTCAAATTTAATTTTTGGATATGGCATGACCTAGAGAAAGGAAACCTTTGGTTGGCATTGGATATAAAAAATCGTTCCAGAAATGTTTATTGAAAATATGTTTCTTTCTACATTGAACCACCTTTGCAGCTACATAAAACATCAACATACCATAATGTTGGTCAATTTGTGAACTCTCTGTTCTGCTGTACTTATCTATATGTCTGTCCTTATACAAAATCCAAACTATTTTGGGGTGCCTAGGTGGCACAATTGGTTAAGTGTCCCACTCTTGATTTCAGCACAGGTCATGATCTCAGGATCCTGAGATTGGCCCCTCATCGGGCTCTGTGCTCAATAAGGGGTCTGCTGGAGGTTCTCTCTCTCCCACTCCCTGTGCCCCTCGCCCTGCTCACACACTCTCTCTCCTTTAAATAAGTAAATAAATCTTTTTTAAAAATCCAAAATATTTTAATTAGTGTAGTCATAGAATAAATCTTGAAATCAGATATTATACATCTTAAAAGTTTGTTCTTTTATTCACATTTGCTTTAGTCATTTTGGATAATTTGAGTTTTTGTATAAATTTTAGAAGCATATCATCAGTTCTAAAAAGGAGGCTGTTGATATTTCTATTGTGTTTCATCTATAGACCATTTTGGAAAGAACTGATGTTGCATCTCCCACTCTATGAATAACATATAAATCTCTATTTATCAGGACTTTTTAAAGTTTTTCTCATCAGTGTTTTATATTTCTCATTGTATAAGTCTAGTACATCTTTTGCTAAACTAATGCTTTATTCTCACTTGAAGTTCCAGTATTTTCTGGCTAGTATTTCAAAACACAATTGATATTGACCTTCTATCCTGTGACATTGCTAAACTCACTTATTGATTCTAGTGTCTGTTTTATAAATTTCTTTGATTTTCCACATACATTTTCATTTTTGTCTCTGAATTAAAAACAGTTTTACTTCTTTTCCAATCAGTATGCCTATCATTATGATTATTATTTTGCCTTATTACAATGCCTAGGAACTCTAGTGCCATTTTGAATAAGAGATGCAACACAGACATCCTTTCCTTCTTTCTCATTTTAGGGGAAAAGCACTCAGTCTTTTATAAATAAGTATATTAGTTTTAATTTTTTCACAGATTCTGTTTATCAGATAGAAAACAATACCTTCTATTTCTAGTTGGTTGAGAATTTCTACTGTGAATATTTATTGAAATTTGTCAAATGCTTTTTTGGTACTTTGGGAGAGATCAGTGTTTTTCTTCTTCTTTAATCTATGACTATGGAAAATTACACTGATTAAATGATCCTTGCATTCCCAGACAAATCCCATTATCCGTTTTGTATGTTGTTGAATTCCATTAAACATTTGTGAATGTGGCTTTACATCTATGTTAATAAAAATATTGGCCTATAGTTTTCTTTTATTCTAATGTTTTCATCTGATTTTGGTACTGAGGATTCAAAAAATGAGTTGAGAATTCCATGTCTAGTTTTTCCTGGAAGAGTATGAATGGAATTTGCATTACTTAATTCTTACATGTCTGATCAAATTCACCACTGAAGCCATCTATGCCTGCAGGTTGTTTTTTTTTTATGGGAAAAACTTTCATTAGGTATTTAATTTCTTTGAATAGGCGAGTCACATTATTATTATATCATCTTGGGTGAGTTTTAGTGGTTTGTATCTTCCAAGAATTTTTCTATATTATTTAAATTGTCAAATGCATTAGCTGTTTATAACATTCCCTTATCATCCATTTAATATATACAGGATCTGTATTATTATTTATTTTTTACATTAGTAATATTTTTTTCTTTTCTCTAGTCTGTTTTGGATCAGTTAGGATTGAAGTTTATCAATTTTGTTGATCTTTTCAAAGAACTTGTTTTATCTAATTTGTTAAACATGTTTTTTTAAAGATTTATTTATTTGAGAAAGAGAGAGAGTAGGGGGAAGGGGCAGTGGCAGTGGGAGAGGGGAGAGAGAATCCCAAGCAGGCTCTGCACTGAGCATGGAACCTGATGCAGGGCTTGATCCCATGACTCTGATATCATGATCTGAGCTGAAACCAAGAGTCAGATGCTTAACTGACTGCACCACCCAGGTGACCCTAAATATGTTTTATTACAGATGTGCCAAGTGTTCTGTCAGCAATATTTATTTTGTACAGCATTCCAGATCTACAGATTTATAATTTTCATCAGATATGGAAAAAAAGGTTGGCCATTACTGCTTCTAGGGAATAAACTGGTCCAATTATAGGGATCATCTTGTTCATTTCGCTTCTCTTGAAGATCGCAATCCTATAGTTCCTGTTGGCAAGTACCTGAAGACTTGTTTCACATATTTTGTCAAGTTTTCTAGTAGTTGAGACAGGAAGGTAAATCTTAGGTATTCTGTCTTAATCTGTAATGGACATCTTGATCCATTGACATTAACCATGAATATCCAATTCTAAAATCTTCCTAAAGACCCTAAACTCGGATAGTCTAAAGTCTATGGTATATCTTTAGGACTTCGATTGAGAACTATTGACGCTGCTCAATTCTGTAGCTATTTCCTCTTTTTTTTTTTTGGAGTCTCTAGTTTTTATTTAAATTCCAGTTAGTAAACATATAGTGTAATATTTGTTTCAGTAGAATTTTATGATTCATCACTTGCATATAACACCCAGTGCTCATCACAAGTGCCCTACTTAATACCTATCACCCATTTAGCCCATCCCCTTGCCCACCTCCCCTCCAGCAAATCTCAGTTTGTTCTCTATTAGTTAAGAGTCTGAAAAAAAAAAAAGTCTCAAGAGTCTGTTTTAAGGTTTGTCTCCCTCTCCTCCTCCCAATGTTCATCTGTTTTATTTCTTAAATTCCACATATGAGTGAAATCATATGGCATTTGTCTTTCTCTGACTGACTTATTTTGCTTAGCATAATACACTCTAACTCCATCCATGTCGTTGCAAATGGTAAGATTTTATTCTTTTTGATGGTTGAGTAATATTCCATGGTACATATATTTATAAGCCACATCTTCTTTATCCACTCATCAGTCAATGGACATTTGGGCTATTTCCATAATTTGGCTATTGTTAAAAATGCTGCTGTAAACATTGGGGTACGTGTATCCCTTCAAATCAGTATTTTTGTATCCTTTGGGTAAATACCTAGTAGTTAATTGCTGGATCCTAGGGTAGTTCTATATTTAACTTTTTTTTTTTAAATATTTTATTTATTTGATAGAGAGTGACACAGCGAGAGAGGGAACACAAGCAGGGGGAGAGGCAGAGGGAGAGGGAGAAGCAGGCTTCCTGCAGAGCAGGGAGCCCGATGTGGGGCTCGATCCCAGGACCCCGGGATCATGACCTGAGCTGAAGGCAGACGCTTAACGACTGAGCCACCCAGGCGCCCCTATATTTAACTTTTTGAGGACCCTCCATACTGTTTTCCAAAGTGGTTGTACCAGTTTGCATTCCTACCAACAGTGCAAGAGGGTTCCCCTTTCTCTGCATTCTCACCAACATCTGTTGTTTCCTGTGTTGTTAATTTTAGCCATTCTGACAGATGTGAGGTGATATCACACTGTAGTTTTGATTTGTATTTCCCTGATGATGATTGATGTTGAGCATCTTTTCATGTATCTGTTAGCCATCTGTATGTCCTCTTTGGAGAGATGTCTGTTTATGTCTTCTGCCCATGTTTTAACTGGGTTATTTTTTGAGTGTTGAGTTGGTAAGTTCTTTATATAATCTAGATACTAACCTTTTATCAGATATATCATTTGCAAAGTCTATGGGAAGCCTTTAGGACTTCAGATGAGAAATATTGATACTACTCAATTCTGTGGCTATTTTAATTATGCAATAGAGTAGCTCTAGCATCTAATATCAGAATGCCAGATTTTAAAGAGCATTCATAGCCTACTAAGTTATTTGTCTTTATGTATTACCCTATAGAGTTTATTTTTAATCAAGGGTTTTGGGTAGACTTTGAGAATTTCTTTTGCTATTTCTATCATACAGAAGATTTTGTACTTTATGCCATTTATGGTCTGCTGCATTTTGATGAGGATAAGATGGTCATGCTAAGGTACTCTGAAGTGTATTCAAAATAATAGCTTTGTCCCTTAACTTTATAGTTGCTAAAAATCTCTAGACCTACATGCCATCAGCACTTCAGCAAATTAGCAATCTTTTTATTCATTTTACTTTTGATTGTTGTTTAAATAATCATCTCCTATCCTTAAATTTCATATATATATATATATATATATATATATGAGTTTCACATATATATATATCTTAATAGTTTCAAACTTTTGTTTTACCTTTAGATATTTGACAAATCTTCTATTTGTGAGAGTGTGTTTGTATGCCATTGTTGTAGGGCATTTACATTACATTACATTTAATGTGGATAAACAATTGTCATAGCATCCATTCTCTATTTATAATGTCTTACCTTTATATATACCAAGTTTACCTATATCTGGCTTGTTTCCTAGGCTCCATTTTATGCTTACCGTTGGGATAGTTGTCAGTCAATTTAATAAATTAGTGATTTTAATTAGGCTAGAGATCTAGTATGGCAAGCTCTTCCTTATCATTGTGTTATAGTTATTTTGGTTGTAGCAGCTCTTTGAATTATTGGGTAATAACAACAGTATCATAATTAAATTGAACATCTTAGTTGAGAGAAAACCTAGTAAATTCATCACATTATTTAGCTTTACTAAAATTAATCTATAACAAAGTGAGTGCAAAAATAATGGAAAGTGGAATTTAACAAACTAATAATCTACATAGTTTGGAGACTAAGTTGAAATACTTTAGTAGGACTTAGGACAAAATGGGACCCAAGATAAAAACAAATCCTACCTTGTTAATTGAAAGTTATTGAAATTATCATGGGAAAATTATAGCAATCCTCTGCTATTAATTTTTCCAATTCATATCTCAAATTTATGTCATGCTAATCTACCTAAAGCAAAAGTCTGACCAGATCACTGTAAAAAATAGTCTTCGGTGGGGGAGACAAACCATAAGAGACTATGGACTCTGAGAAACAAACTGGGGGCTCTAGATGGGTTAGCCTGGTGATGGGTATTAAAGAGGGCACGTACTGAAAGGAGCACTGGGTGTTATACGCAAACAATGAATCATGGAACACTACATCAAAAACTAATGATGTAATGTATGGTGATTAACATAACATAATAAAGTAAAAAAAAAAAAAAAGAAAAGAAAATAGTCTTCACTTACTCCAGAGCTTTCCATTTCCTGGTCCAAATGTACTTTTCAAAGAGTATTTCCTATTCGTTCATTTCATATTCATGAATTTTAGCTTAAGAAAAGTACTTGCTATTTTCCATATCACTTGACCCAGTATTCTCACTTTGTTTACTTGTTCTGTTCACTTTTTGAGTATCACTTAATCATCTCTACATTTACAAAATCAATTTATGTTTCAAAGCCCAGTTTAAATGGGGACGTGTCAGTCACTCAAGGCAGAAATATTGACCTCTTCCTTTGAATTTTATCTTTATCCTCTATATCAGAAACATATTAATTCCTACTTTGTGTTAATATTGGTTATGTGATAGCTCCAATCTCTTTTATCAGGCTGTATATTCTTTATAAGTCATATCTGTGTCCAATTACCTTTATTTACTCAAAGTATCTGTTCTTACAAAATAGTAAGTGATTTAAAAATATCTATTGGATTTCTATAAACTAGATATAAGATTTTTCAAAAGGATGCAGAGAAATAATATTAAATAATGCTGATAATAAAGGAGGAGGTTATGAACATTAAAAAAGAAGACAATCATAAAGAACCCTTGATGATTAAGGGTAGATTATAATGATAAAGTAATTTTTGTTATAGATATATCTAGGAAATTTGTGATTGGTAAATTCCTAGAACTGATGACATCCATTCAGGCAATTAGGAGGTCAGAGCTGAAGATGGGAAACTGTTATCCAAAATAAGTTGTCATTATAAATGACCCATATGCCAGAGAACAAATGTGACTTGTACAAGTAAATAGAAATAATAGCAATTTATATAAAAATAAAAAAACAATGACAAAACCGTGTTAGTAAATATATAATGAGGGCTTATATACACAAACACACACACACTCACACATACATTCAGAGAGACAGCCAGTGAACAACTGTGGAAGACTATAACTATACAACCCAAGCACAGGGACCTTGAAATTGTTATAAGCTGTTCCCTGATGATATAGGCTTATGTGCTTTTGTAGTTTGAGAAAACAGTCATGGACATTACTAAGACACAAACTGAAAATAAACCTAACTTCCCAGCCAGATTTAACAGAGTAGATCATAACTACTGGGATATCAAACTTTCTTTGTTTTCCTTTTATCTTATTGTCTGCTTCTTCTGGGTCTTGTATACTAATTCCTTCTCATCAACCTGTTGTCATATGTTGGAGTGCCCATGATGTATTTGCAGGACCTTTTCTTTTTAATCACTAATCTCACTATAAATCTATACCACTTATATGCTGGTAATTCCCAAATTATATCTTCAACCTGGTTCTAGTTCTCTCCCCAGACTCCACAACATGTATCCAACTGCCTTTTTGATATCTCCATTTGGATTTGGAAATCTCACTTGAAAGAGTGTCAGGTGTCTACTAGGTGATCAATAAATATTTACTGAATCAAGAAATTAAAAGAATGACACTTATCACTAAGTAGAGTTCATTCCTGGAATGAAAAAAAAATGGCTCAGCAGTAGAAAGTATTTCAGTGTAATTATTTTCATCAACAAATTAAAAGATAAAAACATTGTAATTACATTAAAAGATACTGCAGAATTGTTTTCAAAATTTAAGGACCTTTCCAGATAAAAAACTGAACTAAAATAGGATTTGATAGTACAGTCAAATAATTTTAAAACTGTATAGAAAATCCTGATAGCAAGCATAACATTAAATATTAAACATTAGTTTTATTCCAAAACCAGGATGAAGACAGTGATAACAACTATCATTCAAATTTGCTCCAGAGGTTTTTTTTTTAAGATTTATTTATTTATTTATTTATTTGGGGGGGTAGGGCAGAGGGAGAGGGAGAGTCTCAAGCAGACTCCACAGTGAGGATGGAGCCTGACATGGGGCTCGGTGCCAGGATCCCCAGACAGGACCTGAGCTGAAACCAAGAGTCTGACACTCAACCATCCACACCACCCAGATGCCCCTGTTCCAGAGGTTTTATATAATGCATTATAGAAAAATAATGAAATATGCAGAGCAAATATTAAAGCGAGATAGAAATGACATGAGTGTATGGAAAAAAGAAAACAAGAAACAGTGCTTAAAACATTAGCATTAGTAAGAGAATATTGCAAAGTGACTAGAACAAGATATATATAAAAATTCTTTAGATTGAAAATAACAAATTAGGAAATTTTCATTATTCATGAAAAACTAGACACTATAATATCTCAAATAAAAAGAAGTATACCAGAAAATAAACCTGTACAAGTTCGTTGAGGATACAAAACAAGACCTGCATATATATGAGAAATATGCCACAGCTCTGTATATGACTGAACATCATGCATATATTTACCAGATTATAAATTGAATTCAATATATTTATTCATAAATTCATTGATTCAACAAATGTTTATTGAAGACTCATTATGTGCCTTGTATGGCACTAGGCAATTAAGAGAGAAAATTAATGCTATATGAATTGACTTATAGAGATACTGCAATATATTATTAAATAAAAAAGTAAGTTAAAGAATTCTGTATATCATATAATGCCATTTATTTGTATGAGACAAATATGGTTAGTTATTTGAGCAAAGAGAAAAAGTATAGGTGGACCCATAAGAAAAAGTTATTATTTGTTTCCAGCTAAGGAAAGGCTTAGTGGTTTATTAACTATTAAAAATACAACTGTTTCATTTATATCAATGGGCATTTATTACTATAATTTAATACAAATTTGATAAAATAAAGAGGAATGTAATGATAATTTAGGCTTTTTTCTCTAAAGGTTTTTGGTGCACTGGCTAGGCTTTCTTCTCTTTTTAAAAACTTCTTCCTTGTTCCTTGTATACCAAGCTGTGGGGTGGTAGGAACAGTTTGTCCTACATGCATGCAATAAGGATGTATATTGTAGAACATTTGAAAAACAATAATCAAACCCACTAAAAGCCAGTTGACTTTTTATTACCACAATGAGCTAGCAATTCTGAACATATCAGTGGTAAAATACCTTTCCCTCACTACCAGGGGGCCACTCTCTACTCCAACTTCCACCACCACTTTTCTGTGTTCCACCATTGATTAAGAAATGAAAGTAACATAATTTTATATGCCAGTTATATCTCAATTAAAAAGAAATTTTTTTAAATGTGTGGGCCTTACAGGACTATGCCAACCAGTCTGTGCAGGATGACCCCCAGATGATGGCCTTCTTTGACTCCCTGGTGCACCCCGAGATGGAGGGCTGGAGCTCTGACTCTGACAGTGACCCCAGCAAGAGCATGATCCTCCAGCCGCTGGTGGGGTCAGCGAGCGCTCGGGCTCCACTGACTCCGAGTGCTCAGCCTCACTGCCCCGCTCCCCTCCACCCACAGCGCCTTCCACCTGGAACCCGCTAAGGGACACCACCACCAGCTCAGGGGCATCACCTCCACCACTGCCCACGTGTGAGGAGGCAGCATCTCACCAGCAGCACCTGTCTGCTCTGGGGTGCTACCAGGACAAACACCTCCTGGCCCTTTCCAGTGAGTCTGATTCTGAAGCGAACGCCTGTGAGGTGGAGCTGAACACAGGTATCTCTCCCCAGCCATGGTCTCCCAGCCCTGAAGATGAGTCTAGCCACTCCAGCAGCTGCAGCAGCTCTGAGGATGAGGAGCTGAGTGAGCACCAAACAGCCATGTGGCAGCACGATACCCAACAGTGCTGGCAGAAGGCATCCTGAGAAGAGAGGCCCACCCCCCAAGCAAACCTGCCAACACCTACAGCCGAGAAGACAACTATGATTACCCCCAGATCAAAGTGGATGACCTCTCCTCCTCTCCCGCCTCTTCCCCTGAGCGGAGCACTTCCATGCTGGAGATTCAGCCAGGCATCGCCAACTTCTGGCGTAGACTAGGTCAAAGGAAAGATTGATAAACCTTACAAGTGGCTCCACTACTCCTCTATCTCCTACTCCAATAACAAAGATGGAGAGTGCTCCCTCGTGTCTGGGGAGGCAGATGAAGGGCGAGTGGGAACCAGCCACAGGGATGACCCAGCCCCTTCTTCTAATAAGGAAGTCTGTCTCAGCACGACCGTAGGCCAGAGGAACCAGGACCTGCCCCTGAAGGTCGCAGCAAAGATGCTTTCAAAGAAGGGACTTCTGCTAGAAATCCCAGCAATGGCCCAGGCCAGGCACACAGCAGCGCCCTTGGGCAGAGGCCCCAGAAGACCCCTAACAGGACACTAACAATGGTGGCTCTCTACAGAACTCTTTTGAAACCAAGAAGCTCAATGGGAAGGCCCCGAGCAGGGCATTGCATACCTGTGTGTTTTGTTAAAGTAAATCCTTGTTGAGACGTTTGACTTGGTCTTGGATGTGTTCACTGGCATAAGTGAGCTCATTGTCCCAGAGGCTTTCCGCTCTCCCTGAGAAAGGATCTGTGGATCTGTATCTTTTGCCATCTCACCTTGTCTACATGCTGTAGGTGTTCTGGTCTTAACCGTGAGGGCCTCCTGGATCCGGCTATGCTGCCACCGAGTCATGGATCTATGCTGAAAGAATGAAGGGGAGAGTAGAAATGGGCCCTCAGCCCGTTGGCTGTGCTGAAATGGAAAGCACGGGTCTTTTCTTAGAGAAATCGTCCATATTTTCTCTCAGTAACACTTCTTCATTGAGCATTTAATGTGGACATTCTAAAAGGGAAGCCTTTTTAATGAGAGGTTAGCACTTAAGATCAGATTCCAGAGAACACAGATCCCTGATAAATTTCACCCATGGCAGACTGAGCAGGGCTGCACCACACTCTGCATGGAGGCCGTAAACTATGACGGGTTGTGGGGAACGCTGGAGCCGCTGAGGTGCTAGTTCCTAAGAGGCACTCTAAAGGCCACCGGGCGCTTCCCTGGCCCTACGTGATGAGAGGAGGGGGAAAAGACAGCCTCAAGAGCTTTGTGCTCAGACTATTCAAGCAGATGTTCTAGGTCTGTTAATGAAGAAGTGTCGTGAAGAGCAGAGTGTAGTACTATATTCATTTAATTCAACCCAAAATGACTGGTCAGAATTGAAGGAACAGGCATCTTCCCACAGGCTTGCAATTAGCAAAGGCTGTGGTGTCCTGATTAGATCTCCAGAGCAGTGGGCATCTCAAAGAAACAGATTCCTGTTGAGTTGGTGTGTTAGGAGGCACAGAAGAGTCTCTGGTTTTAAGACTCCTGGCTCCTAGAAGAGACTGCATTTCACTGAGAGGGGGAAAGACCAAGAGACTGTCAGCATCACAGTAGTCCTGACGGTCACTTGGTTATGCATGAAGTGTTGCACAAGATGGGAAGACCTAGGAAGGACCAGACATCCCGTCATCACAGATGTCATGAAAAGGCAGAGTAGTGGCAAGAAACAAGGAAGAGAGAGAGAGAAAGAAGCACACTATAACTTTCTTGGGTGTCAAGGTGCCAGACCACTTGGGGTGCAGCCAGCATTGGCATAGAGAGGACTGACCGTGTGACTGGTGAGGCCTCTCCGGTCCAGCATTCCTTTTAGAGGAGGACTTGGCCTACTGGGACTGGGACCATGTGAGGGATGAAGACTTGGATGAGTTTAGACGCTGGGGGAAGACGATTATTTATTAAAGGAAGGTTGTTGATCTACACCAAAAGGAGACATCATCTGGCTAAGCTTTGTGAAAGGAAAGACGTGCCTGGTATGTGTGATGTGACTTGGGTGTGAAAACACTGTCTTAGGAGGAGATGAAGGAGTGTGAGTAGCAGTGGGGATGTTTACGATTTAACAGCTGTAATCTTATGGCGGGAATTGGGAGGGTGATTCTATAACCATTAGAATTACTTTGGATTTGTAATCAAAATGGTTCTATGATTTGTCTTTGACTATTCACAGATAATTGTAAATTCTAGTTTTATAAACCCAAGTCATTCTACATTTGCTTTTCAAAATTTATTAAATTGGAATTTTTTAATCCTTTATATAAAAAAATGTGTGGGTAACTGCTCTACTAACCTATCTCAGTAATATCTACCATGTTTCAATTTTAGGTGACTCTCTAGTTCATTGTTTGCTATCAATAGAGTGTGTGTATGAGTTTTAGGGGTGGCAATTAATGAACTATATTTTTCTTTTATTAAAGCTACTCTCATCAAATAGAAACATAATTCATTAAAAAAGGAATACCCTCAAGAAAGTTTACAAAATCTCCAATTCTATCTTAAGAGCACAACCAATGTCAGTTAACCTTTTGTTCATATTATTCCATAAGCAGATATTTCTCCCTTCTGATCTTATTAGACATAGTCTAAACATAAATTCAGCCATTTCAAAATTCAGTAACATAGTTTTCTAAGTGTTCTTAAATATGCATTAGCCTCTGTTGTGCAATTTATCAAATTAAGTAACTTCAATTGTATTCCAAATAACTTGAGTTTTGTAAAGTACTATATGCATTCAATATACACATAAACATTCTTAAACCAGCCGTTGTGAAATTTTGTATGATGTATATTGTATGCATATCTAATTTGAGAGTTCAAAAGGTAGAAAGAAATCCTTTTATTTACCATTTAGATGTGCTTGCCTTATAAAAGATTTTGCATTATATGTGAAACTGATGAAAGAACATAAGTCAATAAACACTCAGAAAATGTTTTCTTCAAATTCAAGTGGTATTGTTTGTACAATATTAAGCCTTAACTGATAAGAACCTCTTCTTAGAATATTAGTTTTCCATTTTCTTCCCAACAGTAAAACATGACTGTAAAATAATTTCTTTTAATAAGCCAAGTATGATAAAAAGAAACAATTGCAGCTGTTGTGGGAGAAGGTTCGGTGGCTATCCTAATGCCCCATTCCATTTCTCTCTAAAGCCCACATCCAAGGTCATCCCTGAGGCACCTTCC